>NC_138346.1:209140492-210340492 GCF_046562875.1 Panthera onca
CAGTCGGTGTGGCGGCTGCACAGGAGATGGGAAGAAGGTCCTCGTGAGGCGGGGCTGGGGGGGGGCTGCGGTCAAGGGCAGGTAAGAAAGGAGAGGGAGGAGTCCCCAAGCCAGGCTGCCTGGGTCTGAATCCCAACTCCCTCACCTCTGGGCTGTGTGGCTTCAGGGGGGTTACTTAACCCCTCAGAGCCTCAGCTTCCTCTTCTGTAAAATGGGAATAGCAGCACCGCCTGCCTTCATAAGGCCGTTGAGTGAGTTGTGTGTGGTCAGAGGGAGGGAAATCTGGGGCATCACTGTGTGAGATGTCTGGGGGGGGGGCGGGGGGTTGGTGAATGACAGGGCTCTGTGTCTCAGAAGGAGCTCACTCTCAGAGGGGGCAGGTGGCCTCAGGTGACATCAGCCTCTCTTTTCCCTTTATCCCTCGGCCTCTCGGTCTCCCGCTTCCCCTCCACGTCTCCGGGAGGCTCCCCCCTTTGGTGCTGCTCTACCGCGGTCCAGGTTGAGGCAGAGGTGCCACTTTGAAGGAAATGTCCCAGACAGTCCCGTGGGCACCATCGAGGACCACAGATGTCCGGCCTGGGAGGGAGGAAGCCGGGGGAGGCCGCTACCTCTACTGACGACAACGACACTGACCACGCGCACTCGCTGAGCGTCCCTAGACCGTATCTTGTTTAACCAGAGCCTGGGGCCGGCTTGGCACATAGTAGGTGTTCCGTTGGTATTTGTTGGATGGATGGATGGATGGATGGGTGAAAACCACTAACAGTATGTCCAGCTCTATGCTGAGTTCTTACACACTTTCATGTTTAATCCCTTTACCCGCCATGTGAAGTGGATATCATCCCCATTTCACAGATGAGGAACCTGAGGCTCAGCTGGCCTTGGCCGCAGCCTCTCCCACGCCACAGCCTGTCCCATCGCGGATGCGTTATTACGCACACCTGGAGGGAGGCTCGGCTGAGAGGTGGGGGGCTGCCAAACGGCCCCTTGAACCAGGTGTGGGTCGTGGAGTCCAGGCCCTAGCCTTCCTTCCGGGGCCGTGGGCCTGCTGTGTGCCGTGAGGCAAGTCACAGACCCTCTCTGAGCTCCGTTGCCTCAACGGCGAAAGGAGAGGGTCCCGTTGGCCCTGTGGTCATTCATTTGCGGTGAGGCCCTGGGGAACCCTCGCCTCGAGTCCAGGCACATCCCGGGGCCACGCAGCTCTTCCCCTCTGGCTTCTCCCTTGGCGGCAGCTACGGAGGCTGCGGCCAGAAGCCCCAGCCAACCACACATCCTGTGTCGGCAGAACCTGCCCATCCAGCATCACTGGGCCCGTCCCCGCCCCTGGCCCCGAATGTCCCCGCTCACCTGTAGACATCCAGCTGACTTTCGGTGCCCAGGACACACACGGCATAGGTGGGCTCCTCCGGGGCCACATGGATCACCGTGCCCTGGGCCATAGTCCCGCCAGCCCGTCCCTCCAGCTGCAGGGAGCCTCTCGGCTGGTTCCTTTATAAGGCCCGGCCCGGCCGAGCCATGAGTCAGCACCTGTGGTTTGCGGGCCGGCGGCTTAGCCCTCCCCACGCAGGCCCCAGGGCGTGTCCTCTCCACCCTCCCCAGCCCAGGAGCTGCCCCTCGGGCCTGTACGAGTGACGATGCCAGAATCAGGGCACTGACGCCCGCGGGCTCCTGGGAAGGGCCAGGGGCTCAGGAAGCCTGGGGGTGGGGAGCGTAGGTCTGAATCTTCACATAACAGCCCCGTGCGCACCTGGGGCCCTCCCACCTTGCCTCGCCATGCCCAACAACTGTATCAGGAGGAGGCGAGAAACGCAGGGGGCTCGGGAGATCGTCGCCAGGAGGTCACGGCTGGCTCAGGACGGGTCTCCCCAGACTGGTCACCCACATGATGGCCCACTTGCTATGTTCCGTGTGTCTGGCAGCCGTCTCTACCCCTCGCATGGAATGGCCCGCTGAGGCAGGCCCGTTGGGGGGGAACACAATCGTGATTCCCTTGCTTTGTTCTCACGGCACCTCTCGGAGGTCAGTGTCGTTATTATTCCCATTTTACAGAAGAAACTGAGGCACAGGGAAGCTAAATAATACTCCCGGGGCTCCACCAGCCATAAGGAGGAGCCTTCTCGGGGCTCAAAGCCCATTTCCTGAGCCAAAAGCCAATGCGGCCGGACCTGATGCTCTGACCCGTCTACACTACTACTTGTACACAGCAGGTCTTAATAAACCCAATTTCCCTGGCTGGTCATAGGGTTAGGACTAGTTTGAGTTTGGGAGGGAAGCGGAGGGAGGGGGCTGTCAACTGTCAGACTCGAGAAGGCCCTCGCCACCAGACCCGGTCATCCTGTGGACGGGAGACTAGGCACAGAGAGGGCTATGACATGCCCACTCTCACACAGCAAGTCGGTGGCAGGGTTGGGCTCTACCCCCGAGCCTTAGGTCTCCTGGCGTAGTTTTCTTCTTTATCCTTCTCCCCTTTTTTGCTTCAGGATTTTAGGGTTTACATTTGCTATGAATAAGCTACAGAGAGAACAAGCCCAGAGCACTTCTGTTAATTCAACAAACATTTATTGATTGCTTCCTGTTTGCCAGGCCCTGCTCTGGGCACTGAGGATACAAAGAGAACAAAACAGACAAAAGTCTTGCTTTCATGGAACTTTCTTGTAATAGAAAGAGAGAGCCAATACGCAATAAATATAATAAGTAAATTATATAACATGTGAGCGTTATGGAAAAATGAAACAATAGGGCAGGGCAAGGGGTAGATTGCAGTTTCCAAAAGGGTGATCAGAGGAGGTGACATCTCAGCCGACTGGAGGAAGGTGACAATGAGAATACCTGGGGGGAGAACATTCCAGGTTGAGGGACCGGCCAGTGCAACTAGTGCAAAGGCCCTGAGGCAGGGACGTGCCTGGAGGGTTCAAGAAAGGGCAAGGAGACCCGTGTGGCTGGAAGGCAGCAAAATGGGAGGGGGGCTGGAGGGCAGTGATAAGAGGCCGGTGTGGAGCACAGAGAGCCTTGCGGGCGTTGTGAGGACTTTGGCTTCTACCCCAAGTGACTTGGGGAGACAGGGGGACATTTTGAGCAGGGCAGACCCATGGTCTCATCTCTCTGGCTGCTGGGGGGAGTCAACCACAGGGAGAGCAGCGAGGAGGCTGCTGCTGTCCGGGAGGTGGTGGATGATGGGTGCTGGCAGTGGAGGAGGTGAGAAGCAGTCAGATTCTGGACATAGCCTGAGAGTACAGCCAATAGGATTTGCAGATGGGCCAGAAGGGGAGCAGCAAGAAAAGTGAGGAGTCTAGAAATCCAAGGTCCGGGGGGTGGGGGTGGGTGGGGATGAGCCCCTGGAGGGATAGATCTGGCACCCACTGAGCGGGGAGGGCTGGGGAGGGGCAGTTGCAGGCGGGGTGGCCATCGGGAGTTTGGTCCCGGCCATACCGAGCAGGAGCTGTCTATCTGAGTCTGTATGGGGACGTCCCGTGGGCCGTGGGACACATGATCCCAGAGTTTGAGAGGATCGGGCTTAGAAATGACAAGTCTGCCAACGTCTAGAGCGTCCCCAGGGAATGAGTGTGGACGGAGAAGGGAGAAGCCTCAGGACCCTGCACCAGAGACTGAGAGGGGCTACCGTCAGGACGGGAAACAAAAGAGGGTGTGTCTTGCTATTTCACAGGGTTGTGGTGAGCAACCAGCCTTGTGACACACACACACGCGTTTCCACACGCTCACACGGGGAAAGCAGCCGTACTTGGGCGCAATGCCCTTTTGCAGACTCCCGTGCCCTCGTGTGGCAGAGTAGGGATGAAAGGCTCTGCGGTGGGCAGGTGGCCCGAGGGCAGACAGACCTGGGGGTCGTTGGGGCACCACCCGCCCCAGCTGCACCATTGCCCGGCCGCTCCCTGTCTTAGCTTGGCTGCCGTAACAAAAATACCCTGGGCCGAGGGCCTTAAACAACAGAGATTTATTTTCTCACAGTTCTGGAGACTGTAAGTCCTGGATCATGGCATCAGTTCAGGTGCGGACCCTCCTCCTGGCTCTCACACAGCCGTCTTCTTGCTGTGCATGTGGCTCGGAGAGAGAGGAGGAGGGAGAGACAGAGAGAAACCCAGACTGTTAGTTCTCTGATGTCTCTACCCTCATGATTCATCTAACCCCGATTACCTACCAAAAGCTGCCTGTGCAAATACTACACTGCGGGTGAGGCCTTCAACTTACAGATTTGGGGGGAGCCACGATTTACTCGGCAGCCATGCGGGACGTGAAGGCTGTTTGTGGATTTCTGGCGTAAAAACCATGTTATGATACACAATTGCATCCAGGTCTGTGGCTACTTACAGGGATTTTGTGGATTGATCTTTCCTTCTCTTCATTCTCCTACAGGGCATTTTGGTTTTTTCCTGAAATTTGTTACAGCTTATTATTAGGTGTGTGTGTTCAAATGTCTATCCCCCAATCAGCCACGAGAGCAGGGCCTCTATAGGTCTTGGCCGCACCACCAGCACCTAGAATAGCTTCCGATTCATCGTAGGTGCTCACTAAACCCTGTGGCTGAAGACTGCAGTGTTCTCCAGCACCCAGCCCGGCACCGGACCCTGGGGTGGGGCCGCTAAGGACAGCTTCCTATGAGGATCCTTCAGAACCCAGCCTGTTATCTCCAAAATGGCATCGACCTTGTGAAGTTTGGGAAGCAAACGGTCTGCCACAAGAGAGCAGCTGACTCAAAGCCCAGACCAGAACCGCTACAGGAAGGGGCCCCTCTCCCCACTGAAAGGCAGAATCACCAGCGGGGCTGCTCACAGCTTACAGGAAGTAAGGCGACGTTCAGAGTTGCCCCCCGGCACCTGAGCTGATGCCCCAGCAACTGGCCTGGATATATGCCCTTTCTCCAGGTGGTTGTGATGATGTCGTTTGGGGAAGAGGCCCTGGCGTCAGGGACTCTCCGAGACGCAGGGACAGGGTGTAGGGCAATGTTATGTTCGGGGTGGACAGCCGAGCCATTTCTCCAGGGTCGTTCGTTCACAGATAGAGTTCAGATTCACTTACTCGGCTCTTGACTCAATAAATACTTATCAGATGCTTCCTAAGTGCCCGGCACTCTCTTAGAGGCTGTTAAGCTTTGTTGAAAATAGATTTACAAGGACCCAGGGTGATAACAGAGACCGCAGTCTATTACATGTGCACTATGTTCCACACTTGCCTCCAGGTCCTTGGCTATATTATTTCCAATTTTCACCCTAACCCGGCGGGCAGGACTTAGGATCTCGTTTCTACAGAGGAGTGAAGCCCCGTGCTCAAGGTCACCGGGCCCCTGCATGGGTTTCAAACCCCGCTTTGCCCAACATGCTCTGCTCTCTGGTGCGGCCCCTGCCCGGGCCAGGCCACTGACATGACCTCATCTCAGATCCCCACATCAACCTTAATGTCTGAGTTATGCTCTCCCCACTTTCCAGATGAGGAAACTGAGTCTTGGAAGGCTTAGGTAACTCGCCCAAGGTTATGCAGACAGCAAGTGGGGACACTTGGGCTTACCTTCGCCCCTTGTCCCACTCTGCCCGCCGCACAGCTGCCTCCTGGTCAAGTCCCTCGGCTGATGAGCTCTGAAGCCCGGGTGTCCAGATCTTCCAGATTGGCCTGACGAAGGGAAGACCCCTACTAGTCACCGATAGGTGAGCATTATGTCTGGGCAGAGCTGGGAGATGGGACACAGGTCCGCCTGCATCGAAAGCCTGTGACCTTCCACTATGCCATCTTTGAGGAAAGAGGGGGATCCAGCCAGGTGCAAGTCTTTTCTGGAGCCGCCTTCTACCCTGTCTTCGACCCCAGGTGCCCACATCCCTTCTCCAACACCCAGAATTTCTCTTGGGGACCGTGACCATGAGAATGTCAACACCCCCAAAGCAGGGACTTGCCTTTGTGATCATTGCTGTACCCTTAGTGCTGGTACAGAGCAGGTGCACAAGAAATTCTGTATTTTGTTGAACTGAAAACTGTTTAAGATACATCCTTACTCCATCAACCGTTTGTCAAAATGACGATCCTTCCTCTGTCGAATCACCTTTGCAACGTTGCCCAAAAGTCAGTTGGCCATCCTTGCGTAGGCTGTTTCTGGGTTCTCTGTTCTGTTCTGTCGATCGACGCGTCTATCCCCCAACCCTCAAGCACAGTTTTGATTACTACAGCCGTATCTTGAAATTGGGTAGACTAAAGGCTCCCGCTTGATTCTTTTCCAAAAATGTTTTAGCTATTCCAGTTTTTTTGTCTTTCCATGTAATTTTAGAAGAACCTTGCTTATATCTACAGACAATCTTGCTGGGATTCTGACTGCAACTGCATTAAAACCTGGGTATCAGTTTGCTGAGGACTAACACTTCACTATGCCAAGCTTTCCGACCCACGAACACAGCATCTCTCCACTTATTTAGAGCTTCTTTCGCCAGCCTTTTGAAGCTTCTAGAATACAAGTCTCGCGCACGTTTGTTAGACTTCTATCTAGGGATTTCATTTTGGTGGGGCGGTCGTAGATAGATGGTCTTGTACTTTTAATTCCAGTATCCACGTGATCATTGCTAGTGTATTAAAACACAAGTGATGTTTATGTGTTGGTCTCGTATTCTGTGACCTCACTGAACTCACTTATTAGTTCTAGGAGGGCTTTTTTTTTTTTTTTTTTTGGTAGATTCCTTGGCATTTTCTACATAGATAATTACGGCATTTGCGAACAGAGGTAGGAGGTAGTTTTATTTCTTCCTTCCTCGTTTGTACATCTTTCTTTTCTTGCTTTGTCACCCACTGGCTAGAACTTTCAGTGCTAGGTTGGATAACTGGTGAGAATGGTCATCCTTATCTTTCTCTCAATCTTGTGGGGGGAAGCATTCAGTCTTTCACCATGAAGTATGTTGATAACTGTAGATGTGGTTTTGTGGTTTTTTTGTGCATGGTCTTTCTAGTTGAGGAAGTGCCTCTCTACTTCCTTTTTTTTTTAATGTTTATTTATTTTTGAGAGAGAGGGAGAGACAGAGTATGAGTGGGGGCGGGGCAGAGAGAGAGGGAGACCCAGAATCCGAAGCAGGCTCCGGGCTCCGAGCTGTGAGCCCAGATCTCGACGCGGGGCTCGAACCCACAAACCGTGAGATCATGACCTGAGCCGAGGTCGGAGGCTCAACCGACTGAGCCCCCCGGGCGCCCCAGTGCCTCTCTCTATTTCTAATTTGCGGAGAGTTTGAATCATGGATGTCTACTGGATTTTTTTCAAATGGTCTTTTGGCACCCATTGAATATGACGGTATGAGTTTCCTTCTTTAGCCTGTTACATGGCGGATTACGTTGGGTTTTGTCCAGAACACCAGGCACCGATAACCAACGCCGGGGGAGGACACCCACTAGACAGAGGACAGCAAGATCATCGCAACGCCAGTCTCCGTGAAGACAAGTCCAAACGCTTCTGCCCAAGACGGCTGACCTCGCTCGCCTGCCCCACAACACTTTCAGGCTGGGCGGCAGGGTGGGGGGGGTGCTTCTGCTATTTTGACGGTGGTATTTCGTGTTTCTTTTGTGCCTAATGAGGTGGCTACACGTGCCAGATGTCTGCCATCCAGGTGCCAACGTTGTCGATGAGCAATACCGTTCAGGAGAG
Source organism: Panthera onca (assembly GCF_046562875.1). Classification (NCBI taxonomy): domain Eukaryota; kingdom Metazoa; phylum Chordata; class Mammalia; order Carnivora; family Felidae; genus Panthera; species Panthera onca. The sequence continues at coordinate 209,148,117 of NC_138346.1, forward strand.
ACCTTAGGAGCCAGGGGCTGGAGCCCCGCAAGCGACTTGTGTCCTCACAAACCCCTCACCTTGCGTTTTCTGGTTAGACCGCGATTGCTTCTCTCCAGCAGCGACTTGGAGGTTGCACCTGGAGCTACATTAAAATAACACAGCCGTAAAAACTTGAACCCAAGCGCTGGTTTAAAATAACACTGACACCTCACATTCTTCTCAGCCAGGCTTGGGTGATGATCTTCTGCGGAATTTGTTTGCTCAGTGGACTCACACCCAACGGGGAAGCCAAAAGGCGGGGCCGGGTGACTCTGTCACAGAGGTCTTGGCCAGGCCAGCCAAGACCTCTTCCTCCTGGTGCTCTAGACCCCTTATGCGTCCCTCCTCACTAAGGACCGTCCAGGCATCTTCAGCTGCCACTCGGGGGCCTTGTGGGTTTAGCCTGAACATGCCTCTCGGTCCTATAAACGGAGCCATAATGGAGCCCAGGATGACTCCACCGGGAAGGCATTTTGCAGGCTAGGAAGTTGAGGCTCAAAGAACTTGAGTGACCGGCACAAGAGCACCTGGTGGTAAAAGAAGTTAGGATTTGAATCCAGGTCGAGCGGATGGCAAAGCCGTAAGCACAAGGCTTTACTGGCCACTTGGGGGGAGAATAAAAGCCCCCAGACTCTTGGGTCTTCTGATTTGTTTATTTTTCTTAAAAAATTTTTCTTTTAATCTTTATTTTTGAGAGAGAGAGAGAGAGACAGAGTGAGAGCGGGGGAGGAACAGAGAGAGAGAGAGACACAGAATCGAAAGCAGGCTCCAGGCTCTGAGCTGTCCGCACGGAGCCCGACGCGGGGCTCAAACCCATGAACCGTGAGATCGTGACCCGAGCCGGAGTCGGACGCTTAACCAAGCCACCCAGGCGCCCTCTGATTTATGTTTATTCAACAGACATCCACTGAGCCCCCCTCTGCACTAGGGCCGTGTGCCAGGTATTAGTGACACAGAAGCTCGGAGGGTCCTGCCCTCAAGGAACACGAAACAAAAGTCCAAGAAACAGGGGCGCCTGGGTGGCTCGGTTGGTCAAGCATCCGACTTCGGCTCAGGTCACAATCCCGCGGTTCGTGGGTTCGAGCCCCATGTCGGGCTCTGTGCTGACAGCTCAGGGCCGGGAGCTTGCTTCAGATTCTGTGTCTCTCTCTCTCTCTGCCCCTCCCCTGCTCACACTCTGTCTCTCCCTCAAAAATCAATAAGCACTGGGGCGCCTGGGTGGCTCAGTCGGTTAAGCGTCTGACTTCAGCTCGGGTCACGATCTCACAATCCGTGAGTTTGAGCCCCACGTCGGGCTCTGGGCTGACAGCTCAGGGCCTGGAGCTGTTTCAGATTCTGTGTCTCCCTCTCTCTCTGCCCCTCCCCTGTTCATGCTCTGTCTCTGTCACAAAAATAAATAAACGTTAAAAAAATTTTTTTAAATAAAAAAAATAAAAATAAGCATTAAAAAAAAAAAGTCCAAGAAACAGGACTAAGAAGATATCTCTCTGTCTCTGTCTGTCTCCGTCTCACTCTTGCTCTCTCTGTACATTCTGGGACAGGAACTTGAGTGCAAGCTGTTTATCTGGGAGGTGCAGGAGGCCAGGACGAGGTGGGAAAGTGAGACAGGGAAGGGGGCCGGTGAAGGTGTGTGAGTCAGCTGGTCACCGTGGTTACTACTTGAGGGCTTCAGGGCCGCCCCCCCACCCCGGGGGCGCTGGAAAGTGTGGAGCCCCTACCCCACGGCCAGCCCACCCCAGCGGCAGGGGAGCCGGGCCATTTACAGCCCATCCCCCTCAGCCGTAGTAGGTCGAGGGCTGCTCCTGAGGGCCTCGCGTCCCTGGCATCTGGTGAGCAGGCTCTCGTAGACAAAGAGCGCTCGTGCTGGTTCTTGGAGGCCAGGTGTCCGTGAACTGAAGACAGAGGGGACGGCAGGCGGGGCACTGGCAGCCACGGCCAGGGGCCCTCCTCCGGGGCTGGCAGATCCCCTGCTGTCTGCCTGCTGGAGGCGGGGATCTCGTTCCAGCCAGCGTGAGCCGCGTTGATGAACGAGATCTGCTCACGCTCACGTTCCGCGGCCGCCTTTCTGTCTGCATGCGTGAGCCCAAGTCGTGTGTGACACCTCATGCATATGGAGGAGCGAGAGAACTCGCACTCGTTTTAAGGAACAGTAATAAAGTGGACACAGCGTGCAAACACCACTTAGGCTAAAAAATAGAAAGGGGGCGCCTGGGTGGCTCCGTCGGGTGAGCGAGCAACTCTTGACTTCGGCTCGCGTCCCGATCCCAGGGTCGTGGGACCAAGTCCCAGGTCGTGCTGAGCCTGGAGACTGCTTAAGATATTTTCTCTCTCTCCCTTTCCCCCTCTCCCTCACTCAGGCTCTCTCTCTCTAAAATAAAATTAAAAAAAAAAATTAGAAAGTCTTCAGTATCTTTGAAGCAATTTAGGGACACCTCTCTCACTACATCCCCGTCCCAGCCCTGAACCAACAATTCGGCAAATTTTTCCGTCATCGTTCCTTTGCTTTTCTTTACAGCTTTTACCGTATTGGTTAGTTTTGTCCGGTTTTGGACTCGACGTCAATGGAAGCGCACTTCGGTCCTTTGTGACTTGCCTCCTTCGCTCAAGGTTGTATTTTTGAAACGCGCCCCGGTTGCCGGGGGGAGTCGTATATGGTGCATCTCCGTTGCTTCCCAATATCCCGTCACATGGACGTCCAACAACGTAGCGATCCGTCCCGCAGGCGATGGGCAGCGTTTCCAGTCCGGGGATGATGGAAGTACCACTGTCGTGAATAGTCACGTCTCTCGGGGCGCCGTGCAAGCGTTCCCGCAGGTACATGCCTAGGAGTCGAATTCCTGGCACAGGGTGGGGCAGTTTGAATTCACTGGGTCATAGCAAACTATTTTTCATAGTGGTCGCACCAGTCTCATCCCCATCAGCAATTTCTGAGCCTTCCCTTTGTTCCACATCCTGGCTAAGAGTTCTCCCTTATGCATTTATTTTCGCCTCTCCGCCAAGCCTGGAAATAACGTCTCATTGTGGTTTGCCTCGGAGTCTCCCTCGTTACAAACGAGGCTGAGTATCTTTCCATCTCTTTATTGGAAATCTGTGTTTTCTGTTTTGTGACGGGCCTATTTATAGTTTTATCCTTTTTTCCCCCCCTATGGGATTGTTTCTCTTTTTCTTATTTTTATTGAGCGGTAGGACTTATTTATCTATTCTGGATAGTGGTCCACAAAGAACACAATGATAAAGGAATGATTAACTGTATTAAAATGAGGAACTTCCGGAAGCCTGGGTGGCTCAGTCAGTTGAGCATCTGACTTCGGTTCAAGTCATGATCCCGCAGTTCGTGGGATCGAGCACCACATCGGTCTCTGTGCGCTGGCAGCTCAGAGCCTGGAGCCTGCTTCACATTCTGTGTCTCCCTCTCTCTCTGCCCCTCCCCCCTCACACTCTGTCTCTCTCTCAAAAATAAATAAACATTAAAAAAATTTTAAAAATAAAATGAGGAACTTCCATTTATTAAAAGATTAAGTGAATAAAAAATAAACCACAAACCCGGAGAAAATCTGACTGTGATACATGCCAAGGGTGACAGGTAGGGTTGATCAGCAACTCCTACCAGGTCATAATAAAACCTCTGACCCTCCGATCTGGGTAATCAGACTGTTTGTCTACCTCTGCATGAATTCTGCATTGCCTTCATCATTACAGCTTTAATATAAGTCTTAATACCTGGTAGGGCCCATTCTCCCATCCTGTCATCTTAACAGTCACTTAGCTATTCTCGGCTCTTTGCAGCTCTAGATACATTTTAATTTTTTTAATGTTTATTTTTGAGAGAGAGAGAGAGAAAGACAGAGCATGACTCAGGGAGGGGCAGAGAGAGAAGGAGACACAGGATCGGAAGCAGGCTCCAGGCTCCGAGCTGTCAGCACAGAGCCGGACGTGGGGCTTGAACTCACAAACCATGAGATCATGACCTGAGCTGAAGTTAGACGCTTAACCACTGAGCCACCCAGGCGCCCCTAAACCTTCTTATTCTTATAGCGTGCAGATTCTTTTGGATTTTTCTATGTCTGTAATCATTCCTTTCTGGTCCTTAAAACCTGCACCTGTACTGCATGAACTTTCTGCTCAATGCTGAATAGACGTGATGACCACAGTGCTCTTGTCTCGCCCTGATCCTCTGATCCTAGGAGGGTGGTTTCAACATTCCCTCATTAAGTGTAATTGTTGACGTGGGTTTCTCGTAGACCGGTGGTTCTTGAAGTCCAGCCACACTAGAGTTACCCGAAGGGCCCATGCAGACACAGCCCACTGCCCCTGTCCACACCCTGACCCCAGAGTTTCTGACTCAGTAGGTCCGGGGGAGGCCCGAGGGCTTCGTTTGGGAGGAGTTCCCTCTCAGTGCTGCTGCTGCTGGTCTGGGGACCACGCCGTGAGAACATCTGCTGTCGATATTCCTCATCAGGTTAAAGCAGCTCCTTCCTGGGGACCCTGGGTGGCTCAGTCAGATAAGCGTCCAACTTCGGCTCGGGTCATGATCTCACGGTTCGTGAGTTCGAGCCCCACGTCCGGCTCTGTGCTGACGGCTGGGAGCCTGGAGCCTGCTTCGGATTCTGTGTCTCCCTCTCTCTCTGCCCCTCCCCCACTCATGCTCTGTCTCTCTCCCCCTCCGTCTCTCTCAAGAAATAAACATTTTTTTAAAAAGCAGCTCCTTTCTATGCTTAGCTTAAGTTTTATTTTAAGCTAAAATAAATATTAAAATAAAACTTTCCATTTTAATGGAATCTTTATCAACTGTCTTTTTCTGATTTATTGAGATCATTGTATAAATTGTCTTTGATTTATGAGGCCACCGGACTGATTTTCTAAGGCGATCTGGGATCGGCTTAATTTGATCCGATATTGTATCCTCTTTGCATTTAGTTTGCTGAAGTTCTGCTTACAATTTTTGTATTTATGAATTCACTGCTGTGCCTACAGGCTTCCTTTTCCATGCTGCTCTCGTCGAAGCCGGGACCTAGCTCAGATTCAGTGCTAACAAACGGACGTTCCCATTACGCCCTGATCGTTGTATATGTCCTGCCATGCCGCCGTTGCCCAGTGGCCTTGCTTCGCTCCTCACCTGTGAGCTTCGTAAAGGCGGAGTCCACATCTGTGCATTTGCTTCCCTGGAATCTACCACGAAGCTGGACACGCCGCAGGGATGACTGCGCCCGTATAAAACGGGGGTGAGGATTAAGTGGCTGCTACGGAGAGGATGAATGAGGCACTGGTCCTGCAGGGTTGGAGAACGGAAAGTCAAGAAACGAACGTTTGCCGACTGCTCCCAGTCTGCCAGGCCTGGGTCTAGTCCCTCGAACGATCCGGGAAGACAAGCATCGATCACACTTTACAGATGAGAAACGGAGGCTCAGACGTAGGAGATCTCTCGTCACATTTGCCGCCACAGAGGGTTGAAGGCAGCGACCTCTCCAAGTCCTTTTATAAGGGCCCACGTGTGGCAGGGATCACCTGGCACGTTGCCTTCCTTCCGATAATGAGAACAACATGGCTGATTCTGCTTCCTGTTTTTGCACGGTCTGCCGGGAAGCTCAGATCCCAAATCTGAGCTTAACCACACTTTCGTATCTTTGTTTGTCCTTTCTTCCTGTGGCCTCTATTTCTTAAAATTTTCCTGCTTTGGTGTCTTTCCCTTCCTCTATTTTTTAATCACCAATTTGCTGACTGTTTCCTTACGATAAATGGTCTCAAATCCCTTGAAAAATCATTCCCGTCAAGGGAATTAAAAAAAAAAAAAAGAAAGAAAGAAAATATGTAACTATAAGAGCTGAGTGGCCCCGTACCTTCCTGGGTAGTGTTACTCACATAAAAACTCATCTCTGAGTCATGCCCTGCCCAGCCCTGCTCAGGCCCCTGCTTGCCGGAGCCCTGGGAATTACCCGGGGCGGCTGTCATTTCTGTGATTGAGATGTTTCCGATTAAGATAATTACCGCTGAGATGCAGCTTCGCAGGATGCCGAGGCATTTAAAGACCCAAGGAGAGTTCAAAGAAGCAAGTGCGGAATGAACTTTAATGCTGGCCTCGAACTCTTCAAAGACAGCATTGCTTCAGGAGTCGGCTTAACGGCCGCTTCTTTTCATCTGCTGGGTGAGGACACCCACACGTCTGCGGGGCGCTCACACCAGCACCCCGCACCCTGTGTTTTCGAGCACGCGGTCCTTTCTAGGAACTCCGAGGGGGACCCCTGGCCCCCCTCCCCCGCCCCAGCATCCCACCAAAAGCCGTCTCAAATCCTCGCCACCGACGGAACGAGAAAACGCTCGGAACCAGGAGGCCCCAGTCTTGGTGGCCAGACGGAGGAATGGGGAGCCAGCCCCTCGGCACCCTGGCCTTGTGACAACTTGCCCACTACTTACTGACTTCAGCTTCAAGTCAGAGGGGAGTGGCCGCGGGCACATCGTTGTGGGCAAGGGGACCCTCCACAGCCCGCCCCCCGGTGGGCGGAGGGTGTTTGCATCCACTCTGCTCATCAAAGCGTTGGCTGTAGCCAGACTTCTTAAGCATAAAAAGAAAAAAAAGCTTATTATCAGGAGAAAGCGGGTAAGGGACTCCTTGGGTGGCAGTGCAGACAAATCGGGGCTTCTGAGCCAAACCACACCTGTCTTTCCGATGAACCTCAAGTTACGGCTCCCGTTCAACCGAGCACCGGGCGCCATGCCAAGCACCTTAGACCATCTCTGACTCTGCTCACAGCACCAGCCCGAGATGGGGACTATTACCATCCCCGCCTTACCAATGAGGAAAGTCAGGCGCAGAGAGGTTAGGCGACCTGCCCAAGGTCACAGAGCTGGCGACGGCCAAGCCAGGAAGCGCACCCTGGCGGCCTGGCTCCCGATGGGCTCCTCGCCGGGCTACGGCCATTGCCGCGTATTGCCTGGGCACATAGCACGTGCTCAGGAAACATCTAACAGGCGAGACGGAAGTGTCTCTCTCTCTCTGTCGGCGGAGCTCTCGCCCAGGAGCAACGGGCAGGTACAGGCGGGCGGATGAGCCTCAGTCCGCTCCCGTGTTGGCACACCAGTTGCTCGATCGCCACAAACAGGGAGGCAGGAAACACGGAGGCACTGCACGCCTCCATCGGTCACTGGGTCCTCAACGCGGGACTTTGGTCTGCTTGCACTGAAGGCACCCTTGACCCCTTCATCTCTGTCCAGGAAGCTATCAGGAGGGCCCGGTGTCCCAAGGCGGGGGGAGGGAGGGAGGTGTAGGAAGGAACAGGTTGAAAGCTCACCGCTGGGACCTGGCATGTCCCTTCCGTGAGGGATCTTTCTCCCGGACCACTCTCTTTCTCCTCTGGGCTCGGGAAGGCTGGTGAGCAGCCTCTTCCCTCATCTGTAATGTGGATGTGACTCGGCAGGCCGCCTGCCCTGGCGAGGACCACGTTCCCAGAGTCCCTTGCACCCACACGCGGGCACTGAGTTCCCACGGTGATGTGTGTCCCCTCCGGCCTGATGTCGTTTCTCCTCTCTCTCTCCTCTTTTCTGCCGGCTCGAGGCCAACGCCCAGGGGGACCTTGGACATCACGACGGCAGGGCCTCCGCCAGCCTGGGCCCCCGAGCGACTGTGTGGAGCAGAACTCTCTAGTCCACCCGGCGCACCACACATGGGGCACACATGTCCAGAAAGACATAACCAAATCCCATTCACGAAATGGAATACTACGTAGCCGTGCAAAGGAACGGTTGGCGATAGGCAGCGGGAAGGAATCTCACCAACACGGTGTTGCATGAAAAGAGCAAGACACGGAATAACGGGAACGAATGTGGTTGGAAGCGTCTAAACTCTAAAAACGGGCAGCACTGAACAGCAGGTGGTCCCGAGATGCCGCCGCGAGTGGTGAAATCATAACGAGGGGCGGAGTGATGACAAACACAACGTTCAGGGTAGCGACAGGCCCCGGGTGTGGGAGGCGGGCGGGAAGGGTCACCCGCAGGACCGCGGAGGGGTTTGGAACATTCTCTTTTGCAAAGAAAACAGAGCCGCGTAGACCCGGGTCCTGTCGTAAGAATCCCTTAAATCCTCCAGGAACATTATAAAGACTTTTTTGTAGCTGCGATCGACTGTGTAGTAAATCGGTGAGTTAACAAGCCTGGAAAGCTGGCAGTTGCCCCTGACCCGCCTTGTTGCCTCGGTTCTCACACAAACGGGGAATTGAACGCGGTCCTGCTCTCTGGCTGACGGTGGCGGCCCTTTGACCCGTCTTTGCGGCCGCCTCAGTTCTTACCACCAAGCCGGTTCCCCGTCTAGAACGTTCTCTTAAAAAATCTAGACCAAGGGGCGCCTGGGTGGCTCAGTCGGCTAGGCGTCTGACTTCAGCTCAGGTCATGATCTCTCGGTCTGTGAGTTCGAGCCCCGCGTCGGGCTCTGTGCTGACAGCTCAGAGCCTGGAACCTGTTTCGGATTCTGTGTCTCCCTCTCTCTCTGACCCTCCCCTGTTCATGCTCTGTCTCTGTCTCAAAAATAAATAAACGCTAAAAAAAAAAAAAAAAATCTAGACCAAACCACATCGCACCCTGTTCAGAGGGCTCCCCCTGCTTCAGAGCCACAGCGAAGCTCGTCCCTGTGAGAGCGATGGGGACCCGCCTCCTCTCCCAGGACACTCCCTTGCGCCAGCTGCCTCCATTCCGACACCGGGAGGCCTTTGGCCAAGTTCTAGAACACACAGAGTCAGCCCCCCATTCGGGGCTCTGGCCCCCGCTGCGCTCTCCACTGTGGCCCCTTCCCACTCTTTCTATCCAGTCTGAGATACCACCTCCTGGAAGGCCTCCCTGACCACTTGTCTGAGGTAGGTCCCCTGGGGCTCCCAGCTGCGCACCCCCGTTTGTTTCCTTCGTGCCCCGAGCGTTATTTGGGGCTGGGTTACCGCATTGTCTGCTTGGGACATCAGACTATGAGCTCCGTGGAGGAGGAACCTCCATTGTGGTCTTAGTGGTGGGGAGCGCCATTTTCCCCCGTCCACTCTCCAGAAACTTCAACTTGTACTTTGACTTCCCAGCGTGGCCACAGTCTTTGGCCCAAAGCACAGCTCATTTTCACTAAAAAAAAAAAAAGAAAAAGTGTTTGAATATACACACACCATGTGTAATTCTAATACATAAATCACGCAGGTAGTCGAATCATACCCACCTCGCAGCGTATTTTTTTTTAATGGGCACATTTTTTTTAAGGGTTTGTTGGTTTGTTGGTTTATTTCTACAGAGAGACAGAGGGAGAGAGAAATCCCAAGCAGCCTCCATGCTGACAGAAGACGCAGAGCCTGATGTGGGGCTTGAACCCACACACCGTAAGATCATGACCTGAGCTGAGACCGAGAGTTGGCCGCTCGGCTGACTGAGCCCCCCAGGTGCCCCCGCTTGGTGTCTTTTTTATCCCTTATGTATCTGCTTGCCTCCTTCCTCCTCCCTGCCACCATGGTAGTCAGTCTGTGCTTTCTTCATGGTTGTATAATCATAAAGCAATGCACATACACACACGCACAGCGGGGGCACTTTTGAGGGCACCGTGCCCCTGCTGACCACAGCATGTGCACGCCAGTTTGGGCTTCGGGTTTCTCCCTCGCTGCCTTGTGGAAACCCCTCCATGTCAGTTGGGATCATTCCCATTCATTCTTATTAAATGACACTATAACAGTCCCAGGTATGGACGACCCCAGAATTCAAAGACACCTTCTTGGCGCCTGGGTGGCTCAGTCGGTTGAGCACCTGACTCTGGATTGGGGCTCAGGTCATGATCCCAGGGTCATGGAATCGAGCCCCGCATCGGGCTCCATGCTGAGTGCGGAGTCTGCTTAAGATTCTCTCTCTCTCCCCCTCTGCCCCTCTCCCCCACTCACTCTGTCTCTCTCTCTCTTTCTCAAAATTAAAAAAAATAATAATAACATCCAAAGACCCCTCTTGATAAACGTCCACACTATGTCCAGATGTTTTGTCATGATGAACAGGAAATCGTTGGAATTTTTAACCCAGAACCATCAGAACCATCTGGGAAGTTTACAACATCCCGATAGCCAGGCCCAGGGATCTGGCTCAGGGGGCCTGGCCTGACGGGTGAGGGTGGCCAGAAATCTGTATTTTTAATGACTCTTCCGGGAAATCCTGTGTGCACGCTGAGAGCCACAGGCCCTGCAAGAAAATTTGAAAGTAGCAGGAGCTGTCTGGTTGTTGGAGGTGCCACCACAGCCTGGGTGATGTGGGGTCCCACAGCCCCCCGAACTTGCCGATTCTAGGTGGCGGAGACAGCCACCAGGCAGGGGCAGGGGCGGGCAGGCTTAGGAAGGCGGTATGGCCTGGGTCACTGATGCTCTGCTCTGGCTGCCCGTCAGAATCACCAGGCAGCTTCGTGCAACATCCCAAGGTCCAGACCGACCTTCCAAGGGCGGAGACTTTGCCCGGCTAGTTTCCAGCCTCCCCGGGTGACTCTTAACGTGCGGATGGGGTGAGGATCTGTACCGTGGCCGCGTAAGAACCCAGGCTACGGAGGTCCCCCGTCTGGACTCAAACCTGTCCTCTCCACCTAAGGGCTCTGTGACCCGGGCAAGTTCCTGCATGTCTCTGTGCCTCGGTTTCCTTGCCTATAAGGTGAGGGTGATAATATAACCACCTGCCAGCCTGCTGTGCAAACGAGATGGTTATGTGGCAGGTGCACGGCACCTGCTGGCACACGGCTCACACTCGCCGACCTTAGGCCATGGGAGACATGCCATGACGCCGATGGTTTAGGAAACGGTGGCTTCTGAATGCACCCAGTTGACCAGAATTCCTTCCGGGCCATCCCGGAGCCCCAGCTGCCCCAGCCTGACGCTCCGTCCTCCGGGGCTGCCGGCCGAGGCGTAGGAGACCACAGAGTTGGGCAACCTCCTGCCAAGGCCCTGCAGTTACCGATTCCTAATTCTGAAGAAAGCACGAGTCAGGTGGGTCCAGTGCCACAGAGCATCGCCGGTTCCCACAGGAAAGACAGGCCCTCGCTTCCCGTCTGGGCCGGAGCCTGGTCAATCCCACGCAGCTGGGACCAGCGGGCTATCACGTTAAGAGTTGCTGGGCCAGCCCTCCCGTCCCTTCCTCCCAAATCTGACCTCAAAGGGTCTCCGTCCCCAAGACGAAGGCAGGAGTTAGGAGCTCTATACCTAGCAGTGGCCTGAAAAGGGTCTGTTGTACCACAGCAGGCATTATTTATTGAGCACTTACTATGTGCCAGGAGGTGTGCTGCCGAGCGTCTTACTGAAACCACGTGTGAACTCTCTGAGGCGGGCACAATCATGACCCCCATTTTACAGAGAAGAAAACAGACTCCGAGAGGTTCAGAGCCGAGAAGTGCCAAGTTCAGCGTCGGATCGTCCGACTCCGAGGCACTTGGCCTTTCCGCTGCCCCACGCTGCTTCGCCCGAGGGCTGGGGTGCGTGGGCAGAGCGTCTGGACACACTCTTCCCCCATCCTGTCTACCCCCAGGTCTAGACCCTGGGGTGGGGGGAGGGGCAGTGTGCTTTGAGATGGGCGCCGTAGGGCTCTGGGAAAATGGGCCTCGTCCCCACTCACCCCACTCCATACCCTTACCCCGTCCTGGTCTTCTTTTGGTCCTGCTATGCCACAGACGCTCCCCTCCCTTCCCTACCTCCGGGCTTCGTCCTGTCCTCACGCCCGGAAGCTTGTTCCCTCGCTGGCCAATCCGTGACATTCTTCAGCCTCAGCCCAAATAGCTCCTCTGCTGGGAGGAGTCTGTCACCTTGCAAAAGCAGCCCCCGCCTCGCTTCTCTGCTCCTCATGCTCCGCTGCATGGCACTCGCCATCATTTCTAGTGATCTCTGTCTCCTTACTTGCTGCCTCCCTAGATGTGAACTCCCGAGGTTGGAGATTTTGCCTGGCAAACAGTAGATCCTCCCTGAATAGATTTTGAGTGAAGGGATGAGGGATACAGAAGGGTGCTGGGAAGACTTTTGCTGGGGTATAAATAACTGACCCAACCTAGCAGCCTTCAGCCTGCCTTAGAGCACCCAACCTGACCTTCCCAGGGTCAAGGCTAACCTCTGTGTCGGAGAAAACATAGCGTGTTCTGGGGGAAATGGCCCGGGGGCCCCATCCTCCTGGGGGTTTCCAGGCCCTGGAAGGGAACACGCAGTGCAACACAGGCAGCTGTCTGGGGCGGGAGGCGGGGGCTGGTCCTCAGGCTGGATGAAGCAACCCCTGGTGCTCTTAGGAACCACCAGCCTGAACGCAGGGGATCCCGGGTCTCAGCCTAGTACCCCCAATGGTCCAGGACTGAGCACCAGCCCTGAAGGGAGGGTCCACAGGTAACATCTTTCTCCTGCTGACCCCGTGACTCTTATGGAGCAGCCGAGCTGGATTTCAGAGGGGACATGTGTGGCCCAGCTCACGGAGTCCAGAAAGCCCAGTTGGGGAGGGGGGTGGTGGCTAGCTGGCCGTGGTAGGCATTAGAATCATGCCTCCACCCCCCAAAGATGTCCACATCCAGGACTTTGTCTTGTGTCCAACCTGAGGGCATCTGGCAATGGGCGGGGGGGGGGGGGGGTGATGAGAAAAGCCTGCTTGCAAACTCACCCCAGTTCTCCCAATTCTAAGCACTTGCCTTCTAGAAAAGCCACATTCCCCACCTTTCACAAAACAGGATTTTCTCAGCAGAATCTGTGCCAGCTTCCCTTGGAGGTGGGCTTATTCTGATAAAAATCTGGCCACACAGGGGCATTGGGAGTCTGTTCAAGAGATTCTAAGTAAATCGTGGCGAGGAGGGGGCTTGGAGGGGGAGGCTGAGCACCTTCTCTAACCACCCAGAAGCAACCCAGCCCTGGGGCCAGCGTGGGTGTGTTTCTGTTCTGCACCTTGGTGGGGGGGGGGGGGTGGTTGGAAGGGTGCTGAGCAGAGGGAGTGATTTCCTGGGGCTCCAGAACAAGTCCACCTGGCCTTTTGTGGGGCAGGAAGGACGCTCTGGTAAGGGCACACACCTTGGCTTCCCCCATTGCCACACTCACAATGCAACCTTCCGGCCACAGCCCAGACCCTTGCCCTGCCGCACTCGCTTGGCCCCGGCAGCCTAGCACTTGACCCCTGGGCTTGCATGTATGTGGCTGGATCACTGCCCGTGGCAGCCCTAACTCATCCTGTGGCCAAGACGGAGCAAACTCACCGACTTACCAAACTTTGGGCCTGGCAGCGCCAAATTCTGCAGGGGCCAGGCAAGCAAACGCTTCGGCTGCAAGCAACTTCTCTGTTCTTACCGACAGGTTCTAATCCCAAAGAAGGACCCAAATTGGACTCAAACCATTCGTGTTGCTGCAGATTTATTAGCCACTGGTAGAAACCCAGCTGGGCCCATATGGGACACATGCGTAACTGGCACACATCTGGAGAAAACCTCCCACCCCTCGCCCCTCCCCTCGCACTCAGAGCCGTTCATTCCCAGAGTGTCCCGCTGTGAGCTATGTTAGTGGATCTGCCCCTTTGGGCTCCCTCTCCTGAGGCACAGCAGGACATGGAAACGTTGGCCAGAGGGCAACAGAAAGCCTAGGACCTATTCTACCAGGGGCTCCCCTCCTGCAGAACAAGGTGCAGGGCCAAGGAAGCAGCCTATGCACCGTGGAGGACATGTCTCACCCTTGCACATGCAGGCTTCCCCATCTCCGGGAATTCCCAACATACTTTCTCTTTTAAAATGTATTTCTAAGTAATCTTTACACCCTATGTGGGGCTCAAACCCACAACCCCGGCACACTCCACCGACTGAGCCAGCCAAGTGCCCCCAACTCATACTATCACCTCCAAGAAATTCCAGGAGGTTTTTGCACAAAGCCAGATTTCTGGATTCAGATGATGGGGCAATGATAAGGCTAAGGGCCAACATTCATTCCTTCAAGACACATCTGGAAAGGACCAACTATGTGAAAGCTCATGCTGGGCACTGCGTGGGGTGTAGAGTTCAACATCTGGTCAGAAGCTTGGCAGGTAGATGGATGATCCCACCTTGATCCAAATGCCCCACCTCCTTCCCTCTGGGGGAAGCTATGGGTAGACTCTCTCCTGCGTGGAGGGATCTAACGTTAGGGCTGCTCCCCTGCAGGGTGAGAGGCAATCACACCAAAGCAGAAGTGTGGGTCCTTCCTCCATTAGGACACGCAGGCCAAGATGGCAGATGAGATGCATGGATGTTTCTAGACCCCAAAGTGCATGAGATCTCAAACAGAGGATTTGGGGGTGAGAAGGGGTAAGTTTGGAGGAGTCCCCATGGGTCTTGTTGATCCACATGAGAGGCTTTCAAGAAATGAGGACTTTCTTCTTGAGAGGCCAACAAGAATCAAGCCTGAAAACCAAATGGGTTGCAACACTTCTAGAGAAAAGGCTTCCGAGAGAGACAGTCACCCTCGGCGTGCTATCTGGAACCTTGGGGTCTCTTGGCGCTTATTGTTCAGGGCCCCCCGATGTCCCACCCCAGGGGGAGACGACAATGGGGGGGGGATGGGCTCAGGGCACCATGTTCCACCACTTGAAGGAGAAGGGCTGCCGGCGCACGTTGGTGCCGCAGTGCACCTCCCCGTGCAGCATGTGGTACGGGGTGAAGTCGTCGATGAAGGTGCAGTGGAGGCCCAACGGCTCCAGCAGGGACCGCACCTTCTCCTCCAGGCAGCAGCGGCCGTTGATGATGGGCCCGAAGGGCTTGGGGATGCCCAGGTGCTTCCCCAGCACCAACATGTTCACCTGCGAAGAATAGGGGTCCCGGGTCAGGGGCGACACTTCCTCATCGGCTCCATGTCAACACCTGCACCATACCTGGCCGGACCTGCGTCTGTCTTCCAGGCGACCCTGAAAACAGCTCCTCACTCTTGCACGCAGGGGAGAAGCACCGCGGTGGGGGAGAACTCTGGCCAGCTGTGCATTGCCAAGGGAGCAACCGCTGAGCTCCCAGGGACAGCTTATTTCAATCCCAGCGACCGCCCTCCTCACTGGTGGATCGTGGCCGCGGCCATGTTTGTGCCGCAGAAGCCCAGCTTCCTACGTTGGAGCTGATTGGACCAGGGCAGACATCTGACCCACGCTGGACCAATCAGATTCTCTCTCTCTCTCGTGTTTGAAGATGACCCGAGTGGGCCGGCTGGGTAGATCTCTGCCTACCTCTGTATCTCTGTGTATGTTTATATTCCTCCCCAGGAACAGAGAAGCAAAGGAAGCCAAGCTGGGGCAAGGGAAGGGGGAGGGAGCGGATGATGGAGACGCAGAGATGAGAGATGGTCCCAGGCCCTCCTGAAGCCGCCACTGCAGCCATCCCTGCCCTCAGCTTTCATGGCATCCTTGCATTAGACCTCCTGCTCTGGCCGAAGCCGGCTCCCGTGGCCCCGTGTCTTGCAAGCACCAGAGGCACTTGCATAATTGCAAGCCTGCCTTAAACATGAAAGGAGGGAAAACTGAGTTTTGCAAATGGGGAAATCGAGGAGGGCGAAAGGTCAGCCAGAAAGGGGAAGGGAGATGGGGGAGATGAAGCAAGGGTGGTGTGGACAGGACCCCAGCGAGGCCCTGATGATGAGTGAGCTGAGTTCCTCTGTGGGGGGGGGGGGGGGGTGGAGGTGGATGGGGGCTGGAGGAGGGGAGTGACAGGAGGGGAGGGGAGGGGAGCTGGGTCATCTACAGCCACGCTACTCAAAGTGTGGTCCCCGGAGAGCAGCCTGAGCGCCACCTGGGTGCTGGTTAGAGGAGCAGCAGTGTCTCAGGCCCTGCCTTGGACCTGCTCAATCAGGACACATGGGGTGGGGCCCCAGCAGTCTACCTAGTCCAGAGGCAAAGCCCTCAGGACTCAACGGAAGACCACTGCTTCCACGAAGCCTTCTTGGATTGCCAGTCCTACCTCTCAGGCTGGAAGTGCTTTGTCCCACCTCTCAACTGCCACTTGGTTTTATTATACAAAAGACATCATTGGGGTATGCCCTAAGAGAGGTGGAGAGAGTTTCTCTCTCACTAGATCAGACTCCCTCCTTGAAAGCAGCAAGCAGACTTAATCGTTTCTGTGTCTCTAACAGTGTACCCTAAATATATGGGGGATGGGGGTACAGCTGCGGGCTCAGAGAGAGAACACAAGGGACATCTGAGCTTTCAGCTGACCTGCACTGCGGGGCACACACGACCTCATGCGATCATTGGTTCACTCCACAAATATCATGTAGGTCCCTGGGGGAAGTGAAGGGCCCTTCCCTGATGGCCCCTGAACGAAGGGCTTCGCCAATGAACATTCCATAGTGGCCAGGACAGTCAGCCAACTAGAGCCCTCCTGGGGCCCATCATGGGACCCCTGATTCTCTCTGCCACCCCCATCAGTCACCGTAATCCCAAACACGGCAGCAACCAAATGTCTTGCCCCTCTGGGGAGCAGAAGCGTGGAGCTTAATCTGATGAAACAGATTTAAGTCATGAACAGGGGCCTCACCAAGTCAGGGAAGAAGGCCACTGCCTTTCTCCTCTCAATCTTGAAGAGCTGAGGGATGTCGATGATGTCCTGCTCAGTCAGGCCCAGCTCCCGCTTCAGTACCTCCCGGTTCCAGTCGACGCAGCTCTAAGGGGGGTGGGTAGAGTTGGAGAGACCTTGCCAGCGTGCGTCGGGGGGAACCCAAGAGGTCATGTCTGGTTAAGGAGACAGGCTTCCCAGTTGCCCGTAGAGCAGCTCTCCACACAAAACGTACCTGTCCTTGGGTCCCACCCCTCACAGGCCCAGCCGACTCGCTGGGCCAGCTCCAGAGTTTTCCAGAGCGTTCCATCTTTGGCCCTCTTCCCTTCTCTAGATCTTTCACGCTTTAGGGGCTCTCCTTCAACCTCATGCTTGAAAATACCATCTAGACACAGACAACTCCCAAATGTCTGTGTCCCAGCCACTCTCTAGAGCTCTCTAGAGTTCTCTTTCCGGAACTCAGATTTACACATACAACCACCACTTGGCATCTTCGCCTGGATGTCTAATTGGCACATCAGATAGAACGCGTCCAAAGACAAACTCTTCATTTCTACTCCCCCCTCCAGGCGCCGCCCCCCCCCCCCCCCGGGGTCCTTCAGCTCTGTCATTGCAGCCAGCTGCTTGTGCCAGAAGCCATGCTGTCGTGCCAGTGACTCCTTTCCCCTTCCTTCACACCCATTTTCAACAGGTGCCACGGGCTCCACCTCTAGAATCTGTCCCCACTGTGACCTCTTCACATCCCCTCCACTGCATCCACCTGGTGACAGCCACCCCAACCACTGCCTGGCTTCCTAATTGGTCTCCTTGCTGCATCTGCTTTGGGGCCGCGTGGCAACCATCATAATGACCTCCAGCTGCGTTAGTAGACTTGACCAAGGGCCTTGCTGCCCCTCTGAAACCCTTCCTTTGTTCCCGCCCGAGGCCACACCTCCCTCCAGTTGCTAACAGCCAATGGCGAGTACAACAAGGACACTAAGGCAAACTATTTCTGGGAGACAGGGGACTCCTCTGCTGGCCAACAGCAGCTTGGGGAAACCTCCACGGCTTTGCTAAACTTGTCTGAGACTGCACGGCAGTACAGGATGCCCCCCTCGGCCTTCCTCCCCTCTGCACCACCCCCCCCCCCCCACTCAGGGTCTGCTCTCCCAGGTCCCTCCAGCTCCCTTCCCCTTTCTCGGGGACAGGCACTGTCCCTAAAAGGATCTCTGCATGTTGAACCCCGTCTTGGCATTTGCTTCTTAGAAGAGAGTGCGTGGGTATTCTGTTTGTCCTTCCGGAACCCCTATGTACCCTTCTCCCCTGCTCTGTGCCTTGGGAGGCTGGTCCTTGGCAATCAGGGGCTCCCATGCCCTCTGGCTTCTGGTCGGATTCAGCCAATGGGGCACTGACAGGAGGTGGGGGTGATAGAGTGCAGTTGGGATATTTGCTCCTGCACCTACCTCACTGCCAGGTCACTGCAGGCTGGCCAGGACGGTCACAGCTCCTGTCTCACAGCCCTCTTTTCATGGTGACCCATCCCATCCCAGTTCCAGTACCCCCCCCCCAACTAATTCCTTCAGGTCTAGGTGTCACCACAGCTCCCCTCCCCTTAGCCTGGGGACACTGCACAGTCCCTTACTGACTTCCTCCAATCCTGCCTGTGCCTTTGTAAATATTCCCTTGGTAAAGCTGTTCCACCGTTATCCAGCTTGAAGCATTTCCTGCTGGGATCTGATGTCACCCCACCCACCCCTGCTATGAAATATTGCTATATTGTCAACACAACAGCAGAGAGATTCTTTCAAAGCATAAATCAGATCGGGTCCCTCCTCTGCCCAAATCCCCTGGCGGCCTCATATCTCTGAGCCATAGCCAAAGTCCTTGTGGTCCCCTCCATCACTTGATGACCCAGCCTCCCCTCACTCCACAACCCCCTGGCTTGTCCCCAGACAGTCCATGCCCCTGCATTCTACATCAAGGCCATCGTGTGGGCTGTTCCCTCTGCCTGAATGCACGTCCTTCCCACATGCACACAGCTTACCCTTCATTTCTCCAGGGGCAGAGGAGGGATTGGAGCCCCTCTGTCTGGGCCAGTTCCAGCCTGGGCTTTCACAGACCCCGAGCCTCAGACTCTGTCCCCGTTGCTGTCCCCAGCCACGCCCACCTTCCGCTCACAGCCCTTGGCCCTGTACCTGCACAAACTTGTTGTAGCTGATGAGGTTTGCATTGGAGAGGACCTGGTTGATGGAGACGGTGTTGATCTGCTTGTCACCTGTGAGGGAGAGACCGACACTAGACGAGGGGCAGGAACAGTGCCAGCGGTGAGGGTCACCTGCTCTGGGAGGCAGCCGGGCAGAGGCCAAGTTCACAGCTACTGGTCTTGTGAGACCAGCTCTCTGGTCTTTCTGGACACTGGGTAGGCACCACCCAGCAGAGCTCAGCCTGGCCACTGTGCGAGCCTGGGCGTGGGAGGGGTGGGAGGGACAGGCGACCACAGCACCGTGCACTTTAGACCTTTCTTTGAGGGCACGGGAAGTGGTGATGACTTTTACTGGAAATGCCCACCTGTTCCAGGGCACTGGGTGGCGACTCCTTTCACCAAGGGGCGGTAGTGGGGCCGGTCACCCACCTGCCCATCAGTGCCAGCCCCGATGGACACCACTGGACCCTGTCCCTGCCCTCCACAAGGCGACCGCCTGGCAAAGGGGCTTCCCAGAGGCCCAGCTTGGGGTCAGCCAGCTGGGGTCCGGTCCCAGCTCCGTCGCGTTCTTGCTGAGCCTCCTGGGCCAGTGACTTCCCCGACTTCCCCATGTTCTTGGGTATGTAGCGGGAGGGGACAGTAATCTGTGAGGTCAGCAGGGGAAAGGGCATGGAGTGTGGCCTGGGGCGTGGGACACGGGGGGGTGACTGACGAGCTGTGCTGGGCCTCCACGGCCACTGCTCCACAGGATGGGGCAGCACGGTGGCTGCGGGTGGCCTGACGGCTGTGAACGCCCGCAGTCTCCTTCCTAGCTGGGCGGCTGGAGTAACCACTCGGCCCGTTCCTGGGTCTCGTTCACGGTCAGTGTGGTCCTTCCAGGAAAGATAAACATGGTCTTGCCTCCACCTGGTACATAACACCTGGATTTGAGGCTTTTTAAGGTTTGGGCTCAGAGGCATTAACCATGGTCCCTATGGGAACAACGGGGCGGGGAAGACTATTTCTTTCGTCTCACGGCTGGGGCTCCGGGGTGGTGGCGGGAAGGGGATGAGGATCTTAAAATGCAAAGAAACGGACTGGAAAGTTCTACCTGAGCGCTTCTGAGTTCTGCAGAAGCTTTTCTCTTGGAGGTAGGTTTGGCCCAGGATATCATTTACCACCTACGAGGCCAAGAAAATCTATGATCCACCCCTGCCCCCCAGCCAAAGGTTTTTGCCCCGAGACCCCCAGGGACCCTGTCAGAGAGGAAGGCCCCTCTAGGAGCCACGCGGTCTTGGTGGGGAAAGGAATTTGAGCCAAAAAGCTTGCCCATCCACTGTGGCCCACGCCAGCAAGCTCTCTCAGAGCTCCTTCTAAGCAAAATGCAAATGCGGGGCCCTTTGCTCAAAGAGCAGAGGAAAAAAAGTATCACCAAAAGTACTAAAATATAACTTTGGCTTTCCTCCGCGGTCTCCCTCCTGCCCTAGCAGGTGGGGTGTTTTTTTTTTGTTGTTTTGTTTTTATCTTTATTTACTTTTGAGAGAGAGACAGAATATGAGCAGGGGAGGAGCAGAGAGGGAGACACAGAATCCGAAGCGGGCTCCAGGCTCCGAGCTGTCAGCACAGAGCCCATCGCGGGGCTCGAACCCACGAACCGCGAGATCGTGACCCAAGCTGAAGTCGGACGCTCCACCGACGGAGCCACCCAGGCGCCCTGCGTGTCGGTTTTTTACTTGCTATCGGATGTGGCGCTCCCTCGGCTATGGGACGCCTGCGTGGTGGGCACGGACCCTCGCGGCAGCACTGGGAGCCCCACCTGGAACTTCACACGTGCTGCCACACATCCCAGCCTGTGAGCCACAGACGGAGCCAGACAGCTTCCCTTCCCACAGGCCCACCATCCCGAGCCATGGCCAACAGGTGCTCTCCAAGGGCCAGGGCAGCCTCTGCGTGGTGGACAGGAGGCTCACCCTTCCAAGCTGCCCACCACATCCCCTGTGGCACTGCTAGTCCAGGACAGGGACAGTTAATGCCAGCACCCCCCTCCCAGATGCCAAGGGGCATGTGCATCCAGGCCTGCCCACTCCCAGGCTCCTGCTGCAGCCATCAGTGGGCAGGGGCAGGGAGGGGGAGGCCCGGTAGGCCGGGGCTCCGGGGAGCGAAGGTGGGTACAGAGGGATCTCATCCCTGGGAGGCAGCAGGAGGATTCACACACAAGGCACAGATTATTAAGAATTTCAAGAGAGTGAGAGCAGAGCATTAAACCTTCTGCGGGGAGGGCCCTGTCCGGTGACACTGGTCACGCACCCATGAAGCTGGCCACATCTCCGCCCCAGCCCCGGGCAGTGGGGGCTGGTGGGGCAAGGCGCGCAGTGGCAGTGAGGCTCTTGAGGTTTAGGGGACAGCCCTGCTCTAGAATTTTCCATCCCTCTCTCAAGCCCGATGACGTGTCCTGCTTTAGGTGAGGGGGCAGGAAGGCTGGGCTGAGGGACACGGCCCTGGTGCTTACCGACAACCCCTTTGAACAGGAGGGCCCTGCCGTGGCCCCACTTCTGCTTCTCCTGGAAGAGCTTGAAGCAGGCGCCAGGACTGGCCAGGAGCATCCGGAAGCCCTGTGTGGAGAGGGCAGACGCGCCTGAGCTCCCCTGGCCTCCTGGAGCTCATCCTTTGACTCAGACACCCGGGGACAGGCCGGTAACCCCGCTCCTTACCTTCCCGTCGGGGGCAGGGACAAAGCTCAGAAACTCATCCACGTGGCCCACGGCCAACCAGTCCACAAAGAGCTCCACTGGGGGCTGCACCCTCTGCGCGTGGAGGAAGTCCCTCACCACCTGCGTGACCCGGCGGCCACTGGACCTGCGGCCCGAGGGGTTAAAAAGAGTTGTTTCACTTTAAAAAGTCTATGCAGGAATGGAATGAAAGAGTTCAAGGTTTCTGCAATATCTGAGTTTTTAAAATTGTATTTATTTTGAGAGAGAGAGAGAGAGAGAGAGAGAGTGCAGGGGAGGGGCGGAGAGAGAGAGAGAGAGTCCCGAGCAGACCACGCTGCCGACACAGAGCCCGACGCGGGGGCTCGAACTCATGAACTGTATGATCATGACCTGAGCCGGAGCCAAGAGCCGGACGTTTAGCCAACTGAGCCACCCAGGTGGCCCGCAAGGTCTGATTGTTGTTTTAAACAAAAAGACACGTACCGTTTTGTAAGCAGGAAAGACAACAAGCACGTATTCTTTCAATTCTGCTCGGGGTGAGCTCTTGTGCAGGGGCAGGACAGCTCGGTCCCAGTCACCCGGCGGGTGACCCACCAGGTCTTGCCATCCAGGCACACGCTCCGAGCCGCCCTCAGACCCACGCTCACGTTCTCCAAGAGCCTGATACCCAACCCTACCCCGTGCCCTCTGGCCAGGCGGCTCTTCTTTGAGTTTAACTTGGGTCTCTCTTGCTGGGGCCTCACCTTCCTGCACATCAGTGGGAAGAAAGGTGGACAAGGTCACCCCAAGAGGCCTCACAGCCCCAGCCTCTTATGCTCACGAACGTAAACCCCGTTCTTCGTTTGTCCTTCTGCAGAAGTATCTACTGGCATGGCCCAAACTTCCTCTTTCTGTGGGATCCCGTGCTGAGGACAGTTAGTCCCCTCCAAAGCCTCTTGCTTCACCTGTTATTTGACCTCAAGTCTGTCCTAACTGCTTCGTTGAATTTGGTTGGCCCGATGTCTTGGTCAATGCCGCAGCCAATAACCATTACCACATCATTCCTTTTCTTTCACATCCGTATCTCTGTCACATGTGGAACAACAAATAATCTGTTATTCTGTGTGTGTGTGTGTGTGTGTGTGTGTGTGGTATGACATCTCGTTTTCTTTTCTTGCTTTTTTTTTTTTGGACATCTCGTTTTCCATGTCCTATTCCTTCCTTCTCCTGTTCTCAGGAAAATACCTGATAGTAGTCATTTACATCATAGTATGAACAAGCTCTTGAAATAGAATTTCCCCAGGACTGTTGAGACTTGAGGCTTCTTCTTCCATAACTATTAATTAATAGATTGTATTAGCAGTATCGTCTATTTTCAGAATCAGAAGACCTAAGTTACGTCCTAACTGTGCATTCTGTGTGGCCTGTACCAGGTCATTCACCCTCTCTGGGCTCACTTATGAAATGAAAAGGCTGGACTGAATGGTCTCTTCGGTCTACGCCCAGTTTGGCCTTTTCAAACTCCCCAGGGTGAAGCGTGGACAGTGTCTGGTGAACAGCCTGCTGAGCCACCATCCCCACATCTAGAACTAGAATTTTATCTTTCCATTCTGGTTCTCTCCCAGGAACAGAATGGTCCCTCACCACCCCAGCCACCGTCGCCGCCCTCCGCCCCAGGAACACCTCTCCCTGCTCCTCTCTCACCCAGGCAGGTTGCCCCCGATGAGGATCCGCCCCAGGGGGTACTCTTTCCCATTGGCCACCACTGGGGGGCTGACCTCCAGGTTCCCGAAGGAGTCCAGGCCACTCACAGAGCTGTCTTGTGGTTCCCGTGTCACATAGCCGAAATCTGGACCCTGGCGAGGGGAACGGAGTCAGGCCAGCGGTGGGGGTCACCAGAAAGAGCTTGAACCACCTTGCTGGGCTCTGAGCTCCTTGAGGATGGGGCAGGAAGTGGCTGCCCGTTCTTCAGATGGAAATACTGAGTCTAAGACTCAGTCTGACCTATTCAATATATTTTTTTAATGTTTTTATTTATTTTTGAGAGCTAGAGAGACAGAGCATGAGCTGGGGAGGGACAGAGGGAGAGGGAGACACAGAATCGGAAGCAGGCTCCAGGCTCTGAGCTGTCAGCACGGAGCCCAAAACGGGGCTTGAACTCACGAACTGCGAGATCATGACCTGGGCCGAAGTCGGACGCTCAACCGACAGAGCCACCCAGGCGCCCCCTGAGCTGTTCAATATTTCACACACGCGCAGGGTCCTATGTTGGGAAACCTGTGAGGCCAGGGCTATAAGATCATTTTTGTTGGGGCGCCTGGGTGGCGCAGTCGGTTAAGCGTCCGACTTCAGCCAGGTCACGATCTCGCGGTTCGTGAGTTTGAGCCCCGCGTCAGGCTCTGGGCCGATGGCTCGGAGCCTGGAGCCTGTTTCCGATTCTGTGTCTCCCTCTCTCTCTGCCCCTCCCCCGTTCATGCTCTGTCTCTCTCTGTCCCAAAAATAAATAAATTAAAAAAAAAAAAAAAAAAAAAAAAAGATCATTTTTGCTGATGAAGAAACTGAGACTCAGCACGGGGAGGTGACTCATGAAAAGTCACATGCATATGAGTAACCGAGCCGGGTTGTTCTGATTGTAGAGCCTGTGTTCTTAACAACGGCACTGCCCGCCCCCCACCCCCTTACCTAGGGCCACCGGATTTAGGAAATAAAAATACGGGATGCCCAGTTACATTTGAATTTCCGATAAACAAATACACTTTTAGTATAACTAGGTCCCGTGCGATGCTTGGTACAAAAGGTTACTCGTTGCTTATCTGAAATTCAAATGTAACTGGGCATCTCTCGTATTTTTTTCTGGTCACTCCTGTCCCTAAAGAACGTGGTTCCCAGTGCAGCCCCCTAGACCCTACGCCCTACACCCCAGTGTGGCTCTTGGGTAATGTCCCTCAGCCCTCAGAGCCGGGCAGCAGCCTGCGGCCTGACACTCACCAGGATCCTTTTGTAAGGGAAGTCCTGTAGTTCTCCATTCCTGGGGGAGTCAAAGACCACCGGGAAGGTCTTGTGTGGCGCCTCAACATAGCCCAGTTCCATCTCGTCCTGCGAACGAGAGAGACGCCATGTGGACAATCCGCGCTCGTTTGGCACCGAGAACCTTGGAGAAGACTGTTCGTGTGGGTCCTTCGTCTCAGGCCTGCCTTGCCCTTCGGGGTGAGGAGGGTAGGGGTGTATGATGCCTGCTGGCTGGAGGAGGGGCTGGAGGCTCAGAGAGGGCACGCTTTTGCTCCGGTCACACAGCAAGACAGGAGGGAATGAATGAGAAGGTGGATGTGACCCTGGGGGTGTCCCTGTGCCAGATCGGGGCAGAGTGGACACAGAGAGGAGCTCAGGGTGGCCCGACTTGGACAAATAAGTCACTGGACATCAGCCAGCACCTCTGGCCTCCACATGTAGTCGTGAAGGAAGGGCTGGCAGCTGGACAAGGCTGAGGGGACCCAAGGAGGTAGAGATCTGCCTCCTTCTCAGATCGCTCAACATTCAACCCAGTTCAATCCTAAGCCCTCTGGTCCTGGAGGCAGAGGTGGCTCAGCACCAATGAACTCTATATCCGGTGAGAAGCTCACTGGTACGTACCTGGCCCTGCTCTAAGCTCCTTATAAATATTAATTCCAGGAATCCTCATCATACACCTGCACAGAGGCACTATTGTTTCCCATGTGACAGATGAGGAAAGCGAGGACCAGAGAGGTCTAATTATTGTCCAAGGGCACACAGCTAGTCAGTGGCACAGCCGGGCTCCAAACCCAGCGCATCTTGCTCCAGACTCCTGCCCCGAGCTTCCACCTCACTGGAGGACCCTCCAGCCACGAAAGCTTCTGAGCTTGGCATTCAGGGTCTCCCGCTTCAGCGCCTCCCTTCACAGAACCTTGGCCCTGGCCCACAAGAGTGCCAGACATTCTTTCTCGTGCCTCCCCTCTCTGGGCCCTTGCACATGCTGGTCTGAGGACCAGCATCGCGGAACCCCGGCACGGCCCTTACCAGCTCTGTGGCTCTGGGCATTTGCCCCCCGAGGGTTCCTCAGGTGGGTGACAGCAGGGAGGTGTCGAGAAGGTGAAAAGGATACCACGCATGACCCCCCCCCCCATAAGCGCTTGATAAACGGCAGCACTCATTGCCCATCCGGTCCCGCCCAGGTGTCCCTCCTCTGGGAGGTCTTTATCCATCCCCCAGACAGAGGTGATGCCACCACCCCCCAAACCCTCTGGCACTTGGCCGACCCTGCCCCGCCCCCCACCCCACCCCCATCCCCGCTGCACCTTCAGCTACGGGAACGGGGGCTTTGTTGCAATAATTCACCACATCAGGGCTTCTCAGCCGCAGCACAACTGACACTCAAGGCCGGATCATTCTTTCTTGTGTATTCCCTGCAGGATGCTTAGCAGCATCTCTGAGCTCCACCCACTAGAAGACAGTAGCACCTCCACCCTGGGTGTGACAGCCCCACATTCGCCCAGATGCTGCCACATGTCCCTAGGGGGACAGAGCTGCCTCCCGTGGGGAACCACAGGACCAGGCTGCTGAGGGCAGGGAGTGTGTCCCACACCCCCGCCATCCCCTTCAGGGCCAGCCCCGTGCCCAGCCCACATCCTGTGGGCGAATGGGAGTTCAGTCTAGTGTCAGGGTGTGCCTGGGTCTCCGGAAAGTTCTGGAGAGAAGGAGAGAGCTCTAGGTCTAGAAGGAGAAAAAGGAGCGCCCTGGGGAGGACACTCACAGCCCCCAGGTCCCTCTAAGAATTCGTAAGTGACCTCCTCCCACCCCCGCTCGGGATACGCCAGCCTCAACCTCCAAGACGCTGTCCATGGTACCTGGATCCAGCGGTCATCGCGGTTCTCGTTCTGCGGGCAGATGGTCAGCTTGCAGCCAGCCTTCCTGGCCAGCTCCGCCACGGCGTCCACAAAACACGTGTTGTTCCCCACGCTGCAGACAAGCCCAGGGAGAGGGGCTCAGGACACAGCCAGGTCTGGAGACCAGAGGGGCCTCCGGGGTCAGAAGGACACCTGCTGCCCCACCCCCCCCCCCCCACACACACACACACACTCACCGGCACACGTATACCTCCAGGGGCGGCAGGGTGCTGGGCGTCATAATCCAGGGCGCCACACGGAACACCACGGTGTCAGTGAAGATCGGGGACTCGGAGAAATCCTGCAGAGGGGGAGGAGCAGAAGGGGAAGAGCGCCGGCCTTGGAATCCAGAGGCCCGGCTGAGTCAAGGACCACGTGGACCCTGGGCAAGCCGCTGGCACCTCTTAGTTTCTAGAGAGGCACCGCAGGGTGGTGGAGAGGTCTGGGACCCTTCATGCCAGCGGAGCCCCTCCCCCCCAGGACGGAGCCCTGTTCCCCCCCCCCTCCTCCTTGGCCACCCCTACCTCGTTGGAGTCGTCCAGCAGGGTGACGTGGAAGGACACAAGCCCCGTGAAGCTGGCGTCAGGGAAGGAGAGCCCCTCCACGAAGAAGCGCTCCTCGTCACCGTGGAAGCGGGGCACCTCGTACGACACCTTGTTCTGGCCCAGCACATGCCTGTAGGCCTCGCACGAGTCCTCGGGACCTGGGCGGGGACGGAAGGGATGGCCATGACTCCCAGGTGGGCCCGCAGAGCACCAGGGGCGCAAGAAGAAGCCGCCGCGCCAACCTCCCCAAAGAGCCTCAAGCCAGACCGCAGCCCCCACCTCTGCCCTCCCGCCGGCAAAGGAGCGACAGGAGCTCGATACCCAGTGTGGGCACAGCCCGGGGAGAGGCCGCTCCTTTCTGAGATGGCTGTTCAGACCTTCCGCAGGACGATCTGGCAACCTCTCACAAAGTCCCGTCTACTCCTAAGCGAGCAACCCCGTGGCCAGGAGTTGACGGAAATCTGTACGTATAAATACACGTACAAGGGTGTCCGCTGGTTCTTTATCCGGTCATTGAACTAATATTTACAGGGCACCTCCTCGGCACCGACAGGGCATGGTTCTAGACTCAGGAGCAAACTGGGAGCAAGGCCCGTGCCCTCGAGGCGCCTGTACTGTTGCAAAATCAGAACAACGGGATGTTCAGGGCACTGGATGTGTTATAGCACATCCACGCTTTGGAATACCACGCAGCTGTGGACAAGATCGAGGAGGAGCCGGATAAATACAGAAAGGGGTGTCGGGTATAGGATTCCGTGGGAGAAACCACTGGGAAAGCTGAAGACGTGCACGCCACGCACAGAGACAAGTGACGAAGAACACAGAGCGAATCGTTAACGATGAACACGTGTTAAGAGTCAGGTTTAGGGGTGAGGATAGGGAACTCTCATTTTTATTTAAAAAATTTTAGGGGCGCCTGGGTGGCGCAGTCGGTTAAGCGTCTGACTTCAGCCAGGTCACGATCTCGCAGTCCGTGAGTTCGAGCCCCGTGTCAGGCTCTGGGCTGATGGCTCGGAGCCTGGAGCCTGTTTCTGATTCTGTGTCTCCCTCTCTCTCTGCCCCTCCCCCGTTCATGCTCTGTCTCTCTCTGTCCCAAAAAAAAAAAAAAAAAAAAAAGTTGAAAAAAAAATAAGAAATTTTAATATTTATTTTTGAGAGGGGGGGGGGAGGGGCAGAGAGAGAGGGAGACACAGAATCCAAAGCAGGATCCAGGCTCCGAGCTGTCCGCACAGAGCCTGCCGCGGGGCTCGAACTCACAAACAGTGAGATCATAACCTGAGCCGAAGTCGGACGGGAGCTCAACCTACTGAGTCACCCAGGCGCCCCAGGGAACTCTCATTTTTTTAGCCACATATACTTTATAGTGTTTGATCTTGTTAACAATGAGTATTTTATTACTTGCATGCGTGTGTATCTTTAAAAGATATTTTATGTCCTTGCTCGTACGGGTGATAAGAGCATCGTGGCTATGTGAAGAAAGTCATTTTTTGGGGGGCACTTTTGGAAAGTCATTTTTTGGGGAGATGCACACTGAATTATGCAGGGGCACTAGCCATAGTGTCTAGGAGTGGCTTTAAAATACTTCAGCAGGGGCACCTGGGTGGCTCAGTCGGTTGAGCGTCTGACTTCGGCTCAGGTCACGATCTCACGGTCCGTGAGTTCGAGCCCCGCATCGGGCTCTGCGCTGACAGCTCGGAGCCTGGAGCCCGTTTCAGATTCTGTGTCTCCCTCTCTCTCTCTGCTCCTCCCCCGCTCACACTCTGTCTCTCTCTCTCTCTCTCTCTCTCTCTCTCTCTCAAATAAACAAATAGGGATGCTTGGGAGGCTCAGTCAGTTAACTTCGGCTCAGGTCACGATCTCACAGTTCATGGGTTCGAGCCCCGCCTCAGGCTCCATGCTGACAGCTCAGAGCCTGAAGCCTGCTTTGGATTCTGCGTCTCCCTCTCTCTCCGCCCCTCCCCTGCTCACACTCTGTCTCTCTCTCTCTCTCAAAAATAAAACAAACATTGGGGCACCTGGGTGGCTCAGTCGGTTAAGCATCCGACTTCAGCTCAGCTCATGATCTCACAGTTCACGGGTTCGAGCCCTGCACTGGGCTCTGTGCTAACAACTCAGAGCCTGGAGCCTGCTTCCGATTCTGTGTCTCCCTCTCTCTCTGCCCCTCCCCATTCACGTTCTGTCTCTATCTCTCAAAAAATGAATAAACATGAAAAATAATAAAATAAAACAAAACACTTGAGCAAACAGGATCAACGGAGCGAGAGAGGCAAGACAGCGGTAATTGTCGAATCTGAGTGGTTGGCCTGTGGGGGTCCATTACTATTCTCTCTACTTTTGTGTATGTTTGAAAGTTTGGGTAATAAAAATTTCTGAACGTGCTTGAAATACATTTTTTAAATTGATCCATCCAATCAAATGGCCTTGGGCCACAGTTCCCTGGGGACCCCAGCGGACCTGCTTTGAAGTTCCCACACCTGACTGTGCTTCATCTGACCCCCAAGGCAGGCTGGAAGCCAGAGCAGGGGCTGCCCTCCGGCCCAAGGTGGGGAAACTGAGGCCCCCCTCCCCAGCAGTGGGGGTGTGGGGGATGGGCATGAACTCACCGCAGGTGTGGAAGACCCGGGCCCACTTGGCATCATAGCTGGAGGTGTGGAGGATAAGTCTGTGGTCGTCAAAGAGGGCGGCGGGGCCTTGGGTCCGCAGGACCATGACTGACATGTCTTCCAGGTCTGTGGAGCCAGACAGGGGCGGCAGCTCAGGGGGCCTGTGACACTCTGTCTTCTCCTCCTGCCCACCGCGCCCCCTAAGGGCAGAGGGTGCCAGGACCCGGGTGTCCGAGCCCCAGCTCCGCCCACCCTGCGAAAACACTGGAAACCATGAAGACGCCTCCGTTTCCTCACCTGCCCAGAACTCTAGAAAGTGCAGAGGGGCCAGCCCAGTGCCTGGCACGTGACAGGTGAGAAGGTGTGGGGCAGGCAGGCCACCTGGCCGGGTGCAGGGGAGGGTTCTGGCCTCAGTGCCCCAGCCCGTCACTCCCTGCTGGCACGGACAGGCCCCTCCCTCCCTGAGCCTCAGCGCTCCCCTCTCTGAAATGAGGGACAGATGCGTCCACTTTCAGAGAGGCTGTATGCACCCATGTGTAAGGCGCCTGGCCCGCACCCCAGGCAACCACCGAGGCCTTCCTCACGGGGCTGTGGCACGCGGCGTGGGACAGACTTGGAACTCGGGACGTCCTAAAATGCAGGCCAGGGATAGACGCCCGGCAGGGAGGCCGGCCTTGGGGTTGGGAAGCTTCGGACCTGCCACAGGCGGGAATCCCGGTGGGGAGGCGGAGCGGTGACCCTGGGCTCCCCCTCACCTTGCAGGCAGTGCACGTGCTGGTCACAGTTGTCCTGGTCGTAACAGTTCGGATCGTCCTTGTCACAGTTCACCAGCAAGATGGCTCCATAGCCACTGGGCCCCCAGACCCACTGCCGCTGTCCATAGCAAAGCATAGCTGCTGATGGGGCTCAGACCGGACCTGAGCCCCCACCCCGCAACTCCTAACCCCACCTCTTCCTCTTCACCCTCCCTGTGAGGGTAGGTCCACTCTCACTGAAGCGCTTCCTGCACCTGATGTGGCAATGGCTCCCTACTGCCCACACTCCCAAGTCCAAACCACGCAGTGGTCTTTCATGGCCAACTGTGATGTGTCCCCAGCCAACGTCCCCTTCCTCAACAGGCAACCTCCTGATTACAGATCCATTCCTGGCTCCAGGCCTTGGCTCCCACTATTCCCTCCACCTGGAATGCCCTCCCTCTTGCATTTACGGTCCACCTGGACCTCCTGCTTTGACCTCCCAAGGCATTGAGTGCCACCACAGTCCAGAACCAAGTCCTTGAACAGTTTCATTCTTGGCAGAGTTCCCTTCTCACCTAGATCAGAAGGTTGGCACGCCATGGCCCGTGGGTCCCAGCTGGCCCACTGCCTGTTTTTGCAAATAAAGCTTTATTGGAACAGTCACATCCCTTTGTTCTATGTTAACTATAGGTCTTTGACACTACAATGACAGAATCGAATAGTTGCAACGGAGACCCTTTGCAATGCCTAAAATATTTACTATCTCATGTTGCAGAAAAAGTTTGCTGACCCCTGACCTGGATTGAAATTCCCAAAGGACTTTTTGCCACAAAGCGAGGCCCAGCCCAGGCCTGGGCATCTATATAACTTGATAATTCTCGGTAACGTTTTTGTTCTCCTGGTAAAAGAAGATCCCCAGTCATGCCTGGCTCCCATTTGGCTCCCGTGACCTCAGCAGCAGCAGGGAGGCAAGGGGGATACCTGTCATGACCTCGCCCCTCTTAACCCAACCTAGGTCAACTCCAAACTCCAGGCCCCTTTCTGGGCCCAGATCGAGATGCCCTACCTTGTCCACGAAGCTCCTGTTCTGTCTGCCCTCACAGTTCAGGTCACAATCCAGAGCGATGTCTGCAAGGGGAGGGCGGAGATTAAGTTACTAGGGGGTGCCCAGGAGTCCAGCACAGGTCTGTGGCCTCTGTTTCTCAGCCTCAATCTCAGGACCCATCTAGAACTGGGCAAAGAAAGTCATTTCTAAGAAGACACTGTCCAGAGGTAGAAGCATCTGAAGTCCCTTTCCTTGAGCTGGGGAACGAGGCCTTGGGGAAGAAGGAGGGTATGAGGAAAGGGCCAGGTCAAAGGGTGCCCCCCCTCCAGGAAGCCTTCCCCGACTCCTCCCTCTTCTGCATCCATACAGCCCTCACTGTCTGGGGCCTACCCTATACTGAGCCCAGGTTCTCCTGGACATTCTTGGTCTCTGTGAAGCTGGGGATGGGGCAGTGAGCCTGGTCGTTGGTGTTAGACGATGAAGATGTGAATCCAGGCTCTGGCACCTACTGGCTCTGTGGCCTCTCTGAACCTCAGCTTTATCTTATACTCCCCAATCCCAGCCCCCATCCCACATTCTCAATGTTTCTCCCTAGAAAGCAGGGAGATCTTACAGCACAAATGGAGCATTCGAAGGAGAGAAAGAGAGAGAAGGAAAACTCGAAACGAGTTTTAAATATGCAAAAAGATACCCACCCACCATGCAACAGGTGGGTGAATCTCATAAACAGAGTGGAGGCGGAAGAAGCCCAACCCCAAAGAATATGTTCAATATGGTTCCAACCACGGAAAGCTCAAAGAGGCAAAAATAGACTATATTCCTTATATATACATATCCAAGTGAGAAAACCGTAAAGAAAAACATGGAAATACTTATCACAAGATAGTGGTTAGCTCCAGGGGAAGGAGGGAGTTATAATCAGATTTGGGGACTTCGGGGTGCCAGTCATGTTCTAGTTCTTGACCAGGGTGATGGTTGTTCAAGTGTTTGCTCTGTAATTATTCGCCAGCTACACACGTGCACGCGTGCACGTGCATCCACCCCCCCTCCCCACACACACACAGAGCTTTATGCACTTTTGTGCATGTATATTTTCCAGGGGATAAGGGTGTGGGTTTGGGGAGGGAGAGGCAGGGAGATACCCAACCTCAGTCCTAACTAAAGGAAGGCAAACTAAAGCCAAACAGGGTAACTAAGTTCTCAGCCCGGGCAAAATGGAAAAGGCTGACAATGCAGTGTTGGCGAAGGCAATCTCACATGCTGTTGGCAGCTGTGTGAGGTGAGATGGTCTGTTTGGAGAGCAGCTTGGCAGCCTCTACCAAAATTGACAAGCCCTAGTCCCAGCATAAACCCCCCAAATTTACAAGGCACATTCTGCTTCTAACAGCGCCTCCTGCAGACCGAGCATTTTCAACTTTCTTGCAAAGTGCTCTGCAGGGACTTGGACCCGCGCCAACTCCCACCCACCGTCAAGGAGCTCCCTGGTTCCATATCCTTGGCAACACTGAGTTAAGCATCTTTCCATCTGGGTTCTGATCACTGAGGCTTTCTCTTCTGCGAATTGCTTGTTCATATTCTTTTTGCCTGTTTCCATTAGGTTGTCTTTCTTTTTCTTAGGGATTGGAGTTCTCCGTAATCTATATGCACTGAATCAGCCATATGCTTTGCAAATTTCTTCTCTTGGTCCAGAGTTTGATTTCTTTTTCTTTTTTTCTTTTTTTTAAGTAAATTTAAGCCCAATGTGGGGCTTGAACTCATGACCCCAAGATCAAGAGTCTCATTCTCTACGGACTGAGCCAGCCAGGCGCCACCATAGTTTGACTTTTTACTTGTCCTCTGTTACATACAAGTTTTCAATTTTAATAGAGTCTAATGTATCAATCTTCTCCCTTATGGTCTGTGCCTTTGTTTTGCTTGTTAAAAAAACATCTCGCCTACCCTGAGGTTGGAAAGATATTCTCTTCTAAAAGCTTTACAATTTTGATTTTCATTTTAGGATTTTCATTCCATCTGAAATTTATTTTTGAGTATGGTGTGAAGTAGGGCTTCATGTCCATTTTATTCACATGTGGTCACCATCTGAACACGGCTCTGTATCCAAGTGCTCCTCTGTCCCACTGGTTTGCATTTAACCCTGCATCAATTTCATACTGCCTCAAGTACTATGGCTTGAACAAAGTCCTGATATCTGGTACCACGAATACCTCCACCTTGTTCTTTTTCAAAAACGTCTTGGCCACTCTTGCCTTTTGCTCGTTATATGCCTTTTAGGATCAGCTCTATGAAGATCTATAAAAAAGTCATGTTGGAATTTGTGGGGCACCTGGGTGGCTCAGTTGGTTAAGTGTCCAACTTTGGCTCAGGTCATGACCTCGAGGTTCGTGGGTTCGAGCCCCGCGTCGGGCTCTGTGCTGACAGCTCAGAGCCTGGAGCCTGCTTCCGATTCTGTGTCTCCCCCTCTCTCTGCCCTTTCCCTGCTCATTCTCTCTCTCTCTCTCTCTCTCTCTCTCTCTCAGAAATAAACATTAAAAAAAAAGTCATGTTGGAATTTTAATGGGCACATAATTGAGTTTAGATTGTTTGATACTGTTCCAGAGCTCTTGCATCTGTTCTAATGTTTTGTTTGTTATACTCTTCTTTCCCCTCTCTTTTTGTTTCAGTTTAAGTAATTTTTGTTGCCCTATCTTCAAGTTCACTGATTCTCTCTTCGGCTGTGTCAAGTCTACCAACGAACTCACCAAAAACAATTTTTTAATCTCTGTTACCATGATTTTTAGTTCTAGCATTTCCATTTGACTCCTTTTTATAGTTTTTCTCTCTCTGTTGAAATTCCCCATCTATTCCTTCACGTTACTCATCTTTGCCTCTAGAGCCTTTGACGCATTCATCAAAATGACTTCTCTTGTATGGAATTTATATATCAATCTGTGGATAATCAGCACAAAAAAAATTTAAGGTGGAAAAAGCAAAGTCCAGTTCCATATCCACAGTATGCCTCCCTTTGCTTACAAAAGGGGGAATATACAGATATGTGTGCGTCCATTTGTATGAGCACAGCAGATCTCTGGAGGGATGCTAGGCTTGGGAATTAGAAGCCTTAGGTTGGAGGGAAGGAGGTTTACTTTTCAATATATACTCTTTTGTACCATTTGAGTTTTCTAAATGTAACTGTCGTGTTTTAATTTTTATTTATTTTTTATTTATTTTTTGAGACAGAGAGAGACAGAGCATGAACGGAGGAGGGTCAGAGAGAGGGAGACACAGAATCCGAAACAGGCTCCAGGCTCTGAGCCGTCAGCTCAGAGCCCGACGCGGGGCTCGAACTCATGGACCGTGAGATCATGACCTGAGCTGAAGCTGGCCGCTCAACCGACTGAGCCACCCAGGTGCCCCTTAATTTTTAAAAGAAAATGAGTTGATTTTTATAAAAAGACTCTTGCTCAATGTCATTCCCAACCATTCTCACTCTTGGCCGAGGCCCCAGCATTCCCCCCAACTTACCAACACAGGTGAGGTAGAGCACCGCATAGGCCAGGGGAAGGGGTTCGTGGCTGGAGTGGTAGGAAATCTGAACCTGTAGAGAAATGGGCCCGGAGTCAAGCCAGCTGAAGCCAACAGCCCCCACCCCAAAGGACAGGTCTTGGGGAACCTAGCAAAGAAGAGAGGGAGTCTCGGGAACCTCTGTGCCCTGAAGTTGCGTTCACCAACCCAGCTCTTCCTTTAGCCTTCTCTGTGCCACTTATTCTTCCATGCCTTGGTTGGCCCATCTGTAAAATGGGAACCATCTGTGAGGGAGTCCCTGCAGACCTGGGTCCCGGTGCTACCAATGACTACCGTGTGATTTTTGGCAGGCCCCTCCTCCCCTTTGGATCTATGTCTTGCCATGTGCAAAATGAGGAGGTCTGACTGGGCAGGGTTTATGGATCCTCTCTTATCTGTGGGATTCAGACAGACTTGGACTTGAGCCCAGCCCCTCTGGGTTCTGTGACCTTGGCCAAGGCCTTTCACCTTTCTGAGCTGTCTCGTTTCTTCATCTGCAGAACAGTGGCCATACAGGTCCCTACCATAGATGATCGTAGTGCCGCTCAGAAACAATACACGTACAAGACTCGCCCCGTAGGTAGTGCCCAAGAAATGCCAGCTATTGTTAATAGCGGGCAGGTGGCATTGTGTGAGATGGTGCAGGGCTCTGGGCTCAGATTCTGAAGCACCACTTGTGAGTATCCCCGGAAGAGCCACTTGTCCTCAGGCCTCAATGTCCCCTGCTGTCAAGTGGGGATAATGATAGTTCCCACCCCAAAGGGTTGATTGCAGGGTGTGACCATCAAGGAAGGAAGGCGTGTGACATGCTCAGCACAGCGCTTGGCCTGCAGCAAGGGCCCAGTAGCTAAAAGGCCAGGCTGACAATGGCTGAGGGTAACACAATTCAAGGCCCATGGATCAAAGCCCCTTCCACCCACAGTCCTCCACTTGCACGTCCCTCCTGATGTGGGTCCCTCAGCTCAGCCAGAAGGTTCAGCCTCTTATAGAAGCCATTCACCCCTCAGTGCTGGGAGCCCCTAAATCCTGCAATTGCTGACCCCATGTGTCAAGCCAGAGCAACGATGGTGGCCTCAGCCATACAATTACCCGGCTCCAGGCCAAAGGTGCGGGAAGGGGAAGGACAGGACGCTCCGACCCTCCTCAATCCCTCTTGTCCTTTGCATCTACACAGTCCCCCAGCTCAGCCCCTCTTAGGCGCCCTCTCAGGCTGGCTGGTCCTCTGGCCCTGCCCCAGGGCCTCTGTCCTGACCCTCACCAACTCTGTTCCTCACTAGATCAGGTGCCTTCAGGTAAGCCGCGCCTCGTTCTCAGTTTCCTCGTCTGCAAAATGAGTTCCTTGAGTCCTGCCCACCTGCGTCACAGTGCTCAGCGGAGAGGCTCGTCTCCGATACACAAATGGGGAAAGACGTGGGGGTGATGAAGGGAAATTGCTGGCAGGTCTGTGTCGAATACTCGCTCTCTTACTGATGGGCTATGTGGCCCGGACAGAGTTACTCTGAACCTTGGTGGCCCCACCTGTGAAACGGGGATCAGACCCCGCCTCTCCGAGCTGTCGTGAGGGCTGGATGAGGTCATGGTGCCCAGTATGTGGCGTATGGTCAATGGTCTTAAAAGGATCCTTTCCTGAAACACTGCTCCTGACATGGGGTGGGAACCTGCCACTCCTGCGCCACAACACCTGTCTCCCGTCACCCCTTTATGGGGGCATCAGCTGTGCCAAGCTCAAGGGCCACCCCATTTCTCCCATCTTTTATTCATTTTTTTTTAAGTTTATTTACTTTAGAGAGAGAGTGAGAGCGAGGGGAGGAGGGACACAGAGAGAGAGAATCCTAAGCAGGCTCCCCACTGCTAGTCGGGAGCCCGAAGTAGGGCTCGGACTCACAAATCGGGAGATCGTGACCTGAGCCGAAATCAAGAGTCAGACGCTTAACCAACTGAGCCTCCCAGGCGTCCCTCTCGCATCTTGTAAATGCCCCCTGCCCCAGCCAGAGCACTGCCTACAGTCAGGGCTTGTTAAACTCGCCGTTGGTGGCTAAATGAGCCGAGAGGAGACGAAGGGAGGTTACATGTCTCTGAGAAAGGGAATGGAGTCAGGAAAAGAATGGATTAGGAAAGATGAGGCACCCTGGAGAAGGGGGTCTCCCCAGGCACCAGCATCCTCCTCCCATCTCTGCTCTCTCTCCTTCATCCAGAGTGACAGAGATCACCTACTCAGCCCTCAGCCTGCAGGTAGGGAAACTGAGGCCCGACCCAGAAAAGCTGGGACATCTCCCCTCACAGGGGTCTCGGGAAACAAGAAAGGAAACCAACGTTGGCGCTCGTGTTCTGCCCCAGACCAACACCTGGGGAGGAAGGTGCGGTGATCATTCCCATTTTACAGATGGGGAAACCGAGTCCCAGAGGGCTGATGTGACTTGCCAGGAGACACATAGCTTATGTCTGTAAGTTGCAGAGCTGCCTGGTTCCAGGGCCGGGTGCTTACCCATCATGCTACCCTGGCATCTGGGTAAGCAGAGGGTGCTGGCCCTTGTGGAGCTAGCTCAGCGCCCCACCCCCACCCCAGACCAGGGGACCTGCTCACATGGCTGTCATTGAGGTCATTGCTGGGCGAGTTCATGACCACGATGATCTCCAACCCCGTATCAACGTGCCACCGTCTGGCGTCTGCACGCTCCCGGCCCCTCTCCACACTAGGAGAGATGTAGATGTCCACACCGGGGGTCCCGTAGACCTCGAACATCTCTGTGCCCTCAGGTACCGACCTGGGAAAGACAAGAAGCCATGGGAAGGGCCAGAGGGGGCAATACTCGCTCAGATGCTTGAGCTTTGGCGCAAACTCTTGTTTCCTCCGGGAAGCCTTCCCTGACCACCCCAGGCCTCACATCCCCACAGCAAGTTCCTGGGAGTGAAGCCTGGACCCCACACAAGTGCATACACATTCCCACATTCTGTGTTTATTAACACTTCTCTCGGGAGCGTCTTTGCCTCCCAACAAAACTGCAAGCTCTTTGCAAGTTAGGACCAGTTGAATGCTTTATAATTCCCCGGTGCGGAGCTGGGCACAGGGAGCTCAGCGGACACCAGCCTGCAAACGGACCCCCTGCAATTCTGAGACCATGGCTTTTAAGAAGATTAGTCTCCCTCCCCTCAGTCCCATTGCAGCCCTCTTTAGCAGGCAGGAAGATGCCCCTGGGCTCTTCTCCAGGGAAGGGCATCCAATTTTGTGCAGCGCCCGCTGTGTGCAGAACGTTGTTTCCTAGCTCCTTGTGTTCTTACAAGTCGGCCAAGTGAGCGGGTGGTATCATCTCTACTAGAAAGGTGAGAAAGCGAGGCTCAGAGAGATCAAGCCCAAGGTCGCACAGCAGCAAACGGCACGGGCAGCTTTGCACTCAGGGCTCCGACACAGAGCCCGAGTTCTTCCACGGCTCGGCAGGGTCACCGGGAAAACTTGGCCAGATCCAGTCAAGCAGGAGGGTCCAAAAGCCTATGTCGTCCGGCCCTGGGACGTGTTTCCCCCACTCCAGCTAGTCTGGCGGTCCTGTTCGAAATCATCCGTTCACCTTCTTACTGTCTATGGGGGGGTCTAGGGGCTCCCACTGTGCTCTGAAGCATTGCCAGGCTGTGGCAGATACATTCACTACCCTCCCCACCGTCCCGGAAACTTTGATCCCGCCAAGGAGTTAAGGACAGCACTGCCCAGGGCAGCCAGAGGGGGCTCAGGCTCATGAAGTCATTGGTCAGTGGGATCCCAGGTAGGGAGAGGCCACTATGAGCCAGAGGGAACAGAGTGCTTCCTGGAGGAAGCAGCACATGGGGGCACTGGGGGATAGCAGTAGCTGACCCTTGTTGAGCTCTTGCTATACAGCCGGCCCTGCGGAAGGTTCTTATGTGCATGACATCGTGCAATCCTCTCAATAAACCCAGGAGACTGAGTACTATCACTGTCTCCCATTTGACAGATGGGGAAACTGAGGCTAAGTAACCTGTCCCAGGTCATGGAGCTAGTAAACGGCCAGACTGGGGTCCCAGCCCAGGCCTTCCAGCTCCTGAGCGCATATCCTCACCTACCACCTCCCCAGGAGTAACGTCAGTAATCGTAGCCCCGGAGGCTCCACGGTTGCCAAGGCAGGTCTCGGCTAGGCTTTTCCAAACAGGATTTGAATCGCCACCGTGGCCCCGGGAGGAGGGCATGATTACTCTCACTTACATGTGACAGAACGGAGGCTCAGGATGGGCAAGAGACTTCCCCAAGGTTGCACAGCTGGCCGTTCAATTCCAGGCCCTTTCCTTGCCCTACTCCGCTTGGAGGAGAGCAGACCTGCCTCCAGATGCCCTCTTTGCTCCTCTACCGGCAGGAGCCGGCTACTTCCCAAGGTGGCTTTTTGAGAAAAAGAGAAACAAGGCGAGCCCAAGCTCTTCTTCATCAGGCGGGTCCAGTGCATGACCCTGCCAGGCGTCCTCACCAGCCGACACACCCGCTTCTCCTCCCAGGCAGGGCAGCTGCGTTGAGCAAATAAAAATAGAGAACACCCAGGTGGACTGGAATTTCAGATGAGCAACAAATAATTGTTTTAGTAGGAGGATGGCCCGTGCGATATTTGGGATATGCTAAAAAAAATATATTAACTGCTTATCTGGATTTCAAACTTAACTAGGCATCCTGGATTTTATCTGACAACCATAGTTCCAAAGCCTGTAATTTCTGGGGCTGGTGATGCCCTCTGCCCTGTGATGCCCCCGGGTGTGTGGGCCAGCCCGTCATGGGACATAGAGAAGCTGGACAGAGAGGCATAGGGGCACAGAGAGAGAGACAAAGAGATATGGAAAAACCCAGAAAAACGGAGAGCCACCAGGAGACACATGGAGACAGACCGGGTGTGAAGGGACTCGGCCACCCCAGGATGTACCCTGAGCCCCACAGCCCGCGGTGCCTTGCCTCCAGCTCCCCGGGAGGCTCGTAAACTCTTTATGGAAATTCTCCTACCCGTCAGCTGCTGTTTGGACCCCAGGGGCCCACGAGCTGGAGCTGAGCACCTTTGATGGTCCTTCTGGTGTGGAACCCCACCCAGCTCCCCCGCCCCAGCCCCTGGGCTTGGGGTGTCTCAGCCCAGCCCCCTTGCACCTCCCCGGGTGGGGCACCAGGGGATCCCTGATGAAGATCCCTTCTGGCCCGGGGGGAAGAAGCTGGGAGCTCAGCGGTGCCAGGACCAGAGTCAAGAGTCAGGTCCTAGACCGGGCTGGGTCGCGTGTAAGCCAAGTGACTCTGAACAAATCACCTCGCCTCCCTATAAAGTGGGATAATGACACTGACTTGGTCGACCTTATGGGCAACTGCAAAGCTCAGACACGATAATGGGAAGGGCTTGGAAAACCGCCCTCCCAGGACGGGGGAAGGGGTTCTTACAGTAAATTAGGAAGCAGGAAATGGGCAAATGGAGGCAGTTTGAGAGGGTGGGCTGGGGGTGGGGGGTGGTTCTGGGGACAGCCTCCTGGAGGGAGGCAGGGGAACCAAAGACAAGGAGGCGACGTGTCTGAGGGGAAGGCATTTTCCCGGTGGAGCCTTAGGAGGTCAAGGGTAAGTGCGGGCTGTGAGGAGCTCCTTTCATTTCATTTCCTTGTAACGAGGAGCCAGCGAAGGTTCTTGATCAGGAGGGACTAAGCCTGCAGTTGCTGAACGTTCAAATCCCAGGCCCACTACTCGCCAGGTGTGTGACCGTGAGGGAGAGGCCCGGCCTCCCCCTGCCTCAGCGTCTCCGTCTATAAAGCAGAGAAGATGAAAGGAGTCCGTGTGCATCCAAGATCAGCGGAAGTTGGGGGCGCCTGACCAATGCCTCACTTCACTCCGGAGAAACTGAGGCCCAAGAGAGAAGGGACTAGAAGGTAGGGCTCCAGACTCCTGGTCCAGTGCTCAGGCCCCATCAGGGAAGCTGTTAGGACGATCAAGGGGTGGCTGCTGGGAGAAGAGCCTGCATCGGACATGGGAGGGTCTGGATTTCCCATCGCATGGAGGACAGGAGGAGAAGCCAGAGGCTCACCCGGACGGAGTTCTTCCTCCGGTCGGGCCCCCTGCGCTGCCAGCACGCCGCTCTAGACAGTGCCCCAGCCCAGCCCTGGGGGCTTCGGGCTCGCCCCCGCCGAGGCCGTCCATGCCCAGAACATTCCAAGGCCTTTCCTCGCACACGGCGGTCCCGGCCAGCCCGAGGGCCCAACGACTCTGCCCGCACTGCCAGCCTGGGAGGTGGCGAATGGTGGGTAAAACGTTGTAGGGTGACCCGGGACCGGGGTGCTTCCTGGGGCACGGGACTTTCAGTGCTAAAATCTAGGTTTGGGGCAAACCGGGACAGCTGGTCAGCCTCACAGTGGCCAACCTCAGACCCACCCGTTGGAAATGCAGATTCCAGAACCAGAAATGCTGTAGGCAGGGCCCTGGGACCTGCGCTTTAAGCCATACCGATGCCCAGTGACGTCTGAGAACCACGGCTAAGGGTGGGCTGTGTCCCCACGCGTCGTGGGAATCACAGCGCGAGCCCACCCCCTCCTGGGAGTCAAGTCAGGTCTCCCTTGAGGCTCTGTGTCACCCCTTCAATGCTGAGGACACGGATGGTGACAGAGGCAGTCCCCACAGGCACACAACATCGGTACTATTATCCCCACTTTACAGATGAGGAAACAGGCTCAGAGATGACAGGAGATCTGCCCAACGTCACACAGCTGGTAGGTGACAGAGCGAGGACTCACAACCGACTCTGCGCCCACCCCCCCCGCAAACCCAAGCCCATCCTCTCCTTTCATGGGCCCAGGAGCCTTGGCCTCTGCGAAAACAAAACCAGACATTGCAGAGCCGAGAAACGGATGGGAGAGGTCTTTGGGGCTGGAAACAGGTGGACAAGTTGACCGCCACGGTCCGCACCGACACGGCCCATGGGGGCAGAGGAGACCAAGGCTCGGATGGCTCAGACTCTGGTGGCGGCACCAGCTGCCTCGCCCTGCTCAGCAGGGTCCCCAGATCCCACCTCCAACGGCCTCACCACTATCAGGGTCAAGAAGACCACCTCCCCTCCTTAGTCCCAAGTCCGTGCCGCCCCTGGGGAATGGCAGCCACATGAACCCTCTTCCCGAAGCCCAGATGGTTAAGAGAGTCGATGATGCACCAGCCTCCCGGGGCCCGGCTCTGCCCGGGCAGGTTGGCGTGCTCACCTAACACGAGCCAGTCGAAGGAGGAGACCTGCTTTGTCAAACCAGGGGGGGTGCTCAGACGCCTCCACGAGTAGAGCTCGAAACCCACTGATCTGTGCCAGCCTCTTCGGGGCACATGTGGGGAAACTGAGGCCCCGGAAGGAGCAGAAAGTTGCTCAAGGTGACATTGCAAAGGGCGGCAGAGCTAGGACGAAAACTCGGGGTACCTGGCCCCCGGGTGCCCTTTGCCTTTTCACTCCATTGAACTGCCTCTGCTGAGCCAGAGGTGACACGAGTTGTTGGCTGGTCCAACTAGGGCAGCGGTTTGCCACCCTGGCTGCACATTTCTCCCCGGGGCACGACTCACCACACCCATGTGTCAGTCTTCCTTCCCTTTCCCCACCGCCCTCCCCCCGCCCCCGCGCCGTGAAACCCTGCTCAGGAAAGCAAAGCCCCCTTATCAAGTCTGGGCCACCTCCAACTCAATGGAAGGCAAGAAGACAGAGTTTTGTCCATTGCCACAGACAGAGTGCCCCAGTGAGCGTTGCCTGTGTTCATCCTTCAAGGCTCTGGTTGGGACCCTTCCTCCGGGAAGCCTGCCCTGACCACTCAGCTTATGTTCATTCCTCTTGTCTCATCTCCCAGTTTGGTTCAGAGGTGGCTCCCTTGTCTATGGCAGGTCTGGGGACACTCGAGGCTGTCCAAAGGGCCAGGACAGAGCCTTAAAATGATGATGGTGATAGCGGTGGCAGTTACCATAAATGAATGTCCCCCACATGCCAGGCATCCCCAACATGCTCTACACACACGATCTCATCCCATCTCCCCACTCCCTTGAAGTGAAGGCCTAAGTGTTTGGGTTGCATCCTGGCTCGGCCGCTCCTCACAGGCTGTGTGACATGGGGCAAGTTACTTAACCTCTCTGTGCCTCCGTTTCCTCATCTCTGAAATGGGGATGATGATAGAGCATCCACCTGGCAGAATCGTGAGAATGAGTTACTATATATAAAGCGCTTGGGGCAGTGGCTGCTATGGAGCAGTCTGTAAGGATCTTCACTGATAACATTGTCTCCGTCCTCCGGAGGAGGCTACAGAGAGGTTAAGTGATGCTCCCCAAGTCAGACAGCTGCTAGGTCCCAGAGCCAGGGCTGAGCCAGCACACCCACCACCTCTTCCTTCATTGGCCCACGGTGTGGACACCCAGGAGGGCTGAGTCACGACCTCTCCAAGCCGGAAGGGACGTAGAGCTAAGCTGGTCCCGCTCCCCCTGCAAGACAGGAATCCGTCCGGGAGCGGTCCAGCCTCTGCAAGAACTCTGAAGGGACAGATTCTCAGAGAGCGGGGACCACGCCTCCTTGCTCACCACTGTGTCCCCGTGCCCGGCCCACACCAGACGCCAAAGAAGTACTTGATGAATGTGTGAGCGAGTGAACTGACAGCTCTCCGCCTGTCCCCCAAGGTGGCCCAGGCATAGAGGCCCAAGAATCCTTCCTTCGAGGGTGCCCGAGGCTCTGCCTCGCACGCTGGGGCCGTCCCCCCCACGGCCTCCTCTCCGAACCCCAACACGGCCCGTCCATTCACAGAACCCCAAGACGCTGCTGCCTTTGCCTCCCGTGGCCCTGACTCGCCCCCCCTCCTCGAAGGAGGCCCTGCAGGGGAGGAGCTAGCCCTGGCCTTCCCAGAGCAGGTCAAACCGGGGGCACATCTGCCCGATGGGCATGAGGCTGCCGACACAGGTGAGTCACCCCCATGGGCACACGGCGCTGGAGGAGGGGGTGGCGCCAGGCAGCGTGGACGCCCATCCTCCCGTGTCACTCCTGACACGGCCCCTGTGGCTGTCCCTCCTCCAAATCCCCTTCCTAATTCTCACTCCCCACCCACACTCAACCAGGCTTCAGCTCCCGGTACCTAGCTGTGCTGGGCCTGCTCCGGACTTGGTTCCCTCCCCTGACCAGCCCCTCACCTCTTTACATCTAAAGTCCTGGGACCGCCCCCGTCTCTGCTTTCAACTAAGTTCGCTCCAATTTGTACAGTCTTGTTCTGGGATACTGGTCCTCAACTGGGACCGGTTCCCTCCCACACACACACACACCGGGCACGTTTGGCAACGCCTGGAGACATTTTTCGCCATCGCAAGTCAAGGTGTGCTTCTGGCATCTAGTGAGTAGAAGCCAAGGGCGCTGCTCGACGGCTCACAGGGCAGGGTGGGAGACCTGAGACAAGGGAACAGTGACACGCTTCTGCCTTCTCCCCTCCCAGCCCCCTGACTACCTGTGTCCCCAGCTCAGCCTTGGAGCTGGGACCCCTGGAGACTCCCCAAAAGGCTCCCTGGGGGTTCCCAGAACCCAGGTCCTAAAACCTGCCCAAACTCTCCTTTTCTGCCTGAGAGAGAGAGAGAGAGAGAGAGAGAGAGAAGGTGGGGCCCCACCTCCAGCCACTGGCTCTAAGGACACGGCCATGGCACACAGTAGGAGCCTAACGTGTGGGCTCTGAATGGCTGGAGGAAACCAGATCCTTCCTCTCCAAGTGG
Organism: Panthera onca; assembly: GCF_046562875.1. NCBI lineage: Eukaryota > Metazoa > Chordata > Mammalia > Carnivora > Felidae > Panthera > Panthera onca. Next base: position 209,192,558 of record NC_138346.1, read on the forward strand.
CAGACAGCTAAAAGCATAAGACACTTGACCAAGGGGGTGGGGGGGAGGGGGGTGTTAAATCCTGGCGTTGACGCTTAGTAACTGTTTGACTTGAGCAAATGGCTCGCCCTCGCTGTGCCGTAGTTTCCCCATCGGTCAAATGAGAAGCTAGTAACAAACGTAGCTCATGGGGTGTCGTGAAGGCTAGATTCGAGCGGCTAGATTCGAGAGTTAAAGTTCGAGAAGATTGCCAAGCTTAAAACAGTGCTCGGCACATAGGAAATGCTACGTAAGCATAAATGATTTCTTAAAAAATGACACTCGCTGTTTGCAGAGCTCCTAGGCTGGGGACCAGGACAAGGGGAATACACCTCTTCCTATTTGTATGTATCCAGCCTGCAGGGTCCTCCAACGTGCCCAGCACCCTCAAAGGCCCTTGGACCAGAGCTCAAACACTGCAAACCTCTCTGTCCCCCATGCAGTCTCCGACACTCAACTCCCCTGGCTTGGGGGAGGGAAGCCGAGCCAGGCCTGAGCCCCGAGGAAATCCTGCACAGCGCCCCAGACCAGCCCAAGGGGCTCAGCACCAAGGGCCTGCAGACCCCCAGGCCTCTGGCTCTTACCCATAAATGTCCACGAGGGTCTCCACGCCAGCCACACACACGGCGCTGGTGGGATGCTCCAGGGACACACGCACAATCCTCTTCATTGACATGCTGGCCTTGGACCCGGACTTGAGCCACCAAAGCCAACACTGCCTCCCAGAGCCCTTGGCGTGTGGTTTAAAAGACCTTGGCCCCGCCTCTCCAGCCCGGGGTGCTAGCTCATTGGCTCCACTCCTGGAAGCCCAGCCCCTTCCCAGAGCTAGGAGCACAGGATTGGCCAGGAGGAAGCCTTCGTTTGCATATGAACCTGTTGCTCCGCCCCCAGCACGGAGGCAGTTAGTTTCTCTAAGGGAGCGTGTCCCAACAGGCACCTGGCCGGGGCACCGGGGCACTGGGGGGGTAGGGAAGGCAGAGACGTGGAGTATTGACCTGGGCCTCTTTCTCGACTTCCCACGCTCTTCCTCCTCACCCCCTTTCCTGCCTTTTCCGAGATGATACGGTTTAGAGGGGAGCTTCTCTGCCCTGCTGGAGGAGCTGGTGCAAACTCAGATTCCCAGGCCCCGCCTCCAGGTCTGACCCCGCAGGTTAGGGGTGCGGCCTGACAACTGGATTTTTTGTATAAACACCCCAAACATTTTGAGAAACTGAGAAACACCGGCTTTTTTCTTACGAGCATGGAGCGTATTAGCAGGACTGGATTTCAGCCCTACGTCAACCACACATCCTTGCTGTGCGGCAGCGGACAAGTCACTTCATTGCTCTGTGCCTCACTTGTTGCTTCTGAAAATGGCTCTTGCGAGGCTTAAATGGACGACGTGGGTAGAGCTCTAGTGTGGAGCTTGGCGTTATTCTACTACCGACGTTGTCATTATTTTTACATGCCAAACACTTGTGGAAGGGGTGGGTGGTGAGGGTTAAATCCCTCTCTGGCCAGGAAGAGCTTAGAATGTGGGCGTAGGAAGGCTTATTTGTCAGGTGGGGAAACTGAGGCCAGAAGGGGCCATTCGGCCACCTGAAACAGCAGGAGCAAGGGCTCTGGGGAGAGGAGCCTTGGGTTCGGGTCCAGACTCCACCATGCACCGGCTCTGTGGCCTGGGGGGTGGGGGGAGGGTTACGTTCCCTCTTAAGCCTTGGTTTCCTCATCTGTAGAGAATGAGGCTGATCACTAGCCTGGTAGAGATAATGGCGGGGACACACCCTGCCCGGCCAGGCTCCAAAGGTGCTGAATAGAAACTTCCTCCCTTCTCTCTGGACATGCTGCCAGTCTGAGACAGGGCGGGGACCAGGACCTGCTCCCCAGGGTCCCCAGTGGGTGCACTCCTAGCAGTTCCCGGATCTCAGCGGGACTCTAAGCCTGGTGCTCTTGTACCCAAGAGTCTGGGAAGGACGTTCTCAAGGAAAGCTGTTGGGCTGCTGGCTTCAGTGACCGCTTTACTTTTTTGGCTATAAAATGGCTTGCTGGCCAACTCACCTCTGGGTAAGAGTCAGGGCTCAGGAGGAAGCCCCAGTCTTCCTACCTGCTTATGAACCTAGTTGGGAAATAGATCCAGAAAGTGGAGGCTTCCCCCTGGCCACTGGACCACTGCGCTGGGGCCAGACCAGCCTCTGGCTCGGGGCCCTGTCTCTCCCTTTGGAAATAGACCCATGCCTTCACCTCCCCCCAGTTAATACCAGTGCTTAGAAACACATCTGGCATTCATTCAGACTAAAGTGTCAGTGGCTGATAGGCAGCATCTTTTTGCCTGAGTCCACAACAAAAGGTAAAAGAGAGTGACTGAGTGAGTGAGTGAGTGAGCGACTGGCAAAGGGTGCAATCGAGGCAGGAGCCAGCGTGTAGGATGCGAGGGACAATACTTTCAGGCCCCTGAAATCAGACCACCGGGTAGCTTGGTAACTTTGGAGGCAGGAATGAAAGGCAATCATAGTGGCCTTTGGCCCTGGACACAGGTCCCGCTGGAGAATCTCCCACCTCTGCCAATAGGGCCCAGCACACCTGTCCTCTGAGGGCTGGAAGAGATAGCCCAAGGAAGGGAGAAGAGGTGACGAGGTAGGACCCGCCCCTCGCCTGATGCCCATCTCAGCGGGGCAGTTGGCCTCAGAGCCACGGGCCTGTGCCAGCCATCCTGCTGAATCAGCCCGCCTGGCCGGCACTGGCCCCGGGGGTTGTCCCAGCCAGCAGAAGCTAAGCCAAGGAGCTGGCAGCTTGGTGGGGGGGGGGGGGTAGAACTAGGATAGGGCTCCCCTCCCCTCCCCACTCCTCCCCACAGCCCGACAAACAGAAGCTGAGGAGGCAGCCACTTGAAGAAACGCACGTTGACATTTTTATTAATCGGGTAGGAGGCGATCCATCACCCGGAACATTCTCAGAGGGGACATCGGGCTCTCCGACAGCTCCAGAAGCAATTCCAGGGCTTCCCACGCTCAGCGCAGGTCCAGAAGGCTTGCTCCCCACCCTCCCCATCTCTCTGCAACCTCCCTCCACCCACAGCCTTTCCCTGGGGAACCTCAACCCTGGCCGCATGCCCGTGGGCCCCGAAGGGCCTCCTTGCCGTCTTGGCTCGGGCTGGGCTGTGGGTCATGGTTACGAGCAGAAAGTGCAAAGGTTAGACCAGGAGTTGGCACGTGGGGTCCCACAGAGTCTTCCAGAAGGGGAAGAACCCAGGTATACCCCCCCGCCCCCCGCCAGCCACCTGAAACCAGAGCAGCTCTGTCTTATCCATTTCACGCGTCGGGTGTCCACGGCAGCCTTGCCAAGTGTTCCGTGGCTAACAGAGTTTGACCGTGGCGGGCTGGCTCAGTCTCGGTCTTCCCAGGGGCCACTGAACATCTAGGAGGCGGAGGCCCAGGGCTGATAGCCACCGCGATGGCCCCAGGGGCAATGGCGGGGAGAGGGCAGGCTGGCCACCTCGCGCCCCTGCGTGCCTGGGACAGGGGTCACCTCTCACCCGGCACTGGCCAAGCCCGTGCATGTCCCCGTGACCCCACCTGGGGCCAGGCTATTAACATCCCCTCACCCCCATGGCAGCTCTGTGCCCTGTATGGGAGGGGACACACGCCTGCCGTGGGGGTTTCCTCACAGGCGAAACCCAGGCTACGGGCAGGGTCTCCGGGTTGCTGAGAGCGACTGGGCGAGCCTTCCCTCCCACGGCCTACAGGGCGAAGGGGAATAATTAAAGACTATTAAAGGAAATTAAACCCCACCCTCCGAGATAACCTAATGGCTCCCCCCCCCACCCTCTTCTAACATCTGGGCTCCTATCCCCTGTGACATCTGGAACGGCCAGCCCCCTTCACATCCAGAGTCCAGAATCCAAAGCGGGGAGACCTAAGACACGGAGGCCAGGCCCCGCCGTTTGTCCTCATGCCTCGGCCCCCTCTACCATTCTGGCCTCCCGCCTGCCAGCCTTCCTCGCGTGTGCCCTTCTGAGGCCTCTCTCTGGCCTCTCAGCGTTTCGGGGCGGAAGCAGCCAGCACTCGTAATTAAAGGCCTTCTAAACAGGTAACAAGCACCCTTCTGAGGACGGAGTCAGGTATTAAAGGGTTTTTGTTGCCTTTTCTTTTTAAAGCAGGCCCCCAGATGCTAGGTTTTCCCATCCTTATTTGCCTCTATAAATACGGCTGAGGGGTGCTGGGAGGTCACATCTTGAGGGTCCCCTGCAGGAGAGGACAGCTGGTCGGGAAAAGAGGCTGCCTCGCCTCCCTGTGCCTGCCCTTACAAGAACCACAGATGGCCTGGACCCAGGCCCCTGCCTCTGAGCCCAGGCCCCATGGATGCCGTTCCCGGTGCAGACCCGCGAGAGGAATATCAGAACAGAGGGAGAGTGACTCAAAGTCGGGTACAGCTGCGGCCACGCACGGCTGCCCTTGAACGTGCTAAGGCCGTTGCTCTTTTCCAGAACCTCTGGGAGTGGCGGATCGGGAAGAGGGAGGGAGGAATGAGGACAGTCCCTCTCGGGCTGTGCAGGCCACTCCAGAGGTGAGGGTGTGGGCATCCGTCGCTGCGTCCCGGGGCCTGCGGTGGCCAGCACGTTCGCAGGCACCCGAGGAGAAGCGCCCGAGGCTCCCCCACGAGGACGGGGGCCGGGTGGAAGTTCCTCGCCCCCTTCCCTGGTGGGGCTCCCTGGCAGGTGGGCAGAGGGGACGGCGGGTGGAGGGGGGCTCAGGGCACCATGTGCCACCACTTGAAGGAGAAGGGCCGCCGGCGCACGTTGGTGCCACAGTGGATCTCCCCCAGCAGCTCGTGGTAGGACAAATAGTCGTCGATGAAGATGCAGCGGAGGCCCAGCGGCTCCAGCAGGGACCGCACCTTCTCCTCCAGGCAGCAGCGGCCGTTGATGATGGGCCCGAAGGGCTTGGGGATGCCCAGGTGCTTGCCTAAGACCACCATGTTGACCTGTAGACGAGAGAAGGCAAGAGGGAGACAAGAGGGGACCCATCCCCAGGTCCGACCCACCCTCCCCAGCATGCCCGGGCCACCAGGACTGGCGCTGCCTCAAAAACTAGGGTCCATGAAGAGAAGAAATGGATTCACAGTTGGAAGAGAGGATTCATACCACGTAGGGCTGCAGTAACATGCATGGTAACTCTGTACGAATGAAAGTCACCCCTTCCTCCCACGCTGTCTTCCTTCCATCAGAAAGTTGTCGGGACAATTCAGGGCAAGATTTTACCTTCCTCTGCCAGAAACCCTGTACAGCAGCTATCTACAAGGTCGATGGTGTGAATGTCTTTCTAGGTTTGGTGCACTTGTACAGTGCACAGCCTGCTTCACTCTCCCTGGAAGCCCTGATCGTCGTCACGGTTTACTGAACATCTCCTGCACGCCAGATACGTCATCACTATGCCTCACAGCCTCCCTGCGAGTCGGTGGCAGGGAAAGGTTAAGTGACATAATCCAGGCCACACAATCAGAGAATGCGGAGACTGAACTTTGACGTGGGGCCAACTCACGCCCAAACCCATGCTCTTCATATGCTGCCAGAGTGTGGCACGGTGGCTGCCTGGGGAGCTGAGGAGTTGGGACAAGGGGCTGGGAGCCCTTGGGGGTGCCTGTGTCTCCAGTGGCACGTCTGTTTCCCTGGCTGGGGGGCCCTAACACTGGGGAAGGGAGGTCTCCCCGGGGCAGGGTATGGAAGTGTCTTAGAGAAAACCTCGGCCCCAGATGGGTGGCCAGAGGAGCTGTCCTTGGTGCTCAAAGGGGATACGCTGAACCTGCTGTCTGGAGGGGAGGGCTGGGTCATCTCAGCATGGGGTGGCCTGTCCTGGGCTCTGTGCCCTCACGCTCTCCATGTTCTGGCCCCTCACCCTCCAGACTGCCCTGCAGGGCCATCCACAGCTGGGATCAACATGACCCTGGAGGGTCCTCTGGGGTCAGTCCCATGGCCTCTGCCCTGAGCTACCCAGTTGCCCCCTAAGGAGCCAGAACGTGCTGGGTAGTAGTGGGACAAAGGGCAGGGAGGGGAGCCAGGTCCGTTTCTTCCCACATGAGGACTCAGGAGCCTGGAGGCCACTCACTTGCTGGATGACCTCAGGGGAGTCAACCACTCTCCTCTGAGGGCCCGTTTCTTCATCTGACAAACGGGTTAACTGAGTTCCCTGTGGGCTCTTCCAGTGAGGACACACCGGGCTCCTTCAGCAGGGTCTGGGTGGGAGCTGAGAGATTCCCACAGAGGGGGGCTTCCACCCGGTGTGGGCAAGGCCACCGCCCAGAGAGGGCCAGCCAAGGTCATGGGCTCTGGCCAGAACCAGAGCCAGGCCGCCCCCTCAGTGCCCCCCTGTCCAATGGGGCAGCCACTGGCCACACATGGCTGTCGAAATTTAAATTAAACAGAAGTATAAAGTTCATCCTTTGGCCACACTAGCCACATGTGAAGAACCCCATCACCACATGTGGCTTGGTGGCTCCCCTGTCCCATCGTGCAGACAGAGAACGTTTCCATCATCCGAGAAAGTTCTCACAGGCAGCACCGCCTTGGAGGGTCGATTCTCAACCAAGGCGATCCGGGCCCCAGGGCATTTTGGTTGTCACAGTGAGAGGAGAGCGGCTGACACCCAGCGGGCAGTGGACAGGGATGCCACCGCCATCCTGCGATGCACAGGACGGGGCCCCCACGACAAAGGAGTCAGGCCCAGACATCAGTAGAGCCGAGGTCCTGCCTTAGGGGCCTCTGCCAAGACCCCACAGCGAGGAGTCAGGAGTGCAGGGTCCCAGCAGGGAAACCCTGCCCTGTCACCGTGCCTCCAATCAGGACCTCGGGACCCGCTCCCAACCCTTCGCTTGGCCGGTGCTGGTGCCGGGGTGGCGGGGGGGGGACTCCAGTTACAGGCCCCAGGCTGAAGAGGGAGGGTCTCCCATCCTGGGGAACCAAGCCACGAGGGGCCAACAGTCTGACATCCCTTCCCAAAGGCGTTAATGGTTGTGCAGCCGATAGCATCACCAGGCCCCTCCCAGAGGCCACACGGGTGACATCACAGCTGTGCATCAACTGTCAGCTGCCTGACTTAATGACAGCCAGGGAGGCAGCCACCGTGGGCCCGCCTGCCAGCCTCAGGAGCCGCACCAGGGAGCAGCCGGTGGGGTGCGGAGCAGAGCAGGCGGCTGGGGCCCCCCGGGAGTGAGAGCTGGAAACACTGAAACCAAAACAGACTTCCTGTCTCGACTTGGGAGGGAAACAAAAAGCCCTCAGTGGTGGGGGCCGCCCTGGGCACTGACCCACGTTCAACAGCACCCCCGGCCTCCACCCACTGATGCCAGTAGCCACCTCCCTCCTTGTGGCAAGAAAAACAAAACAAGCAAGAAAACCTGGAAGGCAAAATCGCCCCAGTGGAGACCCCCCCCTGGCGGAGATGTCCTGTACCCGCACAAAAAGCAAACACACACCGGGGCGCCCGGGTGGCTCAGTTAAGCGTCCAACTCTCGATTTCGACCCAGGTCGTGATCTCACAGTTCGTGAGTCTGAGCCCCACGTCGTGCCCTGTGCTGTGTCAGCAAGAAGCCTGCTTGGAATTCTCTCTCTCTCTCTCTCTCTGCCCATCCCCTGCTTGTGCTTGCTCTCCCGATCTCCCTCTCAAAGTAAATAAATAAACTTAAAAAAAAAAAAAAAAAAGGAAACACACACCTAGAGATCCGCCAGGCCCGCCCCGGTCTCTGTGCTTGTCTCTGCCCTCGGACAGGAAGCGCTTCTCCTCTGGAACCCCAAGTGACACCCTTGCGGACCCTGCCAGGGGGCCCCGGGGACAGGAAGTGCCCCGTCCTGCTTCTGCGCTCTCACCATGTCAGGGAAGAAGGCTTCCGCATGGGAGCCCTTCAGGAAGAAGAGCTGGGGAATGTCCACGATGTCCTGCTCGGTCAGGCCCAGCTCCCGCTTCAGCACCTCCCGGTTCCAGTCGATGCATTTCTGGGGGGGGGGGGGGGGCACGAGGAGAGGCAGCGGGCGCACCCAGTGAGCCAGGGAGGCTCTCACGCTCGCTGAACGCCGGCTGCGTGCCGGGCCCCGTGCAGAGCCCTCTCGCCCTCGTGCTCCTCAGGTCCTCCAACAGCTGGGTGCCACTGCCCACCCGCAGATGGGGAAACTGAGGCTCCGGTGACCTGCCCGAGGGCACAGAGCTAGGAAGCTGCACAGCTGGGATTTGGACCCAGGCAGCTTCTAGTTCCAAGAGTGTTTGTGGCCGCCCCCCCCCCCCCCATCCCAGCCACAGCGCGGCTCACACGTCTGTCCATCTCAGCCGTCTTGGAGAAGGTGCCAGGCTCCACGCAGGAGATGTGAGGGGCCTCTGCGCCGGGCCCTGCACCACGCCCGTGGCGGGCGTCAGCCCTGCCCCTTCCGGAGACCTCCTCCCACCCAGTCTCCTCCTTGCCGGATCCCCTTGATTCCCACCCACCCCACCCCTCACCCCCACGGGGCCCCAATTTCTCATCTCACTCAGCTTGTCCGGAAACTCATCATTTCCCCCAGACCAGAGCTGGATCTCCCCTCACCAGACCGGGAGCTCCCTGGGGGCTCCTTTGTGCCTCCTCCGTCAGACTGTGCGTTCACGGCCGAGACCTGGGGCTGAGCCCCGTACTCCCACTCCACCCCAGCGAGTCCTGGGGCTGCTTCTCCTGGGAGGACGGGGACCCCCCCAAGAGCAAGCAGTGTGGCCTTATATCCTCACCTGTGCGTAGAGGCTGTCCCTCCTGAGGCGACTGTCGGCCAGCATCTCATTAATGCTTCTGTTCACTTGGTGTCTTAACCCTGCAAGAGAAGGAAGACAGTATGAGGGCTCAGGAAGGACCGCCCAGGGCTGCCTCCAGGGCCAGGGGGCTGAAGGATAGAGAAAGCCAGAGACCCAAGACCCTGCTGCGCCCAGGGTCTGGCTGCCGGTACGGCCGGGAATTCCTGGTGATGGAGCCCAGACTCTTCGGGAAGGGACTCCCGACTCGGGGCCTAATGATCACGGTACAGCTGCCATTACTGAGCACCCGCCATGCTCTGGGCACCCTCCTAAATTATCGTTCATCTTTAAAACAACGCCAGGTGGGGTAATTATCACCCCCCCCCCATTCAGAGAAGAGGAAACTGAGGCCCTGAGAGGTTTAGAACGCGACCCTGATCTCCCAGCCATGAGTAGCGAGATCAAGATTTGAATTCAGGTCTCCAGTTCTCAGATGAGAACACTGAGGTCCGCGGTGGGGAAGGGGGAGGTACTCAGGGGGGCCAGCCAGGTGCCGAGTAGGTCTGGCAAGCCCCAGAGGCAGGTCCCCAGAGGGGCCCCGACCACCCACCTGGCTTCCCACCCCTGCCACTCTCGAGCCCCCGGCCCTGCCACATCCCGGTGACAGCCCTGGGCACGCCACCCCTCTCTGAGCCTCTGGGGAAAGGGGTTAGGGGGCGGGGGCGAGATCCCGCGGGGTGTGCGCTGTGTCCAGTTGTCTTCCTCTCCTGGGGTGTGGCCAGGAGCCGCCCGCTCTTCCTGAGAACGTCACCTTCTGTGGGCGCCTGGGGCCATCCACCGGCCTCTTGGCCTCCCGGCCTTGGCCCAATAAAGGGACAGCGCTCATCGTTAGCTCCCAGGTGAGGGTGTTGGGAGAATTAGTGATGGCCGGTTCTGAGCTGAGGGATCCAAGCGAGGCGAAGGGCCCGTAAACAGAGCGCAGCCACGCAAGGCGTGAGAGGTGCTCAGGGCTGGCAATCAGAGGGCAGAGGCCCCACGCACGGGGTGACTGGGTCATTGGCACTCACCATCAAACTGGGCCGCCTCCCCGTACCCCTCCTCTTTCTTCTGTTGGAACAGTTTGAGGCAAGCGATGGGGCTCGCCAGAAGCAGCCGGAAGCCCTGGCACAGAGGAAGGGAGAATGGCTCGGTTGACGGGTTCTCCCCAAGATGCAGGAGACCCCAAACTCGGGAGGAGGCCAGACCACGCAGGCGGCTCCCCTCTCCCGCTCAGTCCCACCCGCCAGCCACAAAGCACCCCCGGGCAGCATCCCCTAACCCCCCAAGCTGGTTCACACTCCTGGGGCCTTTGTCCAAGATAATCTCTTTGCCTGGATGCCCTTCCTCACTTGCCTTCCGGGGAACTCGGTCACTGGTCACTGGCAGGCCGCCCCTCCCGGGCTGCGTGCTCTCTGAGGTCTGGGCCCCTCTCTGTAAAGTGGTGGCAGCCGAGCGGTCCCAAGCCCTCTGTCTGGGTCTGGGTCTTACCCTACCAGTAACTGTCCTTCTGAGCCTCAGTTTTCCCATCTATAAAATGGGGTCAGCGAGAAGCGTACCCGCCTCACGGAAGTGTCGGGAGATCAAATGAGTTAAAACACACGCACATCATAGATGCCGAATGTTACCAATTACTATCCGTGTCATTCCTGGGTCTAGGCTGAGAGGTTTGGATCAGGGCAAACACCCAGCAAGTGTGAGGATGGGTGTATGAGCAGGGGGGCCAACGAGTACCCTCCGGAGCTGAGCTCTGACCTCCTCCAGGAAGCCCCCTCTGATTAACACCGCCTGGTTCTCCGGGTGCCCAGACTCTGAGCTGACCACGGACACGGGCGGGGAGCTGATTTCAAGTGGCTTTGCCCTATCCCATCCCATCAGGTCAGGGAGGAGCAGAGGGGGCTCAGAGAGAAGGGACGCACCTTTTGGTCAGAGGTGGGCACAAAGCTCAGGAATTCGTCCACGTGGCCCACGGAGAGCCAATCGGAATAGAGCTCCACGGGCGCCTGCACCTGCTGGGCCTGGAGGAAGTCCCGCACCACCTTGGCCATTCGCCTCCCACCGGACCTGGCCCAGGAGGGAGACAGCAGGGTCACCAGTGCCTGCTGACTGCTGGCTCCCTGCAGGCCCCTCCTGAGCATCCCACCTCTGTGCAAGCCTCACGACAACCCTCTGAACGGGTCATCTTTGGGCCCCGGCCCCCAGGTGCTCCCAGCAACTCACTGTCCCTCCGGACCATCATTCCAGAGAGTTCATTCCCTCCTTACACCAAGGCTGGGAAGGCCCTGCCCGCTCCTGCCCACTAAAATGAGTCAAATGAGAGAGCTCCGCTTGTCAAAGACCCTCACTTCCCATCCCGGGACTCAGAGACATTGACTCTTTACCCAGGATGCCCAGTCTCTGGGTCAAAACATGACCAGCACCTGGTGAACCCCTCCCTTAGCCCAGAGTTTCCCAAAGTGTGGGGCCTGGACCACTCGGGGGGCAGACTCGGGGGGGGGGGCAGGCGGTGCTTGTTTACAAGGAGGGGTCTTGTGGCGTCTGAGGGGCTCAGTCAGTTAAGCGTCAACTCAATTTTGGCTCAGGTCATAATCTCACTGTTCCATGAGTTCGAGCCCCACATCGGCTTCCTCACGGATGGTGCAGAGCCTGCTTGGGATTCTCTCTCTGGCTCTCTCTCTCTCTAAATAAATAAATAAACTTTATTTTTTTTATTTTTTTAATGTGTATTTATTTTTGGTGGAGAGAATAGACAGAGTGTGAGCAGGCAAGGGGCAGAGAAAGGGAGACAGGATCGGAAGCGGGATCCAGGCTCTGGGCTGTCTGCACAGGGCCCGCCGCGGGACTCGAACGCACCAACTGTGAGATCACGCCCTGAGCCGAAGTCGGACGCTTGACCGACTGAGCCACCCAGGCGCCCCTACATAAATAAACTTAAAAAAATAATAATGACTCATGCGCCAGAGAAGCCCTGTCGCCATCATTTTGTGTTCAACACGGTCTGTCTCGTCCCCAGCAGTTCCCGAAATGAGCTCTGGGTATTTGCAAACCACCCTTTACTAACAGAAGGAGGGGCTGGGGTGGCCTAGGACAGGGAGCGGGTCTCGGGAGCTGGGGTCCCAGAGCTGTGGGAGGAGTCGTTACCCAAAGCTGCCTGCGCCTGTGTGGAGCTCGACCCTGCCTCAGGCAAGGCCATGTCCCCATTTCGCAGATGAGGCAGCTGAGGCCCCGGAAGTTCAAGGGGGTGACTTTTCCAAAGTCAGAACAATGCGTTGTATACTCTGGGCACTTTCCACCTGCCCCTGGCACAGGTAGCCATGAGGAAACACGCATACGTATGTATAGAGATTTCTTCTTTCAATATGTTTTACCAAAAAAGGCATCACATTCCTTGACCTTGCCTGCTTGTCATGGACAAGCTCCCCAGGCTGCATCGAATCTGGTGCCTTCTACCGTAAACAGAACACCATCCAGCCCCTCCCTCCTCCCCTTCTGCCACCGTCTGGCCCAGACACCCCCCTCCTCTAAATAATCTTAGCGGCTTGCCCCTTTCTCTGGTCTCTCTGCTTTCACCCTTTTGCTCCCCCGCAGTCTAAACGGATGGAGAGTTTTTAAATATGTCAGATCGTCTCCCTCCTCCGGACAAAACCCTCCCACCACTCCCCTCTCCCTCACTGTAAAAGCAAAGTCCTCAGGACAACCCGCACAGCCCCTACCCATCCCTACCACCTCCCTCAGTCCACCCTCCTCTTCATCTGCTTCGTGCTGGCCATGCTGGCCTCCCGCTGCCCCTTGCACATACCAGGTACATTCCTGCCTCAGGGCCTTTGCACATGCCGTTCTCTGCACCAGGAACTGTCGCCCACTCCCCATCTGTCATGGCTCACTTCCATCTTTCCTCAGGTTTAACTCAAATGTCACCCTCTTTCTCTACGAGCCCTTTGAAAATTACAACCGTCCCTCAACCCCCTTCCCAGATTTATTTTTCTTCTTGGTATCAGCTGGCATATTTGATATCTCATTTATTGTCTGGCATCCCACCAGAATGTAAGCTCCGGGTGGGCTGGGATGTTGTCTACGTTCACTGCTGTATCCCCGGCACCTCTTACATAATAGAGGTCAGCGAATGATGTGCTTCTGAACAGCTTTTTTCAAAATGCTTTAAAAAAAAAAAGTGTTTTTTTTTTTTGAACAGCTGTGTAATAATCCCTGGTCTCTATCACTCAAATATGTCATAGACAAAGATTAGAAGGGAGACCTGACAAACAGTGACAAATGACAACGCTGATTTGACTTGGGGGATAAGAGTGTAGCAACTATTTCCTTGTATTTCTGTTATGTTGGTAGAGGGCCGGCAATTTAAAAGGAGTTCTTAAACACGGTGAGATGGTGGAGAAGCGCTGGACTCCAGAAACTTCTCATGGGCGCAGAGTGGCAGGCATCAGAAACACATACGGTTGGGGAAGGGACAGAGCCTCTCGCGTTGTGCTGCCCTCTGCCTGGAGGCTGGTGGGGGCGGGGGTGATGGGACAGACCCGCTCTTCAAGTCACATCAAAGCCACCACTAGGGGGCAGAATTGCTCAAAGATGATTTTAACTATGGGGAGCCAAGCAGGCAGAGAACAGACCTAGGTGCTCAGAGAATGATTGTGACACTTACTGAGCACCTAGTGTGTGCCTGCCTGAGGCTCCTCCCACTAAGTATCTTGCTTAATCTCCATGATTCCTCTCTGATGTACGTACAAATAACAGGCCCAGGTCACGATCTGAACTCTGCCCCGCTAAGCTCTCTGAACTCATCTCCCATCAAGCCCCTCCTTGCTCATGCTCACTCTGTTCCAAACCCCAGGCCTCTTCGCTGCTCCTCTAATGTCTCCGCCACACTCCTGCCTCAGGGCCTTTGCACTGGCCATTGCCAGTCCTTTGCACGCTTTCCCCCCCAAATACCCCCATCTTTGACTCCCTCATTTCCTTCAGGACTTTATTTAAATGGCGATTTCTCACCAGGGCTTCCTTGATCTAACACACTATATTATCTACTTACTTGTTGAGTTTGCTTACTGTCCGTTTCTCCCTGTTAGAATGAATGCAGGCTGTCTGTTTGTTCACTGCCGAGGACAGAAAGAAGCCAAGACAGGAACACAGGACAGAGGGTTACTTTTGTTTGGAGTCCAGGGAGGAGACCTGGATCCTGACTATTCCACTAACTCGCTGTGCGGTCCTAGCCGGTCGCTGTCCCTCTCTGAGCCTCAGGACCCCTTCTGTTTACCAAGGACCTTGTTCCTGGTTTTCAATACAATGGTCAACGGACTGGCTCACAGCTGCACTGGAGGCCCCCACTGTCCCATCCCTAGTCCTTGCTCTGACCCTGGGAGCTTCTAGATTGTTTCTTTTATCTAGAGCTTCTAGATTGTTTCTTTTATCTAAGCCTGTGGGAAGTCTCAGTAAATATTTGCTGAATTGGCAAATGAATGCGTGAATGAGTGCACTCACTTCGCTTTTCTGAGCCTCAGCTTCCTCATCTGTAAAATGGGAATAACAATCGTCCCAGCCCCATAGGACGGCTCTAAGAATTAAATCGTAGTAGGTGATCGATAACTTCTGTCTGATAAGTTCCAACCTGCTTCAAAGCAGACCCACTGCTAGCGGCCCGGCTAAACAATACCTAAACTAGTGGGGGATTCTTTATCCCCACTAGTGCTGATTTTATAGCCAGCCCAGAGATTCTTAATGGACCCATTTCACAGACAAGGAAACTGAGGCATGGACTATAAACTAATGTGTTCATTTGATAAAGTATCTGCTGCACACTGATGTATATCCCTAGTATCTTCAACAGTGCCTGGCACATAGTAGGCATGAAATAAATTGCTCCAAATGAATTAACTGAGCACCTACTGTGTGCCGGGCACTATAGTAAGCACTGCTTAGGTGTATACCCAAAACCACATGGCTAGTATATACAGCAGGGTCAGGACTCGAACCCGAGTCCAACTGTGCTCCTTCCTCCTGGGTCCATCCCCGAAGTCCAGAATTCTACCCAGAGGCCCGGCATCCTCCCGCCTCCAGGGCTGTGGGCAGGATCAGATCGCAGAGTGGTGTCTGAGCCTGAGTCACCGCCAAGGTGAGCACTCCTCTTGCTCTAGCCGACCTTAGCCCTGGGCCCCCGGCTACATGCCTGCGGTTGGTGCCAGGAAACCTCGCCTCACCTGATCCAGAGCCCTGGGGCCACCAGGGTCAGCACCAGGGGCTGGGTGACCTTCCTATGACTGCCTGGCTGCTCTAAATAGTCAGTCAGGGCTTGGGGACTTGGGGGAGGGGCAAGCTGGGCTCACCTGGTTTCCATGCCAACCCCACACAGACGAGAAGGTGGCTCCGGTGTCTGCAGCGGGCTTCATCTCCAGGCGGGAAACAGAGGACCCCACCAGGATCCCCGCACAGCTCACCCCATTCTGTGGTGGCCCGCAGCAAGGTGGGGACCCATTCAGCAGGATACTGTCACCTGTCTGAGCACTAAATCCTGGGCACCTTGTTTCCTGCCTGATGACAGCTGTCGGGGGGTGGGGCGGGAGGGGGCGGGCACCCACCAAGTCACCTCTGTCACCCGGGTCTCCTGACCAGCCACTCATTCACCGGTAGCCACAGGGTGACCCCGGGGCTTTTTAAGCTATTGCTAGAGCATCAGCTATTTTGACCTCCTGCTGGGAGAGGTCAACCCGTCCCTCTCCCGCCTCTGCTCCAGCTGGCACATCACCTCCCCAGAACCCCAGTGTTTCTAAAGAAGCTGAAAATCTGGGATTTTATGGAAGGCCTCCCCGCACATACGGAGTCGGTGACTAATTACACTCACGAAATACTAGGCAGGCCAAGAGACCGTGGGTCAGTCGTTTCTGAGTTTTCCCCCAAGATTCTATGACCTTTTAAATCTAACATTCCAGGACTCTGGGTCTTTGACTCCAGGACTGAGCGAGGGACTTAAGACCACCTCTGAGCCTGGAGACCCGTACTGGTGGTGAGGGAGCTACAGGTGGGCGCCACGGCGGTCCCCCGAGCCCTCCCACCCTCCGCCAGGGCCTCTCACTTGGGGAAGCTGCTGCCGATGAGGATCCGGCCCAGCGGGTACTCCTTGCCGCCCACCGTGACGGGCGGGCTGACGTCCAGGTTGCCGAAAGAGTCAAGGCTGGAGGCACCAGCGAATAGGATCTCCCGGGTTACATATCCAAAGTCGGGACCCTAGGGGAGGACCAGCAAGCCCCCCACCCCAGAAGGAGGGGTCAGTTGGGACAGGAAGCGACAGCTCTTGGCAGGGGTTGGGGCGGGGGGGGCGATTAACGTCCACAACAGAGAAACTAGAAAATCCCCAAATGCTGAGAGATCAGGCACCACGCTTCAGAAAGAACGCACGGGCCGAAGAAGGAAGCCAGGGGGAAACGAGGCAAGACTTTGAAGCAAAAGATGATAAAAGATACAGCACACTAGAACTTGCAGGATGCTGGTGAAGGTGCACCTGCTGGGGAGCCACCCGTAGGTCTGTACGCATAGGTACGGAAGAGGAGAGGTCGGAAAAATCTTCGCTTCCGTTTGCAGCTGGGAAAAGAACAGCAAATGAGACCCAGAGAAAGTGGAAGGGGGGACAGGGCAAAGACGAGGGCAGGGTGCCTGGGTGGCTCAGTGGGTTAAGCGTCCGACTTCAGCTCGGGTCGTGATCTCAAGGTTCGTGAGTTCGAGCCCCGCGTCGGGCTCTGTGCTGACCGCTCAGAGCCCGGAGCCTATTTCAGATTCTGTGTCTCCCTCTCTCTCTGCTCCTCCCTGGCTTGCTCTCTCTGTCTCTGTCTCTCTCTCAAAACTAAATAAACATTTTTTTAAATTGTATAAAAAAAAAAAAAAAGATGAGGGCAGGGATCAGTGGAGGAAGCCCTGGCCAGGTGAAGCCTGGGGTTGGGGTCAAGCCCTTGGTCGATTCAGAGTCACCCCACAGGGCTCATTGTCACCTGCGATGGGACTGGTCTCTTGGCCCCTCTAGGCTGAGGTAAATGCCCCTGCTCTGTGTGCCCACAAGTTCCCGGGCATCTCCCTCCCAGCCCCCACCCTAACACAGGCATTGTCCTGGCGGTGGGGGTATGGGAGCTGGTAAACAGGCTGCAGGCCTCGGGCCCACCTCAAAAGGCAGTTCAGCCTGGAAGTAGGGGTATGGAGACAGCCCCTCTGGTTTTGCACCTTGGTGCCATAGCTGGGTGGCATGGGGTCCATTACCTAACCTCTCTGAGCCTCAGGAAAGAGGGGATAAAGACAGCAGCTAGCCACAGGGCTGTGGATTGGATGAGTGACCGTGTAAAGTCAGGGCCGCACGGTTGCTGGGGCTGCTCTTGTCCCCAGCCTGTGCAGAAGAGGCCGCATGGGGCCTGGCACGCAGTAGGTGTTCAGAAAAAGTGTGTTACCCCAACAGAGGCCCCACCTCATAAAAGCAAGAGTCATGAGGGCTCACTACTGGTGCATTTCCCCCATGAGGCGGTCTCCCCAGGACTGACCCCTCTGTCGACTCCCCAGTGGGGGAGAAGGGTTCCCCAGGACGACTTTGCTGGCCTGCCCCACCCAGAAGGGGGAGGAGGATTTGCATGTTGTTTGCATGCTATTTGCATGTTCTGTCCCAGTCCCCCCACTGACTCCCCGTTTCCCCACCATTTGTGTCCTTTTGGCCCCCCTAAAGGACCAGGACCAGGGAAGACTGATTACAGGGTCCTATTACAGAGCCACCCAAGGGACCTCCCCTCTGCCCTTTGCCACATACCAGGATCCGCTTGTAAGGGAAATGCTTCAGGCCTCTGTTTCGGGGGGAGTCAAAGACCACTGGGAAGGCCTTGTGAGGGGCCTCGGTGTAGCCAAACTCCATCTCGTCCTAGGAGGGGAGAGGAAGAGATCACAGTGGTATCCCCAGCGTCGTTTTCCTGACACGGTGCGCCCTGCCCCCAGACTTCGCCCAGGGCGGTGCCACAGATTTCCCCCAAGACCTGGGGGCACGGGGGCCAGGGATGGAGGTGAGGCCTCTTGGGACCCCAACTGGGAGAGGACTCTGTCTGGGACCCGAGCATTCGAGGGAACAGGAGAGACTGGAGTGACACAGGCAGTGGGGAAGTGTTTCCGGAAGCTGCCTGCACCTCGCCCCGCCCCCCACCCCCCTGCCCTGACTGAGTCCTGGCTTCTCTAGGGAGACCAAAGCTGTGCAGGCTCCATTTCCCAAAGTCGGGGTGAAGGACAGGGGCTCAGGCCTCCCAGGCCACCCCTGCTCTTTCCCCGGGCCTGCTCCCGTACCCACCTGGATCCAGCGGTCATTTCGATTTTCAATCTGAGGGCAGATGATCAGCTTGCAGTTGGCTTTCAATGCTAGGTCAGACATGTCTTCCAGAAATTTCTTATTTGAGCCATGGGAGTCTACCACACTGCAAAACCCAGGGAGAGGGGAACGTAATAGTGACCTCTGGCGGTGGCCTGGGTCCAGTCGGCACTGGGCCCCATTTGGCCTCTGGGTTTCAGGGTTCGAACACAGCCCCCGCCCTAGAGAAGGCAGGTGATGTCCCCACATCATATCCGGTGGTAGGTGCAAGGGGCGGGGCAAGCCCAGGTGGGTGGAGTGCAAAGGCACCCAGGTGGGTGGAGCCCAAAGGCACCCAGGTGGGTGGAGCCCAAAGGCGGGCCACCAAAACCAGGTGACAGCCATGGAGGAGGTGGCCCCGGGGACTGGGTTAAGGTGGCAGCCAGGGGGCAGGGAGCCCCCTCTACTCCTGCCCCTTTGGCCTACGCAAAGGAACCAGGGTGGGGTTCGTGAGCAAACAGAAAGAAAGAATTCCCCTCCAAACACCCACAGAGCAAACCTGTTTCTCTACACCATCCCGGCCTTGTGACTTATGTTCCAAGTCAGCTGCAGCCCTTCCCACTAGTCTGACCTCTGACGCAGGGGCCTTGAGTAGCCTCGCCCATCAAGGCCCACCTGTCCATGAGGGGACTGATGAGGATTCTGGGCCACAGAGGACTAGGATCCCAGGCTGGGCCAGGGCTCATGGCAGACACCAGCAGCTGGGTCCCGTGTTCTCCTCAGCCCCACAGCACCCCACGCCAGAGCGAGGCTAGGACTCCCACAACCTCCAGCTGCCTGAACAGGGCCTGGTCTCACTGCCCGGACTAAGTCTGAGCTGTTCCAGGGCTGCTACAGACAGGACAGGGTAGAGGCAGGGGTGCTGAAGCTTGAGCCGGTGACCTCAGCTGGGGGCCTTAACCGACCGGCCCAAGCCAGCCTGCTGCTATCCCGTACCCAGCCTGCGCCCGTGGGTGCCCTCGGTGAATCCATCCAGTGAGTGAGGGCCCAGCCCTGGACACGGCATTCTGTTCCTGTCTCTACCGGTCCAGAGATGGTGGGATTGCGCAGGAAGGTGAGGCCTTACCTGCACGCGTACAGCTCCAGGGGGGGCTGGGTGTTGGGGGTCATGATCCAGGGGGCCACGCGGAAGGCCACGGTGTCTGTGAAGAGGGGCACCTCAGGCAGAGTCTAGGGGGCGAAATGAGGACTAAGTGGGCCCTGCGGGGAGCCCCATCAGGCCTCAAGATCCCCCAGCCCCCAGCCAGCCCGGCCCCGGAGACTCCAGACTGGTCCCCCAAACCCTCAGCCCCCATCCCAGCCACCGGCACGGTACCTACCCCCGTGTCCACCAGGCTGACACTGAGGGAGACCAGCCCCAAGAAATCAACGTCGGGGAAGGCGAGTCCCTCCACAAAGAAGCTGATCTTCCGCTCCCCCGGCTGCCGCTCAACTTCGTAGGACAGACGCTGAGGTCCCAGTACCTGCTTGTAGTCCTCAAGGGAAGTCCCACCTAGGGGGAGCCAGAGTCAGGGGCCAGTGCTGGGACAAAGGATGGGAGGAAGGACACCAGAGGCCCGGAATCCAGGGCCGAGCCGACTACACCTTCGTGTTAGATCTACTTGGCCGCTCCTCTCTAGCTCGGCCACGCGCAAGCTGTGTGACCTTGGCTCAGTGACTCAACCTCTCTGAGCCTCCGTTCCTCGCCTGTAAAATGGCTGGCAGCATCTCTTGGGATCAGCGTAAGCTTTAAGTCAGATACGGGGATAAAAGCAGGCACCACAACAGGTGCAAAATACCCAAATGCTCATCAATGGAGGAATGGGTGAACAAAATATAGTATGTCCACACAATGGTATGTTTTCCACCCATAAAAAGGAACGAGGCGCTGACACCTGCTACGATGCGGGCGAACCTTGAAAATATTATGCTGAGTGAAAGGCCAGACGCAAAAGGCCACATACTAGATGACTCCGTCGACAGGAAATGTCCAACATCGGTAGATATGTAGGGACAGAAAGTGGCTAGATCAATGACTGCCTAGGACTGGAGGCAGGGGAGGGGGAGTGACAGCTGAGAAGAATGAGGTTTTCCCTGGGGGGTGATGACACTGTCTAGGAACTGGACGGGGGTGGTGTTCGCACAGCAGTGAGGACGTGTCAAGGGCCGCTGAATTATCCACTTTCAAATGGTTAATTTTGTACGACGTGAATTTCACCTTCATTTATTTATGTATTTTTACTTTTTTTTTCATGTTTATTCATTTGTGAGAGAGAGAGAGAGAGAGAGAGAGAGAGAGAGAGAGCACGAGCAGGGGAGGGACAGAGAGAGAGAGAGAGGAGGACACAGAATCCGAAGCAGGCTCCAGGCTCTGAGCTGTCAGCACAGAGCCCGACGCGGGGCTCGAACTCACAAACCGCGAGATCGTGACCTGAGCCGAAGTCGGACGCTCAACCGACTGGGCCAGCCAGACAACCCCCCCCCCCCCCCGCCCAGCCCCTGCCTTCATTTATTTTTAAAAGTGCCTGGCCCACAGTCCTTCTGTCCTGTGCCCCTCTGTCCCCCCCGAAGGTGTCTGGGAAATGTCACCCTGGCATGCTCTCATTCACAGCAGGAAAGGCTATCGGTTGACTGACTGAGACTTTGCTCATGTTCCGGTATCACGGTGTTTCCGAGCGGGGCGTCTGCCTGAACTTCCACCAGGGGGACACGAGGAGGAACGTTCGGGCTCCCTCCAGGCTCATTCAGCCACAACAACAAGTTCTGGGTCAGTTTGAACAGAGGACAGTAAGGAGGAAGAGGGAAGGGAAGAGGAGAGACCTCTTGCCATTTATAAAAAGGAGTAAAGGCAGCTCAGGGTTCAGTTCACCCAGCCTGGAAGGAGCTCACCCCGTGCTGACCGACCAGAGGAGGGGCTCTGGAGACCTGGGTTTGAAGCCCGCTCCACCCCAGTCGGCTGGGTGACCTGGAGATGGTGGATGCGTGCGCCTGAGCCTCAGTTGGCCCCCTCTGTAAAACGGGACTCGTGTCGGACCCTCCTTCTTAGGTAACACGCGGCGAGCCGCTGGAGAGGCTGTTCATCAGCGGTAGAGAGCGTTATGGAAGATGCCGGGAGGGAGCGGGGATGGGGTCAGAGAAGAAAAGAGCTTGGGAAGCAGAGAACGAGTGGAGCAGGGGGGAGAGCAGCCCCACCGGGCCACTCACCCCTAGCGCAGAAGACCCCCACTCTTCTGGCATCAGGAAACGGCACATTCAAGACCAGCTTGTGGCTGTCGAAGAGGCTGTCTGGGCCGTCGCAGCTCAGCACCATGGGGGACATGTCCTGCAGGTCTGGAGAGAGTGGTACCTGGAGACCACTCTCCCTGCACCCCACCCACACGCTCCCCCCTCCACCCTGCAAGCCTCCACCACCCCACGCCACTACCCTGGACACCCCCCCCCCCCCGCCACACACACACACACCCCGGTCACACACCATCCAGTGTTGCCAGCTGGCTGTTGGTGAGGTCGGGCCCCGCGGACACGACACTGTCCCGGTCACAGTTCACCAGCAGGACAGCCCCATAGCCCTCAGGGCCCCAGCGCCAGGTTTTCTGTGGCAAAACAAGAGACTGGGGGGTCAGCGGGACCCGGATGGCCTGGGAAGGGGCTCTGGAGCTGGCTAGAGCTGGCTGCTTCTTTGAAATGGAGACTGCTGTATTCTGGGTTTGCTTAAAGATTTAAAGAGGCATCGTAGATGTGGGGACTGGAGTTTCAGGTGTCTAGACCCAGATCCACCCCACTCTTGTATAGTGAACAACCTGGGCAACCATACCCAGGGGCCTCACCCGGCCATCACACTGGAGGAGGAAGGGTGGTGTCGCCATATCCAGAAACAACCTCCACCAACCTGCCGAGCTTTGGCCCTGACTGGGGGACAGAGGCTACCTCACCCTGACCTTGATGGGGCTGGACAATCCCAGGGGAACTTTCTCCGTCTCAGCACTCTCCTGGGCCCTGTTGCATAGACATCTCTGGCACCTACCCTCAGTCCTGCAGGCCCTGCAAAGAGGTCTAAGCTGAGGTGGGAAAGATAGCTGGAGCCCCGCCTCTGGTCGCAGCTCTCCCTGACACACCTCCACTTAATGCCTACCAGACCCCACAAGGCACGGCTCACTTGCCCCATTTCACAGAGAAGGAAAGAAACGCTCTGGGAAATGAGCCTTAAGTCCCATAGGTCAGATTCAAACTCCTATGGGGGACTTCAGAGGGCCATTGCTAACCCATATGGCACTCTTGTCCACCTTTCTGGGTAAATGTTGCCCTGTGCTTGGGCACTAGACATGACTTGTGTCATAGCCCCACTCACCCGCTTAGCCAAGCAACCTTGTGCAGTGAACAACCTGCGCAGCCATCCATGGCTACCCTTCCCCATCTTGTCCTCAAAGCCTGTCCCTGTGGCCCAGGCTTTCTCTCTAGGGTCTTTCCCTATAAACTATACCTTCTACCCTTCCAGGATGGCTTCCAGATACTTGCCCTGCGGTAATGTCTCGAACTCACGCCACCCTCCTCCTCACTCTCTGGGGTCTAACTGAGGCTGTCGCCCCAGCCTCCTCTGTCAGAAGCCTTCAGTCAGTCACTCAGCGACCTTTTATGAAGCACCTACCACGTTTGGGGGTCCAAACACAGCCACGGAAATAGAAGGCGCATCCAGCAAAAGACCCAATCCCAACTCCAAAGTGGCACAAGAGAGGCTCAGAGAGGGTCTCACGGGAGTCACGCAGCATGTCGATCGCACGGTGGAAGTGATGCCCACCCGCGCCCATTTGGCAGGTCCCCACATGGGTTCCCTACACTCTCGGCTACCACAGACCCTAGGACCCACCACCCCCAGGTTTGCCTGTCGACCGCGCCATCTGGGGGAGCCAGGAGACTGTCACCTTGTCGTCGTGGTTCCTCTTCACCTTGCCCGTGCGACCCGTGTCGACGTCCAGGGACACGTCTGAAAAGGGATGGAGTGGGGCTGCCAGGGGCTCACCCGGTCCCGTCGTCAGACCCATGACATCCCGGCCGAGGCAAGCTTCGCTCATGAGACCCAGGAAGCCCTGTTCTGGGGACCATACCCAATGCCTGGGAGGCCGGGGGGCCGTGTGGCCGCGCCCCCTGGTTCTGGATATTGGAGGGACCCAGTCTCGGGCTCTTGAAGTGCATGCTCCGGGCGGCCCTGACTCTGGCAGTTGGGACGAGGCCCGGGTTCTAGGTGCTGGCTCTGCGGTCCTCGGAGCCTGCTGCCCGGGCTCTGGCCGAGGGCGGCTTGTGGCTCAGGGAATCTTGGGGTTCCGACAGCGTGACATGTGGGAGAAAGGCCTCCAGAGAAAGGAGCCCTATGGTGGGTCTAGCTGGTGACCTGTGGGCAGTGCAGTTTCTAGATTCTGGTGGACCTAAGTCTTGCTGGGTCTCCGTCCCTAAGGTTCTAGAACGAATGGAAGGCCTCTGAAGAAGCTCCTTGCTGGTGGAGGAAGATGGCCATGGGCCTTGCATTGAGGGGTTCCCCTAAGGCCCTCGGGGGGCAACATGGAGGGGGGAGGGGATTTGGGGGGGGCAGTACTTACCGACAGCGGTAAGGTAAAGCACGCTGTGGCCCAGGGTGCCAGCCTCCTGCCGCCCGAAGTAGGAGACCTTCACCTGTGGGGACATCGTCAGCCCTGAGCCAGCACGGCCACCCCTTCAGAGGTGGCAGTGGCAGAGGGAGTAGGAGGGACGGTCCTGCTTAGAGGTGGGGACCCCTGGGCACCCCAAGACGCTCCCCGCCGCAGAAGGTCCAAGATTCACAGTCTCCTGGCTTGGACTCAGGGCTGCCTTCCCTGCTAGAGAGGCTGTGCCTGGCTCCCCGGTCCAGGGCCGGGCTGAAGAAGCAAGCAGGGCCCGGCCGTGCGGGGCGCATCCCAGAGGGAGCAACGAGACCCTCGGGAATCCGTGGAGACGTCAAAGAGGACGAGGGAGGGAAGGGGCCGCCGACGCCATTGACGGAGGCAAGTTACTCGGCCTGTCTAGCCTTCTGTGTCTTCATCTGGAAAATGGGACATCCCCCCAATAAAAGCCAATGGTCACGGCTTCTCCCATGGCCCGGAATGCACGCCAAGTGCTCCACCAGGGGGTCCAGGCCCCCAACATGGCCCCAGGAGTCCAGGCCCATTCACAGTGGGGCCACTCCGGCCCCCTCCCCCCACCCCTGCGGGCATGCAGCTAGGAAGCAGAGGAGGTAGGATTTGAACCCTTGGCAGGCTCCAGGGCCCCTGCTCTGGAGGGGGAGAACAGCCGCACAGCCTCTGCCTCTTGCCTGCCGGGGGAGAAAGGTCCAAGTCAGTGACCCAGTGGGTCGCCGTGCGTGCCGTGGGTGCCCGGGGGTGAGTGACGAGGTCGTGATCCAGCCTTCCTTCTCCCTTCGCTACGGGGACACGCACACATCCAGGAAGGCACCTGCGTCTGCGGGCACGCGCGCATGCGCGGGCCCGCGGTGTTGCTGCGGGGTCCCGCCCGCTACGGGGGCTTGTTTCCGGGTCTGTGTGTAGCCCGGGCACGGGGCTTAGTGGGGAGGTGCTTGTGAACTTGAGCGGACGCGCAGGCGGGCCGTTTTTATGGGCGTATCCATCCGCGCGTGTACGTGTGACGTTGCCGTGCCGGGGTGTGCTTGCGTGTGCGGGGTGTCTGTGGAGCTGTATCGGGACGCGTTACGTGGATGGAGGTGTCAGAGGGTGATACGTGGGTGGGGTTGAGCTTGGGTGGGGGTTGGGAGATGCAGCCTTTGACTGTGGAGACGAGGGCGGGGAGGTGGGGGGGGGGCGCTTACCTTGAGATCATGTAAGTCCTTACTGGCCGCGTCCACGGATACGGTCACATCCACGTTGGCGTCCAGGGGCCAGCGGGTCTTGCCTGTGGGCACTGTCACCCGTGCTGGGTCATAGATCACGAACACCTCCACTCCGGGGCTCCCGGAGACTCCGAAGGTCTCGGCACCCTTGGGCACATCACTGATAGGAGAGAGGACAGTTTCCGGGGGACTCGAGACGGAGGCCGCAGCAGGGTAGTGGGGGCTGGGGCAGCCAAGCGACACAAGCCTCAGCACCCCCTAACCTGCCACTGGCCAGGAGACCAGCCCAGCTGTGCATCAGGCAGCCTGGACTCCATCCCAGCTCCCCACTGATTCCCCAGGACCCCGCCCTGGACACCTTGTCCTCTGGCCTCAGTCTCCCCGACCGTAACCTGAGGGGTTGGAGCAGAGCATTGGCTCTAGTGACAGGGCCCCTTCAGCGGACCCCAGGTGGAATCCAAGAGGCAGCGGGGCATGGAGCTGAGCCACGGTTTTAACCCCCGCACGCTGACAGTGGTCCCGGAGGCTCCAGAGAGCGGAGACCGCCAACCTCTGGAGACACCACCCCCCACCCCAAGGCTTCCCGTTCTGATACTTGCAAATTCTCCAACCCAATAGGGAACCCACTTGGCCATCCACCTCTCACCACCTGACGGCCGGGCAGCCTCCTCACTGGTCTCCCTGGCCCCACCCGTGCCCCCTCTGTTCCACACACAGCACACTTGAGCAGACTGTGCTGTTCCTTCGCTCAAAAGCCGTGGCTCCTGTCCCACAGTAGCTTACCAGGCCCCCTGTGATATGCCCCCTGCCACCTCCCTGACCTTCTCCTCCCCCACTCTGCTCCCCCTCATCCTCTCTGCTCCAGCCACATTGACCTCCCTGCTGGTCCATGAAGTTGCCAGTCTGTCCTGCCTCAGGGCCTTTGCACTGACTGTTTCCTCTGCATAGGATGCTCTTCCCCCAGATATCCACAGGGCTCATTCCCTTACCCTCTTCAGGGTTCTGCTTAAAGGTCGCCTTCTCAGTGAGCCCCCCATCACTCCATTTAATGCTGCAACTTGCCCCCACCTTCTCCCCCTCCACCCTATCTCTCTCACTCCGCTCTGATAGCTAGGCCCCAGGGTTCCATGAAGCTCTTGGCCGTGCGGATCCCATACCCTAGAGGGGAAGTTGAACAACAGAACTATGCGTCAGTGTTTCTCCGTCCCCCTACATGTCAGGGCTCTTCCCTGCCGTTCCCCAGGACAGAGCCATCAGCCTCAAGGCTCAAGGTCAAGTCCACTTGCAGACGTCTACCTGTCTGCAAAGATGCTGGGCCAGAGGGGTCCTGCCTCTATCCTTTCCTGGGCTGCTGAGAACCCAGCCAGATATTAAACCCTCTGGAGAAACCAGACACCCCTCCGAAACCACCACCACGGTCACCTGCGCCCATCAAACTGCCTCCATTGACAATGTTGATGGGGGTTGTGGTTATAAGAACCCCAAATCCCACTCAGTGCCTGGCTCCCTGATGCTCAGCACGGCCCTGCAAAGCAGTTATCACTCTCCTCATTTCTCAGAGGCAGCCGGGACAGAGAAGAGACTGGAGCCCTGCAGGCCGCTGGCCAGACCCGCCCCCGCCACCCCCACTCGTCCCCATGAGCCATGGTACCTTCGGGAACCCCCATCTCGCACGCCCTTCGTCCTCGTTTAAACAGTTAGCACGGGAACCCAAGTACCGCCTGATGTTCACCCTCTGATCTGACCCCGCCTCCCATCTGCCCCCACTCCCAGACCATCCCATGTGTCACCAGGTGTGCGGGGGGGTGGGGGGGTGGGGGGGGCTCATCTCATCTCAGAGTGTTTCCTTGACCTTCCTGCTGCCTCAGAAACCTGCTCCCCACAGTGGGCAGCGTCCCCTTGCAGCCCTCTCAACGGTGGCCAGTTCCCCCTCACTCCCCCCTACTGGGCCCAGAGGTGGGTGGGGGTCCTGTGTGCTCTTTCTTCCCTGTCACTTCCAGATCGTTGTCACTCTGCCCTCATTCCTGGAGGGGGCCGACGTCTGCCACTACCTACAATTTCAGAAGCCAGGTGGGTGATGGGCCGGCACCTGGCGTCCCAGTGCCTGACCTCCTTCCCCAGCGACCCTGTCCTCCACCCTCTCCCAGGGCAGACCCTAGACTTTGTCATCACTGAGAACTGCGCCCACCACAGACTCCCCTACCAGCAGCCCAGGGATTCCTCCTGCTCACCTGCCAGCTCCCTCCCCTAACGCACCAACCCCATGAAGCCCCCAGCTCCTCAGCCACTGAAGGTGGAGCCCTCACCATCCCCCCTGGGCAGTCCAGGGCTGCCTGTCCTCCCTCCCCTTCGCAGGCTTAGAGTCCCTAGCCTGTGTCACAGTCACTCCCCGGTACCGCTTGACTCTGAGTCGGATGGATGCTCTCCATCCGACTGCCTAAGCACCGCCCCAGCCCCCGTCAAACTGCCTCCCTCCCCACTGTGCACCTGCACCCACACAGTTGACTGCAGCCCACCCAGATTCGCCATCACTGTCCTCAAGGGACCCTTGTCACTGCCCAGCAGCCTTACAACATTTCTGGGGGCTGGACAGCCTGGGAGGGAGGGGCTAGGGTGTCAGGCCAATTTTGGGGTTCCATCTCCAGAGTTCCAGCTCTGAGCCCTGGGGCCAGGCTTTGGGGCCTGGGCTCTGCGTTCTGACGTCCGAGTGGAACCTGGGTGTGGCCCTAGAATGACCTGGTGCTCAAGATGGGGACAGGACTGGGCTGCCCCAAATTTCTCCCCCCGCTTCTTGCCTACGACCCATCTGCCTGAGGTGGCGGGGCCTTCGTCTCTTCAGCTCCCTTCCTTTACAGGAAAACGCCTCAGAAGTTGAGTGTGCTTGCTGTCCGACTCTGTCTCCCTGTGGTCCC
This sequence comes from Panthera onca, assembly GCF_046562875.1. NCBI lineage: Eukaryota > Metazoa > Chordata > Mammalia > Carnivora > Felidae > Panthera > Panthera onca. The sequence goes on from NC_138346.1 coordinate 209,220,440, forward strand.
TGTGACCTGCCACTAATCAGGGACATAAATGTGGATTGATGTTTTCATTTGTGTCCAAGAAGAAAATGGAAGGAGGGGCGCCTGGGTGGCTCAGTCGGTTGAGCGTCCGACTTCGGCTCGGGTCACGATCTCACGGTTCACGGGATCGAGCCCCGCATCAGGCTCTGTGCTGACGGCTCAGAGCCCGGAGCCTGCTTCGGATTCTGCGTCTCCCTCTCTCTCTGCCCCTCCCCCACTCATGCTCTGTCTCTCTCTGTCTCAAAAACAAATAAACATTAAAAAAAGAAGAAGAAGAAAATGGAAGGGAAGCAGTGAAAACTTTCACTCCGTCGGTGCCTCGGGCAACCTCTTTGCTGAGTTAGCTAATGCTGGACTAACAGCTTCCCCCCCCCCCCCCTTTTTGTGCTAATCTCAACCTAACACACCTTTAAAGTTAATCTGCATTGATCTCCTTTCCTTCATCAATAAAGCAATAAATGTGAGTCCTGGTTTGTAGCCTTTGCCAATTTCTGTGGTACAGAGGCTTCCAGCAACAGCCACATTCAAGTTGCCAATGTAACATCAACGAATTCAGAGTTGCAAAGAAATACACGATCACACCTGGTGTGCAACTAGTTCTCCCGGACGGTCGGACGGAGGTGAATGATGTCGGAGCATAGATCGCAGTAGAGTCCAGTAACATCGTAAGGAAGCAGTGCGTTTTGAGTTGTTACCGTTGTTTTAAATATAATTTATTTGATTGCAAACACGTAGAGTTTCATTTTAAATACTGTCATGGCTGTGTTTAGCAGCAGGCTGGTAAACTTCCTAAAAATGGGCAATGAGGTGCTCTTAGGGAAGGACCCTGCCTGCTAAAAATAGGCCCTGTTCACCTCTCTCCTAGCCTTCTCCAAAGGAACTCACAGCCCTTACCAGGTGACATGCCCTGGGGAAAAGGAAATAATCAGACTTTTCTGGTTTTAGTAGACACTGGCTCCGAACTGAGGCTAATTCCAAGAGACCCACATGTCACGGCCACCTGCTAGTCAGAGCAGAGGCTTTTAGCAGTCAGGTGATCAATGGGGTTAGCTCAGGTCCAGCTCCCAGTGGGTCTAGTGGGTCTCCAAACCCATTCTATTGGGGGGTGGGGGTTATCCCCAAACCCATTCTATTGGCGGGGGGTTATCCCCCAGATCTGGAACACGTAATTGGAGGAGACACCCAACGACAGGCAGGGCCACCTTACAGACATTCCTATGAGTGTGTCCCAGGGGGCTCCAGCCCACCTGGCCCCAGGGCTTTGTGCTCAGTCCTCTCTGGTGACACTCATCCCCTTGATGATCTCCACCTGCCACACTGAGATGCTTAGAAACCCCACTTTCCATCTCCAGACCCTTATAGCAAACTGTTTTTTGAACATCTCCCTTAGGTGAGTAACAGACATTTTAAATTTAATGTGTCTGTATATAAGCATAAAGGGAACAATCCAGCAAGAAGATACAATTTTAAATATTTATGCACCCAACATGAGAGCACCCAAATACATGCAGCAGCTAATAACCAACATAAAGAAGGTAATTGATGGTAACACAATAATAGTAGGGGACTTCCACACCCCTCTTACACCAATGGACACATCATCCAAATAGAAAATCAACAAGGCAACAGTGGCTTTGGATGACCCATTGGACCAGATGGGTCTAACAGATATATTTGGAACATTCCATCTTAAAAGAGCAGAATACGCATTCTTCTCAAGTACACATGGAACATTCCCCAGAATAAATCACATGTTAGGCCACAAAACAAGCCTCAACAAATTCAGAAAGACTGTAGTCATACCATACATCTTTTCTGATCACAACACTATGAAACTAAAAATCAACCACAAGAAAAAATCTGGAAAGAACACAAATACTTGGAGGTTACATAACACGCTTCTAAACAAAGAATGGTTCAATGAATGAAACAAGAAATCAAAGAGGAAATTAAAAAGAAATACCTAGAGACAAATGAAAATGAAAACACAACCGTCCAAAATCTTCAGAATGCAGCAAGAGTGGTTGTAAGAGGGAAGTTTATGGCAGTACAAGCCTCACTCAAGAAGCAAGAGAAATCTCAACTAAACAATGTAACCTTACACCTAAAGGACCTAGAAACTAAAAAACAAACAAAACTGAAAAAACCGGTAGAAGGAAGGTAATGATAAAGATCAGAGCCAAAACAAACGAAGTAGAAACTAAAATAACAATTGAACACATCGATGAAACCAGGAGCTGGCTCTTTGAAAAGATCAACAAAATTGATAAACCTTTAGCCAGACCTAAAAGAGAGAGAGAGAAAACTCAAATAAACAAAATCAGAAACAAAGAGGAGAAATAACAAGGGACACAACAGAAATACAAAGGATTATAAGAGAATATGATGAAAAATTATGTGCCAACAGACTGGACAACCTAGAAGAAACGGATGAATTCCTAGAGATATACAACCTACCAAAAATGAAACAGGAAGAGACAGAAAAATCGAACAGAACAATAGCCAGCAATGAAATTGAATCAGTAATAATAAAATAAAATAAAGCTCCCAACAAACAAAAGTCCAGGATCAGATGGCTTCACAAGTGAATTCTACCAAACATTCAAAGAAAAGCCAATACCCGTTCTACACAAGAGAAAGGGAAAAAACCAAATTATCGTTTCAAGAGAAGCAGAAAAGGCATCTGACAAAGTTCAACATCCATTTGTGACAAAACCCCTCAACATGTAGGTTTAGAGTTAACATACGCCAACATAATAAAGGCCTTAAATAGAAACCCACAGCTAGGATCATACCCTGTGGGGAAAAACTGAGAGCCTTTTCCCTAAGGTCAGAAACGAGACGAGGACGTCACTCTCACCACTTTTATTCAACATAGCACTGGAAGTCCTAACCACAGCAACCAAGCAACAAAAAGAAAAAAGCATCCATATTGGTAAAGAAGAAGTAAAATTGTCATGATCCTCAGACGACATGATACCATATATTTAAAACCCTAAAGGCTCCACCAAAAAACTACCAGAGCTGATAAATGCATTCAGTAAGGTTGCAGGATACAAAATCAATATACAGAAATCGGTTGCATTTTTAGACGCTAATAATGAAGCAGCAGAAAGAGAAATTAAGAAAACAATTCCATTGACAATTGCACCAAAAATAATAAAATACCTAGGAAGAAACTTAACCAGGGAGGTGAAAGACCTGTAGTCTGTTAACTATAAAACACTGATGAAAGAAATTAAAGATGACACAACCAAATGAAAAGATATTCCGTGCAGCTGAATTGGAAGAACAAATCTTGTTTAAATGTCCATACTTTCCAAAGCAACCTACGGATTTAATACAATCCAAAGTACCAAAGCATTTTTCACACAATAGAACAAATAATCCTAAAATCTGTATGGAACCACAGAAGACCCTGAATAGCCAAAACGATTCTGAAAAAGAACCACAAAATTAGAAGTATCAAAATTCAAGGTATCAAGATATACTACCAAGCTATAGTAATCAAAATGGTGTGGAACTGGCACAAAAAGAAACCCGTTGATCAATGCAACAGAATAGAGAATCCAGAGGGGCGCCTGGGTGGCTCAGTTGGTTGGGCGTCCGACTTTGGCTCAGGTCATGATCTCGCGGTTTGTGGGTTCGAGCCCCGCGTCGGGCTCTGTGCTGACAGCTCAGAGCCTGGAGCCTACTTCGGATGCTGTGTCTCCCTCTTTCTCTGTTCCTCCCCTGCTCGTTCTCTGTCTCTCTCTGTCTCTCAGAAATAAAATAAACATTAAAAAAAATAAAAAAAAGAATAGAGAATCCAGAAAAAAAAAACCCACAATTATATAGTCAATTAAACTTCAACAAAGGAGGCAAAAATATGCACTGGGGGAAAAGACAGTCTCTCCGACAAATGGTATTGGGAAAACTGGACAGCAACATGCAAAAGAATAAAACTGGACTACTTTCTTACACCATCCACAAAAATAAAATCAAAATGGGCTAAGGACCTAAATGTGAGACCTGAAACAATAAAATTCCTAGAAGAGAACATAGGCAGTCATTTCTCTGACATCGGCCATAGCTGCATTTTTCTAGATATGTCTCACGAGGCAAGGGAAACAAAAGCAAAAATCGGCTCTTTGACTACAGCAACATAAAATACTTCTGCACAGCAAAGGAAGCAATCAACAAAACTAAGAGACAACCTACTGAATGGGAGAAGATGGTTGCAAATGACATATCTGATAAAGGGTTAGTATCCAAAATATGTAAAGAACTTATACAACTCCACCCCCCAAAAAACAAACAATCCAATCAAAAATGGGCGGGAGACATGAACAGACATTTCTCCAAGAAAGACATCCAGATGGCCAACAGACAGGTGAAAAGATGCTCCACATCACTCATCATCGGGGAAATGCAAATCAAAACTACAGTGAGAGAAGCTCCTGGGTGGCTCAGTCAGTGGATGTCCAACTCTTGACTGTGGCTCAGGGCATGATCTCAGGGTTGTGGGATCGAGCCCTGCATTGGGCCCTGAGCTGAGCACGGAGCCTGCTTAAGATTCTCTCTCTCCCTCTCTCTCTTCCCCTCACCTTCTCACTCTCTAAGAGAAGAAAGAAAGAAAGAAAGAAAGAAAGAAAGAAAGAAAGAAAGGAAGGAAGGAAGGAAGGAAGGAAGGAAGAAACAGTAAGATATCACCTCACACCTATCAGAATGGCTAATATCAAAAACACAAGAAATAACAACAAGGACTGGCAAGGATGTGAATGCGAACTTTTTGCGTTTTGGTGGGAACGCAAACTGGGGCAGCCACTCTGGAAAACGGTACGGAGGTGAGTCAAAAAAAACTAAAAATAGAATTACCATAGGATCCCGTCATCCCCCTATTGAGTGTTTACCCAAGCAACACGAAAACGCGAATTTGAAAAGATACGTGCGCTGTCGCAGCGTTATTTACCAATCGCCAAATTATGGAAGGAGCCCAAGCGTCTATCACTAGACGAACAGTCAAGAAGACGTGCTAGCGACACGTGTCGTATACGCATGCGCACAGTGGAATATTAGTCAGCCATAAGAAAGGACACAAATCTTGCCGTATGCGAACGTGGCTGGATCTAGAAAGCACAACGCCAAGGAACATAAGGGCGGATACCAAACGATTTCAGTCGTAGTGGAATTTAAGAAACAAAACAGAGGAACAAAGAAAAAAAGAGAGAGAGAAATCGAAAAAACAGACTGCACAAAAAGCCTGATGGCTACCAGAGGGGAGGTTACCCATGGGGGGATGGGGGAAATAGCGGATGGGACGGAGAACATACTTATCGTACGGAGCGCTGACGGGCGTACAGAATTGTTGGGTCGCTGTATCGTGCACCTGGAACTAGCCAACACTGCATGTTAACTATACTGGAATAATTAAAAGAAGGGGAAAAAAGACCTCCTACTCTAGAAAACGATAATAATATAAATAAATAAGTAAATCAATGTGAAGCGTCCAAAACCGAACTCCTACTTCCCCACCCCCACCCCGTCCAAACGTGCCCAACACCTTGCACTGCCTCTCTGTCCTCAAGTTCATCCTGGGGTGCCCCCCTCCCCCCTTCCCTCCCACTCACACCCAGCACCCCAGCAGACCCTAACGCCTCCGCGTCCACATCATCTCCAAAGCTGACACTCTCACCTCCGCCACAGCTAACGCCCTGGTGCGGACCACCAATTGCTTTCACGCGGATTTTGTAAAATGGCTGGTCTCCTGCCGCCCTCGGTCTGTTCTCGACACGCTTTTTTTTTTTTTTTTTAAGTGCCATGGTGTCCCTCCTGCTCGTAAGCCTTCCACAGAGCCTCTGTGGTCTGCCTACAACTGGCTTCCTGGCCATGTGACTCCTCTCCCCCTCCCACGAACCCACCTCCTTGCTCCCCCTCCGGCATGCTCGGCGCACTCCCACCCCAGGCCCTTTGCACCTGCAGTTCTCGTTAATCACAATGTTCGGCTCGCAGATATCCACCGGGGCCTCGCTCCCTCAGCTCCTTCTCCAAGACGTCGTCTCTGCCCAATTTAGGACAGTGCGATAGAGAGGACACCACGAACCCCATGCTCCCTAGCCCCGTGACCCAACGTCATTGCCCCCGACATCTGCTCATTTTGACATATTTGCTTCTTGCCTGCCCCTCCCGTTTCTCCCTCTAGAATGCAGCCGTTTCCCACCCACCCCCCACCCCCACTTGACTCTCTCTAATGCTGCTGTCACCTGAGCATCCAGCTCAGCGCCTGGCCTGGAGCGGGAGCACAATGAGCCCTTGTGTTCGGGATAAACCCCGGAACCCAAGACTGCCCTGGATTTGAATCCAAACCTCCTGGCCCCAGAGCCTGGGCCCGCTGATCCCGAGAGCGAGTAGTCATGAGCCCCGGGCCCCCAGCTGGCGGCAGAAAGGTTCCCGGCTCGTGGGAGCCTTTCAAGGGGACCGGGGTTCCGGGGGGCCAGTCCCCAGCTTTGGGCAAAAGTTGACATTTCCAAGTCACGGCCCTGGCGCAAAGCTCCCTTATTTGGAGTAAGAAATAATAGAAACAGCGAGGACAACAACGGGGGTAAAAGAAGAGGGGCGCAGAGCGGACCTTCCGAGCCCAGCCTGCTCCTCGCCCCCCACCTTGCTCAGTCACTGCGTCTCAGCTCGCAGTCTCCGGGGTGCCGGGAGTCCGGGCTCGGCTTGTCTCCTCCCTGCAGGCGGCAGATGAGTCCCTAAACGGCCGCCTCTGCAGGTCTCCCCTGCCCTGTGCCCACCCACCCGCCTTCCAGGTTCCGTCACTCACATACATCCAGGCAACTTCCCGTGCCTGGGCTGCCTCTCGGGATGGAAAAGGTGTTAAAGAGCCAAGGCTATCCCACCAGGAGCTTCGCAGACTGGGAGGGGGAGGGAGAGGAAGGGAATCCCCGGAGGGGCTGCTGTTTCTCCCTGGTGCCCACGCTGGGCAGGTGACGCCGGGCAGGAACTTGCCGCCTCAGATTCTCATTCGATGCCATCCACCACCCACGAACCCGAGCCCCGGGCCTCGAAGAGAGGGTTCGCAGCGCCCTTTCCTCGTCGCTCAGGCTCCCGGATCTGCGGGCGGGGCCGTGGATGCAGGGCGGCTCTTGGGGGTGTCGCCAGCAGGCGTGGGAGGTTGTGGCGAGCTCCGGGCCCACCCGCAGCGGCGGCAGGAGCCTCTCGGGTCACACCTACCCGCCTGCTTGCCTCCAGGGGAGTCTCACCCCGCAGCCCCCAGATCCAGCCCAAACTCACAGTCAGGTGAGGTCATGGGTTTGAAAGCACCCCTTAGATCAGAGGGTCTGAGTCATTACCATACATGTAACCACTGTTGTCTTTATCATCATTTCCGGGGCCCTGCCCTTGCCCTCTGCTTCCCCAGCGCCCTCCTCCTATCTCTGCAGGGGTGGGGGATGAGGACAGGGAAGGGGGAGGAGAAACCTTCTGCGTGCTTGAAGACCCGTTTCAAATGCCACCCCTTCGGTGGAGGGAACTGTGGGCTCTGTGCGGAGCGTGGTGGGCGCCCTCAAACCTGGTCACTCAACTGCCCTGGGCCTCTATTTTCCCCCTCTGTGAAATGGGCTTAATCCAAAGAGCTACTCCCTAGGGCTGTTGGAGGGATTCCATGAGATGATGCATTTAGAGCGCTTGGCACACCGTGGGTGCTTAAGAGGCATGAGGTTGCCCTTGTCACCGTTACCTTTGCTCCCCCCAGAGCCCCCTACCAGCCCAGGCCACTCGGGCCAGATCCCGGCGTCCTCTCCTTCGTGTTCCCACGGGGCTGGTTCACACCTGCCCTGGAGTCCGTTCACGGTTTGTCTGTGTCGCCCAGAGCAGCGTCCTGCCTGACTCACCCTGCACGTCCCCGCACCCCACGCCCCAGCCCGGGCCCGGGGGACCAGGTTAATAAAGAGGCTGCAAGAACAGAGTAGATTCCTAGAGAATCTCGCAGAAGGAGGCGCAGAGGGTGGGACGAGGAATTTCAAGTCAACGGGCAATTCCCCGCCAGGCCCACCTGCTCTGGCAAGGCGTGTGCCCACCCACCTGGTAGGGCATAAGGGTGGCATGTGCCACAGGTAATACTGAGGTGGGGTGGATCGGGGGTGGCATTTTCAAGCACCTACCATGGGCCAGGCACGTGCTCAGTGTTTGATGCTCATGATCTCATCCATCCTCGCAACAACCCTCCCCAGTACGTGCTGCTGTCCTCATTTAGCAGATGAAAAAACCTCAGAGAGGTTAAGTAACTTTCCCAGGGTCACACAGCTGGCAAAGGGAGGAGGGAGCAGCAGGTTTGTCTTCTCTCTTATGCTGTCCTGGCTGACGTTAAAAGGAACGCGGGTGCCCTGAGCACGTCCCCAGCGGGGACCAGAAGGATGAGATCGCTGGGGAAGATACAGGAAGGGAAAAGGAAAATGTTGAAACTTTGCAACATGAGCTCCTTGGTATGGTTCCTCGGCAGTGGACAGGCGAGGCCTAGGGCAGCATGTGGGGCACTGAGTCAGGAAAGTCATGTCCCCTCCTCCCACACACGCACCTGAACTTTACAGGGGTGAGGTCAGTGAAGGCCAAGAGGGCAGCACCCGGGAACTCCTGGCTCCTGCCTGCCCTAAAACAACGAGCCTGTGAAGTATCTGCATAAGCCTTGGGTCAGAAAGGGATCTCGGAGATCATCTTGGCCCGCCTCCTGCCCGTGGTAGGGCTCTATGCTTGAACACTTCTTATGACAGACAACTCACTCTCTCACACCCCTTTGTGTTTTGACAGCTCAGGTAATTAGAAAGCTTTTCCTTTTGCTTAGCTGCACCCTGCCTCCCAGAAGCTTCCTCCCACTGGGGTTCAGCAGGCCACACCTTCTTCTCTCAACTACTCAGAAATTGACTGCCTGACCTCTAAGGACAGGAGAAACACGGCAATCCTGGACAAGTCTCTCCCGTGCCCTCCGTCATTCTTGCCACTTGGACTTCACAAGCCCCCGGGGATAGAGTTCGGAGGTTTGGGGCCCCTCTTCCCAGCTTAGGGTCCGGGCGGGAGGGCAGAGTGGTGCTGACCCGGTCTCGGGGGATGGGAGCATCGTGGCAAAGGACCAGTGCGCCCTGGAGGGTGGCCCAGGGCCCGGTGCTGGGGAGAGGCAAGGGCAGCAGGGGAGAATAATGCAGAATTGGAGGGAAAGGCTGAAAAGCAAGCCAGCGGGCAGCTCTCGAGCAGACCAGGCCAGGCAAGCCCGGCCAGCCACCTGCCCACTGGATGCCCCCAAGGTGCCACCTTCCAGACACCCTAGACTTGAAGTTTTCTAGACTGAAGCCACAAGAGATGCCATAGGGCCAGCCAGCAGGATCCAGCAAGTCCCTTCTGACGCGGCCAGCTCTGTGAGTGCTTCTGCTGGGAGCCAAGAGTCCCACAGAGCTGGCCGGCCCCCACGGGCTCCAGTCCTAAAGGACGGCAGCTCGCCAGGGGCGCACGGAGCTTCCTGCGAGTGCTGCGGGCTGCTCGGCCTCAACACGCATTCCCTGAGCACCTGCTGGGCACGGGGAGGGCGGAGATGGCTCACCCCAGCCCTGCACGGGGGGGGGGGGGGGGGGGTCCACACGGGGCAGGTGATCCACAGTCTGCACCACACTTTGACCCTGTTCTAATTCCATCCCCACGGCCCCCCGCCTGCTGAGCTGCTCTCTTCATTTGACAGAAGACGTCTTGAAATTTAGGGGCGCCTGGGTGGCGCAGTCGGTTAAGCGTCCGACTTCAGCCAGGTCACGATCTCGCGGTCCGTGAGTTCGAGCCCCGCGTCAGGCTCTGGGCTGATGGCTCGGAGCCTGGAGCCTGTTTCCGATTCTGTGTCTCCCTCTCTCTCTGCCCCTCCCCCGTTCATGCTCTGTCTCTCTCTGTCCCAAAAATTAAAAAAAAAAAAAAAAAATGTTGAAAGAAATTCAAAGGGACCCAGCACAAGAGCTGAGACTGGACCCCACTCGGGGCCTGACTCCAAAGCTCAGCCTCCGCCTCGACCGCCACTCCGCCCCTCGAACTGACCCAGCAACACAGAAGATTCCCAGCTGACGAAGCTTTTGGGGGTCGAACTCAGAGAATTTAGGGTCGGGCACACCTGGATTCAAATCCCAGCTCCAGCACGGGAGGGCCATGTGACTTGGGGCAAGTCTCCCGACCTCTCTGTACCGCGGTTTCTTTGTCTGCAAAGTGGGGATCGTAGTTGCCCGCGTCTCACAGGCTTGCTGTGACATTTCACTGACTATAGTCCTGCCCACGGCCGTTACCGTCACAAAGACCGTGGGGAACAGGCAGATCCTGGAGAGAGGGCTGGTGGCTAAGAGGATCCTGGTACCTCCCTTCACTCGCCCACTTGACCGAAACTGTGGATTGTTAACATCCATGTCCTGAAGTCCTTTTTGCCCTCAGACTAGGATGGGAGCCCCTCACCGGCGGGTACGGGCTGGATCGCCTCCAGAGTCAAGGTCGGCGTGGAGCTGTTCAGTAACATCTGTTAAATGACCGCTGTGCGCCGTGGGGTAAAAGGCCACAGAGAGTCCTTCAACTTCCCGACCCTGGTGCGGCTTTCTCCTTGGACCTCCCAGGGTGCTGGCAGTGGCTGACAGAGGTCGGGGAGGGCAATGACTGGCACCTTATAGACCCCACATCACGGGCAGGCATTTTCTCCTAAATCTAGGGTGCGGCCGTATCCTCTCCCTCTTTCCTTCCTTCCCAGAGATAATGATTATGGGTAAATTCTGCTCTGTCGTTGTTCAGGGAGGACGCACCCAGGGCCTGGAAGGAGGCCCCAGGCTGGGTAGGCCCTTCTTTCAAGCGGGCCCCTGCCTTCCTGGGAGTGGGGGCTAGAGGCGGGGAGGGGCGGACGGCTGTCACCCACAGGCCTCCCAGCAGAGGCAAACCAGGGGCAAACCTCCCCGCGAGAGAGCCTTGAATGGGGAGTCAGCCGTGAGTTACTGCTTCCCTGTCCCCCGCAGGCCCCCTGTGTGCGGAAGGAAAAGCAAGTGTGGCTGAGCTTATGCGTGTTGTGGACTGTGGAATTCCTCATCTGTAAAACGGGGCCCAAATTCGCAGGTCACAGCAACAAAAAACGTTACCCCCATCTAGCGTGGGCGAAACAGGCGCGGAGCTCCCCGAGGGGCCGCTGTCCTAGGCTGGGTGGCGATTTGCCAGTTCCTTCGAGCCCCACATCCTACCCACCACACCTTCGAGCATCAGGGCCACCTGACAGAGCTGAACAGCTGCTTAGCAGCCCCAAGAGAAGGGAGTGGATGCTTCTCTGGACGGAGCAAAGCTGAGGACATGTCGCAAGGAGACCATTGGGGGGGGGGGTCAAGAGGAATCGACCTCACACATGAGCAACACCCCCATTCCTTGTGTCTCAAGTGTCCTCTCGGGGTCCCCGGCTGGTCCGCCCACCAAGAAGGGAAGGGCAGGGACTAGGAGGTGAAGAATGAGAATGGAATTCCAGGGCCAAATATGATGGGAGGGGCGGGGAGGGGAGGGCAGAGTGGCTGATAGGGAGGGTCCCGAAGTCTCAAACGGCAGGTGGCCAGGGAGACCAGGGAGGCAGGGGCACCTGTAGGGTTAAGGAGTGGCTGACCTCAGAGGTCCACCCAGATGCCAGCATTTTCTGTTCCAAGAAATCACCCCCCACCCTTGTCCAGACAGCACGACACGCCGGCCCGTCACCCCTCCGTGGAACACAGGGAGGACCCTGGCCTCACATTCTCTAGACACCTCACACTTAAACTGTAAGATTACTTCTAATAAAGGAATGCCGTGTGGCACAGGATGCAGCCAGGAGGAGAGAAGGTCCTCACCCGGCTTTTAAACCCAGGTCCCAGCCTGGCTCTCGGAGCCTGTCAGTCATGACGAATTAGTGTCTGCATCAATCCTGTAATTATCCCATGAGCAGCACAATTATGCTTCATTGTACTTCTGTGCAAGTTAAAAGCATCAATTTACTCCATGTAAACATTAAGAATATATAGATATATATACATATATATATACACATATATATATGCATATATATATGTGTATATATATATATATATATACCACCACAAGTTTCAGAACTCTGTTCTGGTGCTTTCCTTCTTTGAAATACACAGAACCACAGGAAAAAGCAGCCAGCAGCCTGGGGCCTCACGCTGGCTCATCAGAGAGGCCCTGCAGAGTGCCCCCTCCCTGCACACCTCCAATCCTACCCGTCCGATAGGAAGCGTATATTTTGCTTTGATGCTTTTGTGCAGGGCTCGGGGAGGCTCGGGGAGGCTTGGGAGAGATCCAGGAGAATGTCTCTGTCCCCCAGCCAGCCAGCCTTCTCCTCCATTCCAGAAAATAAACATTCATTATGGCCTCTGGGCAGACAAAGAGACCAGACCGCACCAGGCATGGATTCCCCACACTGCCCACCCCCTCTTGTTTGGCCTGAGTCCTCCAGGGGTCACTTCTGAGCAAGGACAAGGACCACCAGGGTAGTCTAACCAGACCTGGAGGGTCAGGGTGGTGAGCTAGCCCGCTGGGGGGGGGTCAGGGGGGGGGGTTGGGTCAGGGCAGTGAGCTAGTCCATTGGAGGGAAGGGAAGGGGACAGAATCTGTAGCACATGCTAAGGCAGGGTGTTCTTTTCTTTAACATTTGATTTCTTTTTGAGACAGCAAATCCGAACAAAGTGGGCACTGCTCTGAGAGCACCAAGCCCGACGTAGGGCTCGAGCTCACGAACCAACTGCGAGATCACGACCTGAGACGAAGCCGGACATTCGGTCCACCGAACCACCCAGGCGCCCCTGAGTCACGGGATTTCTAAAGCTTCCTTGGGCCAGGGCGCACAATTACCTCGAACACAAATATTTCTCCAAATAACCAGTCCACGCAGCACCGGGGGGAATTAATCACTTCCCATGACGTCACCCCACATGCCCATCGCCACCGGCCCTGCCAGAGGGCTTAGCTCCTGGGCTGCCCTGGCGACTGAAACACCCCCTCTTCGGGAGGGCTTTCCCCCTTGGACCAGTAAGGCTAAGTAGAAACCCCTTGCTTTTGGCCTCAGCCGGAGCCAGACAACTGGCAATGGGGCAGAGGAGCCCCAAGTTCATCATGGGGTGGAGTCCCCTCCTCCTGGTCAGCCCAGGCCCTGGGGGACCTTCAGGCTTCTTCTTCAAACCTTCCCAGGCTGACAGTCCCATGGCCCTTCTCCGTCTATCACAGACCCCATGGGCAGGAAGCCCTGCCTTCAGTCTACTTTTCAGCCAGCTTGCTGCAGAATAAACTTTTGTTTTCCAGTTTCGAGACTCTCGGTGGCTATGTCCCTGGTCGCCACCCGTGCCCCGGTGAAGGCTCCTGAAAGGCTCTTTGGTGGGGGGGCTCTCAAAACGCTCACTCAGGAGCACCCCCTCCCAGAGTCAACCAGAGGCACAGCAGCGCGGGCCAGGCTGGGCAGCTTCCTCCTGCCCCACGGCTGGGCCAGCGCCCAAATCTGAGGGTGCCGAGATGCTTGGTGATCCCGAAGGGGGTCCCCAGACAGCACTGCCCTCCGCTCGCACCACACATGCCCCGATCTGTCCTCTGCTCTTGCCGCCCTCTGAGACGTGATGGCAGGGGGAACCCAAGTCCGTCCAGCCCCGCAATCTGCGCACTCGACCTCCACGCTGAACTCAAGAGGGGCTCGGCTCACCTTGTCGGGGCTCGGATGAGGACATGAGGCCCAGCGAGGGCCAGTGACTTGGCCCCCTGCCAGATAGCACGCGAGCATCAGAGCCAGGACCAGAACCCGTGTCTTCTGGCTCCCAGTAAAATGCCTCTGGCCTTCGTCAGCAGCACTACGTGCGGCCTAAGTTTCTGAAATGACCTTCCATCTCCTCCAGCAGGCATGGAGACCACAGACAGTGTCAGAGCTGGAAAAGCCCCACCCCCGAGGTCCCCAAGTCCAGCTCCCTCAGTGACCAGGTTCTTGTCCTCTATTAACTCCTTGAATCATCCCTCTGACACTCCCCTCCTGATCCCAATCACCCGGGCTGGCCTCCAAGGATCGAGATGCCACACACCCCACACCTCCTTTCAGACATACGGGTCGTGGGCAAGAAACAGAAGGCGGAATTCGGGACGACCCGGTCTTGAGCCCCAGGTCATTCCGCCGTTGCACACGAGTTCCGCTCGGACGTCAGAACGCACCACCCGGGGCCCAGAGCTGGAACCCTTAACCACGGGCTTGAGGCCAGAGACCTGACCCAGGTGCCCAGGAGACAGAGCCCCAGGATGGGCCTGATACCCTAGCTCCTCCCTCCCAGACTCTCCATCCCACTCCCCCTACTCTGCCGTCAGAGCAACCTCCTACGAGCACCCTCCAGCATGTTCGATCTGTCCACCGGGCACCCACCCCCCCTTGCCTTGGGGTCCTCCGGGGTGGCCCGGCCCAATGCAGCCAGGTGGCTGCCTCTATGTTCTCACCTGTGAACGTCCACGTACGTCTCGACTCCCACCACACACACGGCATAGGTGGGCTTCTTCAGGGACAGCTGCACCGCTCTCTGCGGGGCCATCCTGCGCCCCTGGCTCCCGGCCTCGGCGCGCCCGGTCACCCCAGCTCCTCTCCTGGGCACCAAGTCACCAGGAAGGAGCGCACATTCTGATGGGTCGGTGATTTCCTCCTCCCTTTTAATTTCACCCTGTGACCTGATTAGCTGCCTAAGCCGAGTCCCCACCTCCTGGCTCCGTGCCCAGCCCTCCTCACTCAGGCTACCAATCCAGGAGGCCAGGAGAGGAGGCACCGAGGTCCCTCAGAGAGATGGGGGGAAATGGAGGGACCCCGAGGGAGGAGGGCTCAGCGGTCAGCGGGAGCTCCCCATCAGCCCCGCGTCTCTCGTTCTCCAGCTTTGCCTCTGTTCTGAGACTCCTGGCTCTGAGGGCCGACCAAGTACCGGGTGGAGATCTTATCTCACGCGCTAAGAGATCAGGTAGCATATACAAAGCACAGGGCAGTCAGACCTCCGGGGCTCGAGTCCCCTTACAACCTAGAGCCCCTTACAACCTATGCTCTCGGGCAGTTACCCCACCTCTCAAGACTCTGTTTCCCGGCGCCGAAGACGGTAGTTATACCCGTTCCCTTCGACTGGTTCAGATTCTCCAGAGATGGCAGAAGCCTCCCCCGCCCCCCGCCACCGCCGGCGGGCACCCCTGGCCAGCCCGTGGGGAGGGCCCCTCAGAGGGAGCTCAGGGCAGTGGGCTGGGGACGGCTGATTCATTTCTCAAAATCCCTTCTTTGCAGCTCCAGCAGGTGCCCCTCCTGCCTGTTGTCAGGGTGTTTGTGGAATCTCAGTGGACAAGCATTCGCTGAGCACCTACTCCGTGTTGGGCCCCCCTTTAGGTGATGGGGATGCAGCTAAGAGTGAAACAGACCACACACCCTGCCCTGACAGCGTTTGTATTCTGGAAGACACGATTAAGAGTTGAGTCGCCGGTGGCTCGGTCCCAGGGGCGGGGGAGGGTGGCTGGCGGACTGGACCCGGGCGTGAGAGAAAGAGGGGAGTCTGGGATGACAGGAGTGCTTCGGGCCGCAGCCGCTGGAAGGATAGAGCTGTCATAGAGACATGGGGAGGGCTGGGGGTGGGCAGGGCAGGCAGGGGGCTCGGCCGGCCCATGTTGGACCAGTTAGACAGGAAGTGTCTATTAGGCCTCCAGGGGAAGCAATGCTTTACGAGTAACGTGCTCCCTCCATACTGGGCATCGAGGAGGAGGAGGAAGAGGAAGAGAATTCCCTTGAGAAGCACGGGACACCCCCTTGGCCACAGCGTCCCCTCGTTCCTGGCAGCCATCGCACAAGGCAGAATAAGGACGCACAACCAGAAGCCCCACCGTCCACAGGCCTGGGTGTAAGGGTGGCAGAGAGAGAGAGGGAGAAAGGAGGAACACGCTTGCCTGGGGGATGCCAGTCAGATGGGGCAGGAGGGGGACACAACCCCTGCTCCAGGAACCCCCGGCCTGACTAGGAAGACAGGAAGCATTAAAATGGCACGTTTTTCTTAAGTTTATTTATTTATTTTTGAGAGAGACAGAGACAGCGCACGAGCAAGGGAGGGATGGAGAGAGAGGGAAAGAGAGAGAATCCCAAGCAGGCTCAGTGCTGCCAGCACAGAGACCAACGTGGGGCTCAAACTCACAAAACCATGAGATCGTGACCTGAGCTGAAACCAAGAGTCAGATGTTCAACCGATTGAGCCACCCAGGTGCCCCTCAAACATTTATTTGTTCAGTTTGATTTTGAAGATCTTCCTGAAATGTCTTTCTTTTTTTATCATTTTTATGTTTATTTATTTTTGAGAGCAAGAGAGAGCACAAGCAGGGGAGGGGCAGAGAGAGAGGGAGACACAAATCCGAAGCAGGTTCCAGGCTCTGAGCTGTCAGCACAGAGCCCAATGCAAGGCTCGAACTCATGGGCCTCAAGATCATGACCTGAGCCAAAGTCAGACACTTAACCAACTGAGCCACACCCAGGCGCCCCTGAAACATCTTTCTTTATTGCCAACATATCTGATTACAAATGTTCTTAATCTGCAAAGTTCTTTATACCCAATGGCACCAACACAGAGTCTAGGTTTACTCTGTGGACACAGGACCTAGCAACACAGCACAGGGGTTTCCAGGGGGTCACAATGGTTTCCACCCCACCCCCACCCCCACTCATCAGAACATGAGTCACTTTGTTCATATGTAATGTAATGTGGGGTGTAAAAAACAGGTTCCCAAAAAGCACATAGGTATATACCCATTAGAGAAGGATGGATGGATGGATGGATGGATGGATGAGTGGATGAGTGGATGGATGGGTAGATGGGTTGGTGGATGGATAGATGGTGGATGGATGAATGGATGGATGGATGGATGGATGGGTGGATGGATGGATGGATGAGTGGATGGATGGATGGATGAACAGATGGATGGGAAAGAGAAAGGAAGGGAAGAAGGCAGGTTGTTGCATAAGGAGCTATTTGCAAAAATGACAAAGATCATGGTGACAGTGATAAGGAGATGCTAGCAAACACCTGCTTGGCACTCACCATGTACCAGGCACTGTTCTCAGCCCCTTCCATGTATTCACTCGCCTAATGCTCACAATAATATTAGGTGGCAGGTACCAACTAAGCTGAGAATCCCAAGTTCAAATGGACACAGCATGGGTGTACAGGATGTGCCTTTTTCAGGTTGTGGGCAGGGCAGGAGCCCGGGCAGGTCAGGGTGTCTTTTTTTTTTTTAATTTTTTTTTTAACGTTTATTTATTTTTGAGACAGAGCATGAACGGGGGAGGGTCAGAGAGAGGGAGACACAGAATCCGAAACAGGCTCCAGGCTCCGAGCTGTCAGCACAGAGCCCGACGCAGGGCTTGAACTCACGGACCGTGAGATCATGACCTGAGCCGAAGTCGGCTGCTCAACCGACTGAGCCACCCAGGCGCCCCATGGTCAGGGTGTCTTAAAGGAAATGTTCTCACAGTCAGAGGAAAGAGGGAGGGAATAGAAGAGAGGTGGCAGAGAGACTGAGAGGAACATCAGTGCATTCCCATTTTACAGATGAAGAAACCGAGGCACAGAGAAGTTAAGGGACCTTCTCAAGGTCTGAACCTAGAAAGCGGCAGAGCCAAGATTCGAGCCCACACCATCTGACCCTGGGTTGGCTTTTAACTGTTGACTGGGTCCCTGGGAGATAGAATATCTCTGATTTGGGGTGTGTTTTTTTACCTTCTTCCTTATGCTTCTGTGTATTATTTGAAAGTTTTGGTAAGCAAATATTTTTATTATTGGAAAAAAATGAAGTCTCTCTTGGGTGCCTGAGTGGCTCAGTTAGTAGGTCATCTGACACTTGATCTTAGGATCATGAGTTGTGGCCCCACATTGGGCATGGAGCCTACTTAAAAAAAAAAATGAAGTCTCTCTTTAAGAAAATATAAAAGGAGTTTCCTGCTCTTGGCTTCCCTGCCTACCTTTGGCTCTTTGCTCGTTGTCTCCTTCCCTCCTTTCCTGGGCTTTTAGAACATTTCCTTTAAGACACCATGACCTGCCCGGGACCCTGCCCTGCCCACAACCCGCAAAAGGTACATCCTGTTCACCTATGCTGTGGTCTATTTGAACTTGGGATTCCAGGCTTGATTGGTCAAATTTGGGAGGAGCAGGGGTGGGGGAGCTGAATGACCTCATTGGGTCAGGAAATGAGACACAGTGAAGCAGGGTAGAGGGGCAGAGGAGGAGGGGTGCTGTTTGAGTAGGCTGATCAGGGAAGAGCTCGCTGGAGAAAGGATATTGGAGCAGAGACCTGAAGAGGAGACCCTCAGGGACCCTCAGGGCTCTTCCAGCCTCAGGCAACCTAGGATTCCATTAACCCAGGAGCCCCCACCTCCCATCCCCCCTTTCACAAAACGGGGTTGTTGAGCTAGAGCAGGGCTTCCAGACTCAGATGCCTTCGGGGGTCTGGCGGGTAACGTAAGTGTGGGAAGAGCCAGGAGCATCGCAACAGAGCAAGTGGCAACTGGCGAAGGGAATAAAACCCGCTTTGCCCAGTGCATTAAAATTCAGTATTTCTTAAAAACAGAACACTATAGGTCAAGCAAAACCCATTTGTAAGTCAGACCTGTCCCCTTGGGCTATTGTTTGAGACCCCAACATGGACTTATTTAAAAAACTGGTGAAGGGGCACCTGGGCGGCTCGGTTGGTTACGCGTCCGACTCTTGGTTTTGGCTCAGGTCATGATCTCGTGGTTCGTGAGATCAAGCCCTGCATCAGGCTCTGTGCTGATGGCTCAGAGCCTGCTTGGGATTCTCTCTCTCCCTTTTTCTCTCTGCCCCTACCCTGCTTGCTTGCTCTCTCTCTCTAAGTAAATAAATAAACTTAAAAAAATAAAAAATAGATAAAAACTGGTGAATAAGGAGGGTGGTGGAAGGAAAAAGTCAGGCTGGGGAAGTCACTTGATGCCCAGGAGGGTAAAGCTACCTGGCCCCAGGTAAGCCTTGGCATCATTGGGGCAAGGAATCTGTCTGCCTCAAGCCTGGTGAGAAGTCAGAATGAGTTCTGGACTGCTCCCATATGCTTACTGATACCAAGTGTGGGCTCTTCTCGGGGGACCCCTCTCCCAGCCCCCACACACCACCTGCGCCTGAGCTTACCTAGGATAGCCATCAGGGGAGGCGGCAGGGGGTGACGGGGCTAACAGAGCCCAGTTCTCTGGACCCCCTGCCTGCGGCCTTTCTCCGCTCCCAGCATCCCTGAGTGCCACAAGGTCAGTTCTGCCTGCCTTCCAGGATTCTCCCATTTCAAGCTGGAAGGGCTTCTGAGAGCCCCTTAATTTTCCAGCTGGGGAAACCAAGGCTCAGAGAAGGGCGATGACAGACGGGAAACAACTGTGGAGTCACAGGAGGCCAAGTCTGGATCCAAGGTTTTCATTCATTCATTGAAGAAAACATCTCTTCTGTTTTCTCTGGGCTCTTCTGTCTACATTGCTGTTCTGGGCATCAGAGCGGTCACCATCAACTCCTTATATTGACTCACCCCTCTGGGGTCTTCCAGGGTACCCCAACCGCTTCTCCCACCCCGGGCACCCAGGACAGGATCCTGGACCCCCTGTGGGCCTCGGGGGCTCTGACTCAACTCGCGTAAGAAAGCAGGGGACCCACCGATACTGCACAGCCAGAGAGCCTGGGGCCAGTGGCTCTAATAGCAGGAAGCGGCAAGGGCCATGAGTCACCCAATTCAATCCACACATCCCCTCAGAGCCGGAAACACAGGCCCAGGTCTCTGCCGGGCACCACGGACCTTCAGGAATCACTGACTCCCTCCTCGGCTCTGGGACGTCCCAGGCTCCGTGGGGCAGCGTCAGAGGCTTTAATGGCATCACGTGCAGGGCTGGGCTGGGCACGTACAGGCCCAGGGGGCTTGTGGTCAGGTGGAGTCAGCCCCACCCCCACAAGTGGCCGACTCAGCAGCCCCCCAGGCACATCATCTCCTTCTCTGCCCCCTACTGGCTTTGTCCCATCTCAGCAAATGGTGTGGCCTCCAGCCCAGGTGCCAAGCCAGAGACCCAGGCAACCTCTCTGGTCTTCCCCTCCCTCGTCCCCAATATCCAGTCATCCCACCTGACTCATCAGCTCTAACTCCCAAACCCCTGTGGCCCCCTGCACCTTGACTCTCACCCCCACCCCCACCCTGGTCCCGGCCACCGAGTCTGGGCCAAGACCTGAGCAGCCCCCCGCTCCCCCAGTCCCCAAGCTCACTACACCCCACACCACAGGTAGCAGTGACCTGTCTAAAACAGGCATCTGATCTTGCCTTCCCCCTGATAAGGCTGCTCCAGCGTCCCGAGGCTCCCAGGTAAAGGAGGGTAGCTGGATGGGAGACGGACCCTTCTGTGGTTCCAGTCTGGGCTCCCGTCTGGGCTCAGCCATTTCTTAGATTTCAGAGCCCTGGGCAAATGATTAAACTCTTTGGAGGCATAGTGCTCTAATGTGGAAAGCCTAGAATAATGTAGAAATTTTAAATGATGTATGTAAAGTGCCTGGGATATAGTTGATCATCAAGAAATAGAAACTGAGCCTGGTGTTCAAGGCCCCCCCAGAACAGGTCCCTGACAACCCCTTCTTCACTCAGTGCCGGACTCCTGTTCTCGCCCCCACCAACTGCCTGTCCTGGGGCTTTGCTCCCTGCCCTGGGGGGTCTCCATAAACCTCTGCCCATCCCCAGCCCTCCTGCCTTCCCCTACAACTGCCCCCCAGACTCAACACTTCCACATCTTTCCTGGATTTAAAAAAATTTTTTCTTAATCTTTATTTATTTTTGGGAGAGAGAGAGAGAGAGAAACAAAGCACAAATGGGACAGGAACAGAGAGAGAGAGGGAGACACAGAATCCAAAGCAGGCTCCAGGCTCCGTGCTGTCAGCACAGAGCCCGAGGCGGGGCTCCAGCTCACGAACCGCGAGATCATGACCTGAGCCAAAGTTGGAGGCTTAACCGACTGGGCCACCCGGGGCACCCGGATGTCTTTCCTGGATTTTTATCCCATGTCCTAATAGAAAGAATTTGGGCCAGCTTACAAAATACACCCTGAATAAGATTAATTTTTAAATGAGAAAATTAAGTCAGAGAGTAGGGGAAGAAAGTAAAAACACAGGAATGGACACCTACTGTGCTTAGTAGATCTAGCTGAAGACAAAGAGGCCCAGAGAGGGAGAGCAACTTGCCTCAAAATACACAGCCTCGTGAAGTAGAAGACAGGGAATCAACCCCAGAGTTAGAAGCTTGGATTCTCAGGCTGCCTGATAGGGTTCCTTAAAAATCTCTTCTTTGCTGGGTCTCCCGGGCGGCTCAGTCGATTAAGCGTTCGGCTTCAGCTCAGGTCATGATCTCCCGGTTCGTGGGTTCGAGCCCCGCGTGGGGCTCTGTGCTATCAGCCCGGAACCTGCTTCGGATCCTCTGTCCCCCTTGGGCATCTACCATGGGCCAGGCCACGAGTAGAGGACCGAAACCTGACCGCATCCCGCCTTATAGGAGAGCACGGTTAATGGGGAATGCGGGCGTATGAACGCTTTGTCACAAGGAAGTTTTCCAAGAGCCACGACAGGGATATGTGCTGAGGCCCGGGGACACACGCAAGGAGAGAAAGATAGTAATGATCGCAGCCTGCGTTTTTTGAGCACTATCTTTCATTCTTGTATCCGACCTAGGCAGCGAACTGCTGGGAGAGGGGGCAATCTAGTCCGAGGGAGTTTCAGGACACGTCCCTTGCTCAGGAGGGTGGAAACGGAGCCGCGGCCCCACCGGGGGACTCAGAGCGTGTGTGTGAATTGCCACAGTCTTCTGTCGTCGGTGCTTCCAGGCTGCAGGGCCTGCTGGCCTCACCCCTCCTGTCGCATCACACGCACCCCCAACTTCTGCCCTGGGGAGGCAAGACTGTCCTGTGTCTGACACAGAGACCAGACAGCAGGACTCAAGAGACACCCAGTCCAAGATGCCTCACACCATTAAGGCCATGTGAGCCCCGGTCACCCAACTCTCTCTGGCACCTTCACACCCTGGAACCTTCCATGACATGGGCCCTGGCCATCTGGCCCCCGCTGGCCTTGGTCTGACTTGAGCCCTGGGGCTGGGGGACAGCCTGGGGGCAGATGCCCACCTCAGAGAGGGCCCTGATGGCTGGGGTGGGGGTGTGGGGGCACAGAGACTCCTAAAAAGTCAGGGAAAGAAGAGGCTTTAGAGATAAGCTGGAAGTTTCAGGGGGTTACATTTAAAACAGACAAAAGAGACACTCAGGACCAAGTGAGGTGGGGGCCCAAAGCCCACCTGCTCACCCTTGCCCCCTCCCCCAGCCCTTGAGAAGGAGCCTAGGGCTCCACAGATCCTCTCCGAAAGCCAACGGCCTGTCACCAATAATAAGCCCAGAGAGGGCCAGCAATTTTTCCAAGGTCACACAGCTCATCCTGTTTCTCCCACACAGGGAAAGAAGAAGGAGGGTGTAGGGAGGTCAGCAGTCGGTCAGGCTGTACAACAGTGGACAGAGCGTGGGTCCAGAGGGCAGGTCCAGCCCTGGACCATCATTCACTGGCTGGGTGACCAAGCTTGACCCTTCTAGGACTGCTTTGGCCTCATCTGCAAAATGGGGCTTGTTACATGCGCATTTGGTCCAAGAGCTGGGCTTTCCAACACGTTGCCCTTGACACCTCCCAGGTGGTGGCTGTGCTTATCCCCACTGTGCAGATGAAGAAACTGAGGTCATGTTTACAGAGCACTCAGTACGGTCTGGGCCCCTGGCGGGCACTCTACATATCAGTTCCCCCGCTGGCCCCTCGAAGTCCACTTCCTCCAGGAAGCCGTCCCCGCATGCCTCTGGCCCCCAGGGAATGTTCTGTTGTCTAAGGAGCAGCCCCAGGCTCTGCTCCTGGAAACCACCTGTTTTAACCCCATTTTTCTCATCACTCTAGCAAGACTACATCTTTCCGAGGGCAGGGATGGGGAGTGGCCAGGCCTTCAGCTCTGGGGGATCAGGAAGCCGGCTCGAATGAAATCAGTCGACCAAGGCGGTAAAGGAGATCTCGGCCACCCACCCGCAGCCAGTCGGCAGCCGCCAAGTTCTCCAGGCAGGGGGTCCGGCCACCCCTTGACAAGCCCTTGCGCTCTATCTCTCGACCCTGTGGCCTCGGGGAGCCCAGCAGCGTCTAAGGGGCTGAGCTCCAGCTTTCTCCCCACGCCAGCCTGGCCAGGCAGTCCTCCGGAGAGGAGAGGTGGAGGGAGAGGGGACAGAGAGGTGCACAGAGACAGGAAGAAACCGGGAGAGAGAGAGACAAAGGAAGCCCCACAGAGAACAAACGGACAGAAGAAAGACACAGAGAATGGCAGGGACAAAGACAGACAAACTGCAAGACAGAGGGAGGGACAGAAACCAGGGAGAATAAAAGGCAGACACGGATGGAAAAGCAGAAAGAGCTGGGGCCAGGCAGCCCAGGAGCTCCGTGAGACCCAGAGCAGAGGGTCCCTCTCTCAACTCCCTGCTTCCCCCAGGAGCTCCCATCCCCCAAGCCTCCTGCTCCCGCACTCAGACATGTACCCATCACCTACTTAGCACCCGCCCTGGGTCCTGTGGCCACACGATCCCACCCCACCCCACCCCCCACCACCACTGCGACCTCCCAGGTAGTGGCCGTGTTTATCCCCACTGCGCAGATGAAGAAACTGAGGCTGGGAGCCATCAGGTTACTCAGTCAATAAAACTGGATCCACCACTGCCAGGGTAAAGGAGGAAGTGCAAGGGGCAGAGAGACTGAGGCCCAGCGAGGGGAAGTGATTGGCTCTGGGTCACACAGCAGCCGGCCACAGAGCCAAAGGTAAAAGCCGGGCCCTCTGGAGCTTTGCCTGCTTACAAAGAAGACACAATAAATCTCACTAAGTCTTCAGCCAGCGGGACCCAGGTCTTATTAGATGACCCGTCGCCAACACCCTAGAGGCTGTCAACACACCCCTGCCACATCCTTCTTGCGTCTCTCCTGCTATCGTTTCTGGGAAGTGCAGCTCAGGAACCCCCAGACTTGTCATCTCTGCCAGGAACCAGGATCTGGGCATCTCCACCACCCCCCCCCTCCCCACCCCCTTCCGACTCAGACTGCCACACAGAACTGGCAAGAGACAGGGAGGCTGTTCCTAACTTTTGCTGACATCAGCTAAGCGTGTCCTCAGGCTCCCCACCGGGTCCCGATGGGTCCAGCCGTAACACGCAAAACCAGGGCAGAACCCAGGGGAGCGAGGTCAGCAGGTGAGCACATGTTCACCCACTGGGACTTGCAGCGTCAGGGAAACTTCTAGAAGCAGTACTCACTGCAAAGGATATAAAGACCCAGCCCAGAAAACAAACACAGGGGAACCTTGTTTGTTTGTTTGTTTTCACCCCACCTGGGTTCTGAAGAAATTCTCCTTAATAAAATGTTTGTAAAGAAAATCCTATCAGCTTGGTGAGAGGCGTTGGCCTCTTAACAGCTCTTTCTTTCTCCTTCTGAACGTCTGTCTCCCCCGGAGGGGAGCTCTCAGGAGGGCAGGGGCACAGCACAGGCCTCGGCACCAACGGGGCCTGGCCGGTCATCACCGACGCTCCTGGAACGACCCATGGCTGAGTGAATTAAATTTTCGTGTGCAGGAGAAGATACTCATTATCTGCCTATCCGACAAAAGGCCCACATCCGGGATACATTAAAAATGGCCTATAATCCACATGAAAAATAGAAACCACCAGCCCTGCGTAGTAAGCCGAGTAGGACATTCAACATTCACGGGCCACAGATGCCAAGCGGGAACCTTCGGGGAGAGTCCGTGCTCACAGCTGGCTTCCCCGGCTGGGACCCCTGGGCCCCTCAGGGGCCTGCTTCCACGGGGGCCTTTACTCAGGGGTCTATTTTGCAAAGTCTCATGGAAAGAGGGGCCCGGTTACAGAGCCAGAGAACAAAGGGTAAGAGGGGAGGAGGATGGGGGACCCCCGGAGCAAAGGTAAGGGGAGCAGGAAGTCTCCCAGATGGCCCCCCCTTCCCCCCCAGTCACCCAGCTCAGTGCTAACAGTGGGGTGTGCGGGGAGGGTTCTGTTCGCCCCCAGATGGGTGGGGAGGCTCCCCAAGAGTGCAACTGCACGAAGCAGGCAGGCAGGGTGGAAGAGGCACCGGGCCAGGCGTCAGGAGCCCTGGGATCCGGGGCCAACACGCCACGTGCAGACTGGCAGGTGGCTTCGGGCACCATCTCCGTGGCCTCGGTCCTTACGTCTGTACCAGGAGAGGAAGGGGTAGCTGATCCTCGGAGCGCCCCCGGCACTGACCCTGAGAGCTGGTGAGGCACGCGCCTCCTGCTACCCCTCCCCCACCGGCTCCCCAATAGCATCCCAGGGCCCCCAGCCCCAGCGACGCCCCCAGGGAAGCCACAGTGAGGCCGGTCAGGGCTTGGCCGAGTCTGAGAGCCAACCGGCCCCAACGCGGGCCTGGAGGACCCAGCCTGACCCCGGCCCCCTGGCCTGAGAGTGCCTGGTGACAACGTGGCCTGGCAGGGCGGGCACCTCATTCGTTCTGAGCCACCGCTCAGCTTTAGCGTGCACTTCCTGCTCCCTGTGCTTCCTATTTCCCCCGAGTCCCCACGCGGCCTCTTTCTCCCTGACGTCCAGCGCTGGTCCCCAAGGGCCAGCCACGCACACAGCAGCCGCCCACAGCACAGTCCTCCTGCGTGCTGGCTGTGAAGGAGCCCCCGGTCTGAAGGGGTAGGCACAGCCCGCACTCTGTGGGGTCCCCAGACCGAGTGTAGAGCCAAACTGCCTGTCCGACAGGAGTGTCCTCTCCAATGGGGGAGACACAACCCCTACCCTTGGGAAGCTTCCGATCGGATAGGGAGGCACAGCCTCTGACCGTAGGGATCAGCTAGTCTGATGGGGGAAACACAGCTCCTACCTTGTAAGAGATAAGAGTTAAGCAAAGCTCCTCTCTATCAAGCCTTCCGATCTAAAGGGGGAGGCACAGTTCTGTCCCAGAGGAATCTCTAGTTCGATGGAGGAGCCCTAAGGAAAGTCTTCCTGGCTGTGAAAGGGACCCGTTCTACCACGAACGTCATTCTTAAACCCCACATTTACTCAACTTGTGGCAAAAAGTGTTCACATATATACCGTCTTCCTTGACGTGCTTAATGTGTTACCACCACCCGGAAGCAAGGCCAGCCAGGGACTGGCCTCCCTGTTTGACAGATGAAGAAACTGTGGCCCAAGAAGGAGAAGCGGCAGGGCCAAGGTCACACAGGAAGACAGGATTAGAGCCCAAGTTTATCTCCAGAGGGAAGGAGGGGAGGAAGGAGGCAAGAAAGAGGGACGGGCGCCTAAGGGAGCTGATGTTCCCATACCCTTGGCCCAGAAGGCCGGGCAGCTAAACGCCCCGTAACCAGTGCCCCTGTGACGGCTGACTCAGGGGCGCCCAGAGCTGGTCTTTCTCAATCCTATTTGGGAAACATCTTTTATTCGCGAGAGGCCTGCCGTCCCGCCAGGCATTTATGAGCCTGGTTTATTGGTCTGGCCCAGGGAGCCTGGGGCACGGCTTCTATGTGAGCCAAGGCTGGGCAGGGGCTGGAAATCGTCAATGGTCAGAGCCAGAGGGTCCCCAGGGCTGAGTTAGCCCCACTCCTGCCTTTTACAGAAGGGAACAGTGAGGACCAGAGGAAGGGCAAGGACTTGCCCAAGGTCACAGAGCGCCTCAGCAGCACGGCTCGGCCCCCTAACCCTTGTCGGGCGCTCTCCCAGCCTGGGGCCAGGTAGAACAGGTCTGCACCTCAACCTGTCCTTGTGGGAACAGCCCAGGTGGCAGAAAGATCTTCTGTATTGGGGATATTTGGGGATTGGCTTGGGGCTGAACCCCCTTCCCCACCCCTGGCTCTGTACTCCCCCAGAGTATCCCCTGAGGAGGCCGACCCAGGTTCTGGCCGTGGTAGGGATTTGCCGAGGTTTGGGTGGGGCATAGGATCACGTCGTCCCTCCCTCCAGCCCCCCACCATCAGCCACCAGGATCCCCTAGGGAGGAGAAGAGAAAGCCAGGGGAAGGAAGCAGAGGAACATGCTATTTACGGAGCGGCTCCGGTGCACCAGCCCAGAGAGAGCCCTGGAACATGAGCTCATCACAACCGTTGTCAGGCTGGGCCCGTTTACGAGAGGAACCGGAGGTTCACAGATGTTGAGACACTTCACCCAAGGTCATGCAGCACCTGTGTGGGGAGCTGGAATGCCAGACCGGCTGTCTGCCTCTGAAGCCCACGCTCTAGCTCTCCTTTGTACCCGCAGCCTCGGGAAGGGTCCCAGGGGCTGCCCGCCTCCTCTGAGCTGTCTACCTCACAGGATAGAGGTCCCGTGGAGGCAGGGTTCTAGCCGTGGCCCACAGCTGACCTTGCCGCCTCCTGCCGCATGCTGCAGCCTTGGCCTGGAGCTTCCTGAGCAAACCTAAACTCCCCACAGGGAGCAATGGGGCAGGCCTAGCCACAGCTGACCTTGGGGTATGTTTGACCCCATGGGGATCCCCAGGCCAGTGCCAGGCAGCACGAGGGGCCCCGCTGAAGAGGGTTCGTGGCCACACTCAAGTTCATACAGCTCCAAGCCTGGGATGGGAGTTCAGAGGCTCAGGTCCCAGTTGGTCCTGCTGTGTGACCTTGGGCATTTTGCTGGCCTCCTCTGAGCCTCAGTTTCCAGATGCTGTTCGCTGACAGTCTGCGATGCATGAGTCCACACATGCCTGATGGGGCTCAAAGGTTCAGGCAAGACCGCTGCTGAGCAATGGTGCTTAGGAAGGGACCGGGCCAGCAGGAGGGGTGAGTTCCCAGACTGTCCCTCTCTGGTAGGACTCTGCCATCCCTCACGAGCTGCGGCATGAGCAACTCTACGAGGGTGGAGGGTGGCTTGGTGGGAAGTCACGTGCAGGAAGACACAGCGGGTGTCTATGTCTTGTGTCACAGCTCAGCGGGGTGCTGGAGGCCGGCTCCGCAGAGTCGACGGGGCACCTCTCTTCCACCTCTGTCCTCCGCGATGTCTCACGGGGAGCTTGAAACCGGCCGTGGGGGAACAGTTATACCGTGGAAATTGGTTAAGTGCGACCAGCAGGGGGTTTGGCTTGGGTGAGGGTGTGTTTTGTTGGTCTGGAAAGCCAATCGTGTAAAGCATTCACCAGCACGCCACGGGTTGTATGGAGAAGTTATATTTTTCTAGAGATGTGTCCATTACGTCTAAGCCTTCACATTTGTCGGCAGACATTTTTCCTTTCATGTAAATTTAATTTTCGCCACGAAAGAAAGATAAATTGGGCTTCGTCAAAATTTAAACCATTTGTGCCTCAAAGGACGATATCCAGAAAGTGAAAGGCAATCGAGAGAATGGGGGGAAATATTTCCAAACTGCCATCTAACAAGGGTCTAACATTCGGAACATATCAAGAATTCTTACAGCTCAACAGTGAAAAGACAACCCAATTACAAAACGGACACAGGATTTTTGTCTTTAAGTTTATGTATTTATTTTGAGAAGGAGAGACAGCGGGCGCAAACAGGGGAGAGGCAGAGAGAGAGAATCCCAAGCAAGCTCTGCGTTGTCAGCATGGAGCCCAACATGGGGCTCGATCCCACAAACCATGAGATCATGACCTGAGACGAAATCGAGAGTCGGACGCTCAACTGACTGAGCCACCCAGGCGCCCCCTACACAACGGACGAAGGATTTAAATGACATTTGTCCAAAGGAGACATCCAGGTGGCCAACAGACATGAAAAGACGCTCAGCATCACGAGTCAGTAGGGTGAGAAAGCACCTCACACCCACCAGAATGGCCACTATGAAAAACACAGATGCGGCGCCTGGGTGGCCCCGTCGGCTGAGCGTCCGACTTCGGCTCAGGTCACGATCTCGAGGTTCGTGGGTTCGAGCCCCGCGTCGGGCTCTGTGCTGCCGGCTCGGAGCCTGGAGCCCACTTCGGATGCTGTGTCTCCCTCTCTCTCTGCCCCTCCCCTGCTCGTGCTCTGTCTCTGTCTCTCAAAAATAAATAAACATTAAAAATATATATTAAAAAAAAAAACCAGATAATGACAAGTGTTGGCAAAGATGGGGAGACACCAGAGCCTTTAGACAGCTGGTGGGGATGTAAAATGGTGTAGCTGCTTTGGAAGTCAGCTGGGCAGCCATAGGGTGATTTGACGGTTCTGTGATCACCCCAGGAAGGGGCTCCCGCCCTGGGGGCTTCCGTCAGAGAGGAAGCAGAGGCACCTCCCTGGAGGCCTGAGCTGCTTGCGTGTTTGCAAGTGGGACGGAGAAGCTCCCAGAAGCAAAGACCCGTTGTAGCTGAGCCCACTGGTTTCCAGATGTTGTCTTCCAACTATTGTTTGGTTCCTAATTTCCGTTGCAATTTCCTTTGACCGACAAGTTATTGAAAGGGCCGTGTTTGAAAATTTCCGAACGAACGGGTTTTTCTCACTCTCCTTCCTGAGCTCTAAGTTAATTGCAGTAGAGTCAGATGCGGTCTGGATGATACGATTTATCCCGATTCTGTTGAGACTTGCCTTATGGGCAGTGTTCACATGGCCAGTTTTCACTTACATTCCTGGGCTTGAGAAGAATATGCGTTTGTCCGTGATTAAGTTTCAGAGCCTCAGATCTGTTGAGCGGATGGAGACTTATTTGTGTTTACCAAACTTTCTTTTTTTTATTTATTTTTGAGAGAAAGAGAGAGGCAGAGAGAGAGGGAGACACAAATCCGAAGCAGGTTCCAGGCTCTGAGCTGTCAGCACAGAGCCCAACATGGGGCTCGAACTCATGAACCAAGAGATCGTGACCTGAGCCGAAGTCGGACACTCAACCGACTGAGCCACCCAGGGGCCCCCTGTGCTTGTCAAACTTTCTATTGGCTACTGATTCCTCATCCGCCTCATCAGTTAGTGAGATATGTTAAAATTCCCCCCCCCCCCATTCATAGATCTGTCCAGTTCTCAGAGTTCCATCCACTTTGCCTTCATATATTTTTGTGACTTTTGTGTTTTTATATGTGTGATATTTTGGGGCGCCTGGGTGGCTCAGTCGGTTAAGCGTCCGACTTCAGCTCGAGTCATGATCTCGTGGTTCATGAGTTTGAGCCCCGCATCCGGCTCTGTACTGATAGCTCAGAGCCTGGAGCCTACTTCGGATTCTGTGGCTCCCTCTCTCTCTGCCCTTCCCTGCTCATGCTCTGTCTCTCAAAAATAAATAGACATTAAAAAAAATTTTTTCTATATGTGTGATATTTTAACTGTTTTAGATTTTTATGTGTAATTAGGGCTTCCTGAAATGGACTGAGAAATGACCACCCCTCTTCCATTTTCTGGAAGAGATTGTGTAGAATTGCCGTTAATTCTTTCAACGCGCGGTAGGATTCTCCAGCAAAACCATCTGGGACAGATTTCTTTTTGAGGCGTCTCTAAATTATGAATTCAATGTCTTTAATAGGTATAGAACTAACTTACCTATTTCACACCAGGCGAATTTTAGCTGTTTGTGTTTTCTGAGAAAGTGGTCCATTTCACCTAAGTTCTCAAACTTGTGTGTAGAGCTGTTTGTATTTTTCCCTTATTATCCCTTTAATATTTGCAGGATCTCTATTGATATCCCTGGCTTCACTCCCGGTGTTGACAATATGTGCTTTTTCTCTTTTTCCTCCGTCAGTGTCCCTAGACATTCGTCAATTTATTTATTTATTTATTTTTTAATGTTCGCTTTTGAGAGACAGAGTGAGAATGGGGGAGGGGCAGAGAGAGGGAGACACAGAATCAGAAGCAGGCTCCAGGCTCCCAGCTGTCTCAGCACAGAGCCCGACACGGGGCTGGAACCCACAAACCACGAGATCATGACCTGAGCCGAAGTCAGTTGCTTAACTGACTGAGTCACCCAGGCGTCCCAAGACATTTGTCGATTTTATCGATCTCCTCAAAGAACCAGCTTTTTGTTCCATTGATTTTCTCTGTTGTTCTCCTGTTTTGACTGCATTGATTTTTTGCTCTTATCTTTATTATTTTCTTCCCTCTGCTTGCTTTGGCTTTTCTTTTGCCCTTCTTTTCCCAACTTCTTACAGTGGGAGCTTGGAATATTGATTTGAGACTTCTACATTTCCTTTCTAAATGAGCATTGAGTGTAGATTTCGCTCTCGGCACTGTGTTCACTGTGCCCCATACATTTTGATATGACGTATTCCAATTCTCATTCAGCTCCGTGTATTCTTTACTTCTCTTGAGACTTCCTCTTTGACCCACGGATCACTGACAGGTGTATTTTTTAGTCTTCAGGAGTTAGGGGGTTTTCCTGTTACCTTCTGGGATTCATTTTTATTTTAATTCCATTCTGGTCAGGGAATACGCATGGTATGATCTCAACTCTTTTCCATTTTGCTGCTGGGATGATCCTGAAGACGGTTCTGTCTATGGTGTTCAGCTGGAGGAGAGTGGTTTATTATCTAAGAGGGTCCTGTGTTCCCCAACTCCCTCCTTTCCGGTGCTTTGGCTCAAGAAGATAGACCTTTGTGGGACTTTTTTTGTCTGTGCCTGTTGATATTTCTGGGTTACTACCTTCTCTGGTATCCAGTCTGGGATATACAAAAGAAAGGCAAAAAGATGGGGCACCTGGGTGGCTCAGTTGGCTGAGCATCCGACTTCAGCTCAGGTCACAATCTCACGGTTTGTGAGTTCGAGCCCCGCGTTGGGCTCTGTGCTGACAGCTCGGAGCCTGGAGCCTGCTTCGGATTCTGTGTCTCCGTCTCTCTCTGCCCCTCCCCGCACACGCTGTCTCTCTCTCTCTCAAAAATAAATTTTTGAAAACATTAAAAAAAGAAGAAAGGCAACAAGAAAAGCCAGGAAACCCAGCTTTATATATTTTGAACTCATGTCAGAACTGTTCCAGCTTTCCAGTGTGCTGAACCTTTTAACATGATGTGGCAAGCCCCTTCATTCTCTATTTATTTATGTATAATTATTCTGTTATTATAAACAATCACAGTGTTGTTTCCTCATAATGGTTTATCCACAATTATTAAAGCCACACCAGTTTCCTCTAGGTTGACATTTCTTTTCATCTGTCTCTTTTCTCTTCTTCTACTCTTTGAACTTTCTGTGATTTAATACCAGGGGGTTTCTTTTAGTACAAAGTTGTGCTTTTTCATCCACTCGGACTATATATGCCTTTAAAATGGATAATATATTGGGCGCCTGGGTGGCTCAGTCACTTAAACATCTGACTTCGGCTCAGGTCATGATCTCATGGTTCGTGAGTTTGAGTCCCACATCGGGCGAGCTCGAGCCCCGCTTCGGGTGAGCCCCACTTTTCTCTCTCTCTCTCTCCCCCTCGTGGGATTCTCTCTGTCTCTCTCTGCCTCTCGTTCACTTGTGCCCCCCCCCCCAAAAAAAGTAGATAGTATAGTCTACTTCCAAGTATTGTCGCTGCTGACTCATCGGTTTTGTACATTCGAATATTCAAGTCCCTGCTATGAGCCAGGCACCGGTCTAGGGGCTGAGACATGGCAGTGAACCAGGGAGCCAGAATCCAAGCCCTAGGAGACAACAAACACATGACTAACACATATATTGTCCAGGGATGAGAATTCCAAGGAGCTTATGTAGATACTCTGCCCTCAAGGAGGTACAGCCTAATTATGGGAGGCACATAATGACTTTCTTCCAATGTGCAGAGCGTGGAAAGGGGGAAGAAAGAGTGACTTCACAATGGGGTATATATTTTCCGGGGCCGCCGTAACAAAGTACCACAAACTGTCTCAAATTCTGCAGGCTGGAATTTTGAGATTGGCACATCCACAGGGTGGGTTCCTTCTGGTTCTTTCTGGTTGGTTCCAGTCATATTGGATTGGGGCCCAGCTAACAACCTCATTTTGACTTGCTTCTGTCTGTGAAGACCCGAGCTCCAGATCAGGGGGTTAGGACTGCAGCATATGGATTTAGGGAGTGGGGTGGTACACAATTCAACCCACAGCAGGTGGAGGAAACTGACCAACACACCCTCAGCCAGGTGATCAAGGTTAACGCCAACAGCAGTAAGGCACGGTGCTCAACACCATAGAGCAGGGCCAGGCTGCTGTTTGGTACAGGGGTCAGGAAGCCTCTCTGGCCGAGTGACATTTGAGTAGGGACCTGAAGGAAGCAAGGGAACAAGCAGTGGGGATGTCTAGGGGATCTGAGTGCTGGGAAGGGGAACAGAATGTGCAAAGCCAGGAGCTTGGTTAGCACATCCAAGGACCTCCTGGGAGGCCAGTGTGGCCAGGGGGTGGAGGAAGAGGGACAGGGTGCTAGGAGATGAGGTCAGAAAGTGGAAGGTAGATTCGTGTTGACCTTGAAGGCAGAAGGAAGGGTCTCCCGCATCCGCATGAGATTGGGAATCACGGGAAGGGTTTAGTTGGAGGAGACATGATCTGGCCCAGTTTCTACCACGATCCCTCTGACCGCCTTGCTGACCACAGATCATGGCAAGCAAGGGTGAAGCAGACAGACCGGTCAGAGACAGCAGTAATAATCCCGATGAGAACCCAGCAGTGGAGCAGGTAAAAAGTGGTCAGATTGAAACTGTTTTTTGGAGGCAGATCCGACAGGTTCACCGATGGATCACGTGTGGGCTGTGGGAGAAAGAGAGGGGCCAACGGTGACTCCACGTTTAGGTGTGAGCCACCAGAAGCCTGGGGCTGCCACTGACTGAAAGGGGGGCTCTGGGGGAGGGGCAGGCTTGCGGGGCTGGAAATCCGGAGGCCGGTTTTGCAGGTGTTGACAGTGAGGTGCCACTTAAGCCTCCAAGAGGTGATACGTGGGGCACAGATAGTCCTGCTGGGGCTCAGAGGCCTGGATGGGCTGGAGGTGGCAGTGTGGGGAGTTGTTGGGCTAGTTCAAAGCCAGGGCCCTGGCTGAGCGCTCCTGGGAGTGTAGACAGGAGAGAGGAGGCTCCAGGCCGGTGCCCTGCAGTCCTCCGACAACCAGAGTTTGGGGAGAACAAAAGAGCCTGAAAAGGAGCAGCCAGGGAGGTAGGAGTGGGTGTGTCTGGGAGAGAGGGTATCTCAGGAAGGGGCACGATCGGTTGTGTGAAACGCGGCACATGAGTCTAAGAAAAGGACTAAAGGGGCGCCTGGGTGGCTCAGTCGGTTGAGCGTCCAACTTTGGCTCAAGTCATGATGTCACGGTTCCTGAGATCGAGCCCCGCATCGGGCTTGCAGCCGTCAGCACGGAGCCTGCTTTGGATCCTCAGATCCTCTGTCCCTGCCACTCTCTGCCCCTTCCCCCGTCACCTTCTTTATCTCAAAAATAAATAAACATTTAGAAAGACAGACAGACAGGCAGAAAGAAAGAAAATGAAAGAGGAAGAAAGAAAGAGAATGAAAGAGAATGAAAGAAAGAAAGAAAGAGAAAGAAAGAGAGAAAGAAGAGAAAGAAAGAGAATGAAAGAAAGAGAGAGAAAGAAAAAAGAAAGAGAAAGAAAGAAAGAGAAAGAAAGGAAGAAAGAGAATGAAAGAAAAAGAGAGAAAGAAAGAGAGAAAGAGAAAGAAAGAAAGAGAAAGAAAGAAAGAGGGAGAATGAAAAAGAATGAAAGAAAGAAAGAGAATGAAAGAAAGAAAGAGAGAGAAAGAAAAAAGAAAGAGAAAGAAAGAAAGAAAGAAAGAAAGAAAGAAAGAAAGAAAAGGACTAAAGATTGACCCCAGCCAGACCTCCCAACTTTTTCCATATCATGGCGCACAGAGAAAACACCAATGTGGGTCTGGCCACAGGGAACAGACAAGGCTGCTCAGGGACAGACAGAACGTGACAGACTCAGCATCTCCGGCCACCCTGGGCCCTGCCCGATGCCCCATGAGCTGAATGAACCCACATCTGGGCATCCAGGACCCTTCCCTGCACGGCACCCCAGTCGAGAAGCTCTGGATGACCGGGCTCAGCCACAGGGACGTTGTTGGTCACCCTGACCGGAGCTGGGACAGTGGGGCATCTTTTAACGTTTATTTATTTATTTTGAGAGAGAGCAAGAGACAGAGAGAGTGCAGGAGGGGCAGAGAGAGAGGGAGACAGAGGATTCCAAGCAGGCTCTGCACTGTGGGCGCAGAGCCTAACACGGGGCTTGAACTCACGAACCATGAGATCACGACCTGAGCCGAAATCAAGAGTCAGATGCTTGACCCACTGAGTCACCCAGGCACCCCACCTTTTTTCCCTTTAAACTGAGTTTGCTCCTCATTCCGTTTTCCCCCTCCATTTAGACGTTATATCCTCTGTCTGTCTCCTTTCAGTAGTTGTCCGGAAGCAGAGGTCGGCAAACGTGTCCTACGAAGTGCCCAGTAGTAAAAATTCCAGGCTTCACGGGCCATACCGTCTGTGAAGCAATCGCTCGACTCTGCTTCGGTAGGTAGCGTGAAAACGGCCACAAACGAGACCTCAAGGAAGGGGCGTGGCTGTGTTCCAATAAAACTTTATGTATAAAAACAGGCACGGAGCCTAATTTGGCCCAAGGGCCCCGGTTTGCAGACCTCTGTCCTAAACGCATGTGCATTAAGTCACGTTCCTGCAAAACAGCAAAGCCACCTTAGACAACGTTAAACCCCGTCACCACCCGCCCCCCCAGACTTAACGTGCTACCGTTGTCTGGTGTTTTCACCGTATTTTTTCAAGCCCTCAGAAAAAAAAGACATTACTACCACTAATTATAGATTCGGTGTTTAATTAGATTCAGCCACATGTCTGGAGTGTTTATTACTCACAGATCAGACTTCCCGTCTCAGATCGTGCTCTGGCTTCCTGAAGCACATCCTTTACCATCCCCTCTAAACGTGTCTCGTTGGGAACTACACTCGCAGCTTTTCTTGATCCGAAACAGCCTGAAACTCCCTCTCACGCCACAGAAATAGCTTTGTGAAGCATCCGGTTCTGGTGGAGAGAGCTGTTTTTCCCCTGCGCTTTCTGGCTCCCGCGGCCTCTGGCTTCCAATGTCTCCGATCAAAGGTCAGCTCTTAGCTATCAGCCTACCTTCGGGTCTACTCTTTATCCTTCCTATTCCAAAATTTCAATGTAATCGTCGAGATGGGTATTTCTTTTTTCTTTTTTATGTTTATTTATTTTGAGAGAGAGAGAACACAAGCAGGGGAGGGGCAGAGAGAGAGAGAGAGAGAGAATCCCAAGCCTGCAGAGCACCGAGCCTGACGCGGGGCTCAATCCCGTCAATGGAGATCGTGACCTGAGCCACAATCAAGAGTCATACCCTTAACCGACTGAGCCACCCAGGTGCCCCAAGATGTGCCTTTCTTTTTCTTTTTCCTGCTTGGGTTTCTGAGTTTGAGGATTCATCTCTCCTTAGTTCTGGAAAATTCTCAGCCTTTATCCCTTTGAAAAACGTTTCTCCCTTTCTAGAATGCCGCATCCGTTTGTCTTAGATGTTTTCACGTCTTCCTTCGCGTCTCCTCACCTCCTCTTTACAACTGCCGTCTCGTTGCCCTTCTGTGCCGTGATCTGGGTGTTTGCGTAGCAATCGCTTGGTTGATCGAGTCTCTTTTCAGTGATGAATCTACTGTGCAACCTCTCTGTTGTATTTTCTATTTTGATTTTATATATCTCATCTCCAGAAGCTCAGCTTAAGTCTTTCAAACTGCCTGTTTGTTGCTTTTATTAAATTAACTTTACTGAAGTATAATTTACCAAGGTGTAGTTATGCTGTATAATTTGCGTACAGTAAAAGCGTCAATCTGGAGTGCACGGTCTGATGAGTTTTGACAACAATCAATCAGGGTGTAGAACGTTTCCATGATCCAAAAAAAAAAAAAAAAAAAAAGTGGCCGCCGATGTGCATTCTGCCACCATAGATTAGCTTTTGCCTCTTCGCCAAGTTCATAATGAGCCACCCTGGGTGGCTCAGTCGGTTGAGCGTCCAACTCTTGATTTTGGCTCAGGTCATGATCCCAGGGTGGTGAGATCGAGCCCCGAGTCGGGCTCCGTGCTGGGTTTGGAACCTGCTTAAGATCCTCTCTCTCTCTCTCTCTCTCTCTCTCTCTCTCTCTCTCTCTCATTCTCTCCCCCACCCCCCACTCATGCTCTCTCCCTCTCTTTAAAATAAAAATAAATAAAAGCTCCTAAAATGAAATCGTACAGTTTGTCACTGCATCTAGCTTCTCCCTCCCCACGTAGTGTTTTGGGGATGAACTCAGGTAGTTGAAGGCGTCTGTCGCTCATTCCTTTTTATTTCTAGGTAGCATTCTGATTCAACCATCTGCCTCTGGATGGACGTTTGTGCTGTTTCCAGTTTGGGGCTATTAGAAGCTGTCATGAGCATTCACACACAAATCTTTTTCCAGGACGTATGTTTTCATCTCTCTTTGGCAAATACCTACAATATTATAAGAAACCATGCCTGGTCACTTTTAATAGTCTCTTGTTCTGTGTTCATACTGTCTGTACTTTCTTTTATTTGTTTAAATTATCCGGCGCCTTTATTTCCTCACAGGAATGCTCTCATTCCCATGCCTGACATATTTACAGATCTGATTCTGCTGCTTTTTGTGTCTATTAGAAACCTGCTCATGGAATCTTGGGGGTTTGTGCGTTTTTTAAAATATGTCATTGTGAGCTCTTGATCATTGGGACTCTATCTGTGGGACTTTTATGAGGTTTTTTTTTTTCCAACTTTTTTTTTTTTTTTTAATTTTTGGGACAGAGAGAGACAGAGCATGAACGGGGGAGGGGCAGAGAGAGAGGGAGACACAGAATCGGAAACAGGCTCCAGGCTCCGAGCCATCAGCCCAGAGCCTGACGTGGGGCTCGAACTCACGGACCACGAGATCGTGACCTGGCTGAAGTCGGACACTTAATCGACTGCGCCACCCAGGCGCCCCTTTTATGAGGTTTTGATTGATAGGTTTTCCTCCAGAAAGGATGTTAGTTTGCTTTTGCTGGATACCCGGAGTATAATTCACCAGGAACTATTTTAATTCTCAGCTTGAGGTTTCTGGAACAAGCGAGAAGTAGGAATTCGGGCTCTGGTCTCCCCTGAAGGCTGGCTCTGGGAAGGGTTTCTCCCCCACTCCGTCCTGAGTCAAAGCCAAGGCCAACACTTTTCCTACCATCTTTGGAAGACAGATACTTTTCAAGTTTACCCCTTCACTGAAGATATTGCCTGCAGAAGTTGTGACTTTACGGGGGACCTCAGATCCCCCTTTCTACATGGTCAGTTCTAGGGCTATGTCTCCTGTCTCATGTGTATGTGTTAATTTTTTTTAATGTTTATTTATTTTTGAGAGAGAGAGAGAGACAGAGTGTGAGCAGGGGAGGTGCAGAAAGAGAAGGAGACACAGAATCTGAAGCAGGCTCCAGGCTCTGAGCTGTCAGCACAGAGCCCGACACGGGGCTCAAACTCATGGACCGTGAGATCATGACCTGGGCTGAAGTCGGACGCTCAACCGACTGAGCCACCCAGGCGCCCCTCACGCGTATGTGTTAAAAGCAAAGGTCCCCATTGTTGGCACAGCCAATATGGAAAACAGTTTGCAGTTACTTATAAAGTCTAGCATGTGCGGATCATACAACCCGGCGATCTCGCTCTCGGTTCTTTACCCCAGTGAAGTGGAAAACCTACATTCCCACCATAACCTGTACGTGAGTGGATGTAGCAGCTTTATCCGTAAGCACTAAAAACAGCAAACAACCCAGATGTCCTTCAACAAGCGAATGGATCGACAAAATGTGGTGCGTCCACACCATGACATAAACTAGCGCCCCACACAGCAACATGGTCAACCTTGAACGCTTTATGCTAAAAAGGAGCCAGCCACAAAAGGTGACCTACTCTATGGTTCCATTTATATGACATCCTGCAAAAGGCAAAACTGTAGGGGCAGAAAACAGATCAGTGTTTGGCAAGGGCTGGAGATGAGAAAATAGGTTGACTAGAGAGGGACACAGGGAGATTTGAGAAGAGAGAAAACTTCTGGATCTTGACCGTAGTACTGGGTATAGAACTACGGTTGACTTTGAATGACACAGTTTGAACCGCACGGGTCCACTTAAAAAAATGTTTTTAATGTTTATTTTTGAAAAAGAGAGAGAGCACGAGATGGGGAGGGGCAGAGAGAGAGGCAAACACACAGAATCCAAACCAGGCTGCAGGTTCTGAGCTATCAGCACAGAGCCCAGTGAGGGGTGCGAACCCACGGACCACGAGCTCATGACCTGAGCCAGAGGCGGATGCTCAACGGACTGAGCCACCCAGGCGCCCTGCCTCTTATACTTGGATTTCTTTTCGATAAATACAGGACAGTACTGCAGACGTATTTTCTTTTCCCTATGATTTTCTTAACATTTTCTTTCCTCTAGCTTACTTTACCGTAAGGACGCGGTATACAATACATATAACATACAAAACGTGCATTAATGGACTGTTCCGTTATCAGTAAAGCTTTCGGTCAACAGCGGGCTGCTGAGTTTGGGGAGTCAGAAGTTATGTGGGGATTTTCGACGGCATGGTGAAGGAGGGATTGTCGGCATCCCTGACCCCCAGGTCGTTCAAGGGTCGGCCGTACACACATTTGTCAAAATTCAAGGAACTTTCCACTAAAAGGGGCAAATTTTACTCTCTGTAAATTTGGTTTTGATTGCAAAACCCGCAAACGCTAGTTTACAGGCATCTTTTCGGGGAGCTGCCCGTGCAGGGTAGTTCATGTCATTGTATGGACGTACCACATTTTGTCGATCCGTTCGCTTGTTGAAGGACAGGTGGGTTGTTTGCAGTGTTTAGTGATTACGAACAAAGCTGTTATATACATTCGCGTGCAGGTTATGGCGTGAGTGCAGGTTTTCCATTTCACTGGGGTAAAGAGCTGGGAGTGAGATCGTCAGGTTCTATAGTACACAAACCTCTTGACGGGCATATGCATTCTTTAGTTTTCATCTGTTTTTGCTTATTTTTTGCTTTCGAGTGTTTCTTTTGGTTTCTTGCCAGCTCGGCCATGCATTTTAAAACATTCTTTTGGAGTTTTTGTCCAGAGTTGCAGCCTGAGGAGGGAGATACTGTCTTTGTCCTCAAAGGGTTCCTAGTCCAACGGAGGAAGACAGAACTGGCCGGCAAGGAAGAACCCCCGTCCCAAGCATCCACAGAGAGGCGCTCCCCTCGGGGCGTTTCGGGGCTTCCTGGGCCTGCAAGATCATGAACCTTTTTCATCATGACAGTAATGGCTGTAATTAACTGACATCAAAATGTGAGGCTCCGTAGGTAGCCGGCCAGGCTCACAGCCAGGGAGGGGGCACTGTGTGACTCACGCCGCTGCCCGGGGGGGGGGGGGGGGGGGGGGTAGCGAGACAGGCCGGAGAGGCAGGTGGCCTGACCAGGCTCCAGAGAAGGACCTGGAAATGCACAGATGTTGCCTCACACAGAAGGGCATCATCAAGGTACAGAACTCTGAGGATGGGCCTCAGTCCTACTCAGCATCCAGAGGGTTCTAGGGCCTGTGCTGCTTCCCTCTGCAAAGGAAATAAATGCCCCCTCTTTGATTTCACTGGCTGTTTTTGTTGCTAATGCAGACTTAACTTTTTAATTTTTTTTTTTAAGTAAGCTCTAAGACCAGCGTGGGGTTTGAACTCAAAACCCTGAGATCAAGAGTCGCATGTTCCACTAACTGAGCCCACCAGGCACTCCTCCCTGGCAACTCTAAGTGCCGAGTGCTCCCCAGGGTCAGACGTGTGAGCCAAACCCTTCACCAGCATTACCGCGCGGAATCCTTCTGTGCCTGTTTCTTTTTTTTAATAATTCTTTGTAATGTTTATTTATTTTTTGAAAGAGGGACAAGAGAGCGGGGGAGGGGCACAGAGAGGGAGACATAGGATCCGAAGCGGGCTCTGTGCTGACAGCAGTGAGTGAGATTCGGGGCTCGAACCCATGAACCCTGAGATCACGACCTGAGCCAAAGGCAGACGCTCAGCTGACAGTCGCCCAGGCGCTCCTGTGCCTCTGTGGCAACAGTACCTGTCTCGCGGAGTGACTGAGGATTCAGTTGACCACCAGGTGCAAAGCACTTGGCAGGGGACTGTCACTCAACGAATGCCGGCCGTGGTTATCACCTCCCCCCTTAAACAGAGCAGGAAACTGAGGCCTCATGCTGTTGAGGGACTTGCCCAAGGCCACACAGCTACCAGGTTGCATAATTGAGTACCCCTGGCTCTAAAACTTCACGGGACAACCCTCCCGGAGCAAGGTCACAGCTAGACAGAAATTTCTAACCCTCCAGTGGCACTGCCTTTAAAATATTCCAAGGAGAGGGGCACCTGGATAGCTCAGTCAGTTAAGCGTCCGACTTCGGCTCAGGTCACGATCTCACAGTTCATGGGTTCGAGCCCCGCGTCGGGCTCTGTGCTGCCAGCTCAGAGCCTGGAGCCTGCTTCAGATTCTGTGTCTGCCTCTCTCTCTGCCCCTCCCCAGCTCTCTCTCTCTCTCTCTCAAAAATAAATAAACATTAAAAAGAATTTTTTTTTATTTTTTTTTTAACATTTATTTATTTTTGAGACACAGAGAGACAGAGCATGAATGGGGGAGGGGCAGAGAGAGAGTGAGACACAGAATCCAAAGGAGGCTCCAGGCTCTGAGCCATCAGCCCAGAGCCTGACTCAGGGCTCGAACTCACGGACCGCGAGATCGTGACCTGAGCCGAAGTCGGACGCTCAACCGACTGAGCCACCCAGGCGCCCCTAAAAAGAATTTTTAAAAAATATCCGGAGGAGGGCAAAATGACGCCCCTGAGCCCTTTCCACCCAGCTCTGAGTCTCTCTGCCCTGTCCTCATCACCACTTGAAACGTTTACTGAGCACCTACTGTGTGACTGGTCCTGAGCTGGTCACTGGGAACAAAGATGGCCAGGTCACAGCAGTGCCTTGGGGGTTCTGTGGGGGGGAGGCAGCCGAGCCAACGGATGACGGTGATGGTGGGGATGATGGGTCCAGTTTGTCAAGGGCTCACCGGGTGCCCAACACCGTGCTGAACACTTGACATGCATTAACTCACTAATCCTCGTTACAGCCCTATGAGGTAACAGTAATTATTTTAATAATGGGTAACATTTACTACTTACTAAATGCCAGGCACTGATGTACATGCTTTACAAGTGTTAACCCATCTGAGGCTGGTACTATTATCGCCCCTGTTTTACTGGGGAGGAAACTGAGGCACTGAGATGTTTAATAACTTGCTCGGGGTCACACAGCCGGTAACTGGCAGAGCAAAATGCGTTTGCTTTGGTGAAGGAAGGCGGGGGGTGCCTGTGGGGCATAGAGAGAAAGGAATCGGTTCCTCCTGGGCAGATCAAGGAAGGCTTCACAGAGGAGGCGACTTTGAAGCCAAGTCTTAAGGGATTAGCAGGGGTTCGCCAGGGGGACGTGGGGGAAAGGGCATTCGAGGCCAAGGACAGTGGAGCAAAGGCCTCAGAAGCAGGGTGTGGTTTGGGGACAGGGTGGGGTTCAGAA
Source organism: Panthera onca (assembly GCF_046562875.1). Classification (NCBI taxonomy): domain Eukaryota; kingdom Metazoa; phylum Chordata; class Mammalia; order Carnivora; family Felidae; genus Panthera; species Panthera onca. Next base: position 209,262,986 of record NC_138346.1, read on the forward strand.
GAGCTAGGGGGTTGGGTAGGGCTGCAGGCCCCTGGTCGCTTCCTTGAACGGCTAAACCTTTAACCCTTCGAGGTGTGGAAGCGTCAGACCTTCCTTAAACAGGCCCAATCAGCAGCCTCCTCCTGCCCTCAGAGGACTGTGGGCCCTGCCACCCCAACGCTGTTCCTCTCCAGCACCATGACCGCTGCACCTGTCCCCCTGCCCGAATGCCCTCCACTCTCCCAACCGCCTGTCCGCGGCCCGTTTCTCCCTAGGGCTTTGCTCGGAGACCCCCTCCTCCAGAAAGCCCTCCTGGATCACTCTAACCCAGGGCGAGTCTTCATCCTAAATGCCAAGATGCTTATCATGGCCGAAATTATGGACTCCCAGCTTGCTTCTTACCAGTCCTGTCTTCTCAGCTGGAATATAAGATCCTTAAGAGCCAAGACCACATGCTATAATTTAAGCATACAAGGTAGATGCCGTTTTCTGAATGCTGTGTCCTGTGCCCCGCGGCATGACCATATGCGGCTGTGTTCTGAGCTCACTTAGTCCTCAGGGCCAGCTCGCAGCCTGAGGAAACCGAGGCTCAGAGAGGTGAGGGGATTTCTCCACGGCCACACCATCAGGATCTGACCCTAAGCGTGCCTGACTCCAAGTTCCCGATAAGCAGCTGCCTCCTGCGTCTCACCAAGATCACCCCCTCCCCACGGTAGAGAGTCAGAGACTGATCCAAAGGCTGATCTAACCCCAGGAGGCACCCTCTACGTGAGGTCCTGCCTCGCCTCTTTTTTTTCAGATAGGGCGTTCCCGAAGGGGTCGCTGGCTGCCCTCCCAGTCACTGCTGGGGGCACTGGCCAACAATAACACTGAGGTCTGGGTGGCCCACAAGTCCCGGGAGGCAGAGCCTGAGACTCGGTAGTTCTGAGCAGTTCCATCAGATACCGGCTCAGACTCACCCTAAAAAGCCAAGGGCAGGAATCTGAATCAAGGCCTGAAACCGGCAGGGTGGCAAACTAAGTTGCTATCACTCAGTCCTGCCAAACTGCAGCCAGATGATTAACAGTCACCGTCAACACGCACTGGGCACTCCCCCTGTGCCAGGCGTGGGCTGAGCCCCTCACAGACATTTCTGATCTCTCCTCCCAAATACCTAAAGAAAGTCAGCCCCATGACCATCCCCACCGTACAGATGAGGATGCTTTCATGCATTTATTCCACTAGCCAGTCACTGTATTTATTTGAAAAACAAATGTATATATATATATCGAACCCACTGGCAGAGAGGGAAACTGAGGTCCGGAAAGGAAAGAAGCAGCCCAGGGCCACACAGCACGTCCAGGAGATGGCGGAGCCAGCCGGCCCACGCCCCGACAGGGGCAGCTCCCGAGTCAGCAGATTCCTCAGCGGGTCGTGTGGCTTCTTCATGAGGCCCCATCATGCCCTCGTGACTGGCACCCGGCTGCTGGGCAGTTACTCACGGGCTTGTTACAGAGGCTCGAACAGACAGGGGAGGGGGAGGGCAGGAGAAACTGGCCTGGGCCTGGGCCTCCAGCCAGCTCCCTGCTCAGCTTTTCCCCTCCCTTGGCTCCCCTCCCACCGCGTTTCTTCTTTCCTGGGGCCCTGGCATCCGGGTTCCCCACTGCGGACAGCAAGGGCTGGGCCTGAGCCCCCCACGTTATGCTGGCATCTCCTCTCAGGCAGGGGCTGTGTCTTCCGTCTCCACACCAGGAGCTTCCCCAGGACCCCCCTCTCAGACTAGCAGTTCTGCCCGGAGAGAAGCTGGGCCTGCCCGTCAAAGTAGGGGCCTCTCCAGGGTGGCCCTGTGTCTCCCCCATGCCCTGGGGACTCCCTGGACCCCTGCTCTGGGACACTGGCCAGCCTGGCCCTGGCAAACCTATCCTCTCTCTTGGGGTCTGTTCAGTCGCTTCAGGGCCTCATCCTGACGAAGGCCTTGTGGTGAGGGACAACGTCCAGACTCACACTGCCCCGGGTTTGCGACCCACGTTGCCACCTCCCAGCCCTGGGACCGAGGCAATTTACTTAACCTCCCCGAACCTCTCTTGCCTCATTTACAAAATAGACAGTGACAGCCGCCTGCCTTGTGGGGTGGGTACCAAGTCAATGGCATAATGTCGGTCAAGTGCTTAACGCGGGCCCGGCACATGGCGAGCGGGGCGCAAACGGACCCTGTCATCATTGTAATAAGAATCACGAGACGAGCACACCCTCACGGTGCCCAGCGCAAAACCGTTTACAAAACACTTTCATCCTTGGCGGCCCGGGAGGGAGCCTTGAAGGAGCCCCTGCGCTGACGTGCAGAGGCGCCCTGCCTGGAGTCACTGAGCCCGTCCTCCAGGCCCTGGCCTTGAAGTCCCAGCAGAGTCAGTGCTACCCATTTAAGTGTTCGCTAATATAATTTACTGAGCAACTACTACGTGCCGGGTGTTTCACTTAAAACATCACGTTCAGGGGGCGCCTGGGTGGCTCAGTCGGTTAAGCATCTGACTTCGGCTCAGGCCATGATCTCACGGTTCGTGGGTTTGAGCCCCACATTGGGTTCTCTGCTGTCAATGCAGAGCCCAGTTTGAATCCTCTGCCTTTCTCTCTCTCTGCCCCCCCCCCCCACTGCTGGTTCTCTCTCTCTCAAAACTAAATAAACTTAAAAAATCCCATTCAATCCTCAGAACAATATTATTTCAAGTTTACAAATCCAGGGAACAGGCTTAGAGTCACTCCCGGGGAAGCAGACTCTGAGAAGGAGATTTGGACGCAGGAGTTAGCTGAGGGCTGCTCTCAGGATCGATCCCTGCAGGGTGGTGGGGGAAAGGGAGCCAGGCTGGGTGGAGGGAGAAGTTGGGCCAAGGTGTATTCACAACAGAGACCTCTGCCAACCCCACAGGAGGCTCTGCAGCTGGAATGTTCAGAGATGTCCTCCACTGAGGCGGGGGGTGGGGGTGGGGGGCTCTGTACCCCCACCCTGGTGAGTTGCTGCACATGGGCTGCCCCAGGAAAGGGGCACGGCCTTGGGCAAAGTAGCTCCTTCCCGCTAAGGCCAATTCCGGGAGAGGGACTCGCCCGAGGACTCTCAGCCACCAAGAGTCCTGGAAGCTGGGGCACATGTGTCTTGTCTCGCGGGGAAGGGGAGCATCTGGCCAGCACACAACAGCATCCCCCACAGAGAGTTTCAATGACTTGCCCTAAGTTTCCCAGCCAGAAAGTAGCAAACTTAAACGCAGTATTGAAACCCAGATCAGACCCTCATTCTTCCTTCTACATCACACTGCCTCCCGTCAGGCAAGGAAGGAAAAAAAACACGTAAAAATGGAATCAGCAGTACAGGGCAGAATGATTTCACCAACGACGGAAGAAACAGAGGAATACTGGAAACCCTCCAGGTGGCCGACGGCTAGACGCCCCTCCCCCAGATCCACTCGCTCCTTTTAAGAGTAGACACATGGCTGCCGAGGAAAGACTCCATTTCCCAGCATCCCCTGCAGCCGCCGTGACCATGTGATGTCCCAGGGGCTGCCCCAGTCACGTGACGGGAAGTGAGGCGTGCCAACTTTTGGATCGTGCCCTTACAATGAGAAGAAAGAAAGAAATCTGCCCTCCCTTTCCCGTTCTCCCTTCCCACCCGAGAGAAGGCAGATGTGAGGGAAGGACCTGGGCAGCCAGATGAGATCATAAGGTGGAAGCCAAGGATCGGGGCGGGTGGAGCAACAAGTCAGAAGGAGCCTGGGCTCCGAAATGTCCGTCAGCTCCGACATCGGTCCCAGACCGCGTATGTCCTGCCCGTTCCTGGAAGCCACTGCTTTTCTGGCCGCTGTTACAGCGACGAAACCTGTGTGCCCAGGTGGCCCCATCAAGAGGAAACCTCTATTAACCTTGGATGTCTCTCCTTCGATTCTTTTTCCTGCATATATCGATATAGTCATGAACACTCACCTGTTCGCATGGGCGTGTGTGTTGAAATACGCACGGAGCGGAGCGAGGGCCTTCCCAGGACACAAAGTCACAGACGCAAGCAACATTTTGTTTTTCTGCAACTGAACGTACTTTACGTCTCAAGCTCCTTGTTCCCTGCCGGTGGGAACCTACCCCAGCCAGTGGGTAACTTGAGTCATTTCAGATTGATTTCAGCCAATTAGGACTTGCCGGCTTTGAGCAAATTAGAGTGCATTCCGTCAATTTAGGGTTCGGAATTCCTCCCCATTCCTCATTCCTTCCTCCTTCCTCAGTAGCATTTAAGTAGCATACAGTTCATAACTTAACTGTAGCGTTGTAGTACTGAGACCAGGGCCGGGGTCATCCGGCATTTGGGTAGAATCCAAAGTGGGCATCGTGCCACGGGGCTCACGGCCATCCTGAGGGATCTGCATCCCTGTCTGGTTTTCAGCTGTGGGGGGTCTCAGCTGCCCTGACCCAGGGCCACCTTGCCATGACCCCACAGTGCCGCTGCACACCGTCCTTGGAAGTTCCCGCTGCCCTGCACCTCATCTGAGGTCAGAGACCTCGGGGCGCTGCCTGGAAACCCTCCCTTCATCACTGCTTCCCAATTCATGCCCTGTCTGTTCTTGATCCCCTAACTTCTGTAGTCGCCGTGCCCTCTGAGCCCCTCTCACGGCGTCAGGGGGACTCCAGTCTGTCACCTGTCTTCTGAATCTCTCTGCCTCTTGTACGGTTTGGGGGCAAGTGGCCCCTGGGAATGCAGGAGGGTCAAGGGGTTGAAAGGAAGTCACTGAAGGACAGACTCTCTTCTAAAAGATGCTGCCAACCGGGGCACCTGGTGGCTCAGTCCATTGAATGTCCCACATCAGCTCCAGTCATGATCTCACGGTTCGTGGGTTCAAGCCCCACATCAGGCTCTGTGACAGCAGAGCCCGCTTCAGATCCTCTGTCCCCCTCTCTCCACCCTTCCCTCCCCTGAACTCTCTCCAAAATAAACAAACATTCACACACACACACACACACACACACACACACACACACACACGTGCTGCCACCCCCTCCCCCACACACTCTTGCTGGCACAGAGGACAAAATCGTGAGAAAACACGCTCCCTGGCAAGTCTGAGTTGAAAAGTGATTCAGAAAAGTTGGACTCTGAATGTGAAGATGTTTGAGGAATATCCTAACCAATTCACTCATGTTTCATTAATATTTTCCTTGGAAAGCATCCACAGGACTGATTTATAGTGAAGAATGTTGTCTAAAAAGAGCTCTTTCGGTAAAAATAAGATATAACCTCAGAGTAAGGAAGCACCGTGTCCTGGCCGGCCGCCTTCTTTCTTTCTTTACGGGACATAAAATATTGGTGTTGGGCAATTGATGGTCTTAGATTTGATGAACTTTAGTGGTTTCTAATAATATCCCCATTCTGCAGATGAGGAAACAGGCCAAGAGAGGTGAAGTCAAGGGCATGCAGCTAGGAAACGGGGGCGATGGGACTTGAACAGAAGCAGTCTGCATCCTAACCATGAGGCCGTCCTGTCTCTGTGGGCCGTCCTTCCCTTTCCCCTGTCGAATTTGATCCTCATGGTTTTTCTTGAAAAAAAATGTTTTAGTGTTTATTTTTGAGAGAGAGAGACAGAGAGAGAGAGAGAGAGAGAGAGAGAATGCAAATGGGAGAGGGGCAGAAAGAAGGAGACACAGAATCAGAAGCAGGCTCCAGGCTCTGAGCTGTCAGCACAGAGCCCGACGCGGGGCTCGAACCCACGGACCGCGAGATCATGACCTGGGCTGAAATCGGAGGCTCAACCGACCAAGCCACCCAGCCGCCCCTATCCTCATGGTCTTGTCGTTCACAAACATCGCCTAAAAAAGACAAGGACCAAGGCGAGAACTGTTCCTGTTTTACAGTTCAGGAAACTGAGGCCACCTGGGGGAAAGTGACTTGGCCCTGGGGACCCATCTAGGGACAAGTGGAGCTAGGTGTCCTCTGGGGAGGCCCCAACCCTGTCCAGTGATACTTCCGACACTCACAGACCCCTCCCCCCCGAGACACACACACACACACACACACACACACACACACACACACAAATGTGCCTCCACACACACCTAAACACAGAACAGAGTGGGTCTGACCTCCTCCCAGTGGCTTCGTCCCAGAACACAAAAATCATTACCCCGCGCTGGTGCTCTGCCTTCCTCTCTAGGCAGCTTTGCCCGAGGGGAAAGTGGACCGTCAAAGTGGTGATTAATTCTCCGCCCCAATTACCGATGGCAATTTGAGGAGGGCCCGTCGGCTCCCGGAGCCAGGAAGGACAACATCAAATGTGGCCCCTAAATTCACCAGAAGGAAGTCTGGCCCATTAACCAGAAGTAGCTACTGTGGGGCGGGAGAGGCCCAGGGTCACACCGGAGAGTGCCGGAGGCTCCAGGTCCCAGCTCCCCCACCGTGTGGCCTTGGGAAAGTCCCCACCCACCTGACATCGGCACCCCTAAAAAATGCTAACAACAGCTTCTTACACCTCGAAAACTCTGGGCCCTTTGGGTTAGGGACCCCATCTAGCTTGCCCATCAGTAGATCCCCAGCAAGGCACTTGGCACACAGAGGTGCTTAATAAAGGATTGTTGAATGCTTGGATGGCCACCCCTCTCTATTTACACACTTTTACAAACGGCCTCTCCCTTAATTTCATGATGCTGGGATTCATTTCCCTATTTTATAGATAAGGAAACTAAGGCTTACAGAGGCAGGGACAAAGTACGAGCTTGTGATGTTAGCTTCCAAGTGCCAATTCTCCCTGGCTCTAGCCTCGGTGACCTTCATTTTCTCCTCTCCCCCATTTCTTTTTCATTTGAACGCCACCCTCCCAACCCCCACACATATACACACAAACCTAAGAGCCATGGTATCCATAGTTATAAATGTGCCCATTACTCCGAAAGAGCAGAGGTGTGTGTCCTCACAAAGAGGACACGATGATGACTGGAAGGGCCATACCATGGACTCCCCAGCATCCATTCTCCCTACCTAACGGAACCCCAAGTTTGCCAACCTGGTACTCTAAGAGAAACTGACCTCACCTCCAGCGCCAGAGGCAGGCACCAATTGGCTTAAGTCAATGTCTCATCCTTGGAACCGTACCTATTGACTGGGAGACGGTCAGATGACCCAAGGCAGGCCGACTAGAGCCAACAAACCCATTCCAGAACCCTTTTGAAGTACCACAGAACTTTCTCTTCACTACTGAATTTGAATCTAGAAATCCAGAGTCCCAGAAATTTCTTCAGCCCTCTTAGGAACACACAGGGAGAATGTGACTGAGAATAGAGCTACAGAACTGAGCAGATATGAGCTGCTCGATCAAGCTATACCTGAAGGTTAGACTACTTCTGGCTTTTTTAGTGTCATGAGCCAATAAATTCCCTTTATTGATTGGGTTGGGCTTTCTACAAACCCACTGTAGCTGCTGAAAAGTATCCTAACAAATCGAAATAGCTTCAATAATATCTCCACAAGAAATACACTGCTTTTATAGGGCTCTCATGACCCACTTGATATTAAGGTAGACGGTAGGAGAGCAGGAGGGGGGACGTGGCTACTCATCCTCCAGCTCCATCCACACTGCCACAGTTTTTGCTAAATAAAACCTCATGGTTATACTCCACGAGGCAAATCGAGGGCGAGGTCCCAGAGGCAGCTTGGTTGGCACGGAGGCGGAGCTAAAGCACCTGCCGTGGAGGACACTGGTCGGGGCCGGGCCAGTCCTCCCACCACATCTCTCACCAACAAGGTCCTGTCTCTCACCAGCCTTGGTAGAAAGACTGACTCTTCACGGGCAGCAGTGACCCTGGGGGTTCCAATGCCTCCATCCTACTTTTGGCATTTCTGTCCTCCATCTAAGGGTATCTACTGAGCACCTGTCTGTTGAGACTTCTTTGTTTCTAAAGTGATTTATGCACTTAGAAGGCTCCTGAAAGCTTTGAGCAAACCTTCACCCAGTCAACAGAAGTTAGAACCAGAGGGCAGAGGAACACGGTAGGAGAGGTCGCTGGGATTTGGCGCCTGGGGGGTTGGGTTCAAGGCCTAGCTCTGCCACTCCTAGGCTGTGTGGCTTTGGAAAGATCACTTAGCCTCTCTGTTCTAGGCAAAATCATGTCCCTCCCGAACAGGTCCACATCCTAACCCTGGAACCCACAAACAGTGGCAGAAGGGGCTGTACAGATGTGATCAAAGTTAAGGATTTTGAAATAAAGGGTTAATCCTGGATTATCTGCGTGGGCTCATCTAATGACAGGAATCTTTAGAGGAGGGCCTTTCCTCGCTGGGGTCAGAAGGAGGCATGACTGCGGAAGAAGGGTCATGGAGCTGGAGCTCTGACTCTGGAGCCGGAGGAAGGGGGCTGTGAGCCAATGAACGTGAGCAGCCTCTAGAAACTGGAAAAAGCAAGGGAATGATTCTCCCCCAGAGCTTCCTGAAGGGAATGCAGCCCTGTTGATGCTTTGATTTTAGCCCAGTGAGGTTCACATCGGAATTCTGACCTCCAGAACTATAAAATAATAAATGTGTATGGCTCGGCCACCAACGTTGTGGCAATTTGTTACAGCAGCCGTAGGAAACCAATACGGACACTGGGCCTCAGTTTCCCCATTTGGGAAATAGGTGACGGCACCACCCTCCCTGGACTCCTGGGAGAACTACAAGTTGAGAGCCCAGCCCTAAAGTCACAAAGTCCAGGGTTCGAATCCAGACTTACATGGGGTCTCACTCCTCCTGAGCGGGCAGGGCAAGGGCTCACCCCGAACCTCTCCCCAAGCTCTCTTTTGGGCCTTTGATCTTGAGCCAGCTCACCTGGTCAGGCCAAAGCAGAAAGGATTAAGGGAGAGTCTTGGGAGGGGCCGGAAGAAACAGGGGCAGGTCCTGGCCCAGATGCCGGATGCAGCCAGGGTGTTGGGGGGAGGGAAGAGGCTCAGCTTCTGACTGTGGGACCCCCAGAAAGGCAGTTAGCCTAAACCTCACTCACCCCATCTGGGAAATGGGGAAGAAGAGTTCTAGAAATAGCCGGCTCCCGTTCATATGCATGTTTTTTTTTTTCCCCTACCCCACCTCCCCTCCCTCTCCTTCCTTCCCTCCCTCCTTCCACCCTGTGCTCTGATTAATACTCTCTCCCAGAAGCAAGCAAAGGAGAACCTCTGACCCCACTTGAGTCCAGACCCAGGTTAGCCTCCCTTCTCCCCACGAGGCATTCACTGCTCTTTGTCCCCAGAGACTTAATAAGAGGAGACAGTGTCACACAGCAAGGCAGAAAGGTAAAGCCAAATCCCAGGTCAGCCGCCTGCCAGCTGGGTGAACTTGAACCAATGACTTCATCTCTCTGAGCCTTCATTTCCTCACCAGAAAAATAGGCATAATAAGAGTGCCTATCTCACTCAGAGCTGTTTATTGAGCACTAAATGAATAACCATGTGAAGTATGTAGCAAGGATTAGAAACATAGTAAGTACTTAATAAAGGCTATCATTAAATTCCCTTTATAGATGTAAATAAAGGAATTAAAGATTTTATATGTACATATAAAAAAAACAAATTCTCTTTAAGCTCCCCTTCCTCCTCCCCACCCCCCAGCAACAAGGGTTGGGTCTGCCTGGACTAGAGGAACGCTTCTTTTTTTTTTTTTTTTTTAATGTTTATTTATGTTTGACAGAGAGAGAGACAGAGCACGAGTGGGAGAGGGGCAGAGAGAGAGAGGGAGACACAGCACCCAAAGCAGGCTCCAAGCTCTAAGCTGTCAGCACAGAGCCCCAAGCGGGGCTCGAACTCACGGGCCACGAGATCATGCTCTGAGCGGAAGTCGTGTGCTTAACCGACTGAGCCATCCAGGAGTCCCTGGCGGAGCGCTTCTGAATGAAGTACTGTGTGTGAGGCCCTAAGGGCGGTGCAAATCGGAAGACACAGGCCCTTTCCCTGCTGGGGGACAGGGAGAGGAGACAGGGGTCTCTGGAAGGAGGGAGGGGAGTCATACCCCAGAGGGGCAGGCACTAGGGCCGGGAGCTGCTTTCTGGGGAAGGGGAGCAGACAGCAAGGGCCAGATGTAGGAGCCTCTTAGGTTCCACTGGCCTTGACGGACTGGAGGGAGTCCTTCCTCTGTACCAGCCACTGTTCCGTTGTTCTGTTTTGTTTGGGGGGCGGGGGGGAGGGGGGAGAGGGCTGTTAGTCTTTTTCATTTTTCAGTTGCTTGACCCTCACAACAGCTCTCTAAAAGCACAGTTATTCTCCACATTCACAGAGGAGGAAACTGCCCCCCTGAGTGTCCTGCCCAAACTTAGCAGGTGGTAGGAGGCAGACAGGGTCTGCTCTCCGCGCTCGCTCGGCCCCGCAGACTTCAGAGCGCGCTGGAATCTCGTGCGGATCCCGGTACAAAGCAGGCGGCTGGCCCAGCACGTCCGACTGGGGGTCCAGCCTCTGCATTTCCATCAGGCGCGCCGGAGACGAGGGGCTTGCTGGTCCACGGACCACACGCAGCTTCCACGCTCTACATGGGCTCTTAATAAGTGCTCGCTGACGAGTGTAACCACGGTCCCGTAAGGAAACTGGACCTTGGGGGGGTGTGACTGGTCAAGTCACGGAGCCCGCCAACCGCAAAGGCGGGATTTGAACCCAGGGCTCACGATCGATCGCGCCAGCACACCGGGCTGCCACGAAACGGAAGGAAGCCTGGGACCACCGAAAAGTGGCTCGCAGATTTCCGCGAGGAGCCAGGCTGGGTGGGACTGGGGTTGGCGGGGGGGGGGGGGGGGGGGGGGGGGGTCTGTGCGGCGGGACCCCAAGGCAGAGACGCCTGCAGATCCCGGGGAGGGCTGGGGGTGGGGCGGGTGGGGCTCGCTCAAAGACTTGGCGAACCCACCCCCCACCCCCGCCAGCCAATGGGCTCTGGCGTTTCTTCAGCGCCCCCTCGACAGAGTGAGACCAAGCCTGTGATTGGAGGAGGGCGTGGCCCTTCCCTGGGCGCGCCCCGGGGGCGGGGGCTCGAGCCGCGAAGGTGCCGCTTAGTCACTAAAGTGCTGGCGGTCCGCCCTAATCCCGGGCTAATGCCTCGCTAAACCCTCGCTGCCGGCTCGCTCCCGGGCCGGGCTAGGCGGTCACGGGTCAGGGCCCGGCCGGGCGCGCCTCTCTCGCCCCGCACACGCCACACGGTTCGCCCCTTCCCGCCCCTAGGCCCCCATCAGCAACAACTTCCCCCCCCCCCCCCCATCCGTGCATTACATCTCAGGCCAGAACAGCCCCCGCCCCTGCAGTTCTTCTGGTCCAGGCCGACTTCCCCGAGTCACAGATGGGGAAACTGAGGCCCAGCAGGAAGGAACTTGGCCAAGGCCAGCAGAACTGGACTTCCTCGTGGAAACCCTGGTCAGCCACTGTCATTGCCTGTTGCTGTCTACACTGAACTCCGGCCCTTACGCTTAGGCCAGGCCCTTGTACACAATAGGTGCTGCGTGAATCTGGGGCCTTCGGGGTCATTCCAGAACTCCACATTGAACTGGATGGAGAAAAAGACGAGGCCGTGGCCTGAAGACTTAGTCGGAGAGGTGGAAGGATGGCATATTCTGGAAGGAGTGGAGTAGACCAGTGAAATGTGCCCATTTTATACGAGTATTTGCTAGGAATTTGGACACTAGTGTCCTTGGAACCTCAATTTGCTGGGCTTGCTTGCTTGCTTTTTCCCTTCCACTTTGTAAAATGGAAGCTCCTATTTGCATATCTCATTTAAACCTTTGAGCTGGAGATTATGTTATTCTTCTTTTAAGATGAGGAAACTGCATGGAATCAGAGAAGTTAGGTCACTTTCCCAAGGCCACACAGCTGGAAAGAGATAGAGCTGATGTCTGAAACCAGGTCTGTGCTCTTTTTCCAACTGAAATGAAATGAAAAGTCTGTTGAGGGCTTTCAGACCTGAGGTTCTGTGGCTCTACTGTTAATATTTAAGTTTTCCCATTGATCTTTTTGAAAAGTCCAGAGTCAGGTCTCCTGCAGCCTGATGCCTGAATCTGTTCTAGCCTTTCTGCCCAGGTCAGCCCACAGCTGCCAGGAAAAGGCATTAATCCAGTTCCCCCTCTGGGGGCTGTTCTTTGATAGAAAAACTCCCTGGAAACATGCAACCTTCTGTGCACCAAGCACTGGCCACTTGTCCAGTTTTAACAGAACACATACTGGAGGCTCAAGCACTGGGTGACTGATCTCACACAAGCCGGTTCCACAGACTGTCCCCGACACTGTGACAAACACTGTCCTGGGACAACAGAACAACAGATAAGATTCTTCCACTCTCTGTTCTGCAGTCTTCCCATCTGTAAACCAGCAGCACGTGACCAGGTCAGAGATGGCAAGAAATACAGTGTACAGGCCCCTTCCCAGCCTTCAAGCACCCGGAACAGACCCTGCGAACTGATCGCAGCACACTTTCCGGCTGAAACACATCTCAGCCTCAAATACACAACTCCCAGCAGCCACCAAGCACCAAGGATAGCGGTCCCAGGGAAGATGAAACCCTTTGCCCTCCCTGGACTAAGGTAGCTCGGACTCTCCCCAGCTCTGCCATTCAGCTCAGGGCCTTCCAATTCCCCCGGAGTCCCCATCCCTGCGGTTTCTCTGCTCCTGGAAAGAGTACTCCCCTATGAGAGGTGAGACGACCAGGCCAGGCCAGAGAGCCACAGGGCAGAGCCTCCCTCTGCCTCTTTCCTTGTCATGCAGAGAAACGAGACTTGACCAGCCCCCCCAAAGACCTGCTGCCTCAAGCAGCACCTCCCAGCAGGGCTGCTTCCCAGCCCTCTGCAGGGAGGAGGCTGGGCACTCAGTCACACGCCAGCCACCTCCCCACCAAGACCACCTCGGCTCAGGCCAAAGTCGGGAAGGGAAAGAGGTTTCAGTGGCCCCATCTCCGTTGTGTTGCTGCGGTTGGAGGGGGAAAAAAACCCAAAAACACTTCAAGGCAACCTGGCTATACGTGTAGGAGACAACATCCCTCATGACCTTGTAACATGAGACCACTTAAAAAGGCTGCATGTTTGTGAGTGTTGCCATAGATGGGAGACAAAGAAATAGAAAATGTATTTCAAGAAACTATGCCACGTGGAGTTCGGGGCTCAGTTCTTGGGTACGAACCCAACTGAGCGGTGCCGGCACAAATAAAGTTGCTTCCTGGAAGCAAAAGCCTCGCTGTCAGGGCTCTCGGTGCACGAATCTCCAAGCCTCTGCGCCCGCACCTCCCTCTCTCTCACTGCCCTGCCCCTTGTCTGTCCAATAAACGCCTATTCTCTTTATTCCCTCCAACCCTTTCCGATGTCCTCTCCTTTGGGAAGCCTTTCTTGCCCCCCCTCTAGGCAGCCACCCGCTTCGTGGGTATGATGTGTGTGGCTCCTTGCACACACACGTGCACACACACACATTTCTCCTAGCCACTGTCGTGATTTCTGTACTCGTCTCTCTCCCTTTCCGGACCGTGAGCCCCTCGAAGGCAGAACTATTTTGTCAGGGCCAAGGTGCAGAGAGGGAACTCAGTGAACATTTGTGGACCTGTCGGTCCCACCAAAGCCTACTACCCAAAAAGTTTAAAACACCCCAAGCTGACGAGCCAGGGACAAACATCATTATCCCCAATTTGCGAGTGAGTCAGCTCAGGCAAAGAGACATGCCAAAAAGTCACCGGCTCGTGCCATTCGCTAAGTCAGGGCAAGGATCTGGGAGCCCAAGCTCTTCAGCATTCCAAGGAGGGGACACGGTCCCTCCCTCTGATTCTGCACATGAGTTGGCAAACCCTAAGTGTCCATTAGTGGGGTTTGTGGGGGTTGTCTCACTCTGTATATTCTTATTCGGAGGCTGGAGCAGTGAATCTAAGTGGTTAGAGCCCACGCTACCACCGTCAAAAGTTTACAGCACTTTCAGCAAAAACTTTTTTTTCTTTTTTTTTCACGTTGAACAAGCACTTTCTTTTTTTTTTTTTTAATATAATTTATCGTCAAGGTGGCTAACATACAGCGTATAGAGGGTGCTCTTGGTATTGGGGGTAGATTCCCGTGATGTACCGTTTACCCACAACACCCCGGGCGCATCCCAACAAGTGCCCCCCTCAGTGCCCCTCACCCATGGTCCCCTCTCCCCCGCCTCCCCCATCAACCCTCAGTTTGTTCTCTGTACCTAAGAGTCTCTGAGGGTCTGCCTCCCTCTCTGTTTTAAGATCGCAAAAGACGGAGTGATAACATCCTTAACAAGCCAAGAGCTCTTACGAGTAAAGAAGATAAAAACGCAGGAGAAAAATAGTAAAAATCAGGAAGAGGCAAGCCACATAATTTAAAATCAACTCAACAATTATTGAGCAAACCACTGTAGGTCAGGCACTGTTGTAGACACTGGGGGTACAGGGTGAACAAGACCAAGATCGTTCCACTCTTGGAACGATCCGGTGGGGGGGGCAACAAGCATCGGGCAGAGGATGATCTGTGGCAGCCGCACAGCCTTCTCCGCAAAGTCCAGACCTTGGTCCACAGATTTTGTAGAGCGAGGGGACACACAGAAGGGCAGGCGGTGAGATCAGAGGGTTCCCACGCACCTGACAGCCAAGCCTTCATTAGATCCTGTGGCCCCATCTCTGTGCCAGGAAGGGGAAAGACTAGGTTATCTCTAACAGACGCATGGGAGGCCAAAGCAAGCCTCCCCCATCCCAGCCTCGGCAGGCATTCCTAGGGTATGTACATTAGTCTCCAAGGGCCCCAGAACACACAGCCCCAAGAGAGGTCGTCGAGTGATCGTGAACAAGATGGCGGGCCAAAGATGGAGTCAGTGTTGACAGCACGGAAGGGTCAGGGGGAGAAGCCCTCCAGGGGAGGGGCCGATGAGGTAGGGCAAGGTCTCCAAGCGGGAATGAGCTCGAGTGTTCAAAAAGCCAAAAGGATGCTAGGTGGGGGGGGGGGGGGGGGGGGGGGCCGCCTGGGTGGCTCCGTCGGCTGAGCGTCCGACTTCGGCTCAGGTCATGACCTCGCGGTTTGTGAGTTCGAGCCGCGAGTCGGGCTCTGCGCTGACAGCACGGAGCCTGCTTGGGATTCTCTCTCCCTGCCCCTCCCCGACTCTCAGTCTCTCTCTCTCTTTCTCCCTCAAAAGTAAATAAATACACTTAAAAAAATAAATAAAAGATCACTTTGGGTGCTGTGCGGAGAGTTGACAAAAGTGGGGCCAGGGCGGGAGCAGGGGGTCCAGCTAGGAGGCACTCACACTGCACAGGAGGACCGATGACGCCGTGGAGGCATGGGGGGCAGGGAAGGCGCAAGGACTCAGGATGTCTGGGGAGTAACTGACAGGATTTGCTAATAGGACCCGGGGATGTGAGAAAGAGGAGTGAAAGATACCGCATATATTTTGCCTTAAATACTGGGTAGATGGTGCTACGTTTTCTTCGAAGGAAGAAATGGCAGAAAGGGGGAGACAGAAGTTTTGGGTTTGTTTGTTTTGTTTTAAGATGTTATTTAAGCAATCTCTACGCCCAACGTGGGGCTCGAACGCACAACCCCAAGATCGAGAGTTGCATGCCCCACCGACGGAGCCAGCCAGATGCTTTAGAAGCTTTAGGGGCGCCTGGGTGGCGCAGTTGGTTAAGCGTCCGACTTCACCCAGGTCACGATCTCGCGGTCCGTGAGTTCGAGCCCCGCGTCAGGCTCTGGGCTGATGGCTCGGAGCCTGGAGCCTGTTTCCGATTCTGTGTCTCCCTCTCTCTCTGACCCTCCCCCGTTCATGCTCTGTCTCTCTCTGTCCCAAAAATAAAAAAAAATAAAAAAAAAAAAAGTTGAAAAAAAAAAAGAAGCTTTAAATAATGGCAATACCTCACACTTCCTGAGCTTTGCCTCTGTGCCTGGCGTGCTTCACGTCAGGGATTCCCAACTTTGGCACGATTGATCATTCTTGGTCCTGGGGCCATCTTGTTGTATACTAAAGACTGTTTAGCAACATCCCTGGCCTCGACACACACACACACACACACACACACACACACACAGAAGGACAACCCAAACTGTCTCCAAACACTGCCAAATGGCCCCTGGGGTGGGGCGGGAGGGGGGCGGTGCGGGGAAATCACTCCTATTTAACACTGCTACACATGGACTGTCCCACAATAATCCCCACAGGCACCCCCATGAGGTTGGTTCCATTATCATCTCCATTTCACAGATGAGGAAACTATGGCCCAGGTTGGTTAAAGAAACCAATTCGAAGTCATGAGATCTTTTTTTGGCCAAGTTGGGCTTGAGGCTCCACTGGCCATCCATGAACAGACAAGCAGGCAGGCGTATGGCCATGACTGGGGTCCAGGGAGGCAAATAGGCTGGAGGGGAGCTGCCATTGGGAGTCACTGGTGTCCGGCTAGGATTTACACCAGGGGACTGGAGGAGGTCACCAAAGGAGACTGTAACGTCCCCTCTCTTCTCATGATGGACGTTACTCCTGCTTTCTCTGCCCTCTCCTGGGCCACCAGTTTCTTCCCCTTTTCCGAGTGTCCCCATAAACAAACACAAGGAGTGTCACCCTCCTCATAAGCTGCCCTCCAGGTCCTGCCCCATTTCTCCGCTGCCCTTCCTAGCAATACTCCTGAAAGAGTGGGGATGGCCTGTCTCTCCAAAGCATCACCTCCCCTGCTCCCCCCCCCCCACCCACTGCGGTTAGGCTCCCATCTGAATACGCCACTGCCACCGTGGCCTCCGTGCCACCAACTCCAGGGGTCGCTCCTCTGTCCGGCCCTCTCAGCTGGCCTCCCTCCTTCCTGAAGCACTTTCTTCCCCTGGCTTCCTCCACGCCATGCTCTCTGGCCTTCCTTCGAGCTCTCTGTTCCTCCTCCAAAGGGGCCCGGGGTCTGGTCCCGGCCACCCTTCACTTCCCTACTCACACAGAAGAAGAATACAGATGGCCAACACGCGAACACAAAGGTGCCCAGCCCCAACTGTAAGAGGTGCCCCATAAAACAAGTAAGATAGATATTGTCTTAATTGTTTAATAGGGTATTTATTTATTTGAGAGAGAGAGAGAGTTGGAGGGGCACAGAGAGAGGAGAGAGAGAGAGAATCCCAAGCAGGCTCCACCCTGCCAGTGCAGAGAGCCCGATGCGGGGCTCAAACTCACAAACCGTGAGATCATGACCTGAGCCAAAACCAAGAGTCAGACGCTTAACAGACTTAGTCATCCAGGCGCCTCAAGGTATATTTTTAATCTATCACAATGTCAGAGGTTCAAAAGATTATTAATGATCAGTGTTAGTGGAGATATGGAGGGGGCGGGGTGGTAAGCCCTTTCATTCACCATTGGTGAGAAGGATAAAGGGTATGGTCTTGTGTTGGAAAGGAACTTCTCAATATCTACCAACATATAGATAAAATGGAATAGAATGATTAACACTATGTTGTAAACTTTTCTTACTGACATAATTTCTGACTTACAGAAAAATTACAAAAATAATACAGAGAATTCCCAAATACCCTCCATCTAGATCAACTAGATTCTTCAAATATTAACATCTTACTACATCAGTGCTCTCCCTCTCTATATATATTTATTTGTGTCTTATATATATATTTTTTTCCCAAACCACTTAGTAATAGGCTACAGGCATGATGTCCTTTTACCATAACCACATATTTCTTTAAGTGTTTCCTAAAGTAAGCAATTCCCTTACATAACCACAGTACAGTTATCAAAATCAGGAAATTAACATCGATGCAATGCTATTCTCTAATCCACGGATCTTACTGGAATTTCACCAACCGTCAGAATAATGTCCGTTTCGGCAAAAGAAAATCCAAGATCAGGTGTTTCATCCAATCACCAGGTCTCTTTAGTTTCCTTTCCTCAGAAACAGCTCCTCAGACTTGCTTTGTGTTTCATGACATTGATCTTCTTGACGTTTTTTCATAGAATGCCCCTAAGTTTTATCTGGCACTTCCTCGTGATTAGACTCAGGTGATGCACTTTGGCGTAAACTTTTGTGTTTTTCTTCCCTCTGCCTGAAGCTGGTTTCCTGGCTTTGCAGCTGGTTTCTTCTCCTCCTTTGAGTCTCACTGCAAACATCACCTCCTCCAAGGAGCCTGCCCTGACCACCCTAGGTAAATAGGTCTCTTCTGTTTTCTCTATGACAGCATCATTGCTTATTTCCTTTACAGCACGCCTAGTACCCTGTAATTATTTATACATTTGTTTGCTTGTTTATCATTGGTCTTTTTGTATAAAGTGAGCTCTGTCTGAGCAATGACCTTGCCTGACCTGTTTTTTGCTTTCATCCCAGAGCCTAACACAGCTTGGAATCCAGTAGGGTCCCCAACCGCTATTTGATGAACAAACGCATAAGGGTCATGTACAAAAAGCAAGTTGCAGAATAAGATATATGATGTTAATTTGATCCCATTTGTGTTGGGGAAAAAAAATCATACAATATGGCTACAGATATCAGGGATGCTCTAGAAAGATTCACAGCGAATGGCTAACAGTGGTCAGCTCTGGGGAGACGGATTATGGGGGAGGGGGGACTTTTACTTTTTTACTTTATATAGTTCAGTATTGTTGGATTTTTTTTTTACAACAGACATGCATTATCTTTGCAATAATTTTTTTTGACGTTTCTTAAAATAAAATGACCCACCCCCTCTGGGAAGCGTTCCCCTAGCCAGGTCTCCCTCCTCCGGCCCCTCCCTGGGAACGGTTCATGATATGCCAGGCAGAACCGGCAGAACTCAGGCATCCTCAAGGTCAGGGGCTTCCAACCCTCTCTCCTAAGCGCTCTCCTGCCCCACTCTCCACAGGTGCTGTAACTGAATAAGCAAATGGCTAAATGAGCAGGATTCTGGACCCAGGGCCAGTGCGCCAGACCCATTCCTTGGAACGTTCTGGACCGCTCACATCTCCAGAGTGCACACACACACCCCCGCCCCCTCCTCTTTCTTCTGCCTGGCAAACTCCTCCTTGCCCTTCAGGACCCAGTTCAAACACCACCTCCTCTGGGAAGTCCTCCCAAACTCCCACCTGTTGCTGCTTCCTTGGCTCTTCCTGCTATAGCAGGTACTGGGTTGAAACCTTGTATCAGTGTCCCCGTTTGGAGCTCCTTGAGGCCAGAACCCGCCCCTGTGCATCTCCGAATCCCAAGGGTCCAGCACAACGTAGGGGTCTCAGGTCTTCAGCCAGCGTCCATGAAACTGTCACAGGTGGCATATCAGCTTAACGGGAGGGTAAGACCTCAGACCCTTCACAGGGTCCACGCTATGGCCAGCACAGTCCCCAGCACATAGTAGGTGCACCTCCAGGGTCAGGACAGTGCCCAGCAGATAGTAGGTATCATCCATGGAAGGAGCAAGTGTGTTTTGGTTAAGGATGATTAATTAGCACATCCTGAAAGGGATGGGGAGTGAAAGTCACCCCGGAAAGCAGGCTTGAAATTCTCCTATAGCTCCAGAGCAAGATGAAGTCCCCTTGTGGAAGAAGCTTCTCCCCCCCCCTCTCATTCCCAGGGAGATCTGTATCCACCCCTGTCCCTCCTGGGAGACAGTTTCCCAGGGGTCCTAAGCGCCTCTGCGCCTTCCTCCTGGTTCTGCCAGTAAGGCAACGTTCTGACTGCTCCTTCTCAAGGCCAAGTCTCAGGCTCATGTCTGCAGCAAGCAGCTGAGGATGAGGGGCTACCAGCCCCTGGGACGAAGCAGGCTTCCTTCTGCTTGCTATAGAAGCAGCAGATTCTTCAAACTCAGTGTGCCTCTACTGATGCGTGTGCTAACACCCCCGCCCCCCGCTTCCTTTGGGCTCTTTCTCCAGCCCTCCTCCCTGGTGATTCCCCCCCCACACCCCAACCTGCTCTTTCTACCACCCGTCTCCTCCTCCCTTCGTCCAACCAGCAACTAACGGGAAAGGAACCAACAAAATCATTCACCCTTAGGTATCCAGTTCCGATAACGCTCTCAGAGTAACCTCATCCTGGAGTAATTAACACATTAAAGGCAGGCCAGGGGGTTACGCCACTGTCTCCCAATGTGTCAAAAGTGCCACAAGTGGTCCCCCAGGTGCTTTTCGGGGGGCGCAGGGAAATGAACACAGCATCAAGTAGCACCGAAGTTACTCCTTCCAGAATTCTCTTCGTGTCTTCTGGTCAGCTCAAGGACAGAGTATCAAAGTCGGTGCTAGTCTTCTCTTTAACACTGGCCAATCTCCCTCTCAGGCAAGAAGAGATCAGGTCTCAGGCTCTCTGAACCCATGCCAAGCTCATGTCTCCGGCCTGACCTTAATAAAGATGATTTCACTTTCCTTATATGTATTTTATAGGAATCTGCTGAGGGCAGGTCCTACTGGTTTTCCACTAACGGCAGGGACACAATCGCCCTTCTTAAATAACTTTATGTTGAAAAAGTGAGTCAAAGACCAAAAGGTAAGCAAATAACAATTCAAGTAAACAATAATTCAAGTAGTAACCGTGTCATAAGTCATGGACGTGGCAGAAACTGCCAGGTTAGGAAACATGCCACAATTTGGGGGATGGTGTCCCTGACCCTGGGATTGGAGGGCATGTTCCAGGCCTCCCCGCTCTGTCCCACCCTAGCCCTTAGCCACATTCAGACCCACCTGGTACCTCCTGGTCGCCGAGCGCACATCTTGGCCTCCACAGAAGAGGCTCTGTGCTTGAACAATGAAGATAGAACCACCCACAGTGGATATTCCCTCTTAACCCATTTCACAGAGGAGGTAACTGGGATTGGAACCAAGAGACCCAAAGCTACCTCACTCGTGGAGGGCACCGATGAGCCTCTGCCCCCAACATCCAAGAGTGTAATGGCTCCTCTTTGGGACATAGTCTTTTTTTTTTTTTTTAATGTTTACTTACTTTTGAGAGAGAGAAACAGAGCACAAGTGGGGGAGGTGGAGAGAGAGAGGGAGACACAGAATCCCAAGCAGGCTCCAGGCTCTGAGCTGTCAGCACAGAGCCCGAAATGGGGTTCAAACCCACAAACTGAGATCATGACCTGAGTTGAAGTCAGACGCTTAACTGATTGAGCCACCCGGGCGCCCCTGGGACACGGTCTTGAAACCCTATCCTGCCCCTGATCCCCTGAGTTTCTCCCCCAGGGGGCTGACCTGGACCACAGTGTCGCAGCCTGGTGTTTAGAGCACCAGGAGTCTCTCTTCCCCGAGACAGAGCTATCAGGCAAAGCGGCAGCCAAGCAGCCTGAATTCCTCCCTCCCCATGGAGGCAGAACAGAACTCACTCAGAGCAAACAGACCAAAAGTCAATCCACTTTTCTCCAAGGAAGCCATTGACCAAATTATCAAGAAATCTGATGTCTTAGAGCAGAGGCTGACCAACGACAACTCACGAATCAAATCCGACCCGTGGCCGATTTTCCTACAGGCCACAAGCCAAGAATGGTTTTAACACTGTTTTAATGTTTGTTTATTTACTTGGGGTGGGGGTGGGGGTGGGGCAGGGGCAGGGGCAGAGAGAGAAGGAGAGAGAGAATCCCAAGCAGGCCGTCAGTGGCAGAGCCCCCCGTGGGGCTCGATCCCGCGAACCACGAGATAATGACCTGAGCAGAAATCAAGAGTCAGATGCTTAACCGACTGAGCCACCCAGGCGCCCCCGTTTTAACATTTTTTCATATTGACTGGGGAGGGGGGTGGGAATCAAAAGGAGACTCTTTCATGACAACACACACAAATTAAATGAAATTCTACTGCCACGTCCGTAAAGAAAGTTGCAACGGAACAAAACCGCGCCTATTCGCTACACGCTGTCCAGGATGCTTTCCCCCGAAGACAGCAGACCTGGGTTGTTAGACCTCACCTGAGTGGTGAGACCCACCACTCTCTTCACCGCGCGCGGGGCCACTCAGGGCACAACAAATCACAGCCACACAGCTGTTAAGCTGAAGCGTGTGTATCGCCACGGTGCATTCTGTTTTTTTAACCGGTGCCTACCGATCCTCGATCCTTGTGTCAAAACAGGGAGGCACGGAGACTTCAAATGCCGCAATTTTTTTTTTAATTGTGGGAGAATCCACCCAATGTGAAATTTACCATCTTAACCATTTTTTTTCTTTTTTTTTTGTCCTTTCTATAATTTATTTATTTTTTATCATTTACATCCAAGTTAGTTAGCCCACGGTGCAACAATGATTTCAGGAGTAGCTTCCTTAGTGCCCCTTCCCCATTTAGCCCACTCCCCCCATACCCCCTCCAGTAACCCTGTTCATTCTCCATATTTATGAGTCTCTTCTGTTTTGTCCCCCTCCCTGTTTTTATATTATTTTTGCTTCCCTTCCCTTATGTTCATCTGTTCTGTGTCTTAAAGTCCTCATATGAGTGAATCGTATGATATTTGTCTTTCTCTGACTAATTTCACTTAGCATCATAGCCTCCAGTTCCATCCACGTAGTTGCAAATGGCAAGACGTCATTCTTTTTGATTGCCGAGTAATACTCCATTGTGTATCTATACCACATCTTCTTTATCCATTCCTCCATCGATAGACGTTTGGGCTCCTTCCATACTTTGGCTATTATCGATAGCACTGCTAGAAACATGGGGGTGCATGTGTCCCTTCGAAACAGCCCACCTGCATCCCTTGGACAAATGCCCAAGAGTGCGATCTGCTGGCTCGTAGGGTATTAACCATTTTCAAAGTGTAGGGTTCAGTGGCACTATTCACACTGTTGTGCAACCAGCACCTCCCCCCATCTCCAGAACTTTCCATCCTGCAAAACTGAAACTCTGCACCCATTAAACGCTAACCCCCGCACCCCGTTGCCTCCTCCCCTCCCCCGGCCGTCACCACTCTACTTCTGACTCTATGGATCGGACTACTCGAGGGACCTTGTACAAATGGAATCATACGGTATTTGTCCTTCTGTGACTGGCTTATGTCACCTAGACTAATGCCCTCCAGGTCCATCCATGCTGTAGCAGATGTCGGAATTTCCTTCCTTTTTAAAAGGCTGAATAATGTTCCGCCATATGCATTTACTACAGTATGTTCTGATGGTCAAATATCACACTTTTAAGGCACAGGGGAGTGTGTATCATTTTGTTATCGAATTCGATGGCAAAGCGTTATACTTAGTACACGACGACACTATACCTGTGCTAAAAGAAAATAATACATATCTTGGTCTGAAAAGCCTAAAATATTTACTAGCTGGTGGTCTATGGAAAAGGTTGGCCCACCCCCATTTTGGGCTTATCCTGGTTTCACAGCAGCCATGGGGCTGGACTGCAAATCTGACTTCACTGCACGCCGATGTCGGTAGGGTTCCCATCTCAAATACAAGCTCAACTGCTCAACCTTCCTCTGTAACTTTGTGTGGACTTCCCCCGCCCTTTCCCCCTAATTGTGCCAACGCACACCATCCCTAACCCCTGCACCTGGCCCAGAACCACCCCAGCTCTTGTCCTTTCTCGCCCAAACACTCAGTCATTCTGTAAACATTTCCTGATTCCGCTTCTGTACCCAGCCCTTAGGGGGTCGGTGGGTATATACCAGACTTGTGCCTGCCTCCCCCGCCCACATGCTCAGCGTCTTCCTGGGGTTAATCATAGAATCTGCAAATCACAGGATCTAAGATGCAAAGGGATCCCCAGCAGGTGCGAATTACAGAATCTCTGAGTTACTAAGCTCTTGCTTTAGTAGAAGCTTGGATGGGAGAAACGCGTGACCTTAGACCATTAAAACGTCAGGATCAGAGACTCGTAGGACACTACTTGTTCAAAATAACAAACACGAAAATGTTAAAATGGTGGACTCATTTAACCTAGGTGCATGAGAGCCACAGAGTTTTGGGACAGTGGAAGAATGGCACAGTGTTCTAGGTGGAAGGGACCTTCCAGATGGTCCTAGATGGTTCTAGATGGTCAGGACCCACTTCTTCCCTGGGACATGACTCCCTTCCTGACCCCAGCAGCCTTCCTCCCTCTGCCTGCTCTCAGTCCCAGGGTCTCACTGTCTGGTCATGCTGTGAATCCCCGCAACCCACCCTGCTTACCACCCACCCCTCCACGCCCTCTCCAAAGACACCCAGAGAGGTTCGAGTCTTCAAGCCTTGCTCGCACAGTGTCCTCTGCCCGGCTCATCTTCCCCTCTCTCCTCACCTCCCTATCCCTACCTGCTGACAGGCCAGCCACTTGTCAAGGGCCCCCCCAAATGCCCCCTCCACCAGGATACGCCCCTTCGTTCCCCTGCGCACAGGTCACAGCCCCTCCAACCTCAAGTTTACCTCAAACCTGAAAGTCACTGTCATTCTGAGAGCCTCAGTCTCAACAACCGCAAAATAAATGGAAAGGATAAAAGTACCCGCTCCTGGCAGGGTTGCAATGGGAACAAAATTGGAGAAAGCAGAAACGTTAGCATAACATTAGCTGGGACACTCTGGCTCCAGAGCCCCCGCTGAGCCCTGCAGCCCCACAGCCTCCCGAGGCAAATGCAGAACCAGTTGAACGCGGTGTTGAACCTGAGCCCAGGAAGAAGGGGAGTGTGCACCTGGCAGGGAGGTGCCCATCCAGGAAGACTCCCTGAAAGGAGATGGATTGCCCTTGCCAGAAAGCATTTAGGGGATGAGTGATGAGGGTCAAGCATGGGTGAGGCCAGCACAGGATTTCACCCAGCACTGGAGTGAATGACAGGTCAGAGGGAGGGGCTGGAGTAGGCATGGGGGGGCCAATCGCCTAGCCTGATGAGGGGTGAAGATTTTAGCTGAGAAGTCACCCCAGGAACAAGGAAAGAAAGAGTGCATTTATTGAGCACTTACTGTGTGCCCGGTGTCGTGCTAAGTACTTGACCTGGGCTGGTTTGGTCCTCACCAAGGCGCCCAGCATTGACATTTAATAGAAGAACCAGACGGACCTGCATTTAAATCCCAGCTACTCCGCGGTGATGTGATCTTGGGCGGGTCCTGTCCTCTCTCTGAGCCTCAGTTTCCTCATCTGCAACACAGGGATGATAATATCAGACTATCCTAAGTAAGTTTGTCAACATTTGACTCTTTCTGATCTGTAAAATTGCCAATTTCAG
Organism: Panthera onca; assembly: GCF_046562875.1. Lineage (NCBI taxonomy): Eukaryota > Metazoa > Chordata > Mammalia > Carnivora > Felidae > Panthera > Panthera onca. The sequence continues at coordinate 209,287,977 of NC_138346.1, forward strand.
ATGGTTTGACCTAACATCTAATCTGGAAGGTTACTGAAAGGATCAAATAAATTAACCCGTCTGATTTTCCTCGGCCCGGTGACTGGCACACAGGAAGCGCTAGCCCATTAACTGTCCTCCTTGTCCTTGCTTGTGCAACAGATGAAAATATTGAAGCTCAGAGAGGTTAAGTAACTTGTCCAAGGTCATCCAGCTGGCAGGCAGCAGACGGAAGATTCACACCCAGAGGCAAACACAGCGCCCTGGGCTCTTCCCCTCTGGAGCACAGGGCCCTCTCTGGCAGGTGAGACAGGGAGCAAGGCCTGAACGTGTGCAGCTCAGGCCTTCTTTCCACAGCTGCAGGCCAGATCCCGAGTGCTGGGGCCCGAGTTACCCCAGTTCCCTTAACCGTCTACTGGATCCTCCACCCCCTGCCCGCTCCCTCCCTGCGGGAGGGTGGGGGGTGGGGGGTGGAGAATAACGTGCCATCAGCTTGGCGGGTGCCCTGGGACAGCAGGGGAGTAGGGGCTGGGATCAAGAGATCCCAGCAGGCAGCGCAGGGATGTAGGGTGAGTTAGGGTCACAGCCAAAGCCTGTTACAAGCTTTTACACAGACTCACCTTCCTTTCCTCGCACAAAGAACGTGACTGCTGGGCCGGGGGGAGACGCGGAGAGGGAGGGCGGGCGTGTGCAGGTGGCGAGGCGGGGTTACACCTGTGTGAGGACGAGCGCATGCGCGAGCCTCTGTACCTGGGAAGGGTGGTGGAGGGGCGTGTTTCACGTGTGGATCTACGGGTAGTCGCAGAGGTATGGAGGGCGCAGAGGCCACAACAGGCCTATTAGAGCATCTGGAGCCCGGCTTCCACAGAAGAAAGCTCGAGTCTGAACCCTGCCCCTGCCCCTTGCTAGCCATATGACCTTGGGCAAGTTACTGCCAATAAAACCAACAAACGCAGACTTAGCCGGAAGCGGCTCTGTTCATACAGATCATTTCTGGGGAGGAAGGGACGATTTCAGTGGGGGTGGGGAGGCTCTGGCAGTAGGGAGAGCTCTGACCCTACATTGTGCAAGCATGACAAGAGGCAGGCAAAGAAGGCGTTTCTTTCATAGAAGTAACAGAGGCGAGATGAACCAGGTATGGGGAAGTGGGAGGAAAGGTGGGTGATGGGAAGGTAGGCCAGTTGTGCCCCAAGGCTAGACTGTTTCCAGGGGCAGGGGCTGTAGCTCGCCCGTGCTGACCGTGGGCCGGAGTGTAGGGAGAAGGAAAGTAGATTGGTTAATAAGCAGCTTGTTCTGATCTATCAGCGCAGACAAGCAGTCCCGCTCATCATTTGTCCCGTAAAGAATGGGAGTTTGGCTCAACACCCGAAAACCAAATAACCCACTTAAGAAATGGGCAGAAAACATGAACAGGCACTTTTCCGAAGAAGACATCCAGATGGCCAACCAGCACATGAAAAGATGCTCAACATCGCCCATCATCAGGCAAATACAAATCAAAACCACGATGAGATACCACCTCCCACCTGTCAGAATGGCTAAAATTAACGACACAGGAAACCACAGGTGTTGGTGAGGCTGCGGAGAAAGGAGAACCCTTTTTCCCTGTTGGTGGGAATGCAAACTGGTGCAGCCACTTTGGAGAACGGTATGGAAGTTCATCAAAAAACTAAAAACAGGGGCGCCTGGGTGGCCCAGTCGGTTAAGCGTCCGACTTCAGCCAGGTCACGATCTCACGGTCCGTGAGTTCGAGCCCCGCGTCAGGCTCTGGGCTGATGGCTCGGAGCCTGGAGCCTGTTTCCGATTCTGTGTCTCCCTCTCCCTCTGCCCCTCCCCCGTTCATGCTCTGTCTCTCTCTGTCCCAAAAATAAATAAAAAACGTTGAAAAAAAAATTTAAAAAAAAAAACCTAAAAACAGAACTACCCTATGGCCCAGAAATTGCACTATTAGGCAGTCACCCAGAGGATACAAAAACACAGATGGGAAGCGGCACATGCACCCCAATGTTTAATAGCGGCACTCTCAACAGTAGCCAAATTACGGGAAGAGCCCAAATGTCCATCAACTGACACGTGGATAAAGAAGATGTGGGGTATACACCACGGAATACTACCTGGCGATCAAAAAGAATGAAATCTTGCCATGTGCCACAACGTGGATGGAGCCAGAGTGTATTCTGCTAAGCGAAGTAAGTCAGAGAAAGACAAATAGCCATATGATTTCACTCATGTGTGGGATCGAAGAAACAAAACAGATGAACATCTGGAGGGGGGGAAGAGGAGAGAGGGGAACAAACCACAAGAGACTCTTAAGGGTAGAGAACAAACTGAGGGGTGATGGAGGGAGGTGGGGGGGAGGGGGCTAGAGGGGCGATGGGTACTAAGGAGGGCACCTGCTGTGGTGAGCCCCGGGTGTTGTACGTAAGTGATGAATCACTGAATCGTCCTAGAACCAATGTTGCGCTGTGTGTTAACTAACTAAAATCTAAATTTAAAAAAAAAAAAAAAAATGAGAGTTTGGAAGATGTGTTCTGGCCTTACCCTAGGGAAGCCAGGGGACCTCTGTGAGTCTTAGCTGAGTCACGTGGGTAAGGGGAGTTCTCTGTAGTAAGCCATTTTCTGGAGCACAAGGGTGGCGGGTTTCTTAACGTTTCACTGCTGTCAGGCCCACAGGGCTCAGATGGATTCACCAGTGTCATCGCTGAATCCTCGTGCCTCAGTTGCCTTTTCAGTAGAGTGAGATGATGGGAGCACCCACGCGGTAAGCTCGTGGAGAGCACTCAGTGGGTTCATACCTATAAAGAGCTTAGAGAGGGGCTCCGTGCTTCATTCTGTTGGTCTGGGGGGACAAGGTCTCCGCCCTCCCCTTTCAGGAAATGGTTACTAAGCCTTCTACTCCCCATGCCAGGCGCCGGGCACAGAGGCGAAGGAGAGGGCCCTGAAGGCCAGGAGCTCACTGCCAGGGACGGGGGCAGACTTCCCAGCCCCTCGCGGCCATGCCCTCCGACAGGGGGCTGGAGCCCAGGGAGGCTTCTGGGAAGCTGACACTTACAGGGCCCGTGGGATTGAAGCAGGATAAGCTTACGCGTGCGTTTGAGCGCCTATGTGCGGGTCTGGGCCGGAATGTGAGGTCAGCACATCTGTGCACACAGAATCTGGCTCGTGGGGGCAGAGGTGAAGCTTCGACCCCTCCCTGGCCAGAGTGAGGGTGGCACCATGCAGCCCAGCCCCACGTGGGGGCCCCAGGGCCCCTCCTTGGAGCCCTCAAGGACTCGTGAGGGCGGGAAGGTCACCACCAGGCCCAGGAGGGCACATTCCTGCAGGACACGTGTGGGACTCCTGTTTTCTTCTCCGGCACACGTAGCGGGCACTGGGAAGGTAGCGAGTGGGACTGGTGAGCGGCTCACCCCTCCACGGGGCTCAGGATGCACTCGGCTTTGCTGTGGGTGGCCATCTCCTGGCCTCAGGTCGATGGAGCAGGTGCGACGCCAGGGCTCAGAGGCGCCTCCGGGGCTCATGGGCCAGGCTCCCCTGCTGGTCCCAACCATGAGGAACAGCAGGAAACACTGACAGACCGAGCTTCAAATTCCATCACAAGACGCAGAACCAACACACTCAAAAAATTTGTCCAGAATGAACCCAGCCAGGCCCAGGTGGCCCCAAGAAGAAAACCTGGTGTTGAACTCAGCCTGGGGGCTCATTCTGATTTCGCAAGAGATCACCAAGGGTGACCTCCCAGAAAAGGGATCCCAGGAACACAGCAGGAAGGAAACAGAGAGACTGGACCCTCATGGGCGTACAGGGTAGGTGGGGAGAGGCTGTAGAACAGACAATTATCAACACAAACCAGTGAGGTCCGCTTGCCAGATGACTACGGGGTGCCCAGTGAAATTTCAATTTTAGATAAACAACGGGTAATTTTCTTTGCGCTGTGCAATATTTGGAACCTGGGATCATTTTTCATTGTTCATCTGAAATTCAAATTTCACTGGGTGTCTTGTGTTTTTATTTGCTTGCATAGGATATTTTTCAGCTGGTGACAAATAATCTGAGGAAAATAAGCGAGAGTGATTGGTGTCATAGACCGTGGGGGGGGGGGGGTGCGGGGGGGTGAGGGGCGCCTTCTTTAGCCAGAAGGTTCAGAGAAGCTAAGACAGGAATGAAGAGAAAGCCCCATCTCAGGCTCCGCCCCCACACAGGTTCCTCCCCCCACAACCCCCCAGGCCCATTTCTCCACCTGCATTCAGGTTTCTTTCTTTCTTTCTCTTTTTTAATGTGTATTAAAAGAGAAAGAGAGAGAGAGAGAGTGGGAGGAGGGGAAGAGAGAGAGGGAGTCAGAGGATCCGAAGCGAGCTCCACGCTAAGAGCTAAGAGCCTGACGCAGGGCTCAAACTCACCAACCTAACCGTGGTATCATGCCCGGAGCCGAAGTTGGATGCTTAACCTGACGGAGCCACCCAGGCGCCCTGCATCCGGGTTTTTTGAGCTTCAGTTCACTGTCACCGTGAACACCTTAGAATTACCCCCAGGAGCCAGACAAAAGCAGAAAGAATCAGTTGGGTGTTATTTAAATATCTGTAACAGGGTGGCCCCAACAGGAAGTGCTTGAACAGGATTCAGCATAGAATCAAGCGGTTAATCCAGTTGAACCCAAACCCAAACCCAAACACTTAACCTCAAATTTGACTTGAGAAATAGGGAATATACAGGTTGAATCCACAGGAACCAGGCTATGGAACCACTCCCTTTTCAGGTGATGGGAAATCCTGTTTAAGTGACAATGCATAGGACTCCTGTCCCATCAAGGTCATGGGCAAAAACCCACATCTACCCCTGAGGTTTCTATGGATAGGAAGAAATCTTAGACGAGATAACCCCAAAACGGTTTGGGAAGTTAACCCCAGAATCTGCTTGGAGTAGCAAAATCATAGCTTTCGTGAGCCCACTTTTCTTAGGCTTGGTAAGAATCGAGTGAAAACAATATTTAAGAGAACCAAACATATGAGCAGGTACATAGTGGTGTTAAGAAAGAATGGGTGCATGTTTAGAATTTTAAGTATTTATAATATTTAAGAGAACATGCTTGATGGGTATAACAGATCGGCCTTAAGTTTCTAATTGAAAATGCACAAACGAATCATTGATTGATTTAGACTTCGGATTTTTAAATTGAAATCTAATCAAGTTTGTCAACAGTATTAGAGTAGTTCTAAGAATCTCAATTCACCATACTTATTAACATAAATTACCAGATTTCTAAGAACCGTGTAAGTGCCTGTGAACGTTTTGTTTGTCATTAAGGCAAGTGAATGAAGTATTTTAAACAGAAATTGAATACATTCAATTTATATCTTCCATTTAAAATGTTTAAGCGTGTTTAATTTAACCAAGACTGCAAACAAACATTCATCATTTTTAAGTGATCATTTCAAAAAATTATTTTAAAAGTTGCTCTACTCACAAAAGATTTTTATTCTGAACTCAAACGCTGAAGTGGGATTGTTGAATTTATAACTATAATCAATCGCATGTTAATTTTGGAAAACCAAAGGAGGCTGAATAATCTTCTCCAGGCAGAAAAGCCACTGAAGGGCACCAAAAACTCGTGTTGACACTCAGGTAGCAATAGCTTTGGAAATGAACATCAGGTCACCCGCTCCCGCTTTCCCAGGGACCTGAGGGTCCCCCCCACCGCCCAGATGGACTGGCATCCTGGGGCAAGGTCCCGGTCTCTGGACTGCTCCTATCACCTGGCTTCAGCCCTCACGGCTAGTGGCTGTTTCCAGAACTTTCTCACCAGTAACAACAGCAGCTACCATTTTCTGAGCACCTACTATGCGCCAGGGGCTTTAATGTGCTTTATCTCATTTCATCCTTATAACAATCACGTGCAGAGGATACACCTACATTCTCGAAAGGTAAAGGACACACAGAGAGATAAAGGTGACTCTCGGATTTAAATCCAGGCCCGCCCAACTCCAGGCTGCTGGCTGTGTCTTGCTAGGTCTCAAGTCCTCCCCTAAGAATGGAATCCAGCTAATTCACTCGCTCAGAGCGGGGAGGATTGGCCCCGTCTGTCTTCCTTCTAGGAGCGCTAAGAAGCTGAGGGTTTCTGTGCCAGTGACGCCCCCTGCTGGACGGTGGGCATATGGCAGAGCTGAGCTCGGCTGCACGGAGAGGAGCTCACCTAAGATTTCTGCCCTGCCCCACCCCCACTCCACCCCAGAGGGACAGAAAGGACTCCAGGCTCCAAGATTTCTAGGACCTGCCCCCAGAAGGTTCTTCAACCTCCACTTTGCCTCTAAGTTCAGTCCCACTGTCCCATCTGAGACCTCATCGCCTGCCACCTCTAGCAGGCCTCCCACCTGCTCTCAGGAGTCCCTCCTGCCCACCCTCAGGGGCAGCCAGAGAGATCCTACCTCCCATGGCTCCCCACTGCCCAAAGAATCCATCCCGAAGGCTCTCTGGCTTGGCATTCCAAGGCCCCAGACTGTATTCTTGGCCCTGCCCCCCAAACATCTCCCCACCATTTACCCCTACTCCCAGAGCTTCCACATTCCCTTTTTTTTTTTTTTTTAAGTTTTTATTTGAGAGAGAGCATCAGCATGGGAAGGGCAGAGAGAGACGGAGAGAGAGAGAATCCCAAGCAGGCTCCACGCTCAGTGCAGAGCCCGATCTGGGGCAAACTCCCACGAACCGTGAGATCATGAGCCAAAACCAAGAGTCGGAGGGCTAACCGACTGAGCCGGCCAGGCGTCCCCACATTCGCCGTTCTTGGCTGTGCTCTGCCTCCTGCCAGGGATGCCCTCCCACAGCCCTGCTCGTCCGACTCTTACCCATCCTTCAAAGGTGAATTCAAAAGCCACCTCTTCCATAAAGCCTTCCCTTCTTTCCTTAGCTTGAATTAACTTTTCCCTGCTCTGTGAAGCGGGGGCTGTGCGTACCAGCCAGACTTCCAACAGCGCCTGTATCTCTTTGCCTGGCAGAAGGCTTTCTCTGCCGCAGGCCCCAGACCAGGAGTACTGAGGAATTACCCCCACCACCACCACCACCTAGGCACAGCCCTTCACGCGTGATTCAGCTGGAGGCTGAACACCCCAGCGCCCTCACCCCTCTCTAGGATACCTCTTTTTTTTTTTAAGTTTATTTATTCTGAGAGAGAGAGAGAGAGAGAGAGAGACTGAGAGTGAGCAGGGGAGGGGCAGAGAGAGAGAATCCCAAGCAGGCTCTGCACTGTTAGCACAGAGCCCGATGCGGGGCTCAAACTCACAAACCGTGAGGACACGACCTGAGCTGAAATCAAGAGTCAGACACTTAACCGACTGAGCCACCCAGATGCCCCCCCGGGATAACTCTTGAGTTCACGTTCCACACCGCCTCCGAGAGACCCCAGTGGAATCAAGCCACGGTTGCCTGCAGTGGTAAATTCGGCAATACTCTCTTTCTTGACTCCCTAACCTTTACTGCCTCAACTCCTCCCTCTCCTCCTGCCTCTCAAATAAACAACTTGCACTGAATTTCCGTGGCAGGATCTGCTTCGAGCGAACCCCCCGCCCCCAGGCCCCTGCATTCCCCCCATGGGATTTAGCTGATGCCTTTGCTGTAGCACTGGTCAGCAGAGGCCTTGAGCGATGACCGCGAAAACGCAGGCAAGACGACTCGAGCAAATGCCTGGCCCTTGCTGTGTATTATCTCATTTAAACCTCATGAAAACCTGGGAAGTAGATGCCATCGTTACCCTCATTTCACAGATGAGAAAACCAAGACTCATGTAAAACGATTTGTCCAAGGTCTCATATGCCAGCAGGTGGCAGGACTGGGATTTAAATCCAGGTGGACTGATTCCAGAGATGGTGCCTGTAACCACGTGTGGGATATGGCAGGAGTCACGACAACGCCTGCCTCCAGGTGGTTGTGAATGCCCGAGGCGAGTTCTTTTTTTTTTTTTAATTTTTTTTTAATGTTTATTTTTTGAGACAGAGAGAGACAGAGCATGAATGGGGGAGGGTCAGAGAGAGGGAGACACAGAATCCAAAGCAGGCTCCAGGCTGTGAGCCGTCAGCACAGAGCCCGACGCGGGGCTCGAACTCACGGACCGTGAGATCATGACCTGAGCCGAAGTCGGACGCTCCACCGACTGAGCCACCCAGGTGCCCCGTGAGTTCTTATAAAAGGGGTTGTGTGTGTGTGCATGCGTGTGCCACCCCTGCTAGGTTGCTCCTAAAGATGGACTGTGTCTTACGGACCTACACCCCTCCTCCTGCCCAGCCCAGTGATGATGCGTGCTCAGTGATTACTTATTAAGTGCTTATTAGAATGAATCAACACCCAGGCTCACGGGACCAAGGCATTAAGACAACAGGACAGGCGTAAAGGATGAGGCTCAGAGGACCTGGCTCCTGCTACCAGTACCAACAGGCTGTGTGACCTTGGGCAGGTCTCTGTCCCTCTCTGGGCCTCATTTCCTCCTTCTCCGGGCTCCTCTGTCCAAGGAGAGGGTCCCACTCCAAAGGACCCACCACTAACCTCACACAAATGGAGTGCCTACTGACTCCAACCACCCAATAGGGAGAGGGTCCCAAAAGCTAAGGGAAGGCGCTAAGACAGAGAGAGGCGGCTTCCTGGATCTGGCAATAACACCAGCGGGTACCCACCGTCCCTCCGGGGAGAAAACCTTCCTCCCCCCCACCCCGGGCTTCTACGATGGGGATTTGGCGCCACCTCGTGGTCATCGCTTCTTCCTCGTCCGAACGGTTTCCTTTCCGTGCATCTTCTTGCCCCGACGCCCTCTGGGAACTCCCGGGACATCCCACCCCGTTCACCAAATATTCCGTATGTGCCGGCACGAAGGCTCAACCAAGAAGAGACAATCATGCTCAAGAGGGCCACGGCCCCTGCGTGACAGAAGAATCTAGGCCAGCACCTCCAGGAGAAACACCCAAGCCACAAATGCACATCCCTTGTGTTCATTTAACACTTTCCAGTTGTGGGGTGCCTGGGTGGCTCAGTGGGTTGAGCGTCGGACTTCAGCTCAGGTCACGATCTCGCGGTCCGTGAGTTCGAGCCCCGCGTTGGGCTCTGGGCTGACGGCTCAGAGCCTGGAGCCTGCTTCGGATTCTGTGTCTCCCTCTCTCTCTGCCCCTCCCCTGTTCATGCTCTGTCTCTCTCTGTCTCAAAAATAAATAAACGTTTAAAAAATAAAATAAAATAAAAAATAAAACTTTCCAGTCGCTACGTTTCTAAAATCAAAATGAATAGGTGAAGATAATTTTAATAATACGTTTTATTTCATCCAATAGGTACAAAATGTCACCGCTTCCAGGTGGAGTCGATGTTTCAGATTACCTTTTGCTGCACACTAAGTCTCCGAACATCTGTGTCTTTTCTTTGACCCTTACCGCACATCTCAATTCAGAGGAGCCACATTTCAAACGCTCAGTAGCTCTGTGGGCCAGTGGCCGCCTGCCACGTTGAACAGCTCGGCAAAGAGACCGGGGCGGCTTACTCTGGCGCCTTGGCAGCTTTTCAGAGATTTGGCCCATTATACACATCTTCTCGAGGATTTACCTTCGCACCTCTGTTTTAGGGGTGTCGAGGGGTTTATCCAAGTTTCATCCTCCCATTGAGCTGGGCTTGAATCTTAACGATTAGGGACAGGATGCTGTGCAAGTCATTTTACCCTTTGCAAGGTAAAACGAAGGCAATAAAGAAACTTACCTCTGAGGTTGTAGCGGGGATCGCTGGCAGGCAGCCGATGCTCCAGACATGGTGACCTCATGAATCGAAGGCTTAGCCCCCTTTGTGGCGCCGTGATGGTTAATTTTATGGGTCAGGGTGGCTGGGCTGTGGCCCCCAGTTGTTGAGGCAAACACCAGAATAGATGTCGCTGTCAAGGTATATTTTTTTTTAGATGTGATTAACATTTAAATCAGTAGACTGAGGGGGGCTCAGTCGGTTGAGCGTCCGACTCTTGATTTTGGCTCAGGTCATGATCTTGCAGTTCATGGGCTCTGTGCATAGAGCCTACTTGGGATTCTCTCTCTCTCTCTCTCTCTGCCCCTCCCCTGCTCACATGCACTTTCTCTCTCTCAAAATAAATAAACTTAATAATAATAACAACAATAATAATAAACCAGTAGACTTTGAGAAAAGCAGAGAACCTCCACACTGTGGGTGGGCCTCATTCAATCAGTTGAACACCTTCAGAACAAAGACTGAGGTTTCTCCAGGCAGCAAATCTGCTTGAAGATTGCAACATAGAAATTCTGCCCGGGTTTCCATCCTGCAGATTTCACACTCAAGACAGCAATAGAAATTCTTCCTGAATTTTCAGCCAGCCTGCGGTCCTGCTCTACAAATTTCAGAATAGCCAGCCCCAACAATAGCACGATAGCATGAAGCATTCCTTAAAATAAATTTCTCTCTCTCTGTATGTACACACACACACACACACACACACACACACACACACACACTTCCATAGGTGACAGTAGCCCTGGAAAGCGTTCAAGTGTGAGTCTCGCTCTGAATACCTATGATATTAAAGGTAGAATGACTACATTGTTATTGTTCAAGCCACTGTATAAATGTAACAACGTATAAATGTAACATCTCAGCCCTTCCCTTCCTCTAAGTGAAATGGCTTACAGGACCCACCGCTGAGGCAGAAGTGGAATTCATGTGCCATCCCAGAGACCCCCTTCCAAGAAAGTGGGATCGCAGAGTGGGCTTTGCTGGGGGAAAAGGGATGTGAGGAAGCAAGGAAAGACCCAGAGTGTGGGGAGCTGCTCTTGGGGGCAGAGTTGGGGTAGAGGGCAATCCCTGGGCATAAAGGAGATGCTTTGAGGTTGGATGGCCCATCACCTCCCCGCTCTGGCCTCCTATCAAAATTCCTGCCAAATTTGGCTCCGCAGTGATTCTCCTAAAGCTTCCGTCATATCATCTATCAGTCCTTGTGAGGCTTTCCTGTGACCTTAAGGTAAAGCCAAAAGTCCTTCCTGTGATTTACAAGGCACTGTGTGACCTCGTCCTGGCCAGGCCAGCCCCTGCCCTACCCAAACCTTGGCCAGATGGAACTCACTAGACCCTCACACGTGCACTTGCCTCTGTCTGAAACACTTTTCTCATCTCCAGACCATCCTCCAACTTGCTTTTTTTTTCTTTTTTTTTTTAATTTTTTTTAACGTTTATTTTTTATTTTTGAGACAGAGAGAGACAGAGCATGAACAGGGGAGGGGCAGAGAGAGAGGGAGACACAGAATCTGAAACAGGCTCCAGGCTCTGAGCGGTCAGCACAGAGCCCGACGCAGGGCTCGAACTCATGGACCGTGAGATCGTGACCTGAGCCGAAGTCAGACGCTTAACCGACCAAGCCACCCAGGCGCCCCCTCCAACTTTCAACTCATTCTACAAGGTGGTCCTGTTCCCTTCCTCTGGGTCCCCAAGGCCCTGGCTCAGAGGCCTCTCCAGAATTTCTGTATAGGGGCGCCTGGGTGGCTCAGTTGGTTAAGCATCTGACTCTTGATTCGGCTCAGGTCATGATCTCATGGTTCGTGAGATCGAGCCCTGCATCGGGGTCTGTGCTGACAGCTCAGAGCCTGCTCGGGATTCTCTCTCTCTCTCCCTCTCGCTTTCTCTCAAAATTAATAAACTTTAAAAAAGAAGAAGAAGAAGAAAATGTATTTTAAAGAAAAGAACTTCTGTGTAGAAGAGCTTTAGATTCAGACATCTGCTTGCGAGGCTTTAGGGGGCCACCCCAAAATATGCCTCTTTGGCATATTGGTTACCTTAAACTGGTTATTTTTAAGAAACCGCAGGCACAAAAGAGGCTCCAAAAACCAGAAGTTACCATTTCATAAGAGACATTTAATATGTATACGGGAAATCTTTATGTGTAAGGGTGTCTCCCTCACTGTGCCAGGAAAAGGGGGAGGACTCTAAATCTCTTAGACACTCTATCCACGGAGAAGGCACGACTTAAATCTGCATAACAACCTGCCCCTTATTGACTGTGCTTTTCCCGGTCACCTCCCACAACTGACTCCCATTTTCTTTCTTTAATTTTTTTTAAGTCTTCTCTACCCTCAATGTTGGGCTTGAACTCATGATCCCAGGATCGAGTTGCATGCCCTACTGACTGAGCCAGCCAGGCGTCCCTCTTCTTTTGTCTTTAGCCTTAGATGGTATTTAAGGTGACGGCTTCAGCCATTTCAGGAGTTACTCCGTTTTCCTGAGTCTCCTCCATGTAAACAGAAGGTATACGTACTATTAGACTTTGATTTTCTCTCGTTAATCTGTCTCATGCAGTTTGATTCTTAGACCAGCTACAAGAACCTTGAAAGGTAGAGAAAAGTCTCTCCACCCCAGCAGTGATCAAGAACACTCCCCTGCTCCTGCCCTCTCCTTCCTAAGAATGGCCACAGCTGTCCGTTTTTACATCTCCGACCACCTGGTGCCTGGTACAGCCAGGCACACGGTGACGCTAAATATCGTCCACTCCCCACCCTGCGTTCTTCCATTTGCTGGCTGGCTGGGCGACCTCGCTCCAGTCCCTTCCCCTCTCCGAGCCTCCTTGGGGAATCAGAACCTTGCTTTAATCTGCAAACTCTGAAGTTCTGGACAATAGGAAGGGGGAGTGATGATCGCACCCTAGGAACGCATGCTCTTGACAAACCGCAGAGATTTCTAAAGTGTGTTATAGAACAGCATGTACACTCAGAAGCCTGTTTTCACAAAAACTTAAAATCTATTCATATATTTTAAATGACGAGCCCTGAGCCAGGAGCAGGAGCCCCGAGTGTGGGTCCACTGGATCCAGGTTGGAGTTAATATATAATTCCATCTATCGTACTTAGTCTGAGCTGGGCTCTGATAACGCTAAACATTTTCCTGTGTGTATCACCTCACTATTCCTTACAACCTTGTGGGCAGGGGACCCCCAGTTTCCCCTATAAGGAACAAGAAGCTACGGTTCAGAGAGGTCTCCTAGCTAGCGAGGGGCAGAACTGGACTTGACCCCAGGTTTGCCAAGTCCGAAGGCCATGCGTGCTTTTCACCGCCAGACCAGTTGGTGCCTCTGTGCAAATTGGGAATAATAATAGCTCCCGCCTCACAGGGTTGTTGGAGGATTAAATGAGCTAAGAGGTGCAAAGCCCTCAGAGCGGCTCCTGGCAGAGCCTGAGGGCTCAGCCAGTGCGGTCACCCACAACAGCACCGGACCGCCTCTGGGCGGGCCCTGCAAGACCTTCCTCAAAAAAAGTTCACGGTGATGTCTCCGGGCCTGAGGTCATGGGTGATCATACTTGTTTTCTTTTTCTATGCTCATCAGGTCTTGCTTATATATTTCTTTCTTTTTAAACTCTAGCGTGAATGATGCCCTCAGTGAGCTCAAAGCAGGCCCATGAGATGTCTGCGTCACCTCCCCAAGGCCTGGCACAGGCGGGCACAGAGACCCCCAGGAAAGGATCGTAGCACAGAGCAGCGCAGAGGAGCCCTTCCAGCCCAGACTCTCCAGCCAAATGCTTGGCAGGAGCCGGAGTCAGGGGTGTGGGGTGCGGGTCAGTGCCAGGAACTGGCCCACGCTAAGCCTGTCCTTTGTTGGCATTCCCCAAAAGGCACAATGAGATGCCTTGCGGCTCTTCCGGCCCCCAGGGGAGCGGTGGGAGCAGCAGGGATGCGTGAGACCTCCGGCCCTGAATCCACCAACAGCTGTGACCACTTCAGCTATTTTAAACCCTTGGGCACCGGGAGCCCCCCCCCCCCCCCAATCTTAACACCAACCAGGCCCTGAGCCAAGGACAGGAACCCTGAGTGTGGGTCCACCGGGTCCCGGTTGGAATTTTTCAAGGAGAGGGAGTCTCATCTCTTGCTCTGCCTCGCGCCAGGGACCTCGTGCTAGTGTTTTCCATATATTGTCTCATGTGATGCCACCCTCCCGTCGATGCGGAGAGAGCAGCCGTTCACAGATGACAAAACCGAGGGCTCCAAATGGCAGGGCGCATTGTCCAAGGCTCCACAAGGGGACTAGAACTTGGGTTTCCTCGTCTACCAATTAAGAGCCGACGTTCCTTCTCTGCTCCTGCCTGCTCTTCCCCTGTCCCCCACCCGACCCCCACCCCCGGGGCCACACAAGTCCTACCCTGGCTCCGCCACTCTCGGGAGCTAGGAGACTGAGGGCAAATTCTTCAACCTTTGTGCTGCTCGCTTTCTTCATCTGTAAAGTGGCAGGGTTAATTGGGACGGTCCGATGATCTAATTCTAATACATGAAAAGTGCCGCTGGAGCCGTGCCTGGCACACTCCAGAAAGAACGCATTAAGGGCCCGCTGTTATTTTCTGTCTGCTGGCAATCACCACCTCTTGCCTGACGTTATCACTACGCGGCTGCTGTCGTGACCTCCCGGGGCCTAGGTGGGGGTGCAATGTTCCTCTACCCCCCCCACACACACACACACACACTCTGGGCCCTAGTTCCCTGGTGGGTGAGATAAGGGTACCATGCCCTACGATCTCCAGGAAGGAGGGGTCCCCAGCATATGCCCCGTATCTGCCACAGGGTAGGGGCTGCAAAAGTGACTCCAGTAGAGGGATGCCCAGACAAGGTCCCACCTGGGGGGACCCTCAAAGTCAGCGCCAAGGTGCACAAGGTAGCTCCCCTCGAGCTGTCTCCTGACTGGATGGTGCACTCCCTCAGCACTGCCAGGAGCCTATTAAAAGTTACCAGCGTCTCCCTGGGTCTGTGAGCCCTTTGGGGCACATGCCCCCCTAGCCCAACTCAGGCCTTCCCCTTTCGCCACCCACATTCCTCCCAGATCCTGCTCTACCCACGAGCAGCTGGGCTCTAGCATCTCCTAGTTTGGGCCACGTCGAGAAAGTTGATGGGGTCAGGGGCTGGGTGTGCCTCAGCTCTGGGCACTTCTAAGCCTCAACCCTCTCACTCAAGTGCACCCCCTCCCAGGGCTCCCATGCCCCAGCAGTCCTGCCCCCTCCTCAAACACACACCCCCTCCAGCCTGCCCCCTCTTTCTTGTAACCTCTGTTCACTCCCCCCGCCCCCCCCCCCCCCCCAGCTCCTGTCCACTCTACCAAGGAACACTTACTCATAGCTGGCTGAATTATCTGAATAGGCATAGGCCCTGGCTCAGATTCGGAGCCGGGAGGGTCTGAGACAGGGGTGGGGACCGGTTTGGGCTCCCACTGGATGTTGTCCCACACCTCAGCCTCCACAAGACACGAACTGACCCCTGCGGTGCCACCCTCCTTGGCCCTGCAGCCCAGACCAGCACGGGACCCCTCACTGCCCTTCCCCCCAGAACGTCAATACCCCACAACCGCTGCTCACGTCGTCGATCCCCTCCTCTCCGGCCCCCACTCACACAGCCCCAGCTGGGGTCTTCATCACCACCACCACCCCCACCCCCGTTGCCCCAGGGCACCTCCATCTTCCACAGCCAGAATGGCCCTTTTCACTTCCACACCCAACCACTCCTCGCTGAAGAAGCCACGCCAAGGCTCCCACCGCCCACCCACTCACCAATGCCTTGACTTGGCATCCTGACCCTGTAGGCTGCTGGGTTCCCCTGCCACCCCCTCCCCATTTTCCCTGATTGTCCGGTGGACGTGGACGGAGGCATGTCAGCTTGTATCTGGCTTCCTGGCTTTGCTCCGGCGACTCCCCCGCCTCCCTTCCCCCGAGTTTGCAAATGCCTCCTTTAAGAAGGCTCGGTCCGGCCCCCAGGCTGGGTTTGGGCGCCCACTCCCTCCGGGCTCCCGCCGCTTCCTGTCCTCGCCCCTCTGACCTCTGACAGCTCCACAGTTGCACTATCTGCCCTGAAAAACTGGGGGCGCCCGGAGGGCGGACTGGCCCCGGCGTCCTGGCGCGGGTAGCTGGGAGCCCACTGCAAGCGTATCGAGCCAGCAAAGCAAGCGTGGAAAGGAGGAAATTGGCAACCGCTGACCTCACCCGGATTACAGGCTCCGGGGGCGAGGGGGCGGGGCCGCGCGCGCGGGAATTGTGGGGGCGTGGCCACGCTTGACGGACGGGCCCGCAGCCCACTGCGAGAGGAGGCCGGCCGGCCGCCCCGCCCACCGGCCGTAGATAAAGCCGCCCGGGGCCGCAGCGGCTCAGGCGGTTCGAGGGGACTCACCTGCTGCAGGTGCTTGGGGCGGACCTGACCTGGACGAGCGAGGACCGGCGCAGGGCCGGCCACTGGGGGACGATGCAGCAGGAGCGGACCGTGCGGCTGCAGTACGGGAGCCGCGTCGAGGCGGTGTACGTGCTGGGCACGCACCTCTGGACCGATGTCTACAGGTGAGCAGGGCCACCGCGACGGCCCGAGACCCCCCGCCTCTCGCCCCGCCAAATCCCGAGACCCTCACACAGACCCAGCAACCTCACCACCCCTTTCCCAGGGCCCCTCCCCTGTACTCCAATCTTCCCACGGTCTGACCCCCTCCAGCCCCTTTCAGGACAACCCCAGAGACACCCCTAGTCCTCCCGCCATCCTCTCCCCTCAGCACCTCCCTTCTCCCCCCAGGCCCTCCCCTTCCTCTCAGACCCTCCCGACTCCCCACTCACCTCGAATCAGCTGAGCTTTCTCCAGGATTTGCTGGGGGAGGGGGGGGGCTGGGGCCAGGCCAGAGGGGAGCTGCCCTGGGGTGGAATCTGGCCCTGGGGGTTGCTCAGGCTCCAATTTCGCCCTGTGGGGGCTGCCCGTGGTTGCCTGTCCCCAGGCACTGGCTGTGAGCTCCTGTCCCCAAATGCCTTCCCCTGACTTCACCCTGGGGTTGAGAAGGACTTTATTCTGCCAGGCTGGAGGGTGCAGAGGTGGGGGTCTTTGTCCGAAGAGCGTCCCTGATTCTAGACCCTGTCCCCTCCCCGTCTTCACTTGCCCACAAATGTTGGCAGGGTGCAGGATTTCTGAGACAGCAGGACATCGGGTGGGGGGATTGAGGCCATGCCCCCCAAGGCCCCCAGCCCCCAGGAAGCAGGCAAGGCCAGTGGTCCATCTCCTGTAATTCTGTGGGGCATCCTTGCGAAGGTGTGGCTGGTGTGAGTGAAAAGGTGGACGGGGTCCAGGTAGGATCATTCTATGACCATTCTGCCATAGCAGCCCTCTATTCCAAGCATGTGAAATGTTCCTCGTTGCTAGAGTTGGAGGGGTCAGTGCCAACAGGAGAGAGCATGCCGGACTCTAAGGCGGGACCCCATGCTGATAACCTTAGGCAGGTCCCCTAACCTCCCTGTGCCTTGAGCTGAGCTGGAGGTGCCAGTGTGACGTGTTGCTCCCAAATTGCCCTGTCCTCTGGACCACCCGCCTCCCCAGACCTTTACCAATCCCATCCCTGTGTCTTCCCACACACCCTCCCCAGCCCATCCTCTGTCGTCTCCGGTGGCCCCAGCAGCCCTGCCCACCCAGTCGCCTGCCACCTCTTGGGCAGGCACTGGCCACCCTGATACCGTTAAGCCCCAGCCTCCTTCCATGAAGGCAAAGGTCCTGGTCACCACGCAGATGAGGGACCCTCCCCAGGCATCTGCCCCTGGCCTCGGTTGTCCACATGGAAACTCCAGGGGTGGTTTCTGAGGGTCATAACGCAGCAGTGGAGTGTGGTCCAGGCCTCAGTGCTTGGGAGAGCTCCCCTCCCTTCCCCACCCCCAGTCCTAATCTGAGCACTGCCAGGGGGTGGGCAGGTAGCCAGGGCACTTAGGTCTCTAAGCCTCAGCTGTCCCCATACCCGCCTGTTTGTGCACTGGGGCCCTTTTGCCGCAGCCTGAAAGACTGGCATGGTGCCTCCAGAGGGGGGATGGGGAGAAAAGAGAGGGGCCATGCTCAGGCCTCCTGCCCTACCTTGTCCTGGCAGAGAGAGGCCCAGCCCCCGGGCGGGGTGGGGGTGGGGCGGGCATTGAGTCGGGGAGGTGTGAACTCACCCTCCCTCTGCCAGGGGGCAGAGCTGTGATGATCCGCTTTGTCCTTTCTCAAGAAAGCGGCCACTGCCACCACAACCCACACCCCGCAACTGCACTTCCCTTAAGACTCCCCCACCCCCGAGAGAAGAGGTGCAGTCTAGACCAGCACCGTCCAGCAGAGACAGAATGCCAGCTACAAACTGAGCCACAAGTGTAAATTTTTAATTTTCTTGTGGCCCCATTTTTTAGGATTAAAAGAAAGAGGTGTGGGGCACCTGGGTGGCTCCGTGGGTTAAGCATCCAACTTCAGCTCAGGTCACAATCTTGTGGTTCCTGAGTTCAAGCCCCGCGTCGGGCCCTGTGCTGACAGCTCAGAGCCTGGAGCCGGCTTCAGATTCTGTATCTCCCTCTCTCTCTGCCCCTCCCCCACTCATTCCCTCTCCCTCTCTCTTTCTCTCTCTCAAAAACAAATAAAACACTAAATAAAGAGGTGAAACTAATTTTCATAAAACATATTTTTAAATGTTTATTTTGAGAGAGAGAGAGTGTGCGCATGCATGAGTTGGGGAGGGGCAGAGAGAGAGAGAGAGAGAGAGAGAATCCCAAGCAGGGCCGTCAGCACAGAGCCCTGCCGGGTTTGATCAGCAAACCCTGGGGCAGCAAATGACAGATTACTCCAGAATCCTGAATCAGAGAAAGGAGAGAGCGAGGGGGCCAAGACCTCGAGTGGTGATGGCCCGGAGCAAAGCTCTTGCCTAGTTTTTATTGAGAATCTTATCAGTGCATCTCAAAGGCTGCAGGGGAAAGAAATATCAAAAGCAGGATCAAAGCTTATTCCTAAGTTTTTGGCTGATGAGTACAATCAGGGTAGTGACGTGCAGGCAGGCGAGCGGAACGTGATGGGGGCAGTGTATACATCACAGGAAGGGGGTTGTTTTTCTACCTTAGATTAAGCATTTACACAGTGGGAATGTTGATCCACGGGCAAGGTCTGGCTGTTTCCAGGCTTGACATTTCAAAGGACACCTGGTTTCCCTGGTCTGCTTTGCTGCTTTTCAACCAGCTGTTTCCCAGGCTGCAAACATTTCTTTCTTAAATCTTAGCCAGCCAGGCTCTATGAGTCTCTACAGAGCCCAGCTCGGGGCTCTATCTCACAAATCTGTGAGATCGTGAACTGAGCTGAGACCAAGAGTTGGACATTCGACCAACTGAGCCACCCAGGCATCCCAATTTTCATAATATATTTAACCCAGTATATCCCAAATACTAGCATTCCAGTATGTAATCAGTATGAAACTTGTTAGTGAGATAGTTTACATTGTCTTTTTCATACTAAGTCTTTGAAATCCAGTGTGTAAATTTTATACTTAACGGCACATCTCAGTTCAGTTTTCACCGAGCATCGGGTGCCCAGAGCCCCAGGTAGGCGGTTGTCATTGTTCTGAACAGCACAAGTCTGGAGCAGAGGTCCTGAACCTCAATGCCGTTGCACTTGGGGCCAGATAACTCTTTGCTGGGTGGGGAGGGGGCTGTTCTGTGCCTCGTAGAATGTTTAGCTGCATCCCTGGCTTCTAACCCCAGTAGCAATGCCCCTGCAAAAGTGACAAGCAAAAACGTCTTCAGGTAACGCCAGGAGTCCCCTGGTGGGAGGACAGAGTCACCCCCAGGTTTGAGAACCACTGGTCTAGTGGAAGGAAGCCCTTTCTAGAACAAAGGAGCTGGAGCTATTACTGCTGTTGTCACGCCTAATATCGGTAGCATTAAGAGTTACTGTCGGTATTAATAATGGCAGAGATTTTAGGGAGCACTGAGAAACCAAATGCATTATCTTGTATCTTCCTCATCACAGACCTTGGGGGTCATGCTGAGATCATCCCATTTTGTAGATGAAGAAAGTGAGGCCCAGAGAGGTGTCACATAGGACTCCGGGCCAGGTCTGTCTGACTTAACTTCCACTCTATCCTGTGTGACCTTCAAACTAGCAGGTTGAACCGGGCGACCCTCTCAGCCTGTGTCCCTTCTACCCTCCGCTGCCCCCAGACACTTCACTCGCCCCCTTTCAACCCTGCACTTCCCAATGAGTCCTCCTGGACCCGGACACAGGTACTGACGCCAGACCCCCCTTTGAGCCCCCCCTCCCCCACGCCCCCGCCAGGGTCTCTGTGGAGGCATCAAGGGACAAGGCCTGGTGGACCCTGCGCTCAGTTAGTAAGGGAGTATCTTTGACTTCTCACTCCTGAGTGACAAAAGAGAATGAACAAGTCTCCACACCCACACCCCCTTTCCTAAGACGCACACGCGGCTCCCCTCCCAGACACACGGTGGGGGCCTACCTGCCCCGTTACTCAGCAGACCCTATGGTTGACCCCCCCTCTCCCCAGCCACACTGACCCTTTGGGGGTGGACGCCCTGACCCAGGCACATTCTGGGTGCTGGTTCTAGCGAGCTGTGACTAAACACACAGAAAAGGGGAAGTGGGGATTTTTATCTAGAGATTTGCTTTGCCATAGTTATTGAAGGCACTTTCTGTTTCCTTCTCTCACACCCAAGCATCTTATCTTAGGTCTGGCACAGGTACGCCTCGCCCGCACCATCTCCCCCGATGTTCCCTTTGGCTGGCAGCTGCTTCCTCACTGGGGCTGCCGGGGCCCCCGCCTGATCCTGGCTTGAAGCTAGTGAGGGCACAGAGCAGTGACATTCCCATGTTGGTTTCACCCTCCTCCCCACTCACCTTTGGTTTCCCAGCGGGGACACCCCCAGAGCTGGGAGGCGTTGGAGAAAGGGCAGCCGCGGGGTCAAGTAATGGGGTGATCACACTCTGCCTGACTCTCCCGCTGACCCACAGACCAAGTTGTGAAGGCAGATTCTCCTACCCCTCCCTTTGTTTACACAGTCCTGGGGGGTGAGAGGTGGCCCCCTCACTCTGTTGGAGAAAGTTCAGGATCCGTATCCTGAAGTCCACAGGAACTTCAGGGCACAGGTGATGTGAACAATTGTCTCTTGCCTCTGCAGAGTGGTCTCCTAAATTACTCTTGACCTCAGGATGAGAAGGGAGGTGGGAATGATCCCCGCGCCCTCCCCTGGCATACCCCAGGGCAGAGGCTGACCAGCCATGTCTCTTGGCAGGATCTTGACCATCACTTTCGGGCAGAAGATAGGAAGGAGGGTGCCAGGGCGGGAGAAGCAGGCACAGTAAAATGTTGGGAAAATAGGGAGGGGTACAGATTTGTATCCGACTTTGGGGAAGAGCCCAGAGCCTCAAAATTCACCACCTCACTCCCTCGACTCTTCTCAGACTCCCTCCCTCCCTGTTCCTCGGTTGGTATGAGTGTTTTAGAAAGTATCCTTAGGACAAAGGCCAGGGAGGGTCTGCGATCCATTAGAAGCAATGGAGACTTGGTGTGCCATGATCTCCCCTTCCCTTAGAGTGCCAAGCCCTGCCTCACCGATCCCATCTCCGGCCAACGACCCTACACGCACTCCACTCTGGCCACACTGGTTTTGTGGATCCTACTAGCTCTCGACCACACCAAGCTCATTCATACCACAGGGCCTTTGCACATGCTGTTCCCTCTGCCTGGAGGACTATCCCCCAGACCCCTGCAAGCCTGACATTTCATCCACCAAGGCTTAGCTCAGATATCACCTCCTCTGAGCAGCATTCTCCACACCGGCTGCCTTCCTCACTCCCATACACCTCCAGCCCTCGAGTCAATGAAGGGCTCCTTCATTGAGTAAATGAATGGATGGATGTGGCCAGTGATGCATGTAGACTGGCCTGTCACTGGGTTGAGCTCCCCACCCCCAGCCTCAAGGGATGAGCACCGTTGGACTGGCCAGTGGAAGGTCAAGGGCATGTAGCCGAGCTTGGCCAGAGCAGCGCTTGCTCCTAAGAGAATGATGGTAGGAGGAATCAGGCCAAGTCAGGAGGCCTCATAAATTAGAACAGCACCCAGCGCTCTCAACCCTAAAGAGGAGGCCTCGCCAGGAGCGGTTCGGGGGCTCTGGTTTCAGGCTAGCTCCTGGGAGGGGCTTGGGGGAGGGGGGCCCGCGTTCTAAGGAGGACCCTGTGTGTCCGGCCCAGCTTGCATAGCTGGGGTCCCCGAGAGCCTTCCCTCCTTGCCCTCAGGGCCCTGCATCAGGTTGGGAGCATGGTGACAGGGGCTCACCACCATTGTCCTCTCCTCTCCCCCCTCCCCTGGCTGGACAGACACCTGTTAGATGGGGCGGGGGGGGGGGGGCAGTTTTCAGAGGCAGCTCTGCCTGTCCAGCCATGCCAGACTCCATGGCCAGGGGCTTTGACTATCTAGGCCACTCACCCAAGCCTTCGGTGTCCCTTCTCTGGGCCTCTGACCCCACCTACAAAATCAGCAGGGAGCTCTAGGGGTCCCTAAGGGCCTCTCATTTGCTCTTGTCCTGAGCCAGGCCTGACATTCTCCCCTCGCCTTCCACCAGAGGACCTTTAGGGAAGACTGTAACCTGTGGATCCTCCCCCAGGAAGGGAGCCGCCAGACCCAGAGCTCAGAGAGCTTGAATTTACCCCCACGCTCTGCCAACACCGTCCCTGAGACTCGGAGCGAGTGCTCACCCTCTGCCGGTCTCAACATGCTCCCCTGTAAAATGGGACGATATTGAGACAGACCTCATGGGGTGTCGGAAGGATGGACCGAGATCCCGTGAGTCAAGGGCTTCCAACAGTGCCTGGCGCATAGTAAATACTCAGTAAGTCGTTATCGTGAAGGACCGTTGGGCTTATTGTAATATTAGTAAAACGATAACGAGCTATGGCCTCAAAACATCCATGAGACGCATGGGAAAGAAATGTTGAGCATTTGTTTTAAGTGCCGTTTGAGGCACCAACAAAGTGGGGGGAGGGAGGAATCCTGGCGGATGGCATCAGGGAAGACTTGCTGGAGGAGGAGGCAGCCAAGCTGAAGGATGGACAGGGTGCACAGTGTGACCAGGACATGCCATGCAGGAGCAAAGGTACCTGGCAAGACAGTAGGGACCCACAGGGGCAGAAAGGGCATCGACTCCGTAGCCTAGAGCGTAAGGCTAGAGAGTCAGTGAGCTCAAGCCAGGGCTTTGACTGCCAGGCTCAGACGTTAGACTTTGTGACGTAGGCAGTGGGGAGCCACTGAAGGTGTCTGGGGAGGGAGTGACCACAGAGGAGACTGTTTCTGCCCTAAGGAGAGGGGCGGCTGGAAGCACCAGTGCCTACTGAGAGAGGCTGCTGAGGTCACCAGGCAGAGAAGGGGGTGGCTGAAGAGAGACCCATCCCCGTCCCCAGCCCCCATCACGCCAGCTTGAGGCTTTGCCTTCCTCCCGTCTGGAGGGTGCTCGCTGTGGTGTTGCCTGCCAAGCTGGCACCCACGAACCCCCTCCCATCCTGCAGAGACCCGAGGGCAGGATGTCGCACTCAGACCGCCAGGAGCTGGGCTCCCTGTGGGGGTGATCCCCGCCTGGTGTTAACGAGGCCCGGGACAGGTGGATAAGCCGAGAGTTCCAGATGCCAGCTAGGAGCGGGCACACCGTGCCCTCACGCCTGGGGCCGAGTGGGCACCCCAGCCCCACGAGGCCAAGCTGGTGACCCTTCCCTCTGACTGAGCAAAGATCGGAGAAACCGACTGGTTCCTCGGACGCCCTAAAACCTTCGCGGGGCCGGGCACACGTTAGGTCTCTGCAGTCCATTCCCTTGGGCCGGGCTCAGCCAACCTCCCTCTTCCACATCTGACACCGCATTCCAGTCTTGCTCAAAGCTCCTTTGTGTGACACCAGCCATGACTCTCCATTCCCACGGCCATCACCTTGTCCCACACCGCCATCCTGACTCACCTGGACAGCGGCAGTCACTTCACTGAACCCCCCCCCCCCCCGCCACCTTGCGCTGTTGCTCTCCTGAAACGCGTTCCCCACCCCGCACCCTGGGCCATCTGTCTACAGCGCAAAAACGATCATGTCACCGAAGCCTAGAAGCCATCAGTGCCCTCGGGGGGGACGCAGGGGGAAGGCCAGCTCCTCGCCATGAGCTAGGTCCTCTCCTCCCGCCACCCCCCTCCCCTTTGCTCACAAACCGCGGCCACGCTGCTCTCCCTCATCTCTCCAACGCGATCGGCTAACGTCCACTGCAGTCGCCACCCAGGCTGCCCGTGCTGCCGGGAATCCTCTGCTCGTCTTCCTCCTCTCCGTGTCCAATTCGTTGCTTCTCAAACTGTGGGAGCTTGTTAGAAAGGCAGTCTCCAGGCTACACGTTCACCGTATTAAGACCACGCATGTGTCCCCAGACCCCTGTCCCGTCCCTAGTCCTGGTTTTGCAAATGCTGGTGACGTACCCCAGGGATGCCTCTTAGGTGGGAAGGGTCTGTGATCCTAGGTCTCCCATTCACCTCGAGAAATGATAGCACCTTTGCTGTAATAACTTTTAAAGATAACCGTCGGTAGTTTGCCACAAAATGAACAACGAAACGAAGAAAAGACACGGGGCACCCGAGCGGCTCAGTCGGTTGAGCGTTGGACTTCGGCTCAGATCCTGGTCTCACAGTCTATGAGTTCAAGCCCCACATCCAGCTCTCTGCCGGCAGCTTAGAGCCTGGAGCCTGTTTCAGATCCTGTGTCTCTCTCTCTCTGCCCCTCCCCTGCTGACGTTCTCCCTCTCTCTCAAAAATGAATAAGCATTAAACAAAGTTTTTTAAAAAGAAAAGACATGCAGTTTCATTCCCCAACGTGTATGCGTAGCACATCATCATGTTGGACACTTTAAATATGCACAATTATATTTGTCAGTTGTTCCTCCATAAATTTGGGGGGGGGAGGAAGAAATGCAGTGTTTTTTTAAGTTTACTTATTTATTTTGAGAGCGCGAGAGAGAGCACAAGCAGGGCGGAGGGTGGGCAGAGAGAGAGAGAAGATTCCAAGCAGGCTGCATGCTGTCAGTGCAGAGCCCAACGTGGGGCTCGAGCTCATGAACCGTGAGATCGTGACCTGATCGTGGCCGCCCCCAATTTCCCCACTCGGTCCCTCGATACCGTCCTGGGCCCCTCCCTGCCTTCTCCAGGGACAATCAAGGTGCCCACAGCCCCTGGTTCTCGGGTTTCTGGGGGATGAGCTCTGAGAGGTTGGTTCTTTCTGGGGAGGGAGGCAGCCAACAGGATCTCCAGGGGACAATGGGTGCCTTTGTTGCTTCTGCCAGAGCCGCTCCAAGAATAGCTGTTTGCTCAGCTCAGAGCAGGGCTGGTGCTGGGGTAGGAGGGAATGGGGCCCTGGAGCTCCAATGCCAACCAGGGCCAGGCGTTAACCCCCTGAGCCTCTGGGGCCTCCTCCAGTTTCTCACTGGCCCAGAGGAACAAAGGTGGCAGGAAGCATCACTTAGAGCAGCCGTTGTCAAAGTCGGGTCCTAAAACTCATCCTGCCCTGTGAGTTTGTAAAGCATTTTTTTCTAAACTGTATGCAGAAACCCAACGTATAAAACCAGATGAAATCATAGTGGCTGTGCGTAAAGGGAAGTGGGGACCCAGCCGAGAGACCCCCAGCTTTTCAGTGCCTCCCTCCTCACCCCTGGGTGCAGGGCCTGCGCTCCCCCGGTGCCAGCCACCTCCCGCTGGTGCCATGCTCCCATTTTCCATTGGGTGAAACAGAGGAAAAGTGCGTTGCCCAAAGCCATCTGGCAAGTTGATGGTCAAAGCTGGGACTTGGGCCAGAGGAATATTTTCCTGACCTGAGACCACAATTGCCCAGACTTGTGATTTTTTCCCCCACACTGTATTCTACCTGTAGTACTGTTAACATTTTTCTTTACATCAATTCACATTTTATAACTTTATCTTATTTTAATTTTTTTCAGTTTATTTCTTTATTTTGAGAGAGAGAGAGAGCTTGAGCAGGGAAGGGGCAGAGAGAGAGAGGGGATGAACCTGATGCGGGGCTCGAACTCACAAATTATGAGATCATGACCTGAGCTGAGATCAAAAGTCGGATGTTCAACTGACTGAGCCACCCAGGCGCCCCTAACTTTAAGTGGCGATCTTGCAGGGCATCTGGCTGGCTCAGTGGATAGGGCATGTGACTCTCCATCACGAGGTCTTGGAGCCTATTTTAAAAAATAAGTAAATAGGGGCTCCTGGGTGACTCAATCAGTTACGTGTCTGACTCTTGGTTTTGGCTCAGGTCATGATTTCACGGGAGTCCGAACCCCGAGTTGAGCTCTGTGCTGAGAGCTCAGGGTCTGCTTGAGATTCTCTCTCTCCCTCTCTCTCTCCCTGCCCCTCCCCCACTTGCACTGTCTCTCTCTCTCTCTCTCTCTCTCTCTCAAAATAAACTTAAAAAAATTTAATAAAAATAAATAAATGGAGAACTTATGTTATTACCATAAATGGCAATCCTTTATCAATTGC
Source organism: Panthera onca (assembly GCF_046562875.1). NCBI lineage: Eukaryota > Metazoa > Chordata > Mammalia > Carnivora > Felidae > Panthera > Panthera onca. Next base: position 209,314,249 of record NC_138346.1, read on the forward strand.
CATGAAAAGATAACGCTTTTTTTAAATTTTTTTTCTTAACATTTATTTATTATTGAGAGACAGAGAGAGACAGAGCATGAGCAAGGGAGGGGCAGAGAGAGGAGGAGACACAGAATCGGAAGCAGGCTCCAGGTCCTGAGCTGTCAGCACAGAGTCCGATGCGGGGCTCGAACTCACGGACCGCGAGATCATGCCCTGAGCCGAAGTCGGACGCTCAATAGACTGAGCCACCCGGGCGCCCCGAAAAGATAACACTTTTAATAAATACATAAATCTTTTCAATTGTGCATCCTTGTGTCACCTCACAGCGTCTTACGCGCGTGCCCTTTGGGCGATGCCGCCTGGCACTTCTAGAAGGCTCACCTCTGTCCTGCTCAGCTCCACCGTCTTTGCTGGGGTGTGTGTGATGTCCCCAGCCCTACGCTGGTCTCTGCAGGAGGCGGGGCGCCCCTGAAGCCCTCGGGGGCTTGCCATCCAGAGAACAGGTACCCCGTGGCAACACCCTGAGACAAAACTCAGTCCCTGCCCTGTGACAGATGACGGACAAAGCCCGAGGGACAGGAGGCGTGGGTGGGTGTCTTCTGGGTGGGCAGATGGACACGCAGAAGGTGCAAGGAACACGCCCAAGCCTCCCTCAGCAGCTCAGTGGCAAAATTGGGCTCAAGCCCACGTGTCAAGCAAGGGGACCCCCAATCCGGGTTTTTGCTGCGACTCTGCTTCTCCCAACCATGAGTGTGGACAGAGGACAGCAGCCTACCGCCAACAAGCGTCCAGCCTCAGATCAGCTCAGTGACCCCGAGATGGGCTCAGGAGTTCAGAAGGGGGCAGTCGGACAAGAAACAGGGTGGCCCTGGAGCTTTTTCAGGCTCCTTTCCCAGCCCCGGGCATGGACGGCCAGACCCTGACCCGCGCTCTCCTGCAGTGCCCCGGACCAGTGGTCTTGGCCAGCGGCCCCTGCAGTCCATGGCCTGGCTCAGAGACACCCTGCCTGGCGGCCTCTACAGACTCACTCGCAACCTTGGTCACCCCAGGGCTCTAACCACCAGACTGCACTGCCGGGCGTCTAAGCCAGTGGCTCCCTAGACCCGTGTAGCTCTGGAGCAGCATCGCCAACAGGTCCCCGAAACAGTAGACACACAGGTGGCTCAGTCGTGAAGCATCTGACTTGGGCTCAGGTCGTGCTCTCACGGTTCGTGAGTTCGAGCCCCGCTTCGGGTAAGCCCTGCTGCTCTCTCTCTCCCCCTCTCTCTCTGCACCTCCTGGGATTCTCTCTCTGCCCCTTGCGCACTTGTGCCCTCCCTCTCTCAGAAAGAAAGAAAAGAAAAGAAAGGAAGGAAATGGTAGAAATGCAAAGTCTCGGGCCCCACTCCAGAGCGTCTGAATCTGAAACTCTGAGGAGGGCCCGGCGATCGTCATTTAGACAAGTGTTCCGGGTGATGCTGCTGAGCTTTGAGAACCTCTGCCCTAAACCTCTCACCCAGCCTCTGGCCGCTGCTCACCTCTGCAGCTGCCCCGGCCGGACCTCCGCTCTGCCAGCCAGACGCTCCGGGGAGAGGATCCGCAAATCTCCAGCCTTAAAAGAAAAACCCTGAGGATTTAGACCGCACCCTCTGGTGATTCTGATGCCCAGCGGTAGTGGAGAACGGCTCAGGAACCGGGAGTGCCGGGCCCTCGGGACGGCAGATGTGCCTTCAAAGCTGACACTTACCTCTATGTCTTAGTCCCAAAGCCCAGGGGAATCCCACCTAAATCCCTCTGAGCCCTCTTCAGACTGGGCGCTGGCTTTAGCAAAACTGTCCTCCCCGGACACCTTCCTCCCCCAGTCTCCCTGTCCTTCCTGTGGCCTCCCCTTAAACCAGTGTCTCAGGCAGTAACAAAATACCGCGGGTTGGCGGGCTTGAAAAGAGCCAACTCTTTCTCCCAGCCCTGGAGGCCGGAAGTCTGAGATCAGGGGCCGGCGTGGTCGGGTTGGGGTGGGAATGCTTCCTGGCGGGCGGGTAGCCGCTCTCTGGCTGTGGCCTTCCTCGGTGCGTGGGAGAAAGATCTCTCTTCCCCTTCTCGTAAGGCGGCCAACCCTATCAGACAGGACCTCGTGCGCATGATCTCATGTCACTTTAATTATCTTCTAAAAGCCCTGTCTTCAAACGCAGTCATGTTGGGGAGCAGGGCTCCAACATGTGTATCTGTGGGGGGACACAAATGTGCCTAGATCAAACCAGATCAAACCAGTTCGCTTCCTGCCCTGAAATCTTAATGGCTTTTCAAGAATTCCAGATGTACCACCGTTTCATAGAAGGCCGCCCCAGAGCCCCTAGGAATGACTGTGAGAGGGGAAGTTCCAAGCCGGGAAAGAAAGTCACGGCGGGAGGGGCCTTTGTGACAGAGCCAACCCACCCCTGCCCTTTGAGGACCCAAGTTCCAGGCTCCTTCCCTGGACAGACCCCGCACTTGGGCGCCTGCCGCTTTGAGGCCTTTCCACCAAGTTCTGCCTGTAGCTCAGACACGGGAGGGGGGGGGGGGGGCGGGCCCTGCCTTTGGAGCAAGTTCATTCCTTGGTCCAGGCCTCTGGGCCTGGACCCGTAAGGTACCACACGGCTGCCCGTCGGAAGCCATGAGGAAGCCATTAAGAATTCAGAGCCGCAGGCCCCACCCTCGAACGTTCTGACTCAGTGGGTACGAGACGGGCCCAAGGAATCTGTATTTTAACCGAGGGCCCTCCTCACAACCAGGTGATTGTAGTACAGCGGGGTCCTTTGTGGGGGCCCCCAGACCCGATCCCCCAGAAGGGCCCTTGCCACCTGGCCCCCCAGGAATTTTTTCTTGGAGCCCCTTGTCCCACCTGTCCGGGGATCGCCTCCTCCGACCCGCTCTCCTCTCTCCCTCCAGTGCGGCCCCCGCCGAGGCCCAGACCTTCAGCCTGAAGCACTCAGAGCGCGTGCGGGTAGAGGTGGTGCGTGACGGGCAGGCCGAGGAGGTGGCCGCCAACGGCAAACAGCGCTGGCTTCTGTCGCCCAGCACCACGCTGCGGGTCACGATGAGCCAGGCGAGCACCGAGGCCAGCAGCGACAAGGTACCGCGGCTGGGGAGGTACTCTGAGGGCGGCGGGAACGAGGGGCCCAGCTAGACCACGCGATCCCAGCGCACAGCGAGTGGGAACCACACCCCCCCTTTTGCCCGCTGTCTAGTTGCCACGGTGAAAGAGCGAAAAGAAAGAGGTGGGCCTAATTTTCGCAGTGCGTGGCCCTTAACACCGTAGAGGACAGTCTTACGAGTTTGACGTGATACCAACATAAAAGAAAGACTAAGGAGCTGGCTCACATTCTTTGTCGTACCAAGTCTGTATCACACGGCGCATGTCAAATCAGATTTGCCACGTTTATGTGCTCGGTACCCACGTGTGGCTGGTGGCTCCTGTTTTGGAAGCTCCGTGCCAGACGGCCGAGTGATGATTTCGTGGCAGGTTAAGGCTGTCGGCTGCCGAGTGATCTATTAGAATCGGTGGAAGGTACACCCCGCAACGTCCTCGGTCTCAGCGCGGTCTAAATGGGGCGCTGAGTGCCCCTGGGTGATTTGCCCGGAGCTGAGACCAGATGTCTCGACGCTGGGTCCTTTGATTACGAGCTTTGCCATGTGCCCCATGGCAGTGATGGCTCTGGGCGTTATTCAAAGCAAACAACCTCAGTCCTGAGCCCTGGTTGCTTAGCAGAAGCTAGTCATACACCACGGTAGACCCAGCAGAATGGACCGGGGCACACAGGTAAGCAGTCAGCACCCCGGATGCCCTCTGAGAGGAGGGGAGGCCCCTGTCCGGTTGGATAATTGGACAGAAGCAGCCCCGCAACCCAGGAATGCTTCCTGGAGGAGACGGTTTGCATGTTAGGGGAGAACTGGCCTGACGGGCCGTGAGGTATGAGTCAGGGAAGGCGGTCCCTGCAGACCTTGCTGCCTGTGATCTGTGATCTCTGCTCTTCTCTCCCTCCCGGTGCGCCCCTCCCTGCCAAGGTCACCGTCAACTACTACGAGGAGGAGGGGAGCATGCCCATTGACCAGGCTGGGCTCTTCCTCACGGCCATCGGTAAGTTGGTGGGGCTGTGGCCCACGTGCCTTTGCTCCCCAGGGGCACCTGGCCTGTTTTCAGTGCCACAGACCTGGCACTCGGAGCTTCCTCTGAATAATGCGGGCCCGAGAAGGGATGCACAAGTACCCAGTCCCTTCCGTACTGGGTTGGGGGGGTGTCCTGCAGGAGGAGGCAGGCCCTGGCCCGCCAGCAACTCACCCCAGTGTTGGCATTCCCAGCCCGGGCTCTGTGGGCCACTGAGAAGAAAGAGCAAAGTCTGTTCCTCCCTTGCCTCTCCCCTGCAGCCTGCAGAAGAGTCGGCCTCTCACAGTGAGGGAAATGGCCTCTCTACAAAGTCTGCTCTGTTCCTGATAATCCCAGCTACCCCCCGGCCCTCCCTGGACCCAGCCGTGGAAACAGAGATGCCTGGGTCCTTAACTCGCCTAGTCCAAGCCCTTCATTTGGCATTTGGCACAGCAAGGCCCGGAGAGGTTAGGGAACTTGTTCAAAGTCACACAGCAACTCCACAGCAGGTTGAGTCCGGAGCTCAGGACTATTCCCCTCCCAGGGCCTTCCCATCTGCACAGCACTCCCCTGCCTGGGTGCCAGGGCACATGGGGTGCGGTCTTCTCCAGTCCTTCAGGTCGGCTTCTTCTGCAGTCGAGGTGTTCCACATACACGTGTATATGCTTTTTCCGGGAGGATATTTCAGGGGGTCATTCTGTCTGTCCAGCCTTAATGTAGCATTGACAGAGTTGCCACATGGCAGGGGGCGAGAACCACCAGTTACTGAGAGTCACCTCTGTGCTGAGTGCTTTAAAACCAGGAATAATGTCTTCCATTTCTTCAACACCCGCTCTGTGTCCCGGCCTGTGCTGGGTGCTTTGAGGAGGAGAAGGAGAGACTCCTGAGCTTTATTGAGCACCTACAGTGTGCCAGGCTCCAATCCTAGACGTTTTACTGTCACGATTGCCATCTACTCTCCTAGCTGTCCCAAGGATCGACGGGGGGGGGGTCTCAGAACTGCCCCCAGAAAACAATTCATTCCCGCGTCAGGGCCGCCTCCTCCAGCCGTGTGCCGTTAGCCACCAAAATGGGCTCAACAGCAGCGCTCCCCTGCTTCTCACCTTTTCCCCCGTGGGTTCTTTTGCTGGTTACCCTGACCCGCTTTCTGCACCTCATGAGGGAGAGCCCAGCCTTGGGGTGGGGTCCTCAGGACGCCCTCCGCGGGGCCTTGGGAGACAGGCGCCAACGCCTCCCCCGTTGCAGGAGGGAGCCAGCAGGTGTATGCACGTGAGGATGTCTCAGATGACTGGCCCTGAGGAAACCTAATCCCACAGAGACAGGGACACTGGTGACAAAGCAGGAAGGGCAGCGGCCAGTATTACTGGCCAGTAATAAGCCTGACCATTAAAATTGTTGTTTAATGTTTATTTATTTGAGAGAGAGTGACAGAGCATGAGCAGGGAAGGGTCAGAGACAGAGGGAGACACAGAATCCGAAGCAGGCTCCAGGCTCCCAGCTGTCAGCACAGGGCCCGAGGTGGGGCTCACACTCATGAACCATGAGATCATGACCTGAGTCAAAGTCAGATGCTTAGCCGACCGAGCCACCCGGGCGCCCCCATTGAACCCTAGTTCTGTCCTGAGCCCACGCTGAGCAGAGACAGCCCTGGCTGCGGAGTAGACAGAGATAAGTCTAAGTTCTGGCCCTGCCCCTTCAGCCACATAGGGACCGTCACCCCTCTGAGCCTCAGGGCCCTCCTCTTCACGGTGCATGCTTGCGCTGTGCTCATGGGGACCCGATGGGATGCTGTGTGCAAAGAAGACAGCTCACTCAGGACTTTTTCTTTTCTCCCTTCTGCTTGGGGGTAGCCACATTTCCCCTCTGCCTGAGCAAAGTTGGAAGATCCTTATTGCCCCTCAGTCTTCCTCCTGGGATTTGGAAATAAACCCATGGTGCCCTCGGCCAAACCGGGTCTCGGTTCCCAGTCCCGCCAAGGACTTGCCGTGTGACCTTACCAAGGAGCCTACCTCTCTAGACCTCACTTTTTCCCAGCTGTGAAATGAAGCCTTTGGGCCCCGCGGTCCCCGAGGGCCTCCGAGACTCCAGGTACAGCTGATTTGCAAAGCCCCCCCCACCCCCGTTAAGGGGAATGGGGGTGGGGGATGGGCTCCTCTTTGCTGCTATCCTGGCAACAGGAGCACGACACGAGCCCTGAGAATTTTTAGCATCAACCTAAGGATCTCACTCCTTGTACCCCTTCCCCAGAGTCTAGGATGATTGCCCTAGTTGGCTGTGGGGGAGAAAGTCCTTCTTCCCCACCACACCCCAAGCTGCCCAGTTACGTAAGAAGGCCAGGCACCCTGCCACTGTCCATGGGGGCCGGCGGCCTCTGCCAAGATGCTCAGGCCTCTGTGTCAAGCCTCCGTGTCTTGATTCTCGGGGCAGACTACCTTGAACCCAATCCCAGTGACATTTCCCATAAATCTGCCCCACACCCCAGAGGCCACCTGACACCTCGGGGCTATTCTGGGGAGCTGAGGTAGGATTCAGAGCCTCTGGGAAATGTCGTCTGGAGCCTAGATGCCCCGAAACAGATGTCCTCTCCTCTCCTCCCTCCACCCCCTCCCCCCCCCCCCCCTCAGGGAAGACAGAGCTATCCCAAGAGGGCAGAGCTCTGGGAGGGTCATGAGAGCCCTATTCTCTGTCCCTACAAGGATCATCCCGTCAGAATCTAGTTAAACTGAACTTTGGAGGAAGCTTTGAAGGGGGAGAAGTCCTCGGTTGGGCCGCGGGTCATAAGAGGGCCCAATTAGGTAATGCCTGAATATCCTAACAGGAAGTCAATGAAACATGTCTGAAGTTAACAAATCGAGGGAAAGCAACAGAGCATGTTACTTAGCACCATGGAGATTGCCTCAGGCAGGTGAGGGGATGGGATGGACAGGAAACTTATTTTTCTTTAGGAGCTGTTTGGTGCTATTTGATTTTTTTTTTTTTTTTTTGCATTATGTGCAAATATTATATCGATAAAATGTTTTAACTTAAGGAATTCATCATGAGGTAGAACACAATTAAGTGCTTCGTAATTTCTGTCCTGTGATCCGCTGCTCTCGTGGACCCACCACTGCCATGGCGGGGCGCCACCTTGACCCAGAGACAAAAGCCACAGGGGTGCCAGGGTGGGGATGTGGCCAGCCCCTCTGGGAATGACCTTAAGGGGAGCAAATCTCCCCTTGAAGGCGGACTTGGGTTTCAGAAACAGCCCAAGGTGGAGATCAGCCTGAGACAGTGCAGGAAACAGGCCAAGGCCAGGGGTCTGGAGTCAGAGGCCCACCTGGGATGCCTGGCTCTGCACTCTTTGGGGACATCATGGTCACTTCCCTGCTGGGTGCCTCGGTTTCCTCGTCTGTGTGGTGAGGGTGGCAGGGCGAGTGATAACTCCTCCCTGCATGGCAAGTTCTCTGCCTCTGGCAAGGGGAACTGCGCACACAGGAGAGATTGTTACCTTGAAAAGCAAAGAAAGGGATTCCTTAAGGAGCCCGGGTCTGTGGCTGGTTCTCGGGGGCGGAGCTTCGGGAAGCCAACCTCGAGGAGAGGCCGCATTGACTGGGGAGTGTCCAGCTGGAACGTTCATGAAGGTCTGGGAGCCAAAATCAATACTGCTTTTCCATCTGAGACTTCAGTCGCTTAACAGCAGCTGGGGGCACCCCCCTTCACCACTTTGTCCCCAGCATCCTTACCCTGCACCAGCCTCCAGGTTATCAGCCCCATCTGCTGACAGGTGACATCTCTGAGGTTGGGTTTGCTCACCTGTACAACGGCAACAATAATATTTATCCCATAGGACCGACGATTCCAGGGCAGGCACTATGCCCTGAATGCCCACTGCTGGGGCCCCATGCCTGGTATAGTGCCTGGAAATAGTAGATGACCAACAGTGATTGGCTGAGCAGATGGTCGATGGGAGAAGCTTACCTAATCATGCCCTATGGCACCTGGCATCCCTAGGGAGGCAGAGGTTGGGACCCTGGGGTGCTGCCTCTCCCAACAAAAGAGTACCCTAAAAGCTTCCCCTGCGCTGCCTCCTCCTAGACCCAGAAAAGCCACATTCAGGGAATCGGGCTATGGGCAAAGGGAAGACTTGAGTGTAATCCCCAGGGTGAGCCATCTCTGGAATGGTGACATCAGTGCCCTTCCTGTGCCAGGACCCTCCTTCCCACCCGAGCCAGGGAGAGAGCCTGCCTGCCAAGGGGACAGACCAGGAATGCATTCATTCCCACCCAACTCCTGCCCTCTGTCCAAGTCATGCTCAGCATGAGGCCAAGCCCACGGGGCAGTTCTGGGACCTGGACTAGCTTGTCCCATTGTGTGACATCCCCATCACCTTGGGACAAGCTCCCCTGCCCCTCCCTGTTAGTCTCTAACTCAGGGGCCATTTGGCAATATCTGGGGACGCTTTCATTGCTGAAATTGGGGGGTGTTACTGGCATCCAGCAGGTAGAGGCCAGAGATGCTGCTAAACATCCTCCAGTGCACAGGACAGTCCCCACAACAAAGCATCCAGCTCGAAATGTCAGCAGTGCCTACTGTTGCAATTAGTACACCTCCTCCGACGAGGAAGGGCCCCATTTTGCAGGTAAAGAACCTAAGGCTCAGAGAGGCTGTCTAACCTGCCCAAAGTCACACAGCTCGTAAGCAGAAAAGCAGGGTTCAAACCTAGCACTCTCTTGACACTAAATCTTGAGCTTATTTCACTGCCCCACACAGTTTCTGTGACACCTGTCCCCGGGACAGGCCTAAGGTCACCAAACGCCCCTTCCCCAAAAGAAAGAATAAACAGGGACCTCACCCTGGATCTTCTATCTGACAGCCTGGCTTCTCGGGCACCCTGAGATCCAGAGGGGTTGGAGACCTAGTTTCCCACCCACAGTAAAACCCTGGGGGGAGGTGGGCGTTCTAGAAGAGATCACATACAAATGCACCACCTGTGTGTGCACCATCAGGACAGAAGACTGGGAAAGGCAGTCAGGAACCCCTATGAAAGTTTTTCAACTTTTTTTTAATGTTTATTTATTTTTGAGACGGAGAGAGACAGAGCATGGGCAGGGGAGGGGCAGAGAGAGAGAGAGAGAGACACAGAATCCGAAGCAGGCTCCAGGCTCTGAGCTGTCAGCACGGAGCCAGACGCGGGGCTCAAACTCACAGACCGTGAGATCATGACCTGAGCCGAAGTCCGACGCTCAACTGACTGAGCCACTCAGGCACCCTCCCTGTGAAAGTTTTGTAAAATGTGAGCTTCAGATCTGACCAAACACAGTGTGTGTCCCAGGTCTGCTAATGCAACCTGTTCACACAGGGCACACAATTTGGCCCCTCTGAGCCAAGGCTCCTAGACCTGTAGAGTGAGGTTCAACCCGCCCACCCCCCAGAACTGCCTGCGGAACGGTGAAGTATTGGGAGATCCCTGGCCTACCTCACCCTGTCTGGCAGGCTCAACAACTCACCCATGTGTCTGTCCCCAGAGATCTCCCTGGATGTGGACGCAGACCGGGACGGCGTGGTGGAGAAGAACAACCCAAGAAAGGTATCTAGTTACCAGGGCAGACGGGGCTGGCATGGGCGGGGGGGGGGGGGGGGGGGGGGTGCCTGGGGGCAGAGCCCCAGGATGGATCCCGTAGTTCTCCCAGCAGACAGCTCCCCTTTTACAGAGGAGGAGACTGAGGCCCAGCACAGGCTCCCGCACATGGCACACCCGTGGCAGAGCTCACGGGGGAGCCGGGCTCCGTCCCCACCCCCCCCACAGGATGGGACACTAGTTTGTGGAAATAATGACCGTCCTGCCCCAGAGAAAGTGCTGCCAAAGCATTTGCTCTCATTATTTCCACCCCCCCATTTTTTTTAATTTTAAAACTGAACGAGGGGGACTGTCAGGAGGAAAGATTGCATTAATCGTTCTCAGTTCAAGTCATATATTTTTTCTCACTTTAGAGGAGAGAGCAAGTGGGGGGAGGGAGGCAGAGGGAAAGAGAGAGAGAGAGAGAGAGAGAGAGAGAGAGAGAGAGAATCCCAAGCAGGCTCCACTCTTAGCCCAGAGCCCAACGCAAGGGCTTGATCCCAAGACCCTGGGATCATGACCTAAGCTGAAATCAAGAGTGGGATGCTCGACCAACTGAGCCATCCAGGCGCCCGTGCATGTTATTTTTCATGGTGCACACACAATGCCTCTCTTGTTCTACTCATTCATTCATTCATTCATCATTCATTTATTCTCTTTTACCCTGCATTCCACACTCCCATTCTGCTCCCCCGCAAAGGGCCATTTTAATGGGCTCAGGGTGTTTCTTTCTGTTCTCATGATTCTTTTTTTCCTTTTTAAATTTTCTCTATTTATTTTGAGAGAGACAGAGACAGCACGAGGGGGGGAGACGCAGACCGAGGGAGAGAGAGGCTCCACACTGTCAGTGCAGAGCCTGATGTGGGGCCTCGAACCCACAAACCACGAGATCATGACCCGAGCTGAGGCCGAGAGTTAGACGCTTAACCGACGGAGCCACCCAGGCGCCCCTGTGTTCTCATGATTCTCGTAGAACGCACAGTGTGGTTCGTGCGCGTGTATGTTTTAACTCGTGTCGAGAGCCTCGTGCTGTCCATTTCATGCTGCTTTTCTCCTTTGCCCTCAAGCCGGTTGTTCAGCTCCACTGGTTTCGCCCTGCGTATATCCAGGCGGTTTGCTCCTACCTATTTTCCATTTCCTGGCCTTCTACGTCACCGATATTTTTGCCAGGGGCATATGTTACTTTCATATGCCAGTTCATCCCCAGAGAGGACGTGTACGGTGCCCTCAGCGTAGACCCAGGGCAGATGCTCAGGGCTGGAGAATCAGAAGGGCCTCCAGGAAGAACGGATGGCCGTGCCACAACCAGGAGGAGGAGTGGGGTTGGCCAGGTTAGGGGGACACAGGAGCACGCAGTGAGCACAGCAACACGTAAGGGCACAGGCCTGAGAGCTGGGGGAGCAGAGCGAGCGAGGGGGAAGGTGGAGGGGGGCCGAAGGAGAGCCGGCAGGTCTCGCCGGGCCTTGCAGCCTGCGGTGAGGGATCGGGACTTTATCCTAAGTCAACAGGGAGCCCCCGGCAGGGCTTAAAGCAGGAAAGCAACATGATCTGGTTGGAGCTCGTTCCAATTCGGCCCTGGCTGCGGCCTAGAGAATGGATCGCCTTGCAGGTCCCATTTGGACCACTCAGCATGTCTGCAAACAGCTGGGTGTCTGTCCGTCCAGGCCTCTCCCCGTGATCCCCTGTGGACTTCAGAGCCTGTCGTAGAATGTCGGCGGGCTCATTTCTCTGGCCTCCCTCCGTCTCCCTGCCTCCACCTCCTCCAGGCACAGGCACACCAGACACAAGGCTCATAAAAGCCCCGGTCAGTTTTCCTATCTCTGGGTCTCCCTCTGCCACCGTCCCCCTCCTGAGCTTACCTCCAGTGCTTACACTGCCCCTCTCCGGGCATCAGATGGGGAGTTCGCGTTTGCCAAGTGCCCCCTGCCCCTGATGAGCGGTGACTGCTCTTTCTGGCATCCTGGGGCTGTCTCTTTGGCGTCCCGTGGGATCTGCAGTGGCACCGGGAATCAGCCAGAGGGTAGACAAGAAGGCACTGACCTGTCTCCCTGCCGACGCAGGCATCCTGGACCTGGGGTCCTGAGGGCCAGGGGGCCATCCTGCTGGTGAACTGTGACCGAGACACGCCCTGGTTGCCCAAGGAGGATTTGAACGACGAGAAGGTCTACAGCAAGGAAGGTACCAGCGGGACCCACGCTCGGGGTTGGGGGCAGGGAGAAGCAGTGGAAACACTCTGCTCAGTCCTGGGCCGGGCCAAGGCAGAGGCTGGAGCGACCTTCAGTCTCCTGGGGATGGTGGACTGAAGTATCCACTCTTGCAAAAAAAAAAAAGACAAATCTACGAATGTGGTTCAATCGGAACCACATTTTTTAGGAGTTACACGTACTCATACACCTAGGGAACGGACTGGAAGGAAATTCTCAAGAGGTCACAGGAGATCATGGTATTGGAGGTGATAACCGGGTTTTATGCTTTTCTGCAGTTTCCACAATACGCATGTTGGGGGGGGGGTGCGGGTTCTGTCTTGATGGGAAAAGTGAGGGTTCTTTGCGAGCCAACAGTCCAGCCGCACGTCTCTTAATTCTAACCTCCCCGTGCATCCCCCTGCCCCGCCCCCCGCCCTCGCCACAGACCTCAAGGACATGTCCCAGATGATCCTGCGGACCAAAGGCCCAGACCGCCTCCCCGTGGGATATGAGATCGTTCTCTACATTTCCATGACAGACTCGGACAAAGTGGGCGTGTTCTACGTGGAGAGTGAGTGACCCCTGCCCTTCTGAACGTTTCCGTCCCTTCAAGCGCTCGCTGAGCTAAGCTCGCCGGGGCCCAGCTCTGCCCTCCACCTTCCCCAAAGTTATCCCCAGCTCTGCCCCAGGCCTTCCCCAGACGCCTCTGTGGAGTCTCCTGTCCTCCCACCCCTTAGCAGTTATGGCCCCTGCGGGTGCAGGTGACTGGAGAGGGCCAGGATTGGCCTCTTAGAAATAGCCACTGGGAGCACTCTTGTCCTGTGAAGTCACGAGGCCCCAGGGATGGGCCTCTCCCGCCTCAAAGGAGTTGGTAGTGACGCAGGTTTATGTACAACCTAGAGTCCCCCCTTCCCCATGAACCAAAGGAGGCAGGGCTTTTGAGGTCCATCACCTTTCTAGAGCCACATCACCTTCATGATATGCACCCATCACTTCCCTGGGTGTTTTCTGCCCATCTCGGACTTTCTGGAGCAGAAAACGACCTCTGACTCTTTTTTTTTTTTTTTAGTGTTTATTTATTTTCAAAAGAGAGAGCATGTGCATACACAAGCAGGGGGGCAGACAGAGAGAGAGAGCAGGGGACAGAGGATCCGAAGCGGGCTCTGTGCTGACAGCACAGAGCCCCCCATGGGGCTCAAACTCACAAACCGTGAGGTCGCGACCTGAGCCAAAGTGAGACACTCAACCGACTGAGCCACCTGGGTGCCCCGGCTGCCTTCTAACTTTTCAAGGGTCTCCGATGAGGTTCTGGGCACTTTTGCAGAGCTGACCCCTTGCTCCTCTTGATGGTGACAGGGCACCCTGGGTCCCCGCTGTGCAGGGAGCTTGCTTCCACCGCAGAACTAGCCCTCACAGCTGCCCGCTCTGTCTCATTCTTTCTAGAAATACACGTTGAGCCCCCTCAGTGCCAAGTGCCATTCTCAGTGCCGGGGTCCTGGCAGTGACCTCTGCAGTCCCGGCCCGCCGTGGGGGAGGCGATGGCCTAGTGAGGGAGACCTGATAAGGAGCACAACTGGAGGAAACGATACCCACCAAGTAATAGGGAACATCAGAGACAGAGGGGAGGCCTCGCTAGCCTGGGAAGGTCTGGGAAGGCTTCTCTGAGCAGGTGACATTTGAGCTGAGACCCAAATCAACAATGGGGAGGAAATAGCCATTCATGAGCTGAGGGAAGAGTGTTCCAAGCAGAGGGAACAGCACATACAAAGCCCAGAGGAGCGGACCAGCTTGGGGCGTTGGAGGAGCAAAAGGGAGACCAGAAGTGGTGGCTGTGTTGGAGTCAAGGTCAGCGATCTGGGCAGAGGCCAGGGCATGCAGAGAGAGGCCTTGGATTTTATTCTGAGTGCAGTGGAAAGCCATTAGAGGGTTTTAAGCAAGGGGCTGTCAAGATCTGATTTATGTATTAAAAGCCTCTCTCAGCAAAATAGTTTGCTTTGCAATTTGCCATGATGTGGGGCGGGGCTTCCCCTGTGTGCCCAGCTGTCTGGGGGGCCCCGGATCTCCGGCCTACCTCTGGGGCCCGCCTCTGGACAGGCTTGCTAGAACCACGAGGAGTTGGTCACGGGGGCCCTGGACCCTCACCGCGGGGGGTGATTTAACCAGGACAGCAGTGGACAGCGGCCACCCAAAGCCAGTCCTCCCTCTGATCCACCCTGGGCCCGGACAGTGACCTCACACAGGTTGGAACGACCCCAGAGTCAGGCCGGCTCTGCTGCCCCAGGGGGCCGGAGAGGTTGATGTTTACCCCGTCCAGTCCAGGGTTGCCACAGCGACAGGGGCTGCCGGCGGGACCGGGCCTCCACCTGTGCCTCTCGACCGTGACGTTGAATTGTAACGCGGGATGATTTGCTGGCGGTGACACCTGCACGTTATCCAGAGGGCCCTGTTTGGTAGTGGGCGCGGGTCGCCGTCTGGCCCCGCGATCACATCGCGGCCCCTCACTTGCCATCCGAGATGGGCCCTGTGTAGACAAGCACCTTGAGGCTCCGTCGCCCCGTCTGTCTTATCTGGGCTGCTGTCCCGAGGGGCGAGGGGGGCCCGTTCCTGACACGGCGACGATTCCAGAATAGTTCCCCACAAAATGTGGAATCTTGGAAAGAACAGGTGGGGGGAAGGGAATAATCCATCTGTGACGGTTTTCTTTCCTTCTGGGCAAAGGTTTTCGGGTTTGGTCAAAATCTGAGTACGGCGATGGGTGAGAACGTGTTGTGTTACATGAATGCGGTGTTTCACCTGTGTCCCCCAAGGGCTGGGGGCCGGGCTGGAGGCCAAGGGACCCCAGGAGGGAACTCTGGAGCCTGGGAGGTTCAAACCCTGCATCTGGGCAAGTCTGCTCACAAGCCCACGCCCTGTGAGTTCATCTGGGACGTAGGGATGAACTACGGGTTCATGAACATCCCTGGGTCAGGGATGAGAGGCCTGACCGTCCCTGCTCACGGCAGGGATTAAACAAGGAACAGATGTCGGGTGCTCAGCACAGTAGCCGGCCCGTGGAATGCTTCTAAAGATGGCACCTGTTGCTTCTGTTGGGATTATTCTGACGATTATTCATTACAATCATTGCCATAGACAGAGGTCCCCAGTGCTGTCAGGCAGACACAGGTATCTGTGTTCCAGCCTCAGATTCTGCCCCAGGACCCCAACGTTGGGGCCTGACCTCGTCCTCTAAGGATACAGTGACCAGCGTGCCCCAGTCTGCCCAGGACTTTCCTGGCTTTAACACAGAAAATCCCTCCTCCTGGAAACCGCTCAGTCCCCGGCAAACCAGGACAGTTGGTCGCACTATCAAGGAGCCTCCTTGGGAGGTGGAGTGGCTCCAAAGTGACCAGAAGGGTTATGCCAACCCATACCACGCGGCGGCCGGTAGGGCCAATGCCTGGGGCCAAGGAGAGGTCAGGGTGGCTGGCAGGCCCAGCCCGAGGCATGTGGGCTGCTCAACAGAAGGGCATTGTGGCGTCCCGCAGGGAGAGCCGGTCATGCCCAGGCGGCCCGCACCAAGCTGGGGACAGGGGGGGAAGGAGGCTCCTTGGGACAGCGGCTGGATTGTTCCCACCAAGGAATCGATCCGCCCGGCGCTGACCCAAGTCACCAGAAAGAGAGAAACATAAATTGCAGGCCTCGAGGGGGAGAATACCACCTGCAGATGGGCAAGAAGGTGTCCTGGCACCTGACCCAGCTACCTGACCAGACCCCTTCCCTGCCCAGGCCCAGGCCGAATGCCCAAGTGCCCAGAGTCCTGGGGAAGCTTTGGAGCTTCCTGCGAAGACAGGTCCGCTTCTAGGCCTGAGCCCTCTCCCCTGAGCATCAGTGCAAGTTCAACCTGGGACGTACGGGTGGGCCTGAGGGCCTGGAAGAGAACTTTCTCAATTACGTGCACCCATCTGGATCTACTTGGTGATCGGGAGGTACTCAGGGCGCACGCCGTCGTTTCCGGGTCGGGCCGTGACGAGCTCCTTGGCACATCCGGTGTCTGAGTCTATCTGCCTCGTTTCTTGGGCCCACCCAAGGCAAGGTGAGGTGAGGTATTATTTCTTCGCCTTCTGTTCATAAGCCGTTCAGTGAAAAGGCCCTGAGGTTCGCAGGAAGGTCGGTGCCAACTCACTGACGGGCTCTTGTAATACAAATGCCAACAGGCCCCAGCTGGGTTACTGATGGTTACCCGGGGTTACTGGGTTTCCCTAAGTTACTGATGCCGTGTCCTTTCATCTTGCAACGACTTTGTGGCGTCGGTGTTATTATCCCCATTTAACAAACGGGTGAACTGAGGCTCAGGGAGGTTAAGTGAACTCCCTAAGGTTTTGCTTGTGAAGTTAGAGCGGTATTTGAACCCAGGTCTCTCTGACTCTGGAGGTCATAACCACTAGGGTCACCTGCCCTCAGCGAGATAAATAGGTTAACCAGACCTATACCAGGGTCTAGTTGAGCATATTGTCCTAATGTGAGGAACTGTCCTGAACCCGGGCTTCGGAGATTCCTCCATTTAATTTACAAGGGTTTTTTTTTTTAATGTTTATTGATTTGTGAGAGGGAGACAGAGTGTGAGCAGGGGAGGGTCAGAGAGAGAGAGAGACACAGAATCGGAAGCAGGCTCCAGGCTCTGAGCTGTCAGCACAGAGCCCGACGCGGGGCTCGAACTCACGAACCCTGAGATCATGACCTGAGCCGAAGTCAGATGCTCAACCGACTGAGCCACCCAGGTGCCCCTTAATTTACACGTTTTAATCAAGCACCTATTTGTACCAGGACTGTCCCGGTGACATGTTCTAACCCATGGGTGACTGGTCATTCATCATTACCATTGTTATTGACGATGAGTATTAAGCTGAGCCTGATTCTGCCCTTCCAGCTCTGCAGGGCATAAAGAAACTCCTTGTGGAAGCTCTGCATAGGGTCCTACCTCCATGCCTTTGGCAATGCAAGTATCTCCTCTCCTCGCCACACCCCACCTCTGCCACCCTAAAGGGCCTCTCAAAGTCTCCCTTCCTCTGCTCACATGCTTCCTGCCCTGCCTCCCTTCCCCTACCCTCCCTACCCCAGTAACTGCCAGGATCTCTCTCCTGTGGCTCACTTATGACGCTTCCCACGAAGCGTGAGAGCCACGAGAAGGTACAGCCAGAGACCACGTGTGGTTCTTCATGCCAACGTGACTTCTGTTCCGCAGACAGGAATTTGGGGTGCAAGTGGGCACAGCGACGTTTTGTTTATTAAGGGGGAAGGGAGATTGGGGTTCAGAATTACACATGAATTTGTGTCCCAGCTTGGCCACTCACTGGCTGCGTGGCCTCGGAGAAGCCATTTCCCTATCCTGAGACTCGGGTTCCTTATCTGTAACTCAGGGACGTAATGTCCTTCCTCCACGCGGCTAGCTGCTCAGCCATCATCTGCTGGCATTTTGTGTATACCATGGCGGGGAGGGCTAGCTCATTTCATAGGCGAGGAAGCCAGGAGCCAGAGAGGTCGTCTGGTTCCACGCCACATGGCGAGCGGGCCACAGTGCTGGGACATCGAACGGGCCATGGCCCTTCTGGTGGCCTTTTCTGCTTGTGCTTTTCTCCCTAAGTCTAGAGGACTAGTTTCTCTGCCGTCTCGCCCCCTGCCCCACTGACACTGCTCCCTGGTGGGGGCGGGGACCTGACATCGGCCCTTCTCCCTCCAGACCCTTTCTTCGGCCAGCGTTACATCCACATCCTGGGCCGACGGAAGCTCTACCACGTGGTCAAGTACACGGGCGGCTCCGCAGAGCTGCTGTTCTTTGTGGAAGGCCTGCGTTTTCCCGACGAGGGCTTCCCGGGCCTGGTGTCCATCCACGTCAGCCTGCTGGAGTACATGGCCGAGGTGAGGGCTCCAGGCCTCCAGCATGAAGGGCTGCCTCCGGGGACCAGGTGGAGTTCTTCCAGAGGGTCCGTCTCGGGGCCCCCACTCGTTCCACTGCCCTCCAAGCCTGGACCACCCCAAGCTTGGAGACCTAGATGCTCCCCCCCCCGCCCCCGCCCTGCCAGGCACACGTGTCTGTGAGGGTCCTCGGAGCCGTGCGCTGGGGACCCTCCGGCTTGCCGCACCGACTCCCCAGGATTCCCTGTGCGTGACGTTTCTGACATCCCCCACGTCTGTCCCCTGGTCTGCCCTCCCCCCTGCAGTAGCGTGGTTCCGAGGCACAGATCCCTCCTGGTTAGCGCAGGGAGCAAACTGGGCCACACACGTGAGGTTTATCGACTACTCGTATGCCCCGCTTTTCTCTCCCCTCACCTGACTGTGGGTTACACCAACTCTGACCCACAGGCTGAACCCCAAATCCCAGCCCCAGGTCACACCCCCACCCTATGGCCACATATGTCACCCATCTTTGTTCTTGGTTTTGGGAAACCGGACGAGAAGGAGGGCACCTGCCCCTCTGGAGGAGAAGCGACCCTCACTTAGATGTATCCTGCTAACAAGGATCTTAGGCCCAGACTCCCACCTCTCGGGCCCAGCCCGCTTTACTCAGATACAGGGAGGGACCTGGCTCTCGTGCCCACTGTCAGGTCCAGACCACTTCGGGCCAGGACACAATGGGCTCTGTAGAAGGTGAGGCTGGGTCTAGCTCAGACTTCTGAGAACAGGCTCCCGAGTCAGACTGCCCGGCTTCGAGCCCTCGAGACACGGGGCGGGTGAATTTGCCCCCGTGCCTTCGTTTCCCCGTCTATGAAACAAACGGCAAATTTTCTCCTTCTGGAGCCGTTGCGAGCATCCAAACTTGTAGGAACCCATTCCTCAGAATCCCTCAGGTCCCTCAGAAGAAGAAAGGCAGGAAAGGTGACGCTCACCGGACGAGGTAAGGAGAAGGCTTCTGTTCCCACCTGTGCCTGGAGTAGCCTGACCATCGGGGTGTCAGACCGGCCCCCCTAGTGGAAACCAGCAGAGATTGAAAAAGCAGACCCAGGCAGGAAAGGCCAGCGAGGCCCATAGTCCCGTCCGCTCCCGCCTTCTCTGCCAAGGGCAGGCGCCGTTTCCTGTAGGTGTTCAAAGCCAAGTACGCAAAGGAACCCTGGAGTTCGCTTGTTTTCCCTCAGGTTCCAGGCAAGCCTTCTGAACATTTCCTTAAAGAACAACCTGGACGTTGCAAAATTCCCCCCAAACATTTGAAACGTTCACCTGTAGAAAAGGGCAAGGTGCCCGGAGCAGAAGCAGAAGGCCCGGGGCCGGCTCGGCCGTCCTGTGGGCCAATTTCAGGAAGTGGACTTCGATGGGGCAGGATCTGATAGTGACTGCCTGGGTTCAAATCCAGGCTTTACCCCTTGCTGATCACGTGCCCGTGGGCAGCCGCATAACAAGCCTGTGACTAGAGGTCTGTGACTCAGTTTCCCCACCTGCAAAGCAAGGGGTTATGATAGTATCTACCCCCTGGGGTTGCTGTGGGGCAGAAAGGAGAGGGCACATGTGACGCTACCCCAGGGCCCGGCACGCGGCGCGTGTTCAACAAATGTAGGCTGCTTGTCGATTCCACCCGCTCTACGAGGCAGGCCTGAGACGCACCCTGACCAGACTCTGTGATCCCCTCCTTTGTCCCGTGCCCAGGAGATTCCCCTGACACCTATCTTCACGGACACTGTGGTGTTCCGGATTGCTCCGTGGATCATGACCCCCAACATCCTGCCTCCCTTGTCAGTGTTCGTGTGCTGGTAAGCAAGCAAGGGGCTAACGCTGGGGCTTTGGGGGCAGACAGACCTGAGTTCAGATCCTGGCTCTGTCATTTACCACCCGTGTGACCTTGGGCGACCCGCGGGGCCTCTCTGTGCCTCCATTGCTCTGAAATGCTGACATCACACAGTCACCGTGGGCATGAAAAGAAGCAGGCAAAGTATTAATCCAAGGTCTTGGTACAGTCTGTGCTTCAAATACGATAGCCATCATTTCTTTTCTCATTCTCGCCCGTGTCATCTGGTTGGGAACCTCCCATGGGTGTTCAGCTCATCTTAGGCAGCATTTTTTTTTTTTTTTTTTAGCATCTATTATGTGCTAGGCACCTGCAGCAAAAGGAGAGGCAAGGAAAAGCAGGGCCTGCATGGGTGCCGATCAAGCCCAATGGGACCCTGAGGCCCCGGACCCATCGCCTGCCTCTAAGCTAGACACAGCTTTTCTTTGGAAATCTGGGAAGGTGGGGGCAAGAGTCCCCTTTCTCGTTTTATTTGTTTGTGACCTTGGCAAACGCCGCGACTAGAGCAATTCGCTTGGCCTTGGCTCTGCCTTTGCAAAGGTCACTATGAACGCATTTGTGGCCTCATCTGCCCAGCACAGCCCGGAGGTGCCAGCTGCTTGTTGCCACCTCGGTTGGACTGGCCCTTGTCCCTCCTCACCCTTCCCCCTGGCCTCCCTCTCTGCCCCAAACTTCTCAGCATGAAGGACAATTACTTGTTCCTGAAAGAGGTGAAGAACCTGGTTGAGAAAACCAACTGTGAACTGAAGGTCTGCTTCCAGTATGTAAATCGAGGCGACCGCTGGATCCAGGTGAGGAGCCCCGGGCTGGGAGGGACGTGGGCCATGGCTACGCAGGGAGAGCTGGCTTCATGTCAGGGCCCTGGCACCCAGCAGCTCCACGTATGGGAATTCTGCTGTCAACTCATAGGTGCACATGTGCACAGAGATATAAATGTATAAGGCAATTCACTGCAGCATTGCTCCTTATAGCAGCAAAAGACTGTAAAACAACCTAAATGTTTATCCACCGGCGACTGGGATATGGCATGATGGGCTAGCCTTACTGTGGAGTACTATACAGCAGCTAAAAAGAAGCCAACCTATATATACAGAATGCACTTCAAACAAAGATGTTACTTGCAAGAAAATGTACATAGGATGTTATTGATTATGTTTTAAGAAGTGGGGTTGATATGAGTACAAACGTGCTTGGAGCATGCAGAGACTATTTGAAGAAGGATATGTAAGAAACCACTGCCGTCGTTTGCTAGTGAAAAGAACGGGGGAGGCTGGCTTGTCTGACAGCTCTCCTTGGTGTCCCCACAGGATGAAGTTGAGTTTGGCTACATAGAGGCCCCCCATAAAGGCTTCCCCGTGGTACTGGACTCCCCCCGAGATGGATACCTGAAGGACTTCCCAATGAAGCAGCTTCTGGTGAGATGCTGAGGGCCACCTTGGGGTGAGGGGCAGGGGAAACAATCCTGAGGACTCTTACAGCACAGAATGGTCAGGAGACCTTGGGCATCCTTGACAAATTAGACTGTGGCCCAGCACCTCCATCTTCTCCCCTGCAGAATGGGTCAGTTGGGATAGTGACCTCCAAGGTCCTTTCCTTGGAGAATTTTCTCATAGGAAAGTGCGACACTACCCCAGGGCCTGACACACCCCAAGTGCTCGATAAATGTTCTATTGTTATCGCTTGCACCCACTTGGGAAGGCAGGAGTGAAAAGCACCCTGACGTGACTTTTTTGATCCCCTGGCTAAAAAGTTTTCTCGTAGGAGAGTTATCTCACAGGAAATGGGAGCTATGGGAAAGAGGCGGGGCAAGAACCCTAACTCCTGCCCCTGCCCCACCCCCCACTGGCAGAAAAATAAGTTCCAAAGAGGAAAATTATAGTGAAGCCATTGTCGAAAATCATGGTTCCAACTTCAAAGCTCATTGAAGCTGTGGTTTTTTAGCTTATGTGTGGTTTTTTGTTGTTGTTTTGTTTTTATTTAGAGAGAGAGAGCAGGGGAGGGGCAGAGAGAGAGAGAGGGGGAGAGAGAGACAGAGAGAATCTCAAGCAGGCTCCACACCCAATGCCGATCCCAACACAGGGCTCAATCCTACAATCCTGGGATCATGACCTGAGCTGAAATCAACCAGCTGAGCCATCCAGGTGCCCCAGTGTATGTGTTTCTTGAAAGCAATCCGACCCCCTGATTCTAGAGGCCATCGCCACCCCAGTTATGCCCTGACCCACTGGCAGAATAAGGGCAGAACCGAAACCTGTCTCCTTTGTCCTCACCTTCCACCCTGAACAGGCAGGGGATGCTTGGATGGAGCAAGAGGCAGAGACGGGGATAGGTCAGGGGGCTTTCCCAAGGTCACATGCATGGCAGCCTCTCCTGGAGTCCCGAGAGGGCCACAGGGTCACGCCTACTTCTCGAGAACCTTCCCTGACCTGGGGCCCTCGCCACGGTGAAATGGTAGAGCCTGGCCTCGCGTCTTACCCTCCTCAAGCCTCAGTTCGCGCATCTGCAGACGGGGATAGAAACCGTATTGTTGTGAGGACTGAAGGCACATCTGGGGCATCCTGGCGCACCTAATACAGTGGTCATTACTAGCCATCATTATGGCTGTCAGTCCCCAGTCCTAGACATCGTCCTCGGTGAGGACTGTCCACTTCTTCCCACACTGTGAGGGGTAGAATCAAACTGGCCGCCAGCAACGGTGGCCGCAGCCATGAGAACCGAGGCCTCCCAGCTCCTGCTCCCACACTCTTCCCTGGTCACCACCTGCCTTCTTTGTTCCGGGCTGGCCTGGTTCCAAGGCCCCGGGCTGCATTGTTCCCGGAGGCCTGGGCCAAGCCCGGCTTTGTGCTGCCATAAAACCCAACTGCTCCGGCTCCCGGCAAATCACACCTTGCCATCTGGGGCTCCCAGGCGAGAAAGCGCTAAGCTGCAGCCATCCACCCCACTGGGCACGGCCGTCCCTTGAGCCCTCGGCTGGGCCAGGGCAAACCACATCTTCCCACCCCACGGTATTGTTTTCTTTTCAAACAAGAATTTTTGTCAGGCAAGCTTCGTCCCGGCCCCAAGGCAAGTCTCCAAGCAAGGCCCCTACTTTTTCACCAAAAAGTCAGGGCAGGAACCTTAAAATTCAAGAGTCACTAGAGGGCTATATTATGTGTCAACTCCAGTTCGTTGGAGCTCTGTGCTAAGAAGGATTCAGAGGCTGCCTCTGGGCTCAGTGAACAGATACGGTTGGCTGGGAATGGGTGGGATGGTCTACATGTTGCGTGTCCGTCATTCCCGCGTGTATCGGTCAGCTTTTCCTCAGTAAGGCTGCAGTAACAAACAACTCCCAAATCTTAATGGCTAACGACTAACGGTCCATGTACTGCTTGAACTCGGCAGTGACTGTTGGCTGGTTACCTGCAGTCCGGCTTCCTCACGCCTTCCGCCTTCTAGAGCCCCAGCTGCAGGGGCGGCCCCCAGCCTGGGAAATGCCATTCTCCTAGCACAAGGGGAAGAGAAAGAGTCGGCCGGCACACGCGGTGGATCTCACGGCCTCTGCTCTGCCCTGGCACGCATACTTCTGCTCACGTGCCAGTGGCCAAAGCAAGTCACACGACCAAGTCCAACACTAGGCGGGGAATTCTATTCCTTCCACGGGGAGATACCCACATACCAGCCACGGCTCAGGATGCAAAGTCTTCTCACTGGGAAAAGGGTAGCAAGTTGCTGGGAACAACGATACAATCTACCACCCTCTCTCTCCGGTATCTAATCGGATGCCTCTTTTTTACAGCTTGGGAAACCGAGGGTCAGGTAAATGAAGCAATGAGCGGGGATTTCAACAGCACAAAATGAGAACTAACTCTGAAGTCACCGATATGTCTCTGTGTCTGAGAAAAAGAGGCACATGCAGAGACCCAGGGCGCACACACACACTAAAACACACTTGTATACCGTCAGGCATGCCCACCCTTACACCAGCGCGCCCACGAACTCAGCCTCCCCGTGCCCAGCCCCCGCTCTTTGGCGGGAATAAGAAGACCATGGGCAAGGCTCTAGACGCTAAGTGGCAGATTAATAAGGTGGTGAAAGAGTAGTCATCAGATGGTGGCTGAGAGGGGGCTGAGGACCTCGGGCTCCAGGAGACTAATGATGGGTGTGTGTCCCGTGCCCAGGGCCCAGATTTCGGCTACGTGACCCGGGAGCCCCTCTATGAGCCTGTTACCAGCCTCGATTCCTTTGGGAACCTGGAGGTCAGTCCACCAGTGACTGTCAACGGCAAGACATACCCCCTGGGCCGGATCCTCATCGGAAGCAGCTTTCCTCTGTAAGAGAAGCCAGGGCGGGGCTGGGGGGGAGCAGGGGTGGAGGAGTTATTCTTTCTCTTTAGGAGTGGCCTGGGCTGCTCACGCGTGGAGTGATGGGCTGGGAGAACGAACCCCTTCCACAACTCTGAAAAGATGCAGACACGCTTGGAAATGAAACCGAGTTGGCCTTTGTATCTTAGCATGACTTAGGATCTAATATAAAACTAAATACATAGCTCGTCCCCAAATGGGAGGGTGTGTAGCGAGACTATAAACCAGGTAGGGAAGGGACAAAGGAGTCCGTAGAAGGTAATTGACAGAGAATGAGCGGGAGAGTACCAATAAGTCCTTGGGGGTGCCCACGCATAAAAGAGGGCTGCGAAGACGGGGCCCTACCCCAAAGCACCAGTCCCTGGCTCCCTGGCCTGTCCGTAACACCATCACTCCCTCCCCGGGTGACCCACTTCCCAGTGAAAAGGCAGATTCTTTCTTGATCAGGACAGTCAGTGGGAAGAGCGATCGGTCTTCATTTCACAATGAAGAGCTATCGGTCCTCATTTCACAAAAGGGCTGCCAGGAACCTGCCTATATGGGACCAGCCAGGATTTGGCCACCAAGTCCCTCTGAGCCACACAGGATGCTCTACCTTCTGGGAGGAGGCCACTGGCCAGGAAGTGACCATTGGTCTAGCTTCTTGCCACCCTCCACTCCATAGTCACTCATCCATTCAGCAGGTATTTTCCAAATAGCAGCCAAGTGCCAAGCCCTGTGCCAGTCATGGCGTTCTAAACATGAAGCCCAGCCCCGCCTTCAGGGAGACAGTGGAGATCACAGACACGAAACAGAAGGGGCAGAGGAGGGACATATACAGTGATAGGCAGAAGCACAGGGAGCCAGGGGAACCCAAAGATAGGTCCCCCTCGGGGAGTTCAGGGAGGGCTCCTTAGAGACAAATACTTCTTGAGGGCCTCCTCTTCCGGGCACTGTTCTAGGCTGTAGGGATACAACAGTGAGCCAAATAGACAAAGCCCAGCCCTTGGGAAATTTTCAGCTAGGGTCGGAGGAGTACAGAAAATCGGCACGGAAGCCAGCAAATAAATGAGATCCTTCTGGAGGCTAATAAGTGCAATGAAGGAGATAGGATAGGGCTACGTGGTGAAGAGTAAAGTTAGCTTCTGTGGGTTTAAGGAAATGACTTGGGAATTGAGGCTTGAAGGAGAAGGGAACAACCATGGGAAGATCGGAGAGAAAGAGCATTTCAGATAGAAGGAACAGCAAAAGCAAAGCCTTGGGGGATAGCGAGCAGAGCGAGTAGAGCAAGGAGGAAGGGAGGGAACGGAGGTAGCAGACCCGGGCAGCGGCCAGATCAGAGAGGAATTTTGGCCACTGCAAAGGCCTGGAGTCATAGTCTCAGGGTACTGGGGACATCGAAGCCCTCAGAGAGTCTAACAGGAAGCGCTTCCTGGAGGAGGTGTTGCTTAAACTGATTAAAGATCGAAGATCAGTAGAAATTAATGCAACAAAGAGGCACATGGGCTAGGGCAGGTTTTCGAACTGTGCCTGTGCCCTAGCCCCCTCCAGCAGTCCAGGCAGGACCCCTGAGCACAGAAGCTGGCCTCTTTCTTCCCCGTGACACCCTCAGGAACTGAAGGGGCTGAAGGCTGGGCTCCGTGCCATCCATTCATACAGGCCACGGCTGCAGCCACGGCCTCCTTCTTTGCCTCTGGGCACAAACGCCTTCCTGTGCCTGCACCAGGATCTCTCAGCCCTGAGCCTCAGGCTCCTTCCCGTGACTTTGGCTGATGCCGCCCTCGGTACAGGCTAGGTCCCAGAGGCTGAACTCCTGCAGGCCCTCTGGTGAGGCAGGCACAGCGGGAAATCCCCTGAAGAGCTACCTCGTCCCCACCCCTACCCCAGGTCCGGTGGTCGGAGGATGACCAAGGTGGTGCGGGACTTCCTACAAGCCCAGCAGGTGCAGGCACCCGTGGAGCTCTACTCAGACTGGCTGACCGTGGGCCACGTCGATGAGTTCATGACCTTCGTCCCCATCCCAGGCACAAAGGTGAGCTGGCCGCTGAGGCCTGAGTGAATAGGATAGTGGAGAACTCGTGTGCTACCAGCTCTCGTCAGCAGAGGGCAGGATCTAGAGGTAGTGCACCGCAGAGAGGAAGAAGGAAGTAGGCTCAAGTCAGTTTGCACGTTGTCGCTGTGGCAGGGTCAATTTTTAACCCGATATACCAAAATATTAGCATTTCAACATGTCATCGATCTGAAAATTATTAATGAGAGATTTTACATTTTTTTATTCATACCAAGTCTGCAGAATCTGGTGTGTACTTTACCCGGAACAGCACGTCTCAATTCAGACCTAGCCACAGAGTTCAAGTGTCCAATAATCACAGGGCTAGGGGCTACCGTAATGCTCTGGAGAGCTGTGGGGCGTGGGCCTGGGGCTCTTTTGTTTTCTGAAGGGAAAGGAATGGCTGCAGCGGCATACCCTGGGAATGTTATACAAATGGCCCGGCCTCTTGGCCACGTGGAGAAGCTCTTCCATTCTGCCCGAAGCCACTTTGGACTCTGAGCTTGGACTCCACGGCATTGCGGAGAAAACCCTGCCAGGCCGTCTGTGCCACTTGGCACGGGGAGGCCTGAGACCAGAGGCAGACAGGGCTCCGAGTCCCTGGGGGGGGCTCCCTCGTGCTCCTCGGCCACTTCCCTTCTGTGGACACCGTCCCTCTGGACGTTCTCTCACAGCAATTCCGGCTGCTCATGGCCAGTACCTCGGCCTGCTACAAGCTCTTCCGAGAGAAGCAGAGGGAGGGCCACGGGGAGGCCATCATGTTCAAAGGTGAGTGCCCACGGCCCCTTGGCGGGGAGTGGGGAGCTGAGCCCCCAGAGAGACGCCCAGGAGGAGGGGGCAGAGCACTTTGCCCCTGAGCATCCGGCTCCAGTTTCTGGGGGTCCAGACGGCTCCGGGCTGTGAGGTCACCATGGTGGGAAGCAGCCCCGGCCTCTTGTGACCTTCGCCGTGGTCAGCTGGACCATCGAGCTGCCCGCTGCTCCCTATTATCAGCATACACGTTTAAAGTGGACACTTTAAGTGGCACCAGAACCCAAAAAGAGCTAACTGACCTGTGATCTGGATTTGAGGAGCTTGAAAGGGAGATAGAGAAAAATATACGTAATGCAGTTGGGGGACAGGAAGAAAAGTGGGAATAGCCTGACATGATCTACAGCCAGACGTCGTCACTATCAGTCCCAGAGTGAGAAATTATCTGCTTAATTTAGGCATGCACTTAACTGGGACAGATGCAGACGGAGACTAGGTGTGCTCTTGAATTTATTATGGAAAGAGGGAAAGCTGATCGGCTGGAGACGGCGAGCCAGGTTACAGAGGGCGTAACAATTTCTTACACGTTTTTCTTAAATTACTTTTTGTCCCTTTTCAGGTTGGTATCTCCAGTCTGCCTACTCCCAAAAGTCTGCGTTCCTAAGGCTCATTGATACTTACGTACATCACTGCCCTCCGTATCCAAAGGCAGTGCTCTTGATAGTGACTAGGGGCCAGAACAGACAAAGCCAATTTAAGACCACTGTCCTGTTTTTATTCCCAACCGATGGGGAATTTTTTTTCTTGGCTTGGCCAGCATGAGTCTGGATTTCCTAGAGGCTTCTTTATACAGTAAAAACACCCCCAAAGCTACCCATAGGATATAGGAGCCATTATCTTTATACGGACAGGTCAAAGCGGCACTGTGGAGGCAGCACAGGTACAGGGTGTGACAGCCCCAGTCTCTTTGCCACTGACAGGCTGCAAGATTGGGAAGTGCGATGGACCAGCCAACTCTTCCCAGATCAGGCACCAAAAAAAAAAAAAAAGAAGAAGAAGAAGAATTAACAGCTTAGGTTCTAGAATCAGACTGCCTGGTCTGCATACAGGGTCTGCCAAAGCTAAAAGACCTTGGACAAGTC
Source organism: Panthera onca (assembly GCF_046562875.1). Lineage (NCBI taxonomy): Eukaryota > Metazoa > Chordata > Mammalia > Carnivora > Felidae > Panthera > Panthera onca. The sequence goes on from NC_138346.1 coordinate 209,342,126, forward strand.
ATTTAGCTTCTCGGTGCCTCAGTTTCTTCATCTTTCTTGCGAACAGCTACCTCCTAGGAATACAGGAAAGATTCCTGAGTCGATCCATGTAAAGCAGCTAGAAGAGTGCTCAGCGAGCGTTAGGCAGGACTAATCAGACCAAAAGCCGTGCGTGGAATAGGAGGAGGCAGGTGCAGGCACACACCAGGGCAGGGGCCAAGCATGAGGCAGCTCTAGAAAACAGCAAGGGCGACCTCTGGGCCTCCTGCTTTCGCCACACTCACCCTGGGCAGCTGCTGGTCCTTAGAAGCAGGCTCCGGCGGGGGGAGACCCAGGTACCTACCTGGACCACTCCACCCTCTGGCCAGAGATAAAGCCTTCCTTGGCTCGAGCAACATGGCCTGTCCTGGAGAAGGAAGTGTGTGTGCTGCCCTCCCCTGCCCTGGGGTTACCTTCCTGGGTCCCTGCCTGTCCCCGGCCCCATCTCCTCCCTCCCAGCAGTTAGCCCAATAGCTGGGGGCAGGGGTGGGTGCTGACAGAGGGGAGCACCCAGGCTGGGAACCGGAGGCTCGACTGTCCCCTGGGACCTCTGACTTCCACAGGCTTGGGCGGGATGAGCAGCAAGCGAATCACCATCAACAAGATTCTGTCCAGCGAGAGTCTCGTGCAAGAGAACCAGTACTTCCAGGTGAGGCCAGAGCAGGGGACCCTGGGAGGGATGGGGTTGTGCCCAGTGACGCCTCTCACGTCCTCAGGGCTTCCATAGGGAACGACCGAGGGTTCAGGGTCCAAGACGGAGGGAAGGGCCTCGATGAGCCTCCGGTCCAGCCTCCCTGCTTTGCTGCTGTGCCAAAGCTGGGAGCTAAATGGAGGGACAAAGGCAGGCTGTGGCGGCCCGCGGAGGCCAGGAGCAGACAGGAGACCTGGGAAGGAAGGTGCATCAGGCAGCGCTAAAGAACCAAGGGTTCTGTAAGGCCCATGACATTGGGGGAGGCGCACGCCTTTAAAATATGATGCAAGCCTCGGACTTGCTTTCTAGGAAATGCGTGTGTAAATATATGCCCTGGATTTTAATGTTTTCTTAGGGGATCAGCGCTCCCTGAAGTTTGCTATGGATGCATCCCCCCTTCTGAGTCCCTGTCTCATTTCCACCAAGCGTCATTCTGTGACCTTCTTCTGTCTTGTTCTCTTTATTCCCACCGTTACTGAGCCCTGGTGGGAGGGGCACTGGAGAGGTGGCGGGGCGCTAGGTAGGTGCTGGAAGTCTCCCTGGAGTGCTGGGGCCCCAGGTGTGATGCTGCAGACAGGAGCAGGGTCGACGCAGATGGCAGGAGTGTCCCCGGACTTGCCTACCCTCCCTTTCCACCCCCCCACCCCCCCCCAGCGCTGCCTGGACTGGAACCGTGACATCCTCAAGAAGGAGCTGGGGCTGACAGAGCAGGACATCATCGATCTGCCCGCTCTGTTCAAGATGGATGAGAAACGCCAGGCCAGAGCCTACTTCCCAAATATGGTGAGGCACGCGGGGCCCCAAACCTCGTCAGGGCCAACCAGGGGCAGCCAGAGCCAGAAGGTCCCCTCAGCTAAGTCTGTGGGTCGGGAAGTCCAGGTCCCTGCCCTGGATGAGCTGCTGCGTGGCCTCGCCCATCCACCCCAGGCACCTGTCCTCTCGGGGCCGCGTTCCCTCGTAGGGGTGAGAATGCCCCTCCTACAGCTGCCTCACGGGGGTCCCGGGAAATCCTTTAACAGATCGGAAAGGGCTTTCCGAGTTAAAAAGACCTTTATGGACAGGAGGGATGCTTGTCGTCATACAGGAGAGTCTTCTATGAGAAGGAGGGAGGTTAGAACACACACACAGATACCTATCGATGCACACGCAAATACTCACGCGCCGATATGTACACATTTGACCACGTGCGTGTGCGTGTGCATATTCCCACGCGTGCGTGCAGAGGCAGGTTGCCTGGTTTTTCCACTTCAGCTCTGCCACGTAGGAGGTTGCTTCGCCCCATCGGTGCCTCGGTTTCCTCATCCGTAAAGTGGGGATAATCACCACACTCGCATCGTAGGGTAGCTGGGAAGGTTCAGTGAGCTTCGCACGGGGCCCAGGCGAGTAGTAGGCGCTCACTAAACGGAGCTGGTGCCTCACCCCCGTGGCAGGTGAACATGATTGTGCTGGACAAGGACCTGGGCATCCCTAAGCCGTTCGGGCCCCAGGTGGAGGAGGTATGCTGCCTGGAGACACACGTGCGCTCCCTGCTGGAGCCCCTGGGCCTCTGCTGCACCTTCGTGGATGACATTTCGGCCTACCACAAGTTTCTGGGCGAAGTCCACTGCGGCACCAACGTCCGCAGGAAGCCCTTCACCTTCAAGTGGTGGCACATGGTACCCTGATCTCAGGGGGCTGCGGTGTGCGGGTCTCAGCTCACCCATAACCCGTATCGTGGCTGGGCCCCCCTCGTGGTTCTTTACGATTGCAAGATACCCTTTGGCAGTAACTGTCAGGAAACTTTAGGATTATTACCTGCGGGACGGCACACTTGGGGCCACACAGCGAGGTCACAGGGAGAGAGAGACCACACAGGCCTGGGGTTCTGCTTTTTGGGGGGGGGGGGTTGAGGGTGGGGGCCTCGGGTTTTGCGGGCTCGCTCCTATTGGTGAGCTTAAAACATAAGAGCTGGAATTTAAAGCACAGGAAGAGGGAAATCCAGGGGCCCAGATGGTCAGCTATAGAAACCAACCAAATCTAAAACAAAGGAGCCTGGGGGGAGGAAGAAGCCTGGCTTTTTATCTAGTCCTGTGGCTGGCAATATGCCTATTGGAGATAGCCTTCTCTAAAGTGGCTACCTCAGCAATCAAAGCTTAAGTCAGGCACTTGAGCCACCGAAAAGAAAACCCAACTGTCAGGGCTTATACTACAGGTGCCTTGACAATTCCCTCCTCCCTTCCTTCTCCAGACTCCTTGAACCCCCCAGAGCTTCCCCTTGCCCGGCAGGGACTTGACAAGGATTCTGTCCCACTGGAAGCAAGAGATGAGGAATCTGGGATATCTGTACCTTGTCATCTCTCAGAAGGGCCCTAGCATCCACCCAAACCACCCTGGTGAGCCTCAACTCTGTCCTTCCTGAAAACAGCCGTGCACTTGGCCAGTGTCTGTATAACCCTGATACGAAAAACAAAAAAGAAAACCAAAACTCTGTACCCAAATCATTCCCCCAAAGAGTCCTTAGTCTCTTGTCCAAAATTGAAAGAGGGGAGAAGGGAAGGAGGTTCTGGAGGCTCTGGGATCACCAGTTCTGGTAGCCATGCCCTGAAGGTCAAGTTAGATCCCATGGAAAGGGACCCTGGGCCCCCCCGCCCCAGACATACCTTGAACTGCTGACATCATTTCAAATTCAGCACTCTTGGGGTGTCCAGGTGGCTGCCTCCAATTAGTCATTCCTTCCCTGCCTCGCTCCGATCCCCTTGGCTTTCTCTCTGCAGTGTAGACACCATTGACTAGCTTCCCTATTCCCTGAGGGTCCAATCGTTTACCTTAGAACCTTCCCAGGAAGCGGGTTTTATCAGAACAGCCTTCTCCATTTTCAAGATGCTCCTTATACCTCGTCTTTCTGATGGACACAGGCTCCCCCAAGTGCTTGATCCCCCCACACCAGCATCCTTGTGCCCAAGAGTACAGTGCGTGAAGACACCTGGGCTCCACCATAGCCTTCTGCTTCCTGGTTCTCCAGTCTCTGGGCAATCCCTGACCTCCCTCCTTTCCTGCCTCTACTTCCTATTCCTGACGCCATCCCTCCAGGCAGCTAGACAAGGACTTTTTCACCACCAGCCAAGCTCAGCCCTGCCCCCCAGGATACAGTGAAAGACCCACCTGTCCTCCCCAGATCTTAGACTCAACGTGTAAGGACCTGGCCTGGCCTCCAGCCGAACAGCCAGTTCTGGGCCAGCAGCTGGCCTCAGACGGACCGTCTGTCCCATGGAAGTTCACCAGTGCATTTGCTGAGCAACCACTAATTTGGACATAACTAGATTAATTCCCTGGCTCCAACCAGAAAGACTCAGTTTCAACTAAAAAAAAAAAGTGTAGGGCCAGCTGATGTCAGGAGAATAAGTAAAGTATAATTCCACTTTGAGAGTTTAAAAAGAGCCAATTTATAACCCATGAAAAGGTTATACATCTGTCTTCTTGAGAGAGCAGGATTTTTCTTCTTATGTCATTCATTCTATCAGCAGGCATTTGTTGCAGGCCTACTAAGTGCCCGGCACAGTGCTGGGCTCTGAGGATATGGTGGTTAGCAGCAGACTGCACCTTGTCCTTGCTTCGTGGAGCCGGTCAGGTCTCCAGATGCAATGCCCACATCTAAATGGCCAGCTTTTGCCATCTCAGTGATGCGCTCTTTAGCAATGCCAACCTGCTACATTCAGGAGATGCACAGGGCACAGAACTTCCTGTAAGTCACTATTTTAGATGAAGGTAGAAGGTTCTTTTTCAAACCAGCTTCCTTTCCCATCCAGCTGGGCCGGTACCCCCCGACAGATCAGACCTCAGAGCTTTCAGAAGCTATCGTGCCCCCCTGCCTTTTGGGGCCAAAGCCCCAGATATCTGCCACCCCAGAGTGCCTATTTGAAGGAGTTTATCTGGAGACTTAGAGTTTGTCGTGTGTGTGTTTGCGTGTGTGTGTTCGGTTAATGTGGGGTTTGGGGTTTCTTTCATTTTTTTCTAGTCTACCTTAAGGGGAAGTGAACGCCTCCCATGTGGAGACAGTGTGTGTTACAGATTTTTCTAAAACTTCCCATCGGGAAGTCGGTAATTTCTGATGATTCTGGAGCCCCCAGGACTCAGATACCTATTATCTTGTTTGCCTCCCACCCCGTGTGACTGCCTTCCGCGTGCACACCTCCCCCACCCCATGGACTCACTGCTCTTCCCCGCCCCCCACTTTCTCTAAATGTAGGCCTAGGATACACTTCTGTGTTGCAAAATTCAGCTAAGTTCCTGTTTCGATCTTTATTTTGAAATATTCTGTGTAAGAGGGAAGGGGGGGTGTTGTGAAGAGGGCAAGAAGCAGGGCACAGTTTCAACTTTCTGGACGAGGCCATGATGGAGATCGAAAGATGTTTGGGGAAGAGCCTGAATAAATAGCAATAAAATAAACCATCAGAGGGGAAGTCACGTGTTGGTGTGATGTTCATTGTTGTTTCACGGACACAGCCTGGAGTGAAGCAGTCCACACATGGGCCCTGTCCTGGTGGGCTCAGCCCCTGCTCTTCTGGGCTCAAGGTCAGGGTTCAGCAAGGAAATCTCGAGTTTAGAACCCCCTACACATTCAATGCATATGTATTACATGGCCACCACCCAAGGTCAAGACCAATACCCATAGTAAAGTCTGGCTATGTTTTTCTGGTGGTGTTCCCCAGAAGCAGACCCTGAAATAAGCATTTGGGAACAAATGATTTATTATTTATTAAGTCCGTCCAAAAGAAACCAGGAAGGGGGTAGAGGAAGCAGGATGAGGAAAGGGAAGAAGCCAAACAGGAATGTGACCTGAGGTGTAGCCTCAGCCTGCTCACTGAAGGAAGAGCTCTGGAACATACGTGGCAGCTCAGAGTCGTCCCAACTGGGGGCAGAGTTTTGTACACCTGCACCAGGCAGTCACTGGCGATGGGGACTGTGGCTCTCCAAATGGGCAAGGGGACACCAGTAGCCCATGAGCAATCATCTAAAGGGGATCACAGCTGCAGTGAGCAGCAAAGTCACAGGAGCTGGGGAATGGGCTCTTAACCAGAAGACGATCTGGCAGGGCACCAACAGTATCCACTGTAGATAATATCATATTCTTATATGGAATTGTTACATGTAGATATTTGTGATTTGACCCATGGTAGAAAAATCCATACTACATAGCCATGGTCTAACACGGTCTTCGTGAAACTTCGTGAAACTCTCTGAAGCCCTAAAATAAAGCCACCTAGTTGCTTGCTGGGCCTAGAAGCCACTCCCAATTCTTTGGGGGTATACCTCAGGAGGTCTTACCCCTCAGCCCCACCTTGGAATTCTGGACTGATATTTTGGTGATGCCATTTTAAGGAGCCACTGCAAAATGAAAGTCACTAGTTATACTCCCAGACTTAACCCATGGGTCCAGCCCTCTGAGGTCAGTCCTCCGTTTTATACCCAACTAATGTGGCCCAAGCCATAGCAAAGGCAATCTTCACTGTGGTTTCCTGACCCACCCATTTCTGAGACTCCCCAGAGGATGCTGGTGTGTTAAATCCAGTCTAGTGACACTTTCATATCTTGGCTACTCACCTACCTCAGGATTGCTGGAAGTCACCCTGAGACTTCTAGAACAGCGCTTTCCAATAGAAATATGCAAGCTACACATGCAATTTTAAAAGTTTCTAGTAGCCATGTTTTAAAAAGTAAAAAAAAGAAAAAAAGGTGAAGTTAATATGTTCCCTTTAACCCAATATATCCAAATTATCACCATTTCAACGTGTAATCAATATTTAAAAATATCGGGGTGCCTGGGAGGCTCAGTCGGTTAAGTGTCTGACTTCGGCTCAGGTCATGATCTTACAGCTCGTGAGTTTAAGCCCCATGTCGGGCTCTGTGCTGACAGCTCAGAGCCTGGAACCTGCTTCAGATTCTGTGTCTCCCTCTCTCTCTGCCCCTCCCCCACTCACGTTCTGTCTCTCTCTCTCTCTCCCTCAAAAATAAATAAACATTTTTTAAAAATTTTAAATATCAGCGAAATATTTCATGGTGAGGGAGCATAAGGCAAGCTGACCCCGACAAACCCCCTGTCCTCCCCAGGTGGGACTTGTGTGACGTTCCTCAGGCACTCCTGGCTGCCCAGGAACAAAGGAAAGGGAAAAACCAGTGGTTAATTGATAGAGATCACAGTCATGTGGGACCTGAGTCTCCATCACTTTGCAGATGTCTTAGTAAATTACAAGAAAAAGGCAATCTTACCAATAGCCTCATCTCCAGAATCCTGTAGACTCAGTTTCTTGGAGCCCCAACATCACCCTCCCCTCCATAGTGATGTGGGGAACAAAGGCAAGAAGGAAATGGTAGAGAAATTTAAGTTTGCTTATAGTTTGCAGCACATGGACAAATATTTGAGGCAGGCAGAGTAGGACATTCCTCCAGGGAAAAACCACCTTAGCTTGACAATAGCTAGGCCTCCAGGACCCTGTGAGTCCTCTGTAGCCTATGAAAGTCCTTTTGGAGACCTCCCCTTGCCTTTACCTCCCCCAACTCCCAAGGAGTATACAGTCAGTCACTCCTCACAATCCCTGGACAGCTCTTTCTGCCCACGGGTCCTGTCCCCCCGTGCTTTAATAAAACCACCTTTTTGGGGGCGCCTGGTTGGCTCAGTCGGTTGAGCAGCCGACTTCGGCTCAGGTCACGATCTCACGGTCCGTGAGTTCGAGCCCCGCGTCGGGCTCTGTGCTGAACTGCTCAGAGCCTGGGGCCCGTTTCGGATTCTGTGTCTCCCTCTCTCTCTGACCCTCCCCCATTCATGTTGTCTCTCTCTGTCTCAAAAATATATAAATGTTAAAAACATTTTTTTAATTAAAAAAAAAGAAAACAATACCTTTTTGCACCAAAGACATCTCAAGAATTCTTTCTTGGTTGTCAACTCCAGACCACCCCCAGAACCACATCATTTCACATTCTTCTATAGTAAGTCCTTGAACGCTGATGGATATTTTGTACTTAAAATCTTCATTCAGGCTAGCCATACTTTTAAAATATTTATTTATTTTGGGGAGAGCACAAGCGGGGGAGGGGCAGAAAGAGGGTGACAGAGGATCCAAAGCGGGCTGTGTGCTGACAGGCTGAGAGCAGCGACCCCAGTGTAGAGCTCAAACTCACGAACCACAAGATCATAACCTGAGCTGAAGTCAGATGCTCAACTGACTGAGCCACCCAGGTGCCCCCAGACTAGCCGTATTTTAGGTGTTCGATAGCCACAAGTGGCTACCAGGTTTGAAAGCATAGTTCTAGAATCTTCTCTGCCAGGCTGAGCCCCATTTATAAGAGTAGGCACATTCCTAAAATCCCCAGAGTCTGGCTAGTCTGACTGCAATGGCTAACAAAAATTTATTATTATAACACCGAAAAGAGAAGTATACAATAGACGTCAGCCCTCCAGAGCCCTGGTGTGCAGAGCCTTGTCCCTCCAGAAGGTCCTCTTGCCTGTGGCTGCTGCTGTGTTGCCCGAACTGGCCTCTCTCTCAGCCAGGGGAGTGCCTTTGGCCAGGTCGCCTCTGCCCCCTGTCAAGATGAGAACCCCCACTGGCCCCATGCCCGTGAAAGGGAAAATATAACTCCCTCACTTCTAGCCTCCTTCCCCTCACCATTGCCTGGGATACAACTTGCTTCTGTGTGTTACTCTAGGATGTGGGCGGCAAGTCCCGGGTGAGCCGAGTTGAGGTCCTCCTCAGCTCAAACCCTTCATTCCACACGGGATCCAATCCACGCCTCGGCATGGCCGAAAGGTGTAGAAGCAGGATCCCTCCTCCACCCCACCCCACCCGCCAAAAAAGAGCAGCCAGGGACGAATTCTGCCTGAAAGTGGAACTTATCCAGGATCCTGACCCTTGCAAGTGGCATCAGGTCCAGGGGGCCTAACGGCGATATTATTGGTAACTAAGTATAGCGAGTGACATCAAGTGACAGTGTGTGGAATCTCGTCTCCAGCCGGACAACCACAAAAAGGACATGCCCAGGCAGAAAGCTCAGCTCAACAGCCTTGTCTCGAGCCTGTCTGCTGTGAGAAATCAGCCTCTTCCCCTGTGCTTCACCTCTGGGCAGCCCAGGCTCCTTTTGAGCCGTGATCTTTGAGAAAGCGAAGGTCTGGGCTTCTCTTGCCAGTCTCGAAGCAAAGTGCCAGGTTCAGGTCAAGCCTGTTTCTGCCTCAGCCCTTCATGCTCTGTCAGCTAAGGCCCGTTTTGTCCGTCATGGGGCATACCGCCAGATGACTTTAATATTTACTTTTGAGAGAGCGCAGACGGGGTAGGAGCAGAGAGAGGGGGAGAGAGGATCCGAAGCAGGCTCTGCGCTGATAGGCTGACAGCAGCGAGCCCGATGTGGGTCTCGAACTCACGAACCTCGAGATCATGACCTGAGCCGAAGTCGGACGCTTAACCGACTGAGCCACCCAGGCGCCCCCGGCCAGGCAGTCTTACAGAGCAGTCTCTGGACCTGCATTCTGGAGCCCTCCTTCCCTGCTACCCTGTTGCTGAAAATGTTCAAAGACTGTTTTACTTCCCTCCTGCGATTCCTGGCACCTAGTGCTCAGCAAATACGTTTGCGGTTTTTTGGGGTTGTTTTTTTTTTAAGATTTTTATTTTTTTGAGTAATCTCTATGCCCAGCGTGAGGCTCGAACTTAAGACCCCGAGATTGACAGTCAACCGCTCTACTGACTGAGCCAGCCGGGCGCCCCGGCAAATATGTTCTGAATGAAACACAATGAAACAACTGTTCAGCTCACCTGCTGAACCTCTGCTCTGCACTACCTCGTCTTAGAAACAGCTTCCTGGGGCGCCCGGGTGGCTCCGTCGGTTGAGCGTCCGACTTCTGCTCAGGTCATGATCTCACGGTCTGTGAGTTCGAGCCCCACATCGGGCTCTGTGCTGAGAGCTCAGAGCCTGGAGCCTGCTTCGGATTCTGTGTCTCCCTCTCTCTCTGACCCTCCCCCGTTCATGCTCTGTCTCTGTCTCAAAAATATATAAACGTTAAAAAAAAAAAAAGAAAAGAAAAAAAGAAACAGCTTCCTAACCCCAGTTCAATGGGTCGTCGTCTTTCATTCATAAATGCTGCCTTTGTGCCAGTCACTTCTCAGCATGTCCCGTTAGAATCTTACAACAAGAATGCCCCACTACCTATAAGCAAGCTGTCTGGGGATTATAGGATTCCGTAAACCAAACCCCTCAAAGGCAACAGAGCCCAGGTTGAAATGACCTCTCCATAATGGAGCGCGTTCCCTCCAGTCTTCAGCTCAGAGTAAGGCGGCATCTCAAATCGCGAGCGGCAAATTACATTCATTCATCCACCATCCGTTCTTGTTTCCAACGAACAGTTACGGTAAGCGTCTATCATGCGTAAAACTCAAGTGATCGCGTGATCTTTTCATCTAAGCCAGAGTGAAAAGGGGGCGCTACCAATAACTCCACCCAGATAACTGATGAAAACTGGAGCCGTGCTGGGTAAACCAGGATACTTGTTCTCCCTGGAAACCCCTATGCGTGAGACATGAGCTCACCCCCTTCCCCAGGAACTGACTGCCAAGTCAGGGAGACAGGAGAGCAAGGAGGCAGATTGATAGAGTAGGCACCTGACAAATATTTGCTGAATGGAGGAATGAATAAGGTACAAAGAGCTGTGGGGACGCCTGGGTGGCTCAGTCGGTTAAGCGTCCGACTTCGGCTCAGGTCATGATCTCACCGTCCATGGGTTCGAGCCCCACGTCGGGCTCTGTGCTGACAGCTCAGAGCCTGGAGCCTGTTTCAGATTCTGTGTCTCCCTCTCTCTCTGCCCCTCCCCTGGTCAGAGAAGGGAGGGCTGGCAAACTGAGCAGAGACACAACCGGATGTAAATGTATGACACGTTTAAGAAATGGCGATGATGGGGCGCCTGGCTGACTCAGCTGGTTAAGCATCTGACTCTTGATTTCAGTTCAGGTCATGATCTCATGGTCATGAGACGGAGCCCCACAATGGGCTCCTTGCTGAGTATGGGGCCTAAGATTCTCTCCCTCTGCCCCTTGGCTGCTCAAGCATGCAACCACACACACGTGCACTTGCTTGCTCTCTCTCAAAAAATAAAAATTAAAAATTAAAAGCTAATAGGAAAATCATTTTTTAAGAAACCACCTGAGGAATGATCAAACTGTGGCACATCCCTACATTTAAACAGTTGGCAGCGTGGAGATGAAATAGATTTTGGACACTGATGCGGGAAGAGCTCCGAGGCAGAGCATGTGATGTTGGCATTTAAAAGAAAAAGAAAAAAAGAACGCCAAGCAAAGCCATGGATTTCTATAGAAACATACATATGTATGTACATGCAGAGAAAAAGATAGGGAAGCAATCCCTGAAATTGACAATACTAATCACCTCTGCGAAAGGTAGCGTGACGAGGGGATTTACACGTTACCTATGTTGCTTGAAATTTTTACATAGTGAGAATTTAATTACGTATGTAGTTTTAAATAATTTTTTAAAGCCGCCCGAAACCCTTGGCATCTTATTTATGCTGCAGTCTTCCCATCCCGATTAGCATAATCTCTTCTCTCTAATAATTCAAAGCTCTCTTCGGCCTCTTTTATTCCCCCAGCTGGGCTTCCTACTGCCAGTTTAAGGCTTACACTTCCTTCCAGATACTAATTCATTTACTCCTGCCCATGAGACGACCATGATTCTCTCCCCCCATTTTACGCCATAGGAAAGTAATGCACCGAGACACTAAGTAAGTTGCTCGATGTCACACAGCAAATGTCTGATAAAACAGGATTTGAACCCCCAAAGGCCGGCAGACTTAAACACTCCCCCTCCTTGCTCTCTAGAAGGTCAAAATCGCTTTTAAGTTTCTTCACCCCTCTGACTTGAGCTGTTTGCAGTAAGCCAATAAATAGTCACTACCAATGAATATTTACCACTGATTCCTTTTTCTGCATTTCATTTACACGGCTCTGTCTCTGATAGAAAGAAGTGTTCAAACTTCAGATTCGGCTGGAAAGGAAGTTGTATCACGTATTGCGTTTACAAAGCACACACCCACACACGGCCCGAGGACCAAATTAACTGCTAATTGGAGACTACGCTGGTGATGGGGCAGGCAGACAGGAGGGGGACAGAGGTTAAGCAGGGTGGGTGAGCTCTTTGTGTGTGTGCATGTGTGGTGTGTGCTGTGGTGTGATGCTATAGGGCCCAGCAACGTGACAGTCCCCAGAAGGCCCTGGGCCACTCGCTAAGTCCCAGCAGCTGAGCTGACTTCAGCTGTGCGAAACGCAGCCCCATCTGGACTGGGAGTGGCTCGTGACTTTTGCTCCGGGAGTTCCACAGAGGCTGCTCATGAAATTGGAGAAGTCTGTAGCATATGATTGTCCCCATCCCACTCGGAGAGAATATTTTGAGAAGTCTAATTATATGGTGGGGTTTGGAGGGAAGAGGGGCTAGATAAGCCCTTTCTAAGGGCAGGATGAAAAGGGCTATTAGGGAGGCTTGGGCAGTTCCGTGAGGCAGGGGCCCCCTCTGCAGGTGGACCAGACACAGTAGCTGCAACCACTACGTTCCCAAGAGCCCGTGAACCACTGTGTTCCTTGGGTGGCAGGCCCAGAGCCCAGCCGTCTCTCTAACAGAGGATACCGACCTGACCTCCCGGCTGTGTGACTTACATGAGGCGTTGACAGTCTCTGAGGCTCAGCTGCCTCAACTTGAAATGAAGGACATAAATCCTTACCTCGTGGGGTTGCTGTAATGATTAGACAGAGAAAACGTCCCCAGAGTGCCCTGCAGAGGGCCTGGTACACAGGAGCAGCTGTGCACCTCTCGAGGTGGCCGCTGACCTGGAGACCTTGGAGGCCATGCTGGGGGTTGGTGGTTGATTGGATGTGGCAGGGGGAAGAGTCAGGTGCACACTAGGTTTCTGGCTTAGAGATTGGGTAGACGGTGCTGAAAAGAGAGATGTGAGCGCCTCAGGTGGTATGTATGATTGGGGACAGGTTGAGTTTCAGAGGCCATTGGGACACCCAGACAGATGCTCAGGAGACAGCTGGACAAAGGGCGGGAGGGGGTCAGCCAGAGAGATGGAAGAGTGACAGCCCATTGGTCGAAGGAGCATGAAATCCTAAATTTTGGATGGCACGGATCCTAAGTCCCACCACAGAGATGAATTGGGGTGAGGTGGGTTTTTCTTGGAGACAAATAACTCTCCCAGGCAATAAAATTATCTGATATTTCTCCCCTAAATCTTACCTGATAAATCTCTTTTGGGGGGTGGGAGGGCGGGGAGGGTGGGTGATGGGTATTGAGGAGGGCACCTGTTGGGATGAGCACTGGGTGTTGTATGAAACCGATTTGACAATAAATTTCATATTTAATAAATAAATAAATATATATATATATATATATATATATATATATATATAAAATAAAATAAATCTCTCTTTAATCCTTGGCCCTCTGGTTGGGGGTGGGGGAGGGGAATCAGTGCAGGTTGCCCTAAATCACAAGACACTAGAAATAGAGTTGATCGTACAAATGACAGTGGATACAACACAATGCTCTTGGGGTTTAATTTTTAACTCTCGAGTGGATTTCCAGCCCTTGGGAAAGAAAGCACTCCTGATGCAAGATTCTCACCCCAGATTGCTCACCTTTCTCATTACCCAAAGACTAAGAAAGTCTGTAAAATGGGGGCGGGGGGGAGGGGGAGGAGTTATTCCAACTGGAAGGGTTGTTATGAGGACAAAGCAGACTGTTTATGTAAACACATTTGTAAGCGATGAGGTTCCGCATAAACTTAAAGTGACTAGCCAACTGTTGAAAAGCCATACTTCACTCGCTAGACAAATGGAAACTGAAAAGAAAAAAACCTTGGTTCTCACCATGAGGATACCTAGGGAAGATCTGTCAGGAGCTGGCCATGAAAACCTCTAAGCCGTGCAGCTGTGCCTTTCTGGAATCCCAAAGTTCAGGGCGGAGGTGCAGCCGCCCAGGAATTTGTTCCTCCATAACTCTGAGCTCCCCAAATCCCCATGAAGCCCAGGAACGATGTGACTGCAGGGCGCGTGGGCCCATTGGCACCAGGAGCCCCTCCATAAATCAAGGTCTCACTTCTGCTGGCCTCAGATGGCTCTTTCCAAGGTGACCTGGGTACAGTAAAAGAGTTATCACTTATCTAGGAGTAGCATCGACCTTGGAGACAAGAGTCGTGAAAATGCCAATGGGCCCCATTCTTTAGGAACGCGTTCCTTGGAGGGAGAGGATGCTCTCCCTTCATCTCAGAAGACGATTCAGCCAGGAGGAGTTAGAGAGAGGGTGATAATCTTCCCATGATTCCATCCAGGTTGGGTGGCCCAAGAGGCCCTGGGGCAGACTTGGAGAAGCCCTATTCCAGTGCTGGGTCAGCCCCAGTGGAAAGCCAAGGTGACCTCAGCCTTGTCAATAGTCACCGCCAAGACAGCGCCCCAAGACAGTCACATGAATCCCAGAACCCTAAATCAGCTGGCCCAACACCCTGATGCTACAGGCAAGGAAACTATAGGCCAGAGATGGGGAGGGACTTGTTCAAGGTCACACAGCCTTGAGAAGATTCAAGGTTAGACCCAGGGGTCCAGGCTGTTTCTTGTGACCTCACTACACACCTCCTTTAATGAGATCAGACAGCAGTGTAGCTGGCTGGTTCCAGCCCAGGGCTCCAGAAACTTAGCCCCAACAAACCAATTTGCCTGGCCATCTTAATTTCCCCAGCCGCATCTACATGAGCTGTGAGAGGAAACCAAAGACTATGAAAAGATGCCCTTCGTATGTCACAAACAAGCAGGCAGAGAAGGGAAACATCATTCCTGACAAACACAAGTACCTGGAAAGCTAACTACCTGCATAAACGCCCCAGGTGACCCAGGAGACCATGTGACTCGGAAGACTGAGGTCATCAAGCCCCCAGAGGGAGGCTGGTCCTGGGATGAGCCACGGAGAGGTTGGGGAAGGCAACTGAAATACCCAAAGTGGAGACTTCATGCACAGACCTCTCCCGTAAGACTGTTTTGGGTCTTAAGTGAGATGATGGATCCCAATGCTAGGCGTATAGCAGGTGTTCAAGCAATGGATTCTGCTGCTAAATGGCTAAGTAAGCCGTGCTGAAACCAGGACAGTCTCGGGCAAACAACACCGCGTCTGACAAATGTCTGACCAAAGCCACTAAGCTCATCACTAAGAGATGAGTGATACTACTGACAAATTTTCAGGAAGAAGAGGGGGCTAAATACGGACTGCACTCCCGATCGGGTGGCTCCTCCCCGCCGTCCTCTCAGCCCCACCCGTCCCAACACTCCCCGTCTCCGACTCCGCTCCCTTCTGGGAAGGTCACCTTAGGAAGGCGGGAGGTTCATTAGCATGCGCCGCGCACACCGCAACTGCGCACGCTCGCGTTGGCTTTCTCCGCCTTCCCTCCTCCCACCGGGGAAACTGGAACCGCCTCCCACTCGGCGGCTCCTGCCCGGCTAGCGGGGCCTCGGTGGATGCCGGCTGGGCGCCGCGGTGCTCGGCGGGACGACGGCGGAGAGCGACCTCAGGGTTAAGGGGTGGGGCTTGACGTCAGGAGCCAAGATGGCGGCGGCGGCGGTCGGAGTCTCCTTGAGGCGCCGGTTCCCGGCCACGGCCCTTGGCGGAGCCTGCCTGCAGGTGAGCTGCGGGGCCGGAGGAAGAGGGCAGGCATGAGAGTCATGGAGGCAGCCTGGCGCTGAGGGGGCCGTGGAGGAGGGCGAGGGAGCACAGGACAAGGCCACAGGGAGTGGAAGGACCCGCTCCCGCTGTGTCGCGCGCGGGTTTGGTCCTGGAGCATCCCAGTCCGTTATCCTTCTGCGCCTCGCCGCAGCCCGGGAGTTTATCAGGGCGGAGACGATTTTTTTTTTTAAGTTAAGGGGAAAGTATTCGGGGGGGGGGGGGGTCTTGAGGTGCCCAAGGTCATGTGGCAAGCGAGTGACTGTTGTAGCCGAATTCGAATCCAAACGTTTGGGCTCTAAGCCCGTTCTCTGTCCTCAAACTAGCCTCTGTGGAAGACACAGGGCTGCGGGAGTGGGAGGAATGGGAGCTGGGAATCGAGGTCTCTCCTCCAGGGTGCAGGGTTGGGGGCTCAGTAAACAGAGACTGGACCGGAATTAATAAAGGGCAGAGGAAAGGGAAAATGGAGGCAAATCAGATCCCTGAAGGATCTGGGCCCTTCCCGGTGGGGGTGGGGGGCTGCGGGAAAGGTGCCTTAAAGCAGCGTCGGATGACACTGACTCAGTGTCCCTGTCTGTAAAGGGCTTACGACCGTACCAAGCGCAGAGTTTTGGCATGGATCCCATAGGAACTGAGCCTGGTGCTGCCCTTATTTACTACTCAGTTTGCGGTGATAAGTTTCCCCACACCCCTTGTATTAGGACTCTACACAATTATCTCCATTCCAAATGGAAGATTTATTTGGAAGGGGAAGGGAAATTGGCATTGCACACATAAGGAACTAAGAATTTACAAATCCTTTTTTTTTTTTTTTTTTAACGTTTATTTATTTTTGAGAGACAGAAAGATGGAGCATGAGCGGGGCAGGGGCAGAGAGAGAGGGAGCCACAGATTCTGAAGCAGGCTCCAGGCTCCGAGCTGTCAGCACAGAGCCTGACGCGGGGCTCGAACTCACAGAGCGTGAGATCATGACCTGAGCCGAAGTTGAACACTTAACCCACCAAGCCCCCCGGGTGCCCCTACAAATCCCTTTGAAGTCTGTCTCCTCCTCTCAGCTCCTCAACAACCCCTGCAACGTGGGTGAATAGTAGTTCTTACCTCCTTTTTAGAAGTTTCAAAACTGAGGCCCCAGAGAAAATTTTTTTACTTGCTCAAAATATCACAGCTGCAAAGTGGTAGATCTAAGACCAAAATCCAGCTTGTTTGTCTGTTTGTTACATAATATGGGAAAAACTCTTAGCCCAGATCTGGGCACAGGGGAACCAGAAATACTCTTGCACTGACACGAGAATCTCTCTCATTTTAAATACAGCCCTGGCTGCATAACACAGTGCATACGGCCTGCCTTCAAATGCTAGTTCTTTCCAATGTGCTGTATATGAACTTGAATGAGTCATTTTATAGTCTTTCTAAAAAGGGGAGATAGGGAAGGAGGACTGCCTATCAGAGCTGGAAGTTTGTATCCGCTGAGCATATTAATGAGTAGTAATGACCTTGTTTACCAGGTCCTTTCATAGTTGCTGAGCAAGCAGTCAAGTTGTGAGAGCCCCACCAGTGAGAGCGAGTTCCAAAGCTCAGGTCCCTCTTCCATGAATGAGTTGAGCAGAAGGTTGGTTTCAGGTGAGGCCGTTGCAGGGCCTCCTGAGGCTAGAGAAATAGAGAGCTGCCTCCTGTCCACTCCCCCTCGTAGCAATGTGCATTCATACCCACGAAAGTCACCTCATAAGAGTCCCGAAATGAGCTTGGTGTATTATCTGAGTGATGTTGAGGTTCCTCGGACTCTAAGACACAGTAGAATATGGCTCTTCTGAATTCCTTTCATGCATTAGTCTGCACTGAACCATAGTTCTGCCTATAAGTGTTTAGCTGTAATGTATTACCTGCAATTGTATTGCCTTATTTCTTCATCTAGATTGTGAATTCCGTTAGGGCAAGTACTGCCCGCTTTCATTTGTGTGTATCATTGTTCTGAGCACTGGCAGGTCTTAGGATGCCCATCTGCCAATCAGAAACTGATGATATTGCCAACACTGAAAAGCAGAAATTATTTTCTGGGCTATGCTAGAAGGTTGACTCTCCAGTTTATAAGGTAGATATTAATACTCCCTACCCCTATACAAAAGACGGCTCTGTGGGGCGCCTGGGTGGCTCAGTCGGTTAAGTGGCCGACTTCGGCTCAGGTCACGATCTCGCGGTCCGTGATTTCGAGCCCCGCGTCCGGCTCTGTGCTGACAGCTCAGAGCCTGGAGCCTGTTTCAGATTCTGTGTCTCCCTCTCTCTCTGACCCTCCCCCGTTCATGCTGTGTCTCTCTCTGTCTCAAAAATAAATAAACGTTAAAAAAAATTAAAAAAAAAAGAGGGCTCTGTGCTGCCAGCATGGACCCTGCTTGGGATTCTCTCTCTTGCTCTCTCTCTCTCTCTCTCTCTCTGCCCCACCCCTATTGCTCTCTCTCTGTCTCAAAATAAATAAACATTTAAAAAAAAATTTTTTTTTAATATCCACCTGGATATCTGATAATACATCACAAACTTTGTTGGCCCAAAACCCAGCTCCTAGTACCTACCCCTCACCACACACAGCCCCACTCTGTCCTTCCTTCTCAGGTGATGGCACCTCCATCTTCCATGGGGCTTGGGCCAAAAAGTGCAGTCATCCTTGCTCTTTGCCCCGCTGTCACATCCAGTCTGCATGGAAATCCTATCAGTTCCTTCTTAAAATGTATTCAGAAACTTACCACTTCTAAAAAAAGGCAAAAACAAAACAAAACTTACCGCTTCTTACCATCCACAGCCACCAGCCTGGTTCAAGCTGCCAACATCCCTTAGCTAATTACCGTATACTGTAATTCTTGTGTGGTTTTCTCACTTTCATCTTTGATTCTCAACACAAACCAAAATAATCCTTTCAAAGCTTAAATCTGACTCTGTCACTCCTCTGCTCAAAACCAGTATTTTCTCATCTTACGGTAAAAGCAAAAACCATTACAAGGTCAGGGCACCTGGCTGGCTCATTCAGTACTGCACGCGACTCTTGATCTTGAGGTCATGAGTTCAAGGCCCATGTTGGGCATAGAGTGTACTTAATTTAAAAAGAGAGAGATAGAATATTCTCCAAAGTTGGAATCTCAAATATACAACTCATTGAGTGCATTTAAAGAAATTTGCTAGGGGGTACCTGGCTGGCTCAGTCGGTAGAGCATGAGACTGTTGATCTCCGGGTCATGAGTTCCAGCACAGAGATTACTTTAAAAAAAGCGGGGGGGGGGGGGGGCGCCTGGGTGGTTTGGCCCGTTAAGCTTCCAGCTTCAGCTCAGGTTATGATCTCGTGATTCATGGGTTCGAGCCCTGCATCGGGCTCGGTGCTGACAGCTCGGAGCCTGGAACCTGCTTCCAGATTCTGTGTCTCCCTCTCTCTCTGCCCCTCCCCTGCTCATGCTCTGCCTCTCTCTGTCTCTCAAAAATAAATAAATGTTTAAAAAAAAAAAAAAAAAAAAAGAACCTTACAGGATCCTATGTGATCTGGCTGTCCCATTAACTTCCCGATCTCCTCCCCCATTCCTGCCCCTGTAGCTCACTCCATTCTCAACTACACTGACTGCCTTGTTGCTCCTCAAACACATTTTCACCTCAAGATTTGGGCTCAGTGTCCCCTCTGCCCAATTTGCTCTTCCCCTGAGTTGGGTATGGCTTACTTACTCACCTTTCAGGTCTTTGCTTAGCTGTCACCTTTTCAGTGAAGAGTTCCCTGACCACCCTCTGCATCGTACTTATCACCCCCTGACATTACTATAGATCTTATTTGTGTGTGTCTCCAGTCACCATAAGCTCCATAAGGATCAGAGTGTGTGTGTGTTTTGCCCTGATCCCCAGGGCCTAGAACAGCCCTTGGAACATATTAGCCACTCTGTAATTATTTATTGAACAAATAAGTGAGTGTGTCTGGGCCAGCTACTGCGCAAGATCTTACTAATTGTATGAATTCAGTGTCCCTTGGATTTGTTTGAGGAAAGGAATTATCTTTGTGCTCTTCAGTATTGGATTTGCATTTTCGCCACATGTATAATGGGTAAAAGGTCGGGCTTTGGAGATTAAAAACAAAAACAAAGAAACCTGTGTTTGAATCCTGGCTCTTTTGGTCTATGATTTTTATTTTATTTTTTATTTTTATTTTTATTTTTATTTTTTACGTTTATTTACTTTTGAGAGATAGAGACAGAGCATGAGCGGGGAGGGAGCAGAGAGAGAGGGAGACACAGAATCCGAAACAGGCTCCAGGCTCTGAACTGTTGGCACAGAGCCCAACACAGGGCTCAAACTCCCAACACCTTGAGATCATGACCTGAGCCGAAGTCGGACACTTAACCAACTGAGCCACCCAGGAGCCCCTGTTTTTTATTTTTATTTTAGAGAGAGAATGAGCAGGGAGAGGGGCAGAGGGAGAGAGAAAGAATCCCAAACAGGCTCCACACTCAGCACGGAGCCAGACGTGGGGCTCAATCCCACAACCCTGAGATCATGACCTGAGCCAAAATCAAGAGTTGGACATTTAACCAACTGAGCCACCCAGGCGCCCCATTTTAATTTTTTAATGAGAATAATAAAACTTCCCTTTGTAGAGATGTTATAAAGATTAGAGACAATTTAGTACAACATTTCTTACACGGTAGGGGCTCAGTGAATGAAAGCCATTATTATTTTTTTTTTTTTTTACTTCTACTAGAACACCGACATAACAAATGTTCACGTTTCTCTATTGCATAAATGTATTTGTTCTTATCACAGCTGCCATAATCCTGTGGATTAACTCTTAGTGCAGCTCAAGACAAGCAAACTCCTTCAGTTTAGAACCACAACCACCTCTGGTAATTTTTATTTTTTGCATCTTCTCTCCTCATTCCTGTTAGCCGCCCCCCCCCCCCCCATTATCCCTCCAAGTGTTGTGTAAAACATGTTTTTAACTCAAAATAAACTTAAATTAGGTGTTTTTTAAAGAATGAGTTATGTGTTGGGACACCCCAAAACTTACATTTGGGGTTCCTCATGGTGCTCTGTTGTGATGCACCCTTGTGGTTTCTTGCTCACATCGTTCACAAGATAAGACTTCGTAAATGATGTCTAAAAAACCTAATCACTTTTGGGAAGATCTGCATGATCAAGTCTAGACCTTTGTAGTTTTGTAGAGTGGATATGAAGCAGACATACATATTAGAAAGAGTTGTTAAGGTGAGGACCCGTTGCACGAATCCACGGTCACCTTTGGCAGGTTTTGTGGGAATGAGACCAAGCTTGATAAGGCCGGATGCCTGTTGCCCTCAGACAGTACTTTTAAATCAGGCTTCACGGCCACGAAGCTGTAATTGACAACCTCAAAGTCCCAAGTTTTTTTGAAAGTCCAAGCTTTACCAATATTTTAGTGTAAAAAAAAAAAAAGTTTCTTTTTTAAGGAGTTAGATATTTTTTTAAATGCATTTTATTTTTCTCCCTCTCTCTACCACCTACCACAGGCAAGGCAGCCACCCACTCTGGGAAATAATTTGGTTATTTTGTAAAAAAAACGAGATATGCAGCTGTCCTGGAATCCAGGAGTTACCTTCCTGGGCATTTATTTATCCCAGAGAAGTGGAGATATGTTCACACGTACTCGTTATAATTTCATTCATAATAGCCAAAAACTGGAAACAGCCCCGAGGTCCTCTAGTGGGAGAATGGCTGGACAAACTAGGGTCCATCATACCATGCAGCACTACTCGGTAGTAAAAAGAAACTACTGTTGACGTGCACACAACTTGGATGAATCTCCAGAGAATTCTGCTGAATGGAGAAAAACCAATCAAAAGGTTCCATACTAGATGATTCCATTTATATAACATTGTTGAAATAACAAAATTACAGGAGTGAGAGACTAAGGGGGGAGGTATGAGGGGAGTGGCTTTGATAAAGCAATCCCAGGGGTCTTTTCGGGGGTGGGAATGCTCTGTGTCTTGACCGTTGATATATCAGTGCTGATGTTTTGAGATGGTGCTATAGATCGGGACTGTTTTCATTGGGGGAAATTGAGTAAAGGGTATGAGGGGGTCTCGTTATTAATTCTTAAAAATGCATGTGATTCTATATCTCAGAATGGAAAGTTTAATTTTTTAACAAAGCAACAGACTGGATATATGCGACAGCATGAGGGAAATCCAGAAGCATTATATTAGGTGGTAAAAGCTAGACCCAGGATGCACTGTCTGATTGCATTTATATGAAATTCTGTAAAAGGGGGCAGGGGTGCCTGGGTGGCTCAGTGGGTTAATTGTATGACTTCAGCTCAGGTCAGGATCTCGCGGATCATGAGTTTGAGCCCTACATCAGACTCTCTGCTGTTACCGCAGGGCCCACTTTGGATCTTCTGTCCCCTGTCTTTGCCCCTCCCCTGCTCGTTCTTCTCTCTCAAAAATTAATAAATATTTTAAAAAATGAAATTCTGTAAAAAAATCTGTAGTGATAGAAAGCAGATCAGTTGCAAGGGGGAGGGAGTGGGCACTGATTGTAAAGGAACACTAGAGAACTTTCTAGGTGGAAGTGTGCCGTCATAATTATGGTAGCAGTTATACCACTTTATTAAAACTCTTCAAACTGTACACTTAAAATTGGTGAGTTTTATCATAATGAAGTAGACTTTATCATCTAACCAAAACGAGGTGAAGCACTAAGCAAGCAGAAGCCTGCTGGAGTATCTTCAGTGATCTTTTCTTTTCACTTCCTTCACTTTGTCTTAAGTGCCACAAGGTGGCGTTAGCCAAATGTTCCTGTTTTACAAAATGGAGTCCCTAGGGACGCCTGGCTGGCTCAGTTGGTGAAGGGAGCGACTCTTAATCTTGGAGTCATGAGTTCAGGCCCTGCAGAGAGCTTTTTAAGAATAAGTAAAATAGGGGCGCCTGGGTGGCGCAGTCGGTTAAGCGTCCGACTTCAGCCAGGTCACGATCTCGCGGTCCGTGAGTTCGAGCCCCGCGTCAGGCTCTGGGCTGATGGCTCGGAGCCTGGAGCCTGTTTCCGATTCTGTGTCTCCCTCTCTCTCTGCCCCTCCCCCGTTCATGCTCTGTCTCTCTCTGTCCCAAAAATAAATAAAAAACGTTGAAAAAAAATTAAAAAAAAAAAGAATAAGTAAAATACAGTAGCATGGAATAGAATCCTGCTAAAGAAGAAAAAAAAAAAAAAATGGAAGTCCCTAATGGAAGATGTTCTTTTGTAGAAATGACTTTCCTTTTATTGCTGACGTTAGCCAGCCTGGTGATAAAGGAAAAATCTGCTTTTCTCTTCACCTTCACTTTCATCTTCCCATCTTTCCTTTTTTCCTCTTGGTAGCTGATGTTTATATTTTCAGCCTCACTTAATTTGGGACGTTTTTTGCCGGCAAGTAAGAAACACCATCGCACCTCTTGTAATTACACCATTAACCTCCCCAGTTTTGTCTGTTTTTACCAGTTTGTAAGAGAGTTAGCTGACCTGGGATATAGTCTGTGTGTTTCTGCATACAGACCAGGGGCTCAGCTTCTAACTGCCGTTGGACTGACAGGATCCCTGCTCTGCTCCCAGGGTAGAGCCAGCGGTGGCCGCCTTGTGTGTTCACCTCGAGGGAAAGGTCTTCAAGGACTGTGGAATGGGGACAGCATGTTTGCATTTGCCTAATGCTCAATTTTTGCTTTGTACTTTTTTCTTTTTTTTTTTTTATTTAATTTTATTTTAAATTCCAGTATAATTTCTTGCGTGTGTCTTCAATTTTTCCTAACCACGAATTGAAATGCTATACACAAAGGCCTGGACCAGGTATGCTAGAAGATGCAAAATAGAACCTGTTCCATTCTGTGAATGATTAGTTTTATGTGTCAGCTGGGCCACAGGGGGCCAGATAGCTGGTCAGACATTTTGGGTGTTTCTGTGAGGGTGTTTTTAGAGGAGGTTAACATTTAAATCAATAGACCCAGTAATGCAGATTGACCTTCCTGATGTAGGTGGGCCTTATCCAATCAGTTGAAGGCATGAATAGACCAAAAGGCTCCCCTTCCTCCAAATAAGAAGGAATTCTTCCTGCCTGACTGCTTTTGAACTGAAACGTCGACTCTTCTTGGGTCTTAAGCCTGCTGGCCTTTGGCCTAGAACCACATCATCGGCTCTCCTGTTCATGGACCTTCAGGCTTTGACTAGATTTACATCATTGGCTCTCCTTGCTCTCCGCTTGCTAACTGCAGCTCTTGGGACTTTCTATCCTCTATAATCATGTGAGCCAATTTCTCATAAAAAAAAAAATCTCTTTTTATGTATATGTATATGTGTATATATACCTTTCATATGTATCATGCATTTATATGGATAGACACACTATTGGTTCTGTTTCTCTGGAGAACTCTAATACACATGCCCTCAAGGCATTGAGACATAAAAAGGAGACAGAGCCAAGAAGAAACCTCCAGATATTCACAAATGACTAGTACAGTGTTCAGGAGCATCGGCTCTGGGGTCAGACAGACTTGGGTTCCAGTCATAACTCCTCTTGTCAGCTGTGTTATCATGGGCCCATTGCTCAGTCGCTGAGCCTCATTTTTCTCATACAAAGACTCAGTGGAGTAATTAGTATAAAGCATTTACTACAGTTCCTGGCAATAATAAATTGTGGCCTTAAAAATGAGTGTGAATTGGGGCGCCTGGGTGGCTCAGTCGGTTAAGCGACCGACTTCAGCTCACGTCATGATCTCACAGTCCATGAGTTCGAGCCCCGCGTCAGGCTCTGTGCTGATAGCTCAGAGCCCGGAGCCTGCTTCAGATTCTGTGTCTCCCTCTCTCTCTGACCCTCCCTCGTTCATGCTCTGTCTCTCTCTGTCTCAAAAATAAATGAACATTAAAAAATTTTGAAAAAAAAAAATGAGTGTGAATTTAAATATAAAACTTTTGAGCAACAGCACCCTTTTTGTAAATATGTTATGGGGAAGCTGTTCTGGTGAAGGACGGAATTAACCAGAGACCAGCCCTCTTAACCTGACCCTCTCATAGCAGCCTCTAAGGTGGTAGCACTCTGGAGTTGCTGAGCTCACCGTGTGAGACCCACTGGCAGAGATGTAAGTGTCCAGGAGATGGGATAGAATCATCATGGAGAACAGGACTCGGGTGTTGGTTAGTTCCCTACATGGGTTCTGTTTTACAGTATTCTTCACCGTCTTTCCTGCTGCAGTGCTGTGAGCTGAGCGTTCGTGTTCCCCCAAGTTCAAACGTCGAAACTCTAATCCCCATTATGATGCTATTTAAAGATGGAACGTATGAGAGGGAATCAGGGTTAGATGAGGTCATGAGGGTAGAGCTCTTACGATGGGATTAGTGCCCTTACACAAAGGGGAAAAGACGTGAGATCTGTCTCTCCGCCACATGAGACAGCAAGGAGGTGGCCATCTGTCAACCAAGAAGAGGGTCTTCGTCAGACACCAAGTCTGCCTGAGACCTTGATCTTGGACTTCCCAGCCTCCAGAACCGTGAGAAATTTGCCGTGTTTAAGCCACCCAGTCTTTGATGTCTTGTTACAACAGCCCAGACTGATGGAGACACCTAATCTAGAAACACCGGCATCTCGTTTTGACAACCGCAGTAGCTTTCTACTGGTCTCTCCGCGTGTTGCCTGACAATTCTTCCTTTGTAGCCAGTGATATCATTCTCAAAAATAAAAATGATTATGTCATCCACCTGATAATTCGTTCTGGCTTCTCATTGCTCTTAAGGTAACATCAGAATCTTGACTTCCTCACATTTCCCACTCCTCCGACCTTACTCAAGCCCCCCTGACTCATATTCGACTTTTCTCCCAGATGCGCTGTGCTCTCCCCCATCCAGGCCTCTACACGTGTTGTTCCCTCAGTTTATAACACTCTCTAATCCCTACTCACCCAGTCTCAGCTTCATTATCATTTATGGGGCCTTCCCTGATCTCTTGTACTAATGTAAGTCTTTTCTGTATTCTTCCCTCTTTATACTTTATCATAAATATTTAATTTCTCTCTTGCTTAAAGTAGATTCCGTGAGGGCAAAGACTGTTTCGTTAAGTGCTATTTCACTAGCCCCCAGCACCATGTCTGGTACATGACGTGCTAGGTGCTTAATATTTGATGGCTATTGAATGCCTGTTGCAAGAAGACAGTAACGTGTGGGTTTATAGCCAGTGCTGTAGTTTATAGCACCAGCTAAACAGTAGGATTTGTCTTGCATTTTAATAGCTTTTTCCCCCCCTTCTTGTGAACCTTTTCGATTTCAGGCCTGCCGGGGGGCACAGACAGCGGCAGCCACAGCTCCCCGAATCAAGAAGTTTGCCATCTACCGATGGGACCCAGACAAGACGGGAGATAAGCCTCGTATGCAAACTTATGAAATTGACTTGAATAAGTGAGTATCTCTGTGAGAGCTAGATGTTTGCTAAGTGAAGGTGAGCTGTTGATCCGAGTCAGGGACCTGCTTTTCACATCCGCGGAAGGTTTAAAAACAGATCACCCAGTGGCCCTGGAATTTATCGTCTCTTTTTCATATGAATGAGGTAGGCACCTGATTCGAAAAGATAATTAATACCAGGAAGAATAACTTTTGTAAAATTCCTTTCCTTTCCCCAAATCAGAGGATGACAAATTTCTTTTTTTTTTTAAATAAAGTTTATTTCTTTCTGAGAGAGAGAGAGAGCACGTGCACATGAGTGGGGGAGGGGCAGAGAGAGATGGAAAGAGAATCACAAGCAGGCCCCACACAGTCATCGCAGAGCCCGACGTGGGGCTCGAACTCCCGAACCATGAGATCGTGGCCTGAGCCGAAATCGAGAGGTGGACACTTAACCGACTGAGCCACCCGGGCCCCCCCAGAGGATGACAAGTCTCTAGGAGTACTGGTAGAGCTGGAAGGACACCGTAAATGTCTCTGGAATGGTAATATGACAAGATAGCGATGCAGTTAAAATAGTAGCAGAGATCCATACCTCTGTATTATTTGTCTTTCTGTCATATCAAAGTGCCACAGACCTAGCGACTTAAAACGCCTGGATTTATTACTTTTCAGTTCTGCATGTTAGAAGTCTGGGGAAGGTGTCATCAGACCATGGGTCAAGGTGTCAGCAGGCCCTGTTTCTTTCTGGAGACCGGGGAAATCCGCTTTCTGTTCCCTTGGGCTGTTGGCAGAATTCAGTTCCTTATGGTTGCAACACTGAGGTCCCTGGTTTCTTGTTGGCTGTAAGCTAAGGGCCGCCCCCAGGTTTTAGAGGCCATGCACCCCGCAGCTCATACTCCCCGTCTTCAAAGCCAGCGACAGCGGGGTGAGTCCTCACCTCTTTCTGAACCACTTTCATCATCTTCCACCCCGGAGGACCTCCACAGGCAGCCAAACGGAAGAAAATCTGGTGAGCTGGGCTCCCCAGCTCCCCACTGCACCACCTCTCCCCTCTCCAGTGTAATCAGAACTGTCCTATTTCATAATCTGTTTTATTTGTAAATGAATAAGGACTTTATGTGTTTTGAACAAAAGCTTCCGTGGCACAAAAAAAAAAGATTTGAAAACTATTCTAAATGCTTTCTTTGACTTTACCAACATGTAAGTTCTATTAAGCACTAGAGTTAGTTGATATATAACCTTGTCAGACAGACACTTACCAAATACCCAACAACCAAAAGTGATTAGTAAAATGCGTGTTAAAAACAAAAAACTCTAACTACTTGGAAGTTAAAAAGCACTCTTTTAAACAACTACTTTTATTAAGGAATCATTTCAAATATTGTTGGATACTTGGAGAATAAAAACAATGCAAATCAAAACCTACAGAATGTGGCTGAAACTTCAGAAGAGTTAAATTCATAACTAACTTTTTAATGTTTATTTATTTTGAGAGAGAGCACAAGCAGGGGAGGGGCAGAGAGAGAGAGACTCCCAAGCAGGCTCCGTGTTGTCAGCGCAGAGCCTGATGCAGGGCTCAATCCCGTGAACCCTGAGATCGTGACCTGAGCCGAAATCAAGAGTCGGACACTTAACCGACTGAGCCACCCAGGTGCCCCCATAACTATTTTTTGACGCTAAAAAACGTAAAGAGTAATTGCATTCTTCTCCGGTTACGGCAGGGTAGCTTTCATCGTACTAACCCTCAAGTAACAGCTATAAACTCTGGACAGAAGACAAGCAGTAATGACCTACAGGCACAGCAGAGTGACCAGAGACACTGGGAATGAGTTGACACTTGGAAGAACAGAATGTTACTGGGTTTTACACTCTGTGACCTGAGGGCAAGCCCCAGTGGAAGCAGAGGTACAAGGCCAAAAACACGGTAAAACCACAGTCTTACTTACTAGCTTGATGTTGTATAGCTACCACAGTAACCAGTAAACGAGGGGGCAGTCCTGGAAAGAAACATAGAGGGGGAGCCCCAAAGTCTGTTTGTGAACTGCCCAAGTCTGAAGTTCAGCCCATAGTAATTACTGCTTTAAAAAAAAACACAAAACAACTCAGGGGCCCTTGGCTGGCTCAGTCGGTAGAGCATGCAACTCTTGATCCCAGGGTCGTGAGTTTAAGCCCCACATTGGGCATGAGGTGTACTTAAAATAGAAAACTATTTTAAAAGGATTTTTTTTTTAAATCGATACTCTGTAGAGAAACACAATAAAATCCAGAGTTGCCACGTCATTTATTCACAAAGTCCAGCACATAGTCCAGAATTACTAACCATATGAAGAAACAGTGAAACCTGACCCATACTCAAATGGAAAGACCAGCAATGGAGGCCACCCAGCCCTGAGCAGTCCAGGTGTTGGAACTAGATGTGGATTTTAAGGAGTTATCCCTATGCTCGTAGATAAAGGAAAAGATGCTCACGAGCTAGAAAATCTCAGCAGGGAAATAGAAACTTGTAAAAAGAACCAAATGGAAAATCTGGAACTGAAAACAGCAATATCTGAAATAGAAAATTTACCGGATAGCAGATTGAAGACAGCAGGAAGATTCAGTGACCCTGAAAATACATTAACAAGAATCACGTGTTCTTGAGACTAAAAAGATTGGAATGATATCAGAAGGTTTAACATATGTCATTGGAGTCCCAGAAGGAGTGGAGAGAGAGAAAGGGCAAAAAAAAAAATACTTGAAGAGCTAATGACCAAGAATTCCCCAGGCTGGTGAAAGACATAATTGACACATTCAGGAAGCATGAACTTCAGACAAGGTAAATACAAGGAAAACTACACCCAGGAACATCATACTCCGGTTGCTGAAGATCAGAACGAAAGAGGAAATCTTGAAAGCAGGAACGATAAAACACATTACAGCCTGGGAAGCGATACAAATGATTGTTTACTCAATAATTGTAGATGCCAAAGGACCATGAACCGCCATCGCTTCATTACTGAAAGAAAAACACCGTCAGCCAGAACCCTGTACTCCGCAAAATGGTGAGGATGGAATGAAGACATTTTCAGGTAATAAAAAATCCAAGAATTCACAGCCAGAAGACCTGTACTAAGTGCAGTGTGAGAAGTTGTCTTGCCTGTTGAGAAGGAAGAAAGGAGAAGGAACGAAAAGCACTAGCTATGGTAAATAGGAAACCATTTTTCCTCTGAACTCCATTAAAGTATACATATGACTGTTAACAACCTAATACCGTGTTGTGTAACAGACCGCTTACACAGATGTAATGTGTGTGATGACCAGCATAAGGGCTGGGAGTGGGTTGACCTGTAAGGTTGGAGGGTTCTTACAGTACATGAAATGGTACAGTATTCACTCGAAATAGGTCGAAAAGTTAAGGACACATTATAATTCTAGAATAACCATTTATTAAAACGCAGAGTGAGATAGCTAAAAGCCAATATATAAATTAAATGGAATTCCAAAACTGCTTACTCCATCTAAAAATGCTACTTAAAGCAGGAAAGAAAGAACAGGGGCAAAAATGTTGGGACAAATAGTAAAATGAGAGAGCCAAATCCAACCTCATCAATAATTATATCATTAAAGGCATTAAACACTCCAATTAAAAGGCAAAGACTGTCAGAATAGATAAAAAGCAAAACCCAATTTCATGCTACTTATAAGAAATACACTTTAAATATTGTTAAAAACAAAACTAAGTAAAATTTAAAGATCTTACTGGCATGGGGCACCTGGGTGGCTCATTCTGTTAAGCGTCCAACCCTTGGTTTTTGGCTCAGGTCATGATCCCAGGGTCCTGAGATCGAGCCCTGAGTCAGGCTCCACGCTGAGCATGGAGCCTGCTGAAGATTCTCCCTCTCAGTCTGCCCCTCCCCTGCTCACACGCTCATGCTGTCTCCTTAAAAAAAAAAAAAAAAAAAAAAATGGAAAGGGATGTCTGGGTGGCTCAGTGGATTAAGTGCCCAACTCTTGATTTCTTGGTTTCGGCTCAGGTTAAGATCTCACAGTTTGTGAGTTCGAGCCCACATCAGGCTCCGTGCTGATGGTGCACAGGCTGCTTGGGATTCTCTCTCCCTGTCTCTTTGCCTCTCCCCTGCTCCCACACGTGCTCTCTCTTGAGTGCACACGCGTGCGCGCTCTCTCTCTCTCTCTCAAAATAAATAAATAAACCTTAAGAATTTTTACATAATTTAAAAATAATTTTTTTTTAACTAAAGACAGATCATCTGAACATTATCAGTCATCTTGATCTAATTAATATTTTTGAGACACCACACCAAACAGTTGTAAAATACATGTTCTTATCAAGTGTGCAGGGAACATTCACTGTGATGCTGGGCCATAAAACAAATCTCAGTAAATTCCAAAAAATTAGGATCTTCTAGAGTGTATTCTCTGACCACAATGGAATTCAAATAGAACACAGTAACAGGGGGCACCTGGATAGCTCGGTTGAGCATCTGACTCTTGATTTTGACTCAGGTCATGATCCCAGTGTCCTGGGATCAAGCCCCATGTTGGGCTCCATGCTGAGTGTGGAGTGTGCTTAAGATTCTCTCTCCTGTCCCTCTCCCCTTCTCATGCGCACACTCTTTCTCTGTCTCTCTCTCTCTCAAATAAAAAGAAAATATGAATAGTTCTGTATTCACTATAGATATGAGATGCGTTGTCAAAAACCTTTTCATGAAGAAAACTCCAGGCCCAGTTGGCTTCACTGATGAATCATGAAACATTTAAGAAAACTCCTAATGCCTGTTACATCCTTTCAGAAAATAAACAAGGAATAATCACTTCCCAGTTCATTTTAGGAGGCCATCAAAACCTGACTCCAAAATCTAATGGAGACGTCTCATTACAAAAAGGAAGGCTATGGATTGGTATCTTTCATGAACATAGACACAAAAATTCTCAAGATTTCAGCAGATCAAATCTAACCATCTATAAGAAAAGGATAATGCCTTAATAACCAAGTTTGGGCTTGTCCCAGGGGTGCAGAGTAGTTTTAACATTGGAAAATCATGGGTGCCTGGGTGGCTCAGTTGGTTAAGTGTCCAACTCTTGATTTCAGCGCAGGTCATGATCTCACTGTTTGTGAAATGGAGTCCACACCAGCCTTCAGGGTCCGAACTGGGTGTGGAGCCTGTTTGAGATTCTCTCCTCTCTGCCCCTCCCTGCTCACAGTTCCCACTCCCACCCCCACCTCTCTATCAAAGTAAGTAAACATTTAGGAAAATTGGAAAATCAGTCCGTGTCATTCACCTTAGTAACAAGATAAAGGAGAAAAACCAGAAGTCTGCACACTTGAAAAAAGAAGGGGAGCTTCCTCGACTAGATAAAGAGCATCTATGGAAAATCGACAGCTCACTATGAAATAGTTAGTGCTCTGCCCATAAGGAACATAGCAAGGGTGTCCACTCCGCTTCTGTTGAGTGTTCTACGTGACATTTGAACAAGTGCATTAAGGGCAAGTTAAAAATAAAGGGCATGAAATTTGGAAAGGAGGAAATAAAACTGTCACCAGTCACAAATAACATCATTGCTTACATAGAAAATTTGAGGGAATCTACCAAAAAAAAAAAAGAAAATTCCAGGGAATCTACAAAACTACAAGGACATAAGTAAATTTAGCAAGGTTGCATGGTACAAGGTCATGCAAAAAGGGGTTTTTTGTTTGTTTTTTTACTAGCATCAGCCATTATAGAATTTTATTGGAGGTTCTAACCAAGGAAATTAGGCAAGAGAAAATAGAGCAAATTGAAAAGGAAGAAGGAAACTCTTCATAGATGACATGACCTTGTATATAGAAAATCTTAACAAATCCACACCAAGAAACTATTAGATCTAATAAACTAGTTCAGCGAGGATATAAGATCAGTATATAAAAATCAGTTGTATTTCTATAAACTAGTCGTGAACAGTCCTTAAATAAGAAAATGGTTCCATTTACAATAACATGAAAAAGAATAAAATGCTGAGGATCCAACTTAGCAAAAGAAATGCAAGACTTGTACGCTGAGAACTATAAAACATCGGTGACAAGAAATTAAAAACCTAGGGGCAACTGGCTGGTGCAGTCTGTTGAGCATCCGACCCTTTTTTTTTTTTTTTAAGATGGTATTATACATTCCCTTTTTTTTTTTTTTTTTAACCCTTATTAAAGAAAGAGAATGCAAGTGGGGGAGGGGCAGAAAGAGCAAGAAGCCCAAGCAGGCCCCTCACTGTCAGTGCAGAGCCCACTGCAGGGCTCCAGCTCAGGCTGTGAGATCATGACCTGAACTAAAAATCAAGAGTCAGATGCTTCACCGACTGAGCCACCCTGGGTGCCCCAAGTGTCCCAGTTCTTGATTATGGCTCCAGTCATGATCCCCAGGTCAAGGGATCAAGCCCCACACTGGGCAACACACTTGAGTGTGGAGCCTGCTTAAGATTCACTCTCTCCCTGGGGCGCCTGGGTGGCTCGGTCGGTTAAGCGGCCGACTTCGGCTCAGGTCATGATCTCGCGGTCCGTGGGTTCGAGCCCCGCGTCGGGCTCTGTGCTGACAGCTCAGAGCCTGGAGCCTGTTTCAGATTCTGTGTCTCCCTCTTTCTCTGACCCTCCCCTGTTCATGCTCTCTCTCTCTCTGTCTCAAAAATAAGTAAATGTTAAAAAAAAAAAAAAAAAAGATTCACTCTCTCTCTTTGCCCTGTTCACTCTCAAATGGGGGGGGAAGAAAAAAAGGAAAGAAATTAAAGACTTAGATAAATGGAAAGACATCCCATGTTTAAGGGCTGGAAAACAATTTTTTTAAGTAGTCTCCGCCCAACGTGGGGCTCAAACTCACAAGACTGAGTCACATACTCCTCCAACTGAGCCAACCAGGCGCCCCTGGAAAACAATCTTTTTAAGGTGGCACTGCACCCCTAAATTGATTTACACATTCAACACAATTACTGTCAAAAGCCCACCAGTCATTTTTGCAGAAATTGACAAGCAGATCCTAAAATGTATATGGAAATGTAAGGGACACAGAATAGCCAAAAAAATCTTGATTTCTATGTAAAAATGTTATTTGCATCTTTGTATATGATAAAGGAGAATTTAAGCAAGCTAAGGGTCCTTCCATAGGAAAACAGGTGATTACTGTCCTTTATTGGAGATGTTGAATGAAAAAAGCAAGGTGTTATTATATATATTGCTTTTTTTAGGTGTGAGAAAAATATACCAAACTCTTTAACAGTCCCTAGCTATTATGAAATTTAGCAGGAGAGATCACTTGAAGGGAGGGCTTTGGCTTTTTAACTTGATATTTGAAATTTTTGTAAAAATAAAGAGGATTGCTGCCATTTAAAACATGCCAGGACAAGAATAGACAGATCATTTGAATTTTTTTAAGTTGCAAAATAAACTCTACTTCAGTGAAATTCTGTTACAGAATACCAGAAGGAAGTACCATGAATCAGAAGCAAAAGAAGGTTTAGTCAGTCAGTGATTTGGGGCAATTGATTAGCAGTTTTTGTAATTTGGGGGGAATAATTTTAAAATGCATGGGGTGCCTGGGTGGCTCAGTTAAGCTTCCAACCTCAGCTCAGGTCATGATCTCACAGTTCATAAGTTCGAGCCCCTCCCCTGCTCGTGTGTGTGCGCGCGCGCTCTCTCTCTCTCTCTCTCTCTCTCTCTCTCTCTCTCTGTCTCTGTCTCTCAAAAATAAATACACATTTTTTTTTTAATGTAAAATCTAGAGGGAAATTCTAGTCTTGAAACGTCAGGAAGGGGTTTAATCTTTTTAGATTTAAAATTGATAGTACTGGGGCCCTGGCTGGCTCAGGCAGAGGAGTGTGTGACTCTTGATCTTGGGATTATGAGTTCAAGCCCCATATTGGGTATAGAGATTATTAAAAAATAAAATTTTATAAATACATACATACATTAAAAATAGTGATAGTATCATAAGGGGAAAGGGTGGTCAACTGTAACATGTAAGCATTTAAATCTGTGTGGTTTAAAAGTTCCATTACCAAAATTAGAAGTCAAATAGCCAATTGCTGGTTATGGGCTGGAGGTGAGGGAGGGGCAGGATTCGCCACTGATAGAGTAGATTGGTGGTATAAATTTGGTCTTTTCCAGGGTTTCTGGCTCCTAAAACCCTTGTGATCCAAAGTGATAAGAGCTATAGGGTCATCTTTTGTTATAATAGTTTTGGTTTTGTTCCCAGTTCCTGAAATAGCTCCGGATAAATACTGAAGGTGAAATGGGCTTGTATTTTTTATTCATGACAAGCCCCTTTCAGCCGCCTGAGTTTACTCTAATGAGGTGGTTTCTAGAAGTCTAGATAACCACAGGTTGGGTTGGGGGCTGATTACTAGGGAACCAACCCTGTGTTTAGACTGTTGGAACCCTCTGCCCTACCCCTTGACCTGAGAGGGAAGAGAGGTTAGAGGTCAAACCACCGACCAGCAGCACCATGTAATCAATCATGCCTGTGCCGTGAAGCCTCCATGAAAGGACCCGGATTGTGGGGTTCAGAGAGTCTGGGTGCGTGAACTCGTGCAGGTGCAGGGAGAGGGCACGGAAGCTCTGCTCCCCTTCCTGGGCACCTTGCCCTGTGCACCTCTTCCACTTGGCCATTCTACTAAATCAGAACCTAGTAAATTACCTGTTTATCCAAGTTCTGTAAGCTGCTCTAGCAACTGTCAAACCCAAGGGAGGGGATCATGAGAATCTCTGATCCACAGCCAGTCTTCCAGGGGACAGCCCGAGCTTGCAGCGGGCAGCGGGTGTCCGAGGACGGTGGGGGTGGGGGCCGGGACCGAGCCCTTCAGCTGTGGGATCTGATGCTGTCACCGGCCAGTGGTGGTGGGGCCAGATTGAGTTACACTGTGGGGACACCCAGCTGGGGTTGCAGGATCGCTCGGTTCCGGAAACCACACGCCTGGTGACCAGGAGTGTCAGAAGTGAAGTACTGGGAATGATGAGTTTTGGAGCTTTAAAAAAGATTTTTTCCTTTAAAAACAATTCCTAAGATCTCCTAAACAAAGAGGCAAAGAACATGGGTGGACCGAGTCTGTAGCATAGTCGACTAGAATGAAGGTGCCTCGCGGGCAGGGTTTTCATCTGTTCTCTGGTGTATGTCCAGCAGCCAGCGTGGAACCTGGCACAGCACACTTCCAATAAGCAGCTGGAGCGTGAAGACACATCAATGGCTTTATGACAGATACTCAACCACTGAAATACTCAAAGATCTCAGATTAAAACGATAATACTTCTCCATTCTCAAAATAGCAGAGGTTTTCAAAGGGTGGTTCCCAGTGTTAGCAAAGATAGGGTGACAAGGGTACTTGCATCTTGCTGATAGAAATACAGATAATGCAGCCCTGTTAACTAATCTTGTTGTGGTGATCATTTCACCATATGTACCTAGGGGCGCTTTTTTTTTTAAGTTTATTTATTTTGAGGGCGGGCAGGTAGAGACAGAGAATCTCAAGCAGGCTCTGGGTTGTCGGCACAGAGCCCAACGCAGGGCTCAAACTCACAAACCATGAGATCAAGACCCGAGCTGAAATCAAGAGTCCGACGCTTAACTGACTGAGCCACCCGCGCGCCCCAGTATATACGTATATTAAATTATGTGCTACGCTATCATGCTGTGCACCTTAAATTTGCATGTCATATGGCAATTATAGCTCAATAAAGTAGAAAAAAAAGAAATCTGGATAATGCTAAAGGATATCGGGGCGGGGCATATTTTTTAAAAATCCCATGCATAGAGCAGGACTGGGAGGCATGGGCGTGACAACCAGGAAATAGGTTTGTTGAGCACGTGACTGTGCCAGATACTGTGAAAGTCGCATGCTTTTATTTCATCTTTGTAATAATCCTGCGATTTAAGTTTGGGTTCCATTTGACAGACAGGGAAACAGGCTCAGGGAGAGTGAACCGTTCATACAACTGCAGCCTCTGCACGATGATGATCACAGTTACACTGAGCGAATGTGGCAGGCACTCTGTCTGACTGTCCTGTGTGTTAATTCACCTGCAGCGGTCCCGTGAGATGTAGGGGCTGCCTCTGCTTCGTAGGTGGGAAGCTGATGAAGCGGTTTGCCAAGAACCTGGCGAGTGGCCGAGCCAGGGTTCTGACCAGGTTCTCAGACGCCAGGCCTGCGCCCCAAGTTCCAAGCCCTGTGCTGCTGCCCTTCCTCTCACCCCACTGCCCCCTCACGCATGGGCACTCGCAGTGCTTTGGAGTAAGGGGGCTCTCTCTCTGCTCCTTCAGCTTTCCTTTTCCTAGAAATGTATACGCAGCGTGACTCTGCAGGACTTACAATGTGTAAGAATACACAAAAATAGAACAATGGAAAAATTCCTGAGTGTGACCTCAGAAAGCCAAAAGGGTAAGAGCAGCTAATATACACAGACGTGTCAGGTCATATTATAATAATGAAGTGTAGGTACATTGGACTTCGCATCAGTACGACTGGAGTGTCTTGTTGTTTTTGGTCAGATGTGGTCCTATGGTGTTGGATGCTTTAATCAAGATTAAGAATGAAATCGATTCGACTTTGACTTTCCGACGATCATGCAGAGAAGGTAAGTATCTCCTTCCTTATTAGGCTTTAGACCCTTATGCTTGGTGCCCGGGCCGGCCACGACTGAGACAGCTACCCAAACAGCTGGCCATCCGCCGGGTGACCTTGCTGTGCGTCGCACTTCCTTTTCTTGGGTAAATGTGTCAAAAATTCGAACCGTAGTACAAGCTCTGGTTTCTGAATTTTCTTCCCGTCAGGAGCTTTATGTCACGCGGTCACTGCATCCGGCGGTCCCCGTGAGCTGTCACACCCTCAGGGACCAGCTTGGGTCTGCTAGCCGGCCACTTCCGCATCCCTGCCAAGCTGTTTCGCCCGGGGGCAGGGGGGCAGGGGGGTACGGGTGTGCCCCCACCCCCAGCTCCCAGCATTACGCACGCTCAGAGCAGCTGCTCAGTAGGAACATTCTGGGTGGGAACAGAGTTTCCCACAGTGTGCAGCCGGTGTCGCAGGAGCTGATTTCCAGCAGTATTCAGACCCGCGTGTTTTACTTTAATAGCCGTGTGTTTATATGATACGTTAGAAAAATATAATTACTAATGACAGTGTAACAGTGGTAAAGTTTTTTAACATAAATCTAAGTAAACATGAGTTGATTTTAAGAAAACCCCTAAATCTTCAGTGGTACGTTTTGAGTACCAATCACAAAAGTCACAGAGGGATGCTACGAGGGCTGACTGGTCCCGATGGCCGTGGAGCACAGTGTGCGTGCCCGGCTCTGTTCTGTTCACTTTACGCGGAATAGACCAGCCCTATTAGTGTTTACGCTGAGGTCCGGGGAGGTTAAGGGACTTCCAGAAAAACACAGATAGTTGGGGAGCCAGGAGTCCGCCAGATTTGTCAGATTCCAGAACTGCACTCAGGCGGTACGGTCTGCTGGCCAGGCTTGGAAAACCTGAGAAAACGAAACAGAGGGTAGTGTGGGCTAAAACAAGTGATTGAATCTTCTTCCTAAAATAACCTTTCCTAAAAGGGAAAGTCACTATAGATATTGGCCCATCACTTTTTAATCTTCGTCCTGCTGTACATTTCAGGTCATTCAGTCCTGCTTCTAAGACATCTGCTTTGATTCATCTAATCTTACAGGATGGGATTTAGTGTACCAAATGCTGACAGATATTACCATAGTTTGGCTGAGTCCTGCTGTTCAGGGAACATTCTGCTGTAATTAAACACCAACCTTCCCCATGTAAGTCCTGGCAACACAGGAAATATAGATGCTTTTCAGTAACCTTTCCCCGTAAGACTTTTTCAGAGCCAAGAATATAAGCTGTGGCCCATCTGGACTAAAAACTACGAAGCAGAATGATATTAATTACCACTCCTTTCTCTTCCCTTGTTGGTAAGAGAATTTCTAGGGGAGCCTTTTTCAGAGAAGAAGAAAATTTGTTTATTTTTGAGAGAGAGCAGAAGTGGCTCCAGGCTCTGAGCTGTCAGCACAGAACCCAACGCGGGGCTTGAACTCACAAGCTGTGAGATCATGACCCGAGCCGAAGTTGGATACCTAACCGTCTGAGCCACCCAGGCACCCCAGATTTATTTTTTAAATTGTATGCCATCGCTTACAAAAGCATATTTCTCTGCTGGGATGCCAGGCTTACATAAATATATTGACGACATTCAGTCCCCTGGGGAACTATAGGAGTATTTGCTTAAGACACGCTTATTAAGATTCACAGAAGGGAGTGGTCTTACTAAAGTGATAACCCAGTGCACGTCTCACAAGTAATCACATTTCTCTGGCCTGATCTTCAAAAGACAGCTTCAGAGAAGTGGATTCATACTGCATAGTCATCTTTAAACTCTGAAATACCTAGGAAATTTCCCTACACGGGACGTGAGTCCAGGCAAAGAGAAGTCTCACTTTCAGGGTCCTGCGTCAGCACCTTATTTTTGCTGTGCTTTGGTTCCAGTTAGTTCATTCTTCTCCTTGGAAGGTCAGTGCTCAGCCAGTTTACGTGGGTTTCATATCCCCAGAGCCGCTATGCTGCTAGTTTTGGTGAAAACAGAGTAAGAGTTCTATGTGGGTGATCACACCCAGGCCTAAACCGGAAGATGATATTTTGCTTTTGGTTTCTGTCTGTTAGAGTTTGAGTTCAAGTAACAGGGAGTTTAAAAAAAAAAACTTTCCCCCCCCCGGAAATACATGAATCGTGGAGCTAGGACTGATGTGGGCCCTCTGTGATGCCCCTGGAAATACATGAATCTTGGAGCTAGGACTGATGTGGGCCCTCTGTGATGCCACCAGTGCCCCAGGCCCCTTCTGTCTCCCAGCGCCATCTGTGGCGTGTCGATGCCAGCCTCAAGGTTACCTCACGGTCCCAAAATGGCTTTTGGAACTGCGGCCGCTAGATCTGCATTCCAGGCAGAAAGATGGAGGAGAGGGAAAACAGCATCACCTCCTGCCCCAGTGGATTCTGTGTCAGTGCTGCCCCTGATGGTAGAGGAACAGCATTCCAGAAAAGAGAGTTTGAAGCTGGACCGCCTGAGCGGGGGCGGGGAGGAGGTGTTAAATGCATTCTCTCTATCAGGCATCTGTGGCTCTTGCGCGATGAACATCAACGGAGGCAACACTCTGGCTTGCACCCGCAGGATTGACACCAACCTCAGCAAAGTCTCCAAAATCTACCCTCTTCCACATATGTATGTGATAAAGGATCTTGTTCCCGTGAGTTTCTGCCTCCCTCCCTCCCTCCCTCCTATCCCCGCTTCTGTCTCCTATCCCCCCCCATCCCTCCCCCTTTTTTATCTTCAGGGGAGAGGGGAAGAGGTGTGTGTGAGAGAAAGAGAAAGATATGTTATCAGTTCTTTAGGGCAGGCTTTTTCCCTGAGTTAAGGAATTTGAATGGTGGAAGATAAACCCACCTAGAAGATTCTCCAGCAGCTCATTTGGTGAGGATTGTTTGGGAATAACTGGGCACAAGATTGTAGAGTTGGAACAGTCCCAGAATCAAGAATTTGGCCATAACTACAAAGAATTCATGTGGAAAATCCCAGTGGGGAAGGCAACACTGGTTACGCGTTGGACTTTAATTTCTGCCTCCCCGTGTTTGACCACCTTCACTGGAGGGGCTATGGGATTGGAAGGCTTCCTGAGTGGGTGAAGGAGAGATTTCCGAGCCACAATTAACGCTGACCATTTCTCCTTCTGCAGTCTTTGCACAGATCCACGCCGAAGTGAGTCAGACTTCTGTAGGATCGGGAGGGAAGTAGGGATTGTCCACGAAATGGGGTGAATAAGGAAGCTAAGGAGTGGTGGTGAAATCTGACCCTTTTTTCCTTCTGCCTCTTAACCTCAGGACTTGAGCAACTTCTATGCTCAGTACAAATCCATTGAGCCTTATTTGAAGAAGAAGGATGAATCCCAGGAAGGCAAGCAGCAGTACCTGCAGTCCATAGAAGATCGTGAGAAACTGGTCATTAGTCCCCATTTATTGTCTTGCTTTGAGGAATCTTGTTGCCAAGATGCTTGCCAGGAAGTGTAGCTTGGGGGGATGGGGTGGAGAGTGGCAGCATGGGATCGTGCGGACCGTTTATTTAGTGTGTTCTGGAAGGAAACTGCAAGAGCATCTGTCCAGGGGCTGGACTGCCATCCTCTCGGGACCACGTGGGCAGTGTGAACCCACAAGGGCCCACAATGGACCAGGGGTCTGGAGCAGGCCCACACTGCCTAGAAGGGCACGTCATTACCGTGTTGCAGGATGTTTGTCTTTTTCAAAAGAAACCTGTATGCAGATTACCAGGTTTTTCCAAGTTGACGCCCCCATCGGAGGCTCTTTGACACTCGGGGGCAAATCAGACACGTCCTGGCCGTTGGTGGTCCTGCTTCCACCACCTGTTTTGCAGACAGGAGCAAAGGAGTTCATGGCAAAACTGGGACTAGAACCTTGCTGTTCTTTGCTGACACCGAGAGTCCAGGGATTGCTGGGCAGGGTGGGGGACAGCCCTGTCACTCTGAGTTCCAGTATCCAGGCTGTGAAGTTTTTTTGTTTTGTTTTTTTTTTAATGTTTATTTATTTTTGAGAGAGAAAGCACGAGCTGGGGAGGGACATGGAGGGAGGGAGGGAGACGGAATCCCAAGCAGGCTCAGAGCTGGTCGGCACAGAGCCCGACGCGGGACTCGAACTCATGAACCTTGAGATCATGACCTGAGCCGAAGTCGGACATTTAACCAACTGAGCCACCCAGGTTTCCCTGGTTGCTTTTCTTTGTTTTGCTTTTTGGGGGGTTTGTTTGTTTTTAGGTAACAGAGGTGGTGTATTAAAGGATAAGTACATTGTACATGGCCTTCAGAACTCTGGGTTCTAATCCAGCAAATGTTTACATTTTGGTTCCAAGATCTCTTTTTACAAATCTGATACATCCCTACAAGCCACCCCTAGGATTTTGCCAAGAAAACTCACATGCAAATAGTCGCTTTGTTCACGTGCCGACCGCCGACATCACATTCAGTCAGCTAGAAACCCAAGTCTCTCCGGCCTTGGGCCCCTGAATGCCCTTTCCCTCCGCACAGGACGGGCTGTATGAGTGTATTCTCTGTGCCTGCTGCAGCACCAGCTGCCCCAGCTACTGGTGGAACGGAGACAAATACCTGGGGCCTGCAGTCCTTATGCAGGTAAGGTGCTCCTTCGTTGCTCTAAGAGAAGTTAAAACTGAGGCATCCAGAAGTCCAAGAGGACGGTGGGTTGTTGGAAACCAGGATGCCAACGGGCGTCCGTCACAGGCAGGGCAATGGGGTGCCTGGACTTCGCGTGGTTTC
Source organism: Panthera onca (assembly GCF_046562875.1). Taxonomy (NCBI): domain Eukaryota; kingdom Metazoa; phylum Chordata; class Mammalia; order Carnivora; family Felidae; genus Panthera; species Panthera onca. The sequence continues at coordinate 209,383,294 of NC_138346.1, forward strand.
AGTACATCTTCTGCAAGATACCTCGTTTCTGTGTGGTGAGGGTCACCCCGAGGCAACGCACGCCCTGCAGATGTTAAAACGCATTCCTTGTGCAGCTGTCTCTTGCTTCCCCACGTGCCCGCTTTCCCCAGACCACATCTGTCAGGCAGCCCCCCGTCTCCCTCCCCGGGGAGTTTGGACGTGCAGGCCGGAGAGAGAAATTTGACTGAGGGGCAGCCTCCCAGCTGTAAGATTGGCACTTGTTTCCAGGCTGATGAAAACCTGGAGTCCTGGGTTTAGGGGTTGCTTGGAGAGGAGGCAGCACGGCCTTTCTGGGCACATCACTGCATGTGTACTCACTGCAGGGAAACTGCCTTTGTTCCTTCCCATAAAGCTGTGCTTTTTAAGTTTCTGGGCAGTGCTTTTCTCAGATTCTCGAGCAGCTCAAAAACACCAGTTCTCATTTCTCATCTTCCCACAAAAAGGGAAGCTCCGTGCGGTGTGACCACTTAGCAGCATTGATTCCCATCCACATAAAAGATCGAACGACGAGGCCCGTTCGTTCACCGTTGGCACCCGCACCATCGCTGTGAGGTCCTGGGGAACGGAGCCCCCTCCGCCTCCCTGCGCCAGCAGCCCGTGCTCGGGCGGTTGACCGCCTTCAGCCGGCCCAGGCCAGGCTCCCAGATGGGCTGGCCAATCACGGGAGTCTGTCGGTGGAACAAATATTAAATATCCTCTCTGGACAGAGATCTTAAGTCATCAGTCTACGGGAGACCGTGGGTAGGTGCTGTGAAGGCGGTTCCCTGACTCAGAAGCTGGGCATCCAGGAAGCCAATGAGCGCCTTGAAGTGATGAGGGGGCGGTGCCTGCTCGCATGTAATTAAGCACCAGGGTACCAGGTGCAGTGTGGCTCAGAAGTTGGGGGGTCGTTAATCAAGGGGGTTACCGAGGGGGGGGGGGGCTTGCCTTGAAAGATGGCAGGACTTAAGGAGCAGAGACGAGGCCCCTAAACTGAGAGACTCCCTCCCTTCTGCACCCCTGCCTGGGGCTTTGAGCTGTGACGGGTTAAGCTGCCAGCTCAGCGCCTCGGCCCCCGGTTCCCCAGGCCTATCGCTGGATGATCGACTCCAGAGACGACTTCACGGAGGAGCGCCTGGCCAAGCTGCAGGACCCGTTCTCCCTGTATCGCTGCCACACCATCATGAACTGCACGAGGACCTGCCCCAAGGTAGGAGGCGCCGGCGGCCCTCCGCCCTGCCTCCGGGCCGACGTGTCCAAAGCGTCCGAAGTGCCATGTGCGGTTCCCTCTGTGTCCCTGTGCCTCCGTCTCGCAGCGTCCTACAGCCAGTCTGCTATGCTCTCGCAGCCAGCCCGTTCGTTCTTGGGGTCTCTTCTCGGTCTCAGCTCGAGCTCACCTAGCTTTCCCTCCCCTTCCTGCTCGTCCTCCCACAGCCAGTCTGCTATGCTCTCGCAGCCAGCCCGTTCGTTCTCGGGGTCTCTTCTCGGTCTCAGCTCGAGCTCACCTAGCTTTCCCTCCCCTTCCTGCTCGTCCTCCTGCTTCCTGGACTCGCCCTGATTTCAGCTCCGGCCATCCGCCTGTCTTCTCTGCGTTTCTGTGCCACATCCGAGGCGCGTGGCCCGCTGTGGGCTGGCTGCCCTTCGGTCCAGGCGGTGGGCAGGGAGCAGCCCGGGCCACGCAGCTCAGAGCATGGCTGCCCCTCGAGCAGAGACTATAGGCAGTGGGGTGAGTGTGTGAGCAGGCAGCAAGATGGAAACCGGGATAACCAGCCAGCAGCTTTAAAGAAAGCGTGGGGGGAGGCAGCCGAGCTTAAACAGGACATCCAGGTGGGTAATTCCCTTCCTTTTTTTGCCTGACACCCGTGTTTCCAGGTGCCCGTCTCTGCCACGGTGCTTCTCGTGGTCCATCAGCAGTGGGGCCTGGTAGGGGCCCCCAGGCGGGGGTGAGGCTCTGCCCCCGGGACCTCTAATTTGTGGGGCAAGTTAGACCACTGACGTGCTCAGAACAGCTCCTGGCACAGTGAGCGCTCAGTAAATGGGTCCACAGACGGGTGCCCGGCCTGTTCCAGACTCAGAGACAGCAGCTCCGGGGGGCACTTGGCTTCTGGGTGCATTCCCTGGCGGGCGTCTTTGCATGACACATGGGAGCAGACAAGAACGGAGGCTGTCTGGAACCCATGGGAGGACACACAGGCCCAGATTGTTTGAACTGGAAGGGACCCTTTTACAGACGGGGAAGCCGAGCCCGGGCAGGAGTAGAGAGGGCAGCGACCTGCCAAGGTCACTGTCGGGGCAGGGCAAGGCCAGAAAAGCAGGCCCCCTGCCTCCCAGACTAGCCTCTTCCTGCTGCCCCAGATCAGGTGGGCTCGGGTGTGCTGACCCCCTAGTCCTGTGGTAAGCGGAGGCGGGCAGGGGCGCCGTGGACGCTCATCCCTCACCCCATCACCCCCTCCACCTCCCCAACGCAGCCTATGTTCCCCGCCTCTCGTGTGCCTTTCCAGAGATTGCACGCTGTACCAAATGCATACAGGGCCTGTTCAGTCCCAGTCACTGCCTTTACCCCTTAATTTATTTTCGAGATCATTCCATAGCAGCCTTGGAAGAGTGTTCTCTCTCCTTTTCTTTCCTTCTGAAGATCTCTTTTTTTCTTTCTCTTTTTCTCTTTTCTTTCTTTCCACACATTTCTCCCCCTCCCCCACCGCCACCCCCCACACTATGGAAGTGCTTTATTGGCAGTAGGGTCGAACATACAAAAGGTTCTCAGCGGATGGGACCAGGCAGTCACGAGGCTAGGTGACACCATGAGTGAGGAGAGGGAGGTGGCTTAAAAGAAATCCCATCATCTGGAGCGTCCTGATCACAGCACTCCACAGCAGCCCGTGGGTCTCCTCCGACCATCCTGTTCCAGGGCTTCCCAGGACAGCCTCCTTGGCCTCGGGAGGCGTCATAGTTACTCGGCCCCACCAGAGTGGGGACTGCAGGGCGGACAGCACCGGCTCCATAGCCCAAGATTGGGGGCATCAGCCCCCGCGGAGTCCAGTATGGAGAGGGGAGTGCCGGGGTCAGGCCAGGGCGGAGCATCTGGGCAGGGCCAGCTGGCCAGACGGGCTTGATCTCGGGCAGAGCCGGGTGCTTGGCATCAGTGAGAAAGTTGTTAAAAGGTGCCACCTCCTGGAAAGAGGATCTCTTTTGCATTGTTGGTGGCAATGCAAGCTGGTGCAGCCACTCTGGAAAACAGCATGGAGGTTCCTCAAAAAACTAAAAATAGAACTACCCTACGACCCAGCAATGGCACTACTAGGCATTTATCCACGGGATACAGGTGTGCTGTTTCGAAGGGACACATGCACCCCCGTGTTTATAGCAGCACTATCGACAATAGCCAAAGTATGGAAAGAGCCCGAGTGTCCATAGATGGATGAATGGATAAAGTGTGGTGTATATATATACAACGGAGTATTACTTGGCAGTCAAAAAGAATGAAATCTTACCATTTGCAACTACGTGGATGGAACTGGAGGCTATTATGCTAAGTGAAATTAGTCAGAGAAAGACAAAAATCATATGACTTCACTCACATGAGGACTTTAAGAGACAAAACAGATGAACATAAGGGAAGGGAAACAAAATGTAAAATCATGGAGGGGGACAAAACATAAGAGACTCTTAAATATGGAGAACAAACAGAGGGTTACTGGAGGGCTTGTAGGAGGGGGGATGGGCTAAATGGGGAAGGGGCACTAAGGAAGCTACTCCTGAAATCATTGTTGCACTATATGAGAACTAATTTGGATGTAAATTTTAAAAAGTAAAAAATAAAATAAATAAAATAAATTTTTTAAAAAAGTGACACCTCCTGGGAGCCTAAGTTAAGCGTCCACCAGACTCAGGTCACAATCTCGTGGCTCGTGAGTTCGAGCCCCGTGTCACAGAGTCTGCTTGGGATTCTCTCTCCCTCTCTACTCCTCTCTCCCCCTCTCTCTGTCCCTCACCCTCCCTCTCCTTCCCCCTTCCTCCCTCTCTCCCTTTCTCTCTGCTTCTCTCCCCCCTCAAAATACATAAGTAAACTTTTTAAAAAGTGCCACCTCCTTCTTCACTCCCTCAGTTTCCTCTGCACGATTGTTGGAGCTGCGTGTGCGTACAGATTCAGGCCCCTGAGAGGGCAGCGCCACTCCTCCCCCCCCCCCCCCCCCCCCCCCCCGCCCAGGTCACGGGTGTTAGAGGTACCAAACTTCCACTTCCTGCTCAGGGCCCGTACGACCCACACTGTCATTTCAAGGGTAGAGTTGTGCTCCTAGAAAGACGGGGCTCTCTTCTCACCTCGGCTGCGTCCTTGTGTCCCTGCTGAGGCGGCCGGCGCTCACTGGGCTCGTCATGGTGCCTCCTGCGGAAGCAGGGTTACTGGCCAGTCAGGCTGCCACGGGAGCTTGGGAAGGGTCCCCAGGGAGGGCCCTTCCTTCCCGGCACCCGTGAGGGCTCTCGTGTGTCCACGGGAACGCGTAAGAGACTGAAGGCTGCCGGCTGGTTGGGACGCCGGCCGTGGCCGTGGAAGAGCTGCCCTCTCCTGGACGTGCGTGCATCTCGAGCACACGGCCCCCGTGGGTCTGCGCAGGGGGGCGGGAGGGGTCACCGGAGCCGTCCGGCCGCTGTGAGGCGTCTCCAGGTGGACACCGGAGAGCCCTGAGCCCCAGCCCCTGGCTTTGAAAGGATGAGATTCGCATCGCCTTGCTTTGACCCCAGCCCCACTTGAGGGGGGTTCGCCCCAGGCCCTGGGTTCTTCATTCATTCTCACGTACCCGTTGGTACTGATTCTCTTTTCTTCTCTCAAGGGGCTGAATCCAGGCAAAGCTATTGCTGAAATCAAGAAAATGATGGCCACCTATAAGGGGAAGAAAGCGTCAGTGTAACTGTTCCCGCGCTAACCGCGACTTAACCGGCCCAGCTGGACATACTTTATATCCAATTTGAGGTCTTGATTTTCCATGAATACAGCATGTATAATAAAGATTCTAAGAAAGAAATAAATGCTATTCTACTTTATTAACAAAAAAGCACGCCTGTTCCTTTTACTTGCTGAAGAGGGATGCACGGGTGCCAGAAGGAAGGGCCCTTATCCTTGAAGAGGGCCCGACCCTGGAACTGAGCCCCTGGGGGTAGGGCGGGGTCCCGGTGGACAGACCTCCTGGGCCTGGGACTTGTTCCCTTTGCCCTTCCCCCGTGGGACGCCCTCAGGCAGCTTCCTCCTCCTCCTGGCCTCTCGGTCTGCCCAAGTGGGGGTGGGGGGGGGTTGTGACCCTGCCCGCCTCCCCCCTGCTCCCTGCAGGAGGGAATGTGTGCGTTCACTGATGGGAGCTCTTGTCCTACAGCCTCCCGGGTCCTGAAGCTTTCAGTATTAGAATTACTTCGAGCCACGTCTTGCTAAGTCAGTTAGACGCCTCCAGCACAGAGCAATGACCGGGATCAGCTGTGACCTTGAGTTCCACGGCTGACCTCAGGAGACCTCTCCAGGCAAGCACGAATTCCCAACACTGCCAGAATTCCCAACACTGCCACCTTGGCTGTAACACTCTACCACGAAGGCAGCAACACTCACTGAAAAGACAGATGGTGCAAAAAGTGCGGCAGGTCGGAAACGGAAAGCCCCGCAAACACCCCGAGTCCCACACCGCCTCCCCAACTGACAGCTGAGGCACTTCCTTCCAGACCTTTCTGCCATGACAAATGGGCGTACAGAAAGCTTTCCCTTCAAAAATAGAGTGCAGGGGCCCCTGGGTGGCTCAGTCAGTTAAGCGTTGGACTTCAGCTCAGGTCACGATCTCACGGTTCCTGAGTTCAAGCCCCATGTCGGGCTCTGTGCTGACAGCTCAGAGCCTGGAACCTGCTTCAGATTTGTGTGTCTTTCTCTTCCTCCCCCACTCGCACTCGGTCTCTCTCAAAAATAAAGATTAAAAGAAATTTTACGTTTTGTATTTATTTTTGGGACAGAGAGAGACAGAGCATGAACGGGGGAGGGACAGAGAGAGAGGGAGACACAGAATCGGAAACAGGCTCCAGGCTCCGAGCCATCAGCCCAGAGCCCGACGCGGGGCTCGAACTCACGGACCGCGAGATCGTGACCTGGCTGAAGTCGGACGCTTAACCGACTGCGCCACCCAGGCGCCCCTAAAAGAAATTTTAAAAAGTGTATATATACTCACACACACACACACACACATACACATACAGTACAATATGGGTCGCCCAGGTGGCTCAGTCATTGAGTGTCCAACTTCAGCTCAGGTCATGATCTCCCGGTTCGTGGGTTCAGGCTCCACGTCCGTGCTGTCAGCACAGAGCCTGCTTGGGATTCTCTCTGGCCCTCTCTGCCCCTCCCCCACACGTGCGCTCATGCTCTCTGTCAAAAATAAACATTCTTCATAAAAGATTTTATTTTTTTAAGATTTTATTTTTTAAGTAATTTCTTCACCCATCATGGGGCTCAAACCCACAACCCCAAGATCCACGGACTGAGCCAGCCAGGCGCCCCGAGAATTACTTTTCTTTCTAAGGCTGAATAATACTCCATTGTGTGTAGATGCCACAGTTTGCTGGATCCATCCATCCCTCAGTGGATACTTGGTTGCTTCCAGGTTTTAGCGATCATCAATAATATAGCAGCTTTCTATTCTCACCCCACAATATATAAGGGCCTCTTTGGTGCTAATAATGATCTGCCTCAGTGTGTGTGTGTGTGTGTGTGTGTGTGTGTGTGTGTGAGATTTATTGTCCACCTTAGCCTTTGGAACCCCTGGTTAAGTGTTTGGTGGGGCAGGTGCACAGTGATTCTCTACTGCTGCCCATTTGGGCAAGCCCTCCTTACATTCAGGAACACTCCAAGGCTGCTTTTTAACTCACAGCAGTGAGATCATCCAGGAAACAAAGGCCTCTTGCATCGTGAGGCAGGCAGCCAAGAAAAATGTCTGACTCACCCAGGATGAACCTTTAATGAGCATTGGTGGCTTTGAAAAGGGACAGTTCAAAAGCACTAGTCTTGTCTCCAGCATTACTCATTACGAGAGGCGAGGGGCTGGGGGGGTAAAGATGAGCAAGATACGTTCCCTGCCATCCCTGCCAAGGTCGCCAAATTAAAACACAAACACACACACACACACACACACACACACACCAAAAAAAAAAAAAAACCACAAACATTGTATTATTAGAAATTCAGAACAGGGTCCTCACCCTAAAGTATAGCATCTCAGATGCTCGACCACCCCAGTGAGACCACACGGGTAACCCAACCTCTGGTGTTGAAGCCTAAACCCGGAAGTGAGAACTGAAAACCCCCCGGGGCAGCCCCCATACCTTCCATACCGTTGACACCGATTCAGCCTCGGGGAGGTCACATTCCTTGGATTCATGGATAATTTGACTTTGCTTCTAATATCTAGGTCTGCAGAGAAACATAAGTTTTTCCCACGAATAACATGATGGCTCAGAAAGACGAGCTCTGCTCCCCCAGCTGCTGGTACGAGGCAGTGTCCTGGGAGTTGTCACTGCAAATCTGCCTCAGGGCACGTCAGATTTGTGGCTTCAGGGCACCCCGTCTCCGCCGGGGCCAGATGGGAACACGGTACCAACCGATAGTTGTATTGACTGTTTATTTCATCTTTCCCTGGATGGCATGCAGGCAACCATTCTATTTTTAACAGTCACAAAGGCTCGTTCTAATAAAAACTGCAGACCTGAGCGGAGAGACGGGAACCTGTCCTTTGTGCTACTTCTGTGCCCCGATTGTGTCCGGACGATGTGCCTTCATCTGCAAAAGTAATACTGTGGAATTCGTCCAGTTTCTCTAAGACTGAACCCAGCCACGTCTTCTTACCTGGTCGTTGGGCAACTTTCACTTCTGTGCCTCTCTTTTCCTATCTATAAAACAGGCACTGGGGCGCCTGGGTGGCGCAGTCGGTTAAGCGTCCGACTTCAGCCAGGTCACGATCTCGCGGTCCGTGAGTTCGAGCCCCGCGTCGGGCTCTGGGCTGATGGCTCGGAGCCTGGAGCCTGTTTCCGATTCTGTGTCTCCCTCTCTCTCTGTCCCTCCCCCGTTCATGCTGTCTCTCTCTGTCCCAAAAATAAAATAAACGTTGAAAAAAAAAAAAAAAAAAAAAAACAGGCATTAACAGCATTCGCCTACTAGAATTGTGGTTCAAGTCTCAATGAGAATAAATGTTAAGTTCTTACTCAAAAAATAAGTATGTGAGGTGATAGATGTGTTAACTCAATGAAGGGAATCCTTTATACCTCAAAAAAGCTGAAAATTTTTTAAATAAATACTTAACATTAGTTTTCAAAAAGATGGGGCACCTGGGTGGCTCAGTCGGTTGAGTATCCGACTTCAGCTCAGGTCACGATCTCGCGGTCCGTGAGTTCAAGCCCCGCGTCGGGCTCTGTGCCGACGGCTCAGAGCCTGGAGCCTGTTTCGGATTCTGTGTCTCCCTCTCTCTGACCCTCCCCCGTTCATGCTCTGTGTCTCTCTGTCTCAAAAATAAATAAACGTTAAAAAAAAAAAAAGATAAATGAGAAAGCATCTAGCCTGCAGTAGAGCAAATGCTCCAGAAACACAATTCAACTGATTGGTCTCAACTACCCACGACATGCAAGGCCCACTCGGTGCCACGGGGACCACACAGGCCTTCTATTCCTGGCCCCTTGGACTTGACGACCCGGGACGTTTCTGACACGCCTGACCAGAGTGAGGGACCTCCCTCCCACTCAGAGGATGGTTTTTCTGGGCGGAACCAACAACGCTCATTTCTCATGTCCCACTGACCACTCGGTGCAGGGACAGAGTGCCACCAACAGACCCCAACACCCAAATTCTCTCTGGCCCTTCTCCTTTTTGCCCAGGAGACTGTAAGACAAATTGCTGAAACCCCACTTCATGTGTCTGGACGGCCATCATCTTGTCATGGGTTCTGTCACTAGGTGAGAAAATCCGCTTTTGTGGCAAAAATCTAGCAAAGCTGGAGAAATTGAGAAGTAAGGCAACGCTCTAGAATCAACTGGCCCAAACTAGTGACTTCTCAATCCTTTGGCCACGTGGACCACACATATGTTACGTCTTTCTCGCCAGTCCCCAAGGGAGCAGCAGCCCTGCAAGGAAAGTTCCTTGATGGGTCCTGACCCACAGGTGCCTGGAGCCCAACCCACAAACCACTCAGAGGACCACACAGGGAGAGCCACTTCCCCAGAGGTAACCCCAGCAGATGGCAGAGACTTCCACATCCTCTGTGGTTTGGGAAGAAGCTTCCTCTGGCTTCCTGCCCCATGAAGGCGATGGGGAGAGCGGCAGGTGTGCCTCCTCCCTAGATGGGCGTAGAGGGTGGAGCCTCTTCAAAGCCAAGCAGTAGGAAGGGGGGCGGGGAGTGGGCGAGGGAACCAACCTTGCAGTGCGGGTATCTGAGCCCCCTGCTCTTATGAAGCTTCTAGCCCAGCGCCAGGAGCTAAAGAAAGCAACTGGCTTCTACCAAGCACCTGCTATCTCTCTTCACCCTCTGAGCCACGAAAGAGGCTCAGAGAGGGAAAGTGCCTTTTGTAAGCTCATACAGCTAGAAAGTGCCTGATGCACATCCCAACCCAGGAGAGGTGTCACAGCCCAGCCCCAGCCCCAGGACCACACTGCCTCTTGGCAAGGCCATGCTGGCAGGCCGGTTCTCCACACCCAGCCACTGTGCCTGCTGTGGGGGTCTGGGCTCCCCGGGGAGGACGTCCGTCGGGCATATTGAGCTAAGCCCTGGGGGAAGAAATGGGGACTGTGAGAAGTTAGCCTGCCCGCACTGGAAATGTCATCGGCAGATGACACAGGACTTATCTGAACTGAGTGAAGCCAGCCGCGTCCCCCAGGCGGTCAAGCTGCTAGGCCAGCAGCCTCCCAGCTCGGTAAGTGGCTCCACTGTCCCCCATCCGCTCAGAACTAAACCCTGGAGCATAGCTGATTCCATACTCCTGCACGTTCTGGTCCCACCCATGAGAGGGTCCTGCCAACATCTGTCCCTTTAGCAAATGGACGTATCGAGCTCTTGCTGTTTCAGACACTGTCAAGGCCTTCCCTTCTTTCCCTTCTCCAGAAGGTGCCATCCTACACCATAACCCCTCATCGGAGCTCTGGCTTCTTCCAGCCCTTTCCATGACAGGCAATTGTTGGAGTTTTCCTCTGCCTGCCTTTGGCTGTTCCCCGTGTCTGCTTTATTCACCATCGTGTTCCCAGCTTCTAGAACCGCTTGGCACGCCATAGATCGTATTGGATAGATGACAATTGGATAGATGACACATTGGATAGATGACAGGTCCCATCCTTGGCCCTGATATGGTCGTTCCCTGATTTACTCCAGACCCTGGGGGTCTCTGACTCACCCTCTGCCTTTGGAGGTCCTTGGTCCAGAAGCCACCGACCCCAGGGTCAGGGGACGCCATGTTGGCAGTGTCACAAGCTGCATACAAGTATGAGGCCTCCGTGCGTGTCCCACTTGTGCAGGTGTATCCGCAGTCATGAGGTGAGGCTTCTGAGGCCTGGGTTATACCTCCGCTATTTCTCCGGCATTTTAGAGGCCTCTCGTGCATCACTGCAGTCTCCCCGTGCCCACGCCCTATCTCTGAGGGGCGTATCTGACCGTGTGAGTCTCTGGGCGGGTGTGTCTTCCTTCTTTGACATTTAGTGAGCCGTGCCAGCTACTGTCCCAAGTGTTTGATGTCTTTCCTCATGTGAGCCTCACAACGCTGTGAAAGCAGGCATCGCTAATGTCATTGCCATCCCGTAGGTTAAAAAGGGAGGCCCAGAGAGTCAGGTGACTTGCCCAAGGTCACCCAACCTGGAAAAGATGGAGGCCAGCTTGACCCAGGCTGCATAGCCCTTGACCAGTATCTGGGGCCCACTCTGTGCGTGCCGTGCGTTGGTAGGGGGTTGTCATAGCTGTGTTTCTGAGCATCACATCACCGTTGCATATGTGTGTGTTGTCTCTACGTGTCACCTCCGTGCGTGACTCTGTATGCGTGTATCTGAGGTTGTTGTGTACCTGTGTGTTGTTGGGCCAGAGCTGTCCTGTTTCCCTGAAACAGACCCCTGCCTCTGTGGGTGCATCTGTGTGGGTGCGCCTGAGGGCTGCTGTCCTCTCTCTAAATGTCACACCTCTGTGTGTGAATCTGGGTGGCGTGGGAGGGGTGTTGTGCACTGGTGTTTGTGTGTCTGAAGGTTACCGTCTCTGAGTGTGTGTCCGTGTGTTCACGTGTCTGAGGACTGGCCGTCGGAGTTCCTGACAGTCCCTGTCGGAGCCCCCCCGCCCTCCTCTGGGTCTGTGTACCTCGGGCGGTGGATCCGCCTCTACGCGGGCGGCGGAGGCGGCTCGGACTACAAGTCCCGGCAGCCCGCGCGCGGGGCGGACGTGGGGCCGCAGTGGGCCGGGCGGGGCTTGGCTGCGCTCACACCCCGACTGCGGCACCGTCCCAGCCGCGCCGGCAGCCGGCTCCCGTGCAGGTGCCTCGGACCACCTCGCGCCACCGGACTTCTGCCCCGCACCCCACCCCCCGCCGCCTCCCGCCTCCTGCCTCGCGCCCCCGCCGCGGGGCATCGCGACGCCCGGGCCCGGGCCACGGGCCGCAGCGCCGGGGCCGGCGATGAGCGCGAGGAGCCGGCATGAGCGCAGGTGAGTCCGCGGCTGGGGCCTCCCCGAACTGGGCGCGGTCCCCGGGCCTCCTGGGCCTCCTGTCGTCGCGCCTGCCGTGGCGCGACACCCCCACCGCAGGCTCGCAGGCCAGGGGAACGACCTCCGGAGGCATGCCCGCGCCCATCCTGGCCCCCTCCTGGGGGAGTCGGCGCGGGGACCCTTCCCAGAGAGGCCAGGAGCCCGGGGATGGCGCCGCGCGGAACCGTCGCCTCCCTGCTTTCCAGCAGCCCTGGGGGCTGTGCACGAGGGTGATTGGCGGCCCGCGGGGAAGGGGCGCGGGGAGATGCCCCACTCCCACTGGACTCCCTCCCGCAGTGACGGATGTCCAGGGCGGGGGAATAGGCCGCATGAATGGGGAAGATGCGTGGACGCCCCCGCATCCGGGGCCTCTGGGTGCTTACTCCTCTTGGATGAATGAAGAATGAATGAATGAATGGGGTTGGAGACGCCAGGCTCCCGAGTCCCTGGGTCAGAGTGCCCTGGACACAAAATGCCACTCCTGCCTCAGGCCTCCAGAGGAAGCCTGTCAACACCCCGGGTCCGAGGACCACACCCTGCCTGTTACCCTTCCCAGACCACGTGTCCCAAGCCCACCCTTTTCTGAGTATAAATTAAATCCCACCTTCTGAGAAGGAGCCGCTCTTCTCCGGGAGGGGGAAGGTCTCATCTCCATGTCAGTCACTCAGGCCTCCGCAGAGGGCCCACCAAAGGTCGAGCATCCTGTACAGCCGCAGAAGGCTCAGTTCTGGGCTCTCCCTCCCCACCTCCCACCTCTCTCCCCACCTCCCACCTCTCTCCCCACCTCCCACCTCTCTCCCCACCTCCCACCTCTCTCCCCACCTCCCACCTCTCTCCCCAACCACCGCTGCCACCCCACCGGAAGCTGGGAGTGCACCGGGGGTGAGGAAGGGGGAAAGCTGAGGAAAGATACCCTCCGAACACCAGACCCGAAGATCGGATTACTACTAGCAGGCTGTTCCTCTCCCCCCTAGCCTGGCAGAGGAGAGGAGCTTCTGGCCACGGGGGAAGCACAGTGCAGGAGGAGGCAGTGCTGCTGCCCTGGGCCACTGCCAGGTCACCAGCAGGAAGCTGGGGCTTCCGCAGGAAACGAGAGGTTCTCAGATGGCTTTGCAGCCCCTTCACTCTGGAGTGCTGGTGGCATTGCCCCAGGGCTGCAGAGTCAGGCTGGCTTCAAGTCTAGTCTTGACCACCCATATCTGTGTGACTGGACATATTAATCAACCTCTCTGTGCCTCATTTTAAATGGGATCCAAATCCATTGCTTTCACGGTGCGGCTGCGAGGATGAGCTAAGAGGAATGTGTTCCTGCAGAACCACTCATTTCCAGCTTCTGCCCTTTCGAGCTGTAGGTCTCTGGGCGAGGTATCTTGAAGCTTTGTTCCGCAGTTTTCCCTACTGTAAAATGAGATGATGATTGCCCCTCAGTCACTGTTATTCAGAAGAGCAACCGAATCATCCTGAAAAGTATTCTCATCCCGCACCGCACAGACCGCTCTGGGCCAGCCTGAGCTGGCGATACTGAAAGAGATCAGATACTGCCCTGATCCTCCTGTGCCATTCCTGGGGAGCTGAGATGTGACAGGAGATCAACAGGCACTTGCCAGTGTCTTGACAAGTGTCCTGCTGGAGGGAAAGAGTGCCCTAGGCTTGATCTTGCTGGAAGACCAGAGTTTTCTAGGCTAGACTTCTCCATAGATCTGACTTCCTCCTTCAAGCCCCTCTTTCTTTCCTTCCTTCCTCCCGAGGTTGACTGGGAGAGCATCCCGTCCTGAAAGGAGGGGTGTGTGATGGCACCAGGAAGAACTTCCCAGAGGGAACGGTGTTTGGGGCCTGGGGGGAGCGAGCAAACAAGGGTGCCACAGGGTGATCTCTGGCAGGGCCCTTCAAGACGAGGCCCGTACTTCTGCACCTGGCAGCTGACTGGCCCAGAGGCAGGGGCCGGTGCTGTCATGTCAGCGAGACGTGCAGGCGTGCCTCGGCCGTTCGTTCATTCAGTAAACGGTTCCAGAGTCCCAGCCTCGTGCCAGGCACTGGGAGCCGGAGGGGGACGCCCGTGCAGGCCTGATGCTGTGATGGCTGCCAGTGGGTGTGGCTGAGGCGGACAGAGAGGACGGGGGAGCGAGACAGATCCTTTCCAGCTGCGACAAGTCGGTGGGCAAACTGCCTCCCCAGGACTCAGCCTTCGCACCTGTTAAGTGGGGTAAACGGCAGGATGAAAGCAGATCAGGGAAGCGACCCGCTCTGGGTGGCCCGGCGTGCCGCAGGCTTCTACCCCATCCCCAGCCGAGCAGTTAGCCCGGAGAGGCTGTTGAGTGTGGACCGGGGAGCAGGGGACGCTGTGGGTTTCAGACGGGGTGATGAGGTTAAGGTACTTGCCTCACAAAACACAGCTTGCCTGTAAGGGAGCCAGGGGCTCGGACGAAGACAGCTGTGAGGACGGTAGGGCAGTGGTTAAGGGCGTGGACCCTAGGGGCGCCTGGGTGGCTCAGGCCGGTGAGCGTCCGACTCTTTGGTTTTGGCTCGGGTCACGATCAGTTCAAATGCATCGGTTCCACGCGTTTGAGCCCCGCATCGGGCTCTGTGGTGACAGTGCGGAGCCTGCTTGGGATTTTCTCCCTCTCTCTGCCCTTCTCCTACTCACACTGTCTCTGTCTCTCTCAAAATAAATGAATAAGCTTAAAAATTAAAAAAAAAAAAAAAAAAAAAAACACGGACCCCTGCGCGAGACCGCCTAGATCGGATCCCGCCACTCACCGGCTCTGTGGCGTCTGGGCAACTTACTTCACCCCTCCCGGCCTCAGTTTCCTAATCTGTAAAACAGGGATAAAAGGAGTCCCCTCTTCATAGAGTTGTGGTGAGGAATTGAGTGAGTTAATGTGTATAAAGCCCACGGAACGATGCCCGGCCTCTGTCAACCTCTTATCACTCCAAGATGCTCTCTGTTTCCCTTACACCTCGGACCAGCCGAGATCAACCTTAAAGGAGAAACTCCCCACCCTGCCCCACTCGGGGAGCAGTTGTCTGGCAGAAGAGATGGCTGGGGTTCTGGTAGCAACTGGGACTGTCCCCTTTTGAAGTGGGGCGAGAGAAGACTGTGGCTTTTTGGGTGGCCAAGGACCTGCGAACCCAGCTTGCCAGGCTGTGTCACTTGCCCCAAATGCCTGCTTCTCTGCCCCCCCCCCCCCCCCAGGCCCGGAACCCTAGTGATCACCACCCCCAGGCCACACCAGATAGCAGAGGGCCCTCCGCTGTGTGTCGTCTGCAGGCTGCTGTCGGGAAGGGAAGGAAGTGATGCTCTGCTAAGCCTCACTCACAAGCTGGACTGGGCTGGGACCAGAGAGTGAAAGGGACCATCTCAGGAGACCCGGTCTGGGACCTGTGTGAACCCCAGGGAAGAAGGCTGACCTGGCCTCCTGCCCTTCCGGCTTTGAGACTGTTGCCGGCCAGACACCCAGGCTGTGTGTGTGTGTGTGTGTGTGTGTGTGTGTGTGTGTGTGTCCCTGTCCCTGAGCTGACACTCCATTTGTGTTCTGAGTCAGCCAAGTGGACAGGGCAGGGGAGGGACTGGCTGGAGGTGGGGCTTGTGGGGCTTAATTGGTTGTTGACTCATCAGGTTCGGAGAGGCCTAGGGAGGTGCAGGCCATGAGCCCTGGTCTCTGAAAGTGCCCACATGGGCCCCCAAAACACAGGATCTGGCTCCAGCTTCCTGGCTCCATCATTTACCTGGGGCTCTCTGTCCCTCCGAGCCTCAGTTCCCTCATTTGTACAATGAGAAAAATGAGTCGGCCTCCTCGCGTTGCTGGAGGGTAAAGGAGCGAATTCATAGGGATGCTCCCAGTGGGTCTTGTCTCCCAGGAAGTGCTTATTGACTGTTGGCTGCTTTTTATAGTCATTACCATAGTAATTATTATCCCCGTCGTTACGTGGCGATATGGGGGCTGGGGTAGGAGATCTGCGTGGCCTGATGGGGACCCGTGGCCCCAATCCTCAGGGTGTCCTCCGGTGGTCCAGCAGAGGGAGAAAACCCTGGAGTCAGCCTGCCTGGACTTGCATCCCGACGCTACCGTGTACTTGCTGTGTGATTTGGCCAAGTGACTTAACCTCTCTGAGCCTCCTTTTCTTCTATAGAAAGGGGCTAATAATTGAGCTCCCATGGCAGGGTTATCGTGTCAACCGTGTAAAAAGGGCCAGGAGCAGAGGGTATGTGTGTACAATGGGCCTTCGGAAGCGTTGGCTGTTTGGAAAGCTTCAGAAGCCCAAGTGTTTGGGGAGAGAGCAGCTGAGGGGCTGGGGATGTTTATGACAGTGGCAGCGGCCTGGGACACTCTGGGCTCATTGGTGGAAACTTCTAGGCCAGGGCTGTGCAGGGCTCTTCTGGGGAGGGGAAAGGACGGGAGCTTGGGAAACCTGCAGCCCGCCCCCACCTGCCCGGCCCTCCCATCCCCCTAAGCGAGCTTTTCCAGAGGCTCCTGCCATTGCTCTGGCAGGTCTGGGGAGGGGCCCAGGCACCTGCATGTCTGAACCCCACAAAGGCTGCCTGACAGCGGGAGCCGTGAGCCCACCCCGTCTGCAGCCCTGGAACCTTCACTGCCTGCCCGCCCTGCCAGGACCACAGCTCTACAGCTGGGGATACAGAAGTAAACAGAATTTCTGCAATAGAGCCACCTAGTGCTGTTCTCTGAGGCTTAGTTCTCCCATCTGTAAAGTGGGGGTGATAGCCCTCCCTTTGCAGAGGTTAAGTGAGGAACCCTGGTAACTGCTCAGCTGGGACACAGCATCTTCTCTTTGCAGCTGAACCCTCCTCTCTGCCCACCCCACCCCCCCACTGGCTGGGCTCCTCCCTCCCCTCACCCCTCCCCAGTTCCCCTTTGCAGTGGAGGCCCCTTTCCTGGCTGCCATCAGAGGCGGGCCTGACGTCTTGGCTTCTCAGCATCTCCTCGCTGCCAGGACTCTGCCGGGCACGGGAGTTGACCAAGGAGGAGCAGCCCTGATCCCTGCCCTCAGGGTGGGGACCAGACGGAAAAGAGGGGCACATAGCTCCCAGGAAGCTACCAGCTAGATGTGTGAGGACGGTGTGAGCTCAGGGTGCCTCCCCCCAGGGCCTGTCCCCCACCCCATTGTGAGCCGACACCCAGCCAAAGAGAGCCAGACGCACAAAGGAGCTCGACGTGGTGAGTGAGAACCAGTAGAACAGCCAGATCACTGCTATTAGATCCGTCAGACCAGTTTATAAAACAGCGATGCTTTTTACTTCAGTCTTTTATTGGTCAGGCCGGGTGATTATGGGTTCACAGTTGGGAGAGAAACACTAGGGGAATGAGGGGAGCTTAATCACAGACACAGCTTTGTGAGCAGCAGACCTCACTTTATTATTATTATTTTTTTAATGTTTATTTTTGAGAGTAAGCGGGAGAGGGGCAGAGAGAGAGGGAGACACAGAATCTGAAACAGGCCCCAGGCTCTGAGCTGTCAGCACCGAGCCCGACGCGGGGCTCGAACCCACGAACCGTGACGTCATAAGCTGAGCCGAAGTCGGAGGCTTAACCGACCGAGCCGCCCAGGTGCCCCAGCAGACCTCACTCTGAACACAGCATCAGCAACAAGCTAGCGTCTGCAGAATCAGACACTGCCAGGAAACCTGGGGGCAGCCAGGTCCTGAGGGGGTTGTGCTCCGTCGCGGTCCTGACCCCAGGATCCCCACTCACGGAAAGCGCCACTTCACTCATGCCAGAACCTTCGTCTCGCACAGCTGTGACTACAGTTGTCTTGAATAAGCTTATGGCCCCCTTCTTGTGCTCCTCAGCATCAAGGTTTGACTGCCTTTGGTGCTGGTACTGACACCTTAAGCTTTTCAGGGCAAGGACCCAAAGCACCACACAGGTCTTTTCCAGTACGTGTCCAGCCCGCTCCCATCTGCCCCTCCGGACGGGTCCTTGGTCTCAGCAGGCGAGTTCTCGAGAGCCTCCTTCTGGTAACTATATGCGAGACCCCACCCATGGAACGTTTCTCCTGACCTCTGGAAACATGCCAGTTTTAGCAAAGGACTCTGTACCCAAGAGTTGGCAGGGACAGCGGGGACTGTCTTTTCCCAAAATGTTGCAGGTCAGTTACGGCAAACAGAACCGTGACCGTCAGGGAGAACAGCCACGCCGGCTCCTTTTTGACCACAGCGGCTGCATGGAAACAGCCGCGGCTTCTGTAGGGGCCACAAAATGACAATGCTTGTTATGTTTAAAGAAACAGGAGCAGGAGGAGCCCCCCCCCCCCCCCGCCCCACCCCCCTGGCCGTGACCTCTCTCCTTTGTGCCCACAGACAGCAGCCCTCTCGTGGGCAGCACGCCCGCCGGTTATGGGACCCTGACGATAGAGACATCTGTAGATCCCCTCAGCTCCTCAGTTTCATCCGTGGTACGTGGGCGGGTGTGGGCAGGTGGGCCCCCCAGACCCCCCGGCTCCTCCTCTAGCCCGCCCCGCCCCCACCTCGGCCTTCTCTGTCGGCGTCTCCGCAGAGGCTCAGCGGTTACTGTGGCAGTCCATGGAGGGTCATAGGCTATCACATCGTGGTCTGGATGATGGCAGGGGTCCCTTTGCTGCTGTTCCGCTGGAAGCCGGTGTGGCGGGTGCGGCTGCGGCTCCGGCCCTGCAACCTGGCCCGCGCCGAAACACTCGTCATCGAAATAAGAGACAAAGAGGTGAGTCCCTGCCGGCAGGGGCAGAGGAGAGGGTGGGGTGGGTCTGGCGCTGGAGAGGGCCCGATGCAGGGGGAGGAAGGCGATGGATCCTGCTCGGGTTCTCAGCCCGATCCGGCCCCGGAATCTCTGTGGGACCTGACACAGGTTGTCCTTTCTGGACCTCAGCTTTCCCATCTGAGCAGTGGGTAGAAGGGACAGGTTAAGTGGCTCCTGAGAGGAGGATCATCTACGTCCTTGATCCCTGCCTTCTCCAGCAGGGGCCACAGGGTGGGCAGGGTGGGGCCTGGGAAGGGAGGAGTCTCCTCTGGGACCAAGTCCACGCCTCTGTGTTCCAGGATAATTCGTGGCAGCTGTATACTGTGCAGGTGCAGACTGAGGCCATCAGTGAGAGCAGGTGAGGCAGCCCATCACCCTTCCCAGAAGCCCCTGCTCCCCACCGGCCTCCTCCCACAAAGGCTCTGACCCTGGTGCCGTGCACCCCAGGGAGGGACCATGGCTCCGTGGGGATGGGGTGGTGCTGGAACGTTCCAGAGTGCCGCAGTAACCCCCACACCCCTCCCAGCCTGGAGCTGCCTGCCCAGGTCCAGGCGGAGGACGGCCGGAGCCAGGCGGCTGTTGGGGCAGTACCAGAGGGTGCATGGAAGGACACCACCCAGTTCTGCAGGAACGAAGAGGCAGTGAGTGGACAGCTGGGTCCGCACAAGTCCTTACCCGTCCCTGGGCCTCACTTTCACGCTCTATACGGCGATGGATTGGACTCCACGCTCCCCAGGCACCTCCGGTTCCATTGTCCCAAATGTCCCGGATGCCGGCTGAGCACCTTAACACATCCAGGCCTCCCTCCCTCTTTCCTGTGACTCTGGCCTCTCTACCCCTGCCCTCCCCACCCCCCAGCTCCTCTTGGGGCTGCTTTCCAGCCTCTTCTCTCTCCTATGCAGCAGCGGAAGCTGCGATACTACCTCTTCCGGGGCCAGCGCTACGTCTGGATCGAGAGCCAACAGGCCTTCTGCCAAGTCAGGTAGGGGTCAGGGCCGGCACGCACACGCCGATGCTGGGCTGGGCAGGAGGGGTGGCATGAGGTGGCCCGGCGGGCTCCCCGCAGCTCTGTGCTTTGGTCCCCTGCGGCGTGAGCGAGCCCCTGAGCCTCTCCAGGCCTCAGAGTCCCTGTAACCGGGACATGAAGAGAATCCATGCCTCCTAGGGTTATCTTGAGGGGGAAATCTGTAAGCTTCATGTAAAGTCTGGCTCAGCCTCGGGCCAAGGGGGTGACACCAAATCAGAGCTGAGGCTCTGGACTGGGACCCTCCATTTGGGGTCTCGTCCCTGCTCTGCCACCTACTTGAGAAATGGGATCTCACAACACATCTTCAAGTGCAGGGAGCTTGTGTGGAAGGTGATCCCGGGGAACACTGGGGGGTGTGGGGGGAGCAGGAGGTATCATAGGGAGCTTGGTCCCCTTGGGGATCTTCTCGAGCCAGTGCGGAGCCCGGGGTGCCCTCACCCGAGGAGCGAGGAGGCTGGGGGTACTTCCCATCATCCCCCACCCCTGCCCCACCCGTGTTGGCGGCTGGCTCCTGGCCACGGACGTGAATTCCTTGGTGCTCCCCGGCTCGCGGTGGAGCACCCTCCTGCAGCCAGGAACAACCCGCCAGTGAAGACAGGTGTTTGCAGTGCCAGCTGCGTCTGCAGAGGTGGGCACCCCGCGGATGGGGGGACGGGGCCAGCCCCTGCCACAGGAGGAGAATAGCACAAATGGCTGACGTGTTCGTCACGACGTAGGTGCCAGGGACTAGCCACGCGCTTTGTGTGGCTTCTATTTTATTCCACCTGTAGCCCTGTGAGGCGGGTGCTGTCACCATCCCCATTCCGCAGGGGAGGAAACTGAGTCACAGAGAGGTTGAGTCGCTTGATGAAGGCGTCATCATTGTAAATGATACTCCTGTCACTAAATAAGAGTGGTTCTTGTCGGTATTAAATGTTATCAATCATCTCTCATTGTTCTTCCTCGGCGAGGTAGTTTGGGGCCAGTCAGAGGGATGGAAGGAGAAAGTTAAGCCCAGAGTTTGTGAGGAACCTGCCTCCTCCTAGGAGCTCAGTGGGCCCGAAGGGACCTGGAGCCCCAAGTCCCTGGCCTGCAGGGCACCCGGGTCCCATCACCTATCTGAGTAACCCCCCCACCCCCCCGCAGCCTGCTGGACCACGGCCGCACCTGTGACGACGTCCGCCGCTCCTGCTCTGGCCTCAGCCTCCAGGAGCAAGCCGTGAGGTGGGTGCTGCCCTGGACCAGAGGTTCCCTGCACTCTGGGGACCCCTGTCTTGCTCCCCTGAGTGTGGCCTTGTCTGGGTCTCGGTTTCCCTGGCTGTGAGATGAGGACCTCTGTTGCCCTTGGAGGATCCGGCCGCCGCTCCCCCCCTCCATCTTTTGGCCTCGTCACCTCTCTTGCAGGAAGACCATCTATGGCCCCAACATGATCAGCGTGCCGGTCAAGTCCTATCCCCAGCTGCTGGTGGACGAGGTAGGGCTGTCCCTGGGCCTCGCCCCAGCTCTGGCCTGGATGGGCTATGTGACCCTGGCCGGGGGCTTGGCCTCTCTGGGCCACTTTCCAGTGGCAGACCAGAGCAGCCGTCCCCTTCTCCACAGGGGAGAGTCATCTCAGACCCAGCCCCATCAGCTCAGGGCCAGGACTTGGAGGCTCTGATCCAGGCTGAGGCTGGGAAGAGAGGCCCGGAGGCAAAGCCACAGGGGCTGGGCTTCTCCTGCGGGTGAGAGCCGTGACTCTCTGTGCTTAAGCCGCTTTAACCGTCTGGCAGCCATGGAGTAGGGACACTCGGTTCATATGCAAAGAACCCAGGCTTCAGAGGGGTGACACGGCATAGGGGACGAAGGGATCCCTCTGAGGGATCTGAGCCCTCTGAGCCAGAGGCAGACGCCCCTGAAGGGGAACAGACTTCAGGAGTCTGGCCCGATGTAAACCCCAGGCAGCCACTCGGGAGCTGTGTGGTTTGGGGCAAGTGACTTGACCCTACTGTGCCTCAGTTTCCTTGTCTGCAAAATGGAGTGAGGGTAGCATCCACCCCGTGGAATTGTCATCACCATCGGATGGTACTCAGACGCGGCGCTTAGCGGGGGCCTGGCATGGAAATGCCCGCGTCCTCCCTAGAGCAGAGAAGCCGGGGGCTCGAGAGCTGTCCGGATGGGGCTGAGCAGGGAAACGGCCCGGCCCGGGTCTGCGCTGGCCCGGGGTCACGGGCCCTGATGCTGCCTCCCCGCCCCTCCCCCAGGCACTGAACCCCTACTATGGGTTCCAGGCCTTCAGCATCGGGCTGTGGCTGGCGGACCGCTACTACTCATATGCCCTTTGCATACTGCTCATCTCCACCGCCTCCATCTGTCTGTCACTCTACAAGACCAGGAAGGTGAGTGGTGTGAGGGGGCCGGGGCGGGGCAGGCGGGTCCCCAAGGGGGCCACCGCCTACCCACTCCCCGCGTGTCCCCCTGCCCGCAGCAAAGCCAGACTCTGAGGGACATGGTGCAGCTGTCCACACGGGTGTGCGTGTGCCGGCCCGGGGGAGGTGAGCGCTGGGGAAGGGAGGGGGCAGGGCGGGGGGGGGGGGCGCCCTGGGCCGTGCTGAGGCCCCCTCCGCTTGCCCGCACCCGCAGAGGAGGAGTGGGTGGACTCCAGCGAGCTGGTGCCTGGAGACTGCCTGGTGCTGCCCCAGGAAGGCGGCCTGGTGCCCTGCGACGCTGCCCTGGTGGCTGGGGAGTGCATGGTCAACGAGAGCTCGCTGACAGGTCAGCCCTCCGGGTCTTCCTCCCCTGCCAGCAGGCCCCTCTGCTCGCATCGGGGACATTGGGGTTTTTCTTTTGTGCTCAAGTCACAACCCCGGGGTCGGGTCGGCATTTGCTAATCCTACATGCTCAGGCACTCAGTAAGAGATTGACCCTCGGGGCACGCCTGGGTGGCTCAGTCGGTTGAGCCTCTGACTTCAGCTCAGGTCATGATCTCACATGTCGGTGGGTTCAAGTCCCTCGTGGGGCTCTGTGCTGCCGGCTCAGAGCCTGGAGCCTGCTTCGGATTCTGTCTCTCTCTCTCTCTCTCTCTCTCTCTCTCTCTCTCTGCCCCTCCCCTGCTTGCGCTCTCTCAAAAATAAATGAACGTTAAAAAAAAAAAAAAAAAGATTACCACTCTGCCGGACAGCATGCTCGGGGCTTTGTAGAGGTTTAGTCCCCACGCCCCACCCTGTGGTTTATTGGCTTGAGTTATAAAAGGAGTACAGCTTGTTATAAAATAATTCCAACAGAATGAGAACATCCTCCCCACCCCCTGCCCCCCAACTATGTGGACACGAGTGCACACCCACTTTCCCGTGTTCCCCGCGGGAGGGGTCCCGGTACCTGGCTGGCACACGGCCTTGCAGCGTTGCCTGACTGTCTCTTTTAGGTCTTTTGCCCTCTCTCAGCCTCAGTGTCCCTCTGTGTAAAATGGGGGCAGTGGTTTCTGCACACATGGTTCCCAGAGTTAAATGAGACCTAGGGCTTTAGGAAACAATTCGGTGCTTCACTCTGGTCGGTGGGAAGGAGTGGCATGGAACCCCCTCACCAGCTTCGTACCGCGTCCCTTCCAGGGGAGAGCGTTCCAGTGCTGAAGACGGCCCTGCCGGAAGGACCAGTGCCCTACTGCCCCGAGACCCACCGGCGGCACACGCTCTTCTGTGGGACCCTCGTCCTGCAGGCCCGGGCCTTTGTTGGACCCCACGTCCTGGCAGTGGTGACTCGAACAGGTGGGAGTCCGGGACGCAGGGAGGGATGCTGGGCTCGTGACACCAGGCAGGGCGGGGGCCATCTCCGCTGCTGTCCTACCATGGGACCTGAGACAAGTCCCACTGCCAAGTTGGGGTTGGCTGATGTGGGCAGGGATGTGGCCAGCAAGGAGGAGCCCACCCCTCCGGAAGGGAGCAGCCCCGTATGACGCCGGCAGGTTCTTGTCGTGTGGGAATGGGACCCGGTGTCACCAGATCTGAGTGTTTCAGCACAAGCCACATATCTGAATTTTAAGTGAAACCACCCACTTTATAGATAACTGTCCATTCATTCCGGTTTTACTGAGCCCTGTGAGCGCCGGGCCATCACGAGGAACCCCAAACTGGATGATTCCTAATCCTGGGAGCACCACATCTCACAGCCCCCAGGCGCGGTGGTGGAGGGGAGGGGCCAAGAGGACCCGTCCTGACCCTCGGCCTCCCCGGCTCCCCCCAGGGTTCTGCACAGCCAAAGGGGGCCTGGTGAGCTCCATCCTGCATCCCCGGCCCATCAGCTTCAAGTTCTACAAGCACAGCATGAAGTTTGTGGCCGCCCTCTCTGTCCTGGGTGAGCGTCCCCCTGCATTCCCCTCTGCTGGTGGGACGTCCCAAATCCCGTCCCAAATCCCGTCCCAAATCCCGCTGAGTCCCTTGCTGTCTCCCCAGCTCTCCTCGGCACTATCTACAGCATCTTCGTCCTTCACCGCAACCGGGTGAGTCTCGGGGGGGCCGGGTGGGGCCCGGCAGCGGGGACCCGGGGCCGGCCTGGCCCTTGGCGTTCACGGTGCCTCCTGCCAGGTGCCTCTGAATGAGATCGTGATCCGCGCTCTGGACCTGGTGACGGTCGTGGTGCCCCCCGCCCTGCCAGCCGCCATGACCGTGTGCACGCTTTACGCCCAGAGCCGGCTCCGGAGTCAGGGTATCTTCTGTATCCACCCGCTGCGCATCAACCTGGGGGGCAAGCTCCAGCTGGTGTGTTTCGACAAGGTGGGGGCCGCAGGGCAGGGGGCCCGGGCGCCACGGCCAGGCCTCCGCACCCGTGTCTCATTCGGCAACGCTGACCAAGGGCCTGCTTGGTGCCAGATCCTGTCCTGGGGGGGGGGGGGGAACCCTTAGAGATACCACCCCCCCACCCCCCACCCAGGTCCCAGCCGCGTCAAGCTCACGGCCTGGCGGATGAGCTGTCCGAGATCATTCAGGCTTTTCCCCCGTATTGCTCTCAGCGCTGAGACCCAGCAGAGACCCCACGGCGATGTCCCCCCACCAGAAAGCACAGAAAGCTGCAGACGATGTGATGGGCTTGGGGAAGGAAGTGAACGGAGTAATGGGACGGGTGCTACTTGAGGTCACTCCCTCAGGGAGATGGCAGTGAGGAAGTCTTCGCTGGGAGGCTGGGCCACTGGGGCAGGGCCGGAGAAGCTGAGCAGACCACGTGCCTGAGGCAAGAGGAGCAGGGGGGAAGGGGGCAGGGTGAGATGGGGGGGCGCCCTGGTCGTCAGAGGCTGGTGAGCCCCGTGGAGGAGTTTGGACATTAATTATTCTGAGGGCACCGGGGGCCACAGAGGTTTTAAGCTGATCGTGTTCACAGAGCTCCCCGGCTGTCCCTGGGCCGCGGGAACACAGCCTGGGGCGTGCAGGCTGGCGCCTGCCTCGCTCATCCATTCAGCAGGTACACCGAGCGCTGCGTGTGGCAGGGCCCCTTCCTGGCACCGCATCAGATGGGTGATAGGGCAGCAAAGGGGCCTCGGGTGGGGACCCGGCGGCAGTGGTGCCAGACAGAGGAAGTGGGGGCTGGGGAGGGCGACTCTGGGGCGTGGGCGCCCAGCACAGCCGCACACGGCTCAACCCGAGGACTCACCACTGGCCCGCCCCTTGCCCCCTGCAGACGGGCACCCTCACGGAGGACGGCTTGGATGTGATGGGTGTGGTGCCCCTAAAAGGGCAGGCGTTCCTGCCTCTGGTCCCGGAGCCCCGCCGCCTGCCCGTGGGGCCCCTGCTCCGAGCGCTGGCCACCTGCCACGCCCTCACCCGGCTCCAGGACACCCCGGTGGGCGACCCCATGGACCTCAAGATGGTGGAATCTACTGGCTGGGTGAGGAGCAGGGCAGCCCCTGCCTCTGGGCAGCTGGGCTCTAACGGACCCTGCCCGGTCTCCGTTCCAGGACGTCAGGTGGTGTCCAGTGTGCCGCCGTCATTAATAACAATGTGGCCAAGCCACACACGAGCACCTACTGTGTGCCAGCACTCCGCTGCACAGGCCTTGTCTCGTGCTCCTCCTGTAGCCCAGGAAGGAAGCTTCAAACCTGCCTCACAGGGAGGAAGGATCGGGCTGAGGGAGATTTGGAATAACTTGTCCCAGGTCACCCTGCAGCTTGTAAGTGGCAAAGCCAGAGTTTGAACTTGGGTCCATCCGACTCCAAAGCCCGCGCTCTTGACTTCCCGTTCCATCCAGTCTCCCATGGAGGAAGTCTTCCTCCAATCTGATCTGAATCCCGCGCCGCCTCCCTCCGTGGGCCAAGGATTGGCCGACCCGGGGCCAAGCCGGTGCCCAGCCCGTCAGATGCCAACCTTCTCTGCCCGCCTCGCAGGTCCTGGAGGAGGGGCCGGCCGCAGACTCGGCATTCGGGGCCCAGGTCCTGGCGGTGATGAAACCCCCGCTTCAGGAGCCCCAGCTGCAGGGCATGGTGAGTCTCGGGTGTGCCTGCGGGGCGGCCGGGGTGGGCCCCACAGGCCGGCCCTTCAGCCTCCCCTCCGACTCTGCAGGAGGAGCCCCCGGCACCCGTCAGCGTCCTCAGCCGCTTCCCGTTCTCGTCAGCCCTGCAGCGCATGGACGTGGTGGTGGCGTGGCCGGGGGCCGCGCAGCCGGAGGCCTATGTCAAGGGCGCCCCTGAGCTGGTGGCAGGCCTCTGCGACCCCGAGACAGGTGCAGGGGGCGGGCCACTGACGGGAATGGGGTGGGCACCCGGCCTCTGCCCCTGGCCCCGCCCCCCCCGGCCCGGTGACACCTGCCTGTCCCTGGCAGTGCCCACGGACTTCGCCCAGATGCTGCAGAGCTACACGGCCGCCGGCTACCGCGTCGTGGCCCTCGCCAGCAAGCCGCTGCCCATCGCGCCCAGCCTGGAGGCCGCTCAGCGACTGACCAGGTGGACCGTCCCCTGTCCCGCCCCTTGGGGACTGCGCACCAGGCCCAGGCGTAGGCAGCGCCCTGGGAAGGTGTCCTTGCCCGGTGGCTGGCAGAGGGGCCTTGGCCACCGCCTGACCTCTGACCCAGCTCTGGCGCCCTCCAGGGACACCGTGGAGCAGGACCTGAGCCTCCTGGGGCTGCTCGTCATGAGGAACCTGCTGAAGCCGCAGACCACGCCGGTCATCCGGGCTCTGCGGAGGACCCGCATCCGCACCGTCATGGTGACAGGTACCCCGGGCAGCAGGGCCTGGGTCAGGAGGGCAGAATCTACCCTGTCACGGGCAGAGGGAAGGGCGCGCCGCGTCCCTTCTTTTCGGACCCCCGCTTCAGGCCGGGGCTTTTTCAGACGTTTCGTGGATCTTCACAACGTCCCTCCCAGGGGGTAACTGTCCCTCCATTCGATGGATGAGGCAGGCGAAACTCGGGGGGGGTAGAATGACCTCCAGAGAGTCCCGGGGTGGTGCTGATCAGCCTGGGTTCCAGCCCGGCTCCAAGTCCCGAGTTCCAGCTCCACCTGTAGGAAATGGGGGAAGTTATGTCAGCCTCGAAAGTGGTGACGATTTCATGGGGCAAGGAAGGAAAGACTCTAGCCAGGGCAACACGGAGGAGCCCAACAGGTCTGCGTCCTCGTCCTGGTCCTCCCCACCCTCGCACGCACACGCTCGCACGCACACGCTCGCACGCACACCCGCCAGCAAGGTCCGGCAGCACCGAGTAGTGTATGTGGAACTTGAAACCCGGGTGCCCAGTTTCCCCTAAGCCCTTTGATACCTGGTTTTCTAGAAGAGGAAAGTGGGGTTCAGAGACGTTGATGTACCTGCCCGAGCTCACCCAGCCAGCCGTGATAGACACACTGTGTCTGGCCTCAGTTTTCCCATCTGTAAGTGTCAGGGTGAGGACGGCCCCCCAGATAGCACCTGGGCCCTGACCTCGTCCCCACGCTCCTAGGGGACAACCTGCAGACGGCCGTCACCGTGGCCCAGGGTTGCGGCATGGTGGGCCCCCAGGAGCGTCTGGTCCTCATCCACGCCACCCCCCCCGAGCGAGGCCGGCCTGCCTCCCTTGAGCTCCTGCCACTAGAATCCTCCACGGCTATGAACGGGGCTAAGGTGAGGCTGAGCCGGGGTTCCAGCCGCACCCCCCACCGATGACCCCGCCCCCGCGTCACCTGACCCGGGCCCCAGCTCTCCGGGGTGGGCAGGGGAAGCTGAGCGGAGCTTCCTGGGCCCCCAGGATCTCGGCCAGGCCGCAAGCTGCACCTTGGAGCCAGACCCCCGATGCAGCCACCTGGCCCTCAGCGGGTCCACCTTTGGTGTCCTTATGAAGCACTTCCCCAAGCTGCTGCCCAAGGTAGGGCTGCCCCCAAGCCTCACCCCTGGTCGCTCTACGCCACCCCATGTTCTCCTCCCTCCTCGTGGCTCTCCCGCCCCCAACCCTACAGCTGCCCCAGCCTCCCCTGTCTCCCTGTGCTCTCAGGTCCTGGTCCAGGGCACTGTCTTTGCCCGCATGGCTCCTGAGCAGAAGACAGAGCTGGTTTGTGAGCTCCAGAAGCTTCAGTGAGTACATGTGGGACCCGCAGGGGGCAGCTGGTCCGTGGTGGTCGTGGTGGTGCACGAACACCTCAGGCATTAAGGATGATCCTCACCCTCCGGGAAAACCCAAGCAGCTCTCCTGGGTCCGTGATGCCGGAAGCAGTAACTGCCCCTGTTTGCTGAGCCCCTGCTGTGTGCCGGGTGCCGTGCAGGCAGCAGGGACCCGGCCAACCCCACCTTCTGCCAGCAAGCCCATGGGAGGGGAGGGGCGTCACTTCACAGACACGGAGGCTCCTCACCGGCTCCGGCCATTCCTGCACACCCCTCTGCGTCAGGTACTGCGTGGGCATGTGTGGGGACGGCGCCAATGACTGCGGCGCCCTGAAGGCGGCCGACGTGGGCATCTCACTCTCCCAGGCCGAGGCCTCTGTGGTCTCGCCCTTCACCTCGAGCATGGCCAGCATCGAGTGTGTGCCCATGGTCATCAGGTGAGGCGGGCAGGGGCCAGTGGGCCAGGGCTCATCGGGGCCCGTCGGCCCAGCCCGGGCCCCCTAATGCCCATACCCTGCTACCCAGGGAAGGCCGGTGTTCCCTCGACACGTCGTTCAGCGTCTTCAAGTACATGGCTCTGTACAGCCTGACCCAGTTCATCTCCGTCCTGATCCTCTACACGGTGAGTAGTGATCTTGCCGCCCAGAGCAGGCCCACGGCCAGGACGCTCGGCAGCGTGGCTGGGAGCCCAGCGGGTTCTGGAATGGACGGTGCCGTCTCCCATCCTGCCCTGCCGCGTTCTGGCTGTATGGCTTGGACGACTCCTGAGCCCTGGGTCGCACAACGCCGAGCTCAGCACCCGGCACACAGTAGGTCCACAGAATGACCTGGCGTGCTGGCGTTTCGCGCCTGCCCTCCGGGAGCTGCCGTGCCCGAGGGAGACTGAGGCAGAGCCCAGGCAGGGACCGAGGCAGGCGTGGGACGGAGAGCCAGGGTCGCTGCGCCACGGGTCCACCTGTTTCCCTGCTTGCCCTGGCCGAGACCTTGGCTGTACCCGTCACACCCTGCCCGGAGGGGTATCTCCCCGCTCTGCTCTGAGCACACGCAGCTCACCCCCACGGAAAGGAGGTGACCCCACCGGGCAATGCAGATCTCGTACGAGCCTCTGTCCCTGTGTCCACCAGGACCTGCGTCCTCTACGGGCAGAGCCGAAGCACCCCCTTCAGCCTGGGAGGGAGCTCCCCGTGGGTAGGAGGAACCTGCCCTCTCAGATTTAGGCCCCCCTGCCTTCTCCCTCAGACCGGGAGAGGGGCTCCCCGAAGGCGGTGCAGTGTCTTCTCCATCAGACTAGGCGCTTCCCGGAGGCAGGAAGGCGCTGCCTCCCCATCAGGTTTTGGGCGGAACGATTCCCTTCCCATCGGACTGGTTGGGCGCAGGTCTGGTGCCCCCGCTGCTACCTGCCCCTCTGCCCTCCCTCCCCTGCTGGCAGATCAACACCAACCTGGGCGACCTGCAGTTCCTGGCCATCGACCTGGTCATCACCACCACGGTGGCAGTGCTCATGAGCCGCACGGGGCCGGCGCTGGCGCTGGGGCGGGCGCGGCCGCCGGGGGCCCTGCTCAGTGCGCCCGTGCTGAGCAGCCTCCTGCTGCAGGTGGCCCTGGTGGCCGGCGTGCAGCTGGGGGGCTACTTCCTGACCGTGGCCCAACCCTGGTGAGTAGCGAGTCCGCCCCCCAATCCCAGCCCAGCCCCCTCCTCCACGCTCGTTCCCTGACCCCGGGCTTCGCGCCCCCAGGTTCGTGCCCCTGAACAAGACCGTGCCCGCGCCAGACAACCTGCCCAACTACGAGAACACGGTGGTCTTCTCGCTGTCCAGCTTCCAGTACCTCATCCTGGCCGCCGCTGTGTCCAAGGGGGCGCCCTTCCGCCGGCCGCTCTACACCAACGGTGCGGCAGCGGGGCGGGGCGGGGCGGGGCGGGGCTGGCGTGGGTGGAGTGGGGAGGGGCCCACCGGCCTGACGGACTCCCTCCCCCTCCAGTGCCCTTCCTGATGGCCCTGGCGCTCCTGGGCTCCGTCCTGGTGGGCCTCCTCCTGGTCCCTGGCCTCCTGCAAGGCCCGCTGGGGCTGAGGAACATCGCTGACACCTGCTTCAAGCTGCTGCTGCTGGGCCTGGTGGCCTGCAACTTCGTGGGGGCCTTCATGCTGGAGGTGGGGCGCACCCTCGGTTGGGGCTGGGGGGGTGGGCTTTCAGGGTGGGCTCGGCCGCAGCTGCCCCTCCCACCCTCTCCCTGTCCTCCGCAGAGCGTGCTGGACCAGTGCCTCCCGGCCTGCCTGCGGCGGCTCCGACCCAAAAAGGTCTCGAAGAAGCGTTTCAAGCAGCTGGAGCGGGAGCTGGCCGAGCAGCCTTGGCCACCGCCCGCCGAGCCCGCGAGGTAGCGCGGCCCCGTCCGCACACCGGACGCCGATCTCCCTGCCTCTGAGCCACCGACTGGGGCCCGTCTCCGGAGACGCCACCGCCACCGCTCGTGCAGCCCGGAGGCTGGCAGATGTCCTGCTCCTGCCCCAGGTCTGCCCGGCCCAGCGTTCCCTGCCCTCGGCCGGGGAAATGCTGTCGTCCCCAACTTCAGACCTCCCGTGTACACATGACAGCTACCAATGCCCCCAGAGCCTCTGTCAGTGGAACAAATAAAGTCATGATATTTTCCTGGCACGGCCGTGGCTGTCTCCTACGTGGTACCGCTGACCGGGTCCCCGGCTGGGAGCCCCTGGCATGTGTCCGCTCTGAGCACCTCAGGTCACGGTGGACGACTCCCCTCTCCGGGCCTCCGTCTCCTCGTGGGACAGTAATGCTTTCAGGTTGAGCAGTGCCTGGTCCTCCGTTAAGTATCTGGGGTTTTGTTTTTCTCTCTTTTTTTAATTTATTTATTTATAATAATGAGTGGGGAAGGGGCAGAGACGGGGAGAGACAGAATCCCAAGCGGTCTCCGCACCATCAACCTGGAGCCCGATGCAGGAACTCAGGAACCGTGAGACTGTGACCCGAGCTGAGATCCAGAATCGGAAGCTCCGAGGCTTAACCGACTGTGCCACCCAGGCGCCCCTCCAACAAGCATTTTGTACGCATCGTCTTTTAATCCTTACGACTGCGGCATCCGATTCCCCTTTTGCAGATAAGGAGACTAAGGTTCAGAGGTCACACAAGTTGCCGGAGGTGGGGCCAGATCGCCTTGACTCCAGTACCCGCTTGCCACGCTCCTGTGCCAGCCCCGAGGAGGCATCTGACTGGGGCAGTTCCCTCCTATCCGCCACCCACCCCCACCCAGCATCCTGGGCCGTGTTTGTGGTCCAGGCTCTGAGCCCATGTCTCCCAGCCCGAACCACGTGCACTGTCCCCCGGGGAAGGGTGGGTGCTTCTGACCTCATCCCATCAGTGGGACCCTGGCCAAGCCCCACTCTGGAGATGTAACTCGGTCATCCGAGTGCTGGGCAGAAGAGAGTGGGAAAGAAAGACTGCTTCCTGCCCTCCAGAAGCCCCCCGCCGACCTCATTCCTGGGAGTCCTGGGACCATCCCTGGCCTCCCCTTACAGGAACCGAGTAAATGTTGAATCAAACTGAGCAGAAAGGATGTGGGGTGTGAAAAAGCAATTTTCTTTTTTTTCGGAGTAGAAATTTGTTTTTGTTTTTTTTTATTATTTTAATCTTTATTTTTGAGAGAGTGAGAGAGAGAGTGAGAGCAGGGGGGGAACAGAGAGAGAGGGAGACACAGAATCCGAAGCAGGCTCCAGGCTCCCAGCTGTCAGCACAGAGCCCGACGCGGGGCTGGAACCCACAAACCGTGAGATCATGACCTGAGCCAAAGTCGGACGCTTAACCGACTGAGCCACCCAGGAGCCCCTATTTATTTTTTTTTAATTTACATCCGAGTTAGCATGAAAAAGCAATTTTTAAAAAAATTTTTTTTTTAACGTTTATTTATTTTTGAGACAGAGAGAGACAGAGCATGAATGGGGGAGGGTCAGAGAGAGGGAGACACAGAATCGGAAGCAGGCTCCAGGCTCTGAGCTGTCGGCACAGAGCCCGACGCGGGGCTCGAACTCACGGACCGCGAGATCATGACCTGAGCCGAAGTCGGCTGCTTAACCGACTGAGCCACCCAGGCGCCCCGAAAAAGCAATTTCTGACATGAGGCACATCCACAGACCTCCTGTACCGGGCACGGAGTCGTCAACCAGCAACAGTTCGGGGTGGTGGAGGCTGGAGGACCCGGGGAGAGGCTGGGTTCGAATCCCTCAACCGATTGGTTCACGCATTTATTGGACAGTCATGTGCCAGGCACAGGTGCTACCACAGTGTACAAAAGAACTTGGCCTAGGGGAGCCTGGGTGGCTGCGTCACTTAAGCGTCCGACTTCGGCTCAGGTCACGATCTCGCAGTTCATGGGTTCTAGCCCCGTGTCGGGCTCTGTGCTGACAGCTCACAGCCTGGAGCCTGCTTTCGATTCTGTGTGTGTGTCTCTCTCTCTCTCTCTCTGCCCCTCCTGTGCTTTCTCTCTCTCTCTCTCTCTCTCTCTCTCTCTCTCTCAAAAAAAAAAATAATAATAAATAATTAAAAAAAAAAAAGAACTTGGCCTCTGCACATATACCTTGTAACCTGGTGTGAGAGGTGAACAGACAGAGCGAATCTCCAAGGTCATGAGAGCACCCACACCCACTACCCGCTCCCCAAGTATCTGCCGCCTCTGCTTGGGTCCTTAGGGCCAGGGGAGTGGGTAGAAGCAGCACAGAGAATCTGGGGGCCAGGACGTGAGAGTGGCAAGCTCTGGGGCCTCTGTTTCCCCTTTTTGTCAAGTGTAGGGAACAGCATTTCTGCCAGGTGTTTCTGCCTCTCCTACCCTAGAGGGACTGTGCCTGGAGCAGGCAAGGGCTAAGGGAGGGCAGGGAGGGCTGTGCTGGCCCCCAGGGCCCCCAGGGCTCCAGGTAGCAGAAGCCCCTGCTATTCGGTGATAGACCCTGGAGAGGGGGTGGCAGGTATTCATTCATTTGCCAAACCAGCACCGGGGAGCAAATGATACACGAGACATATCGAGGTCCTGCCTAATAGGATTCAGAGTCCAAGGGCTAGGCGGTTGTGGGGTGCCTGACTGGGGGCAAGGAGACCCCCACGTCCTCCCAGCCTGAGCCCCTGCCCCAGGTTCAGGCAGGGCTGAGGACTGGCCCAGAGGCAGGAACCTACCCCACCCCCCACGCGGGCTCTCCCGGGAGAATTGAGTGCACGTTCATTCATTCCGTTAATGTTCACCGAACAGCTGCTCTGAGCCTGGCGCTGTGCCTAATGAGCATCAACAGGGATGAGCGAAAACAGACTTTGTCGCCGTCTTGCTGTCTTCGTGTGGCGCACAAGCTCATGAGCTCATCTGGGAGAGGAGCAGGATTCACATGGTCACAGACATAGGGCAGCACGACAGCTGTGAGCAGTAGAGCAGAAAGTGCTCAGGGGTGGAACGGGGAGAAAGGGAAGGCTCCCCTGAAGAAGGGAGGGTTTGCTCTATAACCGGGAGGAGGCAGACCTCACCAGGGTTCCAAGAGGAGGAAACAGCTTGAGCAAAAGTCCTGGAGCAGGCAGAGGAAGGGGTTTAGTGAGAGATTACCAAAAGGCCATTGTGGCTGCACGGAACCAGGAGGCAGAGCCAGACGGGAGGGGAAGGGTAGGATCCTTGGGGGCCACAGGGGAATTCAGCCTTGATCCCAGGTACCATGGAAACCAGCAGAAGCTTTAAGCACAAGGGGGCCAGTGTCAGAGGTGGGTCTGGAAGGGCAGGCCCCACTGGGGAAAGCCTAGATTAGAGCTTATTACAGAGTCCAGGCAAGAGCTAATGGTGGCTTACAGCACAGCGGAGAGAGCGGCCCCATGTGAAAAAGGATTGTGAAGCAGGATTAGAGGCCGGGTGCTGGATTGGACGCAGGGGCTGAGAGCAAGAGAGGAAGCCTGAGTAATGGAAGGGTGCGGGGACTGCTCCCTAGACGGGAACCTCTAGGACAGCCAGGTCTGGGGGAGGGTCAGGGGTCATGAATTTGGAGTTGGATCCTTGGAGACATGCACAGGGCCAGGCCTGGTAGCCTGTGGCCCGAGGTCTGCAATGCAGGTTATGGAAGCCAGCCCCCAGCCTGGAACTGGCTAAGAATACCCAGAAGGCAGAGCCAGAGAGGCAGGAGGGAAAGCAGGCCCGGAAGGCTGTCCCGGACGGTAGGAGAAGCCAGAGGGGAGAGCTGAGTCGCGGCGGGTGTATCGCCTTTAGGAGCCTCAGTTTCCTCCTCTGTGAAACGGGGTAACACGTCCTCAAAACCCACCTCACACTAGACTCCAGCCCAGACGTGCCGAGGAGGCTGGAGAGGCGTCCTGCCCGCCAGAGGTCGGCGCAGACGTGAGGACGGCTCCTGGGGCGCCTCCCCCAGGGCCGCCCCCGAAGCGGGCTGGAGACCCGCACGCACGGCGGGCGGGCGGGGCTCGCGTTAGGACCCAGCGGCTCCGGGGCTGGAGGGCGGGCGCCGGCCCGTCGGGGGCCCGGAGGGGGGCTCAGAGCGGGCGCAGGGGCGGCTCCGCGGGCGGACTCGGAGCGGGCGGCGGAGTGACCCGGCCAGGTAGGCGCGGGCCTGGCGGCGGGAGCGGCAGGGCGGCACTCGGGAGTGGGGGGGAGGGGGTCCCGGGGGAGGTGGGGGGAGGCAGGGGTGTAGGGGTCTGCGGGCCCCCAGGCCTGGGGGCGGCTGCCCGAGTTCCCGAACCCGGGGCCGTCTGAGCAGATGCTACGAGGACACTTGGGGGGTTTGGGGTCGCTGGGAGGGGGGCCCGTTTGGGGGCGTCGGGGCCGGGGTTGGGGGGGGGGGCTTCCGTTCGCCCCGGGAGGCTGGACTTTGGCGAGTGGGGTGGGGGCGTCGGCCGGAGCCGCCGGGCTAGAGCGGCGGAGAGAGACAAAGGGAGACCCGAGACCGGGAGGGCGTGGGGAGCCGCCGAGCAAGTTCCGTGGCTGATTGTTCCCAGCTGTGCGGCGGCGGCCACATCTGGTCCCCTCCGGCCGCACCGCACCGCGGCTGGCCTCCCCGCGGGGCGGTGTGGGGGCCGGGCTCTGAGTAGGCCCCGCTCATTCCCTCCTGCCCACGAACGCCTCGGGGTGGGGTCCCCAGCTGCGGAAGGGGCCAGAGGGGGGCCGCCTTCTAGGCAGGTCCTGGCCTCCCCCACACCCCAAAATCGACAGTCTAGACAGCAGTGCTTGGAGATGTGGCCCCGGGGGAGGATCCAGGACTCCCACGCCCCTTGCCCTGGGGGCCCCTTGCCCCCAGTAAGCCTGGGCCTGGGTGCCAGACCTTCCAGGGGAGGAAAAGACTCCATGCGGGAGGCTGTGAGGCCTAGGAGGGGCTTTGGGGACAGACAGCCCCCACCCCACCTCTTAAGGCCTCTTAGGCCCCAGCTCAGGGCCTCCTTCTGAGTGGTGACAGCTCCAACTGGCCTGGCTGCCACTAGCCCCGTGGGGACAAGGAGGGGATGATGAGGCCTTGCGGGGGGGAGTTACAGGGAAAGAGCTCCAGGTCTTTGGGTCCCTCCTACTGAGAGAGGGCCAAGGGATTTCGGGATAGGAACACCGGGAGCCCGAGGTCCCCTGCCTCCGGGGCAGCCTGAGTGGTGGGTCTCTTCTCCTCCACCCCACCCCACCCCCACCTCAGTAAGGAAGGGAGATGGTAAATGTATGAGCCGGGCAGGGGGTCCCGGAGGGTTCTGGATTGGGGGCGAAGAGGGACAGATGCCCGAGCGTCCTTCCTCTCTCCTTAGACGCCCTGTGGCAGTTAGGTCTCCAGTTAGCCGTCTGGAAGAAGTCCCTTTGTGTGGTGGGAGGGGCCTTCCTGGATGGGTGAGCCCATGGACTCTCTCCCAGCGCTCCAGGCGGAAGGCTGATGCCTGCCCCCCCCCCCCCCCCCCCCCCCCCCCACTGAGCTGGGACCTGTAGACCCTGCCAAGCCCACTGTGTGGCCAAAGGCTGGAGTTCTTGAACTTCCAGAGCCTGGTGAAGGCTGAGGGCCACTGCCCTCTCCCCCCAGAATTGCGCACACAACACTTGTCATACAGTGTTCAGGGGTTCAGAGCCTCTGGGCTGGGTGACATCACTGTCCCCTCCAGCTCTGCCCTTCTAGGATCCAGAGAATCTCTCCTCAGACTCCACCCTGAGCGTTTCCTGCTGCTGCAGACAAATAGACCTTAGTCTCGTGAGTCTGTGATGAAGACAGCCAGGTCTTAGGAGGCCTGGAGGCCTGGCAGGAGAGGAATCTTCTGGGGGTGGGAGCCCTGCCCGGGCCTGGCTGCCCTTCGGCCCCTGGGGCCCATGCATGCATGTGGTTCCCCGCAGAGCAATTGGGAACAGGTGGTGGGGTTGGCAGACGCTGCAGAGTCGGGGCTATGATGGTGGCTGAGAGGGGCTGGGGTCCTGAGGATGGGCCTGGGGTCAAGGGTTTCCATGATCAGTGCGCCAGACACCGGGAGGTGCTGAATCGGAAGCGGGCACGGCTGCGGGCCAGGAGAGCAGAGTCAGAGCTAGCGGGGGGCTAGAAACGTGCCCTCGGTGAGAAGGGCAGGGTGGGTTCCGTCCGCTTGTAAGATCAACTCTGGAGCGAGGTTGGGGGCCTTGTGACTCGGGACCTGAACACCCAGGGGGCCCTCGGGGACAGCAGATGTAGACCCGGCCCCCGCTCCGCCCTACTCCCGGCACTCCCTATGCCTGGCTTCTGTTCCCAGCACCCCCTTCTTCACCGGGCTAGATGCGGGGGAGCAGAGGTGGGCTCCACAGTCCTGGGTGAGTGGGTCCAAGCTACAGCCCGCCCCCCCACCCCCTCCAGCTGTCCTGACACCAGCCCAGACTGCCTCACCGCGTAGCCATGAGAGCTGCCTACCTCTTCCTGCTGTTCCTGCCTGGTAAGTGGCTCCTGGGGTTGGGGGCTCCCCTTGTGTGGCTGGGGGTTGGGAGCTGGCAGTGAGCCTTTATTGTGCCCTGTGGCCAGCACTCAACTCCCCGGTCCCGGGACCTCCTGGACCACAGACTGTACTGGCCAACCCCTCCCAAAGCAT
Source organism: Panthera onca (assembly GCF_046562875.1). NCBI lineage: Eukaryota > Metazoa > Chordata > Mammalia > Carnivora > Felidae > Panthera > Panthera onca. The sequence goes on from NC_138346.1 coordinate 209,420,326, forward strand.
GAGCCTCCCCAGCCCTCACCCCAACCCTCCACAGCAGCAGCCAGGCAGGGCTCTGGAGAGTGGGCACACACCCAGGCACCAAGAGTCCGTGCCTTCCCTCCCTTCCAGGAGGAAGCCGATGTGTAGGAGGGGGAGGCGCCCAAGGCAGGGAGTCTGTAGGTCCGGGTTCCAGACCCATTTGGGACCCAACCCCAACCCCAACCCCCTCCCCACCCCCCCACCCCCCACCATGCAATCTTGACTTTGGAGTGATCCCTATTGGTGAAGTGAGGAGTTATCCATAGGGATCGAAGGCCCTGCCATAGCTAACATTTATTCATTTAACAGATACTGAGTTCCTACCATGTGCCACGCACTGGGCTAGACCCTGGGGTACAATGATGACCTGGGCAGACATACCCCTGCCTTCTTGGTGCCGCCTGTCTAGAGAAGGGAGGCTGCTATATCAAGTAGGCGTGATAAGTGCCAGCGTGTTGAGCATGAGGTTGGAAGTAAACAGAGGAACTGGATGGAGAGGGTGGGTAGGCCGGGGACGGCCTTTGGGGCAGAACTGAATTTTTAGCTGAGATCTGAAGGAGGAGAAGTTACCCAGGATCACAGGCCTAGGGAAAGTCGAGTGCAAAGGCCCTGGGGCAGACAGGAGTGTGCTGAGTTCCAGGAACAGCCAGGAGGCTAGCAGGGGAAGACAGGCCAGAAAAGGTCTGTGAGGTGCCCAGGAGCCGGCTCTGTAAGGGCCTCTGTAAGGGTCGAGGAAGGAGTTTGGATCCCTTGGGTTGTAGGATCTTAGGGTCTCACCGGCCTGCCCTTGGGACCTCTACCTGTCCTCCCAGAAGTGCTGTCCTTCCCTGCAGGGCACCCCCTCATGCTTTGCTTCCTCACAGCCGGCCTGCTGGCTCAGGGCCAGTATGACCTAGACTCTCTGTCTCCGTTCCCGGAACACGTCCAGTACACCCACTACAGTGACCAGATAGGTAAGGGCCTTGCCCCCCCCCCAGCCCTCCCCACACCCGGCCACATCATCAAGGCCTGGCTCCCAGGTGTGCACGACGCAGCTGGGGACCAGGTGGGGAAGGGTGGTGGGAGTCATAGGGGGTGGTCCTGGGTGTAGCCGTGACCTCCTGTCCCCCCGAGACTGGGAGCTCGCCTGCCCCCCCCCCCCCCCCCCCGGCAACTTCACATTCATCTTTGTTCTTAGACCAACCGGACTACTATGATTATCAAGGTAAAGGGCTGGGGTGGGGCAGGCGGCGGGGGCGGGCAGCTGAGCGCTGGGGTGGAGAGATGGAGTGGACCCCCTTGTCGCCTGCCCCCCGACTCAGAGGTGACTCCTCGGCCCCCTGCGGAGCAGTTCCAGTCCCAGCAGCAAGTCCGGCAGGAAGTCGTCCTGGCCCCCACCCCAGGTAGGCTGCCGGCTCCTGTCAACCCTGGGAGCAGCGGGTCTGTGCCGGGGCAGGGCTGGTGCCCTGAATGGACCCCTCTCAGTGATGTCTGCCTGCTCCTCTCCTGACACCAGCACCAGGAAATGCGGAGACAGAGCCCACGGAGCCTGGGCCTCTGGGTAAGAGCTTCCTGACAGCTGGAGAAACAGAGGCATGGCCTCAGCAGCGGGGGTAGAGCTGATTGCCGCGCTGATGGGACAGAGACAGACAAGCCTTTTGCTTTTGCCGGGCCGATGGCAGGGTCGGGGGCTTGCAGACAGGCCAGTGCTTTAGGCAACCGCAGGGCCCCCCGGGAAGCTCTGGGAGACGCCCCCCTTGCCCCCCCCAGTTGGTCGCAGCCTCAGGAAGGGCCCTCCACCCCCAGACACTGGGAAGAGGGAGGGAGCGTGCTGGGGGCTTCCTGCCTGCCTGCCAGCCAGCAGGAGTGGGCGGTGCTCGTGGCCAGCGAGGCAGAGAGGGGACCAGAAGCCCAGGCCAGCTGAGCCAGCCCCCGTGCCGCCCCCACCGAGAGCCGGAGACGGCCAGACCGTGCAGGCTGCTCTCGCTCCCGTGAGCTCAGTGTCCGCGTGTGCTCCTCTGAGCCCGGCCCAGTTGGTTGGTGTGGACTTGGGTGACCGTTGTGTGTGGGTGCGGTTGTGTTTGAGCTTATGCCTGTTCAGGTACATGCTTCCAAGCGTTGCAAACTTGCGCGTGTATGCATGTGTTGTATAAAATCGGGCAGCCCTGGGAGCCCCAGCAATGCTGTCTGTGCTTGTGTGTGTGTGCGTGCGTGTGCGTGTGCCTGCGCCTGCGCTGTGCCAGAGGGTGCAGGGTGGACCTAGACCCTGCGATGAGAGCCAGTCTCGGTGGGCATCGTTGGGGGCTACGCCACGCCCAAGCTGCGGCCCCTACTCTGATCCTGCCCGTCACCCAGACTGCCGCGAGGAACAGTACCCGTGCACCCGCCTCTACTCCATCCACAAGCCCTGCAAACAGTGTCTCAATGAGGTCTGCTTCTACAGGTGAGCACAGGTGGGGTTTGGAGGGCAGGGCAGGCAGCCACAGTGCCCCCCGGCCCGAGGTGGGACTGTAGGGGAGCATGAACCCTGAACTGAACTCCGCTCGCGTGAGCCCAGGCCTAGGGGCGGGGATGCGTGGAGCCCCCCTGGTGGGGTCGGGGGTGACCCCGCCGTCCCGGCTCCACCCCCCAGCCTCCGCCGCGTGTACGTGGTCAACAAGGAGATCTGTGTCCGCACGGTGTGTGCCCACGAGGAGCTCCTCCGAGGTAGGGAGGCCTGCACCCCCAGACCTTCCCCCTCCCCACACCCACTCGCCGCCCTTCTTCCTGTCCGTCCACCTGGTGTTTATTAAACCCGTGTTCTGCACCACGGCCACTTTCAGGAGGCTCCTGAACTCCCTCCCGGCTGCTTCTCCTCAGAACATTCCCTGTCCCGGGATCGGGAAGGGGCCGATGGTTTCCCATGACCAGCCTCTCCCTGACCCCGACTCCTTGCCCCCCGCAACAGCTGACCTGTGTCGGGACAAGTTCTCCAAATGTGGCGTGATGGCCAGCAGTGGCCTGTGCCAGTCCGTGGCGGCCTCCTGTGCGAGGAGCTGCGGGGGCTGCTAGGGCGGAGCCAGCACCCCAAGCCCTGGGCCTTCCTCAGATCCGGGGCCCTCGGGCCCTGCCTCACCTGGTGCTTTTCTCCCCAGCCTGACATTCCTTTTATCCTGTAAAAAGTTAGTGGACTGTGGCCCTGGGGGTTTGTCTCAGGCCCCTCCCCCAGTCTGTGGCCACCTCTGGGGCACAATGGGGGCTCCCCACGGCCCAGTTTTCGGCCCCGGAGGAGGGGCATCCCAGGCCTCTCGGTGGGACCTGGGCCTCTGATGTGCCTTCTCAGTCCCTCCAGGACAGTCCCCTGCCCACCAGCCCCTTTGAGGTAGGCTGTGCCCCTCACCCCAGCCGGTCTGCTTGGACTTCCTACAGCTCCCGGGCATAGACCACCTTTGTTTTATACAAAATTAAAATTGTTTTTACAAAAGCTTTGGTCATTTCTCAGTTGGGAGCACAGAGCGGGTGGCCAGGTGTCTCTGACACTGCCTGTCCTCATTGAGAGGCTGCCTGGCCCCTTGGGGAGAAGGGACCGTTCAGGTGACCTGTGGCCTTGCCTTTGCGGTCCCAGTCCTGCCTCCTCACCCACCAGCTTCAGCTGACCCCCCCCCCGCCCCCAGAAAGGTGGATCATGACCACTGTCCCCTCCAGGTCCTGCGTTGGGGGCGGGGGTGGGGCACTGCAGAGGGCTGCGTTGGAAATAGAAGGTTCAGGGATACAGCTTTCTCACTGTCTGGGCTGCTCAGTGAGGGCGTGAGTCCCCTGTCATCAGAGGCATGCAGGCCAAGACGGGAGGCCACCCATGTGGAGGCGCAGAGGTGTTTATAGGGTATAAAGCAGGTCATGGGAGGTGTGCTCTGAGATCCGCCTTTGGGGGGGAGGGCCGCGAGTTCGGGGGGGGCAGAAATAGAGGCCCAGTCTCCACGTGAGCGATCAGCGCGCAGTCCCGTGTGCCTTCCAGACAGGCCCATGTGGCAGGCACAGGTAATATCGCCACCTTACGGACAGGAAGCCCAGAGGCATTAAGTGACCCACCGAGGAGCCACAGCTAGAAGTGGCAGGGCGGGGGGCACCACCCGACCCCATCAGACTCCACGGAGACGAGTACTTCCTCCTCGGAGACCCTGAGCACCTGCCACGTGCGCCTCCTCATAACCACCCTGTGAGGCACGTTCCCAGTTTACAGATGAGCAAACCAAGGCTCCGAGAGGTCACGCAGCTTTGCTAGGCTCACTCAGCGGAGCCAGGGCAAGACCCACGTTCACTCCCAGGCCCGCACACTGCCTGAGAGGCCTGCCACGGTGCAGAGGGTGGGCCCAGTCCTAACGAGGGGCCAGAGAAAGGGGCCAGAACGCTGTGGCTGGAAAGAGCCGGGCTGTGCAGTTTGGGCCTCAGCAGCCCCGTCTGTCACATGGGATGGGTGGCGCGGGACCCTGGAGACCTCCCCACGCCAGCATCCTGTGAGGCCGGAAAGTGCCACGGGCCTTTCCAAAGACCCCATCTCCCCCTGCACCCCTGCCCCAGGCCCCCTGTGTCTCCCCACCCATCTCTCCAGTGGAGGAAGGCACACTGAAGTAAGGGGACACATCTGTACAAACCATTTTTAGAAAACGGGGTCTTTTGTTACAAAAAAACAACAGTTCTGAACAGTTAACGTTGTAAAAAGGTATAAAAATACAGGGACTCTGAGGAATTTCCTGACAAACACTCTGAACTAAGGCGGGGAGATCTCTGGGAAGCCGGGGGAGAGGGTCTGGGTCTCTGACTCCCAGGCACCCCTCCTCTTTCCCATGAGCCCATGCTCTAGGGCCAGCCAGGGGCAAGGGGGGTCTCCCCGACCCCCTGGCTTTGGCTCAGACACTCAGGTGACCTGGATGCTCATCCCAGGGGTGGGGACTGGACTGAGGTGGGGCCCCGGATGCCGCTAAGAAGCTGCTACCGGAGTCCCTGGCATCCAGCACGGCCACCTGTCTCCTCCCTACCCTGAGCCGAGCTCTGGGCCAGGGGGCCACCCAGGAAGGGGCTCATTCCCCTGGGGGGCCGGAGGTTTGGGGGAAGGATGCTGAGCTCCTCCGGAGCTCCTGCTGCAACTGTCCCTTCAGTGTGGACACCTGGGAAGAAAGAGAAAGTAGGGCCAGCCTGGTCCCCAGCCTGATGCCAGGGAAAGGGGCATGTGGCTGCAGCCGGGACCCCAGAAGGGACCCAATCCTGCCCGCTTCAGGAAAAAATGGGTCTTATTAAATAACACCAGAGTGCTTCCTACCCCTTCCGTCCCGACCCACGTGGCAGCTGCTGACTGCTCCTTGGCATCTTGTCAGGAGCCACCCGTCCCCACTCTCATCACTTAGGCAGGCCTGGCACCAGCCCCACCAGGGGTGCCTGTGACCCAGGCCTGGCCCTACCCAAGCAGCCTTGTCCTGCACACGTCAGGTCAGGGATGGCTGGGAAGGAGTCAGGGACTAAGCAGGCCAGGAAGGGTCATCCCTGGGACTTCTGTTGCTCTAAGGAAAAAGGCCCCCTCTTTCCTCTGGGATGGCAGCTTGTCGGGATAACCTAGGCTGGGGCTGCTGAGGCCACGTGTGCCACCCAGGAGACAACAATGAGGACAGTAGAGCCACAGCACGGGGACGGAGTTCCGGTGACATCACTTGAGCCCGTGTCCAGCCACGACGGAGACCAGCACAGATCCCCCTGGACCACTTCGGTCCTAGGTGCCGCCGACTGCTCCCACCCGAGGTCACAGCCAGCCCTCTCCCGCTCCTCCCCCCGAGGGCGCTTCTGCAATATCCTGGGGCGGGGCCAGAACCCGGCCAGGCCTGAGCACCTGCTCTTCCAGCCCGCGCACGCGCTGCCGGTGGGCCCGCTCCCGAGCCTCCAGGGTGCGCTCTGTCTGCACCTGGGCACTGCGCAGGCGCTCCACCTCCCGCTCTACCTCCCGCTGCTGCTGCTCCGCAGCCTCCAGCCGGGCTGGGCTCTGGTCCTGCTCCAGTGCCACCACCTGGGCCTGCGGGAAGAGGAGCAAGTCAGGGGTGTGGCCCTGTGGGGGGGGGGGGGGGGGCGGGCACTCCCAGGAATGGGAGCCTAGAAGGCCCCTCAGGACAGTGCAGGCGGGGGGAGCAAAAGAGATCCTGGTTTGTCCCCCATGTTCCTGGCCCCCCCGGGTCCGCGAATCCGGGGTCAGGGTACCTAGTGACCCCGCTGACAGGCGTGCACATGCGCACACCGTGCACACACGCGCAGACATAGTCAAACGCGGACACGCCCATATTCGTACCGGCCCCAAAGCAAGCGCGGAAGTACTTAGCCCCTGGTCACAGGGATGCGTGCCTACGAGCAAAGCTCCAATACTCCTACATCTACAGACAGGAAGACTTCGGTACAGGAAGATACACACACACCTGGAACACGTTCCTGACACGCAGACTTGTCACATCTGTGCACAAGAGTCACGTTACGTGCAGAACACTCCCATGCACGCTCACGCCTCCATGTTCCACAACACGCAAGCACACAGGCTCACTCGCTAACCGGCATCTCTCTCCTCTCCACTCTGGGGAGGACCCCCTCCCTCTAGGACCTTGCTCTGGGCTGTGCCCTGCAAGAGTCTGGGCTCGTGGGTTATGGAGGTTGAGGACCCTGGGCCGGCTGAGCCATCAGCAGCTCCTGGGACGGTCTGGCACTCAGGCCTGGGGCAGGGGTGGGGCCCGGGTCCAGGGCTAGGGAGAGAGGGGGTGGCCGGGGGCTGGACCTCCAGCAGCTGGATCTGCCTCTGGGCCTCAGCCAGCTCCAGCTCGGCCCCCGTGAGCGTGCGGTCCAGGCGGCCCTTCTCGGCGCTCAGCCGCACCGTGTCCTCATGGCTGCGAAGCTTCTCGCGCTCCACCTAGGCCGGGAGAGGAGGAGGGCGTTAAGGCACCCGGGGGAAGGTGGGGGGGGGGGGCTCCCGTGAAGAGGGAGGGGCGCAGAGAGGGGTGTTAGGTTAGAGGCAGCAGGAGCAGGGGCCGGAGGGCACCTGAGGCCCCCGGCCCTGGGGACGTAAGGCCAAGACCCCGAGGAAGTGGGGGGACAGCGCCGGTGGCTCAGCCCACCTTGTCCAGCATCCTCTTGAGGGCCACCCGGTCCTTCTCCAGCCGCAGCGCTGACCGCTCCACCTCCCGCTTCTCGGCCTCCAGCTGAGCGAGGGCTCGCTGCAGGCCGTCCAGGCGCTCCTGGAGCAGCCGCCGCTCCTCCTGCAGCTTCTGGACCGCGTGCAGGGCCGCCACCTCCCCCTCCTGTCGCTGCCGCAGCACCTGCAGAAGCCGGCAGGCCCCTAATGCCTCCGGGCCTCGGTGCGCGTGCATCTGAAGCTTGGGGATGGTGAGGCCAGCCTCGGCCCCGCAGGGGGGGTTGGTGAGGCCCCCATCAGAGAACTATCACCCGAGGCCACGCTGTTCTCTGAGCCTCAGCTTCTCCATCTGCGTGACGGGGGCGCGGGTCGAATGAACCACGCTTCCTCACGGGAGGCCGGGCCCGGGTTCGGGATGAGGTGGGGATACGGAAGGTCCCGCTGCATCCTGAGGGCCTCGGCGTCCCGGGGACAGAAGGGGCCCATCGTGGCCCTCACCTCCTGAAGCTGTTGCAGCTGGCCCTCTGCCTCTGCCCGCTGCACCTCCAGGTCCGCCAGCTCGCCTCGCATCGTCTGCACCTGCTCACTCAGGGAGCTGCTCTGCTTCCGGGCCTCCGATAACGCCTGCCGAGCGGCCTCCAGCCGTTCCTGGGGGGCAGGGGCGTTTGATGCCAGGATGGAGCAAAGGCTCCCCTCTACTCTGTACCTCCGGGTCAGGGTTACAGCCCACAAAACAGCCCCAAAATCTGGAGGGCGAGGCAGACAGCAGGCCTGGCCCACTGACCTGCATGACCCCGGATCTGGGTCCCTCAAGCCTATACCAGTAGGCGTATTCTTATCGCCCCCGCCCACCCCAAGCCCCCTCCTATTGGCCAATGCTCCTACTGGGCCCACCCACCTCAAAGCGCTCACGGACTGGCTCCCTAGGGTTCCCAACTGACTGTCCTCCAAGGGCCCCTCCAAGCCTGCCCTTGTTGGCTCTCACTGGGGCCACCCCCAGCCAGGCCCTGGAACCCCCGTACTTGGAGAACTTGGCGGTCATGTTCACAAGCGGTCAGGGCCTTCTGCAGATGCAGATTCTTGTCCTGGGTGCTGGTCAGGTTGGCGCTACTCTGGGCCAGTGCTTCTGACAGGCCCTGCGCCTTGTCCCGCAAGGCCCCCTCGCTCTCTTCCATCTTGACCAGGGCCCCGTTCAGCCGCTCCACTGTCAGCTGCAGAGTCCCCGCCTTCACCTCACTGTCTGCCACCTGGCAGGAGGGCAGACAGGACAGTAAAGTGGCTCTGCTCTCACCCTGGCCTCCAGCAGGAACGGTGAACCCAAGCCAAGCTCCTCCCACCCCTGCCTAGGCCTTCATCATCGACCCTCGTTGTTCCCATGCGCTCCCACTGGCTCAGCCCACTGCAGCCTAGGCTCCGTCCCACTGCTGGTTTTAACTACCCTCACCCGGAGTGCCACAAACCCGGATGTCCCAGACCCCAGGGTCTCCTCCCCTGCCAGGGAGGAGAAAAGGTAACCACCACAATCCAGAAATGTTCTGTGTTCTTGACTTTGGTGGGTGCCCTTGTAGGACTAGCAGAGTAACTGAACGTTCTAGTTAGAGCTGAGCTTCCTGGCAGCCAAGGCAAAAAAGGGACATGAGTGAAACCTATATCTCTAACTTGTCCCACATGTTTGCTAGGAATGAAGATTCTGGTGTCAAAGAGTCCTAAATTCTAATTTCGGCTGTGTCTCTTATTAGCTATGTGATCTTGGGTGATGGCAGCCCCTGTCTGTCTGTCTGTCTGTCCACGAAATGAGGATGATGCTTGCCTCGGGGTTGTTGGGAGTATTACGCAGTCCCCGTAAAGCACCCGGCACTGAGCGTGCGGATGAGAAACCCGCAAAGGGTAATGGGGACCCACCTGTCTCTGCAGGGAGTCCACCCGATCCTGGAGGGCCTGGGCCTGGGCCTCACGGTCACTGAGGCCCAGGCGGCTGCGCTGCAGTTCCCCCTCGAGTGAGCGCCGCTGCAGCTCAAGCTTGATGGTGCGGCTCTCAGAGGCATCCAACACCTCCTTCAGACGCCGCTTGTCACTCTCCAGCTTCACCTCATTGGCCTTCATCTTGCTGATCTTCTCCTGCGGGTGGGGGAGGGGTCAGGCCCCGGCCGCCCGGCCACCCCCGACCCCGCGCCTCCCACACCCCGTCAGGACCCTCAGGAGAAAGTGGGGAGCAGCCTTGAAGAGGCTGGCCCAACCCCTCACTGTGTGACCCTTGCGAGGCCCTCCACCTCCCCGCATGTTCACAGGCTGGGTTGGCCTGAGGATCCCAGAGCGCTTTCTGGATTTGGCTGATCTGGCCTTTCTAACAGGCTCTGTGATCCAGGGTGCTCCCTTCCTGCTCTGTGGCCCTACCGCACATCTGTGCAGTGAGGAGACTGCACGGGCCCAGCGGTACCACGAAGTGTTCGCAGAGCCCCGGGGTGGGAAGGGAGGGTGAAAAGGCAGGTTCCAGGGCTTCCCTGTTCTGCTGCATCACTCCCCAGAGCCAGGCCCAGAAGCTGCATTGTGTGATCTGAGTCAGGTAGGAGCCTTGGGCCCCCCTGGTTTTAGGGCATGATGTTCCTCCCTCCCCCACATGGGGTCAGACAGTAAAAAGAGGCTTGAGGAGTAGGGAGAGGACGGGAAGACAGACTGAACGCCCCCCCCCAAGCCCGGCCCCCTGCCGCCGTGCTCAGAGCCCCAACTCTGCCATGTCTGGGCCTGGCAGCCCCACTCTGGCCCCTGCCCAGCTTTGTTCCTGGCCTCCTCCCGCGGCCCCTGCGGCTGGGCCGGAGGCCAGACCTGGAACCACAGACATAACAATCCAGCTCAAACTTGACCTGGAGCCAGAGACAGGGGGTGGGCTGTCGGGGCAATGATGGAGAGCTGGGGAGGAAGGGGGAAGGAGTGAGGGGACCTTTGGCATGAGAAGGGCTGAAGGCTTCGGTGGCCTGGACTGTCGCCCCCAGGGCCAGGGTGTCCTGCCCCGAGCACACACACATGCGCGTGCACACACACACACACACACACACACACGACACGTGTACACAGATGTCCCCCAAACACATATAAAAACCCCAGAACACCACTCATGTGGCTATACAGAGACAAAGGAAACCGACGTCCCCTGAACACCATATGTTAAAAGCATTCACGGGGCGCCTGGGTGGCTCAGCCAGTTCGGCATCCAACTCTTGATTCCGGCTCAGGCCATGATCTCACAGTTTGAGGGATCAGGCCCCGCATCGGGCTCTGCGCTGACAGTGAGGACCCCACTTGTGATTCTCTTTCTCTCTCTCTCTTTGCCCCTCCCCTGCTCGTGCTCGCTCTCAAAAACAAATAAACTTTAAAAAAAAAAAAAAAAAAAAAGAGCACTTGTGTATCGTCTCTGGGAGACGATTGCTGGCCTCCCTCTTTTACGCAGGAGGAAAACGAGACCAGGCAGGCAATAAACAGCACGGCCGGGACTTGAACAGACTTTCTTCTGTCAGGCTCAAAAGCCCAGGCCTTTTCTTCTGCAGCCTAGTGACCTCAAGGAGGAGCGAGTGGGTGCAATCTGAACGGGCTTCCGGACAGAGTCACAGGCGGCTCACTTCAGTGGGTGCTGCAACCCAGGCAGACGGCAACGGAGACGCACACGGTAGGACTCCCAGCCAGCCATTCAAGCACAGGCGGACGCCCCCCTGCCCCCGCCGGCCCTCAGCTCCCGTCTACCTGGCTGGCCCGGAGCTCACTCTCGGTGGCCTGCAGGCTCCTCTCCAGGGCGGCCACCTGGTCCAGGGCGGCCCGGCGCTCCCGCTCGCTGCGCCGCACATTCTCCTCCTGCAGCACCAGCTCTGCCTGGGCCCCACTCAGCCGCCCGTCCACGCGGCGTCGGGCTGCAGCACCCCTGCCCCGTCAGGCCTGGCCGGGCGCACCCCAAGACCCGAACCCGGCCACCAGGTGCCCGGCCTGCCCTCTGCCCGCCACAGGGCCTGCCTCTCCGAGTCCTTGAGGGTCTGCCGGTCTGCACACGTGGAGTGGAGCTGACCAGGGAGGGACCCCCAGAGGAGACGGCCCCCCATTCAGGTCACGGTGGGCAGGGCAGGGACGGAGGAGCCGCTCAGGCCAATCCCACACGTCCCACCTCAGCGGCTAAGAGCACAGAGAGCAGGGAGCCGGGGGTGGGGGATCAAACTCACCTTCTGCACCGTCGGCCACAGCCTTCTGCAGCTGCCTCGCCCGTGAGGTGGCACTGTCCCTCTCAGCCTCCATCTCAGCCAGCTGTCGACTCAGGACACCGGTCTGGGCCTGAAGCTCATCCTGCGGCCCCGACGTGGGGCGGGGGAGGAAGGGAAGACCCCTGTTCTGACACCTGCAGCCCCTCGCAGGGCCCTCAGCCACCCGGTTCCCTACCCAGCGGCTCACACCCAGCCTCACCCGTTGCCTCTCGGCACTCCGCAGCTCCTGCAGGAACTCCCGGAGGGCCCCCCGTACCGCCTCCGGGTCCAGGTCTGGGGATGCCGGGGAGGTGGCAGGTCCTGGGGATGGTGGCTCGGACCCAGGGCTGCGTTCCAAGGGGCTGGGGCTGCTGAGCCCTTCGCCGCTTCCTGGGGGAGGCGGCATGCTTAGGGCTGCGGGAACCTGAGCCTCTCAGGCCTGGGTGGTGCCTGTGGGCTGCTCGCACACCTCACCCCCCCCCCCCCGAGCCGCACCCAGCAGCTTGCAGGAGCTTCCCACCTCATGCTGGCCCTCACCTTCTTGCTTAACCCTTCCCTGGTCCCAGGCCCCTTAGAGTAAGCCCAACTTCCCTGCCGTCGTGCAGAGGCCCCGTTGCTCACCCTAGCACAGCCCTCTCACCTTTTACAAGCTGTCCATTCCACATGACCCTTGGCTCCCAAGTTCTAGAACATTCCCTCTTCCGGGACCAGGGCCTTCATGCATGCTGTTCCCTTCTCTCCCCACGGCCTCTCTTTGCCTGGCCCATTCCATTAGATCTGCTCCCCAGACGTGTCCCTGATCCCAGGCTGGGTCATGAGGCTCCAAGGTCTGCCTCCCCGCCAAGACCAGGGGCACTGTGAGGGCTGCACACCCAGGACCCAGTCCAAGGGTGGACGTTCCACCACCTCAACATCTCCCTGCTTCCTATCTGCCAGGCACTGACCGCCTATCCCACCTTCACGATAATTCTCTGAGGAGTAAGAACCTTCACAGGCTGGACGCACTCAAAGCAGTTAAGCGATCTGCTTGGTCTCAAAGCTGGGAAGATCCCACAATGGGATTTAGAACCAGGCAGCCCTACTTCCAGGCAGAGAAATGCAGTCTTGTCTGCTTGAAGTGGCCGGAGGGGCGCACAGAGACAGGGCGCCACCTGGAGGTCAGCATCGGAACCACAGGGCAGGGCGTCAGCCTGCCCATAGCATCCTCCTGCCTTCGCAAGGGACACCTAAGCTGCCCCACAGCTCTGTCAACAGCCACAGGACCTGGATCAGGATGTCTACCCACTGCCCCCAAGGGCCCCTACCACAGAGTGGCCTGCAAGGATTACTCAGGCGTGTCCTTTGTCCTCACGTCCTCACCTCCCACTCGTCTGTACCTGTTCACTGCCCTGTGCCTGCTGTCCCCTCGGTGTTCACAGGGGAACTGCCAGTCAGGCACTCGTCCCTCGTCCTCGCCCCTTACTTCCACTTGTCCCTTGTCCTCAGAGTCTCCTCTCCCACCCATCCTTCCCCCACCTACCACCTCCTCACCGGGGCTCTCCATTTCCCACACAAACACCCTACCCCTGCCCTTGCTGTATCTTTAAAAATTTCTGGGGCGCCTGGGTGGCTCAGTAGGTTGAGCATCTGACTTCGGCTCAGGTCATGATCTCATGGTTTGCGAGTTCGAGCCCCGCATCGGGCTCGGTGCTGACAGCTCAGAGCCTGGAGCCTGCTTCGGATTCTGTGTCTCCCTCTCTCTCTGCCCCTCCCCTGCTTGCACTCTGTCTCTCTCTCTTAAAATTCTTTTTTAAATTTCTTTGCTGTGAGAATATAAATAACATACAATATGCTTTCCTAGCCATCTTTTTTTCAGGTGCTTAATTTTAATTAAATAACATTTAGTAACATTATGGTTAGCAGGGTGTGTGTGTGTGTGTGTGTGTGTGTCTTAAGAAATCCTTTCCTGTCCTAAAGCCGTAAGGATATTTTCCTATGTTGTCTTTTAAAAGCTACAGTTTTGCCTTTTGTATTTAATCTTCAAATCTACTTACGAGTGCCTGGCTGGCTCAGTCAGAAGAGCATGCGACTCTTGACCTTGGGGTTGTGAGTTCAAGCCCCACAAGGGGTGTACAGATTACCTAAATAAATAAAAAACTTAAAAAAAAATGCAGTGCATCTAACTGAAATTGATGTTTATCTAAAAGGTGATGGAAGGGTCTCTTTCTTTTTTATTTTTCTGTATGGATTCTCAATTATCCAAATACTTTTGGGACTTTTGGGAAAGTCCATCACAGATCAAGCTTCCAACACAGATCAGGTTTCTTTGGACATGCAGGTCTGGTCCTTGACCACACAGCCAGTGTTGGTCTCAGTGGCACAGCACCTGAATTACTAAAACTTTATATTAACTTTTATCTTTGGCAAGGCAAGCCCCTACTCCTAGCCATCTAGTTCTTTTTCTTCAGGAGTGTGTTGGCTTTCTTGGCCTTTGTTTTTCCATAGATGTTTTAGAATTGGCTTGTCAAGTTTCACACACACAGAAAGAATTTTGCCGAAATACCATTCAATCTATAGATGAATCTGGAAGAACTGACATCTTTATAATAGTGAATTTGTTGATACATACAATCATTTCTCCTATTTAGGTTTCTTTCAACGTCTCTCAACAACATTTATGGCTGTCTCCATAAAAGTCATATTAGATTAGAATTATTTTTTCCTTGGATAGTAGACCTTATCTGTAAAGTCATCTAGATCTGGTGTTTTCTTTGGGGGAGAGATTTCTTAGTGCCAGTATAAATGATATTTTATCAATTCTGCTGTTGGCAGTAAACAACAAACGTGTTCTGCTTCTGTTGATATAATAAAATATAATTAACTTTTGTATGTTGATCTTGTTTCCAGCAACCTTACTAAAGCTTCTTACTTGTTCTAACAATTTGTTGTAGCTTCTCCTGTATTTTTTTACAAATTTTTTAACGTTTATTTATTTTTGAGAGAGAGAGATAGAGCATGAGCAGGGGAGGGGCAGAGAGAGAGGGTGACACAGAATCCAAAGGAGGCTCCAGGCTCTGAGCTGTCAGCACAGAGCCCGACACGGGGCTCGAACTCACAAACCATGAGGTCATAACCGGAGCCAAAGTCAGATGCTTACCTGCCTGAGCCACCCAGGTGCCCCCTCCTGTATTTTCTACATAGAAAAATCACGTGATCTGTAAATAGTGGCAGTTTTGTTTCTCCCTTCCGGAACCTTAAAACATTAATTCTATGTTTCTTACCATAGTGTACTGGCTAGGACCTTTGAGACTTCCAGTACAATATTAAATACAGGAGTCAAATGTAATATTTGCTGTAGGGTTTTGGAGAACTAGTTTATCAGCTAAGGAAACCTTTTTCTAGTTTTCCAAGAGTTTGGATCATAACTGTATGTTGAATTTTATCAAATGCTTTTTCTACATCCATTTTGGTGGCCTTTTTTTTTTTTTTTTAATTTTTAACGTTTATTTATTATTGAGAGACAGAGCGTGAGCAGGGGAGGGGCAGAGAGAGAGGGAGACACAGAATCGGAAGCAGGCTCCAGGCTCCGAGCTGTCAGCACAGAGCCCGATGCGGGGCTCGAACGCACAAACCACAAGATCATGACCTGAGCAGAAGTCAGACACTTAACCGACTGAGCCACCCAGGCGCCCCAATGTGGCCTTTTTAACCAATTATATTCACATTGTTATGTGACCATCACCACTATCTGTTCCCAAATCTTCCATCATACCTATTTTGGGTTGAACTATGTCCCCCCAAAATTCATTAGTTGAAGCTCCAACCCCTGGCACGTCAGAATGTGAATTTATTTGGGAGTAACCTTTTTGGAGACGTAATTAGTTAAGAGGAGGTCATAGTGGGGATGCCTGGGTGGCTCAGTCAGTTAAGCACTTGGTTTCAGCTCAGGTCATGATCTCAGTTTGTGGCTTCTAGCCCCGTATTGGGCTTTGCACTGACAGTGTGGAGCCTGCCTGGAATTCTCTCTTTCCCTCTCTCTCTACCCCTCCCCTGCTCTCTCTCTCTCGCAAAAAAAAAAAAAAAAAGACAAGGTCATAGTTGAGTATGGTGAGCCCCTAATCCAGTATTATTGGTATCCTAACACAAAGGGGGAATTTGGATACACACACAAGAAGGCCAAGTGAAGCTTGGGTCCTGCTGCCACAAGCCTAGGAACTATAGGCAGCCAGGAGAGAGGCCTGGAACAGATCCTTCCCTAGAGACTTCAGAAGGAGCATGGTCCCGCTGACACCTTAATCTGGGACTCTGGCCTTCAGAACAGGGAGACACAGACTGAAGTTTAAGGTACTCTGTTTTGCAGCCCCAGCAAACTGACAGGTACGGCCTCAAACAGAAACTCTGTGCCCACTAAGCAGTAACTCCCAAGTGTCCCCTGCCCCCAGTCCCTAGTGACCTCTAATCTACTTCCTACCTCTATACATGTGTCTCTTCTAGGTATTTCCCGCAAGCGTCCCTTTGGGACTGCCTTTTCACTTAGCATAATATTGTCGAGGCTCATCCCTGTTGTAACACAGATCAGAATAGCATTGCTTTGTAAGGCTGAATAATATTCCTTTGTGTGGCCACGACACATTTTGCTTATCTACTCATCTGTCGATGGACACGGGTTGATTCCACCTTTTATGATGCTCTGAATGGTTGGTGTACGCATATCTGTTCAAGGCCCCTTTTTCAGTTCTTTTGGTTATATATCTAGGGGTAGAATTGTTGGGGCACATGGTAATTCTAAGGTTTTTTTTTTTTTTTTTAACCGTTTATTTTTCAGAGAGAGACCGAGCACGAGCAGGGGAGGGGCAGAGAGAGAGGGAGACACGAAATCCGCAGCAGGCTCCAGACTCTGAGCCATCAGCACAGAGCCCGACGTGGGGCTTGAACTCATGAACCACGAGATCGTGACCTGAGCGGAAGTTGGATGCTTAACCAACTGAGCCACTCAGGCAGCCAGTGAATCTAAGTGTTTTGACGAACTGCCAAACTGTTTTCCACAGCAGCTGTGCTGTTTTACATTCTCACCAGCAATGTCCTTGAATGCATTTGTCCTTGCCTATTCTCCAGCCCTTACTACCACCCAGAACATTCTCTATTTCATCTCTATATCACATTTATTGTCTGCTCCTCTCCCTAGACTAGAAACTCCCTAAGCGCAGAAACGCGAGTCAGTTTGTTTACTGCTCCATCCCATAGTGAAGCTGTCTTTAGCACCCAGCCAGCGCTTAATAAGTATTCCATAACTGATCGAATGTGATCCAGGGGTTAAATCTGGATTTGAAGAGGCAACAACTCAGTATCCCATAATGAATTGCCCACAGTGCTAAGATTCCAGAGGTTCTATTCTAGGCCCTAAGAGTCAAGATAGAATTATGTCAGGCTGAGACAAGGATGCTCTCCAAAGGTGTGCTCACACCTGCCATAGCACAGCGCTGACTTTCCCAGAGTCATCCACGGGGCCCTGGGAACAAATGGGACTGGAACGATTTCTGAAGGAGTTGCTGGAAGAGGTTTTTGGCCGGGTAGGTAACTGTCTGGCTGTGATGCTGGGGTCACAAGTCTAGTGTGGAGGGGTATCAAGCTAGGGGTGGGAGACTGATGGAGAGAGGGAGTGAGGATCAATTATAGAGGACGCAGCCTCAAAGTCTCAGAGGAGTCAGGGGCATTAAGAACAAGCACCATCAGGTGCGCCTGGATGGCTCAGTCGGTTGAGCGTTGGACTTCAGCTCAGGTCATGATCTCACGGTTCCTGGGTTCAAGCCCCACGTCCAGCTCTGTGCTGACAGCTCAAAGCCTGGAGCCTGCTTCGGATTCTGTCTCCCTCTCTCTCTGACCCCTTCCCCACTCTCTCTCTGAAAAACAAACACTTTAAAAAATAAAAAAAAAAAAGGGGCGCCTGGGTGGCTCAGTCAGTTAAGCGGCCGACTTCGGCTCAGGTCACCATCTCGCGGTCCAGGAGTTCGAGCCCCGCGTCGGGCTCTGTGCTGACAGCTCAGAGCCTGGAGCCTGTTTCAGATTCTGTGTCTCCCTCTCTCTGACCCTTCCCCATTCATGCTCTGTCTCTCTCTGTCTCAAAAATAAATAAACGTTAAAAAAAAAAAAAAAGCACCAGCACCTCCTTTAAAAATGAAGCAACCAGAGGAACACAAATCAGCGAAGGGGAAGAGCCTGGGCAGAGTCCCCAGAGGGAAGGAAAGTGATATGGGGCGGGATTGAGACTGGTCCGTTAAAGGAGAGGCATGGCCCAGACAGCAGCCCGCTCTCAGGCGGAGCCGACCTAACCGGGGGCGTGGCCAGAGTGAAGCCCGCCCACCGCCCCGCCCTTTCCCTCGTGGCTCCACTCACCTCCAGCGGGCGCGCCCCGGGCCGGCGAGCCCGGCGAGGGCAGCGGGGCCGGGCTGGGAGTGCGCCCGAGGCCCAGGCCCCGACGCAGAGCTGAGCGCAGGCCGCCCAGCTGGGTCTCGGCTGCGCGCCGCTGCGCCTCCACGCGGGCCAGCTCGGCCTCCAGGCCTTGCGCCCGGCCCTCGGCCGCGCTCAGCCGCAGCCCCAGCTCCGCGGCTTCGGCCCGCACCGCCTCCAGCTTCAGCTCCAAGCTGCGGGCGTGGTCCAGCTGCAGCTTCTCGGCGCCGCGTGCCTCCTCCAGGGAGGCCAGCAGGCCTCGCTCGCGGGCCCTGAACTCGCCCTCCTGTTCCTGCAGCTTCCTCTGGGCTCCCTGGAACTGGGTCGGGCAATGCCGGGAGGTGGGGGTCAGCAAGGCCACCCCCAACCCGACGCCCCGCCTCCCAGGCCCAGCCTGGAGCCCACCCACCCAAAAGTGGCTGGCACACCATCTGCTTCTTTAGTGGCCTCCACCCAGGCAGTTTGTGCGGGAATATCCATGGGAAAGTGGGAATGAACTACTAGAATCTTTTTTTCTCTTCTTTCTGTGTACATGCCTTGTAGTATATACAATTTATTAGTAATAAACTAACAGCCCACACTTCCCTGGACAGGACTTATCAGTGCCAGGGACTAAGTACTTTCCCCAAAAAACTTTACCACCATGAATCATCTCCATTTTACAAGGGAGGAAACTGAGGCACAGAGCAGCTGTGCCAAGGCCAAACTGCTAGTAAGCTCGGAGCCAGGATTCAAAGCCAAGCACAGTAGCTCCAGTGGCTGTTTTCTTTCTTTTTCCTTCTTTTTCTTCCTTCCTTCCTTCTTTCTTATGTTTTTAATGTTTATTTATCTATTTTTTTTTAATTTTTTTTTAAACGTTTATTTATTTTTGAGAGAGAGAGAGAGACAGAGCATGAACGGGGGAGGGTCAGAGAGAGAGGGAGACACAGAATCTGAAACAGGCTCCAGGCTCTGCACGGTCAGCACAGAGCCCGACGCGGGGCTTGAACCCACAGACAGCGAGATCATGACCTGAGCCGAAGTCGGCCGCCCAACCGACTGAGCCACCCAGGCGCCCCTAATGTTTATTTATTTTTTGAGAGAGAGATTGACAGAGTGTGAGCGAGTGTGAGCAGGGGAGGGGCAGAGAGAGAGGGAGACACAGAATCCGAAGCAGGCTCCAGGCCCTGAGCTGTCAGCACAGAGCCTGACACGGGGCTTGAACCCACAAACCATGAGATCATGACCTGAGCTGAAGTCGGACGCTCAACCAACTGGGCCACCCAGGCGCCCCTCCAGTGGCTGTTCTTTCAACCATTAGGCTGTACTGTCAGTGCACATAACTTATCAATAAACCACACAATGAGGCATGTACTAAAAAATTATTTTCTGATGGAGTGCATGATCCCACACACCCCCCTCTGGTTTAGAGGATAAATCAACCGCTCACAGCCATCAGTTTCACTAGAAACCACCATTCACAGAGCCCCTGGATGCCAGGACTTATGCTAGGGCCCCCAGCCCATCAGTGCTCTGAACCACAGAGAGGTTAAGTGATTTAGTCAAGGTCACACAGTAGATGCACTAAGGTGAAAACAGCCAGAAAAGCAGAATGGGAAGAGTATAGGCTTGGGAGTCAGACAGACCTGGGTGGCTGTGTGATCTTGAGTAGACCCCTTGACCTCTCTGAGCCTAAGTGTCTGGTTCTCTGTGAAAAATGGGGTAAGAGAGCCTGCCTCATTAGGCTGCTGAGAGAATCAAACAAGCTTATGTCTACAGAGCTCCCCCTACCCCCCTCACCCCTGCTACACAGTTCCCGCAGCTATTATTACTATTATACCTGGAGAAGAATCTCAAGGAGTGGAGGACAGGAACGAGTCCTCGGAAGTGATGTCTCAGAATGACTCCAGCATTGGAGTCCCCACCCGCTTCTTGACGGGGGGAGGAAACCCAGGGCACCCCCCCAACTGCCTCCTAAGACCCTCCCCATCCACACCCGAGTTACCTCCTGCCGAACGGCCTCCAGGCTGGCCTCGCCCTTCAGCAGCTTCTGTCGGAGGCCCAGGGCCTCCCGCCGGCCCTCCTTTTCTGCCCGCTCGCCCAGGGCCAGGCGGCCCTGCAGCTCCACCAGCTCCCGGCCCAGCCTGGTGTTCTCACCGTCCAGCACCTTCATCTGTGAGAGAGAGCAGACAGGTAGGACCCAGCATCCATTCTCGGCATCCACAGCCCCTTCTAGCCCAGGGTGGCGAGGGCCCGTTCAACTCTGCCCCTATACCTTGTCCTGTCCAGGCACAGGGAGCACTCAGGACCCAGCGCTCCAGGGACACAGACATTGAACACCACCTCGAATCCACTGGGGACCTGCTTCAGATAACTTCACCGAGCTCCAGCCATGCCAGGCACCTGGAC
This sequence comes from Panthera onca, assembly GCF_046562875.1. NCBI lineage: Eukaryota > Metazoa > Chordata > Mammalia > Carnivora > Felidae > Panthera > Panthera onca. The sequence continues at coordinate 209,440,492 of NC_138346.1, forward strand.
ACCAATCACCTCCATTTATTGCCTCACTGCAACTACTTATCATGGGGCGTGCTGGACCCACATCAGAAAAGGAATTCTGCAGGGCAGGAAGCACAGGCCTCCTGGTCACCTTCCTCTACAGTGATGCCTGACCTACGGAGTGCTTACCATGTGTCCACATCTGTTCTCAGCGTTTCGATTGTACGAACTCATTTAGTCTCACATAACTGTCTATAGGGCAGGTACTGACATTATCCTTATTCAATAGATAATGGAGCCTAGAGAGGAGAAGTGACTTGCTCAAAGGCACACAGCCCACAAGCAGCAGACCAGGATTTAATCTCAGATGAGCGGAATACAAAGGTATGTTCTAAGCCCCCATTTCCCCACAGGAGCAGGTGGGGGGTAAGGCCCATCTACCCCATGCCGCTAGAGTGAGGGGGCTGCATGCACAACACCCAGCAAGAGCCTGGCACATAAATGTGACTTCCTTTCAGACACTCCTGTGGCTTCCCAGGACTTCAACCCAACAGGAAGGCGCCCGAAGAGGTAAAGCGGGGGCCCTGGTGGGAGATGAAGAGAGTTTGGTAGTCACGCTGTGATATCTCTGGACGAGGTAGAGCCTAGGAGCCAAATGGGGCTCTTGCCTGTTCTGTAAGTCTTCTGGGAAAGCCTGAGCCAAGGACGGTTTTTACATGTTTGTAAACAGTTGGACATGGTTCATTTTGAAATGGTGGAAAGAAAATCCAAGAACAGGGGCGCCTGAGTGGCTCAGTCGGTTAAGCGTCCGACTTTGGCTCAGGTCATGATCTCACGGTTCGTGAGTTCGAGCCCCGCGTCAGGCTCTGGGCTGACAGCTCAGGGCCTGGAGCCCCCCTCGGGTTCTGTGTCTCCCTCTGTCTGCCCCTCCGCTGTTTGCACTCTGTCTCTCGCGTCGTCTCAAAAATAAACATTAAAAAAAAATTTTTTTTTAAAAATCCAGGAATATTATGTCTTACACGTGAAGAATGATATAAAATCGAATTTCGGTGCCCATCAACAAAGTGTTCATGGAACACGCGCCCACACGCGTACGTACTGTGTCGGGCTGCTTTCTCGCTCTGCTGGCAGAGCTGAGTAATCGCGACAGAGACCGTATGGCCCGTAGAGCTGGAAATAGTTACTGCGGGCTCTTTACAAGTGTTCGCCAGCTCCCCATCCCTCTCACAGGGTCTACACCTTCTGTTGTTCGTGGATTCCTCTGAGATTTGCACAAGGGGCAGCACGCGGCAAGGGCCCGGGGCGGGTACCTGCCGCCGGAGCTCCTGCAGCTCCCGGCGGGCTTCCAGCCGCGAGCGCTCCACCTCCTGCAGTCCGGCCCGCAGCTCCTCGGCCTCCCTGCCCGCGGCCACCCGGGCCTCCGCGAGGAGCACCAGCTTCTGCTCCCTGTCCTCGTTGGCAAGCTTCAAGCTGGAGTGGGGGGGAGGAGGCAGAGGGCAGAGGTCAGCAGCAGCCACGGGTCCCGGGAAGAGTGCAGGGTGGGGATCTACACAGAAGCCTGTTCTCCTCCGGGGCCTGGGTGGCTCAGTGGGTGAAGTGTCTGACTCCCGTTTCGGCTTAGGTCACGATCTCATGCTTCGCGAGTTCAAGCCCCGCGTCAGGCTCTGCGCTGACCGTGAGGCGCCTGCTTGGATTCTCTCTCCCCCCCTCTCTCTGCCCCTCCTCTGCTTGCTCTGTCTCTCAAAATAAATAAATAAACTTAAAAAAAAAAAAAAAAGTCTGTTTCCCTAATCCCTGGAGTTGGTCGGACTGGCTCTTGGCCTAGAGGTGCCCCAAGTGTTACTTGCCCCTCCTGAGCTAAGCCCTGTAGGGCCGGGGGCCAGGCCTGAGGCTGCCAGAGGCCAACAGGTGACTCCAGGGTTGGGGCTAGTCTCCAGGGTGACACCAGCAGGTGGGGTCAGCCGCTACCTTTCCCCTTCTTTCAGATGGGAAAATTGCCTAAAACCACCCACGTGGCCAGCTGTGGTTCAAGGGCACAGACTCCCCATCTGTGTGATTTCCCCAGAACCCTGGGGGTGAAGTCAGCTTCCAGGGACGTGATCCAGGGTGAAGGATGGGCCCGGTGAAGGACCGAGCTGGCCCCTGCCCCCACGTTGCCCCACCTGATCCGTTCGCTCTCAGCCTTCTTCACGGCCGCCCGCAGCTCCTCGTTGGAACGCCGCAGGGCCTCGCGCTCCTTGACGCCCTCACCCAGGCTGCGCCGCAGCTCGCTGGCCTCCTGGCGCTGGGCCTCACGGCCATCCTGACTGTCGCGCACCTTGCGCTGGGCCTCGAGCAGCTCCCGCCGCAACCCGTCACGGGAGTCCTCCAGCAGGCGCAGCTGCGTCCGAAGCTCTTCTGCCTGCGAGGGTGGCAGGTTGTCACGGGACAGGGTACGGGCCCTGCCGGAGCCGGCACTTGGCAGAAGCCAGCCTGCACCTGTATCCCCGGCCACAGGCACCTGCCCCACGGCTCTGCAGCGACTCAGACCACAGGTGTGAGTTCTGGTTCGGGGGCAGAGCGTGCTGGAGTTAGTGGTGTCTGGGCCTGAAATAATCATCCACCAGGATCTTTCTATGGAGGGACACCAAGAGGGCAGGGACCCCACCAGTGCCGAGTCCCAGACAGATACAACGAGTGCTTAATAAAGGCTTACCGCCTCCTTTCTACATTGGCTGTTCGCTCGTTCTCAAATGCAGGGACAAACCTTACACACTCTTCTGGGCCCCTAGGGGGCCAGGCCCCCCGCGGCATTTAGGGTGTGCTGCCCGGAACGGCTCACCTCGCGCATGGAGGACTCCCGCTGCCTGTCCAGGTTTCGGGCCTGTTCTTGTAGCCTCTTGGCCTCCTGGGCGTGGGCTGCGGCAGCCTCCTCAAGCTGGGCCCGTAGGTCCCGCAGCTCGGATGTCAGCGCGTTCACAGTGCTCTAGGACAGACAGGACTCCTCAGACTTGGTGCTCCCGTCCCCCTCCCCCGGCTGTTTCCAGGAGGGTCGGCTCCAAACACGGCCCTTCCCGCGGGCCTGCCACACCGTCTGCTGATCCCTTGATGCCCAGTGAGTGCTGTGCCCACAGCCGCTCTCTCCCTCAGACTAGGATTCACCGGGCAGAGTTGTGCCACCTCCCTCTCATGGGGGACCCCACGGAGGGGCTGAAGCTCCCCCCACAGCCTGGGAGAGGGGGCCCCTCCAAGCAGGGTCGTGCCTCCTGGCTCGGATGGAGGCCCACCTGCCTGGCCTGCCCTACCCGGTCCTGCTCCTGCCGGCTCTGGGCGTCTCTCTTGTGCCGCTCCAAATCCAGGGAGACGGCGGCCAGGCTGTGCTGTGTACCCATCAGCTTCTCCGACAACGCCGTCTTCTCGGACTCCTTCAGGGACAGGGCCTGGGCAGAGGCGGGGAGCAAAGGGCTTGGGGGCTCGGCTGGTCATGGGGGCACGCTTGGGCCCTTCCCCGACCCTGCCCTGGGAAATGTGCCCCCTGGGGGCTCGGTGCCTTGTCTGGGTCACCACAGGTGGACCCGGGGCAGCGGTGCGGACTCACCCCCTCCGTAGCCCCCGAAAAGGGCACGACCGCCATAACAGCAAGTCTGGACGTGGACACAACTTAGAAATCCTGCCAACTTCCCACGGTAATCCTGGCCCTTCGTTATTCCCCTTTTACAGATGAGGAAAGGGACTCAAAGAGGCAGAGTGGCTTGCTCAGAGTGACACAGCCAGTAAGGACAGGCCTGTCTCCTTTACGGTATGGGAAAGTCAGGAGTTAGCGCTTTTGAGGAGGGTTCAGCTGCTACACGTGGGCAACGCAGGGACCGCTCAGAAGGCAGCCCCGGGGACACCACGGCCAGCCTGGAGTGGCAGAAGGGAGGGCAGACTGTGGCTCAGCTTTCTGGGACCCAGTGCTCACAGTGCCACGAATGTGACAGCCGCTCCGGGAGTTCCCAGGCACGGCTCACTGAACGCGGTCTCGGCAATGTTTCACACACACCCCTGAAGTCCCCCCATCCTGCAGGTGAGGAAACTGAGACCCAGAGAGGGACTCCTAGCTCCCAGCTGCTGAGCGGCTGAACAGGGACCAGCCCCGGGAGAACAGGGGCCCCTGGGGCAGCAGCGGAGGCCACCCCGGGGCTCACGAACCTGCTGCTTCTCGCTCTCGGCCAGGAGGAGGCCCTCGTCACGCTCCTGCTGCAGGGCGGCGATCTCCTCGCTCAGCTCTTCCTTCTCTGCCTCCAGCCGTGCCAACAGCTCCTCTCGCTCCCGGTGCATCTGACCCTGCAGCTGGGCCCGCTCGGCCTCCAGCTCCCGCCACGCTGCCTCCTGCGGGCCAGGCCCCGGGCACGTGTGACCCGCAAGGCTGGACTCAGGCGGCCCCTCACCGACCTCAGGCCAGCGAGAGCCACTTGTAGCCCAGAACCTGAGCGGCAGGGCAGGCCACCAGGCAACTACAAGGTGGGGTGAATGATAAGGGCTGTGACGGGGTCGCGCCGGGGCTGTGTGCGCCCCAGGGAGCGGCAGGAACCTGGCCCGGGGGTCAGAGAACACTTCCCAAAGGACAGATGAGCCGCAGTCCCGTCAGGTCAAGAAAGAAACAGAACCCCAATCCCAGAGTCCAGCCCTGGGCCCGGAGGAAAGAGAAAACCCGACACACTGTATCTAAGGTCACCGGAGCTTGAACTACGAGGGGGACATGCATCAGAGCCATGGGCAGCAGCCAGGCCAGACCAGGCCCTGTGGGCTGTAGAGAGGGGTGGGCTGATTCTGAGAAGAGTCGGGGCAAGCCAGGGATGAGCTGGATCGAGGGGCGGTTTGGAAGCTGTGGAAGAGGGATGGGGATCGGGGCTGAGGTAGTGAGGGGCGGGGTGGGCTATGGGGAGCAAAGGGGGTCTGGGGATGGCAGAGCAGCCCGACAGAAGAGAACAGATGCGGTGATGTTAAGAGGCCAAGCCAGAAGGCACAGGAGGAGTCAGAGAGGACACAGGAGTCTGGCGCCCTGGGGACTGGGTGGATGGGTGAGTAGGTAGAACCCGCAGGCAAAGAAAGAACGGCCCCCTGGTGGTCCCAGGCGGGTACTTGGCCCCAGCAGTAGGCCCTAGCAACCTTGCGAGAAGTAGGCCCAGGTGCCCCTTCTTCAAATCTTTGCTGCCCCCTGCTGGAGAAGGGAAATACTATCCACCCAAATCTAAGACGACTGACTCTAGGCGTGATGGGGTGGCCCCTGAAGTCATAAAGCAACAGCCTGAACTGCTGAGAGACACAGCCCTGTCCAACACGGGGCTCTGGACAGTATCTTAGGCCATGGTAATAACAATCAGCGTTTATGGAGCACTTATGAACTGCCAGTCATTATTCCAAACCCTTTTTATGGATTATCTCACCTCACCTTCACAATACTCTATACTATCATTATCCCCATCGTTACAGGCACTGAGGCCGTAGGCAACCTAACCAATATATGACCAAGATCAGGTCCAAACCCAGGCAAAGAAACTCTAGAACCAGTGCTCTTAGATAGCTCTGTTTGGTCTTCTGGTGACCTGGCTCTTTGCCTAAGTGCTCAGGTCCCAGAGTGGTCTTTCGTATGCAAACAGCACTTCTTAGCAAATGAAAGTGTTTTCCAGGGGTGCTTAGGTGGCTCAGTCTGTTAAGCTAAGCTTTAAGCGTCTGACATCAGCTCAGGTCATGATCTCAAGGTTGGTTTGTGAGTGAGTTCGAGCTCCGCATCAGGTTCTGCACTGATGGTGCAGAGCCTGCTTGAGATCTTCTCTCTTCTCTCTCTCTGCCCCTCCCCCACTTGCACACGCGCTCTCACTCTCTCTCTCAAAATAAATAAATAAACTTAAAAAAAAAAAAGTGCTTTCCTACTATACATTAGATCAGCGTTTCCCAAATGTGGCTGTGGACCCCCTGCATCAGGATCACCAGGGCTGAACCAGATTTGGGGCCTGGGAATCTGCATGTTTGATAAGGCATCCCCAGTGGATCCTCACAGGTGCCCTCAGGGCCCCTGGGACAGGGATGAGGTTCCGTTTCACAGATTTGGAGACTGATGCAGAGTGAGAAGGGTGAGTTGTCTGAGGTCACGGAGGAGACACCGGTTCAGAGCCCCGCCTCCCCCAACCAGCTGCCCGAACCTTCTCTCGCTGGAGTCGTTGCAAGTCCTCCTCATGGGCGGCCCGCTGCTCCCGCAGAGAGGCCTGGGCTTCCCGCTCAGCCTGCACCAGCTTCTGGGCCATCAGCTCCTTGTCCAGAGCCACCTTCTCCTCTGTAGTTGTCATCTGTTGCCGTAGGCCCACCAGCTCCCCTGCACAGGAAGGGACAGCCTTGGGTCAGAACCTCCCCATGGGCCAGCAGACTCAAACCTGATGAGCCACGTGGGCAAGTTCCCAGATGATCGAGGGTCCCCCTGGGATCTAGGCTGAGTTCCCTTGGAGAAGCTCCCTGCTCTCTCTGGGCCTCAGTTTCCCCATCTGCCACATGAGTCTATTGGCCCTGTCTCCCTCCCTGTCGACTGCGAATGGCATCAAAGAAATGAAACGACATGAGGAAGACCTCCCTCCCCCAAATGGGGAGGTTAGCAAAATGGGGTTAGCAATAATGGGGTTGACTGAATTATTGACTGAATGCTTACAAGGGGTCAAACTCCTGGCTGAGCACATGAGAGATATATTCTCACCACACCTTCGTAACACACCTACGTGGCTTGTCTCATGCCCAATCTACAGATGAGGAAATGGAGGCTCAGGGAAGTCAGGTAATTTTCCAAAGCTGCACGGCTTTCCATAAGGCGTCTCCTTTAATGACTGATTGCGATAAACATACTTGCTGGGCTGTCAGCACTAATGGAGGTGACCATGGGGAAGTCATACCCCACTGGGAACAATCTAAAAACCATCTCCTGGGTTGGAAGCCCACCAGAGACTCTGTCAGCATGCCCCTTCCTGGTTCTGTCTGGCTCAGGTAGATGTGGACAGCAAAATTAATTTTTACGGCCCAAGTAGATGCCTGGTAAATGCTCGTTGAGTAAGAGGAACCCCTGAGTTGAGATACTGGGTGGGGAACGCGGAGGGAAGAGGGGCTGCGGGTGGGGGGCCGAGAGAGTCCGTGGCTCTGCAGAGAACTCAGACCTAAGTGCCCTGACGAGGACAAACAGCCACCGCTGGCTGAACCAGGCCCTGGGCCAAGGCCTTCACATGCTTTTCTCGCCTCATCCTGGCAACAGCTGTAGAGGAGGAGCATTATCACCTCTAACTGCCATTGAGGAACCTTCGGCCCAGAGAGGGAAGAGGCTTGCTCGAGAGAGCTCAGATCTAAGTAGCAAAAGCAGAATCGGAACTCCGGTCAGCCAGACTCCAGGGCCAGTGCTCCCAACCTCCAGAGCCCCCAGAACCCGATGGGTTATAGACCGGGCTGGAGCCTGGAGTTCCCTACCCCCGATTCGGGCCCCCCATACCAGTCAGGGTCTCCTTGGCCAGCAGCAGGGCCTGCCCGTCGGCTTCCAGCTGCTCCCGGCGGGCCTCGAGCTGCGCCAACTGCCGCTGCACCTCGAACAGGCTACTCTCCAGGGCTTCCTTCTCCAGGCTGCGGCACATACAATCCCTGAGGCCTTGGGACTCAGCCTCCTGGGCCCCAGGAAACTGTGGCTCCCAGGGCGTGGCCGGCCGTGGGCCAGGTGCCAGCCTACCTGCTCAGCCAGGCCCACGCTCCCTGGGGGGAGGCTGGGCCCTAGCTAGAACGTGTTGGCAAGCCTGGCTCCTAAGTAACTGCCCCCGTGGGCCAATGCCAGGGCGGGCCCAGGCAGACCCCCCTCCCCCCGTCCCCCCGGGACGGAGCCTAAGGCCTAAGGCCTTACCGCAAGCGTGTGGCCTCCTCCGACAGGGTCCGGCTTTCTCGCTCAGCTGCGGCCAGCTGCACCGCCAGGCCGGCCCGCTCTTTGGCCAGAGCCTCCTTCTCCCGGGCTGCCCGCTCCAGCGCCTCTACCTGCCGCTGCGTCTCCCTCCGTGCCTGTTCCAGCTCCTGCTCGCGCCCACTCAGCTGCCGGGAGAGCTGGCCCCGACCCAGGCACCATGAGTACCACTCCCCAAACTTCCCGGCTTCTCGTCAGGCAGCACCCCGACCCTGAGCCCGACCCGGGCCTGGCCTGGCAGGCGGGAGACCTGGATTCAACCTCAGGCTGTGTGTGCTGTGTGTACTTGGACAAATCACAGCGTTCCCCGGACCTACGATGTACATGCATACAAAATAAGCGTCAGGGGGTGCCTGGGTGGCTCAGTGCATCGTTAAGCGTCCGACTCTTAATTTTGGCTCAGGTCGTGATCTCACGGTTTGTGAGATCGAGCCCCGCCCTGGGCTCTGAGCTCACAGCACAGAGCCTGCTTGGGATTCTGTCTCTCCCTCTCTCCCCGCCCCTCCCCACTCATTTTCTCTCGTTCTCTCTCTCTCTCTCTCTGTCTCTCAAAACAAATAAATACAGGGGCGCCTGGGGGGCTCAGTCGGTTAAGCGTCCTGACTTCAGCTCAGGTCATGAGCTCATGTTCATAGGATTGAGCCCCACGTCAGGTTCCACACTGAGCATGAGGCCTGCCTGAGATTCGCCCTCTCTCCCTCTGCCCCTCTCCCCCATTCTCCTTCTCAAATAAAATAATAAGTGTCCTCACTCAGTTTGGGGAGTGCCAGAATGCTTTCTGTGCCTGAAAATTTCCAGAGGAGCTGAATACACAAAACAGAGCGGAGCCCTGGAGCCCTGTGTCCTGTGCCCCGTAGCCCATCGCCTAGAGGTCCCTCCCAGGAACCTGGGCTCTCCAGGACAGGCACTATATCAAGGCCCCTGGATCCCTGAAATCCTAAGGTGCCTTCCCGCTGGGTCCCCAAAAGTCTAAGATGCCAATTCAAAACTTCTCTACCTGGTATCGTATCATGAATTTTTACTGGGTGGTGATCCGTCTACCAAGTGCCTCCTCGACTGTGCTGTTCAGAACAACCCTTTGTGATGAGAACTATTAGCCCCACGTGACAGAGGGGTCAACTGAGGCATCGGGCGGTTGTGGAGCTTGCCCACGGCTCCCAGCTAGCAAAGGGAGGGCTGGACTTAAACCCAGAATCACGCTCCTAGGCCCGGGAGCTATCCCCTGGATGGGGATCCCCTGGATCCCAGGATGCAGGAGGCTGGGAGGCTGAAACCCCTTCCCCCTCCTTGCTCCCATCCCCACCCCCCCCTACACCCACCTGGGCCAGCTGCTCCTGCAGCCGGCAGCGCTCCTGGCGCAACGTGGGGAGCTGGTGCTCCAGGGCCTCCCGGGCCTGCTCGGCCACCCGCAGGGAGCCCTCCAGGCCCTGCTGTTCCACCTCCTGCTCCAACCGTAGGTGCTCCAGCCGTTCCTGCGCCTCCCGTGCCAAGCAGGCCTCCTGCTCCACCTGCCGTTGCCGGCCCAGCAGGGCCGCCTTTTCCTCTTCCAGCTGCGTGCAAGCGAACCAGCCGGAGGGTCAGCTCAGCCCCTCCACCAGCGGAAGGACCGCGGACGCCCCCTCCTCTCCACCCACCCACCCACCCATCACAGCCAGCCCAGGGGAGGCTCCCCGGGGGAAAGGATGTGGGGACACTGAGGAGGAGGCAGCAGGGAGGAGCGTCCATGGAGCTTCTTTTCTCTCAGACCAGGAGAGAGAAGACACAGACAGAGTCAGAACAGACACAGAAAGAGAGGCAGTGACCAGGACAGGCACAGATGGACCAGGCACAGGACAGGACCAGGACCTGTCCTGACAGGTACAGGGCCAGAGGTGTACAGGGAGATATGCAGCGAGGGTGAGGGGCGGGGGCCGAGGCTGGGCCTGGGGCACCTCAGTGAGTCGGGCTTCTGAGTGGGGCACACGGTGGGCGGCCTGCGGGCACACGGCATACCTGGGCGACGAGGCGGTTCAGACCCAGCTTGTCCTGGGCGAGGCTCTCGTTGAGGGCGCTCAGCTTGGACAAGGAGTCCCGCAGAGAGGCCTCCTCGACCCTCAGCTTGGTCATTGAGAGTTCGAGCTCCACGCGGCCGGCCTCAGCCTGCGGGGTGGGGGCCAGGGTGGCCAGAGACAGCCGGATGGGAGAGATGGAGAGAGGGGAGAGGCGGGGAGAGGCAGGAAACGACGTGCAGAGGCACGGAGATGGGAGAGGGTGGAGGCATGGAGGCGGGAGGGTGGGGAGAAACACCCTCAGAGACGGGGTGGGGGGCGAGGGAAAACACACCATGAGACAGAAAACAGTCGCTACAGGCCGGCTGCCTATGAAGTTGCTCAAAAGAAGCCACACACGGGAGAGCTGTGCGGGAGCCAAGGGAACCCCAGCTCTTGTAGGGCAGGGCGGGGGTCAGAGGGTCCCACAGAGCGGGGTCTAAAGGGACACTGCTCAAGACCCAGAGTACAGGGGTGGGGCAGGCACCCGCCAAGGACTGTGTCCCCAGCTCTCACAGACCCCAGGACCCGTGTCCAGAGGTGGGATGGGATGGCCTGAACAGCACTGCCCCAGACACATCTGGAAAAGCAAGGACATGACCACTAATAGAGGTCCGTTCACTTATGACTGGGGTCCGAGGACAGCCTGTGGTCTGGGGGGCCGGGATCAGCCTGTGCACAGGGTCAGAGGCCAGCCGGAAACAGGGGGCAGTGTGTGGCCAGAGGGAGAAGGCCTGGGGCCTCGGGGACCCACCTTGGTCAGCGCCTCAGCCACCTCGGCCTTCTCGGCCTGTAGCATGTCCCTCTGCAGCGTGGCACAGCTCAGCGCCTCCCTCACCTCCACCAGCTCCTTCGCCAGCCCTGAGCGCTTCATTTCCAGCTGCTCTAGCTGTCTGTGGCTGTGGGACGCAGGGTGGGCGGGTGCCCCACGTCACCTCCCTGCTCAGAGTCTCCCGCAGCCAGACGGCGCTGGCGCAGGCCAGGGACCAGGCCTGAGACGGGAGCCCTGGAGGCCAGAGCCTCACTCACAAGGACAGCCAAGCCCACCACTCTTGGCTCTGGGACTCTGGGACTCTGGGCCTCAGTTTTCACATCTGCAAAATGGGGTAACAGCTGCCTCATGAAGTTGTTATAAGGATATGTGATCTACTGAACATGAAATGCTTAAAACAGTGCCTGACATATCTCCCCAACAGTCTGCAGAAGCAAGAACAATATTCTCTACCACAAGGTACTAAACAGCACTGTTACTTATGCCTCAGAGGAGGAGGCAGTGCAGTGGCCAAGAGGTTAACTCTGAAGGCAGAACGCTTGGGTTCAAAGCCCGGCTCTTTACTAACTAGCCGTGTGATGACCTAGGTCAGATTACATGGCCCTTCTATGCCTCAGTTTCACCATCCACAAAATGGGGATGCGAGCTCCTACAGCAGAGTTGCCATGAGGGCTGAACACGAGAACCTCAGTGTAGGGGTGCCGGGGAGGCTCAGTCGGGTGAGCGGCCGACTTTGATTCAGGTCGTGATCTCACGGTTTGTGAGTTCGAGCCCTGCGTCGGGTCCTGCGCTAACAGCACAGAGCCTACTTGGGATCCTCTCTCTCTGTCCCTCCCCTGCTCTCTTTCTCTGAAAAATAAATACACGTTAAAAAAAAGGGGGGTGAGAGAGAGAACCTTAGTGCTTAAAATGGTGTCTAATACTTGGTAATATTAGATTACTCTTTCAATTTAAACAATGATATTAATTTTTTTATGTTTATTTATTATTGAGAGAGAGAGAGAGAGAGAGAGTGTGAGCAGGGCAGGGGCAGACAGAGAGGGAGACACAGAGTCCAAAGCAGGCTCCAGGCTCTGAGCTGTCAGCACAGAGCCTGACGTGGGACTCGAACTCACAAACCTCGAGATCATGACCTGAGCTGAAGTCGGACTGAGCCACTCAGGCACCCCTAAACAATGATATTAGTGTTACTACTGCTATTTTAGTTATCGTTGTTGTCACCGTCCACACTCCTGCCTCATAGCAGTCCTCTGATCCCCGGTAAGTGACTGTATCTCCCTGAGCCTCAGTTTCCCGAAACAGGGCTGGTGAGAAGACCCTTCCTCAGAGAGGTGCCACAAAGACTCCTCAAGACAGTAGGACGTCTGGGACACCGTCGGTCCTCCCCGGCCCCCAGGGAGGACCGTCGGGACTCCCAAGGTCCGTTCTGGGCAGGGGAGGCCAGAAGCCGCTCACCTGCGCTCGAGCTCCCTGCGAGTCCGCTCGCTGTCCCGCGCCGTGTCCTCCCGCTCTTCCTCCAGCCGGTCCCGCTGGCGCCGCAGCTCCTCCTGGGCCGCCTGCAGCTTCTCTCGCTCCTGCCGTAGCTCCTCGGCCTGCTGCTGGGCCGCCTGCAGGCTGCGGGCCAGGCTGTCCTTCTCCCTGGAGGAGGAGGAAGAGCCGAAGGCGCTGCTGGGGCGGCTCTCCCCGGCCAAGAGGGCCGTGCTGCTGTCCTCCCGTGAGCCCCGTCCTCTGACCTCTAAGGCACCTGCCTCCAGGAAGCCTTCCCCGACCCCGCCCTCAGCACGACTCACTTCATCCGCATCTCCCTGGAGCGGACTCTTCCCGTCAGAGGACACCGAGCTTTCCTTCTCCCCCCCAGCCCACCCAAGGGAACGGATGGAGGCACTGGCATGGCCCCCAACAACCCCACCAGGCCACGCTAGGCTCTCGGGACACACGGGCCAGTCTGTATGACCAGGAAATGCCCCTCAATTCTGGAAGGCCCAGTAGAGCTGGGTATGCCCAGCTGCACACGGTGGCCAGCGAGGGAGGGAGGGGACTGCAACTGGGAACTCTGGAGGTTCACAGAGTGTTGCCTCTTGCCCCAGTGCCACTGGTCACAGCAACGGAGCAGGGGATGTCACCCCTCCTTCCGAGCCAGCCGGGGTTCTTAGCTTGGGCATCAGCTTAGGGCTGATCGCTAGCATAGCCTCCACTGCCCGCCTCTTCACTTGAAGGGGCAACCGGTAAGTGTACCAGACACAAAGGCCGCAGTGGGTGGGAAAAACCATGTAACATGATATATGAAATAAAAATAGCAGAATGCAAGACGAGGAGTTCACCGTGAACACAGCCACGTATCAGGCCCTCCTTCCAAGGCATGGGGAGCCCGGGTTTTGCTCTCAGAAGGACCTGAGTTCCAATTCCTACCCCCAGCCACACTGCTGCGTCAGCTCTGACAAGTCTTTCAACCTCGGGATAGCCCCAGCTCCAACCTGCGGGAGTTTGATGGGAAGACTAACTTAAATAATCTGCCCAAAGCGCTTGGCAATGAGCCTGGCACATGGCAGGTGTACTAGAAGCCTTATCTACGTCACTGCCAGGAAACACAACGGGGAGCAGAGTCCGTGCTCCCTAACAGAGGTTAGGACAGGCAGGTGAGGCTGTGAGAAGGTCCTGCCTTCTTATTTCCCTTTCTTGTTTCTTTTTCTTTCTTTCTTTTTTTTTTTTAATTTTTAATGTTTGTTTATTTTTAGGAGAGAGAGAGAATGAGAGACAGAGCACGAGCTGGGGAAGGCAGAGAGAGAGGGAGACACAGAATCCCAAGCAGGCCCCAGGCTCTGAGCTGTCAGCACAGAGACCAACGTAGGGCTCGAACTCATTCACCATGAGATCATGACCTGAGCCAAAGTCGGATGCTTAACCAACTGAGCCATCCAGGCACCCCTCCCCTTCCTTTTTCAAACTTTTAATTCTGCAGTTACACTGAGGAGAAACAGCAAACAACAACAACAACAACAAAAATAACCAGATAGCTAAGAGTGGGTAATTTCTTGTCTCAAAGATCTCCAATGACAGAGTCTAAATGGCACTGTCATTAGAACTCTCTGGGATGATAGAAACGTTCTGTAGCCATTTGTGGCTACTGAGCTTTTAAAATGTGTCAAGGACAACTGAGGGACTGAACTTTTACTTTTTAAAATGTTTACCTAATTTAATTTTTTTTAATATTTATTTATTTTTGAGAGAGAGAAAGAGATAAGAGAGGGAGTAGGGGAGGGGCAGAAAGAGAGGGAGACAGAGAATCTCAAGCAGGTTCTGTGCTGTCAGCGCAGAACCTGACACAGGGCTCGAACTCACAACCTGTGAGATTATGACCTGAGCCGAAATCAGGGTCAGACATTTAATGGACTGAGCCACCCAGATGCCCTCAATTAATTTGAATTTTAACAGACATAGGGCCAGTTATGACCATGTAAGTGCAATCCACATGCTTACAGGCTCGGGCTGGCATTAGATCCAGGCCCCCACCTCTGACCTCTCAGGCACCTGTTCAGAAGGTCAATGGTGCCCCGCAGACGCTGGGCCTCACGCTGCGCATCCTCATGAGCCTGGGTGGCCCCGTTGGTCTTGTCCCGAAGACGCTGCAGCTGTTCCTCTAGGCTGCGGCGCTCACCCTCGCTGTCACTAAGCTGCTTCCGCAGGGTGCCCAGGAGGTCCTGGCTGGCCTCATAGCGCCCACGCATGTCCTGTGGCATGGGAACCATTGAGTCTGGGGGAGCCCTAGGAAGCTCCGGAGCGCCCCCTACTCTCTGCTCATTCCAAGAACACACCCAGCCTACTCTGTGGCCTAAGCCTCAGGCAGGAGAGTGGGGCTAAGCCCTCCAGACTAGGTTTCCGCTCCCGTTCGCTGTGCCCCCACCCCCCTTCCGAGTGCTCTGCCAGGGCTCTGACCGCCATTTCCTCAGACACACTGACCTAAGTAAGCTCCAGGCAAACCACCAAGCACATTCTGACCTCTTCCCGGTTCTGACTATCCCAGGGCTCCCAGGCTCCTCCCCTTTGCATTCTGGTTCTGACTCTCCCCCAGACTCCTCCTTGCCCCTAGCTCCCCCGGTTCCTCTCATCCTAGACTGGTTCCTCCCCCCCAGGCCTTTTCCCAGGGTCCTGGCTCTGCCTGTCCCGGAACCTCTTCTCTAATTTCGGTACCAGGACTCTAGCTCTGCCCCAGGCTCCGCCCCCAGCTGCCCAAGCACCTCCCACTCTGGACTCAGATCTGCCCCAGAGTTCTCACCCACCTCCATGGGACCTGACTCAGTAGCTCTAACTCTGGGTTTTGGCTCCACCCAAAATGCTCAGGCCCAGCCCAGGCTCCTCCCTCCCCCCCGCCCCCTCCTTAGCTCCACCCCCACAACACTGGCTCCGCCCCAGATGCCCCAAGTCCTGCCCCCGGGACTCTGGCTCCGCCCCAGGGCGCTGGTGCCCCGCCTACCTGGACCTGCAGCTGGCGCTTGTGCAGGGCCGAGTGGATCAGGGCGAGCGTGGAGGAGTCGGAGCAGGCTGGGGATGGGCCTCGGCGCGGGGATCGGCCGCGGCCGGGCGAGGAGCGTCGCGGCGGGGAGGGGGTCCGGGGGCCCGAGAGCCCCCGCAGGCTGCCGTCCGACGCGTCCCCCGTGCGCTCAGAGCCACTTAGCTGGACACCGCTCTCCATGTCCGACAGGACGGCCTGAGGTGGGGGGACCAGGCCAGTGAGGAGGGGGCCGCGGGTTAGTTGGACCAAGAAGCCCAGGCGACGCAGTGGGGTGGCGGGCGCCCCGTGTCCGGCTTCCGCGCTCCGCCGCACATTCTAAGCTCCCTTCCTACAGGTCCTCCCGATTCCACCCGCCCTGGCTCACAGGCCTCGGCCCGCCGGCTATTCTCCCGTGTATTGCCGAGACAACATTGGGCGATTCTCCCAGATGGGCCTGGAATTCGCAGCGCCTCCCCATCTCGGACTGGGGCTCCCCTCGGGGTAGAGGCCAGGCTCAGCTGGCAGGGGTGTCCAACAGCAGCATGGGTCCCCAGGGCCCCCAGCCGCTTGCGATTCAGCGCAAGGCCACCAGAGGACGTGGTGGCCCCAGACTGCCCGGGCCCTCCCTGCCCAGGGCTCCTTCCCACCTCCCACCTGTGCCAGGTCTCTCAGGGTCTGCTGCAGCCCCTCTCCGTCCTCTGTCTCCAGCGCCGCCTGCTCCTGGAGCCGCAGGGATTCCTGGAGTGGTGTGGGGGAGACAAGGGATGGTCAGGGTCTCTGCCCTAGTCTGAATCTCCACCTTATTCTCCCTCCCTGGCTCCCCACCCATCAGGTGGCCTCTAAGGCCCTGCTCAGAGGCCAGACGCTTGGTAGACCCCATGGCATCCCCCGTGCCCTCAATGCACAGACCAGGCCCCGAGAAGTGCAGTGTCACTATATAGGTCACACAGCCTATTGGAGGAGAGCCGGACATAGGACCCAGGCCAGGCCCCACACAGAAGGATGACCAACCCAGGCAGTACCCTTGAAGGGTGTCCCTCTGGTGGGGAGGCAGCTCAGTTCCTAGAGAAGGAGCCCTGTGCTAGCAGGGCACAAGCATCTTTTCAAGCCCCAGCTTATTGGCTCTGAGACTCTAGACAGTATCTCTCCTTGGGCCTCAGTTTCCTCATCTGTGTAATGGGGATCATGCCACAGGGCTGCTGAAAGAATGAAATGGGATAAAGGAGGTGAATGTACTTACCACTAAGCCTGGCACACACTAGGTGCTCAATTAATGGGGGGGGGGGGGGGAGGGTGAAACCAAATCGGAATGGAATGCTAGGGATGGCCCTAGCAAACATGGCCCTCATCTGTGGGTCTGGTCGGCCTCCCGATCCCACCCTGCCACATCTCAGGGTCAGGTGCATCTCACCAGGGCCTCAAGCTTCTCAGTAAGGGCCTTGTTGACTCGATCCTTCTCCAGATTCTGGTTCTGAAGGCGCTCCACTGTCAGGGCCAGCTCTGTCACTCTGGAAGAAGAGCAGTGACAGAGGTGAATGCGAGACCCACCCCAGCCTCTCCTCACACCCACCAGCAATGTGTCCTTCATGCTTTCCCAAACCTTCAGGGGGGACCCTCGGTTCCACCACCCTAACTGTGTGACCTTGAGCAAGTCACTTCTCAATGGACTTCAGATTGCTCATCTATGAAAGGAGAATGAGGGCACCTGGGTGGCTCAGTCTTTAAGCGTCTGACTTTGGCTCAGGTCATGATCCCACAGTTCATGAGTTCGAGTCCCACATCGGGTGAGCTCGTGCCCTGCTTTGGGTAAGCTCGAGCCCAGCTTCAGGTAAGCATGAACCCTGCTTCGGGTGAATATGAGCCCCGCTTCTCTCTCTCCCTCTCTCTCAAAAATATAAATAAATAATAAATAAATAAACAAACAAATGGAGAATGAAGTTGCCACTCACTTTATCTCTGGGACTCATCTAGATCGCAAGAGCTAGGAGCGTAAGTTCTAGCCTCAGTGGTTAAACTGCTCATAATGTGCCCTGGACAAGAGCCCCCTGAACCTCAGTCTCCCCCTCTGCCAAATGGGGTGCCTGGGAAGACTGGCTGAGCTCACACAGGGGAAAGGCCCAGCCCCGGTGAACAAACACTCGCTCTTCCCTGCGCCCCCAGACGCACACTCCGCAGGGAGGCCTGCCTCACGTGGTGCCTCCCAGGCACGCACCTGGCACTGAGGTTGGCCTTGTCCAGGTTGCTCTGCACCTGCAGCTGGGCCAGGTCCTTCTCCTGGAGCACCTTGTCCCGCAGCTGCTCATCCAGCTGGGCCTGTAGCAGTGTCTGCTTCTCCAGGGCCGCCTCTGCCCGGCTCTCGGCCAGCCGCAGGCCTGCGCTCAGCCCCAGGTCCGCCTCCTGGATGGCCCTTGAGGTCCGGGCCAGCTCCCCTCCCAGCTGCAGCAGGTCCCTGGTGGAGAGAGCACAGAAGGGGGATGGGATGGCGGGGTATAAATTAAAACCATCCCAGGATAGTTTAATAGTTTAACTATAGTATAAACTAAAGCTATCCCAGGATGTTAACAGTGGGATGCCACTATTGGATGGGAAAAAAAAAAAAAAAAGTCCCATAACACACAGTGTAGATGAGGCTATGGAGAAACAGGCTGTGCCTACACTGCTGGCAGGAGGGTAAGTGGGTGTAACCACAGCGCAGGGCAATTAGGAAGCACTCTGAAAAGTATAAATGGGCAGGTTCTTTGACCCACCGACTACACTCCTAAGAATTTATCCTACAGATATGGCCCAATGCAAGGGAAGTGACCTGTGTATAAAGTGATCCACTGCAGTACTGCTCATGTAAGAAATACCGGTGACAATCTATACGTGCATCAAAAGAGGGCCGCTATTGGGTGGTTCAGTCAGTTAAGCATCTGACCAGGTCAGGTCATGATCTCGTGATTTGTGGGTTCAAGCCCCGCATCGGGCTCTGCACTGACAGTGCTTGGGATTCTCACTCCCTCTCTCTCTCTCTGTCCCTCCCCGACTTGTGATCTCTCCCTCCCAAAATAAATAACTTAAAAAAATATTGTGGGGCACCTGCGTGGCTCAGTCAGTTAAGCATCTGACTTTGCCTCAGGTCATGATCTTGCAGCTCATGGGTTCGAGCCCTGCGTCGGGCTCTGTGCTGACAGCTCAGAGCCTGGAGCCTGCTTTGGATTCTGTCTCCCTCTCTCTCTGCCCCTCCCCTGCTCATGCTGTCTTTCTCTCTCTCAAAAATAAATTTTAAAAAATATATATTGATTTGTGTAAAGTAAAAACATAACTTAAAAATAGAAGTACCCTACGACCCAGCAATTGCACTACTAGGCATTTATCCACGGGATACAGGTGTGCTGTTTCGAAGGGACACATACACCCCCATGTTTATAGCAGCACTATCAACAATAGCCAAAGTATGGAAGGAGCCCAAATGTCCGTCGATGGATGAATGGATAAAGACGATGTGGGATATACTACATAAAATGGAGTATTACTCGGCAATCAAAAAGAATGAAATCCTGCCATTTGCAGCTACATGGATGGAACTGGAGGGTATTATGCTAAGTGAAATTAGTCAGAGAAAGACAAATATCATATAACTTCACTCATATGAGGACTTCAAGGTATAAAGCAGATGAACATAAGGGAAGAGAAGAATAATATAAAAGGGAGGACATAATATATAATAATTATATAATAATATAATAATTATATAATAATTATATAATTATATGATAATTATATAATATAATAATATAATATTATTATATAATAATATATTATTATATAATAATATAATACAATTATATAAAAATTATATAAAATATATATAATAATAATATAAAAGGGAGGGGGACAAAACATGAGATTCTTTTTTTTTAAATTTTTTTTTTTTTCAACGTTTTTTATTTATTTTTGGGACAGAGAGAGACAGAGCATGAACAGGGGAGGGGCAGAGAGAGAGGGAGACACAGAATCGGAAACAGGCTCCAGGCTCCGAGCCATCAGCCCAGAGCCTGACGCGGGGCTCGAACTCACGGACCGCGAGATCGTGACCTGGCTGAAGTCGGACGCTTAACCGACTGCGCCACCCAGGCGCCCCAAAACATGAGATTCTTAAATACAGGGAACAAATTGAGGGTTGCTGAAGGGGTTGTGGGTTGGGGGATGGGCTAAACTGACAAGGATGACACTTGTTGGGATGAGCACCGAGTATTATACATAGGGGATGAATCACTGGAATCTACTCCTGAAATCATTTTTGTACTATATGCTAACTAACGTGGCTGCAAATTAAAATTAATTAATTAATTAAAAAGGTCCACAACAAAATTGATCACTTCTAGGTAAGCAATGTAGATAGAAAACAATTGAAAATAAGTACACTAAAAATCTTAGCCATAAAAAAAAGAAAGAGGGCTACTATTAAATAAATCTGGCATATCCATTCAATGGAATACTCCGTAACCAAGAAAAATGCATCAGCTATTCAGAGCTTAAGAGGGAGCGACCTTGAAGTTATAACTATTAGGTGAAGAAAGTATCTTCAAGAACTCAAAGACAAAATTCTACCAAAAGTATAGAACAAGGAGGGGGGCAGAAAAGAGAGAGAGAGAGAGAGAGAGAGAGAGAGATCTGCTATATTTCTTGTATAAAATAAGGCTGGCAGGTCATGTAGGAAACTGGGAGGGAAGCATCTGGGCCAGAAAGGCGAGGGAGACTTTTCACTGTACACCCTTTTGAAATTTGAATTTTGTGAATATGTAAGTTATTCAAAAGTAAAATAATTAAATTTTTAAATGCTAAATAAAAATAATACATATTTGGGGCAACTGGCTGGCCTAGTCTGTAGAACATGCAGCCCTTGATCTTGGTGTCCTGAGTTCAAATCCCACGTTGGGCAAAAAGCTTAAAATATATATATATATATATATTACATTATACATATATATGCTATATATATTATATACACACACATATATATATATTTTTAGTATATCAGGCTAAATCCTTTCCTTTCCTGAATCAACTATACCACTAGGTGCCTAATACTAAGGAGAGGAAGTGCCTCATAGAAGAATTCCAGTTAATACACAAAGAAGTGACAGAATGGGACATTCATGATTTGGTGACCCCTGATGAGTGTCTGAGTCTTGGCACTGAGCATCAAGGGCCTCCAATGTACACAAAGAGAGGCACCCAGGCATTGGGGTTTCCTAATAGAAGAGCACACAGCACTTAGGAAGAAGTCTTGTTTAAAAAAAAACCAAAAAACAAAAACCTGAACCTGAATCTGATCAAGCCTTAGATCCAACATCCAATTTACAAGAAATACAAGGGACAAAGGTATTAAACACCACCTCAGAATCTAGACTATGGGAATCACTCAGGACAACTGTCCCAGTTTCCTAAACAAATAAATGAAAAGACTTAAGAGGCAAGTCAGCCAATCAC
Organism: Panthera onca; assembly: GCF_046562875.1. Lineage (NCBI taxonomy): Eukaryota > Metazoa > Chordata > Mammalia > Carnivora > Felidae > Panthera > Panthera onca. The sequence continues at coordinate 209,461,149 of NC_138346.1, forward strand.
ATTTGGTGAGCATCTATGATGGGTCCTGATTCCAACAAATTATAAACACAAAAAGTGAAGCAAAACCATCTGTGACACTGATGAGCCAATTAGAAATTTGGACACTGAATACCTGATGACTTAAAAAAAAAATCATCTGGGGCACCTGGGTGGCTCAGCTGGTTAAGCGTCCGACTTTGGCTCAGATCACGATCTTGCAGTTTGTGGGTTCGAGCCCCACGTCGGGCTCTGTGCTGACAACTCAGAGCCTGGAGCCTGCTTCAGATTCTGTATCTGCCCCTCCCCTGCTCATGCTCTGTCTCTCTCTCAAAAATAAATAAACATTAAAAACATTTTTTAAATCAAAAAACAAATTTAAAAAAAAGAAGCTTTAACAAAAGATCATCAAATAAATAATTAAATAAAATTGTAACGCGAAAAAAGAAAGGAACTACTCTGCCTGTCTCAGCTCTCCCTGCTACCTCACTTGCTCAAAGATCAAGCAGGACCGAGCTCCCCTGCTGACATGGGCCTTTGAGGCTCTCCCAACCTGACCTCCCTTCCCCTGCCTTTTGTTCCAGACCCACTGGCTGCCATTTCCTCCTACCTCCGAGCCTTTGCTCACGCTCTTTCTTCTGCTTGGAGTGCCCCTGTCTCTGGTGGTTAAAATCCTACCCAGCCCTTGAGGTCGGTGCCAGTTCCACCTCGTCTATGAAGTGTTTCTCTGACCTCCCCAACCCTCCCAACCTTCTGAGCATCTGGGATAGTCTCTCTGCTCTGTTCACTCACCACTCACTTCCTCGGTCTAGAATTTGGGGGGTCCATATCTTTTCATCACTAGAGCTGGCGAGGTCTTGTGGCAGAAGGTGCACATTCTAGCAGATTAAAAGCAGGAGCTGTAAATCCTGACTAGGCCACTTACTTACTGCTGTGTGACCTTGGGGAGGTCACTCTACCTCTCTGAGCCTCAGTGCCCTCATCTGTGAAGTGAAGTGGGGAGTATCACAGCTCCTACCTCCTGGGACCCTGTCCATATCAGAAGACACGAAACGGCCAAAGAGCCTAGCTCAGAGCAAACACCTAGTACCTGCTGACTGCCATGACAGTGGTAGGAATTAACTATTACTAGTTGTCTCTGCATCTCTACAGGGCCTGGCACACAGTAGGTGTGTTAGGTTGGACTAAAGTTCAACTGCGGAGTTGAATTCAATTTAAAAAGCGGGGCTGTCTCCAGCGGCTGCAGCGTCTCCCCAGGCCGCCCCTCCGCCAGCCGGGCCTCACCTCTCGGTGGACATCTTCACCTCGCTGGCCAGCCGACGGAGCCCCACAACCTGCCTCCAGAGGAGGAGCAGGCGGCTGTGCTCGTTGCTGATGTAGGTGTTGAAGGACTGGAGGGAAGGCGGGCTGAGTGAGGGCCGGCCCCGCCTCCTCCCGGCCCCGCCCCGGCCCCGCCCCCTCCCCAGCTCCGCCTCCTCCCCCAACTCCAACCATCGCGGGAGACCCGGTCGTCGGTCCGGGAAGCGGGTCTTCCCCTGGGCCCGCGCCCGGCCTGCGCGCACCGCGCAGGCTCTCAAGCCTCCCTCTCGCACAGGGAACGGGTTGCAACGCCTCCACGGGCTGCGGCTGCACGAGGCAGCGCAAAAGGCAGAAAGTGCTGGAGCTAGACCTAGGTTTGCATCCCCGCTGCCAGCTGCATGACCGTGGGCGGATGACTTAACTTCTCTTTAAAATGAGGATGACAGCACCTACCACACACAGTTATTAGGGGGAACAGAAGAGAAAATGCATGCCAGGCATGTCGTGTAGGCTAAGCAAGGCCAGCTATTACGACGACAAACTGTTTACCTCTCCTAAAAGGCTCATGGGCCAGCAGGCCGTCCCTCTCTCTCTCCCTCTCCCCTCGGCTCCTTAGTCCTCACGACTCTACGGTGGCCCTTCCCCGCCGGCCAGCCTGGGACCCCGAGGCCCCAGTGGCCTCCCAGGAGCCCCGTGCCCACCTCCTCCTCACGCCTCCACGCCGCCTCCCGCTGCTCCAGCTCCTTACGGCTGCGTGTCCAGTCAGAAGTCACCTTGCGGATGTCCTCACTCAGAGCCTGGTTGGCCGAGTTCGCCTGGTCCAGCTGCTCTCGGAGCATGGAGTTCACCTGGGCCAGGCTGGAACTCCTGGGGGGGGGGGGGGGCATGAAAGGGACCGGTGGGCACATGGCAGGAGAGGCCAGCCCCACCAGCTAGCCTCCCTCCCTACCACGCCCCACCTCTGCTGCTCCTCCTCTAGGCGGATGAGGGCGCTCTCGAGGTCATGGCTGTGCTCTGTGTCCTGGGGGGGAGAAGTGGGGCATCAGCCTGGGCAAGTAGAGGGAAGGGACCGCCTAGCGCCCCGCGCCCCGCCCCCCGCCCCCCCGACGCCGGCACCCACCCTCAGCCGCTGCCGCTCCAGCTCTGTAGATCTCTCTAGAAGCTGTTGCTCCAGCTCCGAGCACTTCTTCTTGTACTGCAGGGTCTGCGGGTGGGTGGGGAGTGGAAGGTTAGCCCCAGGGGCTGGGGACAGGGCAAAGCGAGCACACGGGGGACAGGAGCAGGAGTGGGTAGCCCTGACCTTGGCCTGCAGCCGCTGCACAAGCTGGGCCTGCCGCTGCTGGCCTTCCTGGTAGGCCTGCAGCTTGCGCCGGTAGGAGGCCTGCTCCTCCTGCAGCTGCCTCCGCAGCTCCACGCTCTGCCGGACCAGCCCCGTGGGCTCCTGCGTTTCTGGCTCCCCAGACTCCAGCCGCACAGCCTGCTCCAGCTGCAGGGAAGGTGCCTGGGTGAGAGGCGCGGGCCTCTCGGGAAAGCAGGCCCAGAGCTCTGCAGAGGGTGCCAGGCTGGGCCCAGACCCACAATGCCTTGCAGGCATAGATGGGCAAGCCCGGGATGTGATGGCGCGCGTGCACAGGGTAACGCCGCTGTGCGTGGACACAGGCTGAACATGCATCGACACACAGGCAAGGCGTGGATGGACACATGCAGGTGGGCCCAGGAACATTTGCATGCAAAACACAAAGTTGCACCCGGAGATAAACATTACAGCCTTCGTGCACCGTGCACAGTGAGCCTCTCCGCCAAACACCTAACCCGCGGCGGTTGATTATTAGCTCCATGCCTATGTCTCCCCACCACCACCCAAAGCGTGCTCAGGAAAACCTGGATTTCTGTTCCCCGCTGTATCTTAGACCCAGAGGAGTGGCAGTGGCATGTTTGCGGAGATCATGAATTAATCGCATGAGCAAATGTGAATGCATTCAAGCAGAAGCAAAAATATACACGTGCGTATCTGAGCTTAGAGACATGCACACACATAAGGACAGGGGCGGTCTCAAACATCCCCAGGGTGACAGAGGTGAAGTCCCCACCCCACCCCTACCCCCACCCCGACACGCACACAGTGCTCTCTGTAAGAGGCACAAACTCTCTAACATAAGGCACGCTTCTTGCACGCTTATTAATACCGTCTCGTCTCGGCCCCAAGTTACCCCCACCTCCCACCTTGCGGGAAGCTGCCGTCAGCACCCTGCTCCACCCCCAGGCAGCTGGCAGCCCCTTCTTTGTCAGAGCCCGTGAGCACAGGCGGTGCCCCACTCTGGCTGAGCCTCCTAACCCCTTAGGCACCTGCTGGCCCTGGGAGGCCCAGCAGCCTCCTCAAGCTTTGGGGGAAGGGAGGAGGGAATGGGCAGTTGGGGGCGAGCAGGACTGAGAGAAGAGGGACACTCGTCAGGGAGAATCAAGGGGAAGACAGCCCAGCCCAGCTGACTCCGGCCCAGGCCCACACTCACCATCCACCTCCCCACTGCCTGCGCTGCTAGCCCAGGCCCGGCATTCGCGTGGGTTCCAAAGCTTCCAGGGTTATTTGCCCTGGCTAAATAACAGGCCCAGACCAGGCTAGCCCTCCGGGCCTATATTCACACCCAGGACGCCCAGGGGCCGCTCAGCCACGGACCACTGTGCTGGGGCAGGGCGACAGTGGACACTGGGGTGCCCCCCATAAAGAGGAGCCGGTGGGGACTTCTTGGGGGCTTCTGCCTGGAAGGCAGGCTGCAGGCCCGTGACCAGGGTCTGCCTGGAGCCTACCTAAGGCAGGTGACAGGCAGACTGTTTACATCTCAGCGCAGTGAGATACTATGTGTATCTGGCGGCGGCTGGGTGTGTTTTGGCATTTGTCTCCATAAGGGACCCCGTGTATCTCTGTGTCCAGGCCTTCAGGGGGACCTCCGCGAGGAGGCCTCTGTGGTCACAGGTCTCTGTTGCGGTGCAAGCACGGGGGTGCCCGTGTGTTCGTATGTTTTTATGTCTGCATGCAGGCCTAAAACATGCACGTGGGGGGGTCTGGGGCACGTGTCTGGGCTCCACGAGCGTCTGGGGCACGTGGATCAGCGACTCTAGGCCACGTGCAGGTACGCAGGCCTTTGTCTGGCCGTGTGTGTCCGTGAGATGTGAGACCACGTGTCGTGTTGTCCGTAGGATGGTGCATGTCGTCCGTGTGGCTGTGCATCTGGGTGGTACGTGCTGTGAACGGGGGGGGACTGTGCGGTGCCCGGCTGTCGGTGTGACTTATGCTGTGGCCGGTGACGAATCCGACGAATCTGAGCGCGTATCACCGCGGGGGACTCGTGTTTCCGTGTGACGTGTCTTGTGTGGGGTCCGATCGCGGCCCGTGCTCTGTGCGTTTTGCACACGGGGGCTGTTTGCTGCTGTGACGTGGAGGGGTTCAGGCCGTCGCTGGGTGCTCCGCCCGCTTCCCCCGTGCTCACAGCCAGACCAGGGCCACTCCCGGCCACACCTCACCCCTTTCCACAAACTTTACCCCTCACAAAACAGCCTTTCAGTTTTACTTATAATTCAAAAGGGAAAGAGGCGGTCACCACGCTGAGGATGAAAGAAGTTTACTGTCTCCCCTAGCAACCCCTGCCCAACTACCCGCCGTTCATTCACTCTGTCCAGGTTGCCATGGACACTGGGGGAGCCCAGGGGGTCTGTCCTGTGGAGCCCAGGGGATGTGGCCATGGCTTCCTTCCCATTCGCAGCTGCCTCGCCCAACACCTGCTCCACAGGGACAGGAAGATGGGGGGGCCTCCATAGGGACCGTGAGGTCCTCCTTGGAACCTGGGAAGTGGCCACTGGGAGCCTCTGCCTCAGTTTCTCTCCATGCGTCAACAGGACACAGACCTTGACCTTGCCTCCACTTGTTTTTCCCAGGGATGCTGCGGGGTTTAAAAGAGTGAACAACCTCACCGACTGGCTTCCAAAGCAGCCCGCATGTAACACTTATGGCCACCGGGGCAGGACCCACCACCGGTCCCCTGGGAACAAGTGGGCAGCAGGGACAGAGTGCCACAGGACTACAGAGCCCTGGACCAGGGGTCTCAACCCAACTCCACCACTGACCTTGGGCCTATCATGCCCCTGCTCTGGGCCTATTTCCCCATCTGTAATAAAGTGATCTTCAGACTCTCACGTTCTCTGTGAGCCCACCCCCCAGGACAGGCTTTGAGGTCATTCGTACCCAAACCCTGCCTGCAGGTGGGGGCCTCGCTCACACCATCTCAGACAGACAAAAGTGAAACACCAGGCCCCCTCTACATGCTATTCAGGGGCCTCCCCAGCCACGAGGGAATCTTCTAGACGAATACACCCCGCCCCCGCCACACACACACCCCAGCCTCTGACCTGCTGCAGCCCAGCCTCAGCAACATGTGTTAGCAGCAAAGAAGCCTGCCACCTCCCCCTCACCTCTCCTTTTCTGCCCCTGCCCGCTTGGGGCACCGTGCTAGCCACACTATGAGTCAGAAGTTGGCATTTAAGAGACAGCCCCCGGGGACCTGGCATCGTGCCAGTGGCCAAAAGATGAGAGGGCTAAACTGGAAGAGGGCTGGCTCAAGGCCCCGTCACCACCAACAATGTGGGATTCGGGCCAGCTCACCCACCACACCTCCTGAAAACTCTGGGAAAAGTAGCTCTACACTGTCCCCGGAGCTGGGGCCACTACGGGCCCCCCACCCTGTTCCTCTGCATGTCCCAACACGTCGGGAGCCTGTCCAGGCAAGCAAATACCAGGACACTGGCAGACCTCACAACCACAGGCACGAACACATATCCCTCTTCCCAAAAGGAGTATGCATGCCCCCGCGTGGACAGGCCCAGCCCAGGGGTCCTCGGCTAACCTGTCTCTGCCTCCCGCACAGGGCGTTCTGGGCCAGCCTCAGTCTCTGGGCTCCAGTCTCTTTGTTACATCCAGAGGATCATGTCCGAGGTCCTTCCAGCTTTCCAACTGCCCCCTGGAACTCCCAGCCCAGTCGTCTCTTCCTACACCCAGAAAACAAACCTGCAATGCACATCTGGGGCTGGGGGTAGAGAGACCTAGCCTTCACCGGCTGTGGGACCCCAAGCACGGTGCTCTCCCTCTTAGAGCCTGTTAGTTCCTCTGCTACACGAGCAGCATCATGGTCCCAAGCTTGGTGCATCAAACGTAAAGCACCCAGTAAGTGCCTGGCACACAGTAAGTACTCCATAAACAGTAGCTACGATTATGACTGTTATTACAACCCACACATCTCCCATCTAGACACTCCTTCCCCCGTGCAACTCTCTCCCGAACTTGCAGCCATCAACTCCCTAGCGTCACCTCTCACAAGACTGGGGGCCCAAAGGAGACAGCGCTCCCGGCCCTGGCCCACAGCGACCCCCTGCCCCGGGAGCCCCACAAGCCTGCAGCACAAGCCTGGGGAATGCGAATCCTGTCTGGACTTGGAGGCAAGCCTGGATTCTCTTTCCTTCCTTTGCTGGTCCTCAGTCCCACGGGGGGTGGCAGCAAGTCTGTGGTGGCCCCAGAAGGCCTGCAGAATGCTGCCTGGGCCCCCTCCACCTGCCTGCCTCCGTGTTCAGCCGCCGCTGGGTGGGCCCCAAGAGCCCCACCCATGGGAGCACAGAGAGACGTCCAGACACTCGAGGGGTGGCAGGGGTCTCTAGGGGTCTTACTCTCTGTGCTCCCACCCCCGGTGTCACCCCTGGTGACAGGTACTCTCAAGCCCACATCATACTAGCCTCCCCAAGACAGAAAACAAACTGGGAGAGCACAGTGATTTTCTCGAGGCCACTCGCGTCGGCAGGGCCACAATCTACACCCGGCCCAGCTGGACCCCAGGCCCACCTTCGGCCCGGGGCACAGGCCTGGCCTGGCTGTCTCCCTGCCCTCGCATCAGGGGAGCACGGTGGCCCAGCTCTCGGCCCCCAGGCAGCACCCACCCTCTCGCTGACCGCGTTGTACTTGATGGCCAGCTCGTCACGCTCCGCCCGGCTCTGGGCCAGCAGGTCCTCCACGCGGGACAGCTCCTGCTGCAGCAGCTGGTTTTCCTCCTGCAGCGACAGCACTGATGCCATCTCCGCGGCCGGCAGCGGGGCTGGAGAGGGACAGCAGGCACAAGGTTGGCTTCCTTCCCCCCCGCCCCCCCAGGTCCACACCCTCCCACAATAGGTGCTCTACAAACATCACTGGGCAGGAAGAGGGACTGGGCCCCTGAGAGAGGACGTCAGCACCAGAGCACGCAAACAGAGATAAGAACAGGAAGGTGGGCAAAGAGACAGGCCTAGGGCCAGACTCAGAGCGGATCCAAACACCGCTGAAGGGTGGCCCCAGCGGGCCTAGAACGTGCTGGAGGGAGGCTCCGTCCAGCAATTCTAGGTCCTTCTTTCTCCAAGTATTACTCTTCTCTGGGCCTCAGTTTTGCTGATCTGTAACCTGGGTGGAATTGGTAAACAGGAGACCAGGAGACCTACCAGGAGACCAGGAAGACCTCACTTAAGGGAAGGGCTTCATGTAACCTCTGAAGCCAGGGCTTCAGATAGTATAGGTCATGTTGGGAGGAGGAGGAGGAACAGGAAGAGGGGGAAAAAGGGAGAAGTCGAAGTGTCCCCCCGCCCTGTGGGCTCCCCTTCCATCCCAGGAGAACTGGACACACGCCACAGGTCTCCAGGCTCTTTCAGCCTGAGGTGAGGGTTCTCTAAGTCTCTCCTTGCCTGGGGCTCCCAGGGGCCCCAACACCACTGGTCGTCCCAAAGAGGTTGGACAAGGACTGTGGCGGAGCCCCAGAATCACCACCAAGGAGAGCTGCCCACACGCCAGCTGTAACTGAGTGTGCCCTCCCCAGACTCTCAAACCACACAGGAGGTTGTGGACGGCACCCAGCAGGAGGAACAGGGGCCCATCAGCCTCTCTGCCCTGCTGGGGAATGGACAGGACCATCCCTGGGACTTCTGCAGAGCCCTGAGCTAAACTGAGCTGCCCTCCCCCTGTAATCTGGGGTTCAGCCAAGCTCACACCTTCCCTGGGAGAGAACGTGGTGTTTGGGTCTAAGTCTCTGCTGTGGGCTGCAGGTGGGGGTGCTCATCCCCACGGTCTCTCAGCGTCACATGGAGAACGACTCTGGGCAAACTATACCTCTGAGCCTCCATTTCCCCATCTGTAAAATGGGTCCCTCCATCACAGGGTTGTGCCCGCCTCACAGTGAGTATTTGAGAAATGGAAGCTGCGGTCATTCCTGTCATTACGGCCGTGGAAGAGGGGGATGTGAGAAGGGGTGAGGTGCAGGCAGGGGATGTGAGAAGGGGTGAGGTGCAGGCAGTGTCTGTGGGGGCGAATGAAGAGGGGCACCTTGGTTCTCAGGCTGGGAGAGGTTGCGGGTGATGATCTCCCTGATGCGGGCAGGTAGGCAGGCGAGCTGAGAGTCCTGGGCAGGGTCCTGCTCGCTCAGGCCCTTCTCCCGGCCTGCCCTCAGGACGCTGCTCTCCAGGGTCTGTGGGGGGGGGAGAGAGAGAGTGTGAAGGGGACCGGGGGCCCTGGTCTCCCTGGCCTGGATGGGAGAGGAACAAAGTCCTGCTGCCCAAGATGTGGGGGCCCGTGAGACCCTCAGGAAGCCCCCATGTGGAGGGAAGCCTGGGAGCTACAATGGAAAAACGCCCCACGGGAGGGCACGCTTCAGTGCCTCCCGCCCCGGGAAGGAGGCCCCATGGAGGGCCAGAGAAGCGAACCAAACTGCATGGCTCACTCACAAAACCCAACGGGGCAGCACAGGGCTGGGGGCTCCAGTCCAGCTCCAACCCCACTGTGCTAGCAGATGTCACCTCAACCCTTAAATCTGGGAGCAGGGATCCCCTTTTCCCACAGGGCCCTGGGATAAGGGGGTCAAAGCAGTTTTGCTCTGAGCACCTCTGTACCCCCAGTCCGGCTGGGAGTTGCAAGCTGGGGCCCCCGTGCACCCTACCACCCACCCCTCCCACCCCATGACCCCAAGATGTACCTACCACTCATCCATTCCTGCTAGACCCATGCTCCCCTGCCCCGGACAGGGTGGGCACAGTCCTCGGGACCCACCTGGATAACCGTCTCCAGTGCCAGCTGGGCCTCCACCGATTCCTCCAGCCCCAAGCTCATGGAGGGGGAAGCTGTGGGCACCCCCCTCCAGGCCCTTCTCCAGGGCCCCAGAGACTAGCTCAGCTCTCCCACCCCACAGCCAGACCGCTGTGCTGAGCACAGGGCAGATTAGGCTTAAATCCGGCGGTGCCCCCCATGTGACCACCGAGGTGGGAGGGGTGAGGGAGGGGGAGGGGCTGGGGAAGGAGAAGAGGGGAGGGAAGAGAAGAAAGGGGAGGGATGAAGAGGGGGAGGGGAGGAAAGGGGGAAGAGGTGGGGGAGAAAGGGAAAGGCTGGAGAGAGGGAGGAGGAGGGACCTGAAGATGGGGGGGGTCCCCCCAACACACACACACACACACACACACACACACACACACAGTCCACCCTCCCCAGCTGCTGGGTCCTAGAGCCCTCCAAGCCTAGGGGGCGGGGTCAGCATCAGGAGGCGGGAAAGGCTAGTCTTTTGAGACCTCCTTTGCTGACCCAGATGGGGATCACGTGACTTGCTAAGAATGTATTCAAAGGGTGCTGGGATGACGTTTTCCCACATCGGGTTCGGGGCAAAGATCGCAGGCTGTGGAATCGCCCACACCCCTTTGCCTCCATTCCCCTCTCCTCCCCCCGCCCCCCCCCCCCACACACACACAGGCTGTGTGCCTCTGGGAAAGGAACTTTGCCTCTCTGAGCCTCACTGTCCTCTTGTAAGATGCGGATAATATCGGCTTCGATCTCATGGAGTTGTCTGGGAATTTAAACAAAAAACTGGGGTGTGCACAAAGAGTGTGTGACTCCGGCTCATACTAAGTATTTGATAAATATCGATTTCATTCCTTTGAAAATCCCAAATGTACAGTCCCTGTACCCCACGGCCAGAGGTCCACCCACCGCCTCCCACGGTTCCTGCCCTGTGGCAAGGAAGCTGCCTGCTGCAGTTCGGCCCGAAACTCCGGACTGAGCGGCAGATCTGGGGTCACATGGGAGTCCCAGCTCTGCCCCTCGTTGGCAGTATGACCTTGGACAAGGTACCTCTCAACCTCAGTTTCCTCATCTCTAAAACGGGACTGAAAGACCTACTACGCAGAGTCACTGACGATCGGGTGGCTTGAAAAGTATAAGGAGGTTAGAACCACATCGGGCACATAGCCAGCAAGGAGAGCCAGCAGTGGTGGGTCCTGTTTGCATGAGCATCACTCCTGCTACCTATGGGCCCCTCCGCCTCAGGGTGCCCTCTGCTCTACACACCATGTCCCACAGGAGTCATATTCGCATTATCTCATTAAATCCTCAACTCAACCCATTTCCCGATGAGAAAACCAAGGCTTAGAGAACTTAGGGCTCGTACCTGTTCAAAGTGACCCGCCACAGGGAAGCGGGAAGCCCAAAGCTCATGCCACTTGGCCCAGGCAGCCTCCCAATAAGTGCCCAAAGGCCAGGCATTTTCCCTTGAAGACTCTACCCCTGTGTCTAGGTCAGACCCAGGAATGCAGCAGGAACTGCAGAAATGCACATCAGTCAGGCTGGACCCCTCGCCCTCAACTAGGAGATCCGTTCTGCAAATGGAAAACCAGGAAACAGGGCACGCCAGGCCAAAAGATAAGCGCCACCGAGTTGCTGTGGCAACCAAGGCCAAATTTAGGCAAAAGTGAACTTGGCCAGGGGCAGAGAGCTGTCGCTACCAAACTCCGAGACTCCCATTTTCCCACCTCCAGACACCCTCCAGAAATCCCCTCCAGAGGCTGCACACCCAGAACCAGAGCAGGGGGCAGGCCACAGACACCCCTAGGCCAGGATCTCTGCCCCTGCTTGCCCGGCTTGGCAGAGAGGGGGCCCCAGATGTGCCTGATGAACTGAACGGAATTATTCTGTGCCTTCCCCCTAGCCAGTGCCCTAAGGGATAAGGAGAAGGGAGCAGGATGCCAGAACCCTGGGCACCGGAGGCCGCCTCGGCCCAGAGTTCTCCCCCTAGAGTCTGACTGGGTTCTCTAGATCCCAAGAAATCACATCTAAATCCTGTGTGTACGTGTCACTCTCCAATGTCCACAGCTTCCAATTCTCAAGACAACGAATTCCTCATTGGAAAAGTCTGGATGTTATAGCTTCGGCATCCAACTGCAATCTGGGCTATGCCTCCCCGCCAGCTGTGCGAGCTGAGCAGTGACTTCGCCTCGCTGAGCCTCAGTTTCCTTATCTGTAAAATGGGCTAATAATGGCACCTGCTTCTATCATGAGGCTTCAGTGAGGTGATCCACGCTTAGCTGTGCGCTTGGATATGGTGTGGCAGACGCTTCCGTGTGTTGAGCAAAACGTATTTCCGATTCTTCTCCGGAAATGGGACTCCCTTGCAGTCAGCTACGGCCATGTGATCACATTCCGGCCAGGAGAATTAAGATAAAAAGAACGCAGACCTGGCCCATGCAATAGCTCTCATGAGGAAACGCTTGTCTCCTTCCTTGTCCACCAATGGGAAGGCAATCGTGCTGAGGCCCTAGGGGATGCCAGAGCCACATGCTGGAAGGGTCTGGGTCTGTGGGTCACCACGGGGAAAGCCAAACACCCAACAGGACTTTTCATGAATGAGAAATAAGCTTCTGTTAAGCCTCTGAGATTTCAGAGTTTTGCTGTCACGTCAGCTAGTATTACCCTAATGATGACACATGCTGTTAAATAGTGGATAGTGTCGGGTCTTATTACCGTTATCATTACCGCCACTGATATTATTGGCTCGTCCCAGGACCCAGTCTAGAACCTTGTTGCCTGGCACACGGTAGCATGCCATGACAAGACTAAGGCTCACTGAAGTTAAATAACTTGCTCAAAGTTACCCAGTAGGAACAGCTGAAGCCACATGTGAGACCCAGGCAGGCCTGGTTCCGGAGTTTTGAACAATAACAGCAATGGCTACTATGTGCCAGCCACCAGCCTAGGTCTCTGACGTGTGTCACCTAAGCCACTGCCACCTTTTTGCCTGCCATCTTTTGCCTGCACTGGGTCTCCCTGCCTCTCCTCTCGTCCCTCCATTCCAGTCTATTCTTTTTCTTTAAGTTTATTTATTTATTTTTGAGAGAGAGCGTGAGAGCGAGCACAAGAGAGCAGGGGAGAGAGAGAGGAAGAGAAAGAGAATCTCAAGCAGGCTCCCAACCATCAGCACAGAGCCCAATGCAGGGCTGGAACTCACAAACCGAGAGATCGTGACCTGAGCCGAAATCAAGAGTCGGACGCTCAGCCGATCGAGCCACCCAGGCGCCCCAATTCCAGCCTATTCTCACACAGTAGAGACCACATCCCTCTTCTGTTCAGTCCCACCCCTCCCCCAACACACACACGGCTTCCTATGACACTCAAAATTAAATAACAAAATTCAAGGTCCTGCCACAGCATTCGAGGCTTACCCGATCTGGGCCCTGGTCCACTTCTCCCACCTCATCATCCCCTTCTCTCTTGCCCCTGCTCATCCCACTCCAGCCACGCTGGCTTCCTTGAGTCTCAGCCATACGTATCAGGCATGCTCCCACCTCAGGACCGTTGCACCTGCCATTTTCCCTGCCTGCAATCCCTCTTTTACATGACTGGCTACTGCTTGTCAGCCAGATCTTGCCTCAAAAATATCACCTTCTGAAAGGGCTAATCCTGACACGAAGCTAAAGTGGTCCCTGCCGGTAGTCATTCACCATTTTCTCTAACATGTATGTGGTCTACCTCCTCCAAGGACAGGGATCGAGCCGGCCTTGTTCACTGCTACCTCCGCAGTGCCTAAGGCCCTGGGCTCCATGAACAGCTGTTGAATGAATGAATGCATGCACGCAAAGAAACAATAATACAGGAAACTAAATGAAAACATTTGAAAAAGAAACAGTCCCCCTGAACTTTGGTGGGGGGTCACATAGGGCAAGTCCTGGCCATATGATGTCACCCACAGACTGGAATTCCAGGCGGACCCCAGGGAACACATATCCAGCACCTGCTGTGTCCCTGGAGCTCAGGGTAAAAACCCGACAGTGTCCCCAACATGGGACTGAGTGGGAAGGGTGCCTAGTGTCCAAGGGCTGACCCTCATCCCCAGGGCTTGAGAGAAAGCCTGGGGGAGTCCTCTCCCTGAGCGAAGTCAGGCAAACCCTCAAGATCCAGGGGTTCCGACTCCTGAGGTCTTTCCTGAACCCTGCTTCTGACTAAGGAGCCCGCCGGCCTGGCTATACAGCCTCGGGTCTGCTGCTAACACAGGACTTGTTTATTTATCGAGCACCTGCTGTGAGCTCAGCTAAGGAAAATAGCAAATCTCGGATGAAAACAGAAAGGTACCCTCATGGGCCCTCCCCCACGGTGTCCCAAGCTCCCAGACACGACCCAGCCCCAGAGGGAGCTGGCCTCTCGGGTTTGCATTAAAATCCGGAGCGAACCCGTTCAAAACGCCAACCCCAGGCCCCATGTTGAGAAACCCAAGGAGGGCCCAAATCCCTGCACAGGCCGTGCCATCGTGGGCAACCCTATTGACCGCTCCGGGCCTCGGTTTCCTTATCGGTAAAATGGGGCTACTTTGCGTTTTGCCGATCGCAGCGAGGGTGAAACGCCCTCCCGCGCGAGGAGGGCAGGGACGCTGCTGGGCCCACAGGAAGCCGCAGCCCGGGAGCCGCTGTTAGTGGCGACGGTCGGGAAGGGCCTCCCGCGGCGGCCCGGCCGGCGGAACGACGGGACCCGGGACGGGGGCGCCCCTCGGGGCCTCAGAACGCCGAGCCCCGCAGGCCGCCGCCGCCGCGCCCGGCCCCTGGCCCCCCAGAGTCCCGGCAGGGCTTGGAGCCGGGGACAGACAGGGCGCGTGCCCTGCCGGGGGGTGCGGGAACGCGGCGAGGGCGCGGGGTTTCTCCCGGGCCCGGGGACGCCGGCTCCGGCCCGCCCCCTGGCGCGCGCCCGCCTTCCCGCCCGCGCGCGCCGCCACCTCAGCCTCGCGGCCTCCGCCCGCCGCAGCGCGCGCCCGCGGCCTCCTACCTTCGCGCGCAGCCACCGCCACCGCCGCCGCCGAACGGGCCGGGCGGGGCGGGGCGGGGCGGGGCCAGGGCAGGCCCGGGGGCGGTTCCGGGGGCGGGAACAGCGTCAGCGCCCGCCCCGCCCGCGTCCCCGCCGGGGCCGCGGAGGAAGGCGCGTCCCTGGGCCCCGGCGCGGCGGCGGCACAAAGGGTGCCGCGCGCTCGGTCTGTTGAGCGCTTGCTGGTGGCGGGTACTGGCTTGAGGGCTTTTCCAACACGGTCGCATTGACTGTTCCTGACGACCCGGCCAGCGGGGATTATTGGCTCCTTTTGCGTAACGGAAGCTGTAGACGAAGCTGCCAGGTGGCAGAGCGGAATCGGAGCCCACTCCCAGCTGCGGAGTCCGCCGCGGTCTCGCTTGTGTTCACTGGCCACGACTTAAGGGTCTAAAACTCTTAAGCTCTGGCCTCCGCCCATCGCCCCACCAGACTGAGGGGGCATTCCCTGCCCTGCCCGCCCGCACCTTGGAGCCCCCGCTAATTGTACTGAGGCTTCGCTGACTCCACAGGCAGGAGAACATTTTCTGATTGTCCTGCTAATCGTGCCTGAGGCATTCTGGCCTCGGTTTGTTCATCTGTGAAATGGTGGAAACCCATCTGCCGCCCACTTCTCACAAAATCATGTCTTCCCCAAATGGGATAGGGATCAGACCATAGAGGAAACTATGTTTTTTACAGATAGATAATAGATAGATGCCCTTTTTCTTTAAAACATTTAAAAAAAATTTTGTGTGTGTTTATTTATTTTTGAGAGAGAGAGAGAGAGTGAGCAGGGGAAGGGCAGAGAGAGAGGGAGACACAGAATCCGAAGCAGGTTCCAGGCTCCGAGTTGTCAGCACAGAGCCCGACGTGGGGCTGGAACTCACAGACTTGGAGATCATGACCTGAGCTGAAGTCAGACGCTTAACCCACTGAGCCACGCAGGCGCCCCTAAAAAAATTTTTTTAATGTTTATTTTTGAGAGAGAGACAGAGCATGAGTGGGGGAGAGGCAGGGAGAGCAGGAGACCCAGGACGTGAAGCAGGCTCCAGGCTCCTCACTGTCAGCACAGAGCAGGAGGCAGGGCCACACACACAAACCGTGAGATCCTGGCCTGAGCCGAAGTCAGATGCTCAAAGGACTGAGCCACCCAGGCGCTCCCCACCCCCTTTTTAAAAAAGTAATGTCTATACCCAACGTGGGGCCGAGCGGACAAACCCAGGATCAACAGTCGCATGCTCCCTCCATGGACTGAGCCAGCCAGGTGCCGAGGAAATCATGCTTTGCAAAGTGATAGGTCATTTCTATTGTAACAAGAAGTTAGATTCTGTCCGCCCACTGGGCCTCAATCTCCCTCTGTTCTCCAAAGCACTGAATCAAATCATCCATTTTCAAAGGAGGAAGCAGGTCTGAATCTCTAGGGCTGCGAGGGGGGCGTGCTTTGTCTGAAAAAGCATGTTTAATTTTATATTTGGAAAATAGAAAATACCCAGAAAGAAAAGAAGGCCTATGGCTGGGTATAGATGGGTAGGAAGGGGTGAATGGGAGTTTCATCTTTGTCGAAGAGCCTGGGTTTTACATCTGAGAACCCACGCTTGAGGCTGCGAACGTGGCCTACAGGCTCTGCCAACCTGGGATGGCACAGGCAAGGCTGCAGCCTGGGGCGCCTGGGTGTTTCAGTCAGTTAAGCATCTGATTCTTGATTAAGGCTCAGGTCACGATCTCATGGTTCATGAGTTCAAACCCCACGACAGGCTCTATGCTGACAGTGTGGAGCCTGCTTGGGATTCTCGCTCTCTGCCTCTCCCCCATCTCCAAAATAAATGAAAACTGGGGTGGGGGGGGTGGGGGGTGGGAAAAGGCCATAACCTGGGCCAAGGCTGAGAGCTATTGGTCAAGAAAGGTTTGGGTCAATCCCCAGAGTCTGGGGAAGGGGAGGAGGAGCTGCAAAATTGGGAGAAGGGCACAATTTCCCAAGAAGGGGTGGCTGACCTCCGCCAGTAAGCACAGCTGGCCCCAGGTGCCCCAGGATGGTACAGATCTCTGTCACCCTGTCTGGACTCCCCAGACTTGCTGGGTTCCTACTAGGCCCTGACAGGCTCACGGACTCACCAGTCCATTCCCGATCCCATCCCTGCAGAGCCCTCCGTCCAGAGTGCTCCTCAAGCACCAGGGTCTGGGTTCAGGCCCCCATCCCTGCCCCTCCCTCCAGCCGACCTGCCCGTTGCCGCCTCCACCAGGCCTGCCTTGGTTACCAGTACCTGCACCCCGGAGGCAGCCTACACTGGCTGCATACCACACTGTGCTGCCTGCTTCCGCTTAGATTCTCTCACTTCATCCTCAGTCCCCCCTGAACAGTCTGTGAAACAGGATCTAGGCTGCAAAGCAGGTCCTAGGGTTGTTTCTATTTTACAGATAAAGAAACGGGACGCTCAGAGAGGTACAGTCACTTGCCCAAGGATACGCACCAGGGAGTTCAGTGCCTTTCAATCTCATGTTCTTTCCCCTATACCACGCTACCTCATGTGAGACTTTGGGAAGGACAGCAAACACAGCGACTCTCTCCTGACCCTCTTACCCCCAGAGCCCACAGGAGCCTGCTGCGGGCAATCACATACTTACCCCGGCCTCCGCAGGAGGCCTCTGGCTCCCCTCTCTGTGAAGAGGCCGGGTCCCCTTCTGTGCCGAACCAGGGACTCTGCTCAGTTCAGCCCAGCCCGTGGTCATTTGAATCCCCAGAGCTGCTGCCCACTCTCCCGGCCCTATACCTAGATGGTGCTCAGCCCAGTGACCCCAAGACCAGCCACCAGAAGGGAATTGTGCCAGGGCCTCACCTGCTCACTGCAGAGGGCTCTAAATCTGCAATTCAGGTAACTGCAAAACAAGTGACTGACTGGAATTACCACCCCAGGGTTGCTAGGGCCAAATGCCTGCCAAATCCCGGTGCTAGGCTGGGTTGGACTCTGACCACCGTCAGCAAAACCACATTCACCAGGAGGCGTAGAGGACAGGCGTTCTGATTAATTGGATCCACTGGGTATCTTATTAAGGTGTGTTATTTATTTTAATGTCTATTTTTGAGAGAGAGAGAGCGAGCCAGCGAGCACAAGCAGGGGAGGGGCAGAGAGAGAGGGAGACACAGTATCTGAAGCAGACTCCAGGCTCTGAGCTGTCAGCACAGAGCCTGATGCAGAGCTTGAACTCAGAACCTGTGAGATCATGACCTGAGCCGAAATCGGAGCCACCCAGGCGCCCCCGAGACTCCCACTTCAAACACACTTTGCTCACTTCTTATATTAGTTATCTATTGGTGCATTGATAGGATTACCACAAATTTAACAGCTTAAAACATTTACTGGCTCAGCTGCTCTGGGTCCAGAGTCTCAGCCCAGCTTCACCGGGTCCTCTGCAGTCAAGGTTTGGCCGGGGCTGGTGCTCATCTAAATGACCAACTGGAGAAGGACCAGATTCCTAGCTCACGTAGTTTGGGCAAGCGCTCTGTTTCTTTTTTTTTTTTTTTTTTCAACATTTATTTATTTTTGGGACAGAGAGAGACAGAGCATGAACGGGGGAGGGGCAGAGAGAGAGGGAGACACAGAATCGGAAACAGGCTCCAGGCTCTGAGCCATCAGCCCAGAGCCTGACGTGGGGCTCGAACTCACGGACTGCGAGATCGTGACCTGGCTGAAGTCGGACGCCCAACCGACTGCGCCACCCAGGCGCCCCCAAGCGCTCTGTTTCTTGCAGACTTGTCGGACCAGGAGTTCTGGTCTCCTGTTAGCTGCCAGCCAGGGGCTGCCCTCAGTTCCTTGCGTCTTCGACCCTCTGACGAGGGCAGCACACACGTGGCCACTTGCTTCTCTAAAGCCAGTGAGAGGGGATCTCAGCCAAGTCAGATGCTGTCATGTTCTGTGACTTAATCACGGAAGCAACATCTCGTCACCTTTGCCTTATTGTATTGCTTGGAAGAAACGGGTCTGGCCTACGTCAAAGGAGGGGATTACGCGAGGTGTGCACGCACGGTGGGGGTAATCATGGGGGCCACCTTTGTGGGTCCGGGCATTCGGATCCCCCAGCTCCGCAGAGTAGAGCCCAGGCCTGACGTTCCCCACCCCCAACCAATTTGGAAGCCCTGGTCAGGCGTCTAATTGAAGAGATGCCTGGTTTGGTATTGCGGGTTTTCCTGGGGACCCTGGCCCCATAGCAGGTTTTCTCCAGCCAGGATTCCAGTAGGTGATGGGAGAACACCAAACTGTTTCTCGCCCCACCCCTACCCGCCACAGATCCGTCAAGGTGTTTTTCAGGTAAGATCCTTGATGGCTGCTTCGCCAGCGGCCTCGCCACCCCCGTTATGAGTGATGGTTCCGGGCAAGTTATCGGATTCTCGGCAAAGGTCATTAAGGCCAAACTATGAGATGGGCGCCTCCTAATGCTTCTATGTCTCCTCTGAGTGACACCTGGGGTAAGGAAGGAGCCCGCGGTCACACACCTAACCAGGAGAGAGACTAGCTCCAAAGCCAAGGTCCACCTCCAGAACCCAAGCGCCCACCTCCAAGGGGAGGTACTTCCAACTCAAGGGTTCTTTCAAGTGTAAGCTTCCTCCCTTCCAGCCACCAGATGCTTCGGAAGAAAACAGATGGGACGTAAGAGAGACCCAAAGTTCTGAGATTCCTTTGACGCGAATTCCTTACTCTTACTCAAAGGGCACAGGACCCTCAATTCTAATTTTCTATGTCCCCCCCCTTACCTGGTTTATTAGCCAGAGCAGCTGTTTCTTTCCATCAACAACAACAAAATCTGCAGCTTTCCTACCAAATCCTCAGCCACGGGAAGTGCCGTGGCCTTTTCTTTTTGGCCTCTGCGTGCCCGTACACCCTTACCATCTCGGGAGATGCTTCCACGGTGAGGTCTCGGTGGGAGGCAGGGGCCCCCCTCCCACCTTACAAGGCAAGGAGCCCAAGCATCCCAGAATGGCAAAAAGACTGTGCCTCTCTAGGCGCACGGGAGAGGAGTTACTGGTTTCCTTAGGGCAAGAGGATCGAATTCTCTCATTGTGGCTAATCTGACACCTTGACATCAGACTTTGATCTGGACACGTGACCAGTGGTGAGAGGTGGCTGTGAGTCTAGCTGTGGCATCCCGGATGGTTTGGTGGCCGTGCTGCCGAAAACCTGTTCATCTTTGACATACGTTGACAGACGCAAAAATATTTATTTCTTTATCTTAGGGAATCTGGTCCCACAAAAAGGCCAACACTTTTTTCATCTCATCGTCTTGACCCTCCAAAAAACAGATCTTTCGCTTAAGAGGTAAAGTATGTCGATAAAAGCAAATTTAGAGGTGTGCTCAGATAAAATCATTTCTTACAGACCGGTACTACAGGCAACCCTAGAGTTCCAGTTCACGCAGAACTCCCTTCTATCTGTCATGTACAGTCTCTGAAGGAGAAAAGAAAGTTAAGAGGTTGTCTGCAGACAAGGCACTTCAGAAACCACCTGGCGGCGGACAGGAAGGCCGAACCCCCACCTCCGTGAGAACAGCTCCAACGTTCCTGCTCAAACACTCTTCCGCCTGGCTTCCAGCGAAGCCTGCCTCAGCCCCGCACTGCCTACCGGGCCCGGAGGACCCGGCAACCAGGCCACTTGGCCAGGACGAACACCGTTTTCTGAGGCTCAGCGCGGTTCCTGCGGCCGACGCCGTGGAATGCTTTCAGAGGCCCCTGCCGGGGCCTTTTGCAGGAGGAGTCCCTTTTGCAAGGGCGCGTTAGTGCAGATCAGCACGTTAGCAAAGCAAATCTTAAAGAAGGTTTTAAAAGCCGGTTAATACTCCTGATTCCCCTCCTGATTGCCTGTTCAAGCTGCAGCCTATAAACCTGCCAGTCATCAGGAAGGAGTCCCCCCTCTGAAGGCACCCGGAATCAAGTGGCTCCAGCCGATGGGAGTGCACGAAGCCCTCCTTCTGGACGCTGGTCATGTGACACTTGTAACCACTGAGAAGGGCCGATCTGAGTCCAGGCAGCACACGCAACCCCTTCTTTTGCTTTGGGGGCTTGTGTTTAATACGGGTCACTGTGATGGAAGCAGCAGTCTCGGAGTCTCTCGTGTCAAGAGAACAGAGACGGGGATGCCGGAGTTTTTCTCCTCCTCGTTCTGGTGGCACACCTGAATCCCAGGGAAGTGTGACATGTGCCAATTCACTGCGAACATGCCAGTCTGTTAAGAACGTCAAGACGAGGAGGAGAGGGTCATGCTCCAGACAGAGGCTGGCCGCGGAGAGCTCCGTCCTCCTTCCTTTGGCCCAGGTGAGGCGGCTCCTTTCCAGAAGTTGTACGAGGAAGAAGAGGGGTGCGCTCAGATCAGAACTGGACCCAGCCTGTGCCTGGTTGAGTCTGGCTGGAAGTCGACCTGTAAAAGGGAAAAAAGGGAGGGGTGGGAGAGTTCAGATGTTTGAAAATATAAAGTCGATAAAATGTGGCTTCTCTCTGGGCAGAAAGAGCTCCAGGAAGCTGGCCCCCGAATGTTCTAGAGCAGGGGTCAGCAAACTACAGCCCAGGGACCAAATCTAGTCCTCTGCCTGTTTCTGTAAATAAAAGGTCACTGCCGCACAGCCACGCACATTCACGGACACGTCATCTATGGCTGCTCTTGAGCTACAAAAGCAAAACTGAGACCATAAGGTCTGCAGAGTCGATACTACTTGCCGTCTGGTCCTTTACAGAAAGCACGTGCCGAGTCCTGTCCTGCAGCCCGTATAATGTCCGCAGAATACATTTAAGTTTGGAGCATCTCTCCACCTCGACTCCAAGGCGAGGCTTGAAATTTTATCGAGGCGAAGAAGGCAAGAGACCTTGCCTCGGAGGTCCCATGAGGACGGGAGCGGAGGAGGAACGGGGAGCTCCTAGTGAGGACGGGACCGGAGAGAGTTGCAAAGGGTAGCCCCAGGTCGCCCAGCAGTAGAAGGCAGCGAAAAGCCTTCACGGAGAGAAGTGTGCCACCCAAAGGAGGCACTTGGGGCTCTGCCCTCCGGCCGCCCTGAGAATCTCCGAGCGAGAGCTGCTGCTCTGAACACCACAACAAAAGCACCTGGGCCGATCCCAGGTTTCTCGAGAAGCAGCCCCGGCCCCAGTCCCACCACAAAAATGTGACCCTCCTCACCCTGTGGATTTGGTAAAGTCTCCCCAGATGTCGGCGGTGGCGGCGGTGGCAGGCTTGGGTTGTGGCCAGGACATGGTGGCACCTCCTACTGACGTCCCCACATCCGATGGGCAGGGAGAAAAGAAAAGGAGACACACGTCAGGGATCGCTCTTTTGGGTGGTCTCAGCGACCCTGAGAAATCAGCCTCATGACTCCAGGTGCCTGAGAAAGACACACGGAGACCCGCTCTGGGGCAACCGGACCCAGCGAGCTGCCACATTTCCGCCATCAGCTCATGAGGCCTTGAGGGCTCCTGGAGAAGAGTGGAAAGCCACGAACGAGGTGGAGGGGAGGGTGCCGGTGAGGAGGAATCACACCTCACCGATCATCCCTACGTGAAGCTGACCTTGTTTCCAATGGCTGACGTTGGCCATCTGGTTAAAATTTACCATCTCCTGCCCTGGCTTCTTGAGTGGACAATGCCCACCACAGATGCAAGACCGTCTTCCTGTAAAGCCCTCAGTCCAGTGTCTGGATCAACCGAACGAAAAAGTTATGCTCCGGACAAGTGGCAAGTGCTGGGACCCAAACAGGTTAGGGTTTGGGGAGAGCCTTCTAGAAGAAGCCACAGAAGCTGCTATCCGTGTGGACCTTTTCATCCAGGGAGGGGGCACAATGGCGCCGCAGGGGCTGTTTCTGTGCGTGTCTGGCACCTCTCCCAGGGCTAAACGCCCCTTCCGAAGGCCCTGAGCCTGCTACCCTCTGCCTTCCCACCAATCTGCTATGTCTCATCTGCTCTGGGCTGGGAGATCAGATAAAACCAGGGCCTTCAAGTGTTTAGTTTTACAGCTCGCCAAGTGCTTAAGCAGTGCTTTAAAGCGCACTATCTTTCAAACCCCATCACAGTCCCTGGGGGAAGATAGGCCGGGACCAACCGCGTGACTTCACGCACATTCCTCACGTCTCAGTTCCCTTATCTCTCAAAGGGAGACAACAACAGTGCTGACTTCACAGAACTGGTCTGTGTTTTGTTTTGTTTGGGCTCCACCACACCCAGCATGGAGCCCGAGTCAGGGCTTGACCCTGACCCTGGGATCAGGACCTGAGCTGAGCTCAAGACACTTACCAACTAAGCCACCCGGGGTGGGGGTGGGGTGCTGACACCATTTCATCTGGAGACATGCTAATTGCCAGTCTGGCACATTAGAGCACAGCCCTTGAGAGCAGCAGCTGTACTTGGAGTATCCCCAGGACCTGACACACCGCCTGGCACATATACATATTCTGTATCAGCTGTTAAAAACGCACCAGCAACTGAGGAAAGGCCTAAGACTGGCTCTCAGACCTCAGCGAGCACACAACACTAAGAACATAGACGTTCCTGCCCTTGTCCCTGGTGATGCCAAGGTAGGCGGTCCTATACGGTGCTAAAAGGATAGTTCCAGGTGTCGGGGCAGGGGGGGCTCACTGACTGCTACTCCTGCCCACTCCTGGGCTGGGAATCCCCCACAGGGCTGAGGTTGGAAGCCCGACCTCCAGACGGGGAAGCCAACGTCCACACCCCTAAGAGAGAACAAAAGCAGGATTCCTGCCTAGATCCTGCCCCCCCGCCAGAACCTGGTGAGATCTGCATGGAGAAAGTGGGCTGGTGACAATCACCCAGCCTGGGGAAGGCCAGGAGCATCCAGCGAGGCTGGGCAGGTAGGGTGGGGAGGCCAAGGAAATGGGCTAGCTCCCCGGCATTACCAGCGGCTGGTAATAGGCACGAACCTCTGGAATCCCAGGGTCTCCAAAAGCCGTTCCTTACACCTTAGAACAAGCCCCAGCATAGCGTGCTGGGGGAGTTACCTCTGTTTCCCAGCACCCCGAGGGCCTTACAAGGAGCATGCTCCAAACTAAATCCCCAATTTTATTTCCCACCACTCACCTTGGCAGACTTATGCTACATCCATAACCTTAAATACACCAGATGTTTAAAAATCTGAGCCTTGGTGCACCTGGGTGGCTCAGTCCGTTGAGTGTCTGACTCTTGATTTCAGCTCAGGTCATGATCTCACGGTTCGTGGGATGGAGCCCTGTGTTGGGCTCTGTGTTGACATGTGGAGCCTGCTTAGGATTCTCTCTCCCCCCTCCCTGCCCCTTCCCTATTCTCTCACATGTACTCTCTCTCAAAATTAATTAATTGGGAAAAAAAAAAAAAACCTGAGCCCCATTCACATTCTTTCTCTCTCTGTGACGCCAAGCATCATCCCCTGCCCCAATCTCTTTCCTTAAAGGCCCAGTTCAATTCCACCTTTTGGGTGAAGCCTCCCCACACCATGCTGGCTGGTAGTATGTGGACCCATACATTTGGTCTTTGCGTCCATGACTCCTCTCTCCTACTAGATATGAGTAGTCGACATGAGCAGACCATGTCTCCATCACCCACCCACTCGACAAACACTGAGCAGCCTCTGAGAGCCAAGAACGCACGTGTGGGTGATTTCACAGCCATGAACAAGTTTCAGTCCCTGCCCCATCAGGGGTAGACAGAGGCACCGAGGGGGTTAGTGGTGGGCATCAGAGAACAGAGGAAGCCCTTACCCAGTCTGGGCAGGATCACCTTCTAGTTTGTCACATACAGGTACCGGATGATGGACCAGTGTGAGTGCAGGAGGGAACACGCCACGGGGCCCCAGCCACCGGGGCGGGGGAGAGGAACCCACAGGGCAGGTTCAGCAACAAGCACTCCGGAGCACTGACCTGAACTGGGAGCAACTGCTGTCTGGCCGAGGGACCCCCCCGCAGACAGCTGCTCCCCAGGAGGGGGGATCAGGGTGGAGGTTTTCCCCCCTGGAGGAGGGGGAAGCAGGCTCAAGCCCCCTGTGCTGGCGGGCCGGGCTCGGGGAGTCCCAGCTGCTCCTTCCTTCTTCTTCATGTTCTAAAGAGAGGAGAGGAATGCAAGCCAGTCAGCTCTGCTGGGGTCCCACTCCCACTGGAAAACCCCACAGGGAGGGCCACGGCGGCCCCCAAGCCCCAAATGTCTGTATAACCACAAGACGGTCAAGAGCTGTCCAGCACTCTCACTGTTACGAACAGTACTCCATGCGGCACAATTCTGGAGCTATTCCCAAATACATTTCATTTTAACACTCGGCACTGGCTTCATTAATCATCAGAGAAATACAAATCAACACCACCAATCAAACCTAGTGCTGTGCCAGCACACGCCCACCAGAACGGCCAAAATGTAGGCTGTCAAGTACCAACAAGGATAGGGAACGACCGGAACATTCCCACACTGCTGGTGGAAGCATAAACTGGGAAAACTCCTTGCAAAGACAGCTTCAAAGAATCTATAAAGCTGAGCACGCCAACGGATGACCCAGCAACTCCCCTCCCGGAGACAGACCTCCCAGGAATGCGTTCTCACGTGCACTCGGACGTTCACAGCCGCACCATTTGTGAAAGCTCCAAACCGGCAGGCACTCCGGTTGAACGGTAACACCGGGGCACATTCCCATCACGAGATACGCCACCACAGTGACAACAGACAAGTTACGTGCACCGAACGGAGGCTCCCACAAATGCTACATGGCCCAAGGGGTTACACACACAAGAGCACAAGGCAGAGGATTCATTCATAAAAGGCACAAACGAAATCTAGGGCGTCCGACGTCAGGACAGTAGTTCCTCTAGCCTGTGGACGGGGGCAGGGGAGGGGCTTCCGGAGTGCCGACAATCTCTGCTTCTTGATCTGGGGCTCGTTTGGGTGGGCACGTTTGCTTTTCAAAAATTCACCGCCTTCTACATTTATAACGTGTGTGCTTTTCTGTGCGCATATCATACTTCAGTAAGACCCTAAAAAATCCCCCAAACCTGAGTCCCAACGTGAGCCAGAAACCAGTGCTAGTTACAGGGATGAAGACACAGTGCCCACCTTCTAAGGGGAGCAGCAGCTTAATCCAATGCGAAAACCATAGCCCTGAAGTCAGGAGCCTCACAGCCCTCGCTGAGAGTCCAGCTGTGCCGGTTATTTCCAGCTCTATGACCTGGGCAAGTTCCTTAATCTCGCTAAGCCTCAACTTCCTCGTCTGTAAAATGGGAGAATGTTTGAGTCATGTAAGTGCCTAAGAACACTACCTGGCACACAGCTGATGCTCATTAAATGCTAGTCCCCTCCCAGCAAGAGAGGAATCACATCCCAACCAGTCCACTGGACATGACCGGTATTTTCTCTTAAGGGCCAGCTGGCCAACTTCAAGGGTCCCAAATCATCACCATCATGAAGCAGAAAAGAGGAGAAAGAGACAGTGTAAGTAAAAAGGAAGAGCATTATTTTAGGGTTACAAAGTTTCTTCAAAAAACATTTCCATCTGGTCCTTGGTTCCCCCAAATCACTCCAACCCCCCTCCCTGTAGCCGGGTGAGGACCAAGCCTTGGCCACCCAGCCCAGCACTACCTTTTCCCACTCTCAACAGGAGCTAACAAGGGGACACCCCCAGATGCCGGGCAGCTTAGGACGAAGACACGGGGTGTCAGGACACCGCCACTGGCAGGAGCTGCCCATGACTCCCGGCATCCACCTCAACGCCCTTCTGCCCAGAGCAGAAGGCTCTGGCTTCTTCCAAAAAGCCTTCCTGGCTTCCCCAAGCTCTAGGCTGCGTGCCCCTCCTCTAGGAGCTCATGGGACTGAGCACATCCCCTCCCCTGCCAGGTTGTGATCGCCGTTTGTCTCGTCCATCTCCGTTGAACTCTGAGCTCCACGACAGCTGAGCCCTCTCGCTCACCCACGGCCCAGTACCTGGCACAAGGCAGCTGCTCAACAAGTATGGGCTCAACGGATGGAACTGAATTATGGGAAAAGAGGGGTGGGCTCTGGGCCGGGCTTGGGCGCCTGCCAACAAAGCCAAGTGAGGGTGGGACTCACCGCGATGTTGAGCTTGATGGTCTGGCCCTCTTTGAAGCCTAGGTCCAACTTGGGGCCCAGGTCGGGGTTCTGGGCTTGTTTTGCAAATTCACACTGCTGTTTCACCCACCTGGGGAGAGAACAGGAAGAAAAGGGTGACAATGAGACCAGGTGCCCTGCAGAAAGAGCACACGTGGGCTTGCTACTTGGACCTGAATTCAAATCCTGACTCTTGTCACATAAGCAGCCGCGCGCACATCCGTCACCTCATCAGCAAAATGGGATGACGATCCTGTGTGTCTTAATGACTGCTATGAAAATTCGGTGAGCTCATTTATGTACAAGGCGGTCCTGACACCTGTCTTTAGGAAATCTGAGAACCTGGCCCTTTCCTCCCCAGCACTTGGCGTGAGAACTAAGACTATGTATCCACACGCCGCGCCCAACGACTCTTAAGGTAGGTGGTGAGACAAGACAGATGCCCAGGCGGTAGAGAGCAACACCAAGGTCCCCCACCCGCCATCTGATACCCATCCAGCAGCCACCCAGGGACACATCAGGGAAGTGCCGGGGGTGCCCACGTGAGTGGCGGCACTCTTTCCAACGTGCCAGCAGCCAGAGGTGGGGGTCTGCAGGTGGCAGGGGCACAGTCCTTCCTGTCCCGTCTTCTAGCTTTAGAAAGGACTCCCAGGACATCTGGTAGGTGGCCGAGGATCGCGCCACTTATCGTACCTGGGGGGACCGGCTCAGCAAGGCCACGTGAGCCTTGCACAGACTCTGGCACCTCTGGTGCCTGGTATGGGAAGAGGAATGGCATCCCAGAGGCTGGGCCGGCTGACCCTGGGAAAAGGAGACGACTCGAAAGCAGAGAAGGCAGCCTGCCCCACAGGAGCAGCGAGTTCCCCCGAGGCGCCGCCAGGAGACGAATCCCACACAACCACCGGGGTATCCTAAGCTGGGGGACCCTTCTGTCCAGGAAAGAAGGGAGGAGGCGTGAGCATGTGTGTCCTGCAACCACTCACTTGAAATGGTCCTGCAACGCGACATTGAAGTCAAAGGCGTCACCGCGGTCCCCGAAGCCAATTCCAATAAACGCCCGGCGCCCTGGGGGACAACGCGGGATTAATCCCAGTTAATGCAGAGGCAGAGGAAACCTTTCTCAGTGGGAAGAACTACCAAGCCCCGCACGCACCGTTTCCGTCTTCGATGCGGATAACGAAGTACCTGCTGGAATCCGTCACGCTCTCCACGGCCGTGCCAGGAAACTGATCCACCGGGGCCTGAGCAAAGAGCTCCCCTGGAAACACAAGGGAGGGTGAGCCTCGAGCCCCCTTCCAGCCTGACATTTCTATCCCACCACTGGGCCCTTTTCCCTAAAAGGCAGGTAGGCAAACCTTACCCTCGAGTTCAAATCCAGTCTATTCTAACGGGACCGGTAGACACAAGAAACATAAGCAAGGAAAGGTTTAAGTCAGAGGGGGCTCGGAGGTCAGACACGGCCCAGTTTTAACATTTTTAACTTAACTGCCAAACTTTTCAAAATCAAACTACATGTAAAATAATCCAGGTTTCTGGCTTCTCTTAAAACCTAAAGCCCATTCTCGCGGGAGCGGGCTAGAGCCTACCCGCCTCACCTGTAACGTTACTTGTCTGCACTCAAGGGCCCGGGAGCAGGCAAGCCCCCAGGTAGAGCACAAGCTTTCTGAGGCAGGACTGCAGACGGGCTGGTGGACCCAGGGGAAAGAGGGTTTGGGCACTCACGGAAGGATCTGAAGCAGCCAGGACAAAGGGGCCACCGGTCTTAAAAGGAGCCCTGGTGAAATGCATCCCCTGTCCCTCTGGCTCTCCAGGCCCCAGCACAGCACACACCTTTGGGGACATTCTGGACCTGCGTCATCTCCACAGGTGCCGACCTCCGTTCACAGGTTCAGTACTCGACCCAGGATTTACAACTGACTGCTGGTTCAGAGGTGACTGCCATCAAGGCTGAAGTGAACGGAAATCAGTGTCCCTGAAGTCTGCAGCTTCTTGATAATTTCTCTGACCCCCTAGTTGGGTCCCTGGCCTCTGGAACTCAGCTGGGTGCCTTCAGCCGAGAGCAGCGATTCTCAACCAGGGGTGATTTTGCTCACCTTTCCCCCAGGGGAGACGTGGCAACGTGTGCAGTCATTTGTGGTGTTCACAACTTGGGGGGGGGGGGGGGGCGGTGCCACTGGCATCTAGTAGACAGAGGCCACGGATGTTGCTAAATACCTTAAATTTGACTTAACAGCCCACAACACTCACGTGGCCCAAATGTCACTAGCACGGAGGCTGAGAAACCCTGGCCCAAAATGACTGCAGAATGAGAGACAACCAGGACCCAGTGGGCGCGACCCCAAGCCAAGAGCATGCTGGGGTGGCTCCTACAGGTGAGGCTCAGCTCTACGCAGTCGCTGTTACACTCAGCGGTCACCCTGAAGTCAGCTCCCAAGGCTCCCAGGAAACAGGTGTTGCCATCCCTTGGGAGGTCACCCGGGACACCCCAGCACGCTGCACAGCCAGAGTTCTCTGGCCTAGTCATGGCAGCTGTCTTCTCAACCTCCTCTGCTGCCAGTACCGGTCAACTCCACGCTCCAGAACAAATCGACGCTTTGGATCACCTTGCAGTTCACAAAGCAATTGGCTAAGTAGGTGCTCACTTCACATTTCCAACAGCCTTGTGAAAACAGAAGCTAAGGTGACCCCCATTTCAAAAAGGAGGCCGAGGCACTAGAGGCCACATGGCTCGCGCAAGGTCTCAGAGCTCAGACACAAGTGACACAGTTCTGAAAGAGGCAGCCCATTTTGCCTATGACTCTTTACACTTTGTCCTGCCCCACAAAGAACAATCTCTATATGTTAGAAAAATAAATGACCGAATGTTCTGGTACCCGACCGAGCAGGCGCTGTGCCCGATCCCTGCCCTGGGGGCTGGGACTATTTCAGGCCACAATGCCCCCCCCACAGCTCACCCAGAGACACTAGGGGCACAGGACTTCCAGATTTCCCCTAAGGTAACATCTGCCAGCTGACCCCGACACAGCCCAGCTTGGCTCGTCCTTTCACCAGAAAAGAGCTGAGCAGGCCACTTTCCAGCTCTTTCGGTTAACAGGCGTGGTCAGTCTGGGGAGCTACCATTCAGTCGATACACAGAATTCCTGAGTAAGCAGCAGAGAGCTCAGCCGCCAAGGGCTGTGTGTCTTCCCCCAGCCCGTCTTCAAGGCAAACCCTGGGGCTTCCTCCTTGGGACCGACCTGCAGTTCTCCTCTCCTTGGGCTCCCAAATTAGTATTTTCTTAAGGAAAAACAGGTGCTTGACAGGTACTCCCTTTTACACCTGGAGACAGTGGTTTCTGCAATTAAAGGCCGGGGCCAGGGTGGGGAGGGAAATGGAGACAGTTTAAAGGTAGTCGGGCCTTTGATTTCCAGGATCGGTTCCCGTGACCCGTGAGTGGACCGGCCTGGGCCGGTCCCTGGACAGAGTAGGAGGTGCGGCATCTCAGCCCCAGGAGGGCCTCCCTTGCCTTTACCTGAGGTCCTGTCCTCCAGCTTGATGTAGGCCACCTGCCCTTTTGCAGTGATCCGCAGCCGGCCACTCCATGATGGCTGGTCCAGCTGCCACTCCGCGGCCCTAAGGGGACAAAAACCATTGAGCCTCTGCTAGAGGCTCCTGCTCCCTCACTCCAGTGCTGGGGACAGGAATGCAAAGGGCACCCAGGCTGCTTGCTCTAGACCAGAGGTTGAAAAGGGCCATACGATCTTTGTCACAACTACTCACGCCGCCGTGGTAGCGTGAAAGCGGTCACAGATGCTACGTGAGCATGTTGGTGCTTTAAGTATTTTAACTGAGTGTTTTCTACTGCGACTGTATTTCAGTGCAGCTTTATGGACACTAAAGATTTGAATCTCGTATAATTTTTTTAATGTTTATTTTTGAGAGAGAGAGAAACAGAGCATGTGCAGGGGAGGGGCAGAGAGCGAGGGAGACACAGAATCCGACGCAGGCTCCAGGCTCCGAGCTGTCAGCACAGAGCCCAACGCAGGGATCGAACTCACAAACCGCGAGATCAGGACCTGAGCTGAAGTCGGACGCTTAACCGACTGAGCCACCCAGGCGCCCCTCATATAATTTTCAATTAAGAAATATTTTTTTCTTTAAATGTTCTCCAACTATTTAAAAATGTAAAAACCATTCTCAGCTTGTGAGACATTCGGAAACACAGTGAGTCGCACTTTGCCCACCCCAATTCTAGACTACAGAGAACTTCTCTGAAGTAGGACTTTGCAATTTTCTTTCTTTTTTTTTTAAGTGTTTATTTATTTTGGTGGGGGGGAAGAAGGAGATAGAGAGAGAGAGAAAGCCAGCAGGGGAGGGGCAGAGAGAGAAGGGGACAGGGGGTCTGAAGTGGGTTCCGCGCAGACAGCAGAGATCTGGATGCGGGACTCGAACTGAACTGTGAGATCATGACCTGAGCTGAAGGCAGGCGCTTAACCGACTGAGCCACCCAGGCGTCCCTCCAGTTTTCTTTCTGTAAAGGAAGTAGCTACTGGGTCTGCCGTTTAAGACGCTGCCAGGCTGCACGGGCCAGAGTGACCATTTGGGACCACTGAAACGATCTTCAAAGAAAGGCAAAGAGGGAGCGATCATTAGGAGAAAGAGAAAAGGAGAGCGACCATCCGTGTGAGAAAAGGGGATGGGTGTTCAAGAAATACAATCTCAAAGGTGTCCTAGGCAGAAAGAACCACAGGACACCACGGACCTTCTTGGGGGACTTTTAAGGCAGTAACTGCACATTTTATTTCTAAGAAGCAGTTTGGTAAAACCCCCCAAATACCAAGAACCTTGGGTGTTTCCAAGAGGCTTTTCTTGGAAGTCCCTGAGCAGAAGTCAGGCCTTTGAGCGACACCATAACGTGCACACAGGTTGTTTTCTGGCCACACAAATGCAGACTCTCAATTCACAAGTCAGTGGACTCAGTTTCGGTTCCTCTTAATGGGGCAACACAGGCCTTAGATTCAAGCCCAGCAGAGCTCTGAGGATGAAATGCAGGGACTGCCAGTTTCCTCTACGCCACACCAGCCAGCCCCGACACTTGGGAGACTCACTCTCTGGGGGACCAGGAGGGACAAAGCCCATCCTACTTACGGGGATCGCAGTCGATGACCATCCCCGGTTTGGTGTCCCACCTCCAGTCCGATGACAGAAAGTGAACGTTTTTGTCATCGTTCCTATTGTTGCTTTCATACTCTTTTTAAGTTACATCACGGATGTAACAGGTGTTCAAGAAAAGAATCTGTTCTCTAGAAAATCAGCTAGGAGTCCGCATTAACACAACTGGAGAGTAGCAAGAGGCCAGAGAGGCGGACGCGCCACCGTTCTCGCGGTGCAGGCCAATCCTGTATCTCCAAACAACTTAGACAAACACGGCCTTCAAGAGCGACCCCACCCCCAACCCAGGGGCACAAAATAGCCACAGATCAGGCGGTCTGTAACAGGTACATCTTTTCTTCTGCTTCTTTTCACAGGCAACGCACCCAACATGGTAACAACGGTACAAAACGGTACAAAAAAAGGATGCCTTGAAAGGAAGTCTCCTTCCAACCCCCACTGTCCTGCGTTCCCTTCCTGACGCTACAAGCACCTGTTTATCACCGGAGACGCGCGGATGGGCTCCTCCCAACCGCCACAGGCTGTGACAGGGTCTGAGGTTCGTGAGAAGGGGGCTGGGCGGGGAGGGGTCCCCGGGCTTTGGCTCTCCGCTTCCGGCTCGGACGGGTCATTTTGGCCGGTTCTCGGCTCCCTTCCTTCCCCTGGGGATTTCCGCCCGCGATAGGACCCCTCCCCCTTCAGGCTTTTCAAGGTTCCCTCCAAGGCCAGTTGGCGCTGAAAGAAAAGGTCTTGTGAAACCCCCACTCCCAGCCGCTTTCAGGGTACCCGGCAGCCCACAGGCTAGACACGGCTTTAACGCCTTCCGCGCGCCGGGAGCCCCGTGCGTCGGACTGAGACGGCCCAAAGTCTGGGTCCCTCTTGCTGCTCTGGCCTCGAGCTGGGAGAAGCCGCGGCATTACCTCCCGCCTCTCCCCTACACCCGCCGGGGCCGTCCTCGGCTTCCCAGTGGGCGTGTCGGCCGGCGGGGAAGGGGTTAAGTCGGGGTTAGCCCGGGCCGGCGGCGAGCGGTCACCTGTAACCACGGTTGGTGGCTCGCGGCGGGATGCGGTAGACGTGGACCTCCGGCTTGACACAGAGCACCGACTCGTACTCGCCCTCCTCCATCGCGACGCCCGGAACCCGCCGGACTTCCGGCTCCTTCCCAAGCAGCGGGGCCGGAAGCGGCGCGACTCTATGGCCCGGGTCAGGCTAGAGCGGCGGCTTGCGGTCCTCCGCCCGTTTGTCTCCCGCGCGCCCTCTGCTGGCCGCTCTGGCTCCAGACGTGCGGCCGAAGGATTCTAGAGCCGAAGCGATGAGGTCCAAGAGCCTGGGTCGGGGGGGCTTCCCGCTCCGGCAAGGCCGAATGGGCTGCCGAACAACTTGGGTACAGACCCAGCTGCAATCTGCTCTCCGGTTGTGGGGCATCCCCATCTGACACCTGGGCCCAGCTGGCTGAGATTCCAGGCTGGATGTACCTACACGGTTCACCCTGAAGCCTCTCCCTTCCCTCTGCTCTTCCTGCGTGTCCTTCCTTCTCCCTGACTCCAGATGATTCCCTGAGGCTACTTCTCCTTGAGAGATGCTTGGGATGCCCTGACCCCTCCACCCGTATTCTAACCCACCACACGCCCGAGGCCCAGTGTGGCCTAGACTCAACAAAGAGCGAAGTTTAGTAACATAAGTAATTAAAAAACAATCCCCCCCTTAAAAAGGGGTGTCTGGGTAGCTTGGCGGGTTAAGGCTCCGACTCTTGATTTCGGCTCAAGTCGTGATCTCACGGTTCCTGGGATCTAGCCCCAGGTAGGGCTCTGCACTGACAGCATGGAGCCGGCTTAGGATTCTCTCTCTCCCTCTCTCTCTCTCTGCCCCTCCCCCACTTGCTCCCTCTCTCTGTCTTTCTCAAAATAAATAAGTAAACATTAAAAAAAAAAAAAAGAACCCCAGTCCTAGTTCGAATTTCTCATAGAATGTTACCGGGATACATATTGTCCCACCATAGTCAAATTCTCCAAACGCCTTCTCCTGTACCGTTCTCTCATTTCTTCCACAATTATGTAGTAAGTGCTTACAACCTGCCAGGTCCTATGCGGAGAGCTTTGCTCCACCAAAGCTTTGCTCCGCCCCCAACTCCCCTCTCCTCCCTCTCTCTCCTTTTACTCACTCTGTACAAGTACTTTATCATAGAATTAATCTAACCTCTTAAAAGAGCTTTTTTAGGGACGCCTGGGTGGCTCACTCGGTGAGCGTCCGACTCTTGATTTCAGCTCAGGTCATGGTCTCACGGTTCCTGGGTTCCAGCCCCGCGTGGGACTCTGTGCCCACGACACCCAGTCTACTTGGGATTCTCTCCCTTTCTCACTGTCCCTCCCCCATGCTCTCGCACTCTCTCTCTCTCCAACAATCAATTAAAAAACAACAACAAAAACCTTTCGTATTGTGGCAAAATATACATAAAGTGAACTTTACCATGTTGACCGTCTTTAAGTGTGCAATTCAGTGGAATTAAGTACATACACGGTATTGCATAGAGCTATCACCACTATTTCCAGAACCTTTTTCGTCATCCCAAACAGAAACTCTGTACCCATTAAGCAATAACACCCCATTTCTCCGCTCCCCCCAACCCCTGGTGGCCTCTATTCTTTCTGTCTCTGTGAATTTGCCTATTCTAGATACCTCATATAAGTGGAATCATACAGTTATCAGGCCTTTGTGCTTGGTTTATTTCTCAGCATAATGTTTTCAAGGTTCCTTCCTGTCCTAGCATCTATGAGAATTTCATTCCTGTTGATGGCTGAATGATACTCCATGGTGTGCATATTTCACAGTTTGTTTATCCATTTATTTGTTGATGGGCATTTGGGTTGTTTCCACCTTTTGGCTACTGTGAATGATGCTGATTTGTTTGAGTCCTTGTTTTCAATTCTCTTGAGTATATATATCTGGAGGTGGATTTGCTGGGCCATATGGTAATTTTTTTTTAATTTTTTTTAACGTTTATTTTTGAGACAGAGAGAGACAGAGCATGAACGGGGGAGGGTCACAGAGAGAGGGAGACACAGAATCTGAAACAGGCTCCAGGCTCTGAGCTGTCGGCACAGAGCCCGACGCGGGGCTCGAACTCACGGACCGCGAGATCGTGACCTGAGCCGAAGTCGGACGCTTAACCGACCGAGCCACCCAGGCGCCCCCCATATGGTAATTTTATGTTGAGCTTTCTCTGGAACCACTGAACTGTTTTCCATAGTGGCTACACCATTTTATGTTCCTACCAGCAATGAACAAGGGTCCGATTTTCCCCTATCCTTACCAACCACTTTCTTTGATCACAGCCATCCTGGGGGGTGTGAAGTTATTTTCTCTTTATGTGAATTGATTTACCCTCTAATTTCAACTTTGCTCATTACCCTGATTCTCCACAACAAAGAAGAAATTGAGAAATGACCCAGAAAATGAGATTTCTTCCTCCCGCTTCTTTGATCCCGTCTCTCATTTCCCTTAAGTCCTGGAGTGGCAAAGACAGCACTCCCTTCAAAGGTGGAGGGGAGAGATATGAAGAGGGGCAGGGAGGGTGCACTCCCACACTGACGATCTTACCCCTTCACATTCTCACCATTCGGTTTATATGACTGCCCTGCCACCAGACTGTGAGCCTCTTGAAGGATCCTGTCCCTGTCACCTGTGGACCCTGTATTTAGCAGCACAAGTTCTGGCACAGAGTAGGTGCTCAGCGAATGGGTGAGTAAATGTGTGTGTGTTTTCAGTTGGCTACATCCCAAAACCAAGTGGCAATTTGGGGATGGGCCACTGTGTTTTCTCTTTCACACTCTGACTCCTTGCATCAATATGTACTGAACAACACAGGGGAGAATTGGGTATCCAAGGAGCAAAGCCCCCGGACTCGTTGGGTTAGAGGACTTCCAGCTGGGAGAGCGTCTAGGACCAGGTCTCAAGAGCTGAACTTCAGGGTAGTGTCTGTCATCAGCACTGAGCTCCATCACTTCCCCTCTGGAAGCCCAGCAGCTTGAAGGCAGCCCACGGTGGCTGTGTGGCCTCACCATGTGGCCGCGACGGGTAGGAAGCTTTCCTCTCATGAACCCCGAAGGGAAGCATCACCCATGCCGGGGGAAGCCAGGCCCTTCCATATGTTCAGAGCATGTTCAGTTCAGTTCGGTCTAACAAAGATGGGAATTGAGCACCTACCCTATGGCGGGTGCTGGCTGCTGGGGCCACAGAGATGAAGCCAACCCAGCTCCTGTCTTGGTGGAGCTCACAGACCAGAGGAGACAGAGAGAAAAGGAGTTATTTACAGTGCACAGTGGGAAGGGCTATGATGGAGGAATTCGCAGGGGCTATGGGCGCCAAGACAAGAGAGACCCAACTCAGCCTTGGGAAGTCAGGGAAGGCTCCCCGGAAGATGTTACATGGACATAACAATCTCTGTGAGGTGGGCAGGGTGAGGATTGTTCTCTCCATTGTGTGATGGAGGCCACTGAAACAGTGACAAGCCCAGGGCAACTACATTGTCCTCGGGTTGGAGGAAGTCAAACTGTCCCTTTTGCCTTATTCTCAAATCCCAGCCTCGTAGCTGGACGTTCCTGAAATGCCTTCCAACACCTCTGCTGCAGAGGGCAATTGGACCTATCATCAACTCCCGGGTTAATTACATTATTTACCAGACATTCAATTCAACCCAACAAGCAGAGTATATATAAGCTCAGATAGAGCCCATCCCAAGCATGAGGAAGTGAACAGGGAAGCAAAATCTTGCTCATTCACCCAGCTGCTTTCTGGTAGGTCCCGGGCCAGGGTGAGGGTTTAATGTGGGTAGCTGTCCTTGGTGGCCTCCTGAAATATGTATCATAGGTCACTTACCATCTTTCTCTGCTGTATCTTTCTCCCATCACAGACATTTCTCAGAGAAATTTCCCCCATTTCTCAGATGGGGAAACCACTTATAAAAGGGCACTCAGTAACAAAGCAATCTTGAAAAAGAGCAAAGTTGGAGAACTCACACTTCCCGGTTCTAAGACTTACTACAAAGCTACAGTAATCAAGACAGTATAGTACCAAAATAAAGATGGATGCACAGATCAGTGGAGTAGAACTGAGAA
Organism: Panthera onca; assembly: GCF_046562875.1. NCBI lineage: Eukaryota > Metazoa > Chordata > Mammalia > Carnivora > Felidae > Panthera > Panthera onca. Next base: position 209,497,864 of record NC_138346.1, read on the forward strand.
TCCAGAAATAACCCCTCACATTTATAGTCAGTTGACTTTCTAGAAGTGTGCCAAAACAACTCAATAGGGAAACAGTAGTCTTTCCAACAAATGGTGCTGAGATACCCACATGCAGACGTTCGATCCCTACCTCACACGATATACAAAAGGAATTAAAAATAGGTCTTAGGCCTAAGTGTGAGAGCTAAAACTACACAACTTTTAAGAGAAAACATAGACCTAAACCTTCATGACCTTGCATTTATGTCCTAATCAAAAAAGAACCTACTGGATTCTTAGAAAGGACACTAAAAGCACAGGCAACAAAATAAAAAATCGACAGGGACGCCTAGATGGCTCAGTTGGTTAAGCGTCTGACTCTTGACTTCAGCTCATGTGGTTCGATCCCATGGTCCTGCAATCAAGCCCTTCATTGGGCCCTGCTCTGAGCATGGAGCCCGCTTGGGATTCTCTCCCTCTCTCCCTCTGCCCTTCTACCCTGCTCTCTCTCTCTCTCTCTCTCTCTCTCTCTCTCTCTCTCAAAATAAATACATAAAATTTTTAAAAAAGAAAAAATAGATAAATAAGACTTAAATAAAATTTAAAACTTTTGTGCTACAAAGGACAAGTGAAAATACAATGCACATCGTGGGAGAATAATCTTGCAAATTATATATCTGACAAGGGACTTATATCTAGAATATATAAAGAACCCTTACCATTCAATAGTAAAAAGACAAATAATCCAATTTATGCATGAATAATGGACTCTAGTGGACATTTTCCCCAAGAAGATACACGAATAGCCAATAAGCACATGGAAAGATGCTCCACTACGTGGCACCTGGCTGGCTCAGTCAGAAAAGCATGCGACTCTTGATCTCAGGCTGTGAGTTTGAGCCCCTCATTGAGCCTAGAGATTACTTAAAAAGAAAATCTTTTAGGGGCGCCTGGGTGGCTCATTTAGTTAAGTGTCCAACTTCATCTCGGGTCATGATCTCACAGTTTGTTGAGTTCAAGACCCCATTGGGCTCTGTGCTGACAGCTCGGAGCCTGGAACCTGCTTTAGATTCTGTGTCTCCCTCTCTTTCTGCCCCTTTCCTGCCCGCGCTCTGCCTCTCTCTCTCTCTCTCTCTCTCTGCCTCCAACAAAAAATCCTTTAAAAAAGTAAATAGGTAAATGGAAAGAAAGAAAGGTGCTCCACCTTATCAGCCAGCTGGGAAACACAAGCCAAAACCACAGTAAGATCCCACCTCATACCCACACCCACTAGGATGGCTAGAACTCAAAAAGGCAGATAATAACAAGTGTTCGTCAGGATACAGAAGAGTTGTAACCCTCCTACTCCCTCCCTCTCCACTGCAGTTGGGAATGTAAAATGATGCCTTCCCCTTGGAAGCCATCTGGCAATTACCCAAGAAACTAAACATAGAGTTAGCCTATAACCCAGCGATTACTTTCCTAGCTGTATATTCAAGAGAAATGAAAACACGTATTTGCACAAAAATTTGTACACGAATGTTTACAGCAGCATTCCTCATAATATCCCAGAAGTAGAAACACACAAATGTCCACTAATTGATAAGTGGGTGTACAAAATATATTACGTTGGCCACAAAAGGCAATGAACCTTGACAACATTTTGCCAAGTGAAAGAAGCCAGTCACCTGGGACTAGGTATCGTATGAGTCCATTTATATGAAATGTCCAGAACAGGCATATGTGCAAGGCAGACAGTAGATTAGTGGTTGCCTAGGGCTGGGGTGGGGTGTGAGAACTGAGGTGATGGTGAAGGGGTGTGGAGTTCCTTTTTAGGGTGATAAAGTTGTTCTAATATTGGGGTGATCGTCAAAGAATTCTGTGAATATATTACAAGCCACTGAGTTGTGCACTTTATTTTTTTTTAAGTTCACTTACTTATTTTGAGACAGAGAGGGAGAGAGAGAATCCCAGGCAGGCTCTGCGCTGTCAGCAGAGAGCCCGATGCGGGGCTCAAACTCACGAACTGGGAGATCACGACCTGCGCGGAAGTCAAGAGTCGGACGCTGAACCGACTGAGCCCCCCAGGCACCCTTGAATGGCACACTTTAAATGCGAGAACAGGGGGGCGCCTGGGGGGCTCGGTCAGCTGAGCATGTGACTCAATACTGGCTCAGGTCATGATCTCACAGTTGTGGGATCAAGCCCCGTGTCGGGGTCTGTGGTGAGAGTGGAGCCTGCTTGGGATTCTCTCTCCCTCTCTCTCTCTCTCTCTCTCTCTCTCTCTGCCCCTTCCCAGCTTTCCCTCTCTCTCTTTCTCAAAAATAAAATAAATAATTTTAAAACGAATTAATTAATTAATAAGTGGGAGAATTGTATGGGATGTGAATGAAATCGCCACAAAGCCGTGGACAAAACCAGAAGGTACAAGTGGTCAGAAAGGACATCATCGTCTGTATGTGCCACCCACCTGCCTCAATTCTGTCCTCAGATTCCATGCCCTTCTACTAGGGTTGGGGGCGTCCCCTCGTTCAGACTCTCACAGGGTTTGTAAGTCCCAGATGGGGACGGAGAGGGGGCTGGATCCCCTCTGGAGCCTCTGCCCCCTCAAAATTCCAGCTTGTGGAATACCGGGGCCTGAGGATTCTGAGGTGGAGACAGGGGACAATGGGGGGCGTGTTCGAGGGGTCTGGAAGGGCGGTCCTCCGGAAGGGTCATCCGCCCCTGGGGCCGGAATGCCCGGAGGAAAGGGGGACGTGCAGGGGGCCCTCATGGGAGAGAGACTGGGAGGAGCAAGGAACTTCCAGGGCAGAGGGAGGGATTTGGTCACAGCGCTGACCTCCCTGTGCCGAGCGAGAGACTAGACCCTTGGGGAGACGGGCGCTGCGCCTGGGGTGGGCGCCCCACGGGATGGGGGTCTCGTCTGCATTGTAGGGGCGCAGGCCTAGCTGCAGGAAGGATCGGGGTGTAGGTAGGGGTGGGAGGAAAGGAGGAGGGAGTGGGGATTGGGGGTCGTGGCTGTTGGGAGCACCTGCTCTGTGCTCCCCATACGCTGCGAGAGCCTTCAGATCAGCCAGCGCATCCTCAGGACCTGGTGCCGTGCCCAGCTTGGGCAGTGAGCCGCACAGGCCTGGGTCTGAATCCAGATCTTCTGCAGACTAGCTGAGTTGCGCTGGACGAGACACGGGGCTCCTCTGAGCCTCAGGGCTGGACCCAGTGATCCCACAGAGCCCTTAGGAGAACACCGCCTGCAAACGCCCCCAGCAAATAGAAGATTCCCGTGTCTGTTGGCTGGCCTGCCCTGGTTTAGAGTGAAAGCACCATCAAGATCTTCAAGGTTCCAGGGTCGCACTGAGGGGGGGGGGTGGGATTTACCCCTAGAAATCGTCAACGGTATAAAGGGGTCTGTGATGCACCCATAGAAATAGTGTTAATGTTACCTCAGAGGGTTCCAGACGCTGGAGGTGGCTGAGGTGGCTAGAAGCTTGGAGAAGAGGTGGGAGGTTGAAGAATGGTGGTGGGGGGGGTGGGGGTTGTTGGGGAGACAGAGAAGTGGGATGTGGGCACAGAGGCTGGGGGTCTGTGGGATTAGGATTGTGGGAGGGCTGCTCAGGTTGAAACATGTTTGAGTAGGGGGTGGTGAAACAGCCTAATAAGAGGTTGGGTGGGAGAGGCAGGAGAGACACCAAGAAAGGCTTTAGAAAGGGATGTGTCCGGCGCGGGGTGGAGGGTGCTTTGGCGAACTACATGTTGCTATTGGAGACCTTGGGGTTCCCGAGACAGATGTTCTCAGCTCTTGTTCCTTAACCCCAAGAAGAACTTGGAGTTTTCATCTATAGCAGCAACAGCCGTGACATTCTGGGGCACTCTTTAAAATGTATATTTAACATGCATATTAAAGGCTCTGAGAAGTTCTGCAGCACAGAGCCTATTCTATTTAAAAAAAATTTTTTAACGTTTATTTATTATTGAGAGACACAGAGAGAGACAGAGCGTGGGCAGGGGAGGGGCAGAGAGAGAGGGAGACAGAATCCGAAGCAGGCTCCAGGCTCTGAGCCGTCAGCACAGAGCCTGACGCGGGGCTCGAACTCACGAACCGCGAGATCGTGACCTGAGCCGAAGTCGGACCCTTAACCGACGGAGCCACCCAGGGGCCCCAGAGCCTATTCTATTTTAACTCAGCACTTTCCAAATGCATTTGGCCTCAGAACTCTTTGTGTGTGTGTGTGGTGTACCTCATGGGACCAATATTAGGACCAAAGAGCACCCATTAGGAAATGCCGGGGTAGGAGAAAGTGCGTGTGTTTGGGGATCCGACAGGCCACGGTTTAATTCCTGCTCGGTGACCTAGTTGGCATTGGACCCTGGGCCAGTGACTTTGCTCCTCGGAGTTACTGTGAGAATCAGGGTGAATGTGTGGCTAGCTCTCTGTTTCCGCTGCGTCCCTCTCCGGTGTGGGCCGGGCCCTGACTATTCCCTTGAGCCAGGCTCTCTGTATCACAGGTTCCAGGTGGGCTGCGGAAGAGTGCTTAGGTAATGACCTTGGTGGAACTTTGATTGGATTTCTCCTGTGGGACCACAGCAACTGATGCCCCTCACTTGGCACCCTCACTGGCTGTGGCACAATGGACGACGGAAACGCCCAGATGCACACGGAGGGAAGGATCAAGGCTCCAGGAGCCCAGCCAAGTCCTGGCATGAGCACCACCAGCAAGAGGCCTGGTGTTGAGCCTACCGTATCAGAAATCAGCCAGGTAGGGCCCTGCACCTCGTGTTCTGACCCTGCTATTCCCAGCCGGCACCTTTCCCTACGTCAGCTTGGGTAGATGACAAATCTACGGGTGTGCTTCAGGTATGGCTGGATCAAGGTGCTACCTGAGTGTCCGTTGGCTCTGCCTTCCAGTGTGACGCTCCCAGGCAGGCCCTTCCTGAAAGGTGGCAAGGATTGCCCTGGCCACTTCGGGTTAAAATCTTCTCATCTTACGTCCTCTGGCATAGCGTCCCCAACAGGAAGAGAGCCTCTCTGCAATAGTTGAAGGAAGTTTCTGGTATCACTGCGACTGGCCCAGATCGTGGTCACATGCTCATCCCTGAATTAGTCACCGTGGCAGAGCAGAGTGGCCTGGATCTCTTGGTATAACGGAGCCAGAGGTGGTACTCACTTGACTCCACTGGCTTCTCTTACCAGGATAGAGGCTGGCTGAGCAAAACCAGAATTCCTACTTACCCTGCTGTGTGCCCCCAGCCCCCTTTAGACCCTCCACTCCCCTGACAGTTGCTCAAGGCTTCCAGCACGACCCTCCCCAGCCCTCAGCCTGCATCCTAAGCCTCCATCACACCCCTCAGCCTCTTTCCAGCCATTCTTTTAGGTGCCAAGGGGCATGAACTGAAGAGCACAGGGAAAGCAAAGCCCTCCTTCCCATCTGGTTTCCCCAGAGCCAAAAATGTCACCATAAAAAAAAAAAAAAAAAAGTCAACATTCCCTTGGGTAAAGTGTTACCCTCTCCCTGTAGCTTCTGTTATAAATCATGGCTTCCCTCGGGGGCAGGGAGAGCGCCTGAAGGTAGGGGGGCCGGTCTTAGAAGGAGGCTGGGGCAAGCGTTCAGGGCTTCCTTCACCTCTACCCCTCATTTTTTTTTTCAACAAACAAAGTCATGGGTTTCAGTCCGGTTACATAACCAGCCATATGACCTTGGGCGGGCCATGGCACCCCTTTGAGCCCCACTGCCTGGGGCACAGACCCTGCCTCCCCGAGCGTAGGTGTCCTCAGTGTTGGCTCGACCTGGCATTAGAACAACTGTCCTCAAGTGATTGAGGCAGGTCGTCTGGAGTTTGCTGCCTCAGGTGAGGGCCGGAGCTGGCTCCAGTCACTGGCTCAGCCAGGGACTGATAGACCAAGATGGGCATCGAGATCCAGCTCCAGGGCCTGACCTCTGAAGTAGCAGAAATTGTGGAAGCCTCTCTTGGATCTTCTGAGGGTCGTGATGTCCCCCAGGGGGCTCCGTCAGGCTGTCCTCAGGGGGTTCCCTTGGCTCAGGTGCTACCCCGGACTGTAGGTTTCTGCTAGAGCCCTTAGCGCTGCCGGCTTGGGCGAGGTCTTACGCCTAGCCACTCTCTCCAGCTCCCTGTCTCCTCCCCCTCCCCTTCCCCCTCTCTCTCTCCCTCTCCCACACCTCTCCCTTCTCCTGCTCCTCCTCCTCCTCCTCCTTGCCTCTCTGCAGCGCCTTCCCCTTCCGCCTGCCTTCCGCAGTCAGGCACAGGATGTCCCTGTCCCTGAGGCCTGGACGATGTCCAAGGAGAGGGAGGAGCCCTCCAGAATGGGTACTTGTGGCCAACCCTTGGGCTAGCGCATGGGCATCTCTGTTCCAGGTTGCGTTTCCAGATGCTGCAGGGATGGGCAGTGGGAAGCAGCCCTCATCAGCCCCAGGGGGGCCAGAGAAAGGACCAGAACCCAGCGCAGCCTCAGAGGAAGGGCCTCGGGAGCTCAGGACCCAGGAGCAGAGGCAGCCGGCAGAACCAGGGTGAGCTGGGGACTTCTTAAAGAAGGTCCGGGAGAGAACTCTGTGAGCCACCTGGGGGACAGGGACGAGGCAGGACTCCCAGCCTAAGGCAAATATGCCCTTAATCTTCTCTCTCACGGGGGGCACAAATCCCGCTACATCATCGCTCCCGAACCTTCCATCTGCACTGGCTTCTAGACCCACTGGACCACAAGCTTCTTTTATGTGTCCTGCTCTGTTTCAAACCCCTCATGCCTGGGACTGTGCCTGGCACTTAGTAGATGTTCAAGAAACATGTGTTCACCGAATTAATGGAAGACTGAACAAAAGAGAGGCCGAGACTCAGAAACACACATTTACATGGCATTCTTGTTACTATTTTCTAAATATTGTATTTTTACCTTGTCTACAGTAAGACTCATATTAAAAAAAATTTTTTTAATGTTTATTTATTTTTGAGACAGAGAGAGACAGAGCATGAATGGGGGGGGAGGGGCGGTCAGAGAGAGAGGGAGACACAGAATCTGAAGCAGGCTCCAGGCTGCACAGAGCCTGGAGCCGGGCTCGAACTCACAGACCGTGAGATCATGACCTGAGCCGAAGTCCGTCGCTCAACCGACTGAGCCACCCAGGTGCCCCAAGACTCATATTTTAAAAGGCAAAAGATTTATACGATCTGAAAAGAAACCAGAGTATGAGACGCTTATATTTTAAAGATTTTATTTTTAAGTCATCTCTACACCCAACGTGGGGCTCAAACTCAGAACCCTGAGATCAAGAGTCCCATGCTCGGGGCGCCTGGGTGGCTCAGTCGGTTAAGCATCCGACTTCGGTTCAGGTCATGATCTCACGGTCCGTGAGTTTGAGCCCCGCGTCGGGGTCTGTGCTGACAGCTCAGAGCCTGGAGCCTGTTTCGGATTCTGTGTCTCCCTCTTTCTCTGACCCTCCCCTGTTCATGCTCTGTCTCTGTCTCAAAAATAAATAAATGTTAAAAAAAATTAAAAAAAAAAAAAAAAGAGTCCCGTGCTCCACCAACTGAGCCAGTCAGGAGCCCCAGAGTGTAATCTTTTTCAAAAGAGGAAAGTGAAAGAGAACAGACAGAAGCAAAAAGGGAAAGATTTGAGAAACAGGAATAGTTCAGACGAGTCAGCATATCGTTTTAATTTGCTTATAACCAAAAGCCTCTGAATAATCTCTTCTACATGGAAAGTTAGGGAAATGAAGCAGAGGTAGGTCGGAGCCCCCCTCCGCCCAGATGGGAACCGGTAGAAATAGAAACCATTTCAACACATCTGTTCAACAACTTGGCCATTTGTTTCAACGGCCTTAAAAATACCTTTACCTTCCTCCATGTCTAGAAATACACCCGGAGGAAATAATGGCGACGCGGGCAAAGTTTTACGCAAGTTTTTTTCCTCTGCCACGTCATTTTAAATGCTAAAAATGCTGGAAATGCCAGTATGCCCTAAATACCCACTACAGAGGAATGGTAAAGTCGAATATGCTTATTTATCGAACATGGAATTTTCTACTTCCACTTAAAAGGCGTGTGTATGAGAGATGTTTTGGCACGGAAAAAAATTAGGTTAAAACGATCGTTGAAAAAAGATGGCAAAACTGTACACAAGACATAATCGTAACTGTGTAAAATTAGGCAATTGTTTGAAGATGGTAATGAACTAAATCCCCATGAGAAATACACATGTTACATCCATAGGAAGAAGCCTGGGGAAATACTCCAGAACATGAAAGTGACATCAGACCGGCACAGACTGAAACCCTGAGCTGTCTCCTTCTGCTTTATGAGCCTGGGCTCAAGCCTTCAAGCCCCTCAATCTCTCTTCTCTCTGATTTTTCTTTCTTTCTTTTCTTTCTTTCTTTTTTTTTTTTTTAAGATTCTTTGATTTTTTTAAGTAACTGCTACACCCAAGGTGGGGCTCGAACTCACAACCCTGAGATCAAGAGTCACACGCTCCACCGGCTGAGCCAGCCAGGCACCCCTGATGTTTCTTTTTATTCTGAACAACAACAACAATAAAATCCTAACGCCCCGAAACATTGAGATCATAGTATCTGGGATTTGGGGAATTCATGTCAGTCCTCCATTCATTCTCTCCAGCATTAAGTATGCACCTATGGTGTGCCTAGTCCTGCACGGGCGCTCTGGGAAATACAAAGGAGTCTAAGAATATAAAACGATGGCCCAATCCAGGAGCTGAGGTGTCGCTTTGTTGATCTCCCCAGGAAGAAGCTGTCAACCCCGGCACCCCAGCAAGGGCCCAGATTGCGGCAAGGAGGCCGTGATCAGGCCAAGCCAGGAAGTGAGCTGGGGGTGCTGCCTTCCAGGGTCCCCGCGGCACAGGAAGGGCAGCAGCAACAGGGCTCAGGGAAGGAGACCGAGGACCAACAGGGGAGACATCAGAACCCAGGGATGGTGGAGGGTCAGGCCCCCGAGAGCCACCAGGTAATGTCCACGGAGATGTGACAGGAGGGCACAGAATGGCTGCTCTCTGGGGGAGACCAAGGAGCCTCCCGGGCCCCCCCCCCCCCCATTTCGTGTCTGCTCCTCTCTGTGCCCTGGCGATGTCGAGTGCCCAGTCTGTGTGGGTCACTGGGATATTCTGGATATTCTTGATCGCCCACGGCAAGCCTTTACAACCTGTTTCCGGAGTGGCCCCACAGTATGTCAGGGGGTGATGGAGGCAGGGAGGACTTGGGGGTTACGTGTACGATAAGAACGGGCACATGTTGGATTTAAAAAGCTCAGACAAAGTTTTCTTCACGCTAGGATATCCTAGAAGCTGCTTCTTAGCGGCCGAGCTTTCGTGGGACCTCGCAGGAGATGGGCTAGAGCGTGGTGCCTTTTTCGAACTCATTTGACTACAAAATACCTTTTCACTTATTTTCATTTTAAGATTATTTCCTTAAAGCTTCAGTGAGGTATAATGCACACCCGCTCGCACAAACTCCAACTGTACAACTTGATGTTTTGGTACACATGAAGCCAGCACCACAATCGAGAAAACAAACCTTATCTGTCACCTCCCCCCCCCCAACTAAAATTTCCCCAGGCCCTTTGTAGTCCTTTCTGCCCCTCCGCCACCCCATCCCCAGGCCACCACTGATCTGCTTCTTTGTCTCTATGGGTTTGTTTGTACTTCCTCGAATTTTACATAAACGGAAGCGTGCCGGATACATTCTTTTCATCCGTCTTCTTTCACCTGGCCTGATGATGCTGGGGTTCAGCCATGCTGTTGAAGTATGAATACTTCATTCTTTTCGTTACTGAGCGATATTCCGTTGTAGGCCCCTACCTCCCTGTCTTCATCCCTTCACCTACCGACGGACATTGGGTTTGTTCTCCCTTTTTGACTATGACAAATAAAACTTCTCCGAACGTTTCGTGTCCGCGTGAACAAAGGCTTTCATTTCTCTTGAGCAAAGAAATCGCTGGGAGTAGAATGGATCATACGGTAGGCGTATGTTGAGCTTATTGAGAACCTGCCAAAGTCTTCTCCAAAGTGGTGGTGCCATTTTACGTCCCCACCAGACGTACTGAAATTCCAGCCGCCCCGCATCCTCCCCAAAACTTGGTAGGGCCGGTCTTTAATTTTAAGTGTTCTGATAGGTGCCTCGGGGACTCTCATGGTGGCCTGGGTTTGCATGTTCCTAATGACTAATGATGCTGACCATTTGTAAATGCGTTTCTAGGCCATCCGTAGACCTTCTTTGGAGAAATGTCTATTCAAATACTTTGCCCGCTGTTTTCATCGGACTAGTCATCTTGTTGTTGAGTTGTAGGAGCTCTTTATATATGGTGGATACTAAACTCTTATGACACAAACGATTTACACACTTTTTTCCTTCCATTTTGTGCATTGTCCTTTCACCTACTGCCTTTAAAAAAAAAATCAGATTCTTTTCTTCCGATTGAGTTTGGAGAGTTCTTATATATTCTGAACACAAGTCCTTTATCAGATGTGTGATTGGCGAATGTCTTTCCCCCAGTCTGTGTCTTGTCTTTTCCATTCTCTTACCAGTGACTTTCAAAGAACAGAAGTTCTGAATTCTGATAAGGCCGAATTTATCAATATTTTCTTTCGGGCTTGATTTTTTGGTGTTGTTTCTTAGACATCTTTGCTTAACCCAAGGTCACATCAGAAGTTCTCCTATGTTTTCTTCAAGGATTTTATCATTTCAGGCTTAACATTTACATTTTAGGATCCGTCTTGGGTTAATCCTTGCACGTGCGTGCGTGTTAGATAGTGATTCAGTTTTTTGCGTGTGGCCATCCATTCCAGCGCCGTTTACTGAAGACTCCTTTCCATACTGGGTTTGTACCTTCGTTGCAAAGCCGTTGAACATGCATGTGGAAGCCTATTTCTGGACTCTCTTTGTTCCATTTATCTCTCTGTCCTCATTCTGGTGTCACGCTGTCTTGATCATAAGTCACTTTATGATAAGTCCTGTATCAGTTGACGTAAAACTCCTTTTTTAGGGATTCTTGTACTCTGAACCCTCCTTGGGAAACCCTATTTAAAGGGAACTGCCTCATTTCCTCCAAGTTCCCCTTCTATGCCTATGACTTTGGGTGGGCCGTGACTCCTACGGGCCTCAGCGTTTCATCCCCGAACACGAGAATCTGTGCTGCTTTCTAGGGGTGCTAGGAGCACGCAGTAAGAGGACGCTTGCAGTGCCTGGATGAGACTAAGCCTGTGATAACTGGTCTCCAGGTGAGTGTGGAATTCACCGGGGAGCCAGGATGGGACTCCTCATTTTGGTATCCTTGTCCTTGGCAGGACCCAGAGTGGCGGCCTCCCCCAGGTCACCAGGCAGCTAATGGGGAAGACAGAGTACAGCCGGTGAAGGCTTCTTGCACCTCGGACAGCCGTGGGCAGCAACTGGGAGACAAGCCCGCCGAGGAGGTGGACACCCCACGTATCAGGCCACAGGGGGCTCTGCCAGAGCCTGGCCCAGGGGGACATGAGGACAGTTCTCAGGGGGCAGGGCCCCGAATGCCCCCGGCAACTCTGGAGGAAAAGACGGCCAACTCCTTCCCACCATCCACGCCAGGACCTGACCCCCCAAAAGGAGGGTAAGCCATCCCCTGATGCCATCCCCTACCCCACTCCCTGGCCCGACAAGGACATGCTTCTGGTAAGTTACCGGTGAGGTGAATTCTAGTCCTGACTCCTCCTGACCTGATGCAGGACCTCGGGCAAGTCACGCCCCTCTGGGCCTCAGTTTCCCCGTCTGTATGACAGCTCTGACACCAGAATTCTTTGTGCTGCAAACCTGTGCTTTAAGGGCCTTGTCCTCACGTGGGGATGTGAGGGAATGAGGGGCCCCTCTGAGATTAGAAGGCCGGAGGGATGCAGGGATCAGGCTGGGCAGTGGACCTGAGTGTCCCGGGGGCGGAGGGACGGTCGGCGCAAAGGACAAGTCTTGAGCTGAGCCCCTCCGCCATCCGGGGGTCTCTCCCTTGTTTAGGGTCGAGGGGGTGGAGACCCAGCCAACACCAGGGCCTGTTCCTCCACCAGTAAGTAGACCCAGAGTGGGGGGTGGGGAGGGCACAGGTGGGCAGGAAGAGGAAGGAGGGGCTGTGGTATTTGGAGTCCAGCTGGGGAAGGCGTAAGTGTGAGTGTGTACGTGGAGGCACACGCATGTGTGTGTTTGCACGTAGGCGTGTGTGTGCATCTTGCGGGGGGGGGGGGGGTCAGAGGATGCCCTTGTACTCTGGAGCTTGGAAAGAGGAGCAGAGCCCTGGGCTGGTAGCTGGAGGCGTTGGTCAGGGGGGAGATTTTTTTTAGGAAGATAATGACGGACGAAGCAGAGCCGATACCCTCAGGGACAGGGTGTGTGGCAAGCGCTGTGTCTCCTCTGGGAGAAAGGGCCGGGCAGGAGTCTGTGCGGCATGGCCTGGGGGCTGGAGGTGGACTGGGGACGGCCCATCCCTGTATTGGGAGGGACAGACGCAGGAGGTGGCTGGATTTGCCGGACGAATGAGTGGGCATTTATGAAGCGCCTCGCCTGCGTCGTCCCGGGCAGTTACGGACGAAAGAGGCAGACCAGGCCCCGGAGCGTGAGTGGCAGGAGAAGCTCGGGTGGGACAGTCTGGCTGGCGGGAGGCCTCCCGGGTCCCTTCTCGTGTCCTGTCCCCAGGGGATGAGGGACACTGGAGAGAGGAGGGACCTGGATCCCGTGCAGAGGCAGCCTCAGGCGCCCACGGTGGCCGCAGGGGCCCAGAACCTCAGGAACCTTCGGCAAGGCTTCATGAAGTGCTTGCTGGACGTGGAAGAGGTGGAGGCCACACATCGGAGGGCGACGGCCAAGGCCCGGGCCCTGCCAAACCGGAAGTCCCCCAGGACCCTGACCCCTGTGCCCACCTCAGCCCCCAGCCTGCTTCTGACCCTGCCTCAGACCCTCGCGCCGGCCCCTGTGATGGCCCCATCCTGGGCCCGGTTGCCAGCCCCCGGGTCAATCCCCGCCGCTGGGGGCGCCCCGGTCCCAGGGCCCGTGGTGGCCCTGCCGCCCCCCACCCTGGACGCGGGCTGGAGAAGGACAGAACTCCTGCACCCGAGTGGAGACAGGAGCCTGAGCAGCTCCAAGGCACGGTAGGAGCCACCCCGCAAAGGGCGCCCAAGGTCACAGCCCGTGTCCCAGTGTCCCCGGCACCTCCCGTCCAGACTCTCGTCCCTGTCACTGCACCTGTTCCTGCTCGGGTGTCCTCTCTCCATTTCTCCTCCCTTCCGGTCCCCTCCCTCCCCCACACCTAGGTCTTTTTTCCCCCCATCTCTGACAGCTTTTCCCTTCCTAACCCTCCCACAGTGTGTCCCTTCCCCTCATGGCCCCTCACCCCTGCCTCCTCCTCACCGGGGGTCACTCTGAGAGACTCTCTTGACTTCCCAAGCGTCTTCCCGGTGCCCTCCCCTGTCCCCCCTTCCCCCTCACCCTCCCCTAGCTTCCTGGGGGAGGCTCCGGGCCAGCGTGGGTGGCTGGACATGTGCCCCTGCCCCGGTCCGTCCTCTGCAGGCAGGAGCTGGAGGAGCGCGGCCTCCTCAAGCTGTCTCAGACCCGGGAGGAGAGGTCGGAGGAGACCCTCACCCCGAAGCAGGAGGAAGGTGAGGGCAGGCCTGCCCGGGAAGCGCTCAGTCCTTGGGGGTTATGGGCCCAGGTAGGAGTGGGGGCCCCTCCGAACACACCACAGCCCTGTGTCACGGGCCCAGTGGGGACTCCTCGGCCAGGGGCTCAGTGCAGGGTGGCGGCCGGCTGGGGGAGTCCGAGCTCATGCTGGGCCTCCCCCCGGGGGTCCTCTGCTGGCTTCAGAGCCACCTCCCCGAGTACGGGGAGCAAGCCCTGCAAAGTTCTTTAGCTTTTTGAGGCATTGCTGCCTCCCCCAACCCCGGCCCACTCTACTGGTCCTCTGGAGGCAGCCTGGGTGGGAGGCAGGGCTCCAGGCACCCCCCGCCCCCGCCTGCCCCAGACCCTCCCTCACCATCTACCAAGACGATGTGCCCTGGACAAGTCCCATTTCCCACCACGTTCCACCCCCTCCAAAAAATTTTAAAGTTCTGAGCACCCCCCCCGGGGGAGGCACCGTGCTCTTTGTCTCCATCGTTCTTGGGGCCCGAGACCCCACTTGCCTGCAAGGAGGAGGGGTGAATGCAGCCCCGCCGCACCCCACCCCAGCCCCAGGAGGGCACACGGCTGTCCTCCTCCCGCCCTTCTCTCCTCTCCCAAGTCTGTGACCCTCTCCGTCAGCCGTGGCCGGCCGTGGCCCCTTCTAGCTTCCCCGAAAGTACTCTCTGGCTCCCCGTGACCCCTTCCTGGGGTCTGTTCTATGCGCCAGACTTCAGAGTCTGTCATGTGCCAGGCACTGAGTTAACACAACTGCTCTCAGAAGAGGCACTGTTCTGTCCATCTCACCGATAGGAACATCGAGGCTCAGAGAAGTACAGCGACTCACCCACGGCAATTGTATAGTTTGCTTGGGCCGCCACAACAGAGTATCCCAAACTGTGTGGCTGAGCATTTATTTTCTCACAGCTCTCAAGGTTAGAAGTCCAAGATCAAGGTGTTGGCAGATTTGGTGTCTCCTGAGGCCTCTCTCCTTGGCTTGCAGGCGGCCACCTCTCCTCGTGTCCTCGTGTGGTCCTCCCTCTGCTCATGCATCCCTGACGTCTCTTCCCACATTTCCTTTCCTTGTAAGGACACTCGTCAGATTGGATCAGGACCCATGCTACTGTCACATCTTAACTTAACCGCCTCCAGGGGCACCTGAGCGGCTCAGTCGGTTAAGCGTCTGGCTTTGACTCAGGTCATGTGAACTCACTCTTGGGAGTTCAAGCCCCACGTCGGGCTCTGTGCTGACAACTTCAGAGTCTGCTTAAGATATTCTCTCTCTCTCTCTTTCTACCCCTCTCCCCTGCTTGCGCGCTCTCTATCTAAAACGAAACGAACAAACAAAAAATTTCAAGGGGCACCTCGGTGGCTCAGTCGGTGGGCGTCTGACTTCGGCTCAGGTCATGATCTCACAGTTCGTGGGTTCGAGCCCCGCGTCGGGCTCCGTGCTGACAGCTCAGAACCTGGAGCCTGCTCTTAATTCTGTGTCTCCCTCTCTCTCTGCCCCTCCCCTGTTCACACTCTCTCTCTCCCTCAAAAATAAACAAACATTAAAGTAAAAAAAAATTTTTTTTAATTTAACTTAACCACCTCTTTAAAGGCCCTGTCTCTAATGCAGTCACATGCTCAGGTAGTGGGGACTAGGGCTGCAACAGAGGAATCTGGGTGGGATGCAATTCAGCCCATGAGGGCAACGCGGCTTATTGTCAACTGGTGAAGCCAGCTGTCTCTCTAGGTCTGTTGACTCTCCCTGCATTTTGCTGTAACGAGAGGGCTGAGAAGCCAGGCACTCTCACGTTATGACCAGGCCGTGGCTTTGGTATCGGTTGGTGCTGCTCTGGAATTTTCTCAGTGTGCTTCCAGCCCTCTGCTCTGGTCCAGACAAGCTATCCTAGAAGCCACGTCCGTGCAGATAACTGACCACACAGCACCAAAGCCAAAGAGTCAGAAAGACCTGCCCGGCTAATCTCTCAGCCTCAGTTTCCCTATCTTTACAAAAGGAACACGCATTCGACTCTTAGAGGTTGTCGTAAGAATTTAATATGACAACACGGCCGTAAAGAGCCCAGCGCAGTGCCTGGCACATAGCAGGGGTGCCCTCAATAGGGCGTGTGCCCTCCTGGTACAAGATGAAGATCGCTAAGGAGGTTAGCATTTGGTGCACCAGCTGAACCCTTGGCCTGACCTTGTAATAGAGAGTAGAGTGAGGAGAGTGCGTGAGTGGGACTGCGCCTTCCACTGTCGTCCTTTTAGTGACCTTTGCCCCTCCTCCCAGCCATGGTGTTAAAGGATGCCGGGGCAGGAGGGTGGTTGGAAGGGGTGGGATGAATGGTAGCAACAAGGAATGTCCCTGCCTCACGTGACCCCGCGGCGCCCCCCCCCCCCCCCAGCCTTCCGCAGCTACTTTGAGGTCTTCAATGGCCATGGCGAGGTGGACGCCCAGAGCCTGGAGAACATCCTGTTGCTTGTGGGCATCTCCCTGACACCGGCCCAGGTAGAAGACGCCCTGATGAGTGCTGATGTCGATGGTGAGTGGGGGGAGGCGTCATTCTCAGTCCCAGGCAGGACCAGCCACGTGGGACCTTCATGGTCACGCAGGGCCCCAAGCTCAAAGGGCCCTGCGCGCAGTTTAATGGTCTGCTGTCACGGTCTGGAAACTCTTCGTAATTTTTTTTTTTTTTTTTAATTTTTTTTCTTTCAACGTTTATTTATTTTTGGGACAGAGAGAGACAGAGCATGAACGGGGGAGGGACAGAGAGAGAGGGAGACACAGAATCGGAAACAGGCTCCAGGCTCTGAGCCATCAGCCCAGAGCCTGACGCGGGGCTCGAACTCACGGACCGTGAGATCGTGACCTGGCTGAAGTCGGACGCTTAACCGACTGCGCCACCCAGGCGCCCCTACTCTTCGTAATTTTTGAGTGAGGGGCCCCACCCTGCGTTTTCATTTTGCACTGGGGCCCGCAAGTTAGGTAGCTGGTCCCGGCCCCCACAGTTACTGCTCTCTGAGCACCCACTCAGTGCGAGGCCCTGGGGACCCAGAGATGACCGCGACCTACCTTCTGACCCCAGGACGTAGGAGATTCCTCAAACTCCTCCCTTTTAGGCCCTCACGTGTGCTTCACAGGACATTCTCCTGTGACTTGGTCGCTCCTTTGACCAGCTGTGTGACCTTGAACAAGCTCACCACGCCTGTTTCTGTAAAATGGGTCTGATAGCAGTACCCATCTCACCAGGCTACTGAAAAAGCAAATGAGACGATCCAGGCAAAGCATTGAGCCCAAGGCCTGGTGCACAGGACGCGTCCAGGAGACGTTAGCCTGCTGGTACTATTCATCCACCAAATATTTATTAAATGCTCACTGTGTGCCCATTCCCGTGCCGGGCACTGAGAATAAAGGGATGTGTAAGACCCATGAGACCTGCCCTTGAGGTGCTCACCTAGACAGGGACACAGAAGTAGGAGTCATCAAAGGAAGAACTACTTAACGTGGCTTGGAGGAAGGGATCAGGGAGGAAGGCTTCCTGGAGGAGGTGATGCCTGAGGCAAATTGTGAAAGATTAGACAGGGGTTAGGTGGGGAGAAAAGGAAGAAGGGCATTCCTGGTGGCGGGAAGAACGTAGACAAAGGGAAGAGGAATGGGGGAGGGGTCAGGGGAATCGCACGTGGTTTGATTGGCTAGATGCACGACACGGGGAGCAGTGAAGCTGTAAGGGTCCTGGGGTCCTGGCCACCACCTGGCCCCCTGTGTTTCCTCCATCACTGTGCAAGGGCGAATCCACACGCACAAGCCAGGAATTGACCCCAGCTCTGCCCCTGTGTGACCCTCTGGCAACTGCTTTCTACTCTCCGTGCCTCAGGCTTTATCTGTGACATGGGGATGAGTACTAAGCACCTCCAGAGGGTGGTTTTCAGGATTAGAGACCATTCACTCATTTGTCTAATAGTTCAGAGAACATCTGCTAAGACCTACCTGTCTTTTTTTTTTTTTTTTTAAGTTTTATTCATTTAAGTAATCTCTACACCCAACGTGGGGCTTGAACTCACAACCTTAAGACTAAGCCTCACGTTCCTCCAACTGAGCCAGCCAGGCACCCCCAAGACCTACCTGTCTTAAGTCCTGGGCATACAGCGCAGAACAACACAGGCCCCGTCCCTGCCTTCCAGAACCTCCATTAAATTTATGAGAGTGGTTAACGGGGCAGCTGACGCGGTCAGGTTTTAGTCAGGCAGAAGCACACGTAGGATGTTTACTAAGTGAGAGGGTGGGAGGACGGTAGAGAGGATTCGGGAAGAGGAAGCAGCATGTGCAAAGGCCCAGAACAGGGAACGTGGCCCACCCCGTGGAGGAACAGGCTGGTGCCGGAGGCGCTTGGCACCAGGTGAGGCCGGAGACTGGTCACTGGGCCTTGAAGGCCGAGGTGGGACTCTTGTGGGTACATAATTTTCATGCAGTGGCTGGCACGTGGTAATAATAACAGTCACTGACATTTAGAGAGCTCGTAAGAGATGCATGGCCCTGTTCTAAACACTTTGCCTCACGTGATCATCCATGATACAGGGATGACTATAGATGAGAAAACTAAGGCTTGGGGCGGGTGGGGGGGGTTAAGGGACTTTGCGAAGGCTGCACAGATAGCAAGTGGTGGACTAGGGATGCGAATCCAGGCTGCTATCTCTAGGACCCAAGTTCTGGGAGCTTCCCACGCAGGAGATTTTAATTTTCGCCTTCCACTTTCCCGTCTGCACCACAGATACATGCACGGAATACATGTGGTATATGTGTTCGGTATGTGCCGTATACGTGTTTTATCATCAGACCCATTGAGTCAATGCCAGTAAGCACGCCTGGGCTGCAATGCCCGGGACGTGCCCACTGTTGTACCTCTGGCCTCCACAGGAGATGGTCGTGTAGGCTTCAAGGACTTCTTGGCTGTGATGACAGACAGCGGGCGTTTCTTCTCCTCCGTGGGTGAGCGGGGACGAGCCCAGGACAGCGAGAGTTCGGGGAGGGGCCCGGAGGCCGGTGGAGGGTGGGTATCCGGAGCTGCCAGATGGTTAACGGCAGACATCGTCCCATGTCCCCAGAACAGAGCGCCCTGACGGACACGGCTCCCCCCAACCCCCACACTCTGCTCTTTGAGATCCTGTCCCTGATGGTGGAAATGCTGGCCCTACCCGAGGCAGCCTTAGAGGAGATCACCGAGTGAGTGGGGCTGGTGGCTGGGGGTGGAGGGTCGCAGACCCAGAAATGGCACCTCGTATTTTGACAGCTGATAGTTAGGGTTCCTGGTCGCAAGTGAAAGACACCCAAATAAGACTGGTTGAAGCAAAAGGGGAATATATTGGCTCACATAACTGATCGTGTCTCAGGAATGGCTGGATCCAGGAGACCGGATGATACCATCAAGGCTCGGTCCCTCCTACTCATCTCTGTACACTGGCTCCAAGCTCAGCTAGGCTCTTCTCACAGTGGGAAGGATGGCAACTGGCAGCCCCATAGTCACACCCTCCTAGTTCAACAACCTCAGCAGCAAGCAGCAAAATTCTTTCTTGCTCTATCAGTGTCGCGATCTCAGAAAAGGAATGTAACAGAGGCTGCCTGGGGCCAGAGCACGCTAGAGATGGAGGGCTCCCCACGTTTCCAGAGTGGGCTGGTGGGTGGTTAGTGGTTCGTCTAAGGAAGGTATGGCTACATACAAATGGAACATCGACACTCAAGGGCTAAAAGCTAAACACGACAGCAGAATGCCCCAGCTGGTCTCTCTGTGTCTCCCACAGGGGCTTGTCCCTGTCGCTGGGACCAGGCCTCATCCACATGGGGCCAGAGGAGGGGGAATGATAGCAGGCTGTTCAGCTTAGCAACCCCAAAGACAAAAAAGGTCTTTATGCCCCCAGCCCCTGTAAAGTACTCTAAGTATATATAACTCTGAAGAACATACATGTATAATTTTAAAACCAATGAAACAAATTCCCATGTGTCCATGTCCCCGGTTTAAAAATAGATCCTGTCCAATAACCTCAAAGCCCTGTGTGCCCTGCCCTAGTCACAAAGCACTCTCTCCCCAAACAAGAACGAATCCTTACTCCCTTGCTTTCTGTTTTTAAGTTCTCACTGCTTGGTTTTTTTTTTTTCCCCTTTGTTTATTGAAAATGTCAAATATACAGCAATTGGAGAGAATTTCACACGAATGTTTACATACCCACCACCCAGATCCCATCACTGCCCGTCCCCCATACTTGTTTTATCTGCTGTCTACTCAGCCCTCTAGTCACCCATCCACATTGGGTTTTTTTATTCATTTCAAAATAAATTAGGGTCATTTTCCTCTAAATACTTCAGCAAACATATCAATAACTGAAGATCAATATTTCTCTAGAGGTTTGTTGTTTGTTTGTTTTTTTAAATCCCTTCTTGCGGTATAATTTACATTCAGGGAAGCACACAGATCGTCAGGGTCTGGGTCTCGGCAAACGCCCACACCCGGGCAACCTGAACCCCTCTCAAGTTGTACAGAACTTTACCATCACTCGGGAAAGGGCCCTCCTGATCCCTCCCAGTCGCCCTCTGAACCCACCCCTGCGCAGGCCATCGCTCTTCTGGTCTGTTTTCCATCACAGATGGGTTTTGCCTGTAGGCAACTTCGCATCAGTGGAGACATACGGTTTGCAGTCGTAGTGTGGCTTCTTGAACTCAGCACAACGCTTTTGCGATTTGTCCATGTCGTTGTGGGTGTCAGTGTTCACCCCTTTTTATTGCTGTGTGTGTCCCATTCACGAGTCTACCATAGTTGGTTCATCCATTCTTTTACGGATGGATTTCTTTGTTTTGTTATTTTATTTTATTTTATTTTATTTTATTTTATTTTATTTATTGACTTATTTTTAAATGTTTATTTTTGAGAGAGAGAGAGAGGGGCAGAGGGTGAGCAGGGGAGGGGCAGAGAGAGACGGAGACACGGAATCCAAAGTAGGCTCCAGGCTGTCAGCACAGAGCCCAACCCGAGGCTCAAACTCACAAGATGTGAGATCAGGATGCTGAGCCACCCAGGCGCCCCCCCTGCACCCTTTTCTTTTTTTAACTTTTAAAATGTTTTTATTTATTTTTGAGAGAGAGAGAGAGAGAGAGACAAAGAACGAGTGGGGAGGGGCAGCGAGAGAGAGGGAGACACAGAATTCGAAGCAGGCTCCAGGCTCTGAGCCGTCAGTCAGCCCAGAGCCTGATGTGGGGCTCGAACCCGCAAACTTCCAGATCATGACCTGAGCTGAAGCTGGACGTTTAACCGACTGAGCCACCCAGGCGCCCCGTATGGATGGATTTCTGAGCTGTTTCCAGCATGGGGTTATAATGAATAAAGCTGCCATTAACATTTTTGTACAAGTCTTTTTGTGGACACGCATTTTGGGGTTTCTCTGGGGGGAACACGCAGCAGGGAATTGTGGGGGTTTGTACGTTACCTCTGAGAAATCACCACACTTTTTTCCAAGTGGCGGTACCATTTTACCATCCAACCAACAATACGAGGGTTCCAGTTGCCCCACACCTTGTATAAGTTTGGTAGTCAGTCTTTTTTTCTGGCAGGTATGCAGTGGTGCTTTCCGATCTTTACTCACGCTTGTTTGTGTTCCTGAATACTTTATTGTTTGGCTTTTCATATTTTTGAACTTTACATGCGTAGACTCCTACTGTAGTAAGTTGTTGCTTGTTTTCTCTCCTCCACGTTATCTTCTTGTCATGCATCCATGTTCTTGTGTGTAACTATTGATCATTGATCATTTTCTTTCTTTTTTTTTTTAATGTTTATATTTGAGAGAGCTTGAGCGAGAGAGGGGCAAGGAGGAGGGACAGAGGATCTGGAGACGGCTTTAGGCTGATAGCAGCCAGCTCAATGCAGGACTTGAACTCACAAACCATGAGATCATGACCTGAGCTGAAGTCAGACGCTCAACCAAATGAGCCACCCAGGCGCCTGATTGTTCATTATTTTCACTGCTACATACTATTATGTATACCACAATATATTTATTCGTCCTGCTGATAGGCATTAGGACTAGGTTCGGTTTCCAGCTATGATAGAAACAGTGTGAATATTCTTGTATATGTCTCCTGGGACACATGGGCAAGAGTTTTTCCCGAGCAGAGGTTTTCAAACTTTTTAGTCAACCTCCCTTTACACTCTTAGAAATTATTGGGGGGGGTGCCTGGGTGGCTCAGTCAGTTGAGCGTCCGACTTCGGCTCAGGTCACGATCTCACGGTCCGTGAGTTCGAGCCCCGCGTCGGGCTCTGGGCTGATGGCTCAGAGCCTGGAGCCTGCTTCCGATTCTGTGTCTCCCTTTCTCTCTGCCCCTCCCCCGTTCATGCTCTGTCTCTCTCTGTCTCAAAAATAAATAAACGTAAAAAAAAAATTAAAAAAAAAATTATTGGGGACCCCCAAGGAACCCCTCTATCAATATTTTCTACATTTGAACTTAAAACTGAGGGAAAAAAATTCAATACTTATTGACTTATTTAACACTAATAACCCCATTACATGTTAACATAAGAAAACATTTTAGGGGCACCTGGTTGCTCAGTCGGTAGAGTATTTGACTCTTTATCTCAGGGTTGGGAGTTCAAGCCCCATGTTGGGTGTGGAACCTACCTAAAATTAAAAAAAAATTAATAAAAAATAACTATATTTTCCAAAAAAAAAAGTTAACGAGAAGAACAGCATTGTTATACAATATTGCAAATCTCTTCAGAGTCTGGCATAAAAGAAGACAGCTGGATTCTCCTATCTGCTCTGCATTCAATCTATTGTAATATACTCCTTTTTAAAAAATGTTCATTTGCTTTTAAGAAAGAAAGAGCAAGCAGGACAGGGGCAGAAAGGATCCAAAGTGTGCCCGATGCGCAGCTCGAACTCATGAACATCAGATCATGACCTGAGCCAAAGTCTGACGCTTAATCGACTGAACCACCCAGGTGCCCCTGCAATTTGCTTTAGTTGAAGTAGATGAAGAACTCAGATATGTAACTGTAAGAGGGAGTATGTTAATAGCCTTTTCATTTAATATCTACATATCATGTGGATGTTTTTTTTGATATGACACCAGACTTGACAAGTGGTAGACTCTTCTGCGATTGCGATGTGAAATCTGAAACCCTATCAATGAACTTTACTATTTTATTTTATATTATTTGAGTTTTTTTTTTTTAATTTTTTTTTTTTAACGTTTATTTATTTTTGAGACAGAGAGAGACAGAGCATGAACGGGGGAGGGGCAGAGAGAGAGAGGGAGACACAGAATCGGAAGCAGGCTCCAGGCTCTGAGCCATCAGCCCAGAGCCCGACGCGGGGCTCAAACTCACGGACTCACAGACCATGAGATCGTGACCTGAGCTGAAGTCGGACGCTTAACCGACTGAGCCACCCAGGAGCCCCTATATTAATTTGAGTTTAATTATTTAAGCAATCTCTACATGCAACATGGGGCTTGAACTCATGATCCTGAGATCAAGAGCCACTCACTCTACCAACTGAGCCAGCCAGGCACCCCTGTACTCTTTAAATAAAAGTCTACTGGTCTGTCTTATAGTTCGAATGGCTCTTCTCCCATGAATGTTTTCCTGACATGCACTGGTTATTTGGAAATACTATGTATCTTCCAAATGTTGATATTATATTCAGTACATATATAATATACACTAATATATATAGTACAGATATAATCAGTACGTATATAATATACACTATTATCACTAACATCAGAAAAGTCTTTAAGTACTAGAAGTGTTGTGTGTGGTTATAGTTGATTTCATTTTCACTGCTATAAATAAACTATTTTGTATAAGAACATGCATATGCCCATATTAATGGATTTAAGTTTCCCCAAATTCTAACTTTTTTCTTGAAAGTTTTAATTCTATCACAGGCAACAAATGCCGTCAGTTTTCCTTGAAGCGATGGGCTAACTTCATCCACTTTTAGAGAAATGTCTGCCCGATACCAAAGGCTCAATAACCATAGTTTGTCTTTCTTTCAAGTAAAAATGGCATTTAATGCCTACGGGAGGAAAAGTTTTTCATTACTGTCTTTTTTTTTTTTTTTTTTTTTGAGAGAGAGAGGGAGCATGAGCGGGGAAGGGTCAGAAGAGAGAGAGAGAGAGAGAGAGAGAGAGAGAGAGGAGACCCCCAAGCAGGCCCTGCATCAACAGTGCAAAGCCTGATGCAGAACCGTGAGATGGTGACCTGAGCTGAAGTCAGACGCTCGACCGATTGAGCCGCCCAGGAGCCCCTTCCCTTACTGTCTTAAGAGTTTCCAACTGGGACTGACAGAAGATAGATGAACAGGAGCGGGAGCCTAGAGCTGGCTCAGTGGGAAGAGCATGTGACTCCTGATCTCGGGGTCGTGAGTTTGAGCCCCATGTTGGGTGTAGAGATTACTTAAATAAATAAAACTTAAAAAAAAAAAAAGATAGATGAACAAGAGAAAAGCATACGAATCTTCTTTATATGTACACGGGTGCCCTTATGAGAAAAATGGAGAACCAAAGGAAAGACTCGGCCCGAGTGTTTACATCCTAGGTTGAACAGGGACTAGTGATTGTGCAGAAGTAAATCAACTATAGAGGCAGACCAAAGAAAGAGAAGAATTATTTTAACAAGCTCTGTTATGGAGTTCTCTTAGTCAAGGCCCCTCATCTCTTGTGATAAGAATGTTTCTTCCTCCTGGTACAGAGAGGGCACCTGTCACATGGGAATTTTATCACCTGCTTTTAGAAAGAGAGAGAGAGAGAAAAAAAGATCTGAATGTTCTTCTTGTATCTGCTGTTTTTCAAGTGCTTTGAACTAAAATAACCATATGCCGAACTGGCCTGTTTTGCAATGGCATGTGCCCTCAACTCCTTCATTCCCCCCAACCAGAAACTTTCCTGTAAGCTTCCTTTTTTTTTTCTCTCTCCCCCTGTAAACTTCA
Organism: Panthera onca; assembly: GCF_046562875.1. NCBI lineage: Eukaryota > Metazoa > Chordata > Mammalia > Carnivora > Felidae > Panthera > Panthera onca. The sequence goes on from NC_138346.1 coordinate 209,522,403, forward strand.
TATATTAAAATCTTAGTTAGGGGCACCTGGGTGGCTCAGTCGGTGGAGCGTCCGACTTTGGCTCAGGTCATGATCTCACGGTCTGTGAGTTCGAGACCGACGTCGGGCTCTATGCTGACAGCCTCAGGGCCTGGAGCCTGCTTCGGATTCTGTGTCTCCCTCTCCCCCTGCTCCTCCCCTGCTCATACTGTCTCTCTCTCAAAAATAAAAGATTAAAAAAAAATTTTTTTTTATTTTTATTTTTTTATTTTTTATTTATTTTTAATTTTTTTTTTTTAAATCTTAGTTAGTGGGTAGGGGGAGGAATTCAAGTTAGAAGTTGTGAAGTAAGATATCTGTAAAAGGGGGAGAAAACCAGATTGTAACAAACAGGAAAGAACAAATCTAAGCACGCCGTCCCCATATTTCACTGGCTCATTCTGTCAGTCCTGAGACTAGGTCACTTGTTGGTGTTCATCCTACTTTGGGTTCCTTGAGCTTCCTGGATTTATAGTTTCCAGTTTTTATCAAATTTATTTGTTAAATGTAATTTGTTAGATGCAAAATGTACATTTTTCTTTAAATATTATTTTTATATGCCCCCCTCTCTACTCCTTCTGGGACTCCAATTCCATAGCACTTAAAATTGTTTCCTGGGTGCCTGGGTGGCTCAGTTGGTTGAGTGTCCAACTCTTGATTTCGGCTCAGGTCACAATCTCAGGGTTGTGGGATTGAGCCCAACATTGGGATCTACACTGAGCATAGAGCCTGCTTACGATCCTCTCTCTCTCTCTCTTTTAACATAAGTAAATAAAAAAGCATTAAGAAAAATTGTTTCCTAGGTCACTGAGGCTCTGATCATTTTGATAATTTCTCTGTGTGCTTCACTTTGAATAGTTTCTATTGTTAAATGCTCATTTGCTGATATTTTCTTTTGCTGTGTCTCATCTGCTCTTAAGCACATCCAGTGAATTTTTCATTTCAGCTTTTGCAGTTTTCATGTTTACATATTTCATTTAATTCTATTCCATGGTTTTATCTCTCACGTTCATATTTCCTTTAAATCCTTGACCATAGGGGCGCCTGGGTGGCGCAGTCGGTTAAGCGTCCGACTTCAGCCAGGTCACGATCTCGCGGTCCGTGAGTTCGAGCCCCGCGTCAGGCTCTGGGCTGATGGCTCGGAGCCTGGAGCCTGTTTCCGGTTCTGTGTATCCCTCTCTCTCTGCCCCTCCCCCGTTCATGCTCTGTCTCTCTCTGTCCCAAAAATAAATAAAAAAAAAAAAAAACAAAAAAAAAAAAAACCGAAAATCCTTGACCATATTTATAATAGCTCATTTAAGGTCCTCTCCTCTTCTGCTAATTCCATCATCTTTCTCATTTCTGGGTCTGTTTATATAAACTTCTTTTTCCTTTTTTACTGGTCATTTTCCTGCTTCTTCTCATGTCTGCTATTTTTGTTTATTTATTTATTTTTATTAAAAAAAATTTTTTTAATGTTTATTTTTGAGACAGAGAAAGGCAGAGCATGAACGGGGGAGGGTCAGAGAGAGGGAGACAGAATCTGAAACAGGCTCCAGGCTCTGAGCTGTCAGCACAGAGCCCGATGTGGGGCTTGAACTCACGGACTGCGAGATCATGACCTGAGCTGAAGTCGGCCGCTTAACCAACTGAGCCACCCAGGCGCCCCTCATTTCTGCTATTTTTAATTTTTTTTTTAACGTTTTATTTATTTTTGAGACAGAGAGAGACAGAGCATGAACGGGGGAGGGGCAGAGAGAGAGGGAGACACAGAATCGGAAGCAGGCTCCAGGCTCTGAGCGGTCAGCACGGAGCCCAACGCGGGGCTCGAACCCACGGACCGCGAGATCGTGACCTGAGCTGAAGTCAGACGCTCAACCGACTGAGCCACCCAGGCGCCCCTCATGTCTGCTATTTTTAATTAGATGCTGGATATTGGGGCATTTCCTTTATTGAATGTCTGGATTTTCATCTTTTTGTTTTAAAGTTTATTTATTTATTTTGAGAGAGAGCGAGAGAAAGCACAGGGGAGGGACAGAAAGTGAGTGAGAGGGAGGATCCCAAGTAGGCTTCTCACTGTCAACGCAGAGCCACCCAGGTACCCCTGGATTTTGTTCTTTAAAGTGTTGAACTGGGGGGCAGGTGGTTAAGTTACTGAGGATAGTCTTTCTTTCAAGGTATTGTTTTATTTTATATTTTATTTTATTTTATTTTATTTTAATTTTATTTTATCTTATTTTATTTTAGTTTATCTTATTTTATTTTATTTATTTTATTTTATTTTATCTTATCTTATTTTTTTATTTTATTTTATTTTATTTTATTTTATTTTAGTAAACTCTACCCCCAGTGTAGACTCACAACCTGAGATCAAGAGTCACAGTACTGACTGAGCCAGCCAGGCGCCCCTCTTTTAAGGTTTTAAAGCTCTGTAAGGGAAGATCCAGAATAGTCTCTACTCTAGGGTTGATTTCGTCCCAACTACTGAAAAAGGAGCCATCTAAGATGTCCACTAATTCCACAGGCGTTCATCAAAGTCTTTCTGCTCTGACCGTTTGAAACTCGTGTGTCTTTCAGTCCTAGGTAAACTCTCCTCCCTGTTTTTTGTTCTTTGTCTGGCTTCGTAAAAGTTCACGCTACGTGTGTACTGCTCAGTACGCAACCAAAGACTTAAGAGTACCCCATGCATATTTCGGCAACTCTTTCTTTGCCTGGCTCCCCTCTGTGATGTTCTGATACACTAATCCCAGGGGCCTCCCATCTTCCCCAGCTACGATGTCTGTCCTCTTACCTCAGTGAATCTACTGTTCTGCTTGGGATACCACTTCCCGCACTGCAGCCCAGGAAGTACCTCCAGGCAAAGTTCTAGAGAGATCACCTCATCGGTTTCTCTTCTCTCAGGGATTATAGTCTTGTGCTGCCTGTTTAATATCTGACAAGAATTTCACATAGTTGGTTCATGTATCTAGTTATTTATGGCAGAAGGACAAGTTCAGTACGAGTTGTTTCATTATGGCCAGAAACATAATTCTGTTCATTTATTTTCAGTTTTTTTTTTCCTGTTTTTCAAATTGGATGATTTCTATTGATCTGTCTTCAAGCTTACTAATTCTTTTTTCTGCTATCTCCAATCTCCTGTGAAGCCCATTCAGTGACTTTTTCACTTCAGTTATTATACCTTTCAGTTCTAGAATTTCCATTTGTTTCAGGTCTGTAGTTTCTGTTTCTCTATTCATTAAGATCACATTTTCCTTCAGTTATTTCAATATATTTTTAATAGCTCCTTTTTTTATTTTGTTATTTTTTTAATAGAATGTTTTTAAAATTTACATCCAAATTAGTTAGCATATAGTGCAACAATGATTTCCGGAGTAGATTCCTTAATGCCCCTTCCCCATTCAGCCTATCCCCCCTCCCACACCCCCTCCAGTAACCCTCTATTTGTTCTCCATATTTATGAGTCTCCCATGCTTTGTCCCCCTCCCTGTTTTTTTTTTTAATTTTTAAAAATGTTTTTATTTACTTTTGAGACAGAGAGAGACAGAGCATGAGCAGGGGCGGGGCAGAGAGAGAGGGAGACACAGAATCTGAAGCAGGCTCCAGGCTCTGAGCTGTCAGCACAGAGCCCGATGTGGGGCTTGAACTCACGGACTGCGAGATCATGACCCGAGCTGAAGTCGGACACTTAACCAATGGAGCCCCCCAGGCGCCCACCCGCCCTGTTTTTATATTATTTTTGTTTCCCTTCCCTATGTTAATCTGTTTTGTCTCTTAAAGTCCTCATCTGAGTGGTCATAGGATATTTGTCTTTCTCTGACTAATGTCACTTAGCATAATACCCTCCAGTTCCATCCACGTAGTTGTAAATGGCAAGATTTCATTCTTTCTGATTGCCAAGTAATACTCCATTGTGTGTGTATATATATATATACCACACCTTCTTTATCCATTCATCCATCGATAGACATTTGGGCTCCTTCCATACTTTGGCCATTGTTGATAGTGCTGCTATAAACATGGGGGTGCATGTGTCCCTTCGAAACAGCACACCTGTATCCCGTGGATGAATGCCTACTAGTGCCATTGCTGGGTCGTAGGGCAGTTCTATTTTTAGTTTTTTGAGGAACCTCCATACTGTTTTCCAGAGTTGCATTCACCATGCACCAGCTTGCATTCCCATTTAATAGCTCCTTTAAAGCCACCGTCTACTAAATCCAACATCTGGGCTACCTCAAGGTTGCTTTCCATGAGTTTATTTTTATGGCCCTTACTATGAACCACATTTTCCTGTTTCTTTGCATGTCTGATAATTTTGTTTTGTGTCCTGGACATTTTAGATGATATGATTTAGAGACTGGATTCTGTTGTGTTTAGAGACCAACCTCTTCCCTTGATGAGTGTTAATTTTTTGTTTTTGTAGGCAGTTCAATTACTGGCTGCTCACTCAATTTATGTAGCCTTGGGTTTTTTTTTTTTTCTCTTTGTTATGGCATATTTGTGAAAAGCCTAGGTGTTACCTAAACCTTCTAACTTGGTAGACTCAACTTCCAAACTCTTCTTCCTGTGGATTTTAGTTTTAGGGAAAGTCTATAGCTGACAGAGATTGTCAGACTATTGTCCGCAGGTCACATACGGCTCACTGTTTTTATAGTTAAACTTGTATCAGAACACAGCCACATCCATTCATCTACAGAGAGTCTATGGATTCCTTGATGTGACACACTGGCAGCCCTGAGTATCTATTATCACTCCTGTGATACGAGATTGTCTACTTCTCCTTGTAGTTCTATCCGGTTTTACTTTATATTTCGTGTTTGGAATTTTGTATTTCCTGGTGAACTGCACATTTTATCATTCTATGGTAGTCATTTGTGTCTCTAGCGATTTTTTTTTTTTTTTATCTTAAGGCCTAGTTTTTTAAATATTAATATGGCTATAGCAACTTCCTTTGGTCAGGATTCAACTGACAGAACTTTCTTTATCCTTGGAGTTAATTCTTAAAAACTAATGTGTACCTTGTTTAAAAAGCCAAACAGTCCAAAAAGCTTCATGATAAACACTTGTAGTTCCCCGCACCATTCTTCACCACGCTTCCCACTCCCTGAAGTCTCCCTTATCAAGGCAAATACTTTTCGACTCTCTCCTTACTTCTAAATAATATGCTTGTACTACAATATTTTAGTTAGTGATTTTTAGACTTGTATCTATTGATTTCCTACTAATGTATGGATTTAGCTGTCTGATACGACTATCCCCTAAACTCTCCTCTACCCATTCTAATATAATTTTTGCGTCAATAATTTGGGGGGAGGGTTCTATTATTATGGTTATGCAATTTTTTAATAGCTGAGTTTTTTTTTTTTATTATGCTATGATTTCATTTCCTTATCTTTTTAGCTCCTGAAGTTGACAATTGCCTTGATGTTTGTTTTGTACTCATTAATAATTTCTGTGCCTTCTTAGGGTTTCGTTTTCTTGGAGGCATGTTCTAAATAATTCCATTCTTCTTATTTTTGGATTCTCTTCAGGCCTGTTGCAGAGTTGTCATCCTGGGAGTCTGTTGTCATCCTAGGTATTCTTCCTTTCCTCTGATTAGGATTCTGTTTGTTAGATTACATTGTCTTACTTTTTCTCGGTTTGCTTAATCTTTCTTGGTTTGTTTGGTTTGATTAAAAAATAATAGGAGGGGCATCTGGATGGCTCCGTCGGTTAAGCATCTGATTTTGGCTCAGATCATGATCTCATAGTTCATGGGTTCGAGCACTGTGTTGGGATTCTGTCTGTCTCTCTCTCCCTCTTTCTCTACCCCTCTCCCACGCGCACTCTCTTGCACGATTTCTCAAAATAAATGAACTTAAAAAAATAATAATAATGGGAGATGTTTCCCTAGTAACTTTTTTGGGTTAGAAAGGCAGTGATTCAATAACTGGTGCAGTAAACCCAGCCCTCGAAATGGTCCTATTCTTTAAAGCTATAGTGATCTAATCTACACTTGTCCTTTATGGCAGTTGCAGTACGAATGTGGGATCTCCCTTCACCATCTTCCTTTACCTTTGCTTCTCTTCTGTGTTGGATTGTCTGTTTTCTGTATGTATATATTCTTTTTCTGTTTTTGGTTTATGCCCTCATTTTGGAAGGGTACGTCCTCCAGTAGCTTCTTGAAAAAGAATGCATGGGATGCAGAATTTTTGAGATTTTATGTGTCTGCAAAAGGGTTTATATTCACACATACTGAGCAGTTTAGCTGGGTATAGGATTGTAGATCGGCATGTTAGTTCAGGAATAGACCCCAATGCACTATAGTTCAAACAAGATAGTTTATTTCTCTCTTATATTGACAGTCCAGGAGAAGCAGGCAGGAAGACAAGGCTGCCCAGTGCACAACATATAGCTTCTTTCTAACGTATTGTTCCACCATTCCCTAGGTCAATCCTAAGCCAATTTACCAGCAACACATCTTAATTCAAGTCCTTGGAAAAGGGAGACAGGAAGTGGAGAGCAAGCAATTTCCTTTAAAATTGTGACCGAGAAAGTTGCACACACTTTGCTCATGTCCTTTTGGCCTCTGTGGGGTGAGGTTATTTTCTGGCTCATCTTTTCACTCAGCACGTTGCCTTTTCAGATCCTAGTTTTACAGAGGGGTCCAGAATCCAACTTTCACGTGAGGGCTCTGGTATTCAATTTCTATGTTCTGTGTGTGAAGGTCATTAAAACCCCAAATTCCAGGCTCCAGAGATCAGCAGCGGCCCTAGCAGCACCAACAGCTTAAGCCCTAGGGTTTCCCAACACCAAGTAGCATGCCCACCCCTCACCACTGCCTCAAAGCCCTGGGTGGACTGGCCCTGCCATCTTGCTGCACACGTCGCCCCCTCTTTTTCACACAGCAGGCTCTAGCCCCTCTGGCTTCCCTGCCATTCCTAGAGCCCACTGTGCTCTTTCTCACCTCATGGCCTTCCCACATGCCATTCTGTCTGCCTGAAAGACTGTTTCTCCAGAGATATCCATCTGACTTTCTCCCTCCCCCCATTCTGCTCAAACACCACTGCCTCTGAGACTTGCACCGAGCACTGCAAGCAAAAATAGACCCTCATCACTACCCTACTACCCAGCTCTACTCGCTCTCAGAACACCCACCACTACTGACATGGTATCGTATTGGTTTGTTCACGGTCTGACTCTCCCACTAGGTGTGTGCCTAGGTGGTTGATTTTAGAAAGTGAATCCAGGGAGGAGTGACAGAAGGAATGTGAACAGAACGATGCAAGGGTGTGTTAGTGAGTCAACCACCCCCAGGATCTTCTGAGGAGACCGAATGGTGGCTCAGAATTCTGTCAGGAGAACAAAAAGGAACCTGTATCCCTCAGCTGCTAGCTCCTTTGGTCAAGGGTAGACCCCACAGTGGTTTAATTCCCCTGGACTTCTGGGTTGCTTATGTCAGAGAAGCTCCAGGCAAGAGGCTTCTGAGGTGAGGCCGTGTCAGACTGTCCCTGGGCAAAGCTGCTGAAAATCCACGTGGAAATGGTCACTGCGGCAGTGGCTGGAGTCAGAGAGGGGCTGAGAGAGACTAGGAGGCAGGGGCCTGGATGGAGATCTCTTGCTGCTTTCCCCAAGCACTTAGATGAGCAGCCGGCATGCGGTAAACACCCACTGAATATTTACTGAATGGATGAAAGGTGCTGCAGTCTGGAGGGTAGGCAAGTAGCAATGAGTCAAGAAAATAAAACTCAAATAAAACTCAGATCCGGAAGATGAGCAGGTTAACTGCACAGCTGCCTTGCAGAGCACGTGTACATCTAAGCAAAAATACCAGCGACAGACATCATAGTAACATTTACCGAAGCTCTTTCCATGGGCCAATTTTCTTGAATACTTGATGGGTCTGGTTATTTAATCCTGTAACGTGAAAACTGACCCGTTTTACCCAGGGGAAACCTGAAGCCCAGGGAAGTCAAGTGACTTGCAGTGACAGGGTAGAGGTAACCACTTCCCTTGAGGGGTGACTGGAGCCCACAGCAAGGCAGTGACTTGCCCACAGTCATGAGAAGTCAATGGCAGAGCTGGGACTAAAACCCAGGTCTCCCAACTCCTGGGCTTGTGTCCCTGTCCCAGAGGTGGCCAGACAGACCAGGGGCTCAGAAAGAATGAGTGGGGAGGAGGGTGAACTAAACGCAGCCAGGCTGAGCAGGGCGGACACTGCCTCCCCAGCTATTACCAGAAGAAGCTGAAGGAAGGCACCTGTAAGGCCCGAGAGATGGAGTCGGCCATAGGCCGGCTGCGGTCCCGGAAGAAGCTTCCCGGCAACCCCCAGCAAGCAGACACCTTGGAAGTCCCGGAACGAAGGGTCCTCAGGATCCTGAGCCGGCTGAAGCAGCAGAACTACGGTGAGGGCCTTGGGCATGGTGAGTTCTCCGCATTCCTGCCCGCCTGGCCTCTCCCTGGGCCCCCGCGGCCACACCTCGTTGCTGCGCGACATGGTTGCCCACGTTGGGCCTACCTGTGGGCGGTAGTCAACGGGCTGCAAACCGCTCCTCCACCTCTGGCTCTCTGACAGGGGCCCCCTGCGCTCTTCCCCCAGGCCTTAACCCTGAGCACATGTTGGTCCCAAGAGCCTCAACTGAGAACGGAGGGTGATTGGCCATCCCAGCTCACCATTTACTGAACACCCACTGGGGTCACTCCCCATGCTGGGACTTCGTACACGGGCTAGAATTTAGCCCTCGCCATCACGTTCACCCCGTTTTACAGAAGAGAACAGTGGGACGGAAGTTTAAGCAACTTGCCCAAGGCCCCACAACTAGCGTGTGTCAGAAAGGGCAGTGTGTACCCAGGTCTGATTCCAAAACCTGTGCCCTTTTCACTGGGCATAATAGCAGGTGCCACCGATTAGATCCCTACTGTGTGCCAAGTGATGGGCTAGGAGCTTTCCAGAGTCTCTCCGGTGTACTGACTGGACTGCCAGGACCCGTCACAAAGACGTGTCCTCCTGTGCAAGCTGTTATTAGCCCTTACACCGTGCTCAGGATTTAGCCGAGTGCTCCGCGCGTTGCCCCTTTAATCAGCTCTGAGAGGTGGGCACCACTATCACCTCCAGCTTACACAGAGGCTCAGAGAGCTTCAGCGATTTGCCCAAACCCACCCAGCTCATTATGTGGCAAAGGTGGGATTTCAGCTGGGTGGGCCAGCCTCCCGAGGTCGGGTGCGCTCTGGAGCGTTCCCCTGACTCCTCCTCCCTTGCCAGCTGCCAATCTGCAGAGCCCCTACGCCCAGGTGCCCTGTATCCCGCTCTATCCGCGGCTGGACAAGAAGATGGCCCGACGGAAGCAGGGCAGCCACTACGTGCTAGATCAGTGTACCCCCACCAGCCTGGGCCCCGACATCCGTAGCCTTTTCTTCCAGTCAGGATCTCAAGGAAGCAGGTGGGTGTCCAGAAGGCAGGGGCTCCAGCCCAGGCCCATCCACCTCCTTCTTTATGAGGCGCTGGCCTAACCCGAGGGGAATCCAGCCTTCCAAGAGAGGATACCTGGGACACTGCTGCTCTAGGGAGGGAAAGGGGGAAAGGACGGAAGCAGTAAGAAACGAACCTTTGTTGAACACTGGGTGCCACGGCGATCGTGCCTAAGTCACAGCACTTACGCCTTCCTGTGCCCAGACTCAGCGGCACATGCTGTCCTTCTCTTAGGCTGGCACCGCCTGCCTTTCCCACACAGGGGGTTTAGCTCTCAAGTCCTTTGCCTGCGTCTGACTCCCGTGTTAGGAGCAGTAGGCAACAGGGACTGCTGGGTGGAGGGAAGCTTCCCCCGCCAGTCCCCTTCCAGGCACTTTGGGGGTAAGAGAAGTCTGGACTTGCAATCAGGCCCCCGAGCCTGACTGCTTGGCTCCATCACTTCCCAGGGAAGGCCTCCTCTCCCCTGGGACACGTGGGGATGGCTCGTTTCCTCCCACCCTTCTCGCCTCTCTCCCTAGGGAACACAACTCAGAGAGCCGAAAGTGGCTCAGCTCTGTGCCGGCTCGAACCCACTGACCTGCGGAGTCTACTCGGGGCAGCTGCTGTCCAAGGCCTGCAGATGGACAGGTCGTCAGGCAGGTACTGCTGCTGAGTTTTGCTTTTGTGGCCTGGTAAGCCAATAAACACCGAGAACCTCGGCCTCTGCGTCTGGCGCCAGGGAAGGCCCCCAGGCTTTCACCCCTCCACTCGGCTCTTGGCCTGCAGGGCCCTGGCTTCCCCCAGGCTTGGGAAACCCTGAAATGAGACACACCTCACGACCCTGCCCAGGGTTAGGGCGCCTGCTAGAGGGGCCCAGGGTGCAAAGTCTTGACCTCCTACGCACTCTCGAAGCACAGGGCTGGGACTCTCCGCAGAGGAGTGTCTCCCCTTTTGGACTAGGATCCCCACGAGGACAGGAAGCATCTCTCCCCTCTTGCTCGAGGGGAGCGGTGAATCTAAGAAAAGTACCTGGGAAAGATTCTGGACCCTGAAAGGGGCAGCCAGACCCTGCAGAAGGGCAGGAGGGGGCCTCAGCCATGCTCTCACCAACGGAACGCCAGGACCCATGGGGGCCCTTCTCTTGAAACCTAAGGGTGTGTGGGTCTTTGCCCCCCAACCCACATGCCACCCCGGGCCTACTTCTCTAACCAAGAGTGAGCTCCTCCCTGGGACTGAGCAGGGGCAGCTCCCCCAGCAGTTAAACAGGCAGGCACAGCAAGAGGTTAGGAGGCCAGGGACTGAAATGAGGACAAGGCTCTGACAAGTTTAAAACATGTATTTAAAATACAATTTATAAAATGCTTAATCTGCCGACTCAGGAGCCCGCGGTGCGGGGTGGGGTGGGGTAGGCAGCTGCCCGCTAGACCAGCAGAGCAGGACTGCAGGGGTGCGGCCCTTCCTCCCATGCCCTTCTGTTCAGACACCCCAGGGGCCCATGTGCACCCCTGGGATCACACGGCCAGAAAACAGGACCCCAGAGGTTTCCAGAGTCTCTGCTTACCAGGGAGGCTGGGGCAGCCCTGCCGGCCCATCCCTGAGCAGAGCATCCCCACATGGGGCAGAGCAGGGTATGGCTGGGCTGGACAGGGCAGGGCGGGGCAGTGGGCTCTGGAAGGGGCTGATGGTAGCAGATAGGGTGTTGCCTCCTGCCTGCAGGTGGGGAGCACCCTGATTGAGTGGGCTGAGAAGGGTTGGTCACCAGGCCCGGACCCCCAGCTCCTTTGGTTATAGGCTGACATCAGAATAGTGGCTCATGGGAAGCGGTTAGCTGGCAGGTCTGAGGCCTGGCTCACGGGGTCAGGGAGGAGCTGGGGGAAGGGGACAGTACCATGAAGGCAGATAAAGGGGCAGCAGCCTCAGGTTTCTGCCCCCCATCCCCCTGGGGTTTTCCAAGCCAAAGCCTGCAGCTTACTTTAAAAAAAAAAAAAAAAAAAAAAAAAAAAAATTAAAAAAAAAAAAAGCACTTAAGGAAAGTTACAGACAACTACCAAAAAAACAAAAAAACAAAACAAAAAAAAACAAAAACAACCCACACACAAAATCCAAACTGTTCTCCCATCTCCCCTCCCGCCTCCCCCCAACACAATACAGTTCATTTTCACTTTTTTCTTTCTTTTTAAAATCTTGCCTGCCACCTCTCCATCTGGGAAGCCAAGGGTACGACCGCTGGTGGCTGGTGGCAGGCACACAGCGGGCAGAGCCGCATCTTTGGCCAGAGGGAGGTGGGAACACCCGTCCCTACTACGTCGTCAGTCCACAGACGCCCATCAGCCAGCCTTCCCATTGGCTCCCGCTAGGGGAGGGGTGGGCAAGAACAGGTGGTCCCGACGGCTGCGCATCGGCACTCCTGGCCGTGCCACCTGGCCTGCCTCTGTGCCCGTCTCCAACCGAAAGGACGGTCTCATCTTGGGCCAGAAACCACTATTACATGAGGGACGGACACTATACATCTAGAATGAGGAAACTCGGTCAGGGCAGGGGAACTACAAAGACAGCAGCCAACTTTCTCCCTTGCCCACGCCCGGAGGGAATCCCTCCTCAGAACGGCCCGTGGGCACAACCCAACGCCCTGTGGGTTCTCCATGACTGAAGTTCTGTTCAGCTCTGCTCGCGGACAATCTCCTGGCTTCTCACGGTTATAAGGCTGTGCTATGAACTAGCTGCTGCTTCAACTGGCAGCCGGCCCTTCCTAAGCGGGAGGTGCAGCGGGCTTGCTGGGCCCGGCCTACATTCCCACAGGGCAAGGCTGAGCGCCAGGTGAACCAAAGGTGGAGCGAGCCTGCAAAACCGAGCTTGCCACCTTGGCCACCACAAGCTGCCCTAATCACAAAACGTCATACCGCCCACTCCAAAACTCATCCACTGAGCGCGGAGGCCATCCGGCTGGCTGAGGGATAAGGCGCAGTGCAACGGAAGAGACCAGAAAGCCTGAGAGGACCCAGATTGTACACACACACGGCTGCTCTGGGCAGTGCCCTCTTAGCCTCTTCCACCTTAAAGGGCCAAAGCAAATCTCTAGGCTCCAGGGACAGAGGGGGAAACTGACTTCATTCCAAGCCCCCGCTCCGGAAAAATGGGTGAAGGGTCGCCTGGGTTTATGGGAAACCAGTCTGTCATCACCAATCTTTGCAATGCACAGCTTGCCTTTTCCCAAATGTGTTCAGAATGGTCTGCTCCCAAGGTAGTGATTTCACAAAGGAAATGTACCAGGAACGGTTACTGAGCTGGGGCCATCCGCAGAGACGGTGCTCACAGACCCTCCGGAGTGGGAAGATCTCTCCACCTTCCGAGCACGCTAGGCAGGAGGCGCAAAGTCCTGGAGCCACTCTCTCCTGGCTCTCCTTGTGCTAACAGCCGAACACTGAGCAAGTCTCACACCCCTTACCTCTGAGCTCGGAGTGCATCTCAGTCCCTGCTCCCTTCTAGAAGGAGCAAGCCTGGCTGGCAGGGAACCGCCCTGAGGGGTATGGGAAGGGGAAGTCTGTTCACTTTCCCTAACTCCCAGAATACTAGAGGTGGGGTTAGCACCCTCCCCCAGGCTCTCTGAGCCTGTAGAGCTAGCTCAGTCTCAGATAGGGCCAAGATGCCCCTGGGACTCAGCTGGGGGAGGGAGGTATAGGCATGGGGTGCTCATCTGTCCTGGGGGCTGCAGAGCCCTGCCCCTTTTCTGGGCGGCAGTAGGAATACAGAAGCTAAGCTCACCAAAAACCTATTGGTTAATGTTTCTAGTGAATTTCCCAGAAACATTTTTAAGTAGACTACCAAACTACCCTTTCTCAATTAAAAATTCATTAAACTGCTAAAACCCCTCCCATGCACTTTTTCTTGCAAATCAGAGATTTGTATAAACAAACAAAAAATAGGAAGGAGAAAAAAAAAAAAAAAAAAAAGAAAGGATATTTTCAAATGGAACTTGCTTTTAAGTGATGAAAGACATGCACTTGGGGGTGGGTGGCGGGAGTTCTCATCTGTGTTTTGAAATCCCAAAATTAATGAGCATGATAAACTGTTATTGCTGGCACTGGCTTTACCCCAAGTGGCCAAGTGGCACTGTCTGACTCTCTACTGAGTCCTTCGCGGGTCCCCCCAACCCTCCCCTAACCCCCACCCTTTCCCTTTCCATTGACTTGGGACAGCCCTTATAGACGTGCCAATCACAGTGGGAAGAGGGGGGGAAGGAGGGAGGTCACAGTGCATGGGGTTCAAGGTCACAGTGGGCGGAGCAAAGGGGATCACAGTGCAAGTAAGTCAGGTCGTTCCCTCTGCTCAAGTCCAGCTGTCTGCCACGGCAGTGCGACCCGTGGCGGACGACCCAAGAGGCGGTGACGGCGGTAGCGGCAGCATCCTTTCCTGCACGCATTTATCTGCGTTGTTTGAAGCCTTGTGACCCATCTGGACCCAAAGGCTGTCTGATCACATTATTGGGCTGCCTGCTGTCCTCGGGTTGGGAGATCCTGGTTGGCCTGGAGGGAAGAAGATCAGAGGGAGGCCTGAAAAAGGACATCAAAGAGGTCCCCAAATCTTTTTTCTTTTTTTTTTTTAACTTTTTTAACGTTTATTTATTATTGAGACAGAGCGTGAACAGGGGAGGGGCAGAGAGAGAGGGAGAGACAGAATCGGAAGCAGACCCCAGGCTCTGAGCAGTCAGCACAGAGCCCGACGCGGGGCTCGAACCCACGAACTGCGAGATCATGACTTGAGCTGAAGTCGGACGCTTAACCGACTGAGCCACCCAGGCGCCCCAAAGACGTCCCCAAATCTTAAAACTGCAGCTGGGGCAGACGCCAAAGCGGCTATCAGCCAATTCTTGCTCCCTGACCTCGCGTCTCTGACATGTGGATTCAGGGAGCCTTGTTCCAAGCTGGGAAGCCCCCATGGGTAGGTGGGGCGGGTGGTCTACATTCACCCTGAGTGCTAACAGCGCTTCTTCCCCGAATCTAGAGGGCAAGGGGAGCGCTCAAGGGCCCATCTTGACCAGAGGCAGTGACCTCAGGCAGCTCAGCCCCCACAGAATCGTGTGGCACAGACTTGTCAGAGTATCAAGCAAAGGTGAAGCCCCCAGAGCAAGAGCTCAGTAGAGGGATCCAGCATCAGCCACTGCTGCCCTCCTGCTTCTCTCCAAATTATGAGGTTAATGGTTGACTCCTATTGACACAGAAGACTAAAAGGGAACAGACTTTTTCTATTCTGCCAAGTGAAGGCTTAGAGAAGAAAAGTCTATCAAACTAACGGAGGGATGGGAAGAAGGTGCAAGCCCCAGAACAGCTAGCCCGAGGAGGCCTCCCAAAGTCGGAAAGAGGCTATTTAAAAAAATTTTTTTTAACGTTTATTTATTTTCGAGACAGAGAGAGACAGAGCATGAACAGGGGAGGGTCAGAGAGAGAGGGAGACACAGAATCTGAAACAGGCTCCAGGCTCTGAGCAGTCAGCACAGAGCCCGACGCGGGGCTCGAACTCACGGACCGCGAGATCGTGACCTGAGCTGAAGTCGGACGCCCAACCGACTGAGCAACCCAGGCGCCCCAAGAAAGAGGCTATTTTAACAAATACTGCTTTAGCTTTAGCAAGAGGTGACACGTTTACATAATGCAACCTCTAGGACTGCAAAGAAAAAAGTGCCAGGGACGAAAAAGGATTCAGAAAATCCAGAAAACGTTACAAAGGGCTATTCTGAGACCCAGAAGATAACATCTAAGCACTTCACGGGGCGCCATCCACTGTGCGAGGTGAGGTTCTCAGAACGCCACGCTCATTTACTTGTACAACGAGTTGACGGGGCAGGTACTGTGTCATCCCATTTCCCCCATACGTTAGGCTATGAGGGGACAGAGAGGTCAGGCAGCCCTAAGTGGAAGGAAATGGTAGATTCTGACCCAAAGTCCATGCCTTTAACCTCCATGCGACACTGCCCCCCCCCCCCCGCCCCCCCGGTGCCTGCAGAGGCAGCCCGCCAGCAAACCACAGCCTCAAAGCTTGCGGTCGTGAGCCAACGCAGCAGACACTGAACTTGCCCACCAGGCCAGGGCCGGCAGCTGGAGCCGCCCTGGTTCCAGCCCCCTCTCTGCCTGCTTCTCATTCCTCCATGTGCAGCCAGGCCGCCCTCCCTTCTCCCCTGTAAGGTGGTCGGGCAGAGTGGTCGACGGTCAGCCCTGCCAGCTACACTCACCTGTCGAGGATGGGCTTCTCCTGTTCCTCCTCGGGGCTGGCACTGCCCAGGATCCGCTTCCGGGCCTCGGCGTACTCTGCCTCCCGCTGTGCTAGGGACTTGACAGGAAGGGCTGGCCTGCTGGTGGAGTTGGGGCTGCTGACCACACCGTTGCTGGTGGGCCTCTTGAGGATGCGGATCTGTGGAGGGGGCCCCGTGGGAAGGCTATCGTCCTGAATCACAATGGGCACTTTGGGAGGAGATTTGGATTTCCTGCTGACAAAGAGCAAACAGAGCTTCACAAGTCCTACCCCTGACTTCGGAGGCCCCAGCCACGTCCCTCAACCACCCCCATCACCTTCCCCTCCCTCCTCCTAATTCTATCCGTTGTTCTCTGGCCTCGGACCAGACAGCAGAACTCTCACTCCTGGGTGTCTCAGAAGAGCAACCTTGCCACAAGCTCACGTCGTCCTCAGGCCTGCTCCTCAGACCTCACCCCAGGCAAACGGGGCGGGAGCACCATCTCATTCTGGGACTTCTACACCCGGGTTCACAGTCGCACCAACCACTGTTTGCCCCTGTGGCAAAACATTTCGTGCCCAGAGTCCAACGAGGTCAGTTAAAATCCCGACTTCCCTACACACAGAGCAGAGTGTGACAGGCTGGAGTAGCAGGAGCCCTTAGCTTAGGGGTCAGCAAAGTGTTCGCTCCAGCCACAGCCTTCCACATGCGCCCACACCAGTCAAACACTACAAAGGAGCCCACTCCACCGTCCTTGCCTGGCATCAGGATAGGATTTACCAAACTGCCTCAGCCTTCTGGTAAGTGACCTGTGCCTCCCAGAGACCAGCTACGCCAGACAACGGGGTCATCTCTCCAGAAGAGGTTCTGAGCAGAGACAGCTCCCTCACCCGGGCTCTCCGGTACCCTGGACGCGGCGGGGCTGGGGTGAAGGGCGATCCTAGAGACAGCGCGTCACACTGCTCAGAGCAGAAGCACGTCCAAGGCTGCTGGGTGTGCACATCAGGCAACGAGTCCACAAGGAGAGGTGGAAAACACCACAGGAGAGGGAAAGAAACAAAAGCCACAAGAGAAAAAAGGGATCCGGGCAGGAGTGACCACTTCTCAGTAGCCACAAAGACCCTCCCCAGAGCAGCCAACTAGCTTCTCTTCAGAACCAAACAGCCTGCAGGGGGCCTGTTTTCAGAGCCGCGGTTGTCAGGAGGGGAAGGGGCTGGTGAACTCAGCTGCCGCCAGGGGAGGTCCCGGCGGGGGGGGGGGGGGGGAGACAGGAACAGTGTGGCAAGGGGACTGTAACCAGACTTCAGTGCAGCTGCTGAGACGAGCAGACAGACAAGGAGCCAGCAATCTGATCAAAGAGGCAGGAAGCCAGGAAACTAGCAGGCAGGCAGGGCATCCCGGCGTCCCCTGGGGAATGATAAGTCCAGAGAGGTCCTCTCCTCCTCCTCCCTGTCGCTAGTCCCTGTGGGAAGCCAACAGGTTACCTAAGCCCAAAGTCAGACTGCTGAGGTCAATTTCACCTGCTCTGAAACCCACCTTCTCCCCTGTCGGGGAGTGGGGGTGGGGGTGGGGGTGGGGTATCCTTAAAAAGTCTTCGAGAATTTCTGAGCATCTTTTCTTCCAGAATACCCCCACAATGCCCTTAGCCACCACGTCACAGAGGGCCCACAGAAATCATCTGCCCAATCTCGTTATGTCACAGAGAAAGAAACTGGTGTCCAGAGGGCAAAACAACTTGTCCCAAACCTCAGAGCAACTGGAACACAGCCAGGCCTAAAACCTAAGTTTTCTGACTTACCACCTCCCCACTTTCTACCAGACCACCTCACACAGGGTACCCACGAAGTCAGAAGGCAGATGCGACACTCCAGCCTTACTCTCAAAGCCTCAAACCACCATGTCCTTGAGGGACACGCTCAGAAGCCTGCCCGGGAGCCTGCCCTGCTAAACCTGATGGCCACCTGGACAATACCACTGACTGCCCAGCTCTCACACGGCAGAGCATGAGCCCTCAGACCAGACAGCAGCCTTACCTCTCCTTTTGTGTGATCTTCAGTTTTTTTTCCAACCGTCTGTCTATTTCCTAGAGGAAAAAAATGTATATAAAAAGTGGAAAAAAATCTCTCTTAGATAAAAACTTATGTCTTTATTTTCAGAGCTAAGGATGGTGTCCTCTGACCAGGGACATTACTGTTTCCTTTGAGGTAACGGATGCAGACCTCCCTTTACTAGACTCTGGGGCTCGGGAACGGACTCCCTGAGGGTTCATCTCCCTCCATCCCCATGGCCACGGTGATAGTTCTAGACCTCATCATGCAGCTGGGTTCTTTGTATAGCTTCCAACTAGTCTCCTAGCCTCCAATCTGTCCTTCACAGAGCCACTCAAATCAACTTTGTAAACACAAATCTGGTTGTTTCCCCATTAAAACCCCCTAGACTGCTTGTCAGATCAAGTCCAAGTTCCTAAGCACGCCTCACCCACACCTTCCTTTATCTTCTGTTCCTGTTTTACATCACTGTGAAACTGAGCTGTTACTAAGCCCCAGAACCCCGCACGCTGATCCACCTTCCCTTTGCCAACTTCCATTTCTCCTGCGACACCCAGCCTGATGTCTGCCTCTCCTTGGTCAAGTCTTCTCCGGTCCCGTGCAGTTAATCACCTGCTTCTCAGACATAAGCTCTCCCTCTTCTACATTCCTTCATAATCACATGTATCACAAATGAATAGCCTTCCCCCCCCACCCCCCACCCCCCCGTATGGACTTGAACTCTGTGACTAGCACCTAGCCAAAGGCCCAGAACAAAACAGAAGTCTCACATCTGGGACACTGGACAGCAGTGAGCCCTCAGGGCCAGGAACTCTGATGCCTCCACGCCCTCATGCACAAGGGTCTGTACACTGGACAGGGGAGCTGTGCACAGAGCAAGCACCAAACCTTCAGGCCCCTTGGCTGTCCCACTGCTTTTTCTTACAAACATCCCACTCAGCTGTCCTCAGTGAGGACAACACCGTTCAGCTACTGAAGAAGGAAAAAACCGTATGAAACAATTAGGTTCTCTCTCTGAAAAAAAGACTTATAATCAGAGTGGTTCTCAACCAGGGGTGGTTCTCCCCACCACAAGACAATTTAGCAATGTCTGGAGACGCATCCCCCCCACCCCCAATACTAGAGGGGACGTGCTACTGGCACCCAGTGGGTAGATAGAGTCCAGGATGCCATGCTGCTAAAATGGCACAATGCACAGAACAGCTCCCACAGCAAAAAACTGCCCAGCCCCAAATGTCAGTGGTGCTGAGGTTGAGAATCTTGACTTATAGGGTATACAGGATTTTCAAAGTTGTTGTTAACTTGCAAAACGTTAACTGCCTTAACTGCCAGTGAAGTCTCTGAAATGCACTGAGATCCACCCCAGGGCCCAGTGTGCAGCCAGTTTCCAGGAATGTTCCCCATGTCCTGAAAAGGGCTATATTCTACAGTTGACGGGTACGGTTCAAGCTAGTTAACTATAATGTTCAGAACTTCTAAATTCTTGCTGATTTGCTACATGTATCGACTCCAGAAAAAAAATCAAAGATTATCTTATAGTAACTTGTCCCATTTGTTATTATGAAATGATCCTTTGCTTTAAAATCTATTATTTAAACTCATAAACATGGAGAACAAACTGAGGGTTACGGGAGGGGGGATGGGCTAAATGGGTAAGGGGCACTAAGGAATCAATCTACTCCTGAAATCATAGTTGCACTATATGCTAACTAATTTGGATGTAAATTTTAAAAAATTAAAAATAAAATTAAAAATAAAAGATAAATTTTTAAAAATCCATTATTTAATATTAATAAAGCCATGCCAAGTTTTCTTTTGGTTAGTATTCCCTGGAACGTTTCCCTATTTTCCTTCTCATCTTTCCACGCTCTTACTTTTGTCTCCTTCTTATAAACACTGTGAAGCTGGACTAACCATACAAAGCCAGATTTCAATCCAGTTTGACACTGACGTTCATTCTGATAGGTGCTGATCTGTGTTTATATGTTTTTGTTTTTATGACATACCCCAAATGTATTAAGGCAAGCACAACGGACTGCATTCTGAGGATCCCCTCAACTCCCTGGAGGGGCTAGGAAGCCACTAGATGGAAAACTCACTCAAGCTTAGAACCCAGGCTGGCACTCAACAACTCTAATGACTGAATGGAAAAGGGACACAGAAATTGGGAGAACGGCCTGGATGTTTCCTGTGAACTAACAGACACGCAAAGAGAATCCACGCCCACAGCATAGTCTGTATCAGAATTAATTGTTCTAATTTTTTTTTTTTTTTTAATGAATACCAGTGTTATAACCTGAGTAGATACTATGTCTCACATTAGTCTGATGTCTATTACCATTTAAGGACTTTTCAAGGCCTTCTTCAAGTAACTCACAGTTTTAAAACTGCACAGTGTTATCGTTTTGCTCCAATCTGAAAATGACACTCCCTACTCAAGTGTCTCCATCAAAAATGCAAGGTTTAACATCTGTGGGATTTAGAGGCCTTCAAACAAGGTCAGAACCAAATGCCTCCACAGTCCAGGCAGCAGAGCCTTGGCTTACAGGGCCAGAGCAAGACCAAACTCAAGATTTTCATGGGAAAGCTCTACATTTTTAAACTTTATTACATGAACTCTCACTTTCATATTACGATGAGGGCCAAGTAAGGCATATAGGCAAAGGAGCCTAACACAGGAGTCTTTTTTTTTTTTTTTTTTTTTTAACTGTGGTAAAATGAATACACATTACTTTAGTTGAATCTGAGAGGTCCCATCCAGGAGACTCTCAGGAAAACAAACTGCTTCCTTTTTTTCCGTACGGCCTCCGGGAAGACAGAATCTGCCCATGCCCAGCAAATGGAGCCTGGGTAGAGAAAAGCCCTTCAAGAGGGCATTATGTATGGACCACGTATGAGTAAATGGGCCTCTGTCCCCAAATTAGAATGTAAGCAGCATCCCTGGCATATAATATAAGCTACTGGCTTTAGAAATAATGACCTATGTCTGGGGCGCCTGGTTGGCTCAGTCGGTTGGGCATCCGACTTCGGCTCAGGTTACGATCTCACTATTTGTGAGTTCGAGCCCCGCCTGGGGCTCTGTGCGGACAGCTCGGAGCCTGGAGCCTGCTTCGGAGTCTGTGTCTCCCTCTCTCTCTGCCCTTCCCCTGCTCGTGCTCTGTCTCTGTCTCAAAAATAAATAAAAACATTAAAAAAAATTTAGAAATAATGACCTATGTCAATATAATACTTTAGGATTGTTAAGACACTTCCCCCAAACACTCATTTTCGGTCACACATCCCTGGTTTGATGGACAAAAGAGCTTTTATCCTGTTCTGTCAGATGAAGGTGATGTGGCTCAGGGAGGTTAAGTTAACATACTCAACGTCACAAAGTAGTAAATCGTAGAGGCAGCCCAACACCTAAGGCCTTTCGGGGCCCTGCCTGATGCTGCTACAACCCCACAAGCGCTTGAATCCCTGGAGATGGTAAAGCCATCGGATGCTGGTCTTCTCTTCCTCATCTCCCCTGAATTCCACACTGCTCTCCGGGACTCCAATAACTAACACTCCCTTCAAGCTCCATCACATCAGGCAGGATGGCTTATCTGAGCTGAGGACGAATTCTTCCATCGGATTAGAGAATGGGATATAAATCCCAACAGCTTCGGTAGAAAGCTGATCCTGACTACGTCCAGATGGCCAGCTGGACACCAGTGTGCCCAGAGCTGGCCCCGCTAAGAGGGAGTGCCCTGCCCGCAAACGGAGAGGGCACTGCAACTCCCTCTGGAGTCTATCCAGGCATCATGAGTCAGTCCATTCTCTTTTTGGACAAGGCCTTGCAAGGGATCTGCTCTCAGTCTCGTGCTCTGAAGAGCTGCACCAAGCCAAAACTTTCCTACCGGGTGCGCTGCAAGGAGAATGCTTGTCTTCTCCAAAGATGCAACAGCCCAGTGGAATTCAAAGGCCCCAGGATGCTGTGTGAGGAAGCGTCTGGATGTGGACCCAACAAGAAACCTTATCACCTAACGGCACCTTCTCTTTTCATGAGGATGAACAGAACTCTGGCCCAAAGTCAAGGCTTCTGTGTTAGAGGCTCAACCTCCACAGGTAGTGAAAGAAACCCATACATAAGCTCATCACTCTATGACTTCTCGGAGCCATGAGGGGTCACCAGGACACAGGCAAGTGTTAGAGCATAAGCATATCAGAGGTAAGGTGCTAAGAAAAGCTTGATTTCCCATGACTTTTCCTGGCTATTTTTTGCCAAGTAGCACTGAGTAGACTCCAGAAGACAATGTGCTGTGTTCTGATGGTGGGGCGGGGGGTGGAGGGGGGGTGGTAAGGGGTCTCCTCTTTGGGTCAAAATCCTAAGCAAAAGGTCTGCTGTCGCAGGGGCACCTGGATGGCTCAGTCGGTTAAGTGCCTGACTCTTGATCTCGGCTCATGACCATGAGGTCACGATCTCACGGTTTGTGGGATTGAGCCCTGCGTCGGACTCTGTGCTGGCAGCATGGAACTTGCTTGGGATTCTCTCTCCCTCTCTCAAAATAAATAAATGTAAAAAAACAAACAAAAAACAAAAATGGTTTGCTATTACTAAACACAGATATCACTTGCCCTGTGGGGCTACATCTCTACTAAAATGAGGTAAACCCTTCTTGGTCCGAGAGAACAAGCAAAACCAGAAGGAAAGGAGTGGAGGCAGGAGGTCGTTAAGAACCACAGTGGGGAGCAAGGTAGTTGTGGACAGCACTGGTCCTTTGTGGGAGGCAAAGGAGAGGCCACGGCCACAGGTGAATGAATCAGACACAACACCTGCAAATTCGACTCACCTGAGGGAAAAAGCACAGCCTCAATGGCTGCTGATGCCCTTAACCTTGGAACGCTTACACTTGGGAGCCCCCTCACCCCCAGAAAGCTGGGGAACAGAGGCATGTGAAGGGAAGAGCAGAGAAGGGACACCTCAGCCTAATCTGTTACGCAGCCACCTCTTTCCAAAGGAACAAAGGAGACACGAGGATAGGGATGAATGTGCAAGGGGAGGCGGGTTACAATGACAGATTCCCTGCTGTGGCACTAAGAGGGGAATGAGAAGGGAAAAAAAGGAAGGTGAGAAGGGGAGCGAAGTGGAAGAAAGGCAAAGGAGAGAAATAAACAGGCTACTCTGGGCCTTGGGGCAAATTACAGCAAGTTCAAGTTCATCATCATCACAGCCATACTCTCAGACCTGAATATTCAAGAAACAGACTTTATCAGTTTACCTAGGGGTGATGGATGAAGCCCTGGGGGACTGATTCAAACTAGCCAAACTTGGGGTGCTTGGGTGGCTCAGTGGGTTGAGCGTCTGACTGTTGATTTCTGCTCAGGTCATGATCCCAGGGTCATGAGATCCAGCTCCACAACGGGCTCTGTGCTTAAGATTCTCTCTCTCTCTGGGCACCTGGGTGGCTCAGTCAGCTAAGTATCCGACTTTGGCTCAGGCCATGATCTCATGGTTTTTGGGTCTGAACCCCACATCAGGCTCACTGCTTTCAGTGCAGAGCCCGCTTCGGATCCTCTGCACCCCTCTCTGCCCCTCCCCTGCTTGAGCGCACACTCTCCCCAAAATAAATGAAAACAAACTAGCCAAACTCACAATAGACAGCAAACAAACCCAAATCCTCTGCTACACTGTGTCCCGCCCTTTCTGGTGCCTGACCTGCTGCTGTCCACTCCCAGCCTCCCCCCAACTCAGTGCCAAAGACGCTGATTACCCTGCTCCTCCACCGCACCCCCTCCTCTGATAACCAGAATCCTTGCTCACCAGTGCGACGAACACAACTTCTAAGAATTCAAGAAACCTTGTATTAAATGGAGGTTCCTGGCCCTGAGTTAGGAAATAACCTCTTTTTATCACCCAAAGTTACTATTTAAGTGACTTTTCTCAGATGATTTGCTTCTCTTTGTCAGTTTCCATTTCAGAAGATGACATTTTCTGATTTTCTCCTCAGGCTCTCTGTGAACCACTGTGTCCCACAGGCTTGTCTGGTCGTGTCCCGCTGTCCCAAATTGGGGAGCACACGTCCACAGACACTGGGGGAAATCTAAGAAGAGACTGAGCCCTGGGTACAGGGTTTCTCTCAGAACTGGAGCCTGACAGATCCTGACGAACATAATGACACCGTTTCAGCAAAACGCAGAGAAGATGCTGGGAAGAAGGCGGGCCTCATCCCAACATGTGTGGCCCCGAACTCCCGGCACGGACGACAGTGCCAGGCTGGGCCTGGTCTCCGGAAGTCTTGGGCAGGACCTCAGCACCCACTCCCCTGGCTACAGGGCCTTCTGTGTGCCCAGCAAGGCACCTGTGTCTCCCAGATCACGCGTCTGGATGGGATTCTGCCTATTCCTGGGAGAGCCTCAATTTCACTTAGGAGGGAAGCACAAGAATTCAGTTACAGACAGCAAAATCTGGTTTAACACTATCAGATAAAACGGGGTGTACTTTTGGAGCACACCGCTGGCCATTTCAAGTCCAGGCGTGCGATCCACACACTTTTCCAAACCACCTTCACACCAACTCTGTTAACTCTCTGTCTCAGCCCCTGCCTTGTTTCTCTACGTCAGTGCTGTGGCAGTGGACAGTGCTTCATCTACTGACCCTGGCCAACCCAGGGAGAGAAGCCCCCAATGTCTTACCACTCCAGGTTTGATTCTACAGCGATGTTTCATTCAGGAACATAGTTAGGTTCAAAACACTAACTCAACTCCTGGGCAAACATGATTGATTAAGTCAAAAAAAAAAAAAAAAAAAAAAAAAGCTTTTTGCTGGTTGGCTCAGCCAGTGGGGCATGCGACTCTTATCTTGGGGTTGTAGGTTTGAGCCTCAAGTTGGGTGCAGAGATTACTCAAAAGTAAAATCTTGAGAAAAAAAAGTAAAATCTTGAAAAAGGCAGAGTTCAGAAGTTGAGAGACAAGACATCCGGGCCATGACTTCATCAGTTGCCCTTTTTTAATACAGACAGGTTAGTCTGTTTGAAGGAACACAGAACACTCCTCCCTTCTCTGCTACTCCCACAGCAAGGAAAACATTCCACGTTAAATGGGTCACTGTGGGGGCACAGGATAGTTTTAAAATGCCCTCCCTAAGGAAGTCTACACTTTGTTAATGTATCTCAAAAGCCACTGTCCTTTTGCTTCACTGTGACAAAAAAAAAGAAAAAGAAAAAAGTTGGAGGCAAGCATTTTGTGGCAAATTGACTGTAAGGTAGGAGACGTGCCAGATGCTGGATGCCCAGAGATAAGGCAACCTCTGCTGAAGAGGAGAGCCCAGCCAGGAGGGAGAAGACTGGTAGGGAACCACAGTCGCTGTGGTAGCTGTACAGACAGCATTGTGGAAAGAGAAATGGGGAGGTGGTGAACCTGTTAGGAGTCAGAGAAAATGGCAGAGACCTAAAGAACAGACTTTCAAGAAAAAGAGAGAGGCATAGAAACACTGGGGAGAAAGAGGATGAAAACATGAATAGAGGGAAAGGAAAATGGGGAAAAAAAGGGACCCCAAACAAGAGATAACTTCAACTGCAATCCATTGGATTTTACTTGAGCTGCATTCAGCAAAGGTCTTTATTAGCTGGTATCCATGCCACTTTTGAAAAGCTGCTGCAGAAAGCCAGCTACACTTCCCAGGACTAGCCAGGTACAGATTTGAAGAAACCAGGGGCTCCAGAAAACCATGAAGGGCTTGGAGGGGTGGGGAGGATATGCTGTAGAGACAAGACAATTCTCACTTGCTTGGAAGGGAAGCCACTTCCCACTTTCCTTCCCAAGTTCCCAAGGCTTTCAGGAGCTCTCTGCACCTGCCCAGGAAGAGGAAATACTTTGGGCACATTTTCCAGCCACGCCGCCCAGTCCAGTGGCCACTGCCACACGTGGCTGGTGAGCGCTTCACACGTGGTCAGTCCCAACTGAGATGTGCTGTAAATGCCGAATGCACAGCAGACTTCCCAGACTTATGACAAAAAAAAAAAAAAAAAAAAAAAAAGGTGTAAAACAGCTCATTAACATTTTTTCAATATTGATTATGTGCTGACCGTGATACTATTTGGGGTATGCTGCATTCCATTTAAGATATTCAGGGGCGCCTGGGTGGCTCAGTTGGTTGAGCGTCCGACTTCAGGTCGTGAACTTGCAGTTTCTGGGTTCGAGCGCCAGGGCAGGCTCTGTGTCTCCCTCTCTCTCTGCCCCTCCCCTGCTCGTGCTCTGTCTCTCTCTCTCTCAGAAATAAAATAAACATTAAAAATTTTTTAATTTAAATATTCAAATTACTGAATTTGAGCCAGAGTGCCTGGCTGACTTAGTTGGTAGAGCATGCGAGTCTTGATCTCAGGGTTGTGAGTTCAAGACCTATGCTGGGTGTATAGAGATTACTTAAATAAATAAAACTTAAAAAAATATTAAAATCCACTCTACCTGTTTCCTTATACTTTTTAAATGTGGCTTTGGGGAAGTTTTAAATCACACGTGTGGCTAACATGGGACTTCGCTTAGACAACACTGCTTGAGATACAGTCTTAGAATAAGATGTATCTGTTATACATTTAATATTTCAGCAACTAGCTGGGGCGCCTGGGTGGCTCAGTCCATTGAGCGTCTGACTTCGGCTCAGGTCAGGATCTCTGTTTGTGAGTTCGAGTCCCGCGTCGGGCTCTGTGCTGACAGCTCAGAGCCTGGAGCCTGCTTCGGATTCTGTGTCTCCCTCTCTCTGCCCCTTCCCAGCTCATATTCTGTCTCTCTGTCTCTCAAAAATGAATAAACGTTAAAAAAAAAAAAATTCAGCAACTAGCAACTGAGCACCTTAGGGACCGAAGAGGCAAGGGGCATGCCGTTTACTGATGTAAACGCCACATATCCTACTGTGGCGGGTCCTGTCATTTTGGTGTGCCAGCAACCAGCACTCGCCCAGTGCCCAACGTTCAGCCCAGGCCCTGCTCTAAGTGACACTCACAACTTCATCAATCTTGCTCTCTACACCCCCCCCCCCATCCTGCTGAAACTTGCCGGAGTCACCAATGACCTCAACGGTCAATTCCACACCTTCACTTCACTCAGCCTCTCAGCAGCGTCCAACACTGCTCGCTGCTCCCTCCTCAAAGTACTGTCCATCCCAGCCTGCCGGTCCCCTCCCAGCTCCCTGGTAGCTCCTCTCATGCCCACAGTTAACGTCCCCTGTACAGGACAGGCTCCTCCTCCTGTCCAGGCCCCCGAGGTTGGAGAGTCTGCACCTCCCCTCCTCCGTGACTCCACTGGCTGATTTGGCGACGGCACCTGGTTCCACGGCCTTCCACACATCAGTGGGTGTACGGCTGCCGACTCACCACCCCCACTCTGATTTCACAAGGGACCTAAACTCCCCAGGCCCCAAACCAAACCCTTGACTTCATTCACTCCCCCAAGCCTGCTCCTCCCACACTCCCTCTCCTCACCCCGCTTCAGAAACCCCAGTCTTCTGGCAGCTCTGATGTCTCTTTCATCCCCCACGTTGGTTCTACTTGCAAAACAGATCCCGAATTTTCCCAACGCTTCTGCTACTGTGACCTCCCTGGTCCAAATTACCACAGCCCTTGAAAGGACAGCTGAAATGGCATCTTCAGTCTGTGTTCCCACTCTTGCCCTTACGGTTTATTTTACACGTAACAACCAGAATGAATAATCCTTTTGAAAACCAAGTCAGCCTCTGCTCAAAACCCTCACATGGCTTCCTGTTTCAAGGTAATACCCACCACAGCCTACTAGCCTCTACGGGATCCGGCTCCCTGCTACCTCTGGGCCACGCTGTTCCTCAAATAAAACAAGCATGCTCCAGCCTCAGGACCTTTGCACTTGCCGTTCCCTCTACCTGGAATGCATTTCCACCAGCTTCTTCTGCACACTTGCTTTCTCACCCCCTTCAGGTCTCTCTGCCTATCTTTACTGAGGCCTCCTCTGACCTTCCTCCCCCTGCACTCCCCACACACAATGGCACCTCTGCCAGTCACTTTCTACATTCTTTATCTCTCTTATTTTTCTTCATTGGGTGCATATATAAAAACATTATTGTTTATTTTTCTCCACTAGAAAGCAAGTTTTAGGAGAAGAAAGTTCTTTCACTACAGTTGTCCATAGCTCCTAAAACAGTACCCAACACATGAATTATGAACCATCCTGTGAAACAGGGATTTTAGAGATATAGCCCCATTTTGGGGTGCCTGGGTGGCTCAGTAGTCAGTTAAGTGTCTGGGTTCAGCTCAGGTCATGATCCTGCGGTGAGTTCGAGCCCCGCATCAGGCTCTGCGGTCTCAGCTTGGAGCCTGCTTTGGATCCTCTGTCCCCCTCTCTCTTCCCCTCCCTTGCTTGCACCCCCTCTTTCAAAAGTAAACATTAAAAGAGGGGCGCCTGGGTGGTTCAGTCGGTTAAGTGTCCGACTTCAGGTCATGATCTCATGGTGAGTTCGAGCCCCACGTCAGGCTCTGTGCTGACAGCTCAGAGACTGGAGCCTGCTTCAGATCCTGTGTCTCCCTCTCTCTCTGCCCCTCCCCCACTTGTTCTCTGTCTCAAAAATGAGTAAAATGTTAAAAAAAATTTGTTTAAAAACATTAAAAGAGAGAGAAAGATAGCCCCATTTTACAAATGATTTACAAACCAATTCTGAGAGGTTACGTACTTTGACCATGGTTCCACAACAGTACAGAGGGGAGCCAGAATCTGAACTGGGTCTATCTGGGTCTGAACACAGCAACACTACCTGTGTTCCCAGTAAGAGCTGAGGCTGTCACACGCATTTGTCAGCAGTAGTGGTGGTGGCAGCACACTCCAAGCACCTGCTGCAGGTGTGTGTAAGGAAGCCTCTGGCCCTCCCTTCACCACCTCACCCTCACCATAATCCATGGGACATACAACAGCCATGCTGCATGCTCAGGGTTAAATGACTTGCCTAAGGCCACTCGACTTGTAAGTGACAAAACTGAATCCTAAACCTCAAGAGGAAGAAGCAAAAACGTTCAGGAGTGGCTAGCGGGTGGCCACAGGAACTACGAAGGTAGGATAAAGGCAGACAGGGAATATCACCCTGCCTAATCTGCACCCCAGGCCAGGCCAGTGCAAGCTGAGGGCTTCTAAGGAAGGGCTACAGCAGTGGCAGACCACAACCAAGTCCAGACCTTAAGTCTGCGAAGAAGTCCCCTAAAAGAAACAATTCTTCAGTACAGAACAAGTCTGGTGATATAGACGTATCCCAGGATGGAGGGCCTCAGAAGCTGAGAACTGCAATCTTGAGACACTGTTTCCTTCTGCTTCCAGTGCCTCTTCAAAGAGTCTCCATGGGGGAGGGAATCCATACAACCCTTTAGCTTAAAAGCGGAGAACGGGCAGGAGGGGGAGTAGGGCGGCGAGCCCTGACCCTGGAATAAAATAATGGGTAGAATCTAACGGGGCTCCCCTTTCTCTACGCTCGTTATTGCCTTTCCCTTACAATTCAAAGAAAACTGTGTATTAGTTCTCAGGGGGAGCAAGAAAGAGACCTCTCAGCCAGTCTTAGGAACCTGCCACTCTAACCAGGCAGAGACTCTACTGGAGTGGCTGGGGAATGCCCTCATGCTCACGACCACCGTACTCGCTACTCCAACATCCGCCTGTGTGCTCCATTTAACCCTCACTGCCAGGCAAGGAGGATTTTATTAGCCCCAGGTGACAAAAGAGGAAAAGAAGTTGAGAGAAAGGTAGGCAGTGATCTGCCCAAAACCAGACCTGGCACCTCAAGAGTCAGCCTAGCCTTCGGACTTCTGTTACTGCCATGGATGGAGGAAATGGGTCACTAACTGGCAGAAGTGACCTGCTCTTTCCTCCTTTTATAAAGACAGCAAGGCTCCTCTCCCAGGAGGAAATACAATGCATTTGGACACTGGAGGATGGAACAAAGTCATTCTTACCTCCTCCCTACACCACCAGGAAGTTTCATCCAAAGGCCCAAGGGCCCTGTCATCAAAGGCTACTTAGAATCATGGCACTAAGCAGGGGCAGCAAACACAATGCCTCCAGGTCGAGCCAATAAAGTAAGCAGGAAGGATCACAACAGGTCGCACAATACATAAAGTGGGGACTACAGAGGACAGGAGAACCACCAAGGCCCAGGGAAAAGCATTCAAATTCAATATGTAAACAAAGCGTGCACCCCCCGAAAGTACATAGGCTGAATACCCAAGAGCCGCCAGTCTGCAACTACAGATACAGGGATCCTTAAGATAGCAAGCAGAGTGGTTAAATCTTTCAAGAGATGTGAGCAAAAGATATTTATATTATGTCTTTTCACTTGGCCAGATGTTATTTCCCAATTATGATCAAGATTTCAACGAGCATGTCATTTGCAGTCACTGTTTTTAGTGTTACATCGACAGCAGGGGTGCCTTCCTGGCTCAGTCAGTGGAGCATGTGCCTCTTAATCTTGGGGTCAGGAGTTTGAGACCCACATTGGGTGTGGAGGCTACTTAGAATTTTAGGGGCACCTGGGTGGCTCAGTCGGCTGAGTGTCTGACTTCAGCTCAGGTCATGATGTCGTGGCTTGTGGGTTCAAGCCCCGCATTGGGCTCGATGCTGTCGACACACAGCCTGCTTTGGATCCCCTGTCCCACCCCTTCTTTCTGCCCCTTGCCCGCTTGCACTCTCTCAAAAATAAATAAATCTTTAAAAATAAAATTAAAGTTTAAAAAGTTTTGTTTTGTTTTAAATTTAAAACAACAACTGACAGCAACTGTGTCCTTTTGGCTCTTGGGAACCAAATTCAAGTTTCTCAGAGGCAAGAAATTTATCAACTCATCATCAGACTACAGAGGCAGAAGGCCAATCCCAGGTGAAACAAATAACAATACTTCAAAGGAACTAGCAACTAAACATCCTAAAGCAGTTAACTGGTTAATTATCTGCTGAAAAGCAAAGGTAAACAAACAGTCCAAAAAGGTCCCTAAGAGTGTGGGCTCAGGATGCCAGTGGCTGAGCTGAGACCGACCAAGTGATTTCCTCTCCAGGACACTAGGAATAAAAACACCTACGCATCACCAGGTCACGGAGACTGACTGGGATAATGAATGTGAAAATGCGCTCCGCAAAGCCTGTAGTGAGCCCTTAAGACGCTATCTAAGAAGTCCTTCCAAAAGAGGCCAGCAGGATTTGGGAGTCTGTGTGGGCTTACGGGCGGAGCCCACTCACCAGTGAGATGTGCAACTGGGTGGCAAAAACAGCACTGAGAGCTGGAGGGTCACAAATGCTCGTATTGGGCCAAGAATATGCCAAATGCCAGAGCATAAGGGCTGGGAATTTGGCTCTCAAGGTCCAGGAAGAGTGAGGACAACCTTGACCTCTCCAGACTCGAGTTCGAACAGTCTAAGGATCACAACCCTGAAGAATGCAATTTCAACCGTACATATTATTCCTTTTAGGAAGGAATGACTGTAATTTCCTGTGTTCATTTTATAAGGGAAAGAGTTTTGGGTGCACGGAGGGGATGACTTACTGGGAGGGACATCTTGAAATGTCTTAACCTCAGGGATGAGATTTTTTATCTACATAAAGACTGAGGTCAGGATTTGTTGTTAATTTCTGCGGTGGTGGGTTTTCACCTCTATCTTCCCATCAAACATCCTGCATGGAGCTGAACGTTACAGAGAAGGATGCTTGGTAGAGGCTACCAGTTAAAAACCCTTCAGCAAGAGAAATCTCTATGGTTACTACTACACACACACACACACACACACACACACACACACATTTCATTCTGTATTTTGGCCACAAATGTAAGTAGCTAAACTCAGTCTTCTCCTAGGAAACCAAGTCAGTAACTGTCCTGACAGAAAATAATTTCTATTCCTGTGGGGCAAGCGTGCAGGAAAGAACACCCCACTCCTTGGTGAAGGCTTCTACCTGATACAGCCAGAAATGGACATTACCTGTGGGGAAGCCACTGCAGTGTAAAGGTGGAAACTGGAAAGAAAGATGTAGCCCCAAGAATACATCTGAGTCATCAGATCTAGACAACAGCGCCTTTTCTCTTGCAGGGATTTACCAAAAGCTTTACAGAGATACACTAAGTTCTCTCCTGTTGTAGAAGTTAAAGCAAGTAGGTCTGTGACTGCATCTCCAGCCCACAGCAACCATGGCAGCTGTCTCAAACACCTAGAGCATGCTGGGAACAGGCCCCCCAAGCAGCCTCAATGAAAGGAGCAGAGGGGTTACTCGTGAAAAGTGCATGACGGTTTCTTTGAAACCATAACGAAACAGACCTGTTTCCAGAATCACAAGGACAGACTGCTCAGCATGATCATGTCTCAACCGGCCAAATGCTTTATAGAAGGCTGCTCTGAGCAAATCACAATCCTTAAGACCCAATCTTCCCAGAAAGAACTGGAACAGCTTAGAAATGGCTCCTTCAGGGGCGCCTGGGTGGCTCAGTCAGTTGGGCGGCCGACTTCGGCTCAGGTCACGATCTCGCGGTCCATGAGTTCGAGCCCCGCGTCAGGCTCTGTGCTGACCGCTCAGAGCCGGTAGCCTGTTTCGGATTCTGTGTCTCCCTCTCTCTCTGACCCTCCCCCGTTCATGCTCTGTCTGTCTCTGTCTCAAAAATAAATAAACGTTAAAAAAAAAAAAATTAAAAAAAAAAAAAAAAGAAATGGCTCCTTCACAGGCATGGGACACCTGGATTTGTACTTTCCAATACCACAAATCTTAAATGCCTTCTTTACTATAAGGACAAAGAAATCAGTACCAGGTAGCCCCGAAATAACTGTTATCTGCCCACTACCCACAGCTATGGTAAATATTCCATAATGACAGCAGTTACAGGAAGTGCTAAGGACCCCAAAGTAAGGTGCAAGCCATATGCTCCAGGAGGGAGAATGGCCTCTTCTCTAAAGAATAAGAAGTAAATCAGGCAGCTCTTTCTGCCCATGGGTCCTGTCCCCATGCTTTAATAAAATCACCTTTTTGCGTGCACATGCACACGCGCGCACGCCCACACACACACACACACACACACACACACACGAAGTAAATCAAAGTTCTTATCTCTTCAATTAAAATCTATGCCAGGGATGCCTGGATGGCTCGGTTGGTTAAACATCCGACTGTTGACTTGGGCTCAAGTCATGATCTTCTGGTTCGTGGGAACAAGCCCCATGTTAGGCTCTGTGCTGACTGCATGGGGCCTGATTGGGATTCTCTCCCCCCCTCTGTCTTTACCCCTCCCCCATGCGAGCGCTCACACGCACGCTCTGTCTCAAAATAAGTAAATAAACAAATATGCCACTACTCTGCTTTAAAAAACAAAATTAAGCCTTCAAAGCTCTCTTGTGCTGTAAGGACAAAGTCCAAGCTCCCCAGAACCAAATACAACGAGGCCCTTCCCCATCTGGCCCCTGCATACCTCTCTGGCCTCGTCTCTTTCCATTCAGCCCTGCCAAACCCTTACCCCACAGCCAGAAGGAAGTATTTGTAGCTCTCCCAATGCGGCACATTCTTCTCTTGCTGCCTATACACATCCACATTGGTCCTACGCTCTACCCACCCCTCCCAGACTTTCTACGGCTTAATTCAAGTAGTCTGAAACATCACCTTCTTTCTACAAGACTGTCTCTGATCCCAGCTATCGCACCCCATCTATGCCTCTTCTAAAGAAAAGCGCTGCTTTACCCATCTGACTCCTCCACTGGCCTGTGCCCAGTGCCTGATACACAGTAGGTATTTGGAGTTTACTGACACTTTCTTACAGACTTATATGGCATCCAGCATTGCTGATGGGGTAATGTTTAGAGGTTCAGTGAGGGTAGAAAGTAAATATAAATTTGAATTCTTAGTCCAGAAGAGGGACTAGTCGTCCTTTAACTTAAGATACATTTTCTTCCAATTAGTTACATGACTTGCCTTTGGCAAAGGACAAAAGGCAACTTTGAGATGCAAAGAAATCAGAGAGGCTGCCAAAGCATTACAGCTACCAGTCCAATTCCATTTATGTACCATCTGCCTTCCCCTAGGATCAGGTTAGCCCATTACCAACAAGATGGACAAGGTTATGCCTTTTTTTGTTTGTTTTTTTTTCCCCTAAACATGTGAATATATAAAGCTTCAAAGTGTCAGAAACTGAGCAAACTGTTGATCTGATTTTTTTTTTTTGGCGCACAAAAAAAAATTTTCCAATTACAAAATGCTCTATTTGTCCCTTGAGATGTGCTTAAAACAAAGGACAGAATTTAGAGTTTGAATCAAAATTAACTCAATTTACATTTTCATTTCTCCCAAAGGCAGTATATTTTTAAAGAAACATTTCCTTAGTGGGATGTAAGTTATATTCCTTGAATTGTCCTTTGATTGGCAATGTGACTCTTTGGGAGGAAACAGGAAAGGAATAGTTCTATATCAAGTCAGTGTTCACCACATTAACTAAAAGCAAAAGGCAGCCAATTTACAGAAAATTTGGAGTATTTCTCAATTTGGAGTCTTCCCCAGAATGACACAATAGGACTCAATATTGAGTATTTTGAAAATATGCAAGAAAAAAACGATCTCAGATGTACTGACACGTAAGAAATTCCAGGGGCACCTAGGTGGTTCAGTCGGTTAAGCATCTGACTCTTGATTTCGGCTCAGGTCATGACCTCACGATGAGATTGAGCCCTGCAGTGGGCTCTGTGATGATAGCAGGAGCCTGCCTGGGATTCTCTCTCTCTCTCTCTCTGCCTGTCCTCCACCCCCAACACAGGCAGGTGCGGTCTCTCTCAAAATAAATAAACATTAAAAAACAAAACAAAACCTCCAGTATGACATCAACATTTTTTTGTGGTGCTGAGGGCAGGGATCACCCAAAAGCCTCTATTTTGAAGGATCAGAACTACCTCCAGATAATATAAAGATTGCGTGTTCACTTAAAAAAACTGTCAACCCCCATTTACTAGCCTTCTCACCATCCAGATTGTTTTTTTGGAAGGGTGAGTGCGTAACACTCATTACCAAGTTTCAGTTGTTAGAAAGGATCACTTGAATGTTAGAAAGGATAACTTTTACATATGCAACTGGCTACATGTGAAAGACATGTACAGTCAGTTGGTTTCCCAGTGACGTGGACACAGCACATCATCC
The DNA here is from genome assembly GCF_046562875.1 of Panthera onca. Taxonomy (NCBI): domain Eukaryota; kingdom Metazoa; phylum Chordata; class Mammalia; order Carnivora; family Felidae; genus Panthera; species Panthera onca. The sequence goes on from NC_138346.1 coordinate 209,557,210, forward strand.
CATCTCTGGCACCCTTCCTTCAAAGGTGCACATTTACAAAACCGTTTGTGAAATTCAAAGAGGGAATCAAATTCAAGAAAGCCTTCAAATATAAGCCGAAAGCAAACATATGAAAAAATAAAGGTAATGTCCAACTCCCAAGTCTTCCACAGGTCCCAGGAAGGGAGACAGCAAAATGCTACAGAATGAACTCTGCCTTGGGAGTCAGATAGGCTTTGGTGTCAAAACCCAGCTCCCTACTTACTATCCGTGCGACCTTGAGCAAGACAGGTTATTCTCTCAACTTCAGTTTCCTTGGTTATAAAAGGGCAATAACTACAGATTATTTCAGTGGTTCAGTTACATAAAAGATATAGAAGGAACCTGCATTTTGCTCCTATGTCAACAAGGCAAGGTTTGGGTTCCATCTCTGTACCGGGCACTTCTAAAGGGTTTTACTAACATATAGTCAAAAGAGTAGTGGACAAACATCAGAAAGATCTAAGTTAAATCCTACATCCCTGGGGTTCATTCAGCTGTAAAATGTGGGACTGGGCTAGCTGATCCTTATCTGTTCTGAAAAACACAAGTAATCCACAGATTTCTGAATTCTGCATTGATTTTTGTTTTTATTTTCTTAACATGAAAAACTCATGTCTCTTGTAAACAGGTCAGAAAAAACAAAGAAATGTCAAGATGCTCAAGACACTTATCATTTGAGCCACATTCAAATTACAGGCCAGGCTTTTTTTTTTTTTTTTTTTTTGCAGGAGGGTGTACATGAAGGATGTCTGAATGCTGCACTCATATTAGTGGTAGGTAATAAATGCCTGTACCCGGAAATTTTGCATTCTATAGGACAAAGTCACTGCTACACACACTGTCCAGCACATAGAGACACTCAAAAAATGTTTGCTGAATAAACACTCAGACGACACCTGTTGCTCTCTATAAAATCTTTCAATCGTTCTCCTTACTCAAGTCAAAATCCAAGAAAGATGGTCAGCACATAAGAACTGTATCAAATACCTTCTGAACGAACTAATCCTTCAAGTTCTTAATTGTGCTAAGCGGAAAAACATAAACATCATGAAAGAAATGCTGAACCACGGGAAAAGACTACGAGCGAAGCCAAGTTTCAACATTCCCGCAGAGATACCCTCTGCAGCCGGGTCAATTTCTCCGCCTCTTCCAGCTCTGATGAGCACCCTCAAAGGCGCTTGGGGGAAAATAAATAAAGAAAGAAAAACAAAACTCCTGTTCTACCCTAGTACACTCAGCTCTCCGCGCCCCACTCCCAACACATAAACCTTGAAGGTGGAGGTCACTTGAGCCAACACTGAACAGACACGAACGCCGGGAGGCCAAAAGGCTATCTCCGCATCTTCCCAAGGGTCACCACTGAACCACAAACTCTGAAAAGACCCAAATTAATCACAAACCTAAGAGGATTGGCTCCGGCTGTTTCAGCTTGGGATAAACTATTTCCCTACAGCTTCTAGAGTCAAACAAAAACTCCAAAAGCAAAGTCGAAGGGTCCATTTCCCCCCTCCTCTCCCAGGAATGCGGCTACTTTACAAATCGCACCCCTCCCCCCTCCCCCCCCCCCCCCCCCCGAACCCGGGCAAGTACTCTCCAAGACCTTCGCCCCGGGCCCAGATCGCTGGGTGGGTCCCCGGGGAGAGGGGCTGCCCACCGGGCTTTCGGTTGTTCTGGCGGGGTCCCCGGGAGACCCGCCTGCAACGGGCTCTCAGAGTAAAACTGAAAGAGAAAAAAAAAAAACCCAGACTCGCCCACCGTGGCGGAAGGCGCAAAGCAATGGGGGATTTTAGCACAGAGTGGAGGGGACCAGAGACGACTCAATTTCCCCGCCTGCCCTCCGCTGCTCTTCTCCGGAGCCCGGCACGCCGTCCCGGTCAGCACAGCCCCCCCCCCCCCCCCCCGGTGTGTCGCTCCTCATCAGAGCACATGAACTTTAAAATGGTGACTCGGGAGGGGGGGTGGGCGGCGACAGGAGAGGAAGGGCCAGAGAGTCCCGGGAAGAGCTAGCGGGCGCGGGGGCCACGCAAAGAGGCCCTGGATGGCGGGTGGGGCGCCCCGGGTGACGCACACGTCGGGGGGGATGTAGGGAAGCGCACCCGGCGAAGGTGGAGGGAGAAATGGAACGCGGCCCCTTTAAGAGGCCTTCACGGCGCTCAAGGACCGGGGGCCTCTCCTCCACGCCCGGCCCGGCGTGTGGGGCCCTTCCTTGGGGAGAACCATCCCCAGGCCCGCTCCCCGGAGGCTTCCCTCACGCCAGGTCCCGCCCGGCCCTGCCCCGCGGCGGCGGCTCCTCCTTACCCCGCTGTCTGCCGCCTCCTCCCAGCTCTCAGCGACCTCCTCATCTTCCATCTTACTCGCCGCTCTCCCTCCTCCCCCACCCCCTCCCCGCGCCTGCGCCCTGAAGCGCGCCTCCGTCGCGGGCGCCGGCACGCAAGGCTTTACTCAATGGACCCCGCCCCTTGCCAAGCCCGGAAGAAGCGCCTGGCCAGCGCCCATGAGCATCGAGAAAGCCATCTTGGAAAAGGGCAGAGGAACCAGAAGGTTGCCATTTTTCTTAAGGGCAACGTGTTAGCTCTTGTACTCAATGAGAGAGTCCACATGAAGTCATCGTCCTGAGTAGGGAAAGTGTGTTCTTTGGAACCATCTTTTCTAAGGGCAGGCAATTACTGAGAACCTTTTTTTTTTTTTTTTTTTTTTTAAAGTGACTGGTAATCTTCATGAACTGCAGATGACGTATTTTTTTTTAAATTCTTAAAATATTTTTATGCCTCAATAGAGGATGAAAAACATCTGATGCATAACACATTTTGTTATTTCTATGTGATAAGGTGAAAATCGTTACAGTTTTTCCTTCACATAAAGCATATTCCAAGCATCTGTTAACTAAAACGGTAGTTTTAGTTGATAATACTGCACGTGAGCTGGCCAACCAGCACCACAAAAGTTCTCCTGAGTCTTCAATGACAGATACAAACATTAGCATTTCCTTAAACATTTATTTATGCATCTTCCTAAACGGTATTCCTGCTTTATTTTTCTACAGTACAGAAGTAGAGACCTTGAACTTTAAAGTTCAACTTTGGACACTTCCAACTTGAACAAGTTTGTGCGATCTTATGCAAGTTACTTGTGGGTTCTGTGCTTCAGTTTCCTCAAGTGTAAAAAAAAAAAGATAATAATAGTAGCTGCTTCAAAGGTAGATTGTAAGAATTAAACTAGTTACTATGCTGAGAAGCATTGGACAGTGCTTGACCCATAGTAAGAGTTCCAAGGGTTAGCTATTATCATTGTGAGGGTGCCTTGCCTCCCTAAAAAAACCCTGCAATTCTCTAATCATCCTTTCTTTCCCAAAACACAAAAAAGGGGGAAAGCAAACACCATGTGTTTTTATTCTCACTGTCATATTCCCATGGGCTCCCCAGTTTTAAAAACCTGTCATTTGGTAGTGGTGCATTTAGTTATTTGTAATCAAATTACCTAACTTGGAATGTGTTTCTTCTCATGTTTTTAGCACGTCATTAATCTTTCTAAAGTAACAGCTTCCTGTTGAGAATTTTTTATTCTTTTTTTTTTTTAAGTCTATTTACTTATTTTGAGAAAGACAGAGACAGTGTGGATGGAGGAGGGGCGGGGGGGGGGGGGGGGCTTGAACACACGAAACCAAGATCATGACCCGAGCTGAAACCAAGAGTTGGACACTCAACCGACTGAGCCACCCAGGTACCCCAAGAATTTTTGCGATTTGCATTCCTAATAATTATTATATAAACTGCAATCATGTGTTAAATGTTACTAGTTTTTATTTAGAAGTTAAAGTGACATGCTTACTAATTCTGGTTTCATGACTTCCTGTCTCTGAAATATGGATAATCTCTGGGTATGTCCTCAGTCCATGGTTTTTACATAGATGCTCATGATGTAAGCTCCCTACTGAATGCTAAAGACTCCCAAAGTTGACTTCCAACCCTGACCTGACCTGGTGTTACCAATTCTTTTTTTTTTTTTTTTTAACGTTTATTTATTTTTGAGACAGAGAGAGAGACAGAGTATGAACGGGGGAGGGGCAGAGAGAGAGGGAGACACAGAATCGGAAGCAGGCTCCAGGCTCTGGGCCATCAGCCCAGAGCCCGACTCGGGGCTCGAACTCACGGACCGTGAGATCGTGACCTGAGCTGAAGTCGGACGCTTAACCGACTGAGCCACCCAGGCGCCCCACCAATTCTTAATCTAGGCTTCCTACTGGCATCTCCACATTGGATATTCCATTAGCAATTCAAATTCTCTACGTATAAAATATAATAAAATATTATGAACAGCCTGACCAATGTCAGAGAAAAAGCATTTTGTCTTGTTCACTCTCTGGAGTTATGTTTACTTTGTTGGGTTTTTTAAAAAAGATTTTATTTTTTTTTTTAAGTTTATTTATTTATTTTGAGAGGTGGGGGTGGGGGGGAGGCACACTTCAGGGCAAGGCTGCAAGATCATGACCTGGGCCGATATCAAGAGTCGTATTCTTAACCAACAGAGTCACCCAGGCACGCCTAAAGATTTTTATGTTTAAGTAAGCTCTCCACCCAATGTGGGGCTTGAACCTACAACCTGGAGATCAAGTGTTATGTGCTCTATGGACTGAGCCAGCAGACACCCCTGGAGCTATATTTACTTTGAATACATTCTTCTGTGAACCTGTTCTCTTAAGTGAATTATCCTGACTGGGCCTTGGGAACAGCAAGGAGGATGAGATTGTCTATCAGGCCTCACCAAAGTCTCACTCTTGAGGTTTGATTAATTTTTCATCATTGCAGCTGATGTGCTTTTTTTTTTTTTTTTTTTTTTTTTAAGGCTTTGTAGTTGTAGAATGTTACCAGCAGAGGGAGATAGTTTCTTACAATTTTGTTATATTTGCCATTGCACCTTCACAAAGGAATTAGTTGGACATTCCTGAGACTGAATTTTCCAGGCGAGCAGAAAGATAGAGACCTTGGAAACCATTTGAGCATGTTGCAAAGGAAATAGCTTTTGTTCCACTAAGGCTGGACACCAGCCCTAGATATAGACCCCTTGTGACCTTGGGCAAGTCCCTTCCTCATCTGTAAAATGAGGGGATGGGACCAAATAAGTTCTGAAATTGAGGAAGTGGTGGTGATTTTCTTCGATCAGGGGGAAAGTCCAAGAAGTTGCAGTAGTGGTACATGTAGATATTAGCAGATATCCTAAAACATGAGTTTCTCTTTCCTGTGAAATACATTTGATACACTATTCACATTTGGGACTTGTACTCAGAACTGCAGGCACCTTTGATACATCAGATAAAACACTCTGATATGTGATAGGAATTAAGAGCAAAGCCCATAGTGAGGAAACCTTCCATCTAATGCACAAACTGATGCTAGGTAGACAGTTGTGTTAAGAAATAAATGGGAAAGCAAGCGAAAGAAAGAAAGAAAGAAAGAAAGAAACATCTTACCAATATTTAAAGTGTACATTACATGCCTTTTGACCCAGCAGTTGCATTTCTAGAAAATTTCCCTGTGGATACATTTGCTCATATGCAAATAACAAAAGTACAAGGATATGCTTTGCTACTTTGTTTATACTCACAAAACAGTAGAGACAAATGTCCACCTCTAGAGAATTTATTTAAAAAATATATGGTACAGGGGCGCCTGGGTGGCGCAGTCGGTTAAGCGTCCGACTTCAGCCAGGTCACGATCTCACGGTCCGTGAGTTCGAGCCCCGCGTCAGGCTCTGGGCTGATGGCTCAGAGCCTGGAGCCTGTTTCCGATTCTGTGTCTCCCTCTCTCTCTGTCCCTCCCCCGTTCATGCTCTGTCTCTCTCTGTCCCAAAAATAAATAAACGTTGAAAAAAAAAAAATATATGGTACAGGGCATCTGGGATGTCTAGGTGGCTCAGTCGGTTAAGCGTCCGACTTCGGCTCAGGTCATGATTTCATGGGCCGTGGGTTCGAGCCCCATGTCAGGCTCTGTGCTGACAGCTTGGAACCTGAAGCCTGCTTCGGATTCTGTGCCTCCTCTCTCTGCCCCTCCCCCGCTTGCACTCTGTCTCTCTGTCTCAAAAATAAACATTAAAAAAAATTGGGGGGCACCTGGGTGGCTCAGTCGGTTGGGCGTCTGACTTTGGCTCAGGTCATGATCTCATGGTTCGTGGGTTCAAGCCCTGCGTGGGGCTCTGTGCTGACAGCTCGGAGCCTGGAGCTTGCTTTGGATTCTGTGTCTCCCTCTTTCTCTGCCCCTCTCCCGCTCATGCTCTGTCTCTCTCTCAAAAATAAATAAACATTCTTTTAAAATTATTATTTAAAAAAAGTAGCAAGGTAAAGAGCAGCATGTATAGCTTGCTGCTATTTGTATTTATTTATTTATTTATTTATTTATTTATTTATTTATTTATATGTTGTATGTGTACTTGTTTTGCTTTTTATTTATTTTTTTTAATTTTTTTTAACGTTTATTTATTTTTGAGACAGAGAGAGACAGAGCATGAACGGGGGAGGGTCAGAGAGAGAAGGAGACACAGAATCTGAAACAGGCTCCAGGCTCTGAGCGGTCAGCACAGAGCCCGACGCGGGGCTCGAACTCACAGACCGCGAGATCATGACCTGAGCCGAAGTCGGCCGCTTAACCGACTGAGCCACCCAGGCGCCCCTGTTTTGCTTTTTAAAGTAATCTCTACCCCAAGCGTGGGACTCACAGCCTGGAGATCCAGAGTCATATGCTTTTCCCACTGAGCCAACCAGGAGCCCCTATGTGTGTATGTGTTTGTTGGCGTGTACATCTCTGGAAAGATATAAGGAATTTGTAATGGTAGTTGCTTTGGTGGAGGAAAGAGGTAGCTAGGGGACTGGTAGGATGGATTTAATTTTTGTATGTCCTTTTGCACCCTTTGAATGTTGCTCTATGTTTATAGCTTACTTACTCTACATGGGTATATACATAAGAAATTAATTTCAGTAGTTGATGATTGGAATCGACTCTGGAGGAAAACTTTTCTTTTACACTTATTAGAGAGGCGACAGCCAGCCCTCTCGTCTCTTGTCTCATTGTATTCAATCGTATCCCAATTGGCCTTCACACTGCAGAGAGATTATTCTAAAATACTATTTTCATCACATATCCTCCCTACCCCCAATTCTCCATGACATAGAAGTTAATATCCAGTTTTCCTGCTGATATTTCAGACCATATATAAACTGGCCTCAATCTTCTGTCCTCCTGTTTGTCAGAAGCAACATTGTATAGGGTTCAATAACCAAGGTTTTGAGGCTCAACACCACTCATCATCAGGCAAATGCAAATCAAAACCACAAAGAGACACCACCTCACATTTGTGAAAATGGCTGTTATGAAAAAGAAAGGAAATACCAAGTATTGGTGAGGAAGTGGAGAAAAAGGGAGCCCTTGTGCACTATGGGAGGGAATGTAAATTGGTGCAGCCACTGTGGAAAACAGTATGGGTGTTTCTCAAAAAGTCAAAAATAGAGCTACCATAACAACTAGCAATTCGACTTCTGGGGATCTATCCAAAGAAAACAAAAACATTACTTCAAAAACATACATGCATCCTTATGTTCATTGAAGCATTATTTATAATAGCTAAGTGTCCATTGATAGATGAATGGATAAAGGTGTGATATATTTGTACAATTGGATATTACTCAGCCATAAAAAAAAAAAAAAAAGAATTCAATTTTGCCATCTGTGACAACATGGATGGACCTAGAGGCTATTTTGCTAAGTGAACTAAGTCAGAGAAAGACAAATACTGTGTGATTTCAGTTTTTTATTTTGAGAGGGCGCACACATGCGTGTGCAAGTGGGGGAGGGGAGGAGAGAGAGAGACACACACACACACAGAGACCGAGAGAGAGAGAGAGAGAGAGAGAGAGAGAGAGAGAATACCAAGCAGGATCTGCACTGTCAGCACGGAGCCCGACTTGGGGCTCGATCACAAACTGGGAGATCGTGACCCGAGCCGAAATCAACAGTTGGATGCTTCACCAACTGAGCCAACCAGGCACCCTTGTATGATTTCACTTACGTGTGGGATCTAAAAAACAAAACGGGGACATCTAGCTGGCTCAGTCAGTGGAGCACGGGACACTTGATCTTGGGTTGTGGGTTCAAGCCCACATTAGGTGTAGAGATGACTTAAAAATGATAAAATAAACTTGAAAAAATTAAAAAACAAAACAAATGAACAGACAAAACAGAACAGAAAGAAATTGGTAGATACAGAGAAAAATCTGGTGGTTGCCGGAGGGAGGGGTCAGAGAGTGGGCAAAATAGGAGAAGGGGACCACAAGGTATAGACTTCTAGTTATAAAATAAGACACAGGGATACAATGTACAATCGGGAATATAGTTAAAAATATGTAACAACTCTGTGGTAACAGTAACACATGGCAGATATATTGTGGTGATCACTTTGCAATGTATACAAATTTTGAATCATTATATCATATACCTGAAACCAACATAATGTTGTGTGTCAAACTATGCTTTAGAAAAAAGTTCTGGAGGCACCCCTGTTGGCTCAGTCAGTTGAGCGTCCCACTTCAGCTCAGGTCATGATCTCTCCGTTTGTGGGTTTAAGCCCTGCATCAGGCTCTATGCTGACAGCTTAGAGCCTGGAGCTTGTTTCAGATTCTGTGTCTCCCTCTCTCTCTGCCCATCCCCCGCTCATGCTCTGTCTCTCTCAAAAATAAATAAACATTAAATTTTTTTAAAAAAATTAAAAATAGGGGCGCCTGGGTGACTCAGTCGGTTGAGCGTCCGACTTCGGCTCAGGTCACGATCTCGCGGTCTGTGAGTTCAAGCCCTGCATCGGGCTCTGTGCTGACGGCTGGGAGCCTGGAGCCTGGAGCCTGCTTCCGATTCTGTGTCTCCCTCTCTCTCTGCCCCTCCCCCACTCATGCTCTGTCTCTCTCTGTCTCAGAAATAAATAAACATTAAAAAAATTTTTTTTAATTAAAAATAAAAAAAAGTTCTGGAGATGGATGGTGGTGATGGTTCCACAATATGAATGTACTTAATACCAACAAATGCTACACTTAAAAAGGATAGGATAGTAAATGTTGTTTCCAAAAAAATTGGAAAAAATAATTAACAAAATTAACAACAACAACAACAACAACAACAACAAAGGCTTTGACGTAAAACCACCTGGATTCAGAACTCTGCCTGTGATCATGGGTTGAGCTACTTAATCTCTGTATGCCTCAGCTTCTTTTTTCTTTTCTTTCCTTTCCTTTTCTTTTCTTTTCTTTTTAAGATTTTATTTAAAAAATGTTTTTTAACGTTTATTTATTTTTGAGACAGAGAGAGACAGAGCATGAACGGGGGAGGGTCAGAGAGAGGGAGACACAGAATCGGAAACAGGCTCCAGGCTCTGAGCTGTCAGCGCAGAGCCCGACGCGGGGCTCGAACTCACGGACCATGAGATCATGACCTGAGCTGAAGTCGGTCGCTTAACCGACTGAGCCACCCAGCGCCCCTAAAGATTTTATTTTTAAGTAATCTCTGCACTCAACGTGGGGCTTGAACTCACAACCCCAAGACCAAGCGTTGCATGCTTCACTGAGCCAGCCAGGCGTCCCTCCTCAGTTTCATCAGCTGCAAAATAAGCACAGAATGGCCCCTGCTTAGCAGTTTGACTCATAAGACCAAACAATAAACATCAGCTGTGATTATTTTTGACAATTTTGTTTTAATGATACTTTCATTCTTATCACAATTTATCCTTTCATTTTGGTTTATTTACTTGTTTATTGTCTGTCTCTCCCAGTAACGTAGGGAACTTCCATGGGTTCCTCCAGAATATATTTAAAAATACATTACCAGGGGCACCTGGATGGCTCAGTCAGTTAAGCGACTGACTCTCAATTTTGGCTCAGGTCACGATCTCACGGTTGTGAGATTGAATCCTGCATCAGGCTCTGCACTGGCAGCATGGAACCTACTTGGAATTCTCTCTCTCTTCCTCTTCCTCTGCCCTTCCCCACTTGTATGTGCACATGTGCATGCATGCTCTTTCTCGACATAAATAAATCAACATTTAAATAAAATAAATAAAAATATATTACTATACATATTACATGGTTTGGCATATAGTAGGCACTCACTAAATATTTGTTGACTGCATGCTCCCTCAGTTGTCAAATTCCCAGTGTGTTCACTTATCCAACACATATTTAGCAAGTCTCTACTGTATGCCAATCTCTGTATTAGATAATAAAGCTGTGAACAAAACAGAGCAGTATCTGTTGTCTTTGAGCTAGGAGATTCAGGGTGGAGTAGTTCTATGTTTTAACCTGTTCTAACATGATCGAGCAGTTCCAAACCAATCCGGGCATCAGAAGCCCTAGAAAGTTTTAGAAAAAGTCTGAAGTGGGGTCTGAGGCCAGCCCTGGAACCTGCATTTTTAAAAGGAAGCAGTTAGCAGCCAGTTCAGTGTTTCTAACATTGAGCTCTGTAGAGTATTTTGATGGGTGGTAGGATTAGTCACAAACTCTATGGCAATTTTTATGCTTGGGTTTTTAATGACAAGATCTTATCTTATATTATATTATATTATATTATATTATATTATATTATATTATATTATATTATATTATATTATATGCTTATTTATTTTTGAGAAGGAGCAAGCAGGGGAGGGGCAGAGAGAGAGGGAGAGAGAGAATCCCAAGCAGGTTCAGCACTGTCAGTGCAGAGCGCGATGGGGGGCTTGAACTCATAAACCGCGAGATCGTGACCTGAGCCGAAATCAAGAGTCAGTGGCTTAACTGAGCCATCCATGTGCTCTTTTTTTTAAATTTTTTTTTTAACGTTTACTTATTTTTGAGACAGAGAGGGACACAGCATGAACGGGGGAGGGTCAGAGAGAGAGAGGGAGACACAGAATCCGAAGCAGGCTCCAGGCTCTGAGCTGTCAGCACAGAGTCCGACGTGGGGCTCGAACTCACGGACCGCGAGATCGTGACCTGAGCCGAAGTCGGACGCTCAACCAACTGAGCCACCCAGGCGCCCCAATGTGCTCTTTAATGACAGTATTGTACTATTTCTTTTACCAGTTGCAATTGCCAAATTTCTCTTACACAGTGACATTTCCATGTTTCCTACCTGAAAGACTTGAGGGTTTTTTTTTTTAACCTAATGTTTACTTACTTATTTTGAGAGAGAGAGAGGGAGAGCAAACGGGGGAGGAGCAGAGAGAGAGAGAGGGAGAACACGAATCCCAATCAGACTCTCCACTGCAGTGACCGACATGGGGCTCAAACCCACAAACTGCAAGATCATGCCCTGAGTCGAAATCAAGAGTCAGATCCTTAACCAACTAAGCCACCCAGGCGCCCCGGAAAGACTTGAGTTTCTTTTTTTATTTTTTTTTATTATTTTTTTCTTTTTAACGTTTTATTTATTTTTGAGACAGAGACAGAGCATGAACGGGGGAGGGGCAGAGAGAGAGAGGGAGACACAGAATCTGAAACAGGCTCCAGGCTCTGAGCCGTCAGCACAGAGCCCGACGTGGGGCTCGAACTCACTGACCGCGAGATCGTGACCTGAGCTGAAGTCGGACGTTTAACCGACTGAGCCACCCAGGCGCCCCAAGACTTGAGTTTCTTAAATCGGTGTTTCTCATACTGGGATTCGGTGAGTGTATCCCCAGGGGTTTCTGCATTATTCAAGTTTGAGGAACACAGGTCCAGTGCTTTCTGAGGCTGACCCAAGACTCCTCAGTAGCACCTTGCCCTCCCTACTTGAGAGCGGACCTGGGTTCTGACCCAGACCTACGTCCTAAGAGGTATCCCAGAAGGTCCACTTTATTCCAGAGTGGTGGGCTGGCAGCTTAAGATTCCTCCAGTCTCAGGTACAAGGGGTGTAGACTGAAACCCTTGGGCTCTGTTATCTCTGGCATTTCCTTAGACCACGCATGAGTTCATGAAGATTCTCACCTACACACCAGGTTGCCCCCTTGGAAGGGGTACTTTGCTGGCCCCCGCCGCCTGGTGACAGTGATACCGTAAAGTACCGGAGCTTGTGAATCATATATGCCTAAGTCCCAATTCTGTCTTGCTTCCCCCACCCTCACCCTGCCCCTCAGATGTGTGGCCTTGGGAAAACATACTCATACGACTTTGCACTTCAGTTTTCCTCATCTGATAAATGGAGCTGTACGAACAAGTCACACAGTGGTTGCTTCCGTTAAGGGACACTTCGACTGCCCGATCAAGGCACGTTGTTTCCCTTCTTCAGTTGACATCCAAGAGTACTTCCATTCACCACTGCCCTCCCTTGCTCTCATCAGGCCTCCGGGGGTCCAAATGAGTTAATTCCAGGCCAGGGGTCTATCAGTCCCAGTTGCCCCTAGGCAGTGCCAGAGAGGGTGGGTGCAGCTCTGAGGTCGGTTCCAGGGACCCAAGGAAGGCGGGCGCAGAGGCGCGACCCTGCATTCACTCCAGCTTCACACCCCCAGGCGGCGTTCTAACCTCTGGAGAACCTCTGCCCAGGACCGCAACCCTTCCCAACATGGCCGCACCATTAGGCCGCCTCGCGCGGGGCCGCCGCGCTGACGTCTGTGCGAGCGCATCCTCCGCGCCGGCCCCCAGCGCATGCGCATTCCGCGCTGTCTTCTCCTGGCCAGAGCAGCGGCGGCGGCGGCGGCGTTTGAGTGGAGGAAGATGGCGGCTCCGGGCGGTTCGGGGTCCCGCCAGCTGTGAGGGGCTTGAGTGCGGCAAGCGCGGCCTGAGACGAAGCGCCTCTGCTCTGGCCCTGTGCCCGGCTCCCTCATCGCCGTCGCCAGCGGCGCGAACCCGAGAGCGTGGCGCGGGCTGGGCCAGGTGAGGCCTCTCCCCCTCCTGGGGCCGCGGCGGGGAGCCGGCGCCTTCTGCCCTTTATGCCCCAAGCCCGCAGGGGGCAGGGGGCGTCCCGGGTCCCGCGCTGGACGCGCATCCTGCGCGGGGGTCGGTGCTGGCTGGCCTGGGGGCCTTGCTGTCGTCATCCTCGGCCTCCCTGGGTTGGGCAGGGAGGAGGAGTGCCCCCTTTCCACCCGGCCCCTCTCCTCAAGCAGGGCGGTCCACGTCCCCTCGCCGGGGCCACGAAAGGGGATAAGACCGGAGCAAGGATGGCTCTAAGGGTGTCAGATAATCTTTCGCCCAGCCCCGGAATCCCGTAACGCCTTGCGCTGAGGAGCCGGAGCCCGGTGCCTTCCAAAATTGGGGCTGCGGCGAGGGGGCCAGCGTCTTTGAAGCTGAAGCTGCAAAGGAAAGATTTTGGAACTGGCTTTGAAAAATTAGACGCAAGCAGCCGGTCTCACCGCCTAGCTTTTCGAGGGTTCCTCCGGCGAAGTGGGAACCGCGGGTCTCCTTGATTGAGACAGCCATCCACGTTGTGACTGTGAGAATTGTGCAAAGGGGACGGTGCAGGGTGGGAACGGATCTGTAAGCGGAGAACAGCCCGGTCTGAGATCTTCGTGGTCTCTGCAGGCTCACTTAGGTGCTAATGAAGCCTTCGTTTGTTTGAAAGCTTTGTATTTTGGGGATTCGGCGTAGCCGGTTGCTTTTTGTCTGTTAAATCTCCCCGGATTTTATTAGGAAAATAAAAGCTGCTTTTCTTAATTGCCGAAGTCTTCGGAGTTTCGATGGTGGGATTCTGATTGCTCGGGGTGAAGATTCAGACAACCTTACCAGTTCTCACTTGCTGGCAGGGGCCTTGTGCTATGCCTGTTATTCCTTTCTGAGAGTAAGTTTTTGTTGTTGTGCAATTGCTAATTTGGAGATTTTGATTTCGTTTATCTCACGCTGGGAAGCCGGTTTGAAGCCTTGTGGTCTCTTCCTTGAAGGATGATGGAATCAGTTGGAATTGTGCTATATGGGCGTTTGTTGAGGCGATGGCTTTGGGCTTGGACACACCGACTACCTTTGTAACTTAAATTTGCTTTGCTTATGTTTAAAATGATGACATCATAGGTAAAGGGAGAAGGAAATTAGAGGGGGAAATGCCCCATTTAGAACTGAACATTTACAATGCATCCTGAAAAAAAAGAAATAAAATGCATCCTGTAGCTTTTACAGCGAGTAGTGACTCTCTGTGTCAAATTCCTAACTTTGTGCATATTCATGTGTCTAATCTGATTGGGTGTCCTTTGTATTGTGTGTTGTCATTTTATACCCTGTAAACTGTTTGCTTTTGACAAACCCAGTATGAATCTTAATCTGTGTCGACCACGGATGTTTCCTTTACTTCAAAAAGCTTTTAATTGTTAAAATGACAACTGTTCGGTTTAATATTAGCTAATTCTTTGTTTTTTTTCCTTAAAGCCTTTCCCATAGAAATTTGTAGATTTTCTTAGTGCCTTCCATAAGGACATAAACGTGAGCAGATAATGTCTTCATCATAGAAAATTTGAGAGCCACTTTACATTTCAATTTGCTAATGAAGAGTCATGAAATTAATGCAGTAAAAGATCCCGATCGTTTGACATTATGCATCTTGGCATAATATGTTGCATTGTTGTGCTAAATCATCACCAGGTATTGATGCAACTTCATGACATCCATGACATCATTCATTCTCCAGCGTTTTGCCTTTTGCAATTCTTTACCCTTCCAGAGTCACGAAAAGAATAGGATCAGGGGAAAAAAAAATAGCTTAGGATGCTCTTTACTGTCTGATTTCTAAGAGCCTTTGTGTAACACTGCTTTATGTAGTTAAAACTCTCCTGGAAGATTCAGGGCGGTGTGTGATTCCTACCTATTATGAAGAGCAGACACGGAAAATGCTAGTAAAACCTCTGGGTTTTACAAGAATATTGAGGTCCCAAGGAGAAGGTATTTCAAAGATGAACACATATGTGATTATCTTTTGTGATTTCAGGGTTGTTTTAGTCTGTGCATTAACAATTCTTTATAAAACCAGAAGCTGTCTGGTTAACTAATGCCTTTTCCACTCCCAAGGTTGTTGCGTGAGTCAAAAGAGGTGATGTTTTGTGAAAGTTCTTTGTAAAATAAAAGGTAAACGTAAGATTGATTATTCGATGATTGGTTTCATGAAAATCCCTACCGAGGACCCTCTAAATATGCTGGGCATTTTGGGAAGTAGGCACTAACGATTCTAAGATAAGACACCTTCTGATCTCAAGTTGCCTGTAGTCTGGTTGGGGAGCCAGACAAGGAAACTGGTTAAGTATATTGTAGTGTAAGAAGTGAGAAGTGCACAAAATCCAATCAAGGGAGTCAAGGAAGGCTTCTCAGGACCAGGATTACTCCCCATTCTTTCCTGTTGCTGCAGAAAAATCTGCCTTTTGTGAGTGACTTGCTTTTATTAAGACCTTAACAATTTTTTTATCATGAGTTCTTTCCCCCTTTTATTCATTCAGTGTCATGACACCTCCCACACAGTATGCCCCAGGTATGATTTCTGCATTCTCAAAAATCCAACAGAGTCTTGGGAGAACCTGAGAGTGAGTCATACGCCAGGCAGCAAACACAAACATTGCAGCTGCAGTTAAAAGATCTCAGATTACTGAATGGTGACAACGTTAGAGTGGTGCTGTTTTTGTTTTTGTTTTTGTTTTTGTTTTCTAAACTGGCACAAGAAGTACTGTTTGATTTTCGTTTGATCATGTTTGGTTAATGTTTAGTTGTGAGTCCCTTGGAATATTGATTATAAGTGGTTATTGGTACTGTCTCCCTTCTCCCAGTAATAAATTAAGGGAGAAAGTCCTTTGCCTTTTTGGGTGAAGTTGATAATTTAAACCAGAACTATACTAAGCTATTTTATAGAATCTACTCATGTAGATTGAGATTGCTTAGAATCTGTGATACTGAGTTGCTGCAACCCAATACAGTTCCTCATCTTAGTACTGTGGTCGTTTTATAATTAATTAAGCGTGTTGTCCCATATATTGCGAAAATTTTGAGTTTTTGGATGTGTAGAATCTTTGGTGCAATATTAATTGAATATTTACAATTTGGTAACACTCATGTTTACATGTTACCATGTAAACACTCAACACTAAAAATGAGGGCTTTAATGCTGTGGTTGACAGAAAAGTGAAGGTGATGTGTTCACTTATTTTTTTGTAATTGTGAGTTTGTTACATGTACAAGGACAATGGACAAGTCATTTAAAAGTTGCCCAGGGGTGCCTAGCTGGCTCAGTTGGTAGAGCATGGGATTCTTGATCTTGGGATTGTGAGTTCCAGCCCCATGTTGGGTGTAGAGATTGCTTTACAAAAATAAAGTATTTTTAAAAAATTGCCCAGTATTGGGGCACCTGGCTGGATCATTTGGAAGAGCATGCAACTCTTGACTTTGGGGTTGTGAGTTCAAGCCCCACATTGGGCATATAGCTTACTGTAAGCCAAAAAAAAAAAAAAAATGTTGAATAAAAAACTAAATTGTTTTTAGTGACCTTCTAAATGTCTTATAAAATTATGACTTATGGTATTCCTGTCGTTTAATTTTACACTTCCTTACTCATGCATGTATTAGAAGGCAAATTTGCGGGGCGTCTGGGTGGCTCAGTCGGTTGAGCGGCCGACTTCGGCTCAGGTCATGATCTCACGGTCCGTGGGTTCGAGCCTCGCGTCGGGCTCTGTGCCGACAGCTCAGAGCCTGGAGCCTGTTTCAGATTCTGTGTCTCCCTCTCTCTGACCCTCCCCCGTTCATGCTCTGTCTCTCTCTGTCTCAAAAAAAAATAAACGTTAAAAAATTTAAAAAAAAAAAAAAAAAGAAGGCAAATTTGCTTTGAATTTTGATTTGTTCTGTATGGAATTTCTATTTAAAAAAAAATTTTTTTTTTACATTTATTTATTTTTTTGAGAGACAGAGAGAGACAGCATGAGCAGGGGAGGGGCAGAGAGAGAGGGAGACACAGAATCCGAAGCAGGCTCCTGGCTCTGCACTGTCTGCACAGAGCCCTATGCGGGGCTCAAACCCATGACCTGTGAGATCATGAGCTGAGCCAAAGTCAGACGCTCAACTGACTGAGCCACCCAGGCGCCCCTGGAATTTCTATTTTTTAATTTGTAAAGTTTTCTCCCAAGTTTTTATTTACTTATTTATTTAATTAAAATTTTTAAAAAAATTATTTAGAGAGAGACAGAGACAGCACAAATTGAGGAGGGGTGGAGAGAGAGGGAGAAAAGAGAGAATCCCACGCAGGCTCTACACGGTCAGCACAGAGCCCACGAAACCGTGAGATCATGACCTGAGCTGAAACCAAGAGTTGGATGCTTAACCAACTGAGCCACCCAAGTGCCCCTTCTTCCAAGTTTTTAATTTAATTTTTTCCAGTGTCACTATGTTTTGCTTCCAAAGTGGAAGTAATCTTGTGGTGCTTTGATGCTTGTTTACTTATGATAAATATACAGATATTATATAAAATATTGGTTGCTCATAAATTTTTACATAAAATTTTACTTTTCTGGACAGTAACTTATTTTATCTTCCAGTAATAAATAAATTTGAGGTAGTTCAGTTAATTTCAATAAAAGCAAACAAGATTTACATTTCAGCTATTAATATTCCTCTAGAATATTCAATATTTTGGATACCTTTTTTAAAAGTTTATTTATTTTTATAGTTTATTTATTTTGAGAGAGAGCGAGAGCGAGAGCACTGAAGGGGTAGAGAGAGGGAGAGAAAGAACCATAAGCAGGCTCCACACCATCAATGTGAAGCCTGATGCGGGGCTCAAAGCCACGAACCATGAGATCATGACCCAGGCTGAAATCGAGAGTTGGACACTCGATTAGAGTTGGTTGGATTAGCCAACCAGGTGCTCTATTTATTTATTTTTGAGAGAAAGAGAATGCAGGAGAGGGGCAGAGAGGGAGAGAGAGAGAATCTCAAGCAGGCTCCACACCATCAGCCCAGAACCTGATTTGGGGCTCAATTCCACAAACTGTGGTCTGATCACCTGAGCCGAGATCAAGAGTTGGACACATAACTGACTAAGTCACTCAGGCGCCCCAAGGATACTTTAAAATTTTTTTTTTATTTTTACATAAGCTCTATGCCCAATGTGGGGCTTGAACTCATGACCCTGAGATCAAGTGTCACATGCTTTACCAACTGAACCAGCCAGGTGCCCCTACTTAGGATATTTTTATTTCAACTATTTTAAGGAATTCACTGGTATGACATTATTTCCAAATTTGTGTTTCCCATGTTATTCTCATTTTATTTAAATTTTTTTTTAATGTTTTTTTATTTTTGAGAGAGAGAGAAAGAAACAGAGCGTGAGTCAGGGAGGGGCAGAGAGAGAGAGGGAGACACTGAATCTGAAGCAGACTCCAGGCTCTGAGCTGTCAGTGCAGAGCCAAACAAGGGGCTCAAACTCATAAACCACGAGATCATGACCTGAGCCGAAGTCAGACACTTAACCGACTGAGCCATCCAGGCATCCCTTGTTATTCTCATTTTAAATGCTTGGTTCATGTAGGGTGCCTGGTTCCTGGGTGGCTCAGTTGGTTAAGCGTCCAACTTCAGCTCAGATCATGATCTCACAGCTCATGACTTTGAACCCCGTGTTGGGCTTTGTGCTGACAGTGCAGAGCCTGCTTGGGATTCTCACTCTCTCCCTCTCTCTCTGCTGCTCCTCTCTGTGTACTCTTTCTCTCTAAGTAAATAAATAAGTTAAAAAAAAAATAATAAAGCCTTGATTCATGTTGCTAATTGGGAACAGGAATTTTTTTCCAGAATGAACCTCTTGGTGCATTGTTTGGAGAAAGATTGATTTTTTTTTAAAGTTTATTTATTTTGAGAGAGAGCGAGAGAGCATACACACTCATTGGAGAGGGGCAGAGAGAGGGAGAGAGAAAATCCCAAGCAGGCTCTGCACAGTCAGCACATAGTCCGAGGCGGGGCTTGAACCCATGAACTGTGAGACCATAACCTAAGTCGAAGTCGGACACTTAACCGACGGAGCCACCCAGGTGTCCTAAAAGCAGTTAAGATGGCGTGTATGTATGTTATGTATGTATTATCACAATAACAATTTTAAAAAAGGTAATTTAATAGTTTATATATGCTCTGTAGGATGGCCTGATAACCATTTATTTTAACATAGTAATTAAGATCCTAGGCTTTGGTCCTAGGTTGACTCAGGCACATAGTTCTTCTTTCCTTAGATATGGACCTTAGCTTCTCTGTTTTTCATCTATAAAATGATACTGATACCTATGTTGTGGGACAATTAAACGTGGGAATGTATGTGATCATCTTAGCACATTGCTTAGCAAAGAGTAAACATCCAAATCTTAGACGTTATTATATTGCTTTTTTAAATGTTTATTTTGAGACACACATGCACGGTGTGCATGCGCACATGTCTGGGAGGCTGGATCCCACAACCACAAGATCATGACCCAAGCCGAAATCAAGAGTCGGATGCTCAACCAACTGAACCACCCAGGCACCCCTATTATGCTGTTTTTATGGAACATCGAAACTGGGACAGGGAGGGGTGCCCGGCTGACCCAGTTGGTAGAGCATGCGGCTCTTGATCTTGGGATTGTGAGTTCGAGCCCCAGGTTGGTTGTAGAAGTTAAAAAAATAAATAGCTAGGGCTCCTGGGTGGCTCAATTGATTAAGCATCCAACTTTGGCTTAGGTTATGATCTTGTGGTTCACGAGTTCAAGCCCTGTGTAGGGCTCTGTGCTGACAGCTCAGAGCCTGGAGCCTGCTTCGGATTCTGTGTGTGTGTGTGTGTGTGTGTGTGTGTGTGTGTCTTTCTCTGTCCCTTTCCCAGTTGCACTATCTCTCAAAAATAAATAAACAAACATTAAAAAAAAAATCTTTAAAAAAAAAACATGGTAACTCATTGCCTCTTTTCTCTACTTATCTTTTGAACTCTCTGACCTTCATTGTACCTTGCCTTGCCTCTTGTGTATATTATGCTCATTTGTACAAGAACATTCATCTTCCCAGGTAGGGAGCCTTCTTTTTTTCCTTTTTCATTAACTACTGTCTGCAGCTCTGTATAGTGACTCCTGTATGCTATACCACTGAACCACTTGTCCTTGCACAATTAGGTTACAGTTAATATCCAAAATGAAAATTATTGTGCTAATTAATTTCTGCCAAATAGCTTAAAAGGGATATATCATACAGTGTAATTCATATGTAATATTTTTAGTGCCCTGTTGGCACATTTAGTGCTTATGTATTAGGCACTCAGATATTCATTTAGAATATACTTTTGATTCTTACAGATTTATGTTCCTCATGAGTTTTCTGAGATATTGTGTGATCCCAAGTATCTGTTGAATCTTTCTTGCCTTTTTGCCATTGAATGCTATAACGGGATAGGCATGGTTCAAGGTAGTAGGGATACAATATACAAAACAGGCAAGGTCTCTAATTTCCTGGATCTTACTTTTGAGATTGGAGAAACCAATTAATGAGTGAACAAAATTTCTGATAGTAATTACAACACAGAAAATAAAACAGGGGGATGTGGGTAATGACATGGAGTAGAAGGGGAAGACTGAGATTGGGTGGTTTACCGTTCTGGACAACAGTGTGGAAGTTCCTCAAAAAATTAAAAATGGAACTACCCTGGGGTGCCTGGGTGGCTCAGTTGGTTAAGCATCCCACTTTGGCTCAGGTCATGATCTTGTGGTTTGTGGGTTTGAGCCCTGTGTCGGGCTCTGTGCTGACAGCTCAGAGCCTGGAGCCTGCTTTGGATTCTGTGTCTCCCCATCTCTCAGCCCCTCCCATGCTCATGCTCTGTCTCCCTCTGTTGCTCAATAATAAATAAATGTTAAAACAAAAACAAAAACAAACAAAAAAAAGTACCCTATGACCCAGCAATAGCACTGCTAGGAATTTACCCAAGGGATACAGGAGTGCTGATGCATAGGGGCACATGTACCCCAATGTTTATAGTAGCACTTGCAACAATAGCCAAATTATGGAAAGAGCCTAAATATCCATCAACTGATGAATGGATAAAGAAGATGTGGTTTATATACACAATGGAATACTACTTGGCAATGAGAAAGAATGAAATCTGGCCACTTGTAGCAATGTGGATGGGATTGGAGGGTATTATGCTAAGTGAGATGAGTCAGAGAAAGACAGACACCATATGTTTTCACTCATATGTGGATCTTGAGAAACTTAACAGAAGACCATGGGGGAGGTGAAGGGGGGGGAAAGTTACAGAGA
Source organism: Panthera onca (assembly GCF_046562875.1). Taxonomy (NCBI): domain Eukaryota; kingdom Metazoa; phylum Chordata; class Mammalia; order Carnivora; family Felidae; genus Panthera; species Panthera onca. The sequence continues at coordinate 209,578,424 of NC_138346.1, forward strand.
GGGAGGGAGGCAAACCATAAGAGACTCTTAAATACAGAGAACTGAGGGTGGATGGGGGTTGGGGGAGAGGGGAAAGTGGGTGATGGGCATTGAGGAGGGCACTTGTTGGGATGAGCTCTTGGTTTTGTGTGTAAGTCAATTTGACAATATATTTTTAAAAAGATTAGGTGGTTTAGAGAAGGCCTCCGTAAAAGGGTAATATTCAGGCTGGAAGGCACAAGGCTGAATGTTTAGTGTTCAGTTTTGGGGACAGAGAGAACACAACCGCAGAGGACTAAAGTAGGAACCAGGAACCGATGAGGATTCCTAAATTGCATTTGGCTGTTATTGAGTTTTTGCTTCTTAATCTAAAACAGCCCACCCCCCATTGACACCCCTCTCCCCTTTTCTTTCCCTAAATGACATTGGGTTTTTGAAGATACCAGTCTGGTTCTCTGATAGACGTTTCCACATTTGTGATTTGTCTTAGTGTTTCCTTGTGTCATTTAACTACTTTATCCCCTTTTAAGACGACTCTAAAGGCTTGATTATATTTATATCTGCAATCCTTTGTCATACCCTATACTCACATCAAACTAGATGTCATGTTTTTCCATGATAATGATGCGAAATTTGGTCACTTGGTTAATGTGAAAATCTTGATCTTTGTATTGTAAAGCTTTCCCTTTGCAGTGATCAGGTAATCTATGGGGTGGCAATTTAACATAATGTAAGCAAACTGTTTCTCAACTGTCTTTCACTTGTTGGTTTTAGCATCCATTAATGATCCTTGTTTTGAATCAGTTGTTTCATTGGAGGTTGGAGAAGGATGATATTATTACTCTTCCCTCCACACTTATTAGCTGACAAGGAACCACCAAATGAGAATGAGCTACTAAAAATCTCTCCTGATCAGGTAGAGTGTCCAATTCTTTGCTTTTCACTGTAGATTTTCTTAGTAAACAATTGGTCATCCCAGTGGTGGCAAGTAAGTTTCTCTGCTTTTTTCTGCATCACTGTAGGTACATGGATTTTTATTTATTCGTCATTTCACACTTAGTTGCGGCCATTAGTTTTTTTGATGCTAATGCTCTCCCTGGTCTTTGGATTGTTTTCAGTCACAGCAAGATATCCCAGATTCACCTTGTACTTTTCCTGTCCTTGACCTAAAATCAGTCGTTTTTCTAGGAAGGCCTCGTTTCGTTTATAGGGAATGCCACTAGAAACCCAGGATCTGAGTGCTGGGGATGCTCATCGAGACTGGGTCTTCATTATTTCTGGGTCCTTTAGATGGGCCGACTTGGAAAATGTGTTTTGTTTTGTTTTTTTTAGAAATGAGAACTTCATATTGATATTTCCAGTTTAATTTGAACGTATTGCAGGGTTTTTTTCTTTAGATTTTATATTTGTCTCTCTTTAACTGGAAATCTTGGTTTTTAAGTACTGTTCACATTTATTATTTGCTTTCTCTTCCAATAGACATAAGAAATTAAAAAATAGGTAGTATCTATATTCTAACGAAATTACTGAGGCAAATTTAAGATTCCTTTGTGATTCTTTTTGCCCTTAACATTCTGTTAAGATCCAGTCAAGAGAATGGAAAACGTACTGGGTATTCAAATAGAGGAGATTTAATGTGGAGAATTTGTGATGCAAGACAGTAAAAAAAGAGTCGGGTGTAGCTTAGAGATTCATACCTGTAGGATGAAAGTATTATCTCAGGAGTCAGGGGAACTTCAGGGGTACGTGGTGTTACCAGAACTTTTGAAGAATATGGAGGAGGGGTCACCACGTCAAGCATGCTGCCACTTGCAGAGCCGGGACCATGAGGAGGACTTGCCAAGATGTGCCACATGGTTGGGGCCTGGACTGTCCTCTTACCCCTAAGTTTTGTTAGTTCTTAGTTTAGCCTTTTCAGGTTTTTTTTTTTTTTTTGGGGGGGGGCAAGAATCAGCAAATATCTGCATATATTCTTTTTACTCCTTTCTTACACAAAAGGTTGCCGTATTATGTACACTATTCAGCACCTTTCTTGCTGTGTCTTAGTGATCTTGTCGTAACGGAGCAGGTAATCCTTAATCATTTTCACAGCATTTTTGTTATGTGGATGTGCTGGATTTGTTCTAGTCAGTCTTTGATAAACATCAGTAAGGAATGCTTTACTGCTGCTCTTTTGAAAATAGATCTTGGTACGGTGTGTTAGAAGGAGCACTGAGACACAGGTTCTGTTTTGTCCCCTTAGGAAGTTGCATGTTTTCTGACCTCAGTTTCTCCTCACTGGTAAAATAAGGGTTCAGTTGCTCTATGATCTCTAAGATCTCCTGCTATATTTTATATTTTTTCTGGAAATTTTATTAGCCATTTTTTAATTTTTAAAAATATTTTTAAATGTCTATTTTTGAGAGGGGGCGAGTGGGGCAGAGAGAGAGAGAGAGGGAGAGAGAGGATCCAAAGCAGGCTTTGCGCTGACAGTAGAGAGCCTCATAGGGGCTCGAACCCATGAACCATGAAATCATGACCTGAGCTGAAGTTGGACGCTTAACCAACTGAGCCACCCAGGCACCCCTATTAGCCATATTTTAAACCTATTGCTTACCAAAGTATGCAAGGCACAGGAAAACCATAAATGAGAACATTAAGCTAAGTTTCATTTATTTATTTATTTATTTATTTATTTATTTATTTATTTTTAAAATCTTATTTATTTTTGAGAGAGAGAGAAAGAGAGACCGAGTGTGAGCGGAGGAAGGGCAGAGAGACAGGGAGACACAGAATGTGAAGCAGGCTCCAGGCTCCGAGCTGACAGCACAGAGCCCGACGCAGGGCTCGAACTCACGAACCGTCAAGATCGTGACCTGAGCCAAAGTCGGATGCTTGACTGACTGAGCCACCCAGGTGCCCCCTTGAGAATTATTTTAAATTAATTTCAAAGCCTGATTTATCCTCTTTTTTAAAAAATGGAGTCATAGAATTGGATTCAAATTCTTATTTTTACAAAGTTGTGTAATCATGGGCAGATTAATTTATCTGAGCCCTGTTTCCTCATCTGTAAAACATGACTGATCATATGCCCCTTACAGAGTTGGGGTAAGGCAGCTGGCACATACTCTCAATACCTGTTGATTCCCTTTTCGTTTATGATCTTGACACCAGCCACAATTTTTTACAGTTTATTCATTTATTTTTGAGGGGGGTTAGGGGCAAAGAGAGGGGGGGAGAGAGAGAATCCCAAGCAGGCACTGCAGTGTCAGCCCAGAGCCTGATGTGGGGCTCAAACGCACAAACAGTGAGGTGATGACCTGAGCTGAAGTCAGCAGTCAGACGCTTAATTGACTGAGCCACCCAGGCGCCCCTGACACCGGCCACATTTTAATGGTTACTCAAGAACTTGATACTCAGAGTCAGTGGGCTGGCAGCATTGGCATCACCAGGGTTAGAATGCAAAAGTGTGTCAGGTTGCACCCCAGGCCTATTGGGTCCAAGTCTCTAGTTTAATGAGATCCGTGTTACAACTTGAGAAGCACTGGAACCTTGAGAGATTTGTGGTGAGAGTTCCTCCTTTTTGTCTGAGTTCCTAATGATTTGGTGGTTCTTTGTGCCTTTGGCAGGTTGGTTTTGCTGTACACTATTAGCTGAAACTATTTTGTTTTATTATTTTTAAAGCTTTTGTTCTTTTGTGGGACTCAAACTGACGACCCCGAGAGCAAGAGTCACATGCTACGCCGACTGAGCCAGCCAAGCACCCCCGAAACCGTTTCAGGTGAAATATATGAGCACCGTTGCAGGATAAAAGTTCAGTTGCAGAAATCTTTACATGCTATTATTAAATAGTACTAAAGATTAGGTTCAGCTAGATTTTTAAGTATTATGAGACATTCCAAATAACGCATGAAAGATGTGTTTAAAGAGTAATTATAAGCGAACACCTAGGTAACCACCAACCAAGTCAAGAAATAGAATATTGCTGGAGACCAGAGGCACTTCCAGTGTACCCCGCCCTTGATTACATCCATTTATCTCTCTTGAAAGTAACCGCTGTTCTTTTTCTTTTTAAGTTTATTTCTTTAAAGTCTATCTCTTGAGAGAGTGTGAGTGGGGGAGGGGAGGGTAAAGGGAGAGAGAGAATCCCAAGCGGGTTCTACGCTAAGGTGCCCCAGAAGTAACCACTATTCTTTCTTTTGTGATAATTTCCTTGCTTTTCTCGATAGTTTTATCACCTGCATACGTATCTCTAGACAGTAGTTTAGTTTTGCCTGTTTGTCAACTTTATGTAAAGGGGACCATACTTTATGTGTTCTTTTGTTGTCTTCTTTTGCTCAATTTTAGTATATGTGCTGCCGAAGCGAGCACATCTTTTGCTCAATTTTAAAGTAGTGAAGCCAAAAACAAAAGTCTGACAAGTTTCAGTTTTAGAACAATTTTAATTATAGCGTTAAGCCTTGATGTTCAATTGTCTTTGGAGAGCACCCATTGATACAGAATTTGTTTCTTTCCTCTACTTAAAGATACACAGTTGTAATATGTAAACCATTTAGCACTTTGATTCTAAACATTACAAAATAGCTAGTTTTTTAATATTTATTTTTGGCAGGAATATTATAAAATCTCCTAGGTGTCTTTTTTTTTAAGTTAGGCTATAGAATATTCTACTTTTAAATTTGTATTTTTATATTTAAAATTGGAACCATGTTGGATTTACTGAAAATTTGGAAGATATTTATTTATTTATTTATTTATTTATTTATTTATTTATTTAAAGAGAGTGATCTTGTGCATGAGCAAGCACACACACATGTGCGTATGGGAGGGGCAAACAGGGAGAGCGAGAGAATCCCAAGCAGGCTCCGTGCTATCAGTGCTGTCGCTGTATAGGTCCAGGCAGGGCTTGAACTCGGGAACTGTGAGATCATGACCTGACCCAAAATCAGGAGTTGGATGCTTAACCAACTGAACCACCCAAGGATCCCTGGCATGTGCATTTAAAATGTTGGCAGGTAACATTTTAAAAAAGATTTTAACAAGTATGGTTTAATTTTCCTTCACAGCCCTCAAGTTGATTGGAAATTTTGAATTAGGGAAAGGAAAGAAAAATAAGATAAAAAAAAGAGGGAGGCAAACCATAAGAGACTTAAATGCAGAGAACAAACTGAGGTTTGCTGGAGGGGAGTTGGGTGGGGGGATGGGCTAAATGGTGATGAGCATTAAGGAGGGCACTTGTTGGGATGAGCACTGGGTGTTATATGTAAGTGATGAATCACTAAATTCCACTCCTGAAATGTAACATATTACATTATATGTTAACTAACTTGGATTGAAATAAAATTTAAGAATAAAAAGAAATTTTGAGTTATCAGTTAAAACAGTTATGTTATAAATGTTATCATTTATTCATTGTCTACCACTGCTAGTTACTAAAGGCAGTACATACATAATTAGATATAGAACCATACTTGCTGAGAAAGGTGTGTACCTGATTATCATATATGGTAGAAAGAAGGAAATATAAAGGGAATTCAGAAAAAGATCCCTTCTAGTTGGAGCAATCAGGGAAGGTTTTCTAGACTGGGTGGTGCTTGAGCCAGCCTTGAAGTATAGGCAGATTTGCATGTATGAAATTGTATCCCAGACAGAGAGCATCAAGGACAAGGGATCACAGAGGCAGGAGGAAGAGGCTCTATGGAAATTTAGTTTGTCAAATAATAGAGGACTAGGCTGGAGTGGGAGAAGCACACAAAAAGTGAGGTTTGACCCAGGTTGTGGTGACTTTACAGTGTTATGCTAGCTGTGGATACCAGTTCCTCAAAAAAGTAAACGTAGAATTCCCATATGATCTAGCAATTCCACATCTAGGTTTATATCTAGAAGGATTGAAGTAGAAATTCAGACAGGTATTTGTGCATCGATACTCACAGTAGCATATGCACAATAGCCAAAAGGTGAAAACAACCCAAATGTCCATTGACAGATGAACAGGATATTAAAATACAATGTTACAGCCAGCGTTCCATATGATGAATATTCTTCAGCCCTAGAAAGGAATGAAATTCTGACATATGCTACAACATAGATGAAGCCTGAAGACAGTGTGCTAACTGAAATAAGCCAGACACAGAAGGACAAATACTATACCATTCTTCCTATGTGAGGTACCTAGAACAGTCAAATTCATAGGGACAGAAAGTAGAGTAGGAGTTGTTGGGGCAGAGGAGAGGGGAGAAACGGGGGGTTTGGGCTCAATAGGGAGTTTCTGTTTAAGATGATGAAAAAGTTCTGGAGATGAATAGTGGTGATGGTTGTACAATGTGAATGCACTTAATGCCATTGAAATACATATTTAAAATATTTAAGTGTTATATTTTACGTTATGTATATATATATTTTTTTTTTTAATTTTTTTTTTTCAACGTTTTGTATTTATTTTTGGGACAGAGAGAGACAGAGCATGAACGGGGGAGGGGCAGAGAGAGAGGGAGACACAGAATCGGAAACAGGCTCCAGGCTCTGAGCCATCAGCCCAGAGCCTGACGCGGGGCTCGAACTCACGGACCGCGAGATCGTGACCTGGCTGAAGTCGGACGCTTAACCGACTGCGCCACCCAGGCGCCCCTTACGTTATGTATATTTTACAATAAAACATGAAAAATACAATGCTAAAGACCTTAAATGTTAAAGAGAAAGCATTTGGTAATTGATGAAAGTTTTTTTTTTTTTTTTACTGAAGTATAATTAATATACAATATTATATGAGTTTCAGGTGTGCAACATTGATAATTCTTTTTTTTTTATTGTTTATTTATTTTTGAAAGAGAGAGCATGAACAGGGGGGAACAGAGAGGGAGACAGAGAATCCAAGCAGGCTCTGTGTTGTCAGCGCAAAGCCCGGTGTGGAGCTTGAACCCACAAACTGTGAGATGATGACCTGGGCCGAAGTCGAACAGTGAACTGACTGAGCCACCCAGGCGCCCTCATTTGATAATTCTGTACATTCCTCAGTGCTCATCCATGATAAGTGTAGTCCCCACCATCTACCACTATACAAAATTATTGCCAATTGCTGGCTGTATTCTTTATGCTGTATTTTTCTTCTCTGTGACTTATTTATTTTATAATTGGAAGTTTGTATCTTTATTTTAGAGAGAGAGAGCAGGGGGGAGGGGCAGAGGGAGAAAGAGAATCTTAGGCTGACTCCATGTTCAGGGGGGGAGCCCAGTGCAGAGCTTGTGGGATCAAGGCCTGAGGCTGAGTCGGTAGCTCAAGCAACTGAGCCACCCAGGTGCCCCTGGAAGTTTAGATCTCTTAATCCCTTGATCTTTTTCACCCATCCCCCCACTTGATGAAAGTTTTTGATCCAGATTTGCACATGAAAATTAATTCTGAATTAAAAGAAAGAGTAAATTGGAGGGGTGTCTGGCTGGCTCAGTTGGTGGAACATGCGACTCTTGATCTGAGGATCGTGGGGTTAAGCCCCACGTTGGGTGTAGAGATTACTTTAAAAAATAATAATAAATTGGAGAAGGAAGGAGTAAGCAGTGGAAAAACCAAGTCGTCCTCTTTATTAAAGTAGTTTAGTTAAGAGATGATTTGGGCCTCTAAGGCAGCAGTGGAGAGAAGTGGGAGGAAGGGCTAATGCTGGGGGGGTGGGGGTGGGGTGGAATTTGACAACAGATTAGATGTGGGAGGGAAGAGAAAAGGAAAGATAAAAGATGACCGCTAGGGGCGCCTGGGTGGCTCAGTCGTTAAGCATAGGACTCTTGATTTCTGCTCAGGTCATGATCTCTTGGTTCACAGGTTCAAGCCCCATGTTGGGGTCCGCGGACAGTGTGGAGCCTGCTTGGGATTCTTTCTCCCTCCCTCTCTCTCTGTCCCTCCCCTGCTTGCTTTTTTTTGTCTCTTGAAATAAATAGACTTAAAAAAAAAAAAAAGATGGCCGCTAGATTTTGGGTCAGGTATGCAGGAGGATAAACAGGTGGCTAGAAGAATGTTCAGTATGAATTTAGCATCACCTATCCAGAAGGCAATAAAAATATGAAAGTGGAGAGATGTAATTCAGGAGAATCAGGCCTACAGATGAGTTGTGGGGTGATTCTCCTGTCTGTCCATCCATCTGTCTTGAACATTTGTTCTGCCTTTGCTGGGCATGTTAGATGGACACAGCAGTCTGTAACCTCAAGGATCATACAGTCTTGTAAGTCATTTAGTGGTTGTGTTCGAAACCATGTGATTGTCTAAGGAGAAAATGTGGCAAGGAAAGAGAAAGCAAAATGGAATTTTAGGGGCCACCTCCACATTTAGGTATGAAAGGAGAAAAGAACCTCAGAATGAGAGGTCAGAGAGGTAATAAAGACCCAGGGGAATATATAGTCATCAAGAATTAAACAATTTGAGGAATCAAAATAGTGATAACAGATGAAGTTGGAAATTTTCAGAAATGTGTTCTTCAAAATAAATTTAAGGTTTGCTATTTCACTTTTTTTGTCCATAGGTGTGACAAAAAAATATTTTTTCTCTTGTGCCATTTTTCATATTTTTTGATCCATGACTGAGATAGAGTTACATCAGTGTGCCGTCGGCTGTGCTTTCAGTTTTGGATTTCTGCTGTTAAGCGGGAATTCCCACTTGGAATTTTTGTCCTTAGTTTTTTTTCCCTGTCAATAAAATTCGTCTTGCTTCAACTTAAACTGGCTTGACTGATAATACTTTTCTTTTTTATTGTTAAAGTATACATAACACAGAATTAACCATTTTAGCCATTTTTAAATGTGTAGTTCAGTGACATTAAATATATTCACCTTTTTATGTAACCAATAATACATTTCTTTATTCTTCTGCTTTTTAAAAAGCAAACCTCTTTCCTAGCAATTTTTTCATCTTTCCCACCCATAAGATTGATTCTTGTCTAATTTCACTAGAAGACTTAACACACTTAATTTGAAGTACCTAGTAGAGTGATTCAAGAATGTTATTTCATTTTCCTAGGGTTTTTTTTGTTTTTTGTTTTTGTTTTTAAGAAATAGGATGCCTTATACCACGTTTTACAGAAAGATACTTATAGGGGCAGTAAAATTTTTTAAACATTGTAGCTTTATCAAGTTTGTCTTTTTGCTGTATTTGCTTCCGATTTTTCTAAAAAATATAAGACACAGGTAACAGTTGAAACCCTGTATGTTCCCCATCCAATCTCAATTGCCTTGATGTCTAACCATAATGAATTTGGATCATTATTCCCATGTACGTTAGTATATTTTACTATATATTCATGTATTTATAACACGATATAGTGATAGTTTTGTTGTGTAGGTATTTGATATAAGTAACAATTTTTATTTTTATTTTATTTTTGTTTAAGTGTCTATTTATTTTGAGAGAGAGGGAGCATGCATGTGGGCAGGTGAGGGGCAGAGAGAGAATCCCAAGCAGGCTCCACGTTGTCAGCACAGAGCCTGATGCAGGTCTCGAATTCTCGAACTGTGAAATCATGACCTGAGCTGAAATCAGGAGGCAGACACTTAACCGACTGAGCCACCCAGACACCCCCAAGTTTTATTTTTAAATGAGTAATATTGTACAAATTAGATTTTGTTTTATGAAGTCATTTTTGTGACTGTAAACATGAGTTAGTCAAGGGGTGCCTGGCTGGCTCGGTTTGTAGAGCATGCAACTTGATCTTGGGTTTGAGAGTTCAGGCCCCATGTTGGGCATAGAGAGTTAAAAATAAATAAAAAAAAGAGTTGGTTAAGCATGTCTTTCTGTACTAATGTACAGAATTTTTTTTACTAATGACTTCCCTTTTTAGGTCTAACGTTAATGTAACTTTTTTTACACTGAAAATATGCATTTTATGAAATGTATACATAATGAAAAATTTATTTCATTAATTTAATGAAAGTGTATTCATTAGTACTGCAACTAAGTTTTGGATAACTACTGCTGCTAAACCAGCAGAGGGGGCTCAGCAATGTAAGAAATTACCAATGTCAGTTCTGACTAGAAAACTTGAAAATTTAAAATAGAAGAGTCTTAGTGATTCTATCTTTGCATGTAAATGACTACATCTTGATTAATACAAATTTTAAATCAGTACCACTGTGGGTGAAGGTTAATAACAAAAATCTTTTGTAACATCTAAATCTCAAGTGTTCGCCCCCACTCCCCATATGTGTGTGTGTGTGTGTGTGTGTGTGTGTGTGTGTGTGTATACATGCATACAATTGTATATTTCTTTCTAAATCAGATTCTGGTAGACAGCAAACATTTGTAGAATTCGTAATTGTGTTGTTTAAATTCTGAATACTTTTTTTCCTGTCAGTTCTTTAAATTTGCAAATAGCTCCTGGTTCTGGCCATACCACTATAAATAGGAAGATATTTATGCTAACCTGCAGTTTTAGTTAAGCAGGCTTTTCTTTATAAAATTAAACACTTAGAACTATAATTCTAGGCTTTCCTCAAGTAACACTGCATTCTATAAACAGAACTTAAAAGTTCTGGTAAGCTGGTTTTAAAAGAAAGTTTTCATTATATTAGGCTTTCTGAATTGGAATACTGTAGTCAAGAACTCAGCTATAGGGGTGCATGGGTGGCCCAGTCAGTTGAGATTCCAGCTCTTGATTTCAGCTCACGTCATGATCCCAGGGTCATGGGATCGAGCCCCTCCTTGGGCCTCTGCGCTGGGATTCTCTCCCTCCCTCTGCCTCTCTCTCTCTCTCTCTCTTAAAAAAAAAAAAAAAAAATCAGCTGTCAATCATCTTGGAGGGAAATAAGAATGTATTTCTCTTTTAGTGTAATACAAGCAAATGAGCATTAGTATAAATAAATTGTCTAGATTTAGTTACTTTATCAGTAAAAGTAGTTTCCATACTAAATTGTTTGTAAAATGTTAATTTTACATAACATAATTAGAAAAATGTTTGCTTTTTGAAAAATTTTTTTACTTATTTTATCTTTATTTTTAATTTTTTAAAAATTTTTATTTATTTTTGACAGAGAGAAAGACAGAGCATGAATGCGGGAGGGGCAGAGAGAGAGAGGGAGACAGAATCCAAAGCAGGCTCCAGGCTCTGCGCTGTCAGCACAGAGCCCGACACGAGGCTTGAACCCACAGATCGCGAGATCATGACCTGAGCTGAAGTCGGATGCTCAACCGACTGAGCCACCCAGGCGCCCCTGCTTTTCAAAATTTAAAAGACAGTATTTTTTATTTACATTCAAAATGTTCTACTCTGGCAAAAATAGGAATATTATTTATGCAAAGTAACAGTAACAAACTCTTCCATCAAAGTGAAACTAGAGATTCTAAAATCATTTGGAAATCAAGCCATACATGTTACATGATGAAAAATGACTGTCAGCACACAGCCGAGTGCATGGCTTGAACTCACAAACTGTGGGGTCATGAACTGAGTCGAATCAAGAGTCAGGCACTTAACCCACTGAGCCACCCGGGTGCTGCTACAGTTTCTGACAGTCATCATCACTGGTTCTCAGCAATTTGGTTATAATACGCCTTGGTGTGATTTTGTCTTTGTGTATGTGTTTTTATCCTGTTTGGTTTGTTCAGATTCTTGGATCTCTGGGATTATAGTTGTCATCAAATTGGGAAATTTTTTCACCATTACTTCTTAAAATCTTTATCTGGCCCCTTCCCTCTTTTCCATAAGGACTCCAATTATGTGTATGTTAGACCATTTGGTATTGTCCCAAAGGTCACTGAGGCTTTGTTAATTTTTTTCAGTCTTTATTCCCTATGTATTTCATTTTGGACGCTTTGTGTTGCTGTATCTTAAATTTCGACTGATTCTTTTCTTCTGCATGCTCTAATCTGCCATTAATTGCATACAATGATATTTCCATTTCTCATATTGTATTTTTCATCCCTACAAGTTTCTTTTCTTTTAAATGTTTCCTGTTTCTTTCTGTTATAGTGATGTTTCCCTTTAAGTCCTTGAGCGTAATAAAGTTCTTAAAATTTTAATGTCCTTATCTTTTAGTTACATTTGCCATTTCCAGGTTTGTTCTGTTCACTAACTTTTCTCTTAGTATGGTTTTGTTTATTTTTGTTTTTTTTTCTTTTTGTCTCTTGGCACATCTGAGAATTTTTGGTCGGGTGTTGGATGAGTGTCTGGCTTTTGTTGTCTTTCTATAGTGAGTGTTTTGGCTTTGTTTTGGTAGTTAAGTTGCCTGCTGATCATTTTCATGTTTTTGAGATCTGGCCTAAAGTCTTGCTGGAATAGATCTACAGTAGTCTTCATTTCAGGGACAGTTCAGCCCTATACTAAGGGGTGAACCCTCGCAGGTCTCTACTGAATATCTCAAGTGATCACTGAGGACTCTTTACTCTGACTTGCTGGAGCTTGAATATTTTTCTGCTTGTGAGCTATGGCAATTGACCAGATTACAACTTCCCTGTCATTCTTTGCCTGACTTTGTGGAGTTTTGCTATGCATGTGTTGCCCAATACTTAGCAAAGATTCAAGAGGATGCTATGCAGATTTTAGTTCTTTTTCTGCGTAGCTTCCTTCCTTTCTGGAATTTTGCCCTAGAGTTCTAAACTCTTCAGCCTCCCTGAGCCCTGTTATCTGTGTCCTCAACTCAGAGGCTAATGGGCTCTTTTGGTTCCCCCTTACTTCATTGAATATAAAAATTGCCTCTAGGCAGACAGCTTGGGCTATCAGTCTTTTCAATATCAGAATATACCATAGTCTGCATTTATCTGATTACTTGTTTATGGTATCATTTAGCTTGATCTAGAGGCTAAATGTTTAAATTAAAAATTTAAAGCAAGAACCCTTCACAGGCAGTCCTCAGTCCTGCAGACTTGCCATTGTTTGGCTCATGATGCACAATTTCTAGAGGTCTCGCTTTTTTTTTTTTTTTTTTTTTAATTTTAGAGAGACAAAAAGTGCAAGTGTGAGTGGGGGAGAGGGGCAGAGGGAGAGAGAGGGAATCTCAAGCAGGCTGCATGTTCAGCATGGAGACTGATGAGGGGCTCTGTCCTATAACCCTGCGATCATGACCTGAGCCAAAATCAAGAGCCAGACTCTCAACCGACTGAGCCACCCAGGCACCTCAAGAGGTCTCCAGTTTTAACCATGTTCAGATTGAGCATTGGGTTCAGGTGATAGTAGCCCCATATCTCCATTGGAATATTTTCCATTAATCTTTCATGGAATGGTTTTAGTACCTGTTTGTTGACTATAAATTATTTTGGGGATTGCAAAATGGTAATTTTCTTATTGTGTTCTTCTTCATCTAAGTGGAATTTCCAGAAAGAACGTTACCACATTAACTGTTTGGTTACTCTCTTGATTAGTGTAGGAAAAGTAGGAAAGGGACTTATTCTTTCCCTTATTTTTCGAGTAATTTTAGAGTAATCATGAACTAGTCCCTTTAGTAGCCTCCCCTGGTAACCATTGGAATTTTTTTTAGTAGCGTTATGAACATACAGATTTTTATATATTTCATATGTTTTAATCCGTAGTAGTTTTGTTTTTTGTGGTTTTGATGCTCAAATTGTTTCCTCGCAGGCCTGTGGGAGTGAGTTTTATTTGGGTCCCATGACTTTTCGACATGACTATATTAGGTTTTTTTTTTTTTTATGTTTATTTTTGAGAGAGAGAGAGAGAAACAGAGCACGAGTGGGGGAAGGTTAGAGAGAGGTAGACACAGAATCCATAACATTCCATGCTACATGCTGTCAGCACAGAGCCTGATTCAGGGCTCAAACCCACAAATGGAGGGATCATGACCTGAGCCAAAGTCGGACACTTAACTGACAGAGCCACCCAGGCGCCCCTACATTAGTCTTTAATAAGTCTCCTTGCTTTGGGCCCAATAAGATGTTCCAGGCTCACCTTGTACATTTCCTGCCCCAATTTTAGAAACAGCTATTTCTCCAAGGAGACCATCTTTTTAGTGAAAAATAGGATATAAAGGCCACAATCTAGGTTCTGGGGTACTCTTTACTACTGAGAGGTCATTGCTTTTAAATCTTTTCAAAGTAATCTCTACCCTCAACACAGGGCTCAAACTCACGACTCTGAGATCAAGAGTAGGATGCCCTACTGACTGAGCCAGCCAGGTGCCCCAGGAAATGCTTGCTTGATTTTTCTTTCTTTCTTTTTTTTTTATAGTTTATTTATTTTGAGAGAGGGAGAGAAAGAGAGCTCAAGTGGAAAAGGGACAGAGGGAGAGGGAGAGAGAGAATCCCAAGCAGGCTCCACGCTCAGTGTGACACCCCTAACGTGGGGGCTCAGTACCCTAACCATGAGATCATGCCCTCAGCTGAAATCAAGAGTTGGACACTTAACTGATTGAGCCACCCAGGCACCCCAGAAATGCTTTCTTTAAAGAGGAAAAAAACGAGTTCCTACTGATACCTTTTTTTTTTTTAAATGTTTATTTTTGAGAGACAGGGTGCAAGCAGTGTAGGGGCAGAAAGAGAGGGAGACACAGAATCCGAAGTAGGCTCCAGGCTCTGAGCTGTGAGCACAGAACCCGACGCGGGGCTTGAAACCATGAACGGTGAGATCATAAACTGAGCCAAAGTCGAATGCTTAACCAATTGAGCCACCCTGATACCTCTCTACTGATACTTCTGATTCAAATGTATAATTATAGGGTTTTTATTTGACCTCTTTAATTTTATACTTGTATATCTTTGTTTATGCTGAATGTTTTTGTTTTTTAATACTGTTAACATGTTTATTTGCTTTATCCTGTAGGGTATCTATATTCTTTTTTTTTTTTTTAAGTTTATTTATTTATTTATTTTGAGAGAGAGAGAGGGAGAGAGTGTGTGTGTGTGCAAATGGGATAGGGGCAGAGAGAGAGAGGATTCTGAGACCAAGAGTCACATGGTCTATCGACTGAGCCAGCCAGGTACTCCATGCTTTTATACTTAAAATATAACTCACAGAAGATATGTAGTCAAAAACACTGTACTTTAAAACTGCTTGAATTAATTCCTCTCTCTATGATGTTATGCCACCAGCTTGATATAAAATTAGGTCATTTATTTATTAAAACTTTTTCTTTCCTTCCTGATAATATATCAAGGTCACCTTTTACCTTTATACCACTCACTCCCATTTAATGGGGATTTGCTTTCATCCAAAGAATTTCAGTGTATAGGAATAAGAGTATTTGAATGTTTCCATATACCTGTTTGCCTATATGGTTCATCTTCATGCACTCTCTGAGTATCTCTCCTGAAGGTTAGATTTATGGTTTGCAGCTTAAAAGAAGTAACAGAGAATAACTCCTAATAACATAACTATTATCTTTCTTTTGTATGATAATGTTATTGTGTGGGTGGGAAGTCTATCAATGTATGTCAGTTTTATTTTAGAGTTTGTAAACTGATCCAGAATAGTACATGTGAAGCAGTGAAATCAGGGGTATTTTGTTTTATATTACGTTCTTGTGGGTTTCTTTTAAAGAATTAAAAAAAATTTTTTTTAACGTTTTTATTTATTTTTGAGACAGAGAGAGACAGAGCATGAATGGGGGAGGGGCAGAGAGAGAGGGAGACACAGAATCGGAAGCAGGCTCCAGGCTCTGAGCCATCAGCCCAGAGCCCGACGCGGGGCTCGAACTCACAGACTGTGAGATCGTGACCTGAGCTGAAGTCGGACGCTTAACCGACTGAGCCACCCAGGCGCCCCAAAGAATTTTTAAAGTCAGCTGTTTAGAACAGACCATACAATTGACCTTTGACTTCAAACACCAGTAAAGTGTTGTATGAGGCCATTAGTTTAAGTGTAGCATCAATTTTAAGTAAGTACAAAATTTTGCCTTCACATATTTGTGTCTGATAGCTGAATTCAATATTAATAATTTGAATACATTTATATTTTGCACAGTCTTCACTTATTTTTATAGAAATGATATAAAATGCCACAATTTGAAATTTCTGGTAGATTTTTTTTTAACCAAATAATTGATATGGTATGTAAAATCAGTTTCTCTCAGGTCACAGCAAATTTAAAGGCCAAAGATGGAAATCAGTTTTCCTGACTCCATCCTTTCAGATGTGTCGACTCCTTTTTTTTTTTTTTTTTTTTTTTTGAGAGAGAGCACACACGTGCACACCTGGTTGGGGGGTGGGGGGGGGGGGAGGGAGGGTGGAGAATGAATCTTAAGCAGGCTCCAAGCTCATCATGGAGCCTGATGATGCTGGGCTAGATCTCATGACTGTGAGATCATGATCTGAACCAAAATCAAGAGTCAGACAGAGGCTTAACCGACTGAGCCACCCAAGTGCCCCTAAACGTGTGGACCCTTACAGAGTGTTAAAGATTTTTAGCCATCACACTACTCATCTGAAGGACAGTATGAGGCAGCACATAAAAAAAGGGCAGTTGGCATTGGTCATTTTCACATGTTCCTAGACCCCTTATCTTAAAGTATATTGTCTGCCTGGAAGCAAAATTTGGGCTGTATATGTTGAATCTTGAGTGCCTTTTGTGCTGTTTCTTTGTCTGGACTTTATTGGAAACCATAGCAATAAGAAGTGAAATATGGGTTTTAATTAGGCGAGTTATTAATGAGCAGAATTGTAACTTGTGAAGTGATGAAAAGTAGGAACTATCTGTGTTATTTATCTAATGTTGGCTTAGGTCTTGTAGGCCACCTAACTCAACAAATATTTATATAGCTCTTAGGTAATGACGATACTGTACAAAATGAATAGAACGCCAGAAGGAATATTTAATAAGCTGGAGGGGATGGGAGGATCTCACAAGGCATAACTCTTAAATAACAAGTAGGAATTTGCCAAGCTGGCAAGTAGGAGAAGGGTATTTTAGGAAGGGGGGCGGGTAGCCAGCAAGAACAAAGACCAGCGATGGGAAAAGAGCTTAGTCTATTACAGGAACAAGTAGTTCAAAACGACTGAATTGAAATCTGTGAGAAAGAGACATTAATCTTATTCTTAAATCCCTGGCATGCTTTGGTAGCTATTCCTTAGTAATTTTATTCATTTAATCAAAACATTCATATTGTTGATAGGAAGAATTAAACCAAATAAGATATATTTTCCAAGGTCCAGTAGAATAACTTTATTTACTTTCTGTCCAGATGACATATCAAAGTTTAGTCCATTAAATCTTTTCATCTATTCCATAAATGTTCCCCTTTTTTGGATTAAAGTAGATATATTTGATCTTCATTCAATAATAATAGTAGTAGTCTGCTTTCCTACTGTGTTGGAGAAATTAAAAAATTTTAACATATAAGTACAATATCATTTTTTAAGATTTTATTTTATTAAAAAATTTTTTTTAATGTTTATTCATTTTTGAGAGAGAGAGAGACACACACAGAGTGCGAGTTGGGGAGGGGCAGAGATCAAGGGAGGCATAGAATCTGAAGCAGGCTCCAGGCCCTGAGCTATCAGCACTGCATCTGATGTGGGGCTCAAACTCACGAACTGTGAGATTATGACCTAAGCCGAAGTCGGATGCTTAACTGAGCCACCCAGGCACCCCAAGATTTTATTTTATTCAAAAAAAATTTTATTAAAAAAAATTTTTTTTAATGTTTATTTTTGAGAGAGAGAGAGAGAGAGAGAGAGAGACAGAGCGTGAACTGGGAAAGGGCAGAGAGAGAGGGAGACAGAATACGAAGCAGCCTTTAGGCTCCAAGCTGTCAGGACAGAGCCTGACGCAGGGCTTGAACCCACAAACTGTGAGATCATGACCTGAGCCGCAGTTGGATGCTTAGCCAACTGAGCCACCCAGGTGCCTTGTAGAAATTTTATTTTATTTTATTTTATTTTATTTTATTTTATTTTATTTTATTTTATTTTATTTTATTTTATTTTTAATGTTCATTTTTGAAAAATTTTAAAAAATGTTTATTCATTTTATTTTTTGAGAGAGAGAGTGCAAGCCAGGGACGGGCAGGGAGAGAGAGGATCCCAAGCAGGCTCTGCAGTGTTGGCACAGAGCCTGATGTGGGGCTTGAAATCATAAACTGAGATCATGACCTGAGCTGAAACCAAGAGTTGCCACTTAACCAAGTGAGCCACCCCAAGGTTTTATTTTATTAAAAATTTTTTTAATGTTTATTTATTTTTGAGAGAGAGATAGTGCATACATGCAAACAGGGAAGGAGTAGAGGGAGAAAGGGACAGAGAATCTGAAACAGGCTTAGTGCTGTCAGTACAAAGCCCGACATGGGACTTGAACTCATGAACTGTGAGATCATGCATGACCTGAGATGAAGTTGGATGCTCAACTGACCAAGCCACCCAGGTGCCCATTAAGATTTTACTTTTAAGTGATCTTCACATCCATCGTGGAGCTTGAACAGTTCTTGAGTTTGAGCACTGTGTTGGGTCTCTGCTGTCAGGGCAGAGCCTCTGCTTCAGGTCCTCTGTCCCCTTCTCTCTGCCCCTCCTCCACCCCCAATAAACATTTTTTTAAAAAGGTTTATAAGTAAAATTTAAATTAAAGTTAGTTTGTTGGGGCACCTGGGTGGCTCAGTTGGTGGAGTGTGCAACTCTTGATCTTGGGGTTGTGAGTTCGAGCCCCACATTAGATGTAGAGATTGCTTAAACATAAGATTTTAAACAGTTTATTATGCTATAAATCCACAGTGGCTTACTTCCTACGTAGTTATGTTAGCATTTTTTTCAATGAGGTGTTTGGAAGGAGAGTGTCTTAGCTTGGGCTGCCAAGACAAAGTACCATAGACCAGGTGGCTTAAACAACAGAAATTTATTTCTCATATTTGTGGACTGAAAAGCCCAAGATCAAGGTGCTGGTAAGGTAGTTTTCATCCTGAAGCCTGCTTTTCTTTCTTTCTTTCTTTCTTTCTTTCTTTCTTTCTTTCTTTCTTTCAGCTTGTTTATTTATTTATTTATTTATTTATTTATTTATTTATTTATTTATAGACATGCAAGTGGAGAAGGGGCATAGAGAGAGGGAGATAGAGAATCCCAAATGGGCCCTGTGCTCAAAACCAAGACTCAGTTTCTTAAGTGACTGAGTCACCCAGGCGCCCCTGAAGCCTTTTCTCTTGACTTGCAAGTGCCTACCATCTCCTTGTGTGCTCATGTGACCTCTTTGGGGTCTCAGGTAGAGAGAAAGGGAAAGCTCTCTGGCAGCTCTTCTTACTAGGGCCCTAATCCTATTAAGGGCCCCACTCTTGACTTCATCTAACCCTAATTACCTCTGAAATGCCCCATCTCCAAATACCATTGGGGGTTAGGGCTTCAACATATGAATTTGAAGGGGACACAAACATTTAGTCCATCACAGAGGGCAATGAGTTCCTTGTCAGCATTTTATGTTTTTATCCTTCCAAGAAAATTCTCAAAGGAAATGAGTAGAAGCTCTTAAGAGTTTGCTTAATAATGTGATCAAAACTGGGCTTCAGAAAATCCTGTCGTGGGGTTCAATTGAGGCCTTGCCTCCTTAAGATTGTGCTTCTGTCCTACAGCTCTTTTACCAAAAATCTGTTTTTCATTTGCACAGAATGTGAATATATATTAAGAAATATCGATAGTTCACTTTAGTTAAAGGGAAAAATAGTTTGTAAGCAAGGGGGTCTTGTGATTATTATTATTTAGTCAGCTCTCATTATCAAGTCAGCCACCAAAACTGGCAGAGTCTAGTTCTTGGTGTGCAAATATGAAGGAATGCTTGGTAGACAAACACAACTTGGAAATTATGCCAGTTGGAAATGAGGTGCCGGGTGCCTTGGTGATGCCTCTTAATGGAAAGTACTTGTTGGTTTTCATTAAAAAAATTTTTTTAATGTTTATTTATCTTGAGATTGCATGTGTAGGGGAGGGGCAGAGAGAGAGGGGGAGAGAGAATCTGAAGAAGGCTCTGCCCTTATCTCATGTACTATGAGATCATGACCTGAGCCAAAATCAAGTCGGACACTTAATCAACCGAGCCACTCAGGTGCCCCTTCCTTCCCTCCTTCCCTCCTTCCCTCCTTCCCTCTTTGTTTCCTTCCTCCCCCCTCCCTCCTCTCACCTTCCTCCCTCCTTTCTCTTTCCTTCCTTCCTTCCTTCCTTCCTTCCTTCCTTCCTTCCTTCCTTCCCTCCTTTCTTTCTTGGGCACAAGTGAGCCAGGGGCAGAGAGAGAGAGAGAAAGAGAGAAGCAGGGCTTACCTGGGGCCTGTGTTTTACCTGAAGCAGGACTTGAGCTCGCCTGATGTGGGACTCGAACTCACGAACTGTGAGATCATGACCTGAGCCAAAGTCAGACGCTTAACGACTGAGCCACCCAGGCACCCTTATTTCTTTATTTTTAACCTTTATTTCCCCATTATGAATTTCCTGGCATAGGTATACACAGTTTTATTTGCCCAAGGTATGAAGAGTGACATTATGCAGTAGTCTTCTGGTCGAAAGTATTTTCTATTTATTGTAAAATTACCTTAGTGTCTAGCTACATTGTGTGCTAATAAGAATTTTACCTAGGCGGAGAGAAGTTTAGGAAGATAGGGGAAATTAAGTTCCACCTATTGAAAGGGAGAGAATCTACATAAATTATTTGGAAATCTGCAAAGGGGATTTGTCTTCTGTATTTTTTTTTAACCATTTATATTGCTATAAACTCATGGATATTGTGCTCGAAATGGTTTAGCTTTGACCAGTAGGAGCTCTTTCATTTGTCTTGTGTGTCCCTTAGACATGATCTTATAAGTGTTTTATTTTGTTTTGGGATTGTATCCTTACTTCCTGACACTCCAGGATGATCCAGGCTCATCTTGTACAGTTTCTGTCCCACTCGTAGATTCTGCCATTTCACCAAGGAGCCCTAGTTCCTTTTATTGGAGGATGGTATTAGAAGTTAAGATCTGGGTGCTAAGGTATGCTCATTGCTACTGGGGATGTTGCTGCCCTCTCAGCTGACAGAACAAAGAAATACATGTGTGTACACTAACTCATGTATATACATAAATCTATAAATATTTCTGTGTGTAATCATCTGTATCTATATGAAGCTAAACATGAGTTTATATTAATGCATTATCACATGATCATTAAACCTCCTTGCTTATCTGTGAGTTCCTACCCCACAAGTGAGGAACTTGGCTCCAGCCATCAACTTTACTTAATTGTTCAAGTCCAGTATATGTGTATAGCTGTATTAGAATTATTAACTATGCTCCTGTAGGAAACAACTTCATCCGCTAGTAGAAACAATAAGCTAGTGCTTATTTGCAGTGCCTTCTGTATGTAGTCTTACAGATGTCACGCGTTTTCAAAGTTACTTAGGTTAGCATGGTTTCCTCCACCCACAGCTCTTTTATGTGTTTGTAATACAGTTAGATTCTTTTGTCAGTCTCATTCCTTCCTAATAAGTTTGTTAAAATATGTGTACGTTAAGGTTTTTTTAAGTATACATACATATATATATATATATATATATATATATATATTTTTTTTTTTTTTTTTTTTTTTTTTTTTTTTTTAAAGTAATCTCTGCACCCAACATGGGGCTCAAACTCGTAACTCCGAGATCAAGCTTTGCATGCTCTTCCAATTGAGCCAGCCAGGGGCCCCATAATTTGCATACATTAAGTTTCACTGTGCTGTAAAGTTCTGTGGGTTTTGACAAATGTGGATTGGGATAGTTTTACTAGAATTTTAAAATGCTAAATAATATGGTTTGGCCAAAATGATATCCGGCTCTAACTTTTAACTCTACAGTGCTGTGATTCTAACATTTATCTTTCTCATTTTGGCTTCCCTCTAATATTTTTCTTCTAGTACTTATCACTATTAAAAGTTGGCAATTTGGGGGGTGGGTTTGCTTCTTTCTTTTTGTTTTATCAGGTAAGCTCTTAAATCTAACATGCAGATTTTTATAAAGGAACAGTTAGATCTTTGAAGATTCCAGGCATTACCGAATCTGTGATTGAATTGATGACAGGTATTCATAATCTGGCATTGAATAGTATCTTAGCATTTTTACCCTTGATTGTTTTGGGGTGTTATCCCTATTGGTCATTTTACAGTTTTATTCTTAGGTGGTTGACTCATTTGGTTAGCACGAAGTTACCTACAGCAAGTAGTTGAAGATTTATTTTTAACTTAGTAACTTAATGCATTAGTGAAGGCAAACCTGTTTAATGTTCTTCTCCCAACTGAGGCTGTCTTTCAGATGGCTTTGTGCCTTTGATCACAAGGAGGGCCGTGTGCAAGTATTGTTCAGTAGGAGTCCTTCAACACTAAGCATCTTAACGGTGGCAACCAGAAGTGAGTCAGTAACACTAATCTCTTCAGTAGGGGACCTTGTAATTTGTAATCTTCATTCATTAAAAAATACTCATTGGTAAGGTACCAGCTAATGTGCCGGGTGTTACAAAGATAAACATGACTTGGCCTCTTCTCTCAAGTAGTGTATCATGTAGTGGGAAGAAAGGAAGTTAAAATGAAATTTGGAAGCAGGTCATAGAGATGAAGTCTGTATAAGTGAACAGGACTTTTTAGTGACATCTGTTGAGATTAGAAAAATTTAAATGTCTCATCATCAATTGAAAGTTTTCGGAGGATATATATCTTACTTAAGAGCATTTACCCATTACTTAGATGACATCTATGTAATTCACTTCTATGTTTTGGCAGTGGTTGTAAATTTAAATTATGTGGGTAATGAAAGCTATAGTTGATTCTGACTAGTGAGTTTTCTCTTGGATGAAGTGTAAATTTCTAGAAAAGGATAGGACTTATTAACATTAACTCAAGAAGAAACAAAACTCAAGTAGTCCTATTACAAAGGAAATGGAATCGGGACAGAAAAATCTCAAAAAGAAAACCCTAGGCCTAAATAGATTTACAGGTGATTTCTGCCAAATATTCAAGAAGCAGATAATTCCCCATTTTATAAAAGTAAACTCTTCCAGAGAATGGGGGAAAGAGGAACAGACTTCAAATCATTTAGTTTTTTTAATTTATTTTTTGACCCCAAATCATTTTATGAAACTAGCATACTTTTTGATTCTCAAACTGGAGATAGACAATAGAAGAAAGAAGAATTATAGGCCATGTCTCTCATGAACATAGATACAAAAATTCTAAACCAAACATTAGTAAACTGAATCCAGCATTGTAAAAAATAGAATAAATCATATTCCATTTTATCTCAGGAACGCAAGCTTGTTTTAACATTAGAAAATCAATTGGTAGGGGCACCTGACTGGCTGAGTCAGAAGAGCATGCGACTTAATCTTGAGTTGTGAGTTTGAGCCCTATGTTGGTGTAAAGAGTAAATCAATAAATTAATTAATTAATAAGTTAACTAACTTTAAAAAAAAAAGGAAAATCAATATAATTTACTTAAACGGACTAACAGGAAACCATACATTTTAGTAATTGCAGCAAAAACAATTGATAAACTTTTAAAACCCATTTATGATTTTATTTTTTATTTTAATAAAAAAATTTTTTTAATGTTTATTTATTTTTGAGAGACAGAGAGAGACAGAGCATGAGTAGGGGAGGGACGGAGAGAGAGGGAAACACAGAATCGGAAGCAGGCTCCAGGCTCTGAGCCATCAGCACAGAGCCCGATGCGGGGCCCAAGCCCACAGATGGCGAGATCATGACCTGAGCCAAAGCCAGGTGCTCAACTGACTGAGCCACCCAGGCACCCCTATGATTTTAAAATAAAATAAAATTGGGGTGCCTGTTTGGCTCAGTTGGAAGAGCATGCAACTCTTAATCTCGGTGTCATGAGTTCAAGCCCCATGTTGGATGTAGAGATTACTTATAAATAAATAAACTTTAAAAAACTAAATTAAATTAAAATCACTTGTTACATACACTGCAGATGGGAGCGTGCGTCGGAATAATGACTTTAGAAGACAATTTGACATTACCTAGGAGAGATGCACACACTTGTACCTACACCCTGCAATTTCACTCCTAAATATGTAGTCTAAGTTCATTTATTTATTTATTTTTTTGAGAGAGACCGTATGTTCACGAGAGTGGGAGAGGGGCAGGGAGAGAGGGAGACAGAATCTCAAGCAGGTTCCATGCTGTCAGCATAGACCCTGATGTGGGGCCTGACCTGAGCTGAAACCAAGAGTCAGACACTTAACCAACTGAGCCACCCAGACACCCCTCCTAAATATGTATTCTAGAGCATTGTTTTCAACCTATGGTTTGCAGCCCATTAGTAAGAATGAAGGCAATTTAATAGCATTTGACCAACAATTTTCTTAAGTATTAAATACAACAGAAAATGTCAGTGTACCTCATTGTTAGGGTATTACTTTTGAAAAACTTATTCCCAATTATTTATCTGTAGGTGTAGGTGGACTGATTTATGAGGTAGAATGTGTTTTCTTATTTTGTTTGCTGTCAAGAAAGTTTGGAGGCCACTCCTAATCTACACAAACTAAAAAATGCTCATTATTTCATAAGAGCAAACATTGGAGACCTTGATTTCTTTCAGCGGTAGAATGGATAAATTGAGATGTATTCATGCAACAGTTTTACGCTGTGTTGAAAATGAACTACAACTACATCCATCAACTAAACAATATATTGCTTAGGAATAAATTTTTATGTGATATCCTTATGTGGCAAAACTATAAAGAAAGGTAAGAGAGTGATAGAGAAAATAGCATAGTGATTACTTATGGTTGAGTCAGAGGTAGATGGTAACGAGGGGGGCGTACAGAGGCTTTCTAAATGTCCTGGTGATGTCATATTTCCTAACTTGGATGTGGGTACGAAGTGGTTCATTTTATTATTTTTAAAATTGTGTATCTATGTCTATGAAGTTTTTTTAATTGTGGTAAAATATACATAAATTTTACTATTTTAATCATTTTAAGTGTGCAGTTAAGTGGCATTGAATATGTTCACATTGTTGCCCATCACCACTATCCATCCCCACGTTTTCATCTTCCTTGACTGAACCTCCATACCCATTAAATAATAACTCTCTGTTCTCCCTCCCCTCCCCGCTGGCAGCCACCATTCTGCTTTGTATCTGGATGTATTAACTACTTCAGGTACCGCATGTAAGTGGAATCCTGCGGTATGTCTGGCTTGTTCCATGTTGTAGCAGGTGTAAGAATTTCATTCCTCTTTAAAGTGAAGAATATTCCATTGTGTGTATATGCTAGATTTGACTTATAATTTATCAGCTGATAGACATTTGGGTTGTTTCCACCTTTAGCTATCGTGAACAGTGCTGCTGTGAACATGAGCGTACAAATACCTGTTTCAGTCCCTCCTTTCAGTTCTTTTGGGTATATACTCAGAAATGAGATTATAGAATGTGGTAATTAGGATTAATTTTTTGAGGAACTACCATACTGTTTCCCACAGTGGCTACACCTCTATACAGTTTTGTATGTATGATATTTTTGGCTGTTAAAAGTTAATTTTAAAAAGGTAAAGACTCCATCTTTCCCTCCTCAGAGATTATGTCTTAAATTTGATGTGTGTCTTTCTAGATAATTTTTCTGTGTTTATGGGGTACTACATGGATTTATGTTTATTCATTTGTTGTTGAACTGGCTGTGAAAGAGTTGTTGGGTGCTTCGTTAAAGGTAAAAATGATGGGGGGGGGGGGGGCGCCTGTGTGACTCAGTCGGTTAAGCGGCCGTATTTTGGCTCAGGTCATGATCTCATGGTTTGTGCGTTCGAGCCCTGCATCAGGCTCTGTACTGACAGCTCAGAGCCTGGAGCCTGCTTTGGAATCTGTGTCTCCCTCTCTCTCTGCCCCTCCCCCACTCATGCGCGCTCTTTCTCTCTTTCTCTCTCAAAGATAAACATTAAAAAAAAAAAAAGATAAAAATGACTGAGATCCACTGACCCCTCCACTGTGTGCCCCGGAGATTTTGATATGGTTGGTTTGAGTGATCAGGAATCTGAATTTTAATAGTTTTCAAGGGATTCTGATGGGCAGCCACTGATTTATTCCTTTTTTTTTTTTTTTTAAGTTTTCTTTAAAGGTCATTCTTTTTTTTTTTTTTTTAAGTTTATTTATTTATCTTGAGAGAAAGAACACATGCATGAGCAGAGAGGGGCAGAGAGACCAGGAGAGAGAGAATTCCAAGCAGGCTTCTTGCTGTCTTCCTGGAGCCTGGAGCCCGACTCAGGGCTCAATTCCATGAACCATGAGATCATGACCTGAGCTTTAACCAAGAGTTACGCTTAACTGACTGAGCCACCCAGGTGCCCCTTAAGTTTTTATTTATTTTTTTAGTAATCTCTACACTTAACATGGGATTCAAACTCACAACCCTGAGATCAAGTTGCATGCTTTTCCAACTGAGCCAGACAGGTGCCCCTGATTTATTCTTTAACATAAATGGTATTATGCATTTTTTGCATAATAGTTTGTCTTGGAGATCTCTTCATGTCAGTATATGCTGAAATACCCATATTTTTAAAAACTGGTGTTCTAATTCTGTAATTTAGATCCAGCATAATTTATCTAGCCATTCTGTTAATGGGCATTTAGGTAGTCGCAAGTTTTTGTCATTACAAAGAAGATACAACAGACCTCTTGTGCATACATCTTTGGGCACGTGTATGGATGTTTGTGTTGGAAAGATACCTGGTAATTAAAATTTGCTAAGTCAAAGAGTTTGAACATTAAAAATTAATAAACATTGTAGGGGCAGGGGCACCTGGGTGGCTCAGTGGGTTAAGCATCTGACTTCAGCTCAGGTCATGATCTCACATTCCGTGAGTTTGAGCCCTGCATTGGGCTCTGTGCTGACAGCTCAGAGTCTGGAGCCTGCTTCAGGTTCTGTGTCTCCCTTGCTCTCTGCCCTTCCCCCACTCACACTCTGTCTCTCAAAAATGAATAAACATTAAAACAAATTTTAATTGACAAATATTATTAAATCCAATACATTCTTGAACTTGTTTTTTTTCTGTTTATTATCTTAATGTTTATTTTTGAGAGAGAGAGAGCAGGAGTGGGGGAGGCGCAGAAAGAGAGAGGGAGACACAATCTGAAGCAGGCTCCAGGCTCTGGGCTGTCAGCACAGAGCCCTACACGGGGCTTGA
This sequence comes from Panthera onca, assembly GCF_046562875.1. Taxonomy (NCBI): domain Eukaryota; kingdom Metazoa; phylum Chordata; class Mammalia; order Carnivora; family Felidae; genus Panthera; species Panthera onca. The sequence goes on from NC_138346.1 coordinate 209,605,406, forward strand.
ACCCACAAACTGTGAGATCATGACCTGAGCCAAAGTCAGATACTTACTCAGTCACCCAGGTGTCCCTGTGTTTATTTATTTTGAGAGAGAGAGAGTGCACTCACATAAGCAAGCAGGCAGGGGAGGGGCAGAGAAAGAGGGAGAGAGAGAGAATCCCAAGCAGGCTCCATGCTGTCAGTGCAGAGCCCAATTCAGGGCTCGATCTCATGAAGCATGAGATCATGACTTGAGCCAGGATCAAGAGTTGGACGCTTAACCAACTGAGCCACCCAGGTACCCCAAACTTTTTTCCTCTTATGTATGAATTTCTTCTTCTGAAGGAAGTATTTATACAAATATTTACCTGTATAAAGTAAAATGAATTTGATTTAGAAAAATTTCTCCTTCCATTGAAATAGATCTGCAATGGATGAGTGAACCAGAAAGGTGTTAGCCTTTCTTAAAACTGAAGCCATGAGGTGGTGATTGCTTTAGTTAATCTTTAACCCAGGAGAGACTTCTGTTTTCTTTATTATTTCAGACTTTCTACTGGATCTTGAAGAGTTTTCTAGCTTATATAATTTTGGAATGAAGTTTAGACTTGTGTTTTTTTGTTTGTTTGTTTGTTTTAAGTAGCACAAATAGCATCTTGTGTGAGAACCTGGTGCTTAAAACTTTAGTTTCTATGAAAAATTTTGAAACTCTGGTTTGACTGTAATACTCCCAATAACAGTAATAAAATGTTACTAATACACTCAATTACAGTTTAAAAGAAGAAAAAGTGCTATAGTTAAATCTTAATAAAAATATAGACCTTAAAAAATATATAGACTTTAAGAATTTAGTGGAGAAAACGCAAGAGTGAAAGTATTGTAAATGCAAAGCCTTGTAAATTAAAAAACATTATTAAAAAAGCCAACTAAAGAAAAGAACAGCTAAGATATTTTTAAAAGAAATCAGGTTGCATTTATCTTTTATGTATTCTTGCCAGTAGCCATCGTTGTCTCTGATTTAGTATCATTAGGGAATGGTTTCCCAGTATACTGGGAAGAGCTAGTTTTGTTAAAAATAACAACCTAGAAGAAATGGATAAGTTCCTAGAACTTATTATTACCTACCAAAACTGAAGCAGGAAGAAATAGAAAAATTTGAACAGACCAGTTACCAGCAATGAAATTGAACCAGTAATCAAAAAAACCCCAACAAACCAAAGTCCAGAACCAGGCAGCTTCACAGGTGAATTCTACTAAACATTTAAAGAAGAATTAATAGCTATTCTTCTCAAGCTATTAAAAAAAAAAAAAAAAATGGAAGAGGAAGGGAAACTTCCAAATGCATTGTTTGAGGCCAGCCTTATCCTGATACCAAAACCAGATAAAGACACTGTAAGAAAAGAGAACGAGAGGCCAGTATCTCTGATGAACATAGATGCAAAAATCCTCAACAAAATACTAGTAAACCAAGTCGAACAATATATTAAATCATTCAGCACAGTCAAATGGGATTTATTCCTGGCATGCAAGGGTGGTTTGATACTTGCAAATCAATCACTATGATACATCACATCTGTAAGACAAAGGATGGGACGCCTGGGTGGCTCAGTTGGTTGTCTGACTTCAGCTGGGGTCGTGATCTCGTGGTTTATGGGTTCGGGCCCCACTTGGGCTTGCTGCTGTCAGCTTAGAGCCTGCTTTGGATCTTGTCCCTCTCTCTCTCCCTCCCCAACTCACGCTCTCTCTCTCTCTCTGTCAAAAACAAATAAAAACATTTTTTTAAAAAAAGAGAAAGGATAAAAACCATATGATCATTTCAATAGATGCAGAAAAACCATTTGACAAAGTACAACATCCACTCGTGAAGAAAACCCTCAACAAAGTAGGTTCATAACGTCCATATATGAAAAACTCACAGCTAGTACCTTCAGTGGGGAGAACTGAGAGCTTTTCACCTGAGGTCAGGAATAAGACAAAGATGTCCACTCTTACCACTTTTATTCAATATAGTACTGGAAGTCCTAGCCATAGCAATCAGACGACAAAAAGAAATAAAGTGTGTCCAAATTGGTTAGGAAGAAGGAAAACTTTTACTTTGCAGATGACATGATACTATAATTATAAAGCTGTAGTAATCAAAACAGTATGGTACTGGTACAAAAATAGACACATAGATTAATAGAATAGAATAAAAAACTCAGAAATAAACCCACAATTATATGGTTAATTGATCTTTGACAAAGGAGGGAAGAGTATTACGATGGGAAAAAAATAGTCTCTTCAAAGATGCTGGGAAAACTGTACAACTACATGCAAAAGAATGAAACTGGACTACTTTCTTACACCATACACAAGAGTAAAGTCAAAATGGATCAAGGATCTAAATGTGAGACCTGAAATCATAAAAATTCTTGGAACAGGCAGCAATTTCTCTGACATCAGCCACAGCAACAGCTTTCTAGATAGATCTCTTTGGGCAAGGGAAACAAAAGCAAAAATAAACTGTAAAAAAGCTTCCGCACAGCAAAGGAAACAGTCATCAAAACTAAAACTCGTCATCAAAACTACAGAATGGGAAAAGATATTTGCAAATGACATATCTGATAAACGGTTAGTATCCAAAATATATAAAGAACTGATACAACTCAACACCTCAAAACCAAATAACCCAATTAAAAAATGGGCAAAAGACACGAACAGACATGTCTCCAAAGAAGACCTACAAACGGCCAACAGACTCATGAAAAGATGTTAAACATCATTCACCATCAGGGAAATACAAATCAAAACTACAATGAGATATCACCTCACACCTGTGAGATTGGTTAACGCAAAAACACAAGAAACAACAAGTGTTAGGATGGCTATGAAGAAAAAGGAACTTTCTTGCACTTTTGGTGGGAATGCAAACCAATGCAAGCACTGTGGAAAACGGTATGGAGTTGCCTCAAAAAATTAAAAACAGAACTATCATGTGATCCAGTAATTTCACTACTGGGTATTTCCCCATAAAATACAAGAACACTAATTCAAAGGGATACACACACTGTGTGTTTATTGAAGCATTTTTTTTTTAATTTAATGTTTATTTATTTGAGAGACAGTATGCACGCATGAGCAGGGAAGGGGCAGAGAGAGAGGGAGACAGAGGATCCGAAGCAAGCTCTGTGCTGACAGCAGAGAGCCTGACCGCGAGATCATGGCCTGAGCTGAAGTTGGACACTTAACCGACTGAGCCACTCAGGCGCCAGTTTATGGAAGCAGCCCATGTGTCTGTCAGTAGATGAATGGATAAAGAACCAACACACGCATGCACGCGCGCGCACACACACACACACACACACACACACACACACACACACAGGAATGTTATTCAGCCATTTAAAAAGAATGAAATCTTGCCATTTGAAACAACATGGGTGGAGCTAGAGAGTATAATGCTAAGTGAAATAACCCAGAGGAAGACAAATACCGTGTGATTTCACTAAAGTGCAACTTAAGAAATAAAACAAATGAGTGAAGGAAAAGAGAGACAAACCAAGAAACAGACTCTTAACCTATAAAGAACAAACAGATGGTTACCACAGGGGAGGTGGGGTGGGGGTGAAATAGGAGATGGGGATTAAGGTGTACGCTTAGCCATGATGAACACTGAGTAATGTATAGAATTGTTGAATCACTATACTGTACATCTGAAACTAATAGAACAGTGTGGGTTAATTATAATGGAATTAAAATAAGAAAATAAGGGCACCTGGTTGGCTCAGTCAGTTGAGCGTCTGACTTTGGCTCAGGTCATGATCTCTCAGTTCAAGGATTCGAGCCCTGCGTCAGGCTCTGTGCTGACAGCTCAGAGCCTGGAGCCTGCTTCAGATTCTGTGTGTGTCTTTCTCTCTGCCCCACCTCCGTCACCCCCCCCCCCCCCGCCCCGCTCTTTCTCTCTCTCTCAAAAAAAAAAAAACATTAAAAAAATTTTTTTAACAAAATTTTAAAATTCAGATTATATAACATTTTAATTGTAGGATTTTTTTTCCCCACAAAGCAAAGTGTTAAAGTTTCCCCCACAAACCACAATAGTGGTTCCCCAAAATAGTCATCCACACTTATTATCTTGAGGGTGTGTGCATAAGTGTGTATATGTGTGTATGGTTTCCTTTCTTGGAAGGGAAACCTTTGATTCAAACACTGTGATCTTCCACCTTGTTCAGGTTTTTAAATGTCCTTTTGTGAAACTATATTAGATGGCAGGATTTGTGTATACGGTGTTTCTTTCCCCCTTGTCCTTATTTGGGAAAATAAAAATTTGTTGACCCTGTATCAGTCCAAAAAAAATTGCTGATCTATGAAATTCAGAAGTCTGGGAACCACTGTGAAAGAATCTTTCCACAAAAGGCTAAGAGAACCCTGGCATGCAGTGGTTTTTGTGCAGTCCTCTCTTGTCAGAGGGAAGGTGCCTGATACTGTATGTTTTTAATTTAAGAGTAAAAATTCCCACTTATTCATGCCCTTTTTTTACTCTCTGCTCTCTGGTTTTGTTAGTCTTTAGCCATCTGAACTCTGATTTCATTGCTTTTTATCTTTTTGATATGGTTTGTTTCTTTCGTGAGAATATGTAGGAATTAACATTTAGGTTTTGTTTTTGACTCAAGAGTCAATTCATAAAGTTGCATTTGTTCATTCAGCAGCCTTTTGTTGAGGGCTTGCCTGTGTGGATGCAGAAAACAATTTTCTGTCCTGCCCTAAGGGGAGAGTAGGAGGCAGGCAGACAACTGCAGTGTAGTAATTTCTAGTACTGCAGGCACGTATGCAGTATTGTGGGAGCCATAGCATGTAGAGAGAGGTCTGTATGTTCTGAGCATTTCCCATAGCCTGATACAGTCAACTTTGAGTTAATACAGTTTACTACTGTTACAGTACGGTTATTTGCTCCTTTTGCATTTTTCTTATTTTTTTAATTTTTATTTATTTTGAGAAAAAGAGAGAGGCAGAGGAGAGGGAGAGAGAGAATCCCAAGCTGACTCCATGCTGTCGGTGCAGACCCCAACCCAGGGTTTGGTCCCACAAACTGCGAGATCATGACCTGAGCCAAGATCAGGAGTTGGACTCCCAACTGACTGAGCCACCCAGATGCCCCCATTTTTCTTAATGTCTTAAATATTTTTGAGAGGGAAAGAATTTCCCAACCCAAAATAAGGCACCTTTTAAAAAAATGTTTATTTATTTATTTTGAGAGAGAGAGGGAGAGAATGCGAGTGGGGGAGGGGCAGAGCAAGAGGGAGACAGAATCCCAAGCAGGCCCCGACTGTCCGTGCAGACAGACCCTGACTTGGGGCTTGATCCATGAGCTGTGAGATCATGACCTGAGCCAAAATCAAGAGTCAGACGCTTAACCGACCGAGCCACCCAGGACGCCCCAGAATAAGGCACCCTTTTAATGTACCTTTTTTTCTCCTCTAACTCCTCTCTGATTTATACTGTACTTCAAATGAAAACCTGTTGTTTAAAATTGTTATATGTTAAATTATTACAATCCAAATTGTTCTATACTTTGTAAATTACTACTGTCTTCTCTTAAAATCTAAAGATTAAAAAAAATCTAATAATTCAAGCTCTCACACAATACAAATTTGCATGTTAAAGTTCTGTTATACTCTTTCTACCAAATGAAACATTTTGCTGAACCTAGAATATATGGTTCCTCCATATGGAATTTTCAGAACCTAGAGTATTTCCATTCATGATATGAAACCAGCACATTTTTCTTGACCATTTATACTTAGTAATAACAAATCCTTTAGCTTCTACATATGAATATGGAGAACTCCCTGAGAACTGGTCCATTTCTGTCATAAAGTGCTTTCATTTAATATCAGCCATTGTGAAGAATAGAAGTATACTAAGTAGGTAGTTTGGCAAAATACTTTATTTTTCTATTTCATTGAAGAGAGTCTTAATTAGATAACACATTGATGAGTTAGCCACTTAAAAAAATTACTGCACCTGATATCTCTTTTAGGTTTGGAGTGCTTTACGGAAACAGCTCTCTGAATTTGCTTGTCAAAATAGCTCACAGTTTGCTAATAGCAACAGTCGTTATGCCGAATTGTTCTATTTCTAGACTTTGTCACAACATTGACTGTCAGGAACTAAGGAGTTTCCAGATTATGAGCTTCTGTTAATGTGGATAAAATAGTAAGTAGTGTGTACAAGTGGTAAAACACCCATCAAATAAGAGATAGTTTTTACCTTTGTCCTAAAGGTAGTTGTGGAAAATAGCAAAGCATATCATTTCAAGAGAGAGTAATTTGAAGATCTTTATCCCTCCACCTTCCCCCATTTCATTCTCTGAAATCCTGCGTATTCTTCAAAGTTGAAATGCTTGCCTTTGTGTAATTTCCTGCTCAGACTAGTTGGAAGCCATCTCCTCCTTACCTGAACTGCTAAAGCTGCTTGTTTCATACCACAGGTCTGTCCTGTGTTGCTGTTCTTTATTTAGGTGCCTTTAGTTCTTACCATGTTAATCCCCTTGAGAGGAAAGACTGGCATCTCTCTCTCTCTCTCTCTCTCTCTCTTTTTTTTTTTTTAATTCTCATGGGATGTAAGCACAGTATTTTCTTCTTTTATTTTTTAAGTTTATTTATTTTGTGAGAGAGGGAGAGAGTGCTTGTACAGAGGTGGGGGGTAGAGAAAGGGAGGGAGAGATAGCAGGGCTCCATGCTGTCAGCGCTGAGCCGACTGGGGGCTTGAACTCATGAATCATGAGATAATGACTTGAGCCGAAATCAAGAGTCAGATGCTTAACCGACTGAACCACCAGGCACCCCACACAGTATTTTCATGTATAGCAAATGTCTCATTGATATTTGTTGAATGCATGAAGGTATAAATTTTTATTTTCCCATTTTCTTTTTTTTTTTTAACTTTATTTTTTTTGCTTAGTTTTGAGAGAGCAAGCAGGGGAGGGACAGAGAGAGAGGGAGACAGAATCCCAAGCAGGCTCCATGCTGTCAATGCAGAGCCCAATGCGGGTCTCACAAATCGTGAGATCATAATCTAAGCCGAAATCAGAAGTTGGACACTTAACCAACTGAGCCACCCAGGCACCCTCCCCGTTTTCCCATTTTCTATAACTCTTTCATTTGACTTAGTACAATGATAATGTATGTTATTAATAAGAAGGCCTTGTTATCTTAGATTGAATCATTTTGTGGTGTTCTATAAATCTTCACTTAACAGTATTTCATATTTTTAAGAGTAGAATTTAATACCTTTTAGCTCATGTTAGTACTGCTAAGGTGGGTAACTTCATGAGTTCATATCGATATCCAGAAGCCTCAGAAGCCCTCATGTTGAGGGATGACTGGGGTGCTTTTCCATTCAATTCAGCCACATGATTTTCAGTTAAGTCTCAGTGCTTTATTTTACTGTCAGTAAGAGGTTCCCTTATTGAATTTTTGAAAAGCTTTTTGAAATTGTGAAGAATAATCTCGATTGCATTTTAAATGTTTGTTTATTTTTGAGAGAGTGAGAGAGAGAGAGCGAGAGAGAGAGAGCATGCACACGACGGGGAGAGGCAGAGAAGGAGAGAATCTCAAGCAGGCTCCGGTCTGTCCGTGCTGGACTGAGCCACCCAAGGGCCCCAATCTTGATTGCATTTTAAATCTTCAGGTTCCTTTTAGGTAGGTGAAGTGTATTTTGATTTCCATAAAGACATGTTTACTCCAAAAGGATTGTCAGATGTCTAATGTACAGAAACCAAGGCATAGTTAATCAAATATTGTACTAGGATCTGATAATAACTTTTACATGGATAACGAAGTAGTTTTGTTCCCATCCTGAATTTCTGTGAATTGATTTTAACTCTTTCCAAGTTAATCACTTTCCTCCAAGGAGTTCAGAGTAGTTTGTTGATATCTGCTACCTTTATAGAATCTTCATATTGGTAGGGAATTTTCATTACTTACGGGTAAAGAGGTTTTCCCACGTTGTTCTGTGTGACTTACCCTGGATCACACAGCATTATATAGGCAGACTTTCCATCTCAAAATCTTAACCTTAGTTTATACTTCAGAAGGGCAAGGTATTTGGATTTTTTTTTTTTTTTTTTTTTTTTTTTGGTAAATAAACTCTACACCCAATTCGGGGCTTGACCCTGCCATCAAGAGTCACATGCTCTACTGCCTGAGCCTGCCAGGTGCCCCAGGGCATTTGGATTTTTGAAAGTGATTTGTATTCGGTTGGATGTGGTCTGGTAGTATACTGTATATAGTATAGTATAGTATAGTATAGTATAGTAGTGATACTACTGGGCCAAATACATGGTTTCTCTAGTACCACCCATCTTGACCTAGCCAAGGGTCATTGGGTCTGGCTCAGGAGTCCGGCAGCAGACTCACAGGCCAGTGTACACCTTAAAAGGCCAAAATTCAAGGGACCAGAGAGAGATGTCCATTCTGACCAATAAAATACCTTGACAGCAGCCCGTAACATGTAAGGGTAGGGTCTGCTACTCCTGGATGTACTGACGATGTAATTTTGATTATAAAATAACAGGAAGTCAGCACAAGGGTGTTGTGAGTCCTTGTGCTAATTTGAATGTCTAGTGCTAGCGAGACAAGATGGCCAGGCAAATGGTCTCTGCCCTCAAGAAGCTCAGATTCCAGTAAACCGACTTCGTTTGATGTTTGTCCCCAAAACTTGGGGAAACTAAGAAGGCTTCACACAAACGTGAAGGGTATGGAAGATTTTTTTTTTAAAGACTTCATGATCTCGGAGTTGGTTTGAGCCCTATGTTGGGTCTAGAGATTACTTAAAAAAAAAAAAAAAAATCTTTAAAAAAAAAAAAATAAATAAAGACTCCATGAAAACCGTGGCACCTGGCTGTCTCAGTCTGTAGAGCATGCAAGTCTTGAGCTGAGAGTTGGAAGTTCGAGTCCCACGTTGGGTGTAGAGATTACTTTGAAAATAAAATCTTAAAAAATAATAAATACTTCATGAAAACCACATTCAGTGAGTTAACAACAATTGCATGTGAAATGTTTTATAGGGCTTCTTTTGGCATGAAAAAAACTGTTTCAAAATGCCTCCATATCCTGTGGGAATGTGAGTGATGATTTCATTACCTAATCATGGAAGTGAAAATGAGGGACCGTGCAAATTGGTGCTGGAAGTGTAATCACAAGGAATTACATCTGAGCCCATCCCTGTGTGTTCTCACTGGCATTTGTGCTCAAGGCCAAGTTCGCGAACATGCCCCCAGGAGCATCGGGTTTGGTGCTTTTGTGGACAGTAAAATGGTTGAATGGTGAGAGTTACTTAAAACTGGGCATTACAAAAGTTTGCATCCCTTTATGTAGGCTTACTAAAGGGAGTAAGAAGTTGTTTTATTGAGCCAAACAAATTTATTTTGCTTGGGGGAAACATAGTATTATACAAATAACCTTTTGCAGTCTTCATTGATTCAGTTTGTTCTGAAGCAGACCCTAGGCTCACAGTCTGTCAAGTTGTTGAGTAAAGAACAACTATATTTGAGATACTATGTTTAATTCAAATGTGAAAGATGCAGCCAAACTTAAGGAATCTGTTTCTTTGGACTCTTTTCCTTGGTGAATTCCAGAGCTGAGTGGGAGTTAAAAATATGAGAAAGTCAATAAATTAGGGAAGATAGCCAGTGAGAGGTGAGAAATGATAACTTGTAGAGGGGAGAAAAAAGAGGGAATACGGGAAGTAATTTTTTTCCAGTAGTAAAAGGTACCTTTTTTATCCCCCAGAAAAAATTTTTAGTTTTTGTTTTGTATTGTACCCCAAACTGTACTCTTTCGGGTCGGTGTTGGAGCTGGACATGGAAAGGCCTCCTCTTGCAAGTTAAGCATGTGGAAGAACCGCTCACCCAAAGTGGGGAGCAACTAACTATCTAGGATCCTTTATGTGCTATGGTTACAGTGAACCTACAGTAAACACTCCTTCCCTGCTGCAGGGGAGTGGAAGACATTGCCCCACCTTCCTCTGCTGCTGCCCCAACGGGGGCGGGGGGGATTTCGGCTGCCCCACTATGTGTATAGCTCGCCACCAGTCCTTCACCATCAGCAGGACTCCAGCAGCCGCTCTGCCAGGATACATTGTCTTATCATGAGCTAATTTGATAGATGAGTTTCTTGGAAGCAGTTTCATGACTTGATTCATGTTTTCATTTTCCTTATTGTGATCATCCTTCCAGTTTTTAAGATGTACGCAATTTCCTGTATGATTCATAGGAGTGGCAAGGTGAGGTGGGAAGCTTCCCTTCTTTGCTTTCCTTGTCCCCCTCACCTTTGGGAACATTTCAGATCTTTGTTCGTTTTGTTTTGTTTTGGTTTTTAAAGATTTTATCGGGGGTGCGTGCCTGGGCAGCTCAGTTAGTTGAGTGTGTGTCTATTGATCTTAGCTCAGGTCATAGTCCTGGGTCATGAGATCGAGCCCCACAGCAGGCTCCACGCCTGCTTAAGATTCTCTCTCTCTCTCTCTCTCTCTCTCTCCCTCTCTCTCCCTCTGCCCCCTCCCCTGCCCTATCTCTCTTTTTAAAAAATTATAATAAAAAAAGGATTTTATTTTTTTAAGTAATCTCTGTAACCAACGTGGGGCTCGAACTCACAACCCTGAGATCAAGTGTAGCATGCCCTGCTGACTGAGCCAGCCAGGTGCCCCTGGAACATTTCAGATCTTTCTCAAAACCCCAAGTGTATTTCAGAATCACTCTTCTCTTCCCATTATTTTTTGTTCTTTACATCAGTGCTAGAGGCAATGCTGGAAATTTGTAAGGTGAATGGCATAGTGAATGGTCTGGGTAGGTATGTGTGGTCAAGGGGAATAGGTGTATTAGAAAATGAGAAAACAAACTCAGATGTCCTTTCAAGAAAAGACTTCCTGCCCATCTGTAAGGAGTGTAACTGAAGAAAGCTGTTAGTCTCTTCTTCAGGGTCAGCCTCAGCTTTGGAGCAGCCCCCCAGCCAGTGGCTGAGCAGAGCAATGACAGATATGCTGCATTCTGGAGCCTTCTAAATGGCCGCCTTGTTCCAGGCGTTGTCAAATCTGCATCACACTCTGCTCCCCCCGCCCAGTCCTGCTTCCTTCTTTTTTCTTCTCAGAAGACTTCTCCCCATGAAACATTTTTTCATTCCGAATTTTGTTTTTTTAGCATTTGCTTCCTGGGTAATATAACCTGTGACACACTTCTTACATAAATCACCCTACTCCCTTCATTTTACTGTTTTTTGCCCCAGGCTGTGCATGAAACATCATGGGAATGGTGTGAGTGAGTTGCCTGCCTCTGCATGTATATTTCAACATGTTGTGCTCTTTCTAGAAAATTTAGGGAATAGAGAAATTAAAACTCAATCATAATGATTTTTTTAAATACCTTCACAAGAGGTAACTTGATAATGGCTTATTTTGATAAACTTGAGAGAAGTGCATTAAACATTAAGTGCTCATCTTGGTGAATTTATCACAAACTGAACATATCTGTATAACATTACCCAATCAGGAAACAACTTCACCAGCACCCCTGCGGCACTCACTTTGAGGAGCATGAATTAATTTTACCTGGTTTTGAATCTGATATAAGCGTGGCCATGTAGTATGCACTCTTCTGTCTTTGGTTCAGTGTTGTGTTTGAGAGAGTTACCTGTGTGGGTGTCTTGCAGAAGTTCCATTGTGTGAATGGACCACAATTTATCTGTAACATTGTTAATGGGCATATATATTATTTCTGGTTTCTTACTCCCTAGATCTGTTTTGATGTTTTCTAATACAAATGTTGCCTAGTATTTGGTATTTTAGCTGGGTAAGCCTATTCTTGGAACGTTTATTATCCTTGTAAGTGAATTGTCTTATGTAAGAAGACTTTGTAAGAAAAACTTTTCTTAATCCACATCCTCAGAATGTTCTTACTCCTCTTTATAGGACCCTCAGTTAGTTTTTCCTCTGAAGTCTGAGGTCTTGAATCATGTTACTGGCCAAGGGAGTTTAGTTGCTGTTCCTTTTGCTGTCTTCCAGTCAGATGCTTGCCTTAGAGGAGCTGTTACGGAACAACTTTCGTGTTTTATGGGTATGCCAGAACACGGCTGTCATTCTGGTTTACAGTGGAGAGAAAAAATATAATCAGAAGCTTTTAGGGGAGCCTGGGTGGCTCAGTTGGTTGAGTGTCTTACTCTTGGTTTCAGCTTAAGTCACGATCCTGGGATCGAGTCCCACATTGGCTCCACACTGACAGTGTGCAGACTGCTTGGGATTCTTTCTCCCTCTCTCTCTGCCCATCCTGCATGCATTCTGTCTCTCTGTCTCTCAAATAAGTAAGCCTCAAAAATAAAGAAAGAAAGAAAGAAAGGAAAGAAAGAAAGAAAGAAAGAAAGAAAGAAAGAAAGAAAGAAGCCTTTAGGGATTTGTTAGATATTTGGGATGGGCTTGGTATTTGAGCTCTACCTGTCCAATTAAGGTGGCTCTCAACTAGTGTGGGAAAGTGCTGGAGAACAGATTTCACACCGAGGGTCTAAAAAATATCATGTGCAGCTTGGATGCATGTGCCTGAGTTATTTCAGAGCTTCTGACAGTGTATACTGATGTTTGTTCATTTCCCACTATAGCTGTTGAGTGGAATGTCATGGCCAGCTCCTCGGACAGTGAAGATGACAGTTTCATGGCCGTGGACCAAGAAGAAACTGTGCTGGAAGGGACAATGGAGCAAGATGAGGAGCCCCACCCAGTACTGGAGGTTGAAGAGACTAGACATAATAGGCCCATGTCTGAGCTGCCAGAAGAGGTTTTGGAGTATATCCTGTCCTTTCTTTCACCATACCAGGAACACAAAACTGCAGCCCTTGTCTGCAAACAGTGGTATCGACTTATCAAAGGTACTGTGCAAAGTGGAAGGCTTATTTATCTATTTGAATTTGCTTTAATGGTTTATTTTTAAGGTCCCAGTTTCGTTTTCTCCTTTCTCCCTTAAATTTATTGTGGTTCTAAAATTTAGTGTTAGACAATTAACTGTACATTTTCCTTTTCTCTTAATTCTGGTTAGTTTTATGAACAGCTTGGATTTTGTAGTATTTAATCCAACTTGCAGTTTTAAAATGTGGATTCTTTTTTTGCATATTCTTAGAGTCGGTCTGGTAAATTGTGTCGTTCTTGAACAGACGAAGTAGGGACGGATGTGGGATAACAGTGCAGCTAATGTTAATACACCTCTTCCCATTGTCAGCCACTGTTGTGACTGCTTTACTGTCCTCACAGAAAACTCTGAACAGGTGAAGAAACAAGAGTGTGAGAGGCACAGTTAAGTAACTTACCCAAGGTCACACGGGTATCACGGGGGATCGAAGATCCACATTCAGGCAGTCTGGCTTTAGTGTCCGTGTTCTTTAAGAGGATATCATTTTGTTTCTTAAAGTAGCTAATTGTGGCAAATATGGGATTGTGCAAGTATTTACTGCTTTATTTTATCTCTAAGTGATAAAGGCTCTATGCATATCTTTTACTTTTTAAAATGTTTTTTTTTTAATGTTTATTTTCGAGAGAGAGAGACAGAATGTGAATGAGAAAGGGGCAGAGAGAGAGGGAGACACAGCATCTGAAGTAGGCTCCAGGGTCTGAGTTGTCAGCACAGAGCCTGACAAGAGGCTCGAACTCATGGGCCGCAAGATCATGACCTGAGCCGAGGTCGGACGCTTAGCCAACTGAGCCACTCAGGCGTCCCTCTTTTTCTTTTAAAAATGAGTTTCTCCTCTTTTTCTCCCATTTTTCTCTCTCTCTTTTTTTTAACGCTTATTTATTTTTGAGAGAGAGAGAGAGAGAGAGAGAGAGAGAGAGAGAGAGAATCTGAAGCAGGCTCTGTGCTGACAGCAGAGATGCAGGGCTCAAACTCACGAACCATGAGATTATGACCTGAATTGAAGGTAGATGCTTAACCAACTGAGCCACCCAGGCACCCCTTCTTTTGTTTTTTTTTTTCAATGTTTATTTATTTTGAGAGGGAGAGAGAGAGAACACACGAGTGAGCATGAATTGGGGAGGGTCAGAGGGACAAAGAGAATCCCAAGCAGGCTCCTCACTGTCAGTCTACAGAGCCCTACTCAGGGCTTGATCCCAAGAACCATGACCTGAGCCAAAATCAAGAGCCAGCAGCTTAACAGACTGAGCCACCCACACACCCGTCTTCCATTTTCTAATCAAGTTTTGAACTTTAGCTAAATGTTGTACTTACCAGGGGTGGTGTCTTTTTAATTGAATAGATAGCAGTTATTTTTTTACATTTACAGTTACATTTTAACTGGAAAGGGCCCATTTTTGAATGAAGACCAAGCCAGTTGAATAAACTTTGATCAAGCAGTTTGTTCCTTCCTAGTGGGAACAGGCAGTCAGAAATACGACAGGAAAAAACCTTTAGATCAGAATCAGTCTTAAAATCATTTCCTTTCATCAGGGTGGTTCTCATGGGGCATGGGGTCATTGTCAATTGCTCAGAACCCAACCTAGAAGGCTAAGGACCGGCTGTGTTGAAACTGTTTGCTGGGTCCTGTGCTCATCTGCTTACAACTGGTAATGCTTGCTTTCTCTTTGCAGATTTAATGGACCCTTCAGTAGAGATTGAATGCTTACCCTGTGAAAATAGATGATTTCACCTCTAAAATAGAGGTGGAAGAACCACAGATGAGGGGCTATGATCTAATCAAATTTATGAGTTTATTCTTGGTTTTATATGGCATTCTTACTGTTTTGATATGTATGTGTGTGTGTGTCTATATATATATATATATATAACATATGCACATAGATATGTGCATATGTATGTACATATGTATGTATACATATGTATGTATATGCACATACATATATGTATACATACATGCATGCATATACATACATTTATACACACACACACTTTTTTTTTTTATAATTTTTTTTTTTAACGTTTATTTTATTTTTGAGACAGGGAGAGACAGCATGAACAGGGGAGGGTCAGAGAGAGAGGGAGACACAGAATCTGAAACAGGCTCCAGGCTCTGAGCTGTCAGCACAGAGCCTGACACGGGGCTCGAACTCACGGACCGTGAGATCATGACCTGAGCCAAAGTCGGACGCTCAACCGACTGAGCCACCCAGGCGCCCCCACACTTTTTTATTTTAAAGAGGGAGGAACCCTAACCTAGCACTCACAGTCTTAGATCTTCTGGGAGAAGGAAGTCACTGCCAGGACAGCTTCTTCTTTCCCCCTCTCTATCATTATGTATCTGTCCCTTATTCATTACTGCCTTACCTCAATTCAGCATTTTCAAATCTGTTACTTTCTTCATCAGAGTATAGTTGGCACTGTAGTCACACATTGAAGATGACTATCTTTTTAATATTCCAGTTCTTAACTGTGAGTTCAGCCAAAGGATAGTAATCATCATTGGAAAACATGTTTAAATACTGTGATCCTGCTTAAGGATCCACTAAGGTGACATGAATTAAAAAATGATACATTCTTTCAAAGTGTAACATAAATTATTGTACTCTTCATTCAAAATGTTGCTCTTTGAAATAAGGTAGTCATTTCATGTGTTAAAAACATAGATTGTTCCAGAAACATGAAGCTCTCACCTTTTAAAAAACAAAGACTTTTACTTTTCTTTCTTTCTTAAGAGAGCTCAAGCTAGGAAGGGGCAGAGAGAGGGAGACAAAGGCTCCAAAGATCCTAGCAGGCTCCATGCTGACAGCAGAGAGCCCAAAGCAGGGCTTGAAATCATGAGCCGTGAGATCATGGCCTGAGCCCAAGTCAGACGTTCGCCTGACTGAGCCACCCAGGCGCCCCCATAGACTTTATTTTTTATTATTTTTTTTTTTTATTTATTTTATTTATTTATTTATTTATTTTTTTTTTAGACTTTATTTTTTAGAGTGGTTTTAGATTCACAGCAGAATTGAGCAGAAAGGTCAGACATTTCCTGTTTTCCCACATCCACAACCTCCCCTACTGTCAACATACCCCGGTGCATTTGTTGCAGTTGACAGACCTGCATGGACACATCATCATCACCCAAGTCCAGAGTTTACATTGGGGTGCACATTCTGTGGGTTTGAACAAATGTATGATGATATGTGTCCACCATTATAGTACAAGCGCTCACTTTTAATTTTTTTTTTTAACGTTTTTTTAATTTATTTTTGAGACAGAGAGAGACAGAGCATGAAGGGGGGAGGGGCAGAGAGAGGGAGACACAGAATCAGAAGCAGGCTCCAGGCTCTGAGCCATCAGCCCAGAGTCCGACGCGGGGCTCGAACTCACGGACCGCGAGATCGTGACCTGAGCTGAAGTCGGACGCTTAACCGACTGCGCCACCCAGGCACCCCAAGCGCTCACTTTTTAAAACAGCTTTCCTTAGTTGTAAAATCATCATTTCATAATTCAGTGTAAGCTAATTATTGTCTCCTCGTTTATTAAGATGGAATATGCTTGGTTCCCATGGTCTAACCACAGGCATTTATGAACACCTGTTTTTTATACTCCAGATGCTGTTTTACCGTGCTCTTTCTCCCAAAGCTAAATTACCCCCAGTCCCTTTGCTTTGTTTAAACAATTCCCATTATTGAAATTAATTTAATTTTAATTTTATTTTTTAAGCTTATTTATTTATTTTGAGAGAGTCAGAGAAAAAGTGTGAGTGGGGGAGGGGGGGAGAGAATCCCAAGCAGGCTTTGCGTTGTCAGCATGGAGCCTGACTGGGGCTCTGTCTCACAAACCACAATATCATGACCTGAGCCGAAAGCAAGAGTTGGATGCTTAACTGACTAAGCCACCTAGGCACCCCAGTTATTTACTTATTTTTAAAGTAACCTTTATACCTATCGTGGGGCTCAAACTTACATCTCTGAGATCAAAGGTCGCATGCTCTACTGACTGAGCCAGCCAGGTGCCTCTACCAATTATTTTAATGTGTTGCTTTAAGATATGACGTAAAGGGGAGCAGAGTTATAGTGGGAGCTAATTTTGTAACCTTGACCTTTGTAACACTTAACCACCCTGAGCCTTTGTAAAGTGAAAGGATTGGATCTTCTACTTTTGAAATTCTGTTTCTTACTTTGAATGAAAAATAAGAAACTTAGGTTTTATAGAAGTTATGTGACAGCTAATAGATGCAGTTTTAATAATTTGGTTGAAAAGTGAAGTATCCAGGCTGAAGCATTTGTTATTTTTGTCTTTAGGTGTAGCCCACCAGTGTTATCATGGTTTCATAAAGGCTGTCCAGGAAGGAAACATTCAGTGGGAGAGTCGGACTTACCCTTATCCTGGAACCCCGATCACTCAACGGTTCTCACACAGTAAGTATTTACTGTGAGAGTAGATGCCATCCTGCCCGTGGTCGTATTTCCAAAAATTCCTCTGGAGGCATGTATTTTGTTTGACTTTTTAATGAAGAGAATGTAAAATGAGGACTTACATTAACTTTAGAATCAGGGAAGAGTGTGAGCCTAAGTACAGCATAGGCACCTTGGTATAATTTTATATTTGAATTTTTCTAGTATCTCTACCCCAAAGAAGTCAAGGTGTTATCTTAGACTTGAACATTGATATCAAGTAAGAGGGTATCAAAGAAGTACAGGAAGGTGTTTCCAAGATCCTGCTTAGGGAGTAGCCAGAGTTTAACACTAAGAGTTAAAATAATTCTTTATTTTAACATAGTATATGTTTAGCCAACACTGAATTTGGCTGGGATCACACAAAGATTTTGAACATGAAGGGTATTAATTTTAAAATGTCAATTTAAATAGTAAAATTATAAATGCTCTGGTAAATAAGACACAATTTAGAGTTTTTATTTTTTATT
Organism: Panthera onca; assembly: GCF_046562875.1. Lineage (NCBI taxonomy): Eukaryota > Metazoa > Chordata > Mammalia > Carnivora > Felidae > Panthera > Panthera onca. Next base: position 209,623,218 of record NC_138346.1, read on the forward strand.
TTTATTTAAATTTTTTTAATGTTTGTTTATTTTTGAGAGAGAGAGAGAGAGAGAGAGCGAGAGAGAGCATGTGAGCAGGGAGCATGAGAGCAGAGAGAGAGGGAGACACAGGATCCGAAGCAGGCTCCAGGCTCTGAGCTGTCAGCACAGAGCCTGAGGTGGGGCTTGAAGTCACGAACCGCGAGATCATGACTTGAGCCGAAGTCAGATGCTTAACCGACTGAGCCACCCAGATGCCCCTAATTTAGAGTTTTTAGATTATTCTAGAATTAACTCTCCATTTGAATTTGATTTTTGTAGACACCATTTTATTCTATTAGTGATTCATACCTTCATCAAAATGAGATTAAGATGTGGTATATCTTAGGCCAGTACAGGTATATTAATAATGGTTCTCCATAAAGAAAGCTCGTGACAGTGGGGTGGGGGTGAGGGAGCTCTAAATACTTTCCCATAATTACAGCTTTAATTATATTACTTCCCAGTTCAGAAACCTTCAGTGCCTGTTGCTTACAAGATAAAAGCTAAACTTAGTCTTATATTCAGAGCCCTCTTTAATTTGACCTGTGTTCAGATTTACCACATCATCTCCCAGCTTTTCCCAAGAGCTCTCCTCTTTCAAGCTGTCACATTGCCATGCTGGGTTCTTCCTCCCTGGAGTGTTTGTATCCACTTAGCTAAAGCCTGCCTTTCCTTGAAGACTCCATTGAAGTTCTGGCTCCTTCGTGAAACCTCTCAACTCTTTAGCTCATAGAAAATATTTTCCTGTTCTGAGCCTATGTTGTTGTCTGAAATACTGATTTTGATACTTTCTGATACTCTTTTTTTTTTTTTAATTTTTTAATGTTTATTTTTGAGAGAGACAGAGCACGAGTGGGGGAGGGGCAGAGAGAGGGAGACAGAATCCAAAGCAGGCTCCAGGGTCTGAGCTGTCAGCACAGAGCCTGACATGGGGCTTGAACTCATGAACGGTGAGATCATGACCCGAGCCAAAGTCAGACGCTTAACCGACTGAGCCACCCAGGTGCCCCAACTTTGTGATACTCTTGAATATTACTACTAATTTTGAACTCTTTTGTGTTATTCAGGTTTTAATTTTAATTCCAGTATAGTTAACGTACAGTGTTATATTACTTTCAGGTGTCCAGTGTAGTGATTCAGTACTTCTGTACAATACTCAGTGCTTATCATGATAACTGTGGATATTTGGAACTCTTGAGGGAAGGAGAGTGTATTGGTTATTCATGTTGTTTAAAAAACTTAGCAGCTTAAAACATTTATTATCCCACAGAGTTCCCAAGGGTCAGGAATCTGGGAGTGGTTAGCTAGGAAGTTCTGGCTCAGTGTCTCTGATGAGGTTGCAGCCAGTCTGTCAGGGCTATAGTCACCTGAAGGCTTGACTGGGGCCCAGGCGGTCTGCTTCCAGGTTCACACAAGTAACTGTTCACAGGAGGCGTCCGTTCCTTAGGACTTGGACCTCTGGGGGCACTTGGGTGGTTCAGTCGGTTAGGCATCCAACGTTGGCTCTAGTCATGATCTTGCAGTTCATGGGTTTGAGCCCCATGTCGGGCTCTGTGCTGACAGCTCAGAGCCTGGAGCCTGTTTCAGATTCTGTGTCTCCCTCTCTCTCTGTCCCTACCCCGTTCATGCTTGCTCTCTCTTTCTCTCTCTCTCTCTCTCTCTCATAAATAAACATAAAAAAAAAAAGGACTTGGACCTCTTCGTGGAGCTGCTCATGACTTGGTAGCTGGCTACCCACAGAATGAAAGAATGAATGATTGGGGAGAGAGAGAGAGAGAGAGAGGGAGGGAGAGAGAGACACCAAGATAGAAGCTGTAGTGTCTTTTACAACCTAATCTCTGAAATGAATCTCTTTCCTGACCCGTTCTGTTGGTCACATAGATATTGACCAGCAGGGTAAATACCAGGCAGTGAGGACCTTTGGAGGCCATCTTGGAGGCTGGCTGTCCCAAACCCTGTGTTGTATTCTCATTTCCAGAGGAGAATTCAGTACATAATTATAATGTATCATTGTCTTTGAACTGGATCTAAATAGATCAAAGGAGCAGGCCAAATTGTTGCCGCGTTCTCAGTTCTCTCCAGGAGCTGTTTGACTTTTACTATCGTAACCCCCCTAGGGCAGTGGATCTCAAAGTGTGATTCCTAGGCCTCTGGGGAAGAGGGCAATCTGTGAGACCCTTTTGGGGGTCTGTGAAGTCAGAACCGGTTTTCTTTGTTTTAATGCCCCTGCCTTGAGTTTTGCACAGGCTGTAACAGTTTTATTCTGCATTGCTTTTGTACCATTAGTGCAAATGTCAACAGAGTGGAAAAGGCCATTAACAGCAACTACTGAAAAAAACGTAAACAGGGCACCTGAATGGCTCAGTCCATTGAGCGTCTCTTGATTTCAGCTCAGGTTGTGATCTCATAGTTCGTGAGATAGAGCCCCAAATTGGGCTCTACGGTGACAGCATGGAGCCTGCTTGGGTTTCTCTCTGTGCCTCCCCCGTTCACACTGACTTGCTCTCTCTTTCAAAAAAAAATTTTTTTTTAATGTTTATTTATTTTTGACAGAGAGAGACAGAGCATGAGTGGGGGAGGGGCAGAGAGAGAGGGAGACACGGAATCCGAAGGAGGCTCCAGGCTGTGAGCTGTCAGCATAGAGCCCGACGCGAGGCTGAGGCTGGAACCGTGAGATCATGACCTGAGCCGAAGTCGGACGCTCAACCGACTGAGCCACCCAGGTGCCCCACTTGCTCTCTCTTTCAAATTAAATAAATAAACATTAAAAACAGAAACAGGGGCCACTGTCGGTTAAGCATGTGACTTTGGCTCTGATCATGATCTCATGGTTCGTGGGTCCAAGCTCCACATCCAGCTCTGTGCTGCCAGTTCAGAGCCTGGAGCCTGCTTTGGATTCTGTGTCTCCCTCCGCCCCACGCCACCCCCCCCCCCCCCCCGCACTCTATCTCTCAAAAGATGAATAAATGTTAAAAAGCAAGCAAACAAACAAAAAACAAAGCCCAGGCTACTGTTACTACTACAGGTACTTCCTTCTCTTCCTCTCTCCCTTCCTTCCTCCTCCTCCTCCTCCCCCCCCTTTCTCTTCCTCTCCTTCTTACTACAAAAATAGTTTTTGAAAGGGACTTGAATGTTTTCAGGAATCCACACTTTAATACTTAATTCATTTAAGACTATAAATGAATCCTTGTCAAGCATATGTAATGAGGGGCACCTGGGTGGCTTAGTCACTTTAGCTCAAGTCATGATCTCATGGGTTTGTGAGTTTGAGCCCCTAGATCTCGCTCTGTGCTGACAACTCAGAGCCTGGAGCCTGTTTCAGATTGTGTCTCCTCTCTCTGCCCCTCCCCCACTCATTCTCTGTCTCTGTCTCTCTGTCTCTGTCTCTCTGTCTCTCTCAAAAATAAATAAACATTAACAAAAAAAATTTTTAAAGGATATGTAATGAAATTACAGGAGAATCCATGTTAGATCCAGTATTTGTTGTTGAGGGAGGGTTAACCTCAGTTACTGACAGATAATTGGAATGAGAGGCAGAGACAGAGTTTCTAAAGACTGTTTTAAGATGGTTTTTTTGAAACAAGTATTTTTAAGAACCCTAAGTGAGGGAAATGGAGTGAGTCTGGATAAAGTAGAAACCAAGCTGGGAAGTATTCAGGGGTGAGTAATTATCACAAGACAGACAATTTAGCTTTCTAATGAGAGAAGAAAAAAATTTTTCAATTAACTAGCTTTTGAAAGAGTATCATTACAAAATAGTGACAGTTATTTGCAGGGGACATAGAGAAGAAAAATAGAGTGAGTAATCTCACAGAAATTCAGAGGTTGGTGGATTTCAATATTTGTTTTTACCTTAAATTTTTTTTCATGTCTTCATTTAAAATCCAAGAAAAGGTGCCATAGATTTTTTTTTTTTAAGTTTTTTAATGTTTATCTATTTTTGAGAGAGAGACAGCGAGCAAGCAGAGGAAGGGCAAAGAGAGAGGAGACACAGAAACTGAAACAGGCTCCAGGCTCTGAGTCATCAGCACAGAGCCCGACACAGGGCTCAAACCCACAAACTGCAAGATCATGACCTGAGCCAAAGTCGGACGCTTAACCCACTGAGCCACCCAGGCGCCCCGAAGGTGCCATAGATTTTTTAAAAAGGTGTCTGTGTGTCTCGTTTCCTCTCTCTCAGCTCATCTCTCGCTGTTGCCTTTCTCTCTGCATGCTGGCAGACTGAAGAGAACTGTTACACAGAAATGGGCATTTTTCAGAATAGGTTGAAAACAAGGAATTCCTTCAATGTCTTTCCTTAGCTCCTTCCTCTTCCTACTGCATGTTTCTCCCCAGAGCTCAATTTTATTTCTTTTTTCTTTTTCTTTCTTTCTCTCTCTTTTTTTTTTTTTTTTAGAGACAGAGCGCAAGCTAGAGCAAGCAAGTGGGGCGAGGGGCAGGCAGGGGAGGGAAGAGAGACAGAGAGACAGAGAGAGAGAGAGAGAGGGAGGGAATCTCAAGCAGGCTCCACGCTCAGTGTGGAGCCTGACACAGAGCTCAATCCCATGACCCTGGGATCATGACCTGAGCTGAAGTCAAGAGGTGGATGCGACTGACTAAGCCACCCAGATACCCCTCAGTTGTATTTCTTATTCCTGATTCACTCTGAGCTGGAGATCTGCATTTCCAATTCTTTGCTCGTATTGCCACAGAGATACACAGATGCTTCATATCTAGTCAGCTAAAAGTGGAATTCAGTAGTTCCTCCCAAGTTTTCCCCTCTCCATAATTTAGTTAATGGCATTATCATTCTCGCAGTTACACAAGTGTGAATTCTCGGATTTATCCTCAATTCCTCTTCTTCCTTCAGTAACAAAAGTCAGATCTTGTTGATTCTGTTCGTCTCTGCAATCTCTCTCATATCTTTCCTTCTTTTTCCCATTACTCACATTTATGAATGTGAGTAATGATTACATTACTCATTAGAATGATTACATTCTATCTTTCCTAAATCTTTTCTAAATGATTGCATAAATAAGAAGTTCAGGTTCTCCATCTGAACCTGAACGAGACACTGTTGGCAGCCATCTCTAAAGCTGGGACAGTGCCACCTCCTAGGGCATTTGGAAATGTGTAAGGTCATTGTTCATTTGCTTGACTGGGTAGCACTGTATGCATTTAGTAGGCAGGAATGCTCGGTGTCCTGCAGTGAATGGGCTGCTCCTCCACAAAGAGAATGGACCTGCCTAAGATAACAGGAGTCCCTGTTGGGAACCACTGTAAGTGAAGCATCAGACCAGTCTCGTCACTCCTCTGCTAAAAAACCTCGGTCTTTCCACGCTGATGGAGGAGTTTCCACTCCCCTTGGCTTTCGAGGCCCCAGCTTACTCTTTCAGCCTGAATCTCTCCCACATCTTCACACAGCCAGGCTCCACCCACACGAGACTCCTTGTTAGGTCTTACACTTCCCTACTTGATGGCCTTGCTTGGATGCCCTGATTTCCTTCTCCCTTCCCCTCCGGTTCCCCTTTTCGTCCCTGGACTTGTTTGCCCATTGTTAATGGACTAAAATGTTCTATCCTCTAAAACCCATCTCAGAGATAAAGCCAAAAGCCACCTCTTCACAAGCTCCTGTCAGATTCCCTGCCATGGAGATTAAGATCTTTTTTTCCTCTGCCTATACACCCCTAAAACACTCCTCTTGCCTTTCTTTTTACTGTTTATTACCATCTGTCTGTCGCCATAATTGTCTGTGTTGGAGAGGCTGCATATGAAAGAAGAATTTTAAACTTGGGAAGTAAGTTCCTTGGCTCTTCTTTTTTTTTTTTTTTTTTTTTTTTTGAAGATTTTTTTTTTAATGTTCATTTTATTTTTGAGAGAGAGAGCAACTGCAAGCGGGGAAGGGGCAGAGAGAGGGAGACACAGAATCCAAAGCAGGCTCCAGGCTCTGAGCTGTCAGCACAGAGCCCAACGAGGGACTCAAACCCACAAACCGTGAGATCATGACCTGAGCTGACGTCAGACGCTCAACCAACTGAGCCACCCAGACGCCCCCAAAAATATGTTTTTAACTGCAAAATGATAGAGTGGTGGAGAGATCTCTTCCTCAAATGGTTGTCTGCTTGAGGACAAGCAGGTTCCAGGTGTTAGACATCCATGCACCTTTCACAACACTTGGTCCATAGTTGAAATCGTTGAATTCTGTGAAATTAAGTGTAACAAAGATGTAGCAGTACAGCTTCTTTCCTGTTTAAAAGTCTGGGACAGAGAGGGGAAGGAAAATGAAGCCAGTTTTCCTAACTCTTTGGTGAGTGTGCGCATGACCGATCATGCAAACCTTGACTAACAGAGAATGTCCTTTTCAGATTGATATGGGGATCTGTTGAGTGTCCAGCATCGTGCTTTTTGTATTTCGGTGAAGGCTGCAAATAGGGTCGGGTCATGTCACACCCATGCTAGCTGTGCTCCTGTAGTAGCTGAGCAGGCCCAAACGGGATAACCAGCCTTGCTTGTTCCATAGTTATGTAATTACAGGCCTTATCAAATATGTCCTGGCTTGTAGACGTGAGACACATGACAGCATCGTCTCTCTGAGCATGGGATTCATGCCTCCGGACCTTTCCCTGGAAACAAGTGTGGAACAAAAGAGAATTTAACATCTGAATGCAAAAGTTAGAGTTAAGTAAACATTTCTCAAGTGGCTCTCTAAAACAACTGGAAGACCTTGCACTAGAGAGGAGCATGCTACAGTACAGAGATGTTTAGGATGCCAGAGAACTACTGGTGTGCTGTGTGTTGATATGAATATTGGACTTGTCTTTGAGTAGGGATTATCGGATATTAACTGGAAATGTATGTTTTGCAATAGTTGTTCATGGAGCAATCAGGCCATTTCAGAAAATTTGAAGAAATGTAGTAATTAGAATAAGCATTCTTTTTTTTTTTTTTTTTTTATTTATTTATTTTGAGAGAGACCGTGCAAGTGGTGGGGGGGGGGGTGGACAGAGCAAGACTGGGAGAGAGAGAATCCCAAGCGGGCTCCGCATTGCCAGCGCAGAGCCCAATGTGGGGCTTGAACCCACAAAACCGTGAGATCGTGACCTGAGCCAAAACCAAGAGTTGGAGGCTTAACCGACTGAGCCACCCAGGAGCCCTTAGAATAAACATTCTTAATGTTACTTAGAGTATTCATACTGTACTATGAACTGTAACTTTCGTATTGCACATTCCACTGGTCTAGATGTTTTGAAAAGAAAACTATGTGGGTGGAGAACGTTGGTAAAAGGGAAATGACTACTTGAGCACTGGTATTTGCTTAAATTCTTAATTTTTTCTAAAAGGCCCATTGAACTTGTTGAGTCTCCCCGCACCCACCCAGACCAACATGTAGATGTCTTAAATAAAAATAGACAATAAACAAAAGCTTAGTAGGATGCTGAAAATATTTGAGGGTATTATTGATGGCTGTTTTCTTATTCCATTATATTGGAGTTCTAAACATAGCTGCCCAAACTGACTCTCTTCCTCTCTAAGCTTCATTGCTGATTAACTGAGAGACATTGAGAATATGGTGTGCGAAACTTGTCATTTTAGTCCTGCTAGCTTTGCATAGTTTGGCCTATGCCTTCCTCTTCCAGAAACCTTTGTTTGTTCCAAGAGAAGCAGGAGAATGCCGATTGCCTTATTTTAGTATAGGATTAAAATACATGTGGCAGGGACCTCATGGGGCCTGGCTGTTGGCTGGGTTTTCAATCCAAATAGAGAAGAAGAATGTTTGCTACCTCTTTGAAAAATAAAGGCACTGTGCTCTTTTGCTGTATGAAGGAAGCAGCTGCCAAGAGTTGATGTTTGAAGAACGGGGAGACATAAATGAGCCCTTGACTCTTAGTTATGAAATCACAGATTTGTCTTATTAAAGATTGTTATAATGGACACACATTAAGGTTTCAGAGGCCATAGGACATTGCTAATTTATTTTCCGTAATACGGGTTATCAAGAAGAAAAGAATGTTCTTTTATGCCTGGTACCAGTTGGTTCAGTTCAAAATTTCAGTCAATTTGTTGGAGTAGCTAATTCAAGAAAGATATGAGAAGACCAAGATATCTGAAGCTCAGCTCCTTTAGTGGAGATTGAAATGTGACTCTAGCAATTATCCTTCTTGTTTGTCTAATATCAGCTAAACTTGATCCTTCATTATTTACAGTTCTTTTTAAAAAATGTTTATTCATTTATTTTTGAGAGAGAGACTGTGCACACACATGTGTGCAAGCAGGGGAGGGTCAGAGAGAGAAGGAGAGAGAGAGAATCCCAAGCAGGTTCCCTGCTGTCAGTGAAGAGCCTGACTCAGGGCGCAAATTCACAACTGTGAGATCACGACCTGAGCCAAAATCAAGAGTCGGATGCTTAACTGACTGAGCCACCCAGGTGCCCCTTGTTATTTGCAGTTCTTAACCAATCTGAAATATGAGCATTGGAGTTTCATAGGATTTTATTTCTTAATAGATTTTCTTGTTTAGATGTGGATTTTTTTTGAGGGGGGAGGGGCAGAGGGAGAGGAAGAGAGAGAGAGAGAGAGGGAGAGAGAGAGAGAGGGAGAGAGAGAGGGAGGGAGGGAGAGAGAGAATCCCAAGCAGGCTCCACACCCAGCCGGGAGCCTGACGCAGGGCTCCTCTCATGAAACGAACCGGGAGATCATAACCTGACCCAAAATCAAGAGTCAGATGCTTAACCTACTGAGCCACGCAGGCGCCCCTGCGATGTGGATTTTAAAACTTATACAGATTAGAAGTTATTTGCAAAGGCAAAGAAAGTTAGTGGAAAGTGTAAGATCATTTAAATCTTCATATACTGTAGTGTGTTAATTTGAAAAGTCTGGAGCTCCATTGTTGCACAGTGTCAGAGGTCAAGATGATTTGGATCTGTGCCTTCCACTGGCTGAGATCACTGGGTGTAAGCGACTAAATACACTACTATGGTACCTCTTAACTCCTGAAGTTTTCTGACTTGGCCTTTCTGGTGCAGAGATTCCTTAAAGGGCCTATGGGGTGGGCTGATTTAAGAAAAAAAAGGAGGGTTATTCCCAGAGCTAGTACATATCACAGAGATAATTATAGCAGTAGCATTTCTCTTTTTCTGAACTTGACTAAGTGGTGCCAGAGTTCAGAAGAGATCTTTTTTTTTTTTTTTTTTTAATTTTTTTTCAACGTTTTTTATTTATTTTTGGGACAGAGAGAGACAGAGCATGAACAGGGGAGGGGCAGAGAGAGAGGGAGACAGAATCGGAAACAGGCTCCAGGCTCCGAGCCATCAGCCCAGAGCCTGACGCGGGGCTCGAACTCACGGACCGCGAGATCGTGACCTGGCTGAAGTCGGACGCTTAACCGACTGCGCCACCCAGGCGCCCCCAGAAGAGATCTTAAAAACAGAGGTGTGCTAAACTGCACTAGAACTACAAATAAGCTGACTGGTCACTGAAACCATGCACTAGTGGGCTGAATCTCTGAGTTTCTTTTCGCTTTCCTCCTACTCTTATGTAAGGGGAACATCGAGAATTCTTTTTTTTCCCACCAGTATGCATGAAATGAATGGAAAGGAAAGTTTTGCTTGGCCCCCTTCCTGAGATCCGAGATGGTAAATGCAAGTCTGTAAGGAGTGGGGTCATCGTTTCCAAAGAATAGAGACTAAGTGAACTTTTTAGGGCAAAACAAGGTGGTAGTGCCTCTCCTCTAGACTTTGGCTGTGGTCCTTCTGGTTTTGGAGGTACAGCCCAGCCCCTCTCACAGTCCTTACCCCTTTTCTTTGGAATGGTGTCTGTCGGTGAGGAGTGTATAATCATCTGATTGAAAAGGCTCTTCTCAGAGACCTTGATGCTTTTTAAATGTTACTTCACTGGTTTTCTGTGTAGCACCGAGCAGCCTGTCTTGGTGGCTTTCTGATGCACCTTGGTGGCTTTCGGCTTAACGACCTCCATGCTGTTCTCTCCGTAGCTTGGGGACCGTCCTACTTCTGAGATCCCCGAGATACATTGATCTTCATGTGTGGTTACTTCATGGCATCGATTAAAATGGTTTTCTGTCATTCTCTTCATGTAAAGATGTGTTTATTAGTTTGTGCTTCAGGTTTCATTTGAAAACAAAAGCAATAATAGGAGGGCTGGAGGAGAGAAACAGGAGGACAGTGCATCCATTAGCACTGGCTCTCTCTGCCTAGCCCTAGAGGGTGAGGATGCAGATTTAGGTTAATTGTGCAGCTGTACTGAAATTTTACCCATTGAGCACCCATAATCTGAATTCTTGTGTGCTCTTGCTGGAATTATACGGTCTTATTTAATGGTGACATTGTCAATTTGCTCAGTGTTCTCAGAAATGATATTTCTATAGCTTTCCTCTGAGCTTTCTTTTACTTTATTTTTTAAGTTTATTTATTTTTCATAATCTCCACACCCCCCACTGAGCCCAGACTCACGAGATCAAGAGTCACATGCTCTTCCAACTGTCAGCCAGGCGCCCCTTGCTGGACCTTATTTTAAAGAATAATATGATATTAACCAATCTGAAGACAAGAGGCTGGTTATAGAAAGTTGGTACCTGGCCACAGAGTCGCCGAATGGCTGAAATTATTGATCTTTGAAAGACAAGTGTTATAGTTAAGGTGTCAGAGGGGCTTCAGTATTGAACATCAGTTATGCTCTTATTGTTTTCTTTCTAGGTGCATGCTATTATGATGCTAATCAATCTATGTACGTGTTTGGAGGCTGTACCCAGAGCAGCTGCAATGCTGCTTTTAATGACCTCTGGAGACTTGACCTAAATAGCAAAGAGTGGATCCGACCTTTGGCTTCAGGTAAGAGCTAAAGTGCTGATGTTTGCCTTCTCACCAGGTAACTCCCTTTGCATGGAAATTCTATCTGCTCTGTTTTGGTGTTGGTCTCTGGTACTAGGGTCCCAGGTCAAATCTGTGTAAATGCTAAAAGTAATGTGTTTGTATAAGGTCTTTGAATTAAAAAAATTATACTTTATTACTAGTATTGGTGCCCTGCCAGAATTGTACTACTGTGTGAATTCATTTGTGTGGTTTTCTCAAGTCCTTGCACTGGTGTGATGTGCCTTTTGGTATGAAGTTGAAGTAAGCAGAAACACAGCATCGTGAGAACGGTAGTTCACTGACAGAAGCTGTTGTTCCAGGGCTGAGATCTCTGAATATCTTTGTTGTTGCCAGCTCAGACATTTGGGGAGTGTATGGAACATGCCTCTGCTGGTTACTCTTAACGACTCAGGAATGTGGGAAGATTCTCCAGTAGATACATTCCTGCATAGTCCCACTATGCCGAAATTCTGGCAGAAAGAAACTAGATTATTTTCTTTAAAAATTTTTTTTTGTTTTAAATGTTTATTCATTTTTGAGAGACAGAGCACGAGTGGGGGAGGGGCAGAGAGAGAGGGAGACACAGAATCCAAAGCAGGCTCCAGGCTCTGAGCTGTCAGCACAGAGCCCGACGTGGGGCTTGAACTCATGAACCATCAGATCATGACCTGAGCCGAAGTCAGACACTTAACCAAAGGAGCCACCCAGGAGCCTGATTATTTTCTCCTTTTTGATTTAACCTTTCGGGGATTTGTTTTTGCACTCTTGAGGCAGGACAGTTTGAAAAGGCACAGCCGTAAGACCGAAGGGGCTGGTGTGCTGGAGAAGTAAGAGTCCACTGAGCATAGAGTACTCTATGATTTGTTGACAAGCTTTTCCCAGACATTCGTGTGGCTTTTCAAGATTGAAATTCACTCTAGGACTAAGGAGACTCAGGTTTTCTTGGGCAGATTCCTTACTCCTTTAGGTCTTGATTTACTAGTTTGATAACTACATGGGAAGTGACTTGGTGTAGTAGAAAGAGCCTAGGCTAAGAGTGAAGAGACCTGAGTTTCATCTCCTGCCATAATAGCCAAGTCTGCATTGTCAGTGAACAGAGGACTGATTGCATCTCTCTGGGACAAATACGGAGTAGGATTAGATGATTCTGTTTTCAAATGGCTAGTTTATGCTTTTCTTTTTTTCTGGAATGACTGCTATGATTGTCTAAGCCAGGGGCTTAAAACCTTTTTTTTTTTGGGGGGGGGGGGAGCGGTGCTTAAAACCTTTTTAAGAGAAGAAACTATAATTTGCTTCCCCAAAGCTGTAAGCTCCTGTTCCTTCCCCTGCAATAGACAAATCTAGGAGCCAGAAGCCTACTGACAACAGGTACTCACAGGTGGGGCTGGGTTTTGTACAGATGAAATTCTTTATTAAAATCATTAGAAAGAAGACCAAGTGTTAATCTTAAAAATTTTGGAAGTTAGTGCTATTTTAGGGCCCTCAGAATTGTGTGCTTTGGAGAGTTTCCTTTTCTAGCCCCCTGTCCCCTCTTGCACTTAGAGCAATGCTGATTAATGTTTGGAATCACAGATCTAAAATGTCCAAGATTTCTTCAGCTTCAGCATCCTGTTGCCACCGTACTTGGTGTCCAGGTCCCATTCCAGAGCAGTTTCGGCTATTCCAGTCACAAAACGCCAATACTGCCCCTTCTCTCTTGTGTAACCAAGCTCTGCGCTTCTGATACTTTGGCCTGGGGGTTGATCTTCCTTCTAGAAGTGGAGCCCCGGACTGTGGGACCTTCATGGCATACTGCTGCCTACTGTGCTTATTTCCCTAATTTCCCTCTGTAAGGTAGACGTGGGACTTTTTTTTTTTAAACCACTAAGACTCTGTTTTGAGATCCTCAAGGTAGAAGTATCAGAGAAATAACCGACTTTAAAAATACAATGGTAGACTGTTTCCTTTTGTAAAACATAGAAGCTCCTGAAGGTTCAATTTTCTAACAAAGTGTCTCAAAGAGACCGCTTGCCACTTCACTGTAATCTACAATTAGAGCCTAGTTTTCAAGGGGGGGAGACAGTTTTTTGAAATGTCTCCTTTTTTAAACAAACAAGCACTAGTTTTTAATAAAGAAGCCTGTGAGATTCTCCTTCAGGCAGAAATCCCATGGGAAGATTGCCTGAGGACATGCTTCTGTGTGCTGTCGTGAGTCCCAGCCAAAATGACTTCCTCACTGAAACATCAGTGAGTCTTTCTGAACAGCACCCCGTTGTCGATACGCCTTGGTGTGCCTGACTCACCCGTTCTGGCGCACGGAGGTGGGCAGGTTGGAAAGTGACTGAGGGGAGGGTGTCAGCTGTGGAGTCCCCTCGCTTATATTTGTAAGCAGAGGGTATTTAAAGCCGTAACCTCAACAGGGTTCAGTCTTTGAAAGTGTAGCCGTGTGGAGAAGAGTAGCAGACAAGCAGTGGGGCAGTTTCATTTGGAGTGGAGAGTCTTTCTGGACGGTGCTTCTGCATCAGGTGCCTTTTTCCTTGTTTATCGGCTGCCCCTACACATGAGACAGGAGCCCTGCCACGTGGGGTGGTGTCCTAGCCAGCTCAGGCTGCCACAGCAAAATACCGCAGACGAGGGGCTTCAGCAACAGAACTTTATTTCTCACAGTTCTGAAGGCTAGGAGACTGAGATCAGGGTGCTGGTGAGGGTTGTCTTCTGGTCTTGGGGACAGCTGCCCTCTTGCTCTCTCCTCATCTGGCAGAGACAGAGTTCTGGTGTCTCGTCCTCTTCTTATAAGAGCACCAATCCCATTATAAAAGGCCTCAACTTTGTGACTTCATCTAAATCTCATTAATCTCCCAAAGGTCCTATTTCCAAAGGCCATCACACTGGGGTTGGGGCTTCAACATACGAATTTTGAGAGGACACAGTTCAGTCCATAACCATGGGAATTAACGCGACTTGCCTCTGAATCCCGGTTGTTAGTTCCTTTTGCAGTGATAGAAGCACTCCATCTAGAGGGAGTGTGGTGATGACAAATGTTAGAATGAGAACTCTTCCGGCTGAGCCAGACCTACCTATAGCTAGTGCTTCTCAGATGTTTCCAGTGAGGCGCCCCCTGCTTCCTTTTACAGCTGTCTTGTAGCCCCTCCCCTCATGAAGTGTATATCGTATCCTGTAATGGGGGAGAAACAAAAACAAGCAAGCAAATTATTACAAAGTATGGAGAAAACAAGGAATGAGCCAGAATAAGAGGGGGAGAGCTACTTTAAACAGAAGGCAACTTTTTTTTTTTTTTGCTGAGATTTGAAGGATGAAGAGTGGAAAAAGCGAGGCCAGCATATGCAGAGGCCCTGGGGCAGCAAAGAATAGCACACGTAAGAGGACCCGAAAGTGGACCTTGGTGGACAGACATAGTATGCTGAGCAAGGAGCAGAGTGGCCCAGGTGGAATTGAGATGTAAACAGGAGCTGACTCGTTCACGCTCCAGCATCTGAGAGATTTTGAGATTTTAAGCAGAGGAATATGGTCCAATTTACATTTTAAAGAACACTTTTGCTGCTACTCAGGAAATGGATTGAAGAAGGCAAGAAGACAAAGCCGAGAGAACAGCTAGGAGGCCCCCACATGGTACGGGTGAGGGGATGTAATGACTTGGACTAGAGTCCTAGGAGTAGAGGTAAAGGGAAACGGAAGAATTTGAGCTGAAACTCTGATAAAATCAACAGGACTTCTTGATGGATTGGCTGTGGGAGGGTCAGAGGGCCGGTCAAGGCTGACTTATGCTTCAGGTTTGACAGCTGGGTAGATAGAGGGCCCGTTCCCTGAAATGGACAGTAAATATTTGGAAGAAGTTTAATTTTTTTATTTCTTTACACATTTCAGTGGTGGTATCATGTAACTAGTTGTTATGAGAGTTTGATGTTTAAAGTAGAGGGCTTGACTTCCCGTAAACGACAGCACAGTCCTTCCTTTTGTTCCGTTAGCTCTACTCTTCATCCTTCATTTGTTCTTGCAGCAAATATTTATGGATTTCCTACTCTGTGCCTGGCATTGTTTTAGATGCTGGGGACACATGAGTGAATAAAACAGACACAAATCCCGCTCTTGATGGAGATCAAATCCAAATGAGGGAAGACATATTTAAAATGCCAAATAACATAATATAGTATGTTAGAAGGTGATTACTGCTACTGAAGCAAAATGATAGCATGGTAAGGAGGGTCAGGAATAGGGAGGTATAACTAGGTCGATAAGGGTAGGCCTCATGGAGAAGGTAGGATTAGAACAAAGAGTTGATTGGGTACAGAAGTGAACCAAATGGATAGCTAAGTAAAAGAACATTCCAAACTGAGAATAACCAGTGCAAAGGTCTGGAGGTGGGAGTGTGCTTGGGACAGTCAAGGGGTAATGAGGAATGAGAGTGAACAAAGGAGAATGTTCTAGGAAAGGGGGTTGGACAAATAATGGACGGAAATGTGTCATACACGTAAGACCTTCAGGCTGTCGTGGGGACTTTTTCGCATTTTTTGAGTGCAATGACTGGCCATTTAGTTTTCTGAGAAGAGTGTATACGAAGACAAGTGTAAGAATGAGGAGACCAGCTAAGAAGTGGTAGCAATAATCTAGACAAGGAATGGTGACTTGGGTTAGGGTGTTAGCAGAAAGTTAACAACTGGATGGATTGAATGGAGCCAGTGGGATTTGCCCATGATGTGGATGTGGAGTGTGATAAGAGACAAGAGTCAAGGGCAGTCCTAAGGATTTTTAGCCTGGGCATTTGAAGGAATAGTGTTGCCATTAACTGAGATGGGTAAGAAAGGCTGTGGGTGGTCAAGGTCGGCAAAGTTCAGGAGAGATGAGAAATTCAGTTTGAAACACATTACATTTGAAACACACATTGGGACGTCCAGGTGGAGTTGTGTCTGGAGTTCCAGAGAGACCTGCACGCCTGAGACAGTTGTCTAGATAGCCATATGGGAGTGATTAGCATCATGGATTCCCTGGGTGAGATGACCAGGGAAGTCTGGGACATAGCTTTGTTTGGGGATCAGGGAGAGAGGGAGAGACAGCAAAAAAAAAAAAAAAAAAAAAAACAACTAGCAAAGGCATATCTGTGGAGGTGGGTGGGGGAAGACAGGAGAATGAGGCATCTTAGAAGCCACCAGACTTGAAAGTGTTTCTGGGAGGGGAGGAAATAGCAGCCGGGTCCTACTCAAGGGAGAGGTCAAGTCATTTGAGGACTTCGAATTGTCCTTAGGTTGAGTGAAGAGTACTTTCAATGAGTGATAAGGACAAAAGTGTATTTGGAATGGTTTCAAGACAGTGGGAAGAGAGGAGTTGAAGACAGGACGTATAAACAGTGCATTCCCGTTTTTGAAGAGTTTTGCTGTAAAAGAGAGCAGAGAAACCAAGCACTAAGCGGAGGGGAATGTACATTTGAGAGGTTTGTTTTTTTAAGATGGCAGATTTTATAGCATATTCGTGCTGCTGGGAATGATCTAGAGGGAAGACTTGATGTGGATAGAGAGGAAGGATCGTTAGAGCTTGTCCTCGAGGGGTAAGAAAGGGAGGGCTGGCCATGGACGAGAGCATTGAGCATTTATCGCAAGGAGCAGGAAGGAGCATGTGATTGCAGATGCTGGCGGATGGGGAGATGTGGGAACCGGTAGAAGTCCTGATTGCTTTATCGCTTAGATAGAATAACCGAGGGTGGAGCAGAACAGGCCATCGAACATCCTGGCGGTGAGTGTGAATGTACAATTGTCTACATTGTAGTCTTTGCCAGGTGTTCTAGGAAGTTGAATCTTCCACCTTCTGGAGTTGTGCTAAGGGAACACCTTAATTCTAATCAGCCTGTGTTGATTCCCCAGCAAATGCACAGTTCTTGGGACAGGTCCTTCAAAAGACTAATGTTTAAACACTGTTTCTAAAATACCCTCTAGTCAGACGGAAGGTAATTGTGGCATCTGTTTAATGTATAATAACATTATAAGTCACGGCCTTTTTTGGTTACTTTAAATCAAAGTAGAGATGTTCAAGTACACATTTTTGCACTTAAAATTGGAGTGTTCTGGTTTTCAGAACTTCAAGATTAGCCCACACCCATTTACAAAAGGGGAACAAATTTCAGTTTTAGAATTTTCCACAGGTAGGAGAGTTGATAGATGTTAGATAAGGATTTAAGACTCAACTTGTCTTCTCTGTTAACGAGTCCTAGAGCACAGTTGATTTTCCCACTACATTCTCCCTATAGAATCTTATTGTCCAATACATTTTTTTGCTTTTCAGTTTCTACCCTATCAATCACACATGAAATTCCAAGTGATGGCTTATGGCTCAGACCCTTTGTTTTAGAAAACACTCAGGGACAGAGATACGCAACCAGGCTACCCTTGCCACTCCTGAGCCACTTGCCTCTGAACTTAATCCTTGATCACTTGTGTATTCATTGGGCCTCGGTTTCTTCTCCGTGAAAGAGGTAGAGACAAGATCACTGCTCCTAAAAGTCACAGGTTGACAAAAGTCACTTTTGTCCAAGTAACCTGGGAAGAAGCTTACTAAAAAAAATAGATTCCTCTGCCTCATAGCAGCCTCACCTAATCTCAAGAGGTTGGGAATAGAGTGGAGGATCTCCATTTTTAAAAAAGAGAAAATATCCCTAGCTAAATTTGGAAATCCTGGATCCCTCCAAAATCTTTTGGCTTTTCTTACTGCACAATCTGTGACTTCACTTTGTTATCGCGGTCTGTTAGGTGAGTGTGTAATGCTCGAAGCTAGACTCCTAAACTGTTGTTAAGGAAGAAGGATGACTGCTCGGTGTTCTCTTAACTGCTTCTTTGTAGAAACAGCTACCTTTTACTCTGATTAGTCAGGAGTGGCCTGCTGTCTGAGGAAATGTGTATGGATGACACCCTTGAAATCGTTTTAGGGTGGGGTGTTGGTTGTCTCAGATTCTTCAGACAAACTATCTAACCTTCAAACCGACCCAGTTAGGTTGGCACTGCTGTTATCCCCATTTTACAGATGAGGAAACTGGAGCTCAGAAAATCACCTAGTAATTTACCTAAGATCACACAGCCAATAAATGATGGAGCAGTGATTGAAACCCAAGATTTTATCTCTAAAGTCTGTGTTCTTTCTCCTCTGCCATGCTGTGAGTAGTTTTATTTTTCTATAATTTCTTTCACGTTTTAAAAAACTTTTTAAATAGACTTATTTTAGAATAGAACAGAGTTCCCATATGCCCCACACCTAGTTTTCCCTATTGTTAACATCTTGCGTTAGTGTAGTACATTTATGACAATTAATGAGCCAGTACTGATACATTATTATTAACTAAAGTCTGTACTTTATTCTTTTTTTTTGAGAGAGAGAGAGAGAGAGAGAGAGAGAGAGAGACAGAGTGTGAGCATGGGAGGGGCAGAGAGAAAGGGAGGCAGAATTTGAAGCAGGCTCCAGGCTCTGAGCTGTCAGCACAGAGCCTGACGCGGGGCTTGAACCCACGGACTGTGAGATCATGATCTGAGCTGAAGTCAGACGCCCAACCGACTGAGCCACCCAGGCTCCCCAGTTCTTTTTCTTTTGTTTGTTTAATACCTTTCTTCTGTTCCAAGGTCCCATCCAAGATACATTACAGTTAGTCTTTGTGTCTCCTTAGATTCCTCTTGGCTGTGATAGTTGCTCAGACTTCCCTAGTTTGATGATCTTGACAGTTTTGAGAAGTACTGTCAGGTATTGTGTGGACTGTCCTTCGTTTTGGGTTTGTCTGATGTTTCTCTTATGGTTAGATTAGAGTTACAGGTTTTGGGGAGGAACACCACAGTGGTAAAATGTCCTTATCACATCCTGTTGAGGGTACATACTATGAACATGATTTTTTTACCATTGATCTTAACCTTGATCACCTGGCTGAGACAGTGTTTATTAGATTTCTCTACTATAAAAAAAAAATTTTTTTTTTGCCCTTCCTTTAAAATTCTTTTTCCTAGTTTGTTTTTCTTTCTTTTCCTGTGATTCCCTTTATTTGTAGTTGCCCTTGGTCCTTGATACTCTATTGAATTTGGGGGAAAAACTAAGCTCTCTGGCCATTATGTCTGCGATCAGAGTCAGAAAAGGATAATGAGCAGAAGGGCATATGTCATTTGAGGAAACCTTTTCACAGCTTAGAGAATTTTCAAATATCAATATGATTTGCCTTTTCAAATTTCTTTTGGCGGGGAGCAGAATGCTGAAGACATCTTTTTTTTTGACCTAACACATCAAGATTTTTCCAGCCGTGCAGAGTCAAAAGCTCTATTGGAAATAATTTTGTTTTCATTAAGACTGTTTCCTAAACAAATAATCACATCTTCCAAAATCACTGAGTAATCTAGCAGAAAAGCTAGTTTACTTTTGGAGTTGGGCAAGAAAAAGAAAGAATATTGGCCATATCAGATGTCTGTGGGAAGGCCAGAATATCCTTAAAGCTGGAAAGTTCTGGAACTGCCCAGAGTGTTACTGTTTCTCTTACTCTGTAAATGATATCTGAAAAATGGTGCACACAGGGCTCTTGGATCCATTGATGAAGCTTTGCTGTCCTGTGTCTGGTAGAAAAGTTTAGTCTTTCCTGAGCCTGTGGTAACATGTTCAGGAAATGTCAAAACAAAGAAGGGAGTGTGGGACTGATACCTGGCACCAGGTATACCCAGAACAGCTAACCAGAAGAGTGTGTTCTGGAAAAGATCACCCAGTCCTTCCCTTGGCTTAGGTCCCAGGTGTCAGTATTGACATTGAAATAGCTGGATGTGGAATTTTTTTAAATAACTTATTAGTGTGTTCAAAGGCGTTAGATTCTGCTTTGTAGTGTTGTTTTGAATCTAAACACTTTATACATTTTTAAAACTTACCATTATGTTCTGAGAATGCCAGTTCTGTGGAGATGAGAGAGAGGTAGATGCCTATCAACTGGTAAATGTTGGACCATATTTAACAAGAGGACTTTCAAATACAATCCAAGCTTCTTCTTTTCTCTGTGCTGAAAACTGATCATTGACCTCACTGTTTTAATATTTTCTTTATGAATGAGAAGGCCCAACTAATTTTACCTATGGATCTTTGTTTTTTAATTTTTTAAAAATGTTTATTTATTTTTTAGAGGGAGAGAAAGAGTATTAGCAGGGAAAAGACAGAGAGAGGGAGACACAGAATGCAAAGCATGCTGTAGGCTCTAGGCTCTAGGCTCAGCACAGAGCCCAGTGTGGGGCTTGAACTCATGAACTGCGAGATCATGACCTGAGCCAAAGTCGGACACTTAACCAACTGAGCTTCCCAGGTGCCCCTTTTTAAAAAAATTTTTTAATGTTTATTTTTGAAAGAGGGGGACAGAGGCTCTGTGCTGACAACAGAGGGCCCAGTGTGGGGCCCAGACTCACAACCATGAGATCATGATCTGAGCTGAAGTCGGATACTCCACTAACTGAGCCACCCAGGCGCCCCGGATCTTTTCTTGATTATTTAATGTCTTGATTGCCAAAATGTATTAAAATCTGTCCATGTTGAAAATTCTGCATCCTTTCACTTTTATTTACTTGGTCCAGCTCATGAGTTTTTCTGTCCTTTCTTAAAACTCTATAAACATTTTCTTATATTTTATTTTATTTATTTTATTTTATTTTATTTTATTTATTGTATTTATTTATTTTTTAAATTTAAGTTTATTTATTTATTTTGAGAGAGAGAGAGAGAGCAGGGGACAGGCAGAGAAAAAGAGAGAGAGAATCCCAAGCTGGCTCCACACTGTCAAGCACAGAGCCAAACGTGGGGCTCAAACCCACAAACTATGAGATCATGACTTGAGCCGAAGTTGGACGCTTAATCAACTGAGCCACCCGGACACCCCTGCCTTTTCTTATTTTAGATAGAAGTCTGAGTGTCACTGAGCATAAGCAGTGACTTTCCTTAGAATTCTGAGCCTCCATACCCGCACTGTTATCCCGTCTGCCCACCCTCTTGACAGGCAGTTTTTGGTTGCATTTCCTGTGCAGTGAGACTCTCAGACCATCTAGTGTTTGTTTTTCTCAGGTATCCACGTAACCACCCCCCACCAATAGCACTTGGTGTTTTATGAGCACAGTAGACTTCATTTTGTATGATGCTTTATCCCTATCTCCAGTGCTATTCAGATTTCTTAATTTTATTTTGTGTCCTGAGTGAAATTGCAGAAGGCTAATCTTATGTGGGGGAACACAAAAGATACTATGCTAGACTCATTTCTGACTCCTTCCCCATGACACTGTTGGCTTCTAGGAAACTCGGCAGTGCCTTGCACCAGCTCATGCCCTGGTGCTTCTTATTTGGCTGTTTATTCTCTGTACAGTCAGGATTGGGCTGGTTTTTCAAGTTTTTCAGTTCTTGTGACCTTGAGGAGATTTTGTAAAGAATCTGCAGGGTGGTTGGTCTTCTAGGTGGGTGAGAATTGTGATTGGTCATTTATTAATTTGAAATATCAACTTAGGTTCTTAGAGACTACTTTAACTTTTCAAAACTTAGAAGCTACCTCTCATCTCCTTTTTGGGAAATGAACTCTTGAAATACTGCTTTAATTAATTCTACTTTTTCAAACAAGCAGCGTGCCTGATAATTTCCTCTGTTCCATAATTCTCTCTAGGAGTGATTATGGGCTATTTTATATTTGATTTGTCGGCTTTTATGCTGTGTTCCTTTTTTGCCTTCTTGCCCATTTAGTAATGTTTCTGAAATTCATTGCCCAATCTTAAGTTGTTTCTTGCTGTTTTATTTACATATATGAGTTACAGCGTGGTTGCATTTTATGGAAGGAATATGTTCTCAAAGACCTCCCGTAATGAATTTTCTGGCAGTGGATTGGTCTTTCTGTTTCCTGGTAAAAGGAGTGGCTGATGCCATGTGACGGTGGTATAAACGTGATTTACAGTTCACTTCATTCTATCAGCTCTGACATTAGCTAGTCTTTTTTTCTTAATACTTTATTAAAACATAATTTACATACAGTAAAATGAATAAATCTTAACTTAGATTTGTTCTCTGCACAACTCAGACTTTTTTTTTTTTAATTTTTTTTTTTAACGTTTATTTATTTTTGGGACAGAGAGAGACAGAGCATGAATGGGGGAGGGGCAAAAAGAGAGGGAGACACAGAATCGGAAACAGGCTCCAGACTCCGAGCCATCAGCCCAGAGCCCGACGCGAGGCTCGAACTCACAGACCGCGAGATCGTGACCCGAGCTGAAGTCGGATGCTTAACCGACTGAGCCACCCAGGCGCCCCTACTCAGACTTTTTAAACTGTGTATACACCCATGTGATTATCACCCAGATCAAGAAACAAAATACTTGTCACCTCAGAAAGTTCCCTCATGCCCTTTCATGTCAATACCACTCCCCACCGAGGTAACCACCTTCTGACTTCTAAGAGACTTGAGATTCATCTTGGTCTGTTTGAGATTCATCTGTGCGGTTGCATTTATCAGGGGTTTATTCCTTTTCGTTGCTGTAACTGTTCCGTAATGTGAATATACTACTTTTTTTTTTTTTTAACCTATTCTAATGTTGATGAATACTTGGGTTATTTCTGCTTTGAATATAGTTGCAGTCAACATTCTTATGTGAGTTTGTTTGTGGACATATCACTCATTTCTTACTTAAGACCTACCATGTCAACTTTAAGAAATATTCTAGGGGCGCCTAGCTGGCTCGGTCAGTAGGGCATGCAAGTCTTGATCTTGGGGTTGTAAGTTTGAGCCCCACAATGAGTGTAGAGATTACTTTTTAAAAACCTTAAAAAAAAAAAAATAAGACATACTCTAGATACAGTGAGTATCCCAGAGAGTTCTCTATTCACTTAATCCTGCTCTAAGTAGAAAGATCTGATGATATAACTAAGTATTATAGAGATTTGGGGGAGGAAAGACTGCTTGGCTAATAATTAAAGGTACTGCTCATAATTAGGGCCTCCCTACCTAAAATGATGGGAGGAATGTGTTGTGAGAAGGAAGGAGACTGGTTAGTAATAACATTAAGAGCTTGGTTTTTGTGCCAGGCAAACACAGGTTTGCATCAGATCTCTGTTGCTTAGTAACCGGTGACCGTAAACAGGTTATGTAACATCTCATTTGCCTCACCTTTAGAATAGAGATGGTGATATCTACCTTTCGTAGTTTTTGTTCAGATTACATGCAATACAGTATTCAGATGGAGGGAGATGTAGAATCTGATTAAGTTCAGTTTGTATATATACAGAAGTACTAGCTAGGGAGTGGAGAGTGGTCAGAAGTTATCCTCAAGTTCCCAAAGCTTGAAAAGGGATTGACTTCATCCCTTTGTTTATTCATTTTCATGCCTTTATTTATTGAATGTTTATGCCCAGTGCTGTCCAAGCTGTGGCAGATATAGGAGTGAACAAGACACAGGTCTGTTTGGGGGGAAGACAGCCCATAAACAAATCAGTCAATACAAAGAAAATCTAATGCACTAGGAAGAAAATTAACTGGTGATGCAAGAGAGTAGACGGAGGTGTTTAAAGTAAGTTATAAACTATATCGATCCAGGACTTCTGTATGGATGGATAGATTGTTAAAGGAAATCTGATTCATGAAGAGAAAAGTAGCAAACTAATGAATTTGGATTCTGTTCACAATTTGTTACAGTTTATTTTTAAGGCCAATTGCATGTTTTTATTAAGATGACGTGCTTTTGATTAAAACGCCTATGAAGTATCTTAAATATTTTTCTGTTTTCATAGAAGGAAGGCACCCAGCGCTCAGCACTTCCATGTACTAATCTCTGTGAAGAAGGCATAGGATGTTACTTAGCCAACTACTTTCAGTTCTTTGCAATATGTTGCTATATTAGCTCCTTCCCGATCCCTGGACCCGTTCCTAGTTAATCTATATGAGCTGGTGATTTCTCCTTGTCTCCTCTAGCCATTTGCAATCTAGAACAACCTGGGTCTGTGGTGGTCTCAGGACAGGTGAATGAGAGCAGAGCCTTGGGGTTCCCCTAGGAAAGGAAGGAACTCTTCCTGTTTGTTTATAAAGTTCAGATGCTGGGATTTTTCCAGAATACATACTTTTCTGAGGTGGGTATACGTTATCTCCTATTGGAGAGAAGAGTGGGAAAATGTGCATAGCACAAGTCTGGGTAAAACCTCAGTCTTCCAAGGGAGAGAATATATAGATTATACCATATTTCAGTCTGGCTCTCTCCTGCCTGACTAGGATTTCCCTGTTTTGACACCAGGCCAGAAACTTTATGACTAGCAACATTGTTTTTACTTCTAAACAGAGCCACTTCAAAGAGTACCCACTCTCCTACCCCCATTAGAACTGCAATTAACAAGTTATCTGATTAAACTGACTGTGGACCTCCTCTCTTCCAGGAGAAATGGGATCAAAAGACCACTTGAAATGGTAACAAGGAACTATTATTGGTTTTCATGCTGTTAATTTTTAGCTGATAAGTACTGCCCTATTCATCAAGTGGCCTTTCTCATGGGTTTATTTAGAAGTGAAAACAATGCCAATATGGAATTTCTTTTTTTTTTTTTTAACGCCTGTGGTATATGCAGTCATACAGGATCTAAACTTTTGTCATGCCCATTACAAAAGTTCCTCTTGTTTTGGATGTTCCTCTTGCTTTGGATGACCCAAGGAGCGATTTTTTTAAAGATGTAGGTATAATTATAATAATGAAAATGTATGCCCTGAAGCCCAAGATCCAGACAAGCTTTTGTCTTAATATTAGTGAGTTGTTTTGGTATCAATCAGTAACTTTCTGGCCATGTTACAACTGAAGAATAAAATAGGAAAAGGAAAAAAAAAAAAAAAAGGCAGTGTAAGGGAGACACCCAGAAAAGTGTTTGCCCTCAGCCCTGCTGAGTTTGCTGAGCCCTGCTGAGCCACTTCTTATCCCACCTCATGAGGAATCTATAACCATTTGGTTTCCAGGATTGGATTTAGTTCAGCATTTTCATAAGAAACAGTTCCTGTCCTTTAGGATAGTATAATCTTATTGGGAGAGTCTAAATGGATAATTTCAACACAATGTGCTAAATTCTGGGATCGGGGTTCATACAGTACCCTTCCCCCTCCAGGAGGCTCTTTAGCCTAGTGTGGGAAGGGATGTGCTGGCAGAGGTCCCAAAGAAGGCCATGCCTGTGCAGAAGAATTTAGTACCGTGTTCTTTGTGAGTAACTGAAGTCTCTATTTTAGACTGAGTTTAAATAGCATACTTGACTAGAACCAAGTTCTGGAAAGCAGCATAGGGATTCTGTAGAGACTTTACCAAAGAGCAACTTTGTATTTGTTTCCTACTTTGTTTCTGTCAAATAAGCTCCATATACTTGTATCTTCTGAGGGCATCTCTGTAAATGCAAAGACTTCTTGTAGTTACTATTGGCCACATTGATGGTAAATTGGAAATGTTTTCATTATCGGGGAGAGACTGATTGCGTTCCAGACAGAACCCCTGTGGTCTTTCCTGGAGAACATTTTGAACAGTTAGTCTTCTAGGTGTTTACAGCCCAAGATGGACTTCACACTCAGGGATTGTAAAATGTTCTTCTCAGTTTTCCTTTTGTCTCTCCATTCCTCAAATAATAAAACCGTGAAACATGGCTTTTCTTGTTTCCATGACAGAGTATTACCTATAAAACCAACAGTTTAGAGATATAAGCAGTTAAATTATAACTCCAGTAGTTTTTCTTTAAGGAATTTCTCCCCTCCTAAGTTATCAATGCCAGCCTGTCCTCTCCTGCCCTCTAGGTTTTCTAATTCAGATGCTAATATGGTGTTCTGGGAAATGCCTCTCCAAATTATTCTTTTCCTGACCTCTGAACTCTTGCTATCAAGGTCAGTTACTTCACACACTACCATAATGACAGCTCTATCAAGCCAAAGGCTTGGTCGGCTTCCCAAGACCCAGCTTGGATTCTGTCAGCAAAATGCATCTCCCCTACCCACTATGCACACACCAGCTCAAGGCTCCTGGCTACCACAGAGAAGAAGTAGCCACACAAAAGAGACTGAGCCATATGGCTGTTGGTCAGTCTGGTCTGTCTGGTCTTGCTTTGCCCTTGAGGCCAGTTCCATCCTGCAGATGGAGCTTCTTTGGAGCTACCCTGAGGAAGCGAGTGTTTGCGAAGAGTGGCTAGAATGGGGTGGGACTGTGACCTGAAACCTCAGCAGTTACTCTTTAGTGTCCCCTTTGGCATCGTTACTGTAAAAGAATTTGAAAGCATCCTAGGGAAAACTTTTTGATTGCCAGATAAGAACCAGTTCAGAGTGGCTCAGTCAGGTAAGCGTCTGACTCTTTCTTGGTTTAGGCTTAGGTCATGATCTCGTGGTTCGCGAGTTCAAGCCCTGATTCCGGCTCTGTGCTTACAGCGCAGAACCTATTTGGGATTCTTTGTCTCTCTCCCTCTCTCTGTCCCTCCCTTGCGCATGCATGTGCTTGCTTGCTCTCTCTGAGAAATAAATAAACATTTTTTAAAAATCTGCAGAACAAAACATTATATTTTTGGAAGAGAGCGCAGGGGAGGGGCAGAGAGAATCCCAAGCAGGCTCTGCACTGTCAGCACAGAGCCCAGCACGGGGCATGATTTCATGTTCATGGGAGTGAGCCATGTGTAGGGTTCTGCACTGAGCATGGAGCCTGTTTAGGATTCTCTCTCCCTCTGCCCCTCTCCCCCATTTGTGCGCACACGCGTGCACATGTGTGCTCTGTGTCTCAAATAAAAAATAATAATTAAATAATTTAAAAAAGAACCACATGGTACAACATTCTGGAATTCCATGAGCAAAGTAAAGATTTTGCCTAGTACTTCTCTTCTGGGTTTATCAGTATGCTCATGAATCCCATGGTTAAATTTTTCATGCTCATAGTTGTTTTCAGACTTTACCTCCCGGAAGTCCCTAATTCCTAGTCTTAAATCTTCTGTTTTCAGAGTCATGGAGAACTATTAGCAGCTCACCTCTGTCGCTATGAGTAAGTCTTAAAGTGATTTGCCTGAAAGCCAGTAGACAGAACGTGGTTTTTTTCCTTTTATTTATTTTCCAAAGTGTAACTTCAGTGACATAGAGACGAGAACGACTAGAGAATATTTGTATACTGAAAATGTGAGTGTTCTTTTCAGCACCCCCATGAGCAAAGCATTTGTCAAGGAAAGCCCACCTTGGACCCTTGTCCTTACTCTGTTCACCATAATGAAGGGTTCCATATAGTCATATACTGAGTATGCTTAGAAAAAATTCTGCATATAGTCCACGGTAATGTCATTTTGGAGCACTATTTAAAGGCTCACTCGACGATGGTTTAACTCTACAACATGGTTCTCTAAGTCTGGTCCCCAAACACGAGCATCACCTGGAAGCTTTGTTAGAAATGTAAGTTCTAGGCCCCCACCCCGTACCCACCAAACGGGAAGCGCGGAGTGAGGCCCACAGTCTGCATTGTAACAAGTCCTCCACCTATTAGCAGAAGCTGGAGTTTGAGAACTAACGTTCCAGGGGAATGGTGGCTGTTGTTTAGACCATTGTAATAACATCCCAATAATACTAACAAAGACTGATCATGGTATAGAGATGTCGAAATGACTTTCTAGTCATGCATGAAATATAGGCATCCCTAACTAAAACCAGTCCTTGTTTTGTCTTGTACCCGCAGTAGAGCCGCTCTTCTAGCCCTTGGTTCTGTGCGAGTAGAAACTCCAGTTGTGGGAAAGTGGCAAAGAAACCAAACCAGAATTTGGAATTGCTTCACCATTTTACCATCTTTGCAAAAGTAAACAAGAATGCCTTGTAATTCTCCCGCTGTCTTCCGCACGTGAGATTTCCTGACTTCATAGGAACCTTGGGAAACATCTGAACTAATGAGCGATTTTAGGGAATATTAGTTCTGTGTGTAGGGTGCCTCTCCGATTATCCAGTTTCTCACAGCTGCCTTTCTGGCTCGTGCCTCGTTCAGAGATGTGCTCCACTGATCATGTCTGCTGTGTGATTAGGAGGCCTTTGGTGTGTGTGGGGAATGAAGCCTACGAGGCTGACCGTCGGCTCTGGGGGAACAGGCCCAGGTAACATGTCCCTCCAAGTTTGCTGGTGAGCACATTTGGTCCCGTGGTGCTCGATGAGAACCTGCATGGGAGTCACACCCTTTCTTCCTCTACTTTCGTGATACACCGATTTTAGAGTCTGTCTGGAGGCTCAGTAGCCTCATTATGTTGAAGGTAGGCCAAGAAACGTCCTAATGAGTATAAAACTTTCATGTATAAGTTTTCTTGAGGGCAGGGGATTTATTTCATCATATGTCCCCATGATGATGATGGGCCTTTTAACTGTGGAGGGTCTGCAAGTGTCAGAGTACCTCATACCAGACCGGATTCCCAGTGAATCAGTCTGTGGTGTGGTAGGCAGGTGTGTGTTAATAAAAATTTATTGGGACGCCTGGGTGGCTCAGTTAGTTCAGCATCTGACTTCGGCTCAGGTCATGATCTCACAGCTCATGAGTTTGAGCCCTTCATCGGGCTCTGTGCTGACAGCATGGAGCCTGCTTGGGATTCTCTCTTCCTGTCTCTCTGCCCCTCCCTGGCTCACATTCTCTCCCTCCCTTCCTCCCCCGCCTCAAAAATAAATGAACATAAAAAAAAATAAATAAATAAACAAAATTAGGGACTTTTTAGAGAGGCTTCACACTGTTGATTTTTAAGTAACAAGAATTTGGGTCGCCTGGGTGGCTCAGTCGGTTGAGCGTCCGACTTTGGCTCAGGTCATGTTCTCACAGCTCGTGAGTTCAAGCCCTGCGTCGGGCTCTGTGCTGACAGCTCAGAGCCTGGAGCCTTCTTCGGATTCTGTGACTCCTTCTCTCTCTGCCCCTCTGCCTCTCACACTCTGTCTCTCTCTGTCCCTCTCTCAAAAATAAATAAACATTAAAAAAACAAAAAAAAAAAAATAGTAAAGTAACAAGAGTTTAAAAGTATTCAATTTGCAACAAATGCAAACATTATATGCATAATTGGGGTCGCAGAAAATTTGATACACCAGTATCTTTGACCTCTCCTTGGTGAACAATTTTATATAGAGGTTGTATGTTGAATTCTCTGCCTGCCCTCCCCTGCTGCTTCATTTGTTTTCTTATGGTAATTTTTTCCCACTTCCAAATTTAGGTGGAGGAACACAGTTAATTAACTTTAAGTGTGACCCTACTTTAGTTGGCTCAAAATGTTAAGATGCTGAAATTAAAGTGTGTATTTGTGACGTGAAACAGGCCTTGGAAATACTGGATGAGGGAGTTCTCCCACTCCTTGGGATAGGAAGTAGAGGGAAGGATTTTGGCTTTCGAAAAGGTCAAGATATTTGTGTGAAATCATTTTGGAAAGTCCTTACCTAAGATAATCCATAAGGATTGAGTTGTCATTGTCACCGGCCCCAGTTTACCTTTCCTTCAGTTTACCTTTCCTTGGAAAGTCCCGAGGACAAATAAAGGGTCCTGTAATAGAGGCAGGGTGTGACCCAGAGCCTTGTGGAGAAAAAGAGGTCCTAAGAATAGCCTTCTGTTCAATTTACTAACCTCTCATCGACTCTGTCTCTGTGGCCTACCTAATTAATTAAGACTTAGGAAAGTGCTTTTTCAGCTTTGAAACACTCCCACCTTTTGCGGTATCTGACTTGTTTATGGCATCTACTCAGAAGGAATGTCTCCGTATGCATGAAGAACAGTTTAATACAATGGCTAAGAATGAGTTTTAAATCCAGACTAAACGGATCAGAATCCTGGCTTCACCACTTATTAGTTCTATGACCTTGGGTAAACTATTTATATGAGCTGTGCCTCTGTATTCTCATCTGTAAAATGGGAATAAAACTAGGAGTTTGGGGGAAGAATTAAATTAGCTTATACATGCAAAGCACTTAGGTGCCTAGCATATGATACATGCTTAATAAATATTAGTCATTATCATTAGTTGTAATTGCAATTTCTCTTAACAATCAAGTCACCTGGGGCACCTGGGTGGCTCAGTCAGTTAAGCCTCTGACTCTTGATTTCCGCTCAGGTCGTGGTCTCATTCATAATGGGTCCGCTGACAGCCTGCTTGGGATTCTCTTTCTCTCTCTGTCCTTCCTGCTTGATCTCTCGCTCTCTCCTGTGTGCGTGTGTTTTCTCAAAATAAATAAATAAACTTTTAAAAAAAGTAGGAAAAAGTCAAGTTACCCATCCATTCCTACCATCCCCATAGCCCCTAAAACATGGACACGCTGTCACTTGGTGCTTTCAGTTTCCGCCTAATAGAGCATGGGCGTTGATTGTTCTAAGACAAATAAAGAGCCACCGAATTTTGTTTAAGGTTTATTTATTTTTGAGAGAGTGTGAGCAGGGGAGGTACAGAAAGAGAGGGGGACAGAGGAGCTGAAGCTGGCTCCGTGCTGACAGCAGAGAACCTGATGCAGGGCTCAAACTCACACATCGTTAGATCATGACCTGAGCCACCCAGGTGCCCCCAGAGCCGCATGATTTTTAATTACCACATACTGCTTTTTTATATGGATGTTTCTTGGTCTACTTTAACACTTCAAATGAGCATCCTTGTATCTATTTCTTTTTTCATTTTGCCCAGCTATCATTAGATTAATCCTTAGAAATGGAATTACTGATTGAAGTATATGCTTTCAATACTGATTGAAAGTATACGCACTTAAAATTTTTTGATATAAATTTGATACAAATGTTCAACTAAAAGTTCTGTTTGGGGGCGCCTGGCTGGCTCAGTCAGTTGAGCATCCGACTCTTGATTTCAGCTCAGGTCATGATCCCAGGGTTGTGGGATCAAGCCCTGTGTTGGACTCCTTGCTGGCCGTGGTGCCTGCTTGAGATTCTCTCTCCTTCTCTCCCTCTCCCCTGCTTTCTCTCTCTCAAGAAATAAAACAAATTCTGTTCGGTGGTTTCCGTGTCTTTTAACTTAATTAATTTTTTTAAAGTAAGCTCTAGGCCCAACACGGGACTTCACCTTGCAACCCTGAGATCAGTAGTCCACGTGCTCTTCCGATGGAGCCAGCCAGGTGCCCCTGATTGTTTCCATGTCTTGCTGTTTGGGGAACCCTGGGTCTGCTGCCTCATTGTATTCTTTTAAGCTTTTATTTAATTTCCGGTTAGTTAACATACAGTGTAGTATTGGTTTCAGGACTAGAACCCAGTGATTCATCACTTACATAGAACACCCAGTGCTCATCCCAACAGGTGCCTTCCTTAATACCCATCACCCATTTAGCCCATTCCCCCCAGCAACCCTCAGTTCTCTGTATTTGACTCTCTTAAGGTTTGCCTCTTTCTCTGTTTTTATCTTATTTTTCCTTCCCTTCCTCTGTGTTCATCTGCTGTGTTTCTTAAATTCCGCATATGAGTGAAATCATATGATACTTGCTTTCTCTGACTTATTTCGCTTAGCAAATAATACACTCTGGTTCCATCCACGTTGTTGCAAATGGCAAGATTTCATTCATTTTGATCACCAGGTACTATTCCAGTGTGTGTGTGTGTGTGTGTACACACACACACACACACACACACACACACACACACACACACACCCATATCTTCTTTATTTGTCATTCTCTTACTGACTTATTTTGCTTAGCAAATAATACACTCTGGTTCCATCCACGTTGTTGCAAATGGCAAGATTTCATTCATTTTGATCACCAGGTACTATTCCAGTGTGCCCATATCTTCTTTATTTGTCATTCTCTTACTGACTTATTTTGCTTAGCAAATAATACACTCTGGTTCCATCCACGTTGTTGCAAATGGCAAGATTTCATTCATTTTGATCACCAGGTACTATTCCAGTGTGCCCATATCTTCTTTATTTGTCATTCTCTTACTGACTTATTTTGCTTAGCAAATAATACACTCTGGTTCCATCCACGTTGTTGCAAATGGCAAGATTTCATTCATTTTGATCACCAGGTACTATTCCAGTGTGTGTGTGTGTGTGTGTGTGTACACACACACACACACACCCACACACACACACACCCATATCTTCTTTATTTGTCATTCTCTTAGTGACTTATTTTGCTTAGCAAATAATACACTCTGGTTCCATCCACGTTGTTGCAAATGGCAAGATTTCATTCATTTTTTTTTTTTTTTTTCAACGTTTTTTTATTTTTATTTTTGGGACAGAGAGAGACAGAGCATGAACGGGGGAGGGGCAGAGAGAGAGAGGGAGACACAGAATCGGAAACAGGCTCCAGGCTCCGAGCCATCAGCCCAGAGCCTGACGCGGGGCTCGAACTCACGGACGGCGAGATCGTGACCTGGCTGAAGTCGGATGCTTAACCGACTGCGCCACCCAGGCGCCCCAAGATTTCATTCATTTTGATCACCAGGTACTATTCCAGTGTGTGTGTGTGGGTGTGTGTGTGTGTACACACACACACACACACCCACACACACACACACCCATATCTTCTTTATTTGTCATTCTCTTACTGACTTATTTTGCTTAGCAAATAATACACTCTGGTTCCATCCACGTTGTTGCAAATGGCAAGATTTCATTCATTTTGATCACCAGGTACTATTCCAGTGTGCCCATATCTTCTTTATTTGTCATTCTCTTACTGACTTATTTTGCTTAGCAAATAATACACTCTGGTTCCATCCACGTTGTTGCAAATGGCAAGATTTCATTCATTTTGATCACCAGGTACTATTCCAGTGTGTGTGTGTGTGTGTGGGTGTGTGTGTGTGTGTGTACACACACACACCCACACACACACACACCCATATCTTCTTTATTTGTCATTCTCTTAGTGACTTATTTTGCTTAGCAAATAATACACTCTGGTTCCATCCACGTTGTTGCAAATGGCAAGATTTCATTCATTTTGATCACCAGGTACTATTCCAGTGTGTGTGTGTGTGTGTGTGTGTACACACACACACACACACACCCACACACACACACACCCATATCTTCTTTATTTGTCATTCTCTTAGTGACTTATTTTGCTTAGCAAATAATACACTCTGGTTCCATCCACGTTGTTGCAAATGGCAAGATTTCATTCATTTTGATCACCAGGTACTATTCCAGTGTGTGTGTGTGTGTGTGTGTGTGTGTGTGTACACACACACACACACACACACACACACACACCCATATCTTCTTTATTTGTCATTCTCTTACTGACTTATTTTGCTTAGCAAATAATACACTCTGGTTCCATCCACGTTGTTGCAAATGGCAAGATTTCATTCATTTTGATCACCAGGTACTATTCCAGTGTGCCCATATCTTCTTTATTTGTCATTCTCTTACTGACTTATTTTGCTTAGCAAATAATACACTCTGGTTCCATCCACGTTGTTGCAAATGGCAAGATTTCATTCATTTTGATCACCAGGTACTATTCCAGTGTGTGTGTGTGTGTGTGTGTGTGTGTGTACACACACACACACACACCCACACACACACACACCCATATCTTCTTTATTTGTCATTCTCTTAGTGACTTATTTTGCTTAGCAAATAATACACTCTGGTTCCATCCACGTTGTTGCAAATGGCAAGATTTCATTCATTTTGATCACCAGGTACTATTCCAGTGTGTGTGTGTGTGTGTGTGTGTGTGTGTGTGTGTGTGTGTACACACACACACACACACCCACACACACACACACCCATATCTTCTTTATTTGTCATTCTCTTAGTGACTTATTTTGCTTAGCAAATAATACACTCTGGTTCCATCCACGTTGTTGCAAATGGCAAGATTTCATTCATTTTGATCACCAGGTACTATTCCAGTGTGTGTGTGTACACACACACACACACACACCCACACACACACACACCCATATCTTCTTTATTTGTCATTCTCTTACTGACTTATTTTGCTTAGCAAATAATACACTCTGGTTCCATCCACGTTGTTGCAAATGGCAAGATTTCATTCATTTTGATCACCAGGTACTATTCCAGTGTGTGTGTGTGTGTGTGTGTGTGTGTGTACACACACACATACACACACACACACACACACCCATATCTTCTTTATTTGTCATTCTCTTACTGACTTATTTTGCTTAGCAAATAATACACTCTGGTTCCATCCACGTTGTTGCAAATGGCAAGATTTCATTCATTTTGATCACCAGGTACTATTCCAGTGTGCCCATATCTTCTTTATTTGTCATTCTCTTACTGACTTATTTTGCTTAGCAAATAATACACTCTGGTTCCATCCACGTTGTTGCAAATGGCAAGATTTCATTCATTTTGATCACCAGGTACTATTCCAGTGTGTGTGTGTGTGTGTGTGTGTACACACACACACACACACACACCCGCACACACACACACCCATATCTTCTTTATTTGTCATTCTCTTAGTGACTTATTTTGCTTAGCAAATAATACACTCTGGTTCCATCCACGTTGTTGCAAATGGCAAGATTTCATTCATTTTGATCACCAGGTACTATTCCAGTGTGTGTGTGTGTGTGTGTGTGTACACACACACACACACACACCCGCACACACACACACCCATATCTTCTTTATTTGTCATTCTCTTAGTGACTTATTTTGCTTAGCAAATAATACACTCTGGTTCCATCCACGTTGTTGCAAATGGCAAGATTTCATTCATTTTGATCACCAGGTACTATTCCAGTGTGCCCATATCTTCTTTATTTGTCATTCTCTTACTGACTTATTTTGCTTAGCAAATAATACACTCTGGTTCCATCCACGTTGTTGCAAATGGCAAGATTTCATTCATTTTGATCACCAGGTACTATTCCAGTGTGCCCATATCTTCTTTATTTGTCATTCTCTTACTGACTTATTTTGCTTAGCAAATAATACACTCTGGTTCCATCCACGTTGTTGCAAATGGCAAGATTTCATTCATTTTGATCACCAGGTACTATTCCAGTGTGCCCATATCTTCTTTATTTGTCATTCTCTTAGTGACTTATTTTGCTTAGCAAATAATACACTCTGGTTCCATCCACGTTGTTGCAAATGGCAAGATTTCATTCATTTTGATCACCAGGTACTATTCCAGTGTGCCCATATCTTCTTTATTTGTCATTCTCTTACTGACTTATTTTGCTTAGCAAATAATACACTCTGGTTCCATCCACGTTGTTGCAAATGGCAAGATTTCATTCATTTTGATCACCAGGTACTATTCCAGTGTGCCCATATCTTCTTTATTTGTCATTCTCTTACTGACTTATTTTGCTTAGCATAATACTCTCTAGCTCCATCCATTTCATTGCAAACGGTGCTGCTTTACTTTATACACTTGATTTTAAAAGCCAGGATTTCCAGTATTTCAAATCCAAACCCAGATTTTAGTCTGGTAGGTTTTTTAAGCTTTTCCCAACTTTTTCATAGTATTTACGAGTTCCAAGGTAAGGGTAAGAACTTGAAGCTTTGTTTGTTTCACAAATTAAATAATTTGGGGATAATACTAACATTTTAACTAGACCATTGTATTAGTTAGGTTTTCTCGTTGGTCTAGGAGGCTTCCTCCCGGGAAGGCAAAAAGTTTACCCCAGAAATCGCAAGACTCTGTGAAGGACAATAGCCCCCTTAGTCATGATACCTGGGGGGTAGGAGGGTAGCAAGAGCCAACTCATGCAATACCTCAGCCAGTATGACCTCAGTCAGTGCTGCCGATTGACAGGAGAATCATTCCTAGAGAGGACTCATTTCTGTGGTCAGATCCTGTCTGGATTGGTGTCTGTTCTATTAGAAAAGTATTCAGAATAGCTGATGCCACATCGTACTCTGAGATGCCCACTCCATATTCGAGAATCGGTACCTTCTCATCCCATGGTAAGTTACTCTTAAGTTGGATCCCAAGAAGACCATCACTTACTCCGCTTTTTCAACCTTGAGACTTTGTCATCAACACCGTGTCCCCAAAAACCCTTTGCTGAAGGGGAAGGCACCTCTGTCTCCCGGAATGGGAGCACCTCCGCTGCCGTGAGGTTAATACACTGTTGGGATTCCTTCTGCTGATGATTTCTGTCTTTTTTAAGGGACCCTGCAGCTTTAACATTTTTTTTTTTCTTGAATATTAGTATTGACTGACACCTGGGTACATATGTACATATTTACGTATGTATTGAGACAAATTTCTTTGGTCTTAAGCAAACTAAAGCAAACCTACTCTGGCATGCAGAGTAAGAGGTTGGGAGAACTAGCAGTTGTTACATAAATGCAGAAAGGGCTCTGAAAAATCATGCTCCTGTGTGACATTTGTTATCTGTAAGGTTTTCTAGCATAAGCCACATTTCTGTTGTTCCAAAATTTGGTCGGCAAAGCTCACAGATCCAGCCCGGAGGGCCTTCATAGCCACTCTTGGTACCGCGGCCTACATCTTCACTGCAGTGTCTTCACACTGCGCCTGAAATTTCGCCCCCATTTGTGCTAGCGAAGCCCACAGTTAGAGGCCTAGAGGCCACTATGCTAACAAATGAGAACTGCGTGCCTCCCTTTTTACCTATGTTGGGTAACAGCAGTTATTTTATTTTTTAAGTTGCATCCAGGAACTAGCCTGTACATATACTCCTTGATCTGTTGTTTTCTTTCCTTTGTTATGTCTATTAAGCTTATTAAAGGGATGGGCAGGAGAGTCAACATTTATTGAGCACCTACTAGGTGCCAGGCGCTGTGCTGTGTGCTTCAGATGTATTACTTAATACTCAAAACAGCCTTATGAGATAGGTACTCTCATCCCTCATTTCAGGTAAGCAAACTAAGTAACTTTCCTCTAATTCAGGTTTCTCTGTTTTCATTATAAAAGACGTATAAATTGATAGTGATATTGTAATAGTCGATGTAGCCATTGGTGGTAGCTACACTTGTGTTGAACTTAGCATAGTGTATAAACTTATGGAATCACTATGTTGTAACATTGTGTGTCAACTATACTAAAAAAAAAATGTATAAATTGGTGATGGTTTTCTGTCAGACCTGCAAACCAGTTTTGTCTCTGCCTTTCCCTTATGTTTTATGGTATAGGTTCCCCTTTTGTGACTCTTCCAGGGAATGGTCATATATAGACAACCTCCCTACAGCTTGTGAGACCCTGAATCCTGACGATGGTGTTATTGACTTTCCTAGGGTCCTATCCTTCCCCTAAAGCTGGGGCAACTCTGGTCGTGTACAAGGACCTGCTGGTGCTGTTTGGTGGCTGGACGCGGCCAAGCCCTTATCCCCTACACCAACCAGAGAGATTCTTTGATGAAATACATACTTACTCACCCTCTAAAAACTGGTAAGCCACAAAGATAAGATTCTTCCAATCTGGAATAAAAGATTTTAGATAAATGGATTCCTGGGGTGCCTGGGTGGCTCCGTCAGTTAAGCGTCTGACTCTTGATTTCGGCTCAGGTCACGATCTTGCCATCCTGACATCAAGCTCCTCCTTGGGCTCCACTCTGGGTTCCTCACTGGGCATGGAGCCTGCTTAGGATTCTCTTTCTCCTTCTGCCCCTCCGCTGCTTGTGCTCACTCTCTCTCTCTCTCAAAATAAATTAAAAAAAAAAAAAAAAATATATATATATATATATATATATATATACACATATGCATATTTATATATACATACATATATGAATAAATGAATCTTTTCTGTGACCAGGAATCTCTTTGAGAATTTGGTAAAAGCTATGGACTCTTTTCCAGGAAAAAAAATTACATATGCATAGATTTTGCTGACAGTTTCAGAGAGTGTACAGGACCCCCTTAAAACCTAAAGCTAAGGGGTGTCTGGCTGACTCAGTCGGTAGAGCACGCGACTCTTGATCTCCAGGTCGTGAGTTCAGGCTGGTAGAGCTTGGGTGTAGAGCTTACGTTTTTAAAAGATTGTTGTTGTTGTTGTTGTTGTTGTTGTTAAGTTTAGAGAAAAAGGTTAAAATTGTTTTCAAAGAAAAAGAAACTAAAGCTATGACCCTTTATTCCCAAGAGAAAAAGTGGAAGAGATTTCATCCTCTTCCTAGAGAAATGAACGTGCCAGTTGGAGAATAGTTCTGGCTGCTAATTCCCCAGGTGCACTGTGGATTCAGATGATTCATTGTTCCTTCCGTGTCCCCAAGACTGACTCCTGACTCTTTTTCCTTTGTTCTTGGAACAGACTACTAAGTACAGGGCTCTCAGTAGTTGCAGCTGATCGGGACTGTAGAGGGAAGTAGAGGTGATGCTCCTTTCGCACACGAGCCTGGAGCGACGAAGAGCCGTGGTGGCTTCCCTGGTCCTCTCTCCACTCTACCTCCAAGCCATACACACTGAGAACTTGAAAGTGAATATGGCTTTAGCAGGTTTATAAGAAGGGCATAAATACCTTCCGCCATCCTCCATTTATTATCCTACCAGTATCTCTACTGAAGGTGATAGAATCGTCGCGTCAAGTGGATACCGACTTACTGCTGCCACCTGAAACACGTACGACCAGGTGGTGCTGACTTCTTGGCTTCTTTCTGTCTTTTTATATTAGGTGGAACTGCATCGTGACAACCCATGGGCCACCTCCCATGGCTGGCCATTCCTCCTGTGTGATAGATGATAAAATGATTGTCTTTGGTGGCTCCTTAGGATCCCGGCAAATGTAAGTATATTTGGTTTGCTGACTATCAACCTGAAGGTAAATACTCCTGGGAATAACAGGTCAGAAGAGTGAACTAGTCAGGTTAGTATTCCTGAGCATGGTTCTAATTAATCCAACCACGGGTTGCTTCCTAGCATTCCAGTTGTTGATCCCCTCATCATAGAGCAATACATTGGAAACCTTCCTCCATAAAGTCAGAGCTGTGTAGGATCTTTTTATTTGGGGTGTGGTTCATTCAGTGGGATCAAATTCTGCGATAGCCTCCACCTTGTCTGTTTCTACCTGTGCTTACGGAAGGCTACTGTCCGAGAAGCACAGGGTGCTTTTACCTGCTCTCCTTTGTGAGCCAGCCTGTGCCCTTTTGGGCTTTAGAGGAGAGAGCTAGACTGACAGGACAGGTGAAAATGGTTCCTTCTCCAGATAGGATGGGTTGGGGGGGGTGGGTAGGAGCAAGAAATCTATCAGGTCTGATACACCCACTGTCCTCATCATCTCTGGCCATGACTCGGCAGCTCAGGCCAACGTCAAGCAGTGGTCATTTTCCCTGTGCTCTGAAAGGCAGGTTGATGGGCTGTCAGCAGTAAAACCATTCCAGACCCAACCCTGTTCCCTGTCGGGCAGCGTACCCCACATCTTCCTGTTTTAAAACAGTTGAGACACCGTGAGCTGCCCTTCAGCTGAGACGGTTTAGGGCTTTACGGTATTAGAGTTCTTATTCCGTGTTCCTCTATGTGAATAAACGACCTTAGCGAGATGACTGTAAAATAGAGACTGCCTTCTAGGAGTCTGTCCTTGCCGTACTGGTCCCTTGGGGGTTGGAGATGCCAGTTTGTCCTCGATAAAACTGCAAATCTCATTAGCCGTGGTGAAATTAATTTGTATAGCCAGAATTGACAAATCTTTATCTCCTAGACAATGATAG
The DNA here is from genome assembly GCF_046562875.1 of Panthera onca. Classification (NCBI taxonomy): domain Eukaryota; kingdom Metazoa; phylum Chordata; class Mammalia; order Carnivora; family Felidae; genus Panthera; species Panthera onca. The sequence continues at coordinate 209,662,623 of NC_138346.1, forward strand.
AGCTACTTTTTGCATCAGTTTTTTTTCTCTTCCTTGTGGCTTTTGCTTTTGAAAGACTGTATCTTGACCAGTAGCTGTTGCCAGTTAAACTTCCAACGAAAATTCGTTCTTACTTTAGATACTAGTATGTCGCTGTAGGTTTGACTCAAAAGAGGACTTACGGGTCAGTGGGAAGAACAAAGGTTTGAAGTTCTTGAGGTGGGTTCCAGGGAAAGAAGGGGAAGAAAAAAATAATTTAAGATGGCATCAGCATGGCACTTTGCTAGGCATCTTTATAAATGTGACTTCAAGGGGCACCTGGCCGGCTCAGTTGGTAGAGCATGCAACTTTTGATCTCAGGGTTGTGAGCTCAGGCCCCATGTTCAGCATGGAGCCTACTTAAAAATAATAATAAATAAAATACCAATGTAACTTCATTTATATCAGCTCTGGGGTCCCTGGTGGCTCCTGACTCCTTCATTCTCCTGTCCTTATCTTATAGGAGCAACGATGTCTGGGTCCTTGACCTCGAGCAGTGGGCGTGGTCCAAGCCGAACATCTCCGGCCCCAGTCCTCATCCTCGAGGTGGCCAATCTCAGGTGCTCAGGAATTAAAATAACTATTCAGCAAACACTGTAGCATCTTCCTGTTAGGATGGGAAAGGGAGGAGGGAGTCAGGTAAGATGCCAACATGCATAAGCCAAAGAGACTTTGTCGTTCTTTTTTGCTGGTATTTATTTTTCAACTTCTAATGGGTTGTATTAATTTTTAGTGGCTTTATATTATGCCTCTCCCCAAAGCATTTACTTTGCTATTTCATTTCTCAAGAGAACCCTGCATTTTATGTGGTTGGTACGCTCATTTTAATGTTTGATCAACAAAGGATATATCCATTCAGGTGAATCATCAGTAATTTGCCCCCAGAGATCAGAATTGACATGGTTTGGGGAGACTGGAGAGCTTATGATGACTAGAATACTCTCATTTGGGATCTGGGTAGGCTGTTTTCATATACCACTGATGCATAGGAGGTCAGGTGCCTGTGTCTTTGTGGTTTTATTTTAAATGTCTTCCTCTCCCCAGATTGTCATAGATGATGCAACTATCTTAATCCTTGGAGGGTGTGGCGGTCCCAACGCTGTGAGTATTGCTGGTGTGGCATATTCCGATGCACACGTTGCTAAGTGTTCGAAACTTGTTTCCCTGTGTCACCTTGTAAGCAGTTATAAGACCATTTCCACATTTGTATTTAGAGAATACGTTTTCACTTTGGGTATATATATATAACCTTTGTATTTTCTGGCTGAGATCTGCTTTTTGTTTTTGTTTTTTGGAGGGGGAGAGGTACTTTTAATCAGAGATGTTCGTCTCTTAAATATTTGTATATTCTCCCTACTCCTACTTCCTCTTTAGGCTGTAATGCTGCTGTCATGTTTTCTAGGAGGAGTGGGACAGAAAAACAGTTTACGTGGAATTTATTTAAGAATGCAGATTCAGAATGTTATGGATATGTATTATTTACGCCACCTACCCATGCGCTGTACCACAGGCAAAATTTAGAACCACTTAAAATTCATTCGTAGGTCACAAGCACAGTTTCATATTTCCAGGCCAGTGGTGGTATATGAATAAATGAAGGGGCATGAATGAATGGCTAACCAAAAATTTTGCTCTTCTGAAGAGCCCACACACTCTCTAGACCAAACAGCATGGCTTTGAGATTCCAACTATGTGTGTATGTTTTGTAACCTATACCACACCTGAGCCCTCCTGTCGGTCCTTCTCTTACAGCTCTTCAAGGATGCTTGGTTGTTGCACATGCATTCAGGCCCCTGGGCCTGGCAGCCACTCAAGGTAGAAAATGAAGATCATGGGGCTCCAGAACTGTGGTGCCATCCAGCTTGCCGGGTGAGCAGAGGACTGACAGGCCAGTGAGAGAGGACGTCCTAACTGTAGGGCCAAATTAGCACGTCAGACTTCTAAGCAAATTTGTATAGAAATGAAAAATACCTTGATGTCATAAAAGAAGTGGGCATTGACCATAACTCCTTGAGCATTGCTCATATATGAACCTTTAGATGAGAAACCTGTGTGGGCCCCACTGATCCTTTTTTTTTTTTCTTTTAAGTGTATTTATTTATGTAATCTCAACACCCAACGTGGGGCTTGAACTCACAACCTCAAGATCAAGAGTAGCACATTCTCCTGACTGACCTAGCCAGGCGCTCCCCACCCCACCCCATATACCCCACTGATCCTTTTAGTGCTAGCTTTTTAAGCATCTCTTTGTCTATGAACCTTTCTTCGGGGTCCCCAAACCAAAACTGATTCCTCCCTCCACCCCTCCCCTGTCCTGTACATACAACTCTAATGGTAGCACCTGTCACGCTCCAGCAAAAATTATCCCCATGTTTATCTCCCCTTCTAGCCTAGAAGGCAGACTCCATTATGTTCATCTCGGTGCCTCAGGTACCTACAAAATGCCTGGCCTCCCCAGATGCTCCTGATCAAATGTTTGCCGTTTAGACGAATGATCAGAACTGAGCACAGGTCTTTTGTCTTCCAGGTGGGGCAGTGCGTGGTGGTCTTCAGTCAGGCTCCTAGCGGGAGAGCCCCACTCAGCCCAAGTTTGAACTCTCGCCCATCACCTATCAGCGCCACTCCTCCAGCCCTGGTTCCCGAAACCCGAGAGTACCGCTCTCAGTCTCCAGTAAGGAGTATGGATGAAGCTCCTTGTGTTAACGGCCGCTGGGGAACACTGAGGCCCAGAGCTCAAAGGCAGACCCCCTCAAGTTCCCGGGAAGGGAGCCTGTCCCCAGCCAGAGGAGATGGCTCCCCCATCCTCAATGGTGGGAATTTGTCTCCAGGAACAGCAGTGATTGGTGGCTCTTCCTTGGACAGCCCTGTGCAGGCCGTGTCTCCTAGCACTCCATCTACCACTGACGGATATGACCTCAAAATGGGACTTTCTTTGGCCCCCCGACGAGGGTCACTACCAGATCAGAAAGATCTGAGGTTAGGATCGATAGATCTGAATTGGGATCTGAAACCCACTTCGAGTAGCAATCATATGGATGGTGTGGACAACAGGACAGTCGGGGGAAGCACGAGACACCCTCCCGAACAGACGAATGGTGTGCATACCCCACCACACGTGGCCAGTGCCCTCGCAGGGGCTGTCTCCCCAGGTGCCCTGCGTCGGAGCCTAGAAGCCATCAAAGCAATGTCATCCAAAGGCCCCTCAGCACCCACAGCACTAAGTCCTCCTCTGGGGTCTTCTCCAGGCTCCCCCGGGAGCCAGAACCTGAGCAGTGGAGAAACAGTGCCCGTCCCTCGCCCAGGGCCTGCCCAAGGGGATGGGCATTCCTTACCTCCCATTGCCCGCCGCCTGGGCCACCACCCTCCGCAGTCCCTGAATGTTGGCAAACCTTTGTACCAGAGTATGAACTGCAAGCCCATGCAGATGTACGTGCTAGACATTAAAGACACCAAGGAGAAGGGGCGGGTCAAATGGAAAGTATTTAATAGCAGTTCTGTGGTCGGACCTCCTGAAACCAGCCTGCACACAGTGGTACAAGGCAGGGGCGAACTCATCATATTTGGAGGACTCATGGACAAGAAACAGAATGTGAAGTACTATCCAAAAACAAACGCCTTGTACTTTGTGCGAGCAAAGAGATAATATGTTCTAAACCCCCTTCCCTTTCTGTGGCTTTTAATTTTCCAGTGTGCAAGCATTTGGACTGCGAATTGGGAAAACAAAGGACAGAATTACCCCATAATTACCCCAAACCCCCAGTTCCCAACCTCACTCACTGCAGGCTGGGGTCAAACCTCCATTACGAAAAAAATTATATATAAATATATAAATCTATATTATATAGCCAACTCTGTTTACAGAGAGGGAGAGGTCTCCGTCCTGGTTCAGATCAAATTGTTGCTGTGTTTTAGCAGAGGCTCGGCTGCCTTTTTCTACATTGCTGGTAACTAGACCAAGAATTTAGGGAACAGACTAATGTCAGAACTTAACCTAAGGCAACTGAAGAGCCCCCATAAGTCCTTACGTGGCCTTCTTGGAGTTAGAGAAAGAAAGAGCGTGTGTAAGGTGCACAGGTGGAGTCTCCAGACCCACGAGCTCCAGGAGCTGGCGGGGGGGAAAGGAGCCTGTAGAGAACTGTTCCTCCCTTCCCTTGAAAACCACAGACGACCCGAGCGGTAATGCCCTCTGCCTGGCCCCGTTCTGCCCTCGTGACTGAGGAAAGTTACCCAGCCGGGAATTCTTGTCCACATGTGTGTGCCAGGATCACCGTGAGACGATGTTTATGCAGACACGCCTGTCTACCTAGTGTCTGCTGGTCTTTTGCGTGGTCCCTCTGTGTCTCAGAAAAAACATTTTGGTGTCTGATTTTGGAATTTTCTGACAATCGTATTTGATTGCAAGTTGCCAAAAACCACATTTGTTCCCTTAAAACTTGATCCTCAGAGGCTGCCTTTTTCTTTTCTTTTTTTTTGGGTGGGGGGGGCATATGTGGATTTTTTTTTTTTAAGCCCTAAAAGCTTTCTCATTTTCTGTTTCTTTTACAAAGCTAAGGTGCCCAGGGAAATCTCTTAGAGATATTTCTTTTCTGGAACCCTTTCTCTGGTATCACTTAGGAGGCTGGTAGGGAATTCCAAGATGCCAGTATCATGAGAAGTCCTTGAAGCATCAAAAAATACTGTTTTTTCCCTTTGGGGCTTGTTTTTACTTCCAGAGCACATGGGGCCCACCCGTCCGTATTCATGCAATGTGGAAATTGATCCTGGAAGGAAATCCTAGTAATAGCTCCTTCTAGAAATGATTTTTGCCCTTGTGGTGACATGCGTTTTTCTGCCTGGCTGTTGATGGTGGTTGGGTTGAGCATCATGTGCTTAGCGTCTTTGCAAGGCTGACCTCGGGAGCGGCCCCTCCTTTGTGATTGTGCTGTTCACGTATGACACAAATAAGGTTTGGGTTTTTATTTCACGCCATTTCTGAGATAAAGTGCAACCAACTGGAGCATGTCTTTGGTTGACATAGGAAGTTACAAGTTTACCAATCTTCTTGGAAGTGACCAGTCTCTAAACCATGGGCTGGACGTAGGAGATGTTAGAATAAAGTCAAATGTCACCACTTAAATGTGGATTCTTGGTGATTTCTCATCAGTGCAAAGAGGATTTTTACTTTGCCCTTAGGATTTGAATTTCAAAACATTGCATTTCCCATCTTTCACACTCCCCTTTTTCTTGTTAGCATTTCCCAAGCACAAGCCTGCTACAGCTGGCCCTGGGTCCTGGCTCTCGGCCAGCACTGAGCAGTCTGTCTGATAAGTGTGTTTTCTCCTATTACATCATGTTGAATTCTTTCCCCTGGCCATTAGCTTTTACAATGTGGTCTTGGTGGGAAAGCCCCTGTGGTGCCAAGCGCAGGAAGGGGCCAGCTTGCAGGGAGAGGTCTGTGTTCCAGAAACTGTCCCATGTGCTCCCTTAGATGAGGAAACTACCAAGCCGACCTGCTGTGGTGTCCACTACTCACAGCTCAGCACTTAGCTTTCCAGACTCCTCGCCCTTGGGCTGTTGCCGGTCCTTCTTTGGCAAAGACTGTTAGACCATGTGGGGTCCTTAATCACAAGATAAAGCAGCCTGTGAGATTAGATACTACACTATTGCCATTGCTGAACCTTGTTTATGACGTTGCACTTGTGCATGGACAGCATCTCCTAACTCAGTTCCTATTGAAATATAAAGTATTTGGAAGCCTGAAAGTTCAGACTCTCAACTTGGTGATCATTCCCTTTGTCCTGTGGCCTCCCTAAGCCAGCTGTTAGCTTGTGGATTCCCTCCGTTTTCCCCAAACAGGGAGGCAGTGGAGATGATGATGCTCTTAGAAAGTAACCAGCTCCTCGGCACTCCGTGGCATCCAGTATTGTCTACACCGCTCCGAACCAGGCTGTTGACAGCTCCTTAAGAAAAATCTGCCTCATCCGCACCCGGTGTTGTTGGTCTCGGTGGCTCCTGGGCGCTGTGGGCAGATACCTTAGGAGAGCGACTCGACACAGTCAAGGCGATTGTGTCCTCAGGCCCTTGTGAAGCCGCACACACGCGCGCGCTGGGACTCCAGGCGTCTCAGCTGCGGAGAGCATTCTTCCAGCCCCCCGGGGGTGCTTCTGCCAGGTCACATCTAACCACAACTCTGGTTTTGACATGATGCCAGTTTTGTCTTAAAATTCACTGAGAAAAAGGAGACAATTTCTTAAGCCTTCAGGACCACCTAAATTAGCAACTATTTATCAGTATTTAAGTATTTAAAATACATTTTGTTTCTACTTGAAGCTTTAACCCCTTCCATTCCTGCAAGTATGCCTTTGTGAGCCCCATGTCCTGTCCGCTTCATCGGCCACCCTGCTCAGACTCTCACGTGAGAGTCTTTTTGTCTTCCTTCCCTCTTGGACGGAGCTTCCCTTAACTCACTTTACAGTCTGGGCAGCAGAGAGGGTTCTGTGTTTTCGTTCACATTTCTACTAACGTGGATGGTGGGCTGCATAAACACCCCTTCATCCCCCCCAAATAGTATATTTTAGGAGCACAAATGAGGTGTTGAAACAAGCTTAAATTTAGTTGTAATGCTAGGCTCACTCTCCTTCCAGCCTTCTACGGATTGATCTGATGTTAATGTTTGAGTTCTGTATCAAGAGCTAAAACCATGAACTATCCTAGGAACTGTGTTGGAACTCTTTAGAGAAAAGAAGAAGAGGAGGATGAAAGAAAACCAGCTTGAGAAGTCTTGACTTTGGAGAACAGAAAGCCACCAGCTGTTGGGAGAACAGAGGGATACTTGCTGTCCTCTGACTTTATCTTTCTGTGTTTCCGTCTGCTTTGCCTCTTTCCTTCCCCGTAAAAGTGATGTTCCTGGTGGGTTTGTCTGTCTGTCCTTGTCCTTGTGGTGATCCTGGCATGGTGATGTGCTCTGCTTTGCGTTGTCTGTGCTCTCTTACCAGTGCACGAGTCAGTGGGGAGGATCTGAATACCCCCAGGGGCAAGGAAGCCGAACTCTGAGGCCTGCATCCCGTGCAGCCTCCCCGCGAAGTGCAGAAGGCATGTTCTGCACGGTCACCAGTAAGTGGCTCCCTCTCACTGTGTCCGTTGTCAAATGAGAGCAACCCCTAGGTGTCAACTCCACCCCCGCTCTCTTTCCTTCGCTCTGCTCCCCTCCCACCAACCAGGGTGCATGTCAGCGCACACCCATCGTGCCCTGGCGAAGCTGGTGCTGTGAGTGAGGTTTCCCCGCAACTCAGGGGTCCCAGGTGGCTTCCCCTGAGATGGTCATCTTAGGCACGTAACAGTGTAGGAATGAAAAGCGGACTTCACTAATATCTAAATCTCTGTCTGTTTCATTTTTTGTTAAGGTTTTCCCTGATGACTTTTTAGCAATTTAACAAATAAAACAAAATGGACAGAATTGTCTTAACTGTTTTATTAGTAGAAAAGAAAGAAGAAAGAAAGCTGTAGTAGCAAGCAGTTGAGGTTGGAGACGGAAGTTGAAAGCAAGGTAGTTGGGAGACTCCCTCCTCCTCTAGGAGGGGTGTGTTTTGGGGCTGAGGTAGAGAGCTGCCCTTCCCCAGGGACAGCTCCATCGCGGCTCCCTCAGTCCTGCTCGAAGGACTTGGTGTTTCAGAGCCTCAGTTACTACCCTGTGGTGCACACCTAAGAGAGGTGATCAGCTTGGAGCGGAGGCCCCGGGGGCCAGGACAACAGCCACCCCATCACCGGCCTCCTGGGCAAGACGAGGACACGGAGCCCTTGGATCTTGGGACATAATCGCAGATGGTGGTGAGAAACAGGCCTGCGGCTCTAGAGGCCTCTGACCTCATCTCGCCTTCCCCCTTTTAGTACTTCCCCTTGGATACAAGTTTCCTCATCTGTAATTTTAGTTGTTTTTATCTGAAAGGATCACGAGGGTGAACCGAAGTTGAATACGAAAGCTCTAGCACAGGCCCTGGCACATGGCAAGAGCTCGTTAGGTGGTGGGTAGTGTTTGTAATTAACCCTCGAGAAAAATACAGGATCGTGAAGGAAAGGGTTGGGCTCGTTGCGTAAACCGTCACGAGCGTGCCCCTGCTGAGGATTATGCGTGTCTGGTCGTCTGGGTCCTCTTTTAGATGTCACCGTGAGAACTTCTGGGGCTTTTGCCTCTCGACAGCAGTCAGTAGCAGCTGCTGCCATCAATCAGGTCAGAACTGTCTCATCGTTTAATCTCCCTTCCGGACTTCATCCTGCGGTGTGCTCGCTGAATTCTGCCTCCGGCACGTGAGGTATCCTTCTGCCCGGTTGCAAGGGCACACTTGGTTGGCTCCCAGTTTGGAAGTGTCGGTTAGGGACCGACGACACGAGTCTGCCCGGTTGTGTGGGGGCCTGGGAGGAGACAGGCACCGCCAGGGCAGGGGGCTGCCCCAGTGCTGAAGCCACCCGCCAGGTGTGTGCCAGATTCTCACACCCACGGGCCTTTGGGCCGAGCGCCATCGCGGGCTTTTCGTCCAGCGGTTACTGTACCAACTTCGTCCCAGGTTCAGGTGCTGTGGAGCTGCGGCCGTCATCCCGTCTGCACGTTTGTGTTTCCCAAGCTGTGGGGTGAACCTTCCGCCTCTAACAGCAGGTGGTCTGATGCTGTCTGTTCCGTTTACCATACTTTAAGGCGGATAGCAAACTACAGCATGGTCTGGGGAAGGGCCCTGGGGTACAAATGGCCCAGCACCACGTGCTGGCTGCTACTGAATTGGCAAGGGCTAGCATGATTGTTCTGAATTCTGTCACAGTCGCCCTGCGGACGGGTTGGACTTGTCCCTGGTGGGTCTGTTGGGCTGAACAAGGTCCGGTGGGTAGAAGCTCTAGGGAAGAGATTTCAGCATCATTGGGAAATTCCTCCCAATGGCCAGAACTGTATGTATCAGGTAGAACCAGTTTGGCACCATTGGGGGAATTCAAGCACTGCCCGGGCAGTCTATGCATGGAATGTTGTGGAGGAGGCTGTGTTTGGTGGGTAGGGTGCTAGGGGTGACTGATTGGTGGTCCTGGGGAAGGAGGCAAACGCCGGTGCCTGAGGAAGGCCCCCCCCGTGCCCAGTCTTCAGGATATGTCAGACCTGCACAGCCTCCCAGACCACATCCTAACTCGGTCTGTCCCTGCCAAGGGCCATGCTCCTACCCCCTGATGAGCATGTTTCTGCCCCAAAGACGACCTGAACTTGACAGCAGCCTGATCAGCCCCAGGTCAGAGGGTGTGTGAGAGCATAGAAGAGAGGACATGCCAATCTGGGGAGAAACCTTAATGTGGAGACGAACAGAGAAGATCCGTGACTCTCCCAAGGCCTGACCGGAGGTGCCAACCACTGCCTTCTCACGCAGGCCTGGCACAAGACTCCCTCGCCACTCCCCTGGGTGTCTGCAGGCCAGAGGCCTTTGCACATTTGGGTGTAAATCTCAGCACCTAGCCGGGAAGGGGCAGCTCCACACTGCCCTCTCTCCTTCGCAGGCCCTGGCCACTCTTCTCCAGCTGGCTCTGTGGGTCGGCAGTGCAGGAATCACCGACTCAGACTGGGAGGCCAAGGCATCGCACAGGTCGCTACCGTCAGCCAGCTCTGCAGCCCAAGGCTTTACCTCGCATCACCCTCATCTGGGAGCCTCTGCAAAAAGCCAGCCTTTGAGCACCCTGTTGTCCAGCGGGACAGGAGGCATCACCTCAAAATCTTGCAGGCTGGCCTGCTTGTAACGCTGCCATGGGGGACTGGACCCTTGCTTCTCTATGCCTTGCCACCGCCCCCCACAACAAGGGAGCATCCCTAGCTTAGGTCTGCCTTCTGCTCTCAGTGGCCACAACTGTCCCCACTTGCCCACAATATACCACTGACAAAAGCAGCCAAGTGCTCTTGTGGATACTTTGTGAGGTAATGATGTCACCGTTGCTGGAGGTGCTCAAGCAGAGACTGATTAACTCTCACGGGAAGGGAAGGTAGAGCCGAGGTATGCATCCGGTCAAGAATGGGGCCAAGGGACCCCTCCGTGCCCTTTGCACTCAGAAAGGACTTCCTAGAGAGGCTGCAGGACAGGGACGAGGGCTGGCTTTGAACCAGAAAAGACCTTGGTTTCAAAAGCTGGCGCTGTCACTTTGGGCTGAGACAAGTCATCTCACAACTCAAGAGCTGAGAGGGCACCTGGGGGTCCCTTGGTCCCACCTGAGCCTCAGTTTTGTCACTCAAATGGCGGTGATGCTGCAAGCCTCACAGATGAGCGGCCTAGCTGGATCCAGCAGTAACTTGGTCCACGGAGTGGGTGCGCTTCCCCAAAAGACCACTTGGGGGCACCCCGTGAAAGGCTTTGTGGCCTGGGCACTCCATCAGAGGCTGACTTCAGAGGGAAACTGAATGGGCTGGAGGAAAAAACTGCCCATTTCTCCCCTCCCGCTGTTGGTAGAGCCTGGGTAGGGCCCCTTCCCTGGCCTCTGCCACATGTCTGAACACCGTCCCAGGCTGCCTTCCCCCCACGCCCCCCGCCCTCTCTGCCTCAGCCTCCAGCTATGGGAAAGCCAGTGTTGTCTCCACTGGGCTGGGCTGTGGGCCCAGGCCCTGTCAGCATGCACAAAGCTGAGCCGATGTTACAAGTAAATGCCTCAGAAGCCTGGCAGAGTGTGCCATCTCCCCACCGGGGAACCTGTCTGCCCCTGCCCACTGCAGGGAAGAGAAAGAGGGCTGAGGACCAGACCTTACCAGGCAGAACCCTGGAAGGAAGAAGGAAGCTGCTGCCCACCCATCAGCAAGGCCAGGAGAGCCCAGGACTGCCCTTCAGGGTCAGTCATTCTCGGCACACCTGAGCACACACTGACCCTCGAGGCACTGGGACTCGGATGGCTGAAAAGAGGCCTGCTCCTGGAGGAGCTCACAGCCTCATCACAAACCAGGGAGGCATCACACTGGGCTGAACAAAGATGACAAATCCTGAGCTTCAGAAGCCAAAGACAGTCCAGGTGTCGTACTAAAAAGATACAAAGGAGGCAGAGTCAGAACTGTCTGTAACCAACATAGCCAGTCAAGGGCAGGACAGTTGTTGGGAAGCCAGGGAGAGCTAACAGATGGGTTTCTCGTTGCCCCAGCCTCACCCCCACTGAAATGAGAATAGAGCCTTTCTTGGGGGATCCCAGGCCTGGCCTCTGGCAGTCAGTAATGCAGGGTGTTGGCGGGCCTCCAGGCCTCACCCTGGGAAGACAGACTCACTGTGGTCCGGGAAAGGTGCAGAAGGGCTGTGGGAGGTCTGGCATATCCAGAGGGGCTGGGGTTTGGGGCTGAGGACAGTACAGAGTGACCCATATGGATCTGTTGACCAGAGGTCATCCCCCCAGATGTAGCAGGGAAAGAAGCTTATGAGCAGAATCCACAGCGGGAGGAGAGGCCCGCACAGCTGAGTTCTCCCAGTAGTGGGAGGCCCACAAAGGTCCAGGACAGAGGACACCCAAGGAGTGGGTGCCCTCCACAGACATGCTTCCCTGGCACTTGGGCAACACCTCCTACACACTGAACATGAGCCCCAGGGCCGGAAGAGGGGGAGATGAAAAGAAATAACCTCGAGGAGATTGAGTTTAAACAGTAGAGAATGAGAAATCCATTGAATACAAGTTTACCAGGAAATTATTGGATTAAAATGTCGGCAGACAGATTAAATCAAGCCAGGAAACAAAGCTCTGTTTCTTAAACATCTGAGTCTGCCAAGGTAAAAGCTGGTACTTGCTCCAGTAGAAGGAGAGAAATCCGATAAGGGGCTAGGGAACCCCAAGACCCAAGGGTGAGAGGGGCTGTGGCCAGTGCCAGAGGAAGAAAGGAGAAGGGTATTCCTGTAGATGGAGGAGCCTTTGCAAAGAAATCCGAGTATGACCAGCCCTTCCGGAATCTTGAGGTCAGTGTGAGACTGGAGTGCACGGGGCAGAACTGGAGAATGAATTGGAGATGGGGACGAGAGGCAGGGGGGGAGTGGGATCTGGGCCCAGGCAGTGGCAACCAAGAGAGGACAGGATGTCAAATGTGTAGGGAGAGGACGCGGCGCCTGGTGGCTGCCTGGATCAAGGGGGGAGGAGGCCGGCACTCATCCCTGCATGGAGCAAGTGCGGAATGCCACTGTGTGCCAGGCACTGGCCCTCCCCGTGGAGGTGGCATCTCAGTGGGGGGTGAGGGTGGAAAGAGCTAAGCAGGACCATTCCAGATGAGTATCCCGAGGAAAATTAAAGTGGGATGTGACAGAGTGTGATGGGCTTGGGCTCATCAGAGAAGGCCTTTCTGAGGAGGAGACGTTTCAGCTGAGACCTGAATGTAAGAGCAGCCATGCGGAGAAAACAGCAGGAACAAAGGCCCAGAGGCAGGCATGAACTCAACAAATTCAGGGAGCAGAGGAAACGCCGGAGTGCCTGGGGCATGTGAGTGAAGGCAGAGGGTGCCAGTGAACCTCGTAGGCCATGGGGAGGGAGGGGTGGACAAGACTCCAGGTGCAGTGGGAGGCCATTAGAGGGTTTTAAGCAGGGAAGTGACACATGAGGCTGTCCGGGTCAAGGACACCAACCTTGCTGCCAAGCACAGGCCTGGCACATTCCAGGCTCAAAAAAACCTCCCTGGGGATGATTTGGCAGCTCCAGTCCCACACCGTATATTTAAATGGAATCTGGACATTTTTAATCTACCCTCCCGCCCTGCTTATAAGTGCAATTCCCTGGTTATTGGACTATTGTCCCCAGCAGAGTGTGGAATGCACAAGGACAGGGTCTGTATCTCCTTTACAGTTGTCTTTCCAGTGTCTGGCCTGGCACGGGGAGTGCTCATACGTATTTGACAAGTGCATGTCTTCACCCACTCGTGCCTGTAATGTTTGCCGGGCTTCCTAACTGGTGGCTTCTTCCAGGCACCCTCTTCAGGCCATTCCCCAAGCTGCAGCCACAGCCAGTCAGCCAACACGTTTCCATTGAGTTTTTACTATATGTCCAACATATTCTAGCTAGTAGGGGTTATTATGGGCTTAATTGTGTCCCTCTGCCCCCCTCCCTTCTCATATTGAAGTTCTAACCCGCAGAACCTCAGAATGTAATCATATTTGGAGATAAGGTCTTTACTGAGGTGATTAAGTTAAAATGAGGCCATTCAGGTGGGTCCTCATCCAGTGTGACTAGTGTCCTTATTAAGAACAGCAAATTTGTACTCGGATTTGTACGGAGGGAAAGTGATGTGAAGACGTGAGGAGAAGATGGTCACCCACAAGCCAAAGAGAGAGGCCTGGAGCAGATCCTTCTCTCCTGCCCCTCAGAAGGAACCAACCCTGGGGCACCTGGGTGGCTCAGTCGGTTAAGCGGCCGACTTCGGCTCAGGTCACGATCTCGCGGTCCGTGGGTTCGAGCCCCGCGTCAGGCTCTGTGCTGACAGCTCAGAGCCTGGAGCCTGTTTCAGATTCTGTGTCTCCCTCTCTCTGACCCTCCCCCGTTCATGCTCTGTCTCTCTCTTTCTCAAAAATAAATAAACGTTAAAAAAAAATTAAAAAAAAAAGAAGAAGGAACCAACCCTACCAACTCCTTGATGTATTTCTTTAAAAAAAATTTTTTTTTCATGCTTATTTACTTTTGAGAGATAGAGCATGAGCAGGGGAGGGGCAGAGAGAGACAGACAGACAGACAGAATCTGAAGCAGGCTCCAGGCCCTGAACTGTCAGCACAGAGCCTGATGCAGGGCTCAAACTTGTGAACCGTGAGATCATGAGCTGAGTTGAAGTCGGACCCTTAACCAACTGAGCCACCCGGGTGACCGATTGATATATAACTTCTAAACTCCGGAACTGAGAAAACACATTTGTGTTGTTTAAGCCACCCAGTCTGTGGTACTTTGTTACTGTAGGTGTAGGAAACCGATACAGGGGTATAACAGAATGAAAAGACAAGGCCCCTAGCCTCATGGAGCTTATGTTCTAGGTGAGAGAGACAATAAATTTAAAATTTCAGAATCAAGGGGCGCCTGGCTGGTTCGGTTGGTAGAGCACGCGACTCTTGATCTTGGGGTTGTAAGTTCAAGTCCCATATTGGGTGCAGAGATTACTTAAAAATCTTAAAAAAAAATAAAATTTCAGAATCAAGAACAGGAGGGCGTGAAGGAGTGAGTCTCGGAGGGTAAGGGCGAATCCTCGAGTGGAGGAGGAGGAAGGCCTCTGTGCAGGTGAAGCAGCCATCCACGGGAGGTTGTGGGGGTGATGCAGGGAGGTCTAGGTGCTGGACACCGGAGGGCAGAGGTCCTGTGTGGGAACAAAAGGCCGGGCTCGCTGGAGGGCATTGGGCAAGGGGAAAAGCGCGACCATTGAAATGAAAGCAAGAGGTGGTCAGATGGCCACAGATGGCCTTGACGGCATGGAGTTTGGATTTTATTCCGAGGGCAGTGAAAACTATTGGAAAACTATAAGCATGGGTGTGGCATTGCTGGATTTACTCTGCCTAAAGACGACTCTGGTGCCCCTGTGGCGTTCCAGAAGGCAAGCAGGGAAACCTACAGGAAACGGCTGCAGTGTCCAGGCAAGAGAAGAGACGGACACCCGAATCTGACTGTCCCTCCTCCACTCATCCTCCTGGGCATCCCACCCACCCCTGCCCCTGAGGGCCTCAGGCCTGTGTGTCTGCCCGTCCAGGCCTTATGGTGCCCTGTCCAGAAGGTGCTCAATCAATTTGGGAGACGGGGGGAGACCAAACCATGAACAAATGAGTAGATGAATCAGAAAGTTTTACACCATATGGGCCTTTAGATAGATGGTCCACCTGCTTCACCTTAGGCCTTGAGAGGAGAAACATTTTGCTTTTAGAGGGACACTCAGTTTAATGGTCAGAGGGGGCACAGGACAGCAGAACTCACTAGACCAAAATGGTCCACAAGCATCCTCTGAAACGAAATTCTGACCACCTCACTCCCAGGCTCTAACCATCGACTGGCTCTCTCACCAGCAGTGACGTCTAAGTGAGGTCTGTGGACCCTGCCATGGACTGAATTGTGTGTGACTCCCCTCACCCCCGGCCAAAATCCATATGCTAAGTCCTAACCCCCAATGTGACTTACTTGGAGATAGGGCCTTTAAGGAGGTAATAAAGGTTAAATGAGGTAATAAGAGCAAGGCCCTAATCCAGTAATGCTGGTGTCCTTATAAAAGGAAAAGACATCAAGGGTATGTGTGCACAGAGATGAGACCTTGTAGGACACACTGAGAAGGCGGCTGCCTGCAGGCCGGGAAGAAAGGCCACACCAGAAACCAACCCCGTTGGCAACTTGATTTTGGACTTCCAGCTTCCAGAACTGCGAGAAAATAGATTTCTGCTGTTTAAGCTGCCTAGTCTGTGGTAGTCTCTTACGGCAGCCGCAGCGGACTGATACAGAACCCAACTTCTGAACTGCCCCGTGTTCTCATGCAAGCTTACAGACCCATCTGGCCCCCCAAAGCAGGGTCTCTGGAGGATGGACCCCAAGAACCCATGTTTTGAACAGGCTCCTCCTGATGCTCCCGAAGTGTCCTCTCCAGGAGCTCCTGAGGGCGGTGAAGGCTGATTCCCCCCAAAACCTCTGGCCCCTAGATCCTCTGATCACCGGCCTCCCCCTCTGTCCAAGAGGACTTCACATCTGGCCTCCAGGATAACTGGCAAGCTCATCCTGCCAAGCTGCTTCATTTCCTCACACTCCCCGAGCCCTCCAAGCCCTCCAAGAGCCAAGACGGGGCACGGCTAACGATGAAGTGCAGAAACTCAGAGATAAGTCAGATCTGAGCCCTGCCACGGAGGCACTTCAGGTCCACGGAGAGAGGGCGCTCCACACAGCGTGACCAATCCTGAGTCTGGGCAGGTGCGGTAAGAACGGCAGGAAAGGGAGCTGAGCAACCTGGGACTGTGGGCAGGGGTTTCAAGCTGCAGAATCCCGGAGAAATCAGTGCTCATTTGTTATGTTTCCGCCTAGCTGCAGTGGAAGCAACTGACAGCAAGCACCCTGTCTTATACGGCCACGTCCCCTCTACTCTCTCGGACATAATGGACCTCGATGCTTTGTGGGTTGATGGCCCTCTGGCTGCTTTTGGCATGACTAAGAAGGGACCTCCTAGTGGCTGGGGACAAAGTTTAAAAAAACACGAGACCCAGCCTGGCAGAACAGATGTTCAGAGTCCAGGAATCCTGGGTTCTGAGTCTAGTTTTGCCACTGGCCAGCTGTGTGATGTGACCCCAGATAATCATGTTGTCTGAGTTTCCTCACCTGTAAAAGAAAAGAGAGACGATAATATTTCCCATACAGGATTGTTTATAGAATTAAACGAAGTTAACCTCTGTAAAGCCCCCACTGTCTGGCACTGAGTTGGCCTTCAATAAAGGTTAACTTACAGATTATTCCTTACAAAGCAGTGATTTGTCCTACTTGACAAATTTGTCCTACTTGAAGAACAAATCTTCGTGCTACTTGCACGAAGATACTGGTAAAAATTAAGTGTAATAGATAACCTCTCAGCAAGGACCCACCTGCATCCTGTCCAACTAACAGGCATTTACTGAGCACCCCCACCTTCTGGTAACAGGTCGGTGCCCATTGGAAGGGTGGAGGGGGGCTCATGGCCTCAGTGCTGAAATGTCAGCCGCAGAAGGGTAGTACCTCTTGTCTTTCCATTGCCAGTGCCTAGAACGGGCAGAACACATAATAGGTGCTCAGTAATTATTTGTTGAATGGATGGGATGAATCAATGAATGGCCGGTAGACTCCTGTGGCCCTCTGACTCATTTTTTTTTTTTTAATGTTTATTTATTTTTGAGACAGAGAGAGACAGAGCATGAACGGCGGAGGGTCAGAGAGAGGGAGACACAGACTCTGAAACAGGCTCCAGGCTCTGAGCTGTCAGCACAGAGCCCGACGCGGGGCTCGAACTCACGGACCTCGAGATCATGACCTGAGCCGAAGTCGGCCGCTTAACCGACTGAGCCACCCAGGCGCCCCCCTCTGACTCATTTTTAAGACTTTGAGCAAGTCCCTTAACCTCTCTGAGCTGCTGTTTCCCCACTTCCGAAGCCATAGGTGTTTTAATTCATCTCTAGGTCCTGCCGAGCAGAATTAATAGAGCGATAACAATAATAATAAGCAACACTAACTAAACTTATTGAGCACTGCTATGGGCTGAGCACTGTTATAAAAAAAAAAAAAAACCCTAGGAGGTAATAGTATTTTATAGAAAAAGGAACTGAGTCACTGAGGCAGAGAAGGCTCCTGGAGGAGGGGGATTTGATTTGGGAGGAGTTTGGGGAGGAAAGCCTGGGAATCGGACTGAGCAATAGAAAGGACCCACGGCCCCGGAGGGTTAGGCCCCGTCCGAGGTGCCCCCGCGTGGTGGTAGCGGCAGACAAGAGAGGGGGCCAGTCCCGCCCCCGGCGTCTCCTTGACAACAGCCTCCGCACATGCGCCTCAAGCTCCGACGCCGAGGCAGGCTGAGCGCTCCGAAGCCAGACGCAGGCCGGGCGGAAGCAACCCGGGCGGGCTGGGCGGCGGGAGCGCGGGTGGGCTTTTAAAGGGACCAACTCCGCCTGAGCCCGTTCGCCGACGGGGACTTCTGATGGTGAGGGCTGGGTGGCCCCAGGAGTTGGGATCGAGGAGGCAGAGGAGAAACAGGGCTGTGTAAAAACCCTCGCTCCTGCCCCGAGATGACAAGGGAGAGGGGGTTGTGTAAGTGCCCCCCGGGGCAATAATGCGATGGCTGTCCAGGGGGCAGTATGGGGACGAAGGGACTATGGAATTGCACCGTCTGGGTAATAAGAGGGAGACGGGGAGTGTGTAACCCCCCAGGACCATGAAAGGAAACTGGGACTCCAAAAGCGCTAATGGGGATAATAAGGGTGAGGTGCAGTAAATGACGCCCGCACCCCCCACCCCCCACCCCAAGGAGGGAGCTGGGGTTCTGAGGAAGAGTCAGAGAGCAGGTTGAGAGGGATCGCAGGTCCAGCTCAGGACATTTACCCTCTCCCCTCCCCTACTCAGCATTCTACCCCGTCGCGGTGCCAGGCCATGGCCAGACCACCCGCCCCGGGCTCGGTGATTGTCCCAGACTGGCACGAGAGCGCCGAGGGCAAGGAGTATTTAGCCTGCATCCTGCGCAAGAACCGCAGACGGGTGTTCGGTAAGTGCCTGCCCCTAAGCCTGTCACTCCCCTGGAAGAACAGTGTCACCTGTTGGGAGGGGTGGGGAAGGTGGCAAAGCGGTAGGGCAGTGAGGGCCTGCTTTACTACACTCCTCAACCTTGGAGACCCCTGGAAGCCCTATCCCTGGGGCCCCCGAATCTCCTTAGAGCTAATTCCACCATCAGAGCCAGGAGCATGGAAACAGCCCCAACCCTGCCAAGAACACTGTCACCAGAGAGGCTGTTGATTGAGTTCTTACCTCTGTGCCAGGCCCTCTGCTGGGCATGTTGCACAACAGACTCCCGCCTGCCCTCAACAGCACACCTTACAGACTTGTGCCTGGTAAGTAGAGGCAAGCCTCTTCCATATCCTACAGTCTCAAAGACGAGACATTCACGTCTCCCAGGATGAAGCCACCTCACCCAGCGTTGCACTGACAGGTCAGCAGAGGGGCCTGGCATCTGCTGTGAGAGCTCAGCTCTGACCAGAAGAAACAAAGCGCCAGGAGGTTTAAGACCATAGAATGACAGGGCAACCCACAGCTGAGGACTTTCAGATGCTAAGCCTATGCATGTATCATAATTCAGACTGGTTTTTTTTTTTTTTTGCAAATTAAAAGCATTCATAAAGATCTCAGTGTATTGATTCTAACAAGTTTATTTATAGTAACTGAGAATATTTTTGCTGATATTTCTCCATTGAGGAAAGAATTATGAAGAACCTTGCCTTTACATGTGGGAAATCTAGAACAGGTCATAATAGTATCAATAAAAACAATCTCATGCGTCAGACTTTATTTATTTATTTTTTTGTAATGTTCACTTATTATTTTGAGAGACAGAGTGCAAGCAGGGGAGGGGCAGAGAGAGAGGGAGACGCAGAATCCGAAGCAGGCTCCAGGCTCTGAGCTGCCAGCACAGAGCCCAGTGCGGGGCTCGAACTCCCAAACCGTGAGATCACCACCTGAGCCGAAAGTGGGCCGCTTAACTGACTGAGCCACCCAGGTGCCCCTCGTGCATCAAACTTTAAAGAAAAGTAATTCGGTATTATTTGGAATGGGCCTTGGTGCACCTAACAGAGCACAGGTGTTTGTAACAGAGCTCATCCAGGGACGCTGCCTGTGTCCCAGGCCTCCGTACCGAGTATAGAGAACCATGGATAGCTGGCACCAGAAAGCCCTTAGAGCTGATGGGTCTGATGGGGCAAGCGCAGGTTGGCCTCTTGACCCCACCTGGCTCCCTTCTTGTCCCAGGGCTGCTGGAACGACCAGTGCTGCCCCCACCCGTGGCCATCGACACAGCCAGCTACAAGATCTTCGTGTCTGGAAAGAGCGGCGTGGGCAAGACAGCACTGGTGGCCAAGCTGGCCGGCCTAGAGGTACCCGTGGTACACCATGAGACCGCTGGTGAGTGCATCCCGGGAGGCCTTCCCTGGGGTGGAGGAAAGACTGGCCCTGGACCCATCGTCTACTCCGCAACCTTGGAAAGGCGTTTCACTGGCTCCTCTATTCGTCAGAGATGATAGGTCCAACCCCAGTGTATTGTGGGATTGGTACTAGAGATCGTGTTGGTAACATGCCTCGCGCCGAGCTGGTACAAGATGGGTGCTCAGGGAACACCGATCTTCTCTTCCGGTTTCCTTCCGTTAGATGCTGATTGACCAGCAGGTTACAACTGGATCCTCCAGTATCCAGTACGTCCGGGTCCCCTCGTATGTACGAGTGGAGCTGCTTTGTCATGGCTGGGGCTGGGGCTGCATCTCTCTGGCAGGCTGGAGACTCTTCTAGAGCAGTTCGGTTTCCCCCCATCAGCCTGAGAATTTTCCCGGGTCAGCGACTTTGCTTTCCGAACCAGGCTGGTGGACCCACCGGGGACATATCTTCTTCCTGTTTCTTCCTGGCCCCTGGCCCCTCTCCACTCCGCCTCTCCCATGCTGAATAGCTGACCCTCCCCCAGGCATCCAGACCACCGTGGTATTTTGGCCAGCCAAACTGCAGGCCACTGACCGTGTTGTCATGTTCCGCTTTGAGTTCTGGGACTGCGGGGAGTCTGCACTCAAAAAGTTCGACCACATGCTGCCGGTGAGCAGACAGGTGGGCCTGGGAGGGGCCGGGAGGAGCTGGTTGTCTGAGGTGGGCTTCTGAGTACCTGCCCGGTCTGCAGGAGGCAGAATTGGGTGTGGCCTGGGGGTGCTGCCCCGGGTGGGAGAAGGCTGAGCTGGCCGTGGGGACCGGGTCTCAGCCCCAGCTCTGCCCTGGGCCAGCCAGTCCCTGCTCTGGGCCTGTGGAAGGAGGGGATCTGCTGAGACTTCTCAGGGCCCTGCGGCTGATCGGAGGTTCTGGCCCCCTGGTTACAAGCCTCACATCGGCCTCTCCCTCCCCAGGCTTGCAAGGAGAAGACAGATGCTTTCCTCTTCCTCTTCTCCTTCACCGACCGTGCCTCCTTTGAAGACCTCCCTGGACAGCTGGCCCGAGTAGCAGGCGACGCCCCTGGTGTTGTCAGGATGGTCATCGGCTCCAAGTATCCTTTGGGTGGCCCCTAGGACAGTCTGAGGCCACACCTGGCAAGGCACAGAGCAAGGGGATCAGGGACCCTGCCCCTGCCTAGCTGTGGGCTCTACGCCCATGGACAGTATCTTAAAGGCTGCAGCAGCCACCCCCCCTGCCCCCACCGGATGGGGCTCCGGGGAAGAGGGCTGAGGCTGGGTGCGACAAGGTGGTAAGCAGAGACACCCGGCCAGGCTCCTTGACCCTCCTCCAGATTTGACCAGTACATGCACACTGATGTGCCTGAGCGTGACCTCACGGCCTTCCGGCAGGCCTGGGAACTGCCCCTCTTTCGGGTGAAGAGTGTGCCGGGGCGGCGGCTGGCAGATGGGCGCACGCTGGATGGGTGGGCTGGGCTGGCCGACATTGCCCACGTGCTCAATGGCCTGGCGGAACAGCTGTGGCACCAGGACCAGGTGGCAGCTGGCCTGCTCCCCGACACCTCAGAGAACTCCCCCAGCTGATCTCTACTCCCAACCGTGACGCAAGGCAGAGGGCAGGACCAGGTCCTAAGGCTGAGGCAGGAACGTTGACCTCATCCTGAGGACTGGCCAGAGGGGCCTGTCA
The DNA here is from genome assembly GCF_046562875.1 of Panthera onca. NCBI lineage: Eukaryota > Metazoa > Chordata > Mammalia > Carnivora > Felidae > Panthera > Panthera onca. The sequence continues at coordinate 209,683,918 of NC_138346.1, forward strand.
GGAGGATGAGGAGGCACCTTCCTTGCAGAAATCACAGCAGTGAGGTGGGGACACGAGGCTCTGTGCATCAGTGGCCTAAGGGCATCCGGGGGCCCCCTGGCCTTCTCCCTCCACCTTGGAGGGTCTGGGCTCTGGAAACTGAGGAAGTATAGGGGCAGAGCCTCAGGACTCAAGCTTCTCCCGCACCCCCCACCTGCTGTCCTCCCAGAAAGGGCGACTGGAAAGGGGGGGCATCCCAGCTGGACCCCAAGTGACTTCAATCAAGAGCCTGTATTCCTTGAGGCAACACCATCTGCTGTTTCAGATAAACCCTGAAATCTCAGTGGCTTTACTCTATAGAAATGTTTTCCTTGCTCAGCCTCACTTCAGCTGGAAGTGAAGGGATCTGGGGGCTCTGCTGAATGAACCCTGACTCTGAGGTCTCTAACACATGGCTTCCCGGTTTGCCCCGGGGCATCAGCATCCAGTCAGCAGAGGGGGAGTGACTGCTAGTGGAGGGTCACCTAGGAGGTTTCCCCGGACCTGGCCTCTGGGGTGTGCCTTCTGCCCACCTTCCATTGGCCAGCACCCAGTCACATGGTTACATGGGGCTGCAGGGCAGGCTGGGAAATGTAGTCCACCTTCATGTTCAGGGGGTGAGCCCTCCAGGCAGTACCTTTCTTGAAAATGAAGGTGTCAGGCTAGGCTTGGGAAGCAGGGCCCCGCCAGCCTGGGGTATCAGAAAGCTCACTGGGCAGGGCCAGGGACTGGACCAGGTGGGGTCAGAGAATGAGGTGCCCTGTTTGGCAGCTCTGCCCTGTGGGAAGCCAGCAAGCGCAGGAGCAGGAAAGTGAGGGAATGTGCCCATTCTTGTGTCTCACCCCTGCCCCATCCACCAGAGACACTGGCGAATGTAGGCTAAAGTATGGGGGGGGGGGTGGGGGGGGAGGGGGCGGTGCTGATGCAGAGGGCCTTTATACTTTCAGACACCCCCTGATGGTACCCTGGTTGGAACCCTGGGTTGAGGCCTGGGCTGAGTCTGAGCCAGCTGGAAGGACCTGGGGGCCCAGATATGTGACCCCCAAAGCCAGCGGACCCTTGGAGCCGCCTCTTGAGAGGGGAGCCCTGGCAGCTTTGTATACCACATCCTCACAGGCATGATCACATGCTCACACATACCAGCCTTTGTCCTAAAACACCGCCCTCCTCCCATGTGCACACCCCCCTGCTGGCACACGCAGGACGTTCATACATAACCCACCTTGGCTCACCCTCCTGGGCACACTGACCACCTGCCTGATGGCATTTACCATGTCTCCTACCCTGGGCACCACCCACAGGTTCGTCGGTCACCCCTTCCGGGGCCTAAAGGACCAGCGCTGGTTCAGAGCTGAGTCCTGAGCTTGTCCCATACCCCAGAGAAAGAACGTCCCTGTGCGGGACCCCAAGCCTCACCGTGGCACAGCCGGTGGGTTGGCTCCTGCTCCTGAGCTCCTGAGCCATAGACCTGTCCCCTGCAGGCTTCAGCTCTGCTTCCAGGCAGCCGGCTCAGCCCATTCTTTTCCGTTCTTAGCTCCAGTAGACCTTACCCGGGAGGCAACAGCAAAGCTTGGGAGTGGGACCCGGTGAAGGTCACCTCTGGGCCTGAATGTGATGCTCTAGCTACAGGTGCCTGTGTTGTGAGCACCAGCCAGTTATCTCTGGGCTTGAAACTCCCCCAGAAAGGAAGCTACTGCATCCTTCTTGGGTCCCCGCTCTGTACCCGCAGGCCAGTTTTCTCCTGGTTAGCCCTGCCCCAATCAGAGAATCACCCTGTCACCCATCTTCACCCCAAACCAAGGAGGCGAACAGTTCTCTGCTGTTTTCCTGCGTAAGGACAAGGTAGGGAGGCCAGGGGGACTGGGACCCGGAGCCCGGCCACCTGCCCTCCCAGCACCACTTTCTGTGCCCCTGCGAGCCCTGCCGCCATGTCCCTTCAGCACTTAGCAGACTGCTTATCCGGGGGGCCTCCGTGGCAGTGCAGAGCTGGGAGCCATTATCAAAATAGCAGGTGACTCCACTTACAGTGTGTTCCCTGGGCAGGGCCACATGGAAAGGGAGTGAGAAGAGCGTGCGGACACACGCATGTGGTTTCGAGCCAGCTTCACGGCCCTCAGAGGGGCCCTCCCACCTGGTTTGAAGCTCTGCTCTGGCCATCTTGAAACTCTGGACACCCCACAGTCTGTAGCGGGTCCTGGGTGTGTTATCCAGGGAGAGGGTCTGGGCTCCAGATAAAGCTCCTCTCTCGGGGGGTTTGGAGGGAGGGGCCGCTCCAGGGAAGTGTCACAAGGCCATCTTTTCTCCCTGCTTTGGTGCCCCAAATTCCACCATTAGGTTAAGCCTCACAGCAGTTCAGGGCAAGTATCTCTCCACTCACCCCACCCCTCCATGGGCCCTGAGGCTCCCTGGAAGGAAGGGGTAGTGATGATGCCCCAGACTGGGTCAGGGGTGGGCCCTGACTTTGGGAAAAGGTCCTGGAGGGCCCTGGAGCCACTGAACTTTGGGGCTCTGGAGGGAAGCCGCTGGGAGCGATCATCTTTTCCTGAGGCGAGGGTGGGGGTTAGCTCTGCTGTGGCCTGGCCCCACTGCTGTTCCCAGAGTCAGGATTTACCAGCTGCTTCTTCCTTCCCCAAACAGGCTCTCAACAGAGCCTACAGATGGGGAGTGCCATGGTCTGAATGTGTCCCCCCAAAATTTATACTTTGAAATCCAAATCCTTAATGTGATGGTATTTTAGGGACCTTTGGGAGGTCAAGAGGGCAGAGCCTCATGCATGGGATTCGTGCTCTTACGCAAGAGACCCCACAGAGCTCTAGCCCCTTCCACCCAATGAAGACACAGAAAGTGCAGACTATAAACCAGGAAGAGGGTCCTCGAGGACCCTGCTGGAGCCTTGATCTTGGACTTCCCACTTTCGGAGCTGTGGGAAATAAATTTCTGTTGTTTATAAGCCACCCGGTCTGTGGTATTTTGTTATAGCGGCCCGAACAGACTAAGACAGAGAAGCTGAGGTCCAGAGAGGGACAAGCATTTGCCCAAGGTTGCAGAGCCACGAAGCAGCCCTGATGCTCTCAGCCCTCAGCACTCTCCTCCCTTGGACCATCCCCCCCCCCCCCATCCCCTAATGCAGTCTTCAGGATTCAGCCCCTCACAGGCCCTCTCCGGGTCCTCCCAATTTTTCCAACTGTGAAGTCTGGGGCTGCCTGTAGGAGGGGAAATGCAGTGGTGACCCCTCCCTCTCCTTCCCTTTTCCTCCCCGCCCCCCACCCCGCCCCCAAAGCTTCCCAGGTCCGGCTGAGCTGAGCTGTTAAGTGAGAAGTTCTTCTTCGCTGCCAGCCTAGGCTGGCTGGCCTCTTGGGGAGCAGGGAGGACCCCAGGTGAGGAAGCTGGCCCCAGGATAGGAAGGGGCTGCAGGAATCCCCCCTCCCTGCGAAGGCTGCTAGGTGGGCCTCCGGGGCCCTGGCTGAGTCCAGATTCCGGTTGGGGCTTTCTGGTCTTGCCCTGAATCTCCTTACTCCCTAGGCAGCCTGCTGCCAGCTGTGATGCCCCTGTGCCAGGCACAGGCTTGGGGATGGGTGGGGGGGGGGGGGGGAAGTGCCCAGATGGAGGCAGGGGGCTCAGAGGCTAGGACAGGTTGGGGCCAGACCCCCAGAGGGCCAACCAGGAGATGGGAAGTGAAGCTGGGAAGTGGTGAAGGTTCTTCCCTCCCTGTGACCTCAGACCCAGAGGCTGGGGCAGTGGGGATGGAGGAAGCTGGTGCTCAACTCTATTCTAGAAAGTTGGGGTGGATTCTGGGAGCAAAGAGGACTGACTGAGGCTGGGGGTGGAGAGGGGGTCCAGAAGGAAGGTGAGGGAGAATTGGGGCCTTGGGCCATTCACTTCAATTCCCATGCATTCATTGATCTGTAAAATGAAGAGGACAGTAGCAGGCATTTCTTTGGATTGTAGCTAAATGTGTGGGAAATGTTTAGTGCTGTGCCAGGCACCTAGTTAAGGGCACAATAAATGGTGGTTGTTCTCTCCATCGTTGTTCTTATGGTAGTGGTGGCGGTTGGGCTGGAGAGGAGGGAGACCGGTCGACTGCGCCAGGGCGGTTGGATGCACACTGAGCCAGGGGTGGGCGGGCCGAGCGGCAGCCCAGCAGGGGCGACGGAGAACGGAGAAGCTCCTGGCACCAGTAACCGCTTCCGGTCCTCTCGCCCTCCCTCCCGTCCTGTTGTGCCCAGGACGGTGATGGCACCGTGGACGAGGACCCCAATGACGACCGTCTCTGCGGGTCCTGCGTCAACATTTGTGCCTCCGACTCCGGGGGCAACCTTTCCCGCGGCAGGAAAACCGAAATCGGTGAGACACGTCCCCCGAGGCCCGAGGAGCCAACCCACAATCCCGCTCTTAAATCCCCTCTTCCCCCGGCCGAGCAATCCCGTGGCATCTCTCGTCCATTTCTTGCAATGGACAGTTCCGCCTTGGAGCTAAACCCAATCCTTCTTGCTGCAGCACAAATTATTTCCTTTAATTCCGGCTTCGCCGGGACTGATAGGCCCAGGAGGGAAGTGAGGCAGACAGTTCCCAACTGCCCTCCCACCCCGCGGGGGGGAGGTCACAGCAGTTGCGATTCCCCAGTGGCCCTGACACTGTAAGTGCCAGCGGAACCTGCGCGCGCGGCGGGCACGGGCAGCGCGGGCTCTGTCCCCGAGGCTGAGCGCGGGCTCCCCTAATACGCTCTTCGACCTGCGCAAGCGACTTCGGCATCTCATCTGTAAAATGGGCTTTACCGTGGTGTCAGCCCCCCCACCCCCAACCCAGAGGGTCTGTGATGCTGAAGCGGGCGAAGTGTGTCCAGCGCCCAGCCCAGGGCCTGGAGATGCCCAATACACGAGAAACATCAGCCACGACTCTAGGACGCCGGCCTGCTCAGCGTCATCCACGTTTATACACCGGAGGTGCTAGTTCCCTCCTCGATTGAATTTCAAACGAGAAAACGCGTCCGTCAAGGCGCTTTTGCAGGTCAAGGCGCTTTTGCAGGCGGGAAAGGACCCTCGCACAGAACGGGATCTGCCACCTCCCAGCCAGGGTCGCAAGGCAAGGGGCCCGGGGCTCTGGCCCGCCGTGCACTTCGCCAAGCTGAGCGCGCCCTGGGAGCTGCTCCTATTCCACGCGGAGGAAATGAGAGGAGTGGGGAAGGGTTGGCCGGGTCGCCGAGTTTTGCCAGGCGCGCGTCACCCTGCTCTCCTCCTCCCCCAGGCCCGACCCACCCTGGATTCGGACCGCTCTGCGGGGCCGCCGCGGCGCCTGCGCCTGAGCAACTCTCTGCAGCAACACGTGGCCAAGCGGCCGCGGGACTTCTGCAGGAGCCCGGACCGCAGCTCCTCGCGAGCCAGGAGAAGCGGGGCGGGGCGGGGCCTTCCGCAGAGGGGCGGGGCCTTCCGCAGAGGGGCGGGGCGCTTGGCTCCCTGGTTCCGCGCGGAGGCAACTCCTGCCTAACTCGCTTGAGGTCCTTGGCCAGTCGGTGTCCTAGCGGCTCCCAGTGCCTGATTCCCACCCGTTCGGTCCCCCTCAGGTGCTCATCTGGCTGGAACACACCAGCCCAGGCTGAGCTTTGTGGGGAGATGGGCTCTCTGGCTTTAGCAACTGGCGCATCTCAACCCTGTGTCCCCAGCCTAGAGACTAGACTCCGCACTCCCATTGTGTTAGGTCTCGCACTGGGCAGAGGGCTTCTGACCCCTGCTCTGCTCACAGATTCCTAGGCAGGGATTCCCACGACTCCTACTTCTCCAACACAAAGAGGCAGAGGTGGTGAGACAACTGCCTGGGGGTGGGGGTGGGGGGGATGGGGCAGAGACCTTAAGGGGAGGGAGCTGACGCCAGGATTCTTTCTGGCAGGTGGCAGTCTATGCGAAGTAGAAACGCACAGAGATGGCCATTTCCCGTCTGCTGGCCAGGGGAGTTGACCCTGCAGCCTTCCCACTGCATGAACTGGAGATGACCCAAGCTCAGCTCTCTCCCACTGCTGGGGCATCAGGAGGGAACCCTGCAGCCCTCCCTCCTTTCATCTGCCTGGGGCCCTTTGACCCGCCCAGGTACCAGGTGCCTGATGCAGACTCCACCCCTCACCAATTGCTGTGCTCCTGCTGGGCTTGCTGGAGATGCTGGCACAAGTACCAGCCCCTGCACCTTGTATGAGAGTACTCTGGGGAGAAGGTGGCCATCTACTTTACCTGGCACTGGGGGGTGGGGGTGGGGGCTGGGAGCTGGGGTCAAGTACAAAGACGGCGGCTCGCAAACTGTGTCGTCTTGTCAGGCTTCTGCACAGCCTCGCTGCTGCCTGCCTGCTGCCCTTGTGGGCACCCCGGTCTTTATTTCTGGCCTTATTGTCATGGGCACCAACACACCAGCATGAGTGGCTGGAGCTAGGGGCAGGAGGACGGGCTGGGTGGGCCAGATGAGATGGTTGGTTGAGGATAGACTCTCCCAGGATGGGCACTTTTTGCTCATAGGGAACAGATCTGTGCCATGAGCGTACCTTCCTCATGTGCCTGCTCTGCCATACCTGTGCCGTATGGAATAATTCCAAGATCTGCCCCATGGCAAGGTGAGACAGGGACAAGAGCAAGGGAATGGGTAGGTGTTTGGGACACCTGGGCCTGGCTGGGGGAGGCAGTGCTGGCCCCGCAGTATGTCCCCTCTCCCTTTCTTGCAGTTGGGCTACTTCTCTATCTGGGGACTTGTGTTCTTCAGCATCTTTATGTCCTTGTGGGCCACGGGCTTCCTGGAGCACCGGAAGTGCAAGAGCATCACCCTTGTCCACCACTGGGACCGCAGTGACTTCCAGGAAGAGGAGGTGAGGCCCAGCTCAGCCCGCCAGGCCCAGAACTCCATTTCCCAGAGTTCTCACAAACCACAAGGCATGCTGGGAAGAGACTAGACTTTGGAGTCCAAAATTCCAGGATCCAAATCTGGCTCCTTCCTACACCTCCCAGGTTACTTTTCCACCTGCCCCTGATATCAAGATGATGTAAGGTTTGGTGAGGTTAAAGACTGGGTGCATTTAGGGTCTCAAAGAGAAACTTTGGCACAGGGAAGAAGGGGAGAAGCATTCCACTCACCCATCCAGCCAGCCACCCACCAGCCCATCCAAACACCTAATCACTGATCCCGAATCTGCTTCTCTCCACCTCCACTGCCCCTCCCTCCCCTGCCCCCCGTCCCCAGTCCAAGCCACCATCCATCATCGTTTCACCTGAACCACTGTGGTGGCCCTCCAAAGGTCTCCCTGCTCCTGGACTTGCCCTACTTAATTTCTTTTCAGCTGCCAGGGTGATCTTTTGAAAACACAAATCATATTGTGCATTGTCCTCCCCAAAGCCTCCCAGTAGGATGCATTCTCATATGGGATGCATTAGGTTAAACAGATGTGGGGGGAGTGAAAAAGCAGGAAGGAAACATTGAGGTAACAAAGTCAGTGTGAATGGTGCCCCCTAGAATAGTGCGGTATACAACTCATGTGACCTAAAGAATGGCCCTGCCTTTGCACACGTGGTTCCTCCCTGCCGCCGCCACCGCCACCACCACCACCACCACCGTGGGACACTGTCTTTCCACCTTCTTCTTACTTAGCATCGTTCCTGCATAGGACTTCTTCGCAATTACGTATTTGTGCTTGTTTGTTTGATGTCTGTCTCCCCAACTAGACTGTGAAGTCCATTAGGGCTCGGGCTTTGTCCAGGTTGTTATCCCATTGTATCTAGCATCTACTGTAGAAGAGTGTGCAGTCAGTTTTAAGTTACCGAACACACTAACCCATGATCTATTACACACTATATCCAGCATCCATCCCACCCGGCTTTCATCTGCTCACCCACCTAGCCATCCAACCATCTATGCACCCACCTGCCCTTCCACTCACCTGCTTGTGCGCCCACTTACAGACACGTGTCAATTGGTGGCCTGTCCGGTTTACCCACCCATTTGTCTTCCTACTGCCCACCCATCTGTCAGTCTATCCAGCCCTCTCCCACAAGTACATCCATTTGTTGTTTACATTTGTTTTTACCTTCCCATCCATCCATCCATCCATCCATCCATCCATCCATCCATCCACAGGCTCTTAGCCAGGCCCTTGAGGGGTGGGGAAGGCCCTGCAGAAAAAAAAAATAAATGGAACCTCATGCCTGTACTTCCAGAGCTCCCTGCACAGGCGGAAAAAGATGGGGGCTCCCCCCACCCCAGGGTTGTGACACCCAGCCTGTTGGGTTGCAGGAAGCACATCTATCGCCTCTTTGGGCAGGAATGTGTGTGTTTGCTTCGGCCCCAAAGGGTTTGCTTTGGGCCCACGACCCAGTGATAGGCTTGAAGGAGTCCTTCAAGGACTGCCCCCGCCTTCCCCACCTACTCCCCAGCTCTTCAGTCATCCTCGTCATGGTGAGGGAGCTTTGGGCCCTTGCTTTGGAAGGACCATACCCTCCAGAGTGGGCTGGGATCCTGGGGGCCTGCCCTCCAATTCTGACAACCCTCCTTGCTGGCCCCCTGCTCTGTGTGGTGATGAGTTTCCGGGTGTCCGTCATCATTGTACTGTGCCATCATCAGCAATGGCTGATGCCTTTTCACACGGGCAACCCCATGTCCATGACCCGAGTGTGTGCCCCTTTGGGGTGGCAGAGGGTGGGGGCACTGTTCTAGACTCGAGGCACAATATGGGCGTCTTCAGATTCCTCCTACCCCTACCCACCTGGCTGGGCTTCAGGTGATGGCCATAGGTCTGCCACAATCAGCAGAACTGTGCCCAACCTGGTACTGATCCTCCTCTTGGGTCAGGTCTGTTACTTGCTGGCTGAGCAGCTCACCAGGTGGGGTGAGTGAGGGCAGGGGCTCACAGGGGTGCCCAGGAATCATTTGAGTCCTGGGAGCCCTGAGGCAAGGCTCCATACACCTCAAAGCCTTCAGCTCCCATCTTGGTGTCCCCAGCCTACTCAGCCACCCTCCAATGAAGATGGCCAGGGGCGCATGGCTGGCATTAAGTGCAAGTGGGTTGGGGACAGAAGCATATGGACTGACCCTGCTAAGCTGTGCCTTCCTCCTTACAGCCAATAGAACTCTGACCATCTCTGCCTTTTGCCCAGAGATGCACAGAACCCAGACCTTCCACGAAGACCTTCACTTTCAGAGTCTTCTTCTTTGAGTTTGTCGATTTTCTACTTTTCCTTCTACATGGCATTCTTCAAAGGCAGGGGAGGACCCCCTACCCCACCCGGGGCTGTTGCCTCCCAACAAAGTGGGCCGACAGAGTGGCATCATCCTTGAACCTCCAGATTTGTTTCTACCAAGGTCTTGCCATTGACCTTGAAATTGGTCCTCGATTTCCCTGGGCTTCAATTTTCTCAACTGTAATGTGCTAACACATCATTGGGTCAATATGAAACTTCAACACCTGCATTCATTCATTCACTCAGCCCTCAAGGTGGCCCAGGTCTGACACCCCACTTCTCAGTGCTGCCGTTTGTCTTCATTGCCATCTTTGTCGCAGGTTTCCTGCCGGCACCCCTCTTTGCTGTGCTCAACAACTGGGTGGAGATCCGACTTGGACACCCACAAGTTCGCTGGGAGTATCCACCGCCGGTGGCTAAGCGGGCACAGGACATTGGAATCTGCATGCTTCCCCTTGAGGCTCCGGCCCACCTTCTGGTCATTATGAATGTGAGCATGGGGCGGAAGAGGGGAATACAGGGGCAGAGGGGGAAATGGAGATTAGAGACTGGGAAAGGTGGTTTAGGAATAGGGAAACGGGTGCTGAATTCCAGGGTCAGAGATAGAGAAATAGAGGCAGGGGGCTAGGATTCTGGGCGCTGGCTCATCTTGCCCACACAAGTGGGTTTGGGCCCAGGTGGAGGTGAGTTTGGAGATTGGGCCCTGGAATCCCTCTGGCCCTGCAGGCTTTCCTCCTCGTCGCCTTCACCTCGGACTTAACGCGTCTCCTGTACGAGTACGAACACTACAGCCTGCTGTATGTACAGCTTTGTCAACTTCACACCTGCACCCACACCTCCAGCCTACCTTGCCCAGGAGGACCACTGCCCTGGGGGCCTTCAGGCTGGGATCTGGGCCTCTCTGGGAGGGGCGGGGCTCCGGAGCCCGGGGCCGGCGGGGCCCGGCTGGGGGGCGGGGTGCTGAGTCTGGAGGCGGAGCGGGGAGCCGGTGGGAGGGGTGGAGCGGGGCCTAACTGGGAGGACCGGAAGCCGAGTCTGCGCGGCGGACTGCCGGGCCGAGCGGAGGGGGTACGGGCTGAGGGGGCGGGGCCAGGCTCCAGGGCGGGGAGGGGCGGGAGAGCCTCGCGGGACCCCGCGCGCTCCCCAGCTCAGGTACGCGGCCTTTCGCGCGACGCACAGGAAAGCTGCTGGCCGTGCGTCTGGGTTTCACCATCTCCTTCCAGGTATTTGTGTATCGGACAGACCTGGGTTCGGCTTCTGGCTGCCGCCGACCAGCTGTAAACGGGGCTATGCCATAGAATAGAATCTAGAGGGTCGTAGTGAAGATTCGGCGTCAAGCATTTGCACAGCGCCCAGCACATTGTAGTAGGTCAATTAGTAGCACGGCTACTGTTATCTTTAGGCAACAGAGCTGGACGAAGGCGAGGAGGCCTGACCCCTCCAGCTTTGCTCAGGATCCTTTCTCCAGCCCTGCCTCTCCATCAGGGTCCCTAGTGTTATGCCTGTGTCTTTGGGCAAATGATACCTGCTTTATGCTTCAGTTTCTTCACCTGTAAAACGGGAACAGTAATTGTACTCCCCTCCTGGTGTTGCTGGGAGGATTGAATGAATTAATACCCGGGAAACCCTCAGAATGGTGCCCTGCACTTACACATTCAGCTAGCTAAGGGACTCCTTCTCTCTTTGGCTTCCCCTCCCCCCAGCATGCGGTGTTCTCCGTGCTCCTCCTCGCCTGGCTCGTGCCCGACGTGCCAGCCGCCCTGGTTGCCAAGGTAAAGCGCGAAGCGCTATCCGGCCGAGCAGGAGCCTGCGGACCACCGGGAGTCGCTGCTTTCGGTCCGCGCTGCTAACGGATCCTGGCTCCTCCCCCTCTGAGCCTGCCCCGCCCCCCCTCGACCCCGCCCTCAGACCTTAGCTCAGCCCCCTCTTGCTCCGCCCTCTGGTTTGGCCTCTCCTGGAGAGAGAATTGGCCGGGAGTCCCTATGGTTTCTGCCTGGCCCCGCCCCTCACCAAACCCCGCCCACGCCACGCCCCTTCTATTACATTCTCCCCACCTGCGTCCCCTCTGCTCTCGAAGGCCCGCCTATTCACCCTGACCAAGCCACCATGCTTTCTGTCCTGTGCAGCAGGGGCTCTGTCCCCAGAGCCCAGGACCAGGGGCGAGTGGGGAGGGGACTTCCAAAAACCTAAATTCCCCAGATGCTTCCTTCCATTTGGGGTCCTCTGCTTCCGGCTGGGGTCTTCGGCAGTACCTTGGCCAGCGGCCCCAAGGTTGGCCTGGGAGAGCTCTAGGGAGACCTTTAGTCCTGCATTGCCTTCCTCTCCCTGTCCCCGTCTCCTGCTCTGTGTGCAATGCGGGCAATAAACCTCCCTCTGCCCCCCAGCGTGCCACCTCCCCATAGACGCCCGGTTCCCGCACACACTGTGTAGTGTGTCTTCACTATGTCGCGATGTTCTGGAGGCCAAGGGAGTGGAGGGACCCTAATCACTCGGTATTGAATGGTCACCAGTTGGTGGGGGAGAGTTCGTTGGGATCTGGGCCCAGGACACCTGCCCATTATGCTCACGGAGGCCTGCCGTGTACGACTAAGAGTAAAGGGTTTAGTAGGGAGAGCTGAGACACCTCCCCACGGATGTTTGCACACTTTTCACCAGATCCTCCCCAAAGCCTGGTGATGCACTCCTTTGTTAAGGACTCAGGTTGGTGGTTGGGTCAGAGACCTGGGTTTGAATATTAGTTCTGACACCTATTGGCTGCATGACCTTGGGCAAGTTATTCATCCCTTGAACCTCAGTTTCATATCTGTAAAATAGAGACTTCATAGAGCCAACGAGAGATTTAACGCATTTATCGTGATACCTCCCCTGATTTAACCCGTACAAGCCTCCTGTCCTCATGTGATAGTAGGAGCAGTAACAGTATCGACCTCATAGGGTCGTGGCAGAGATTAAACGAAACTTTTCAAAAGTCTGCAGCTCTGTGACTTGGCTTTCCCCGAAGATCTGTATTATTACGTGTTTTTGCTAACCGGAAGAAATCCAAAGAACGTTTTTGCTTTTACGGAAAAAGGTGAAAAGGGAAAATAGCGTTTGGCACGCAGCGACCCCCTGAGCAGAGAGCCTGGCCCCACCAAGCTTTGCCCTGGTGCGACCCTCAGCATGTCATTATCAAGCCACCCGAGCTTTGTGCTTTATCACCATCTATTTTGTGCATCTGTTAGCAAGATATGTCCTAAAGCGTCCGAAAAACCCAAGAGAGGTTATTTTTGGGGGGTATGGAAGTGCTAAAAACATTTTTCCAAATAAATGAATGATGATTGCTTCTTCGCTGCACGTCGTTTTGGCTTAGGAAAGACTTCACAGGAACGCTCTACTTTTGGACAGGGAGGGAAACCTGTAAATCAGTGTGAAGTGCTCAGAACAGTGCCTGGCACATAGTGGACAGTAAGTTATTAGCAACACGATTATTGGTATTTGTGTACGTATTCATATTACTACTATGTGCCTGGCAACTACCGAGTGCTTAAATGAATGGCAGAGAGTATTAGGAAGAAAGCAGCATTCCCTTTCCCGGGGTCGGGAAGGTTGCTGGCCGTAGAGTAGGCCCTCCTTACTGGAGGCTGGTTCTACTTGGGCTGTTGGTTTATTGAGGGCTCATTTGGTGTGGACTAGAGTCTGGGAAGGCTTCCTGGTGGAGGAGGCCATTGGAAATGGCAAAGGTCGGTCCTTCCAGGCAGCCGGGGTGGATGGGTCATTCATGAGAGCAGTGATGCTGGAAGGGCCGGCCAGGATGGTCCTGGATGCATCACGTCACCAAACTTTCACGATTTCCATCTCCCCGCCCTAGAGATGAGCATTCCCATTTTATAGATGCTGTAGCCAGCTCAGAGAGGGTCAGCAGAGGGGGAACTGCAGAGTTCTCAGGGTCCCTGAGGAGTCCAAGGCTCGGGAGGTTCTCTGTGAAGCCCCTCCACTCCCAGCGTGTCTCACGTTTGGGAAGCTCCAGAAAAGGGGGTGACATGTTTCCCAGGAGGAAAAGCAGTGCTTCCCCCATCTTTAGGACATCGGTCTAGGGTCCTTCGGAGCCTCTCCGGGGCATAGGACTCCTATTGTTCCAGCCCCCCTCTAGTACCCCAGACTGGCCAAACCGGTTCTAGGGAAGGGGGGCGGGGAGCAGGCACGTTGAGACAGCCGTCTGCCCGCCTGCGAGGTTCCCTCCGCCTTCGCCTCCCCCCTCCCCGCCCCACACAATACCCAGGAGCTTGCACTGCCCGGCTCGGGGGCCATGCCGACATCGCCCCCTGAGGACCCGGCTACAACCCCAGAGCCCCCAGGTGGTCTGGAGCCCTGGACCGTGTCGGAGGCTGGACGGAGCTCCCTGGCTGAGGTAGGGCCCCACCCTGCTGCCTGCAGCCCCACCCCTCCCGTCAGTCGTTCCAGAGTGAGTCCTTTGTGCTGCTTGCCTGGTCTCTGATCCTGGCTCCCACCCACTTATGGCCTCCTGGGGCTCCACAGCCCGTTTGGCCTAGATCCCCTTTCCAGCCACGACCTGCCACTTGGCTTTGTCCCTTGAGGGGCAGAGGGACTGTGGCAGGGCCCTACTGCTCTGGGCATCGGGACAAGGGGCACCAGGGAGGGAGCAGGGAAGACCCGGGCACAGGAAGCCAGAGGTGCTCTCCCTGGACCGTGTAGTATTCAGAGACCCTCTCTGCCAGCCTTGCCAAGTGGGCCTATTGTCTGTGTGATTAGCAGTGCCCACTGATGGGACCCTCCCTGGCCCCTGCCCATCCTTCTCCGCCTGCAGAGACACTCATGATGACACAGGTCTCCTAGAGGGGGCAGCCAGGAGGGCCCTTATGTGCTACTTTACAGATGGGGACACTTGAGGCCCAGAAACAGGCTGTGACTTGCCTAAGGCCACACAGCCAGTCAGGGTCAACACTGGGCTTGAACTCTGGCAGGGGCTTTCCCCTGTGGGTTCCAGAATGACTGTTGGCACTAGAGTATCCTGTGATCGTGTCTGGGGCAGGGAATGTCCCTGCTACTTGGGGCCAGTTCTCTTCCTGTGGCTTTTTCCTCCCCTCCTTCCCACTCCTCCCCCTCCCCCCCCCCCCCCCCCCCCCCGCCAGCAGAGATGAGCTACACATAATATGAACAGAGCTCTACTCCTCCTTGGTCCCCCAGCACTGAGACTGAGTGGGCCACATCTTTGGAAGGCCACAGCGCTGGTATCTCAGCCTGTGTATCCCCTGGTATCCCAGGGTCATTCCCATTGCCCTTTGGTCTGGACAGAGGTGGAGGCTGACTCACTCCTGACTTCCTCCCCCAGGGACCTACCTCCAGCCTGTCTCTCCAGAAAGCCTTCTACCGCCTTCCCTCAGCATTCACCCAGCCTTCTCCTCTAAGTCTTTAATACACGGGTGCTCCTGCCCCAAGGCTTCCATGTTTTTGCCCATTTATCCCTGTAACTCAGAAGGGTGTAGTGGATGTGTGCTCCCTGCCTTCCAGGAGCTTCCAAAATCCAAGTGGAGAGGCTCACCCAGAATGCAAGGGAATAGAATACTGTGAGTCCTTACAGAAGCAAGTAGGACTTCTATGTTGAGGACTTCAGATTCCTGGAGAGAAAGAGACCTCTCTGGTGGGCAGTGGTCTCGTGTCTCATTCCACATGCTCCTACAAAGAAGAGTGGGTCTTATCCTCACTGCCTCACTTTCCCCATCTGTGTGATGGGGGCAGTCAAGCCACCTGCCTGACTAGAGAAAGACTAATCACAATACTCAGTAGAATGACTATCAACTACAAAGCTCCCACTGTGTGCTAGCCGCATTGTACATGCTATCACGCATTCTCATATTCGTGTTTTATTATTTTTTTTTTAACATTTATTCATTTTTGAGAGTGAGAGAGAGCATGAGCAGGGGAGGGGCAGAGAGAGAGGGAGACACAGAATCTGAAGCAGGCTCCAGGCTCTGAGCTGTCAGCACAGAGCCTGATGCGGGGCTCAAACTCACAAACTGCGAGATCATGACCTGAGCTGAAGTCAGACGCTCAACCGACTGAGCCACCCAGGCGCCCCTCACATTCGTGTTTTAAAGTTGGCACGACTAGCCTATCTACTGGATGAGGAAACAGAGATGTGCTCAGATGGACAGAGGTTTAAGGTACAAGCTAAAGCTGTGCCTGTGGGGAGGGCCTGGACCCTTAGGAGTAACTGTCTCTTAGGAGCAGCCCCACCCCGCCCCAGGCAGGGACTGAAGAGAGCAGGGGAGCAGTTGGGCGCCTGTGCAGAGTGGTCCCCCACTGGGTCCTCTTCCATCCCTCTCTCCCAAGGTCACTGACACTGTCACTGTTCCTCTCAGGTCAAGATTTTCTCCCTCTCTATGTTTACCGGGCCCCTGGGTATTTCGGCTGGAACAGTTTGTCATTACTTCCTCCAGGAAGCCTTCCTGGAATGCTCAGGGCAAGTTGAGCGCCGATGGTTCCTCTGCCTGGGCTCCTGCCAACCCAGATTGTAACTGTTTTCAGTTTTAACTCCCTCACTGGACTGGCAACCCCGCGGGGCACAAAACATTTGTTCATCTGTCTCCCTGGGTTTCTCTGTGCTTCTCATCTGTCTCTGAGTATCTGGTCTGCGAAATTTTCGGTGTCTCTGTCTCTCCGTCTCCATCTCTGGGTCCCTGAATGTCTTGGCGTCTGTGGTTTTCTGGGTTTGAGTCTTTTGGGGTCTCCGTTCCGAGATGCTGCCTAAGGGGTCTCTGTATCTCTGGGTCCCTATCTCTGTCTCTGTCCTCTGGGTCTCCTTGCCCTGCCAGGCTGGGCACTGCTCCTCTGGCCTGAGGGGGCCCCTGGGGGGGGTCCATCCTGCCCCGCCTGCCCACAGTGAGGCCAGGCTAGGGTAGGCCCCCGCCCAGCCCGCTGCCTGCTCCCTCCCTCCCTACCGCTTGCCTCACCACAGGGTTTGATGAATCAAACTCTTTGTCTGGGTGGGATCTCCCCCAGCCAGCTGGGCAGAGAGAGGGCTTCCCCTGCCGGAGCAGAGCAACATCAGCAGAGGCCCTCGGCTGGAGAGGTGAGGGGGCTGCAGGAGGGCAGCCAGAGGAGGGCCACTGGGGAAGGGCTGTGGGGGCCGCGATCCCTCAATCAATAGGCCTGTCCCGAGGCTCCGGCAGGCTCCTTGGCATGACTTCCTGCCCAGAGAGGACCCTGTCAGCTGGCTTGATCCCGGGGGCTGGGAGCTGGGGCAGGGAAGGACCCCTTCTCTCGCCCCAAGCCGGGGAGCGGGGACATCTCCCTGCCCTTCTCCTGGGAGGGCCTAGCCTGATCTGGGTGGTGGCCCGCCTGCCAGTCCGTGACCCTCCCAGCCAGCTTGGCAGGGTGTGGGCACCACTCAGCGTTGAAGGCTGTAACTCTGGGCACGGGAGAGGAGGTTGGGTAACACCCAGGCAAGGACGTCTGGGCCCGTGTGCTTGTGTCTGGATCCTGGTGTGTGAGTGTGAATGGAACAGGAGTGAGAGCTCGAGTGGATACACAAGTATCTGATGGGTCGGCATGTGTGTCTGTGTGTGTGTATGAGAGAGAGAGAGAGAGTCTGTGTGAATGTATGTAGCTGGGTGAAAAGTGTGTGAATGTGAGAGCCTGTGGACGTGAAATGTCTGAGCGTATCTGTGAAAGTGTGTATGTCCGTGCGTGTCCTGGGAAGAAGGCGTGTGTGCAAGTCCACGGAACATACGTGTGTTTGTGTGACAGCGTAGGTACCGGTGTGTCTGAGCCTGGGTCAGCGAGAGCTGGAAGCGTGCGAGGCGGTTAAAAGCGCAGCCTCAGAAGCTACGCTGCCTGGCTTTGAGCCCTGGCTTCACCACATACCAAAGGACCTCTGTGCCTCGCTCTCCTCACCTATAAAATGGGGACGATAATAGCGTCCGCTCAGGGTTGTTGTGCAAATGCAATAATGTATCCAAAGCACTTGGCCCGCCCTTCGGTAAGTGTCAAATGAGTAGGAGCTTCAGCGCGAGCTATCGCCGTGCAGTCGGCTGTGTGGCTGGTACAGCTGTGGGTACACAAGGGTTTGTCCAGGCCTCCGAGACAAAGGTGGCTTGCTGGCCAGCCCTGCTGTTCCGTGCCCGCCTCTGATACCTTTTCCCCTACAGGTCCAGGTGGGTGGCAGAGCAAAGGAGGCATGGACTGTGGGCCACCTGCCACCCTCCAGTCCCACCTGGCCGGGCCACGTGGCACTGCCCGCCGCCCAGTAGCCGTGTGCCAGCAGGAGAGTCTGTCCTTTGCAGAGTTGCCCACCCTGCAGCCCCCGAGCCCTGTGTGTCTGGATCTCTTCCCCGTCGGCCCAGAGGAGCTGCAGGCTCCTGGCAGCCGCTGGTCCCTGGGGACCCCTGCTCCTCTCCAAGGGCTGCTATGGCCACCATCCCCAGGAGTCTCAGACAGCGAGATCTCCACCGGTGGGGGAATGCGGCCCAGCAGGGCTGGCAGCTGGCCACACTGTCCCAGTGCCCAGCCCCCAGCTCTGGAGGGACCCTGGAGTCCCCAGCACCCACAGCCACAGCGCCGGGCCAGCCACGGCTCAGAGAAGAAGTCAGCCTGTGAGTCACTCTGGGTGGTGGCCCAGTGGGGCAGATAGGGGAGAGGCTGGGTGGTTCTTTCGGGACTCTTAAGCCCCTGAGTTCTCCAAACAGGCAGGACAAGTGGTAGATTTTAGTGGTAAGGGAAGGAACTGGAGCTCAGGGAGGACAAGTGACTTGTCGGATGTTGCACAGCAAATGAGCGGCTGCCCTGGGCTCCTTGGCCCCTTGCCCACTGCAGTCAGGCACTGTGCTCTCTCTACCCCTCTTGCTGATCCCATTTTTTTTGGGGGGGGACCACATCCTGGCAAAAACATTGGCCTTTCCCTGAGGCGTGTCCTTCAGACGCTCAGGGCCACAGGGTAGCAGCAGGCAGGAGTAGAGAGAGCGCCCAGTGGATGGATGCCAGCCTGTGCTCTCACCCCACTTGCCTGCAGGGCGCAAAATGCGGGTGTACCAGCGTGAAGAGCTCCCTGGCAGCCCTGAGGCCCATGCCGTCTTCCTGGAGCCTGGCCAGGCAGCAGAGCAAGCCCTGAGCACAGAGGAGCCTAGGCCCCTGGAGCTGTCTGGGCCCTCCCGGTTAGGCCTGGAGGGGCCTGAGCGGAGGCGCTTCTCGGCCTCTGAATTGATGACCCGGCTGCACTCTTCCCTGCGCCTGGGGCGGAATTCAGCAGCCAGGGTGCCGACCCCAGGGTCAGGCACTGGAGCAGCTCGGGAAGGTACCAGCTTCTCCCCTGGGCCCTAAGAGCAGGCCATGAGCCAGATGCAGCAGGGGCCCCGGCCCACACCTGAGACTGGGTGCTGGACAGCTGGAGGATGGCACCCCAGGTGCCCAGCGCCATTCTTGGAGCCACCCGCCCTCAGCTCTCGCTCTCTCCAGGGAAGGCGTCCGGAAGGGAGTCGCGCGGTGTAGAGACGAAGGCGGACGGTACGGCGATGCCAGCCCCTGTTGAGCTGAGCGGCGGCCATAGCGGCTGGCCCGAGCCCAGGTACCATCTCCTACTTCGAGCTCGGCCCGAGGAGGGGTGCAGGCGAAGAAGGGCCCTGACACCGTCCCTTTCTTAGGCTGGACGCGCAGGAAGAGCTGGCTCTGGGTTCCAGGAGCGCCAGCGAGCGGCGCCAGTCCCGGTTTCTCCTTAACAGTACGTGGGAGGAAGGGCTGGGGGCCCGGGGGGTTGGGGGAGTTCGGAGGTTGGGATCTTGCGAGAGAGGGAGGGAAATGAATGTCAGCAGCAAGCACGCGGCGGCTGGCACGCGGGGGGCGCGCCAGCCGCGTTGACGGAACGGATGAGGGAGGGAGGGAGGGAGGGAGGGAGTGCGTGCGCGAGGCCACCGTGTCCCGCGACCCGAACCTTCCGAAAGGCGCGCTTAGGGAGGCGGGCTCTCGGGGAGCCGGGCGGGAGCCGGGCCGGGCAGGCGGGCGCCCCACGGCCCTCCCCCGCCCCTCTCCCCGCCCAGCGGTCCTCTACCAGGAATACAGCGACGTGGCCAGCGCCCGCGAACTGCGGCGGCAGCAGCGCGAGGAGGAGGGCCCGGGGGACGAGGCGGAGGGCGCGGAGGAGGGGCCCGGGCCGCCGCGCGCCAACCTCTCCCCGAGCAGCTCCTTCCGGGCGCAGCGCTCGGCGCGAGGCTCCACCTTCTCGCTGTGGCAGGACATCCCCGACGTGCGCGGCAGCGGCGTCCTGGCCACGCTGAGCCTGCGCGACTGCAAGCTGCAGGAGGTGGGCGCCGGGGGTCGGCGGGGCGGGGTGGGCGGGGCTGCCCGCCGGGGAGGTGGCGCTGGGGCCCGCGGGGGGCGGGGCCGGGAGGACGCGGTCCCGGGACTCGGCGGGGCCCTGGGGTACCCGGCCAGTGGGGCTGCGACCGGCGGGAGGTGGGCAGGGGCCTCAGCGGGGAAGGCGGGGCCACAAGGGGGCGGGGCCGGCGGGACCGTCCATGGGAAAGGTGGGTGCCGGGGGACCTGACAGGGTGGGCTGGCTGCCGGCGGGCTGTGAGCGGGGCGGGAGGCGAGGGCGGCAGCCGGACGAAGGGGTGGGGTGAGGGGCGGAGTCAGGCCGGGCGGGCCGAGGTGGGATCGAGAAAGCGAGGACAGGGGAGGGGCAGAGCCCTCGGGAGGGAAAACGCGTGGTGCGCGAGCGACTCTGCTGGCCTGGGACCGGGGGCGGGGCTAAACGCAGGGCTCCCCGCGGAGGGGCGGGGCCACTAGGGCCCGGCCCAATGGGTGGAGCCAGGGACTCAGTCAAGGTCTTCGGTTGGGTTTGAACACTTGCGCGCGGCTGGAGGTGGGTCCCCTGAACCCGCCTGCCCCCAGGTATTCGGAGGTGGGGCTAGAAAAGGGGCGGGGACACGGGGGTGCGGCGTCTAACGCGGTGGTGGCCAGGGCTGGCGCAGCGGGGGGTGGGGGGCGAAGGGGCAAGGAGGGGGAGGAGGGCGGGAGGGAAGTGAGGTCAGGGATGGGCCGTTCCGGCTCTTTCAACCCCGCGTCCACCCACACTCAGGCCAAGTTCGAGCTGATCACGTCCGAGGCCTCATACATCCACAGCCTGTCGGTGGCCGTGGGCCACTTCTTGGGCTCTGCTGAACTGAGCGAATGTCTAGGGGTGCAAGACAAGCAGTGGCTCTTCTCCAAACTGCCTGAGGTCAAGAGCACCAGCGAGAGGTGAGGGAGTGGTCCGGTCAGGGGTGTTGCGGGGGCGGGGGAGGGGGGGCCCAGGTCTGGCTCTCTCCTTGGCCCTGACCCTGACCCCTCGCCGGACCCCTCAGGTTCCTGCAGGACCTGGAGCAGCGGCTAGAGGCCGATGTCCTGCGCTTCAGCGTGTGCGACATTGTGTTGTGCCACTGCCCAGCCTTCCGCCGAGTCTACCTGCCCTACGTCACCAACCAGGCCTACCAGGAGCGCACCTACCAGCGCCTGCTGTAGGGCGGGAGGCTCTGAAGGGCGGGGGAGGAGGCGGGGAGGGGGGAAGGAGGGAGGGTAAGGGGGGTCTTAGGCGGGAGGGGGTACCGAGGACTGGGTGAGGAAGGGTGACCTGGGAGGGGAGCAGGTCCTGAACAGGCCTCTCTGTCGAGGATGAGGTTAGATCCAAGCGCCAGAGGCAGGAGGGATGTGCTGAGAAGGCACCTGAAAAACCAAGGTGGTGGCTGGGGTCATGGATCCTGGCCGTTCGAGGGACCGAGAACCCATCCGTGACTCCAACCCCCTCCCCATCTTTCAGTCTGGAGAATCCCAAGTTCCCTGGCATACTGGCTCGCCTGGAGGAGTCTCCCGTATGCCAGCGTCTGCCCCTCACCTCCTTCCTCATCCTGCCATTTCAGAGGATCACCCGCCTCAAGATGCTCGTGGAGGTACCTAGAGGGCTACAGCGAGGGCCGCGTGAGGAAAATGGTGCTGTGCCCTCCACAGCCCCTCTGGGTACCCACGGGTGGGCAGGGTTATAGGTGGAGGTCATGGCCTGCCTCACTGCACTGACCCCACCCTCCAGAACATCCTGAAGAGGACAGCACAGGGCTCAGAAGATGAAGATGTGGCCACCAAAGCCTTCAATGCGCTCAAGGAGGTGAGCTCGGCTCCCGAGGGCCTCCCCCAAACACCCGCATATCTCTGAATGAGCCCCCCAGCCATCAGAGCTTCTGGTCCCCAGGAGGGGGTCTGAGGCTGGGCTCTGGGAGCCGGGGTTGGGTGGGGGGTGGGGGGGCTGCAGGTGACCCACCCACGGCCTCCCCAGCTGGTGCAAGAGTGCAATGCCAGTGTGCAGTCCATGAAGAGGACAGAGGAGCTCATCCACCTGAGCAAGAAGATCCACTTTGAGGGCAAGGTTCGTGTCCGCAGCTGGGGGGATGGGGTCCACAAAGGGGCAAGTCTTGCTCCCTTCCCCCCTGGGCATTGGGAGCCAGTTCATCACTGCCCACCCCCTCCCATTCCCTGTTCTGTGCTCTTTGCCCTGCTGTCCTGGGCCTGACCTGCCCTCCCCCTTGCCTCTTCCTTCCTTTCAGATCTTCCCACTGATCTCTCAGGCCCGCTGGCTGGTTCGGCACGGGGAGCTGGTGGAACTGGCACCGCTGCCCGCGGCACCCCCTGCCAAGCTGAAGCTGTCCAGCAAGGCAGTCTACCTGCACCTCTTCAATGACTGCTTGCTGCTCTCCCGGCGGAAGGAGTGAGTCTGGGCAGGGTGGGGGGAAGGAGACTGGAGCCAGGCTCCCTTCTTGCCCACCAGTGGGCTCACAACCACGGCCACCATTGGGCTCAAGAACCACAGGTCAGACTGGGCTGCCCAGGCACCCCGAGCCTTGCAGACTCCCCCAGGAAAGGCAGAGATGTGAGGCAAGTCCATTCCATTTTCCAGACCTAAGAACCAAGGGCTGGACTGTATGTGGAGGACTGGACGCTACTCTGAACCTAAGCCAAGTAGAGCAGAGATTAAGAGCTCGATCCTGGAGCCCCCGCTCCGCCCCGAGTCTTGATGGTGATGGCCAACATTTGCTGAGTCTGTGCGAGGCATGCTGTGTGGATTATTCTCTGTACTTCTTTAAACATCTCCCTGGAAAGTAGGCTCCCTTATTATTCTCAAGATCGCGTAGCTAGTGAAGTGCAGGAGCCAGGAGGCCGGGTCCGTCTGATGTCGGATCCCGGGCTCTTAACCGTTGTATTATCCTGTCTTCCATCTGTAAGATAGAGACTACCAGGTAGGGAGATTCAGTGTCGTAATAATACGTGGAAAGGCCATAGCACAGTACCTGGCACATGGTGAACGCTCAGCATTAGCTGTGAGTGGTAAGTTTGGGATGAGTGAGAAGACTTTCCGAGGGAGGTAAGCCTTAAGGCTGGATGCGATGAAGAATGGACTCCTTGCACTATGGGCAGGGTTCGTTCCTGATTCATTCATTCACTCATTCATTCAGATGTCCCCGAACCCCTATTCTCTCCCGGGCCCTTTTGGGTGCCAGGGACATAAAGCTGAATGAGACTTGTTTTCTGCTTACAGGAGCTCTCAGAACAATTCAAATACATCCTGGTAACCACCTGGTTAGGGTTTTGATGGAAAGCATCCCCTGGCCTGGGGTGAGAATCAGTAAAGCTTCAAAGAGGAAGGGACACCTGAGCTGGGTTTTGAAGCATAAATAGGACTTTGCCAGGTAGAGGAGGAGTTTGGGAGGATATATAGCAAAGTCACAGTGAGGCGTAATGGCAGATTGTGTTCAGGGGATGATGAAGCCTGCTCTGGCTGGGTTTGCAGAGGGGAAGGGCAGGAGAAGGAAGCTGGGGTGTTGAAAGTCATAGTGCAGAGGTTGGGCGTCCTGAGGGCCATGGGGAGTGTGGAGAGTGAAACAGATGAGTGACATCTTACTCCCGGCCAATTTGGGGGATGGACTGGAAGGGGAGAGACCAGAAGCTGTGGCAGTTGTCCCCAGGTGACAATAGATGCTTCGGAACTGGTGGGGGGGGGGTGGGGCTTGTGGTAAGTGGATTCCAGGAACAATAGGGAGTTAGATAGGATGGAGATGCTGGCTGGGTGTGCAGGGAGAGGGAGGGAAGAGGCAGGGAGAGGGAGGCAAGGGGCGCGAATGACGGTTGAGTTTCCCCCTGGGCACCCTGAAGGAGTATTTCCCCGGAATGGGGAACAGTGAAACGATCCGGTTTGGAGCGAGGCATACTGACTTCGGTTTAGATGGGTTGAGAAGAAGGAATCTGTGGGACATCCTTGACCCACCCACCTGCCCCTTCTTCCCACGAGTGTTTGTTGAGCCCACACTGTGGGCCAGGCGGGGCGAAGCACTGGGATAGAGTGGAGCAAACAAGAGACAAAGTTCAGGTTCTACACCAGTGAGAGAGGCAGACCCTACACAGGGCAGGGTCTCCTCCAAGTGGCTGTCCGTGGGCTCTTTAGAACAGGGACCCACGGGAGAGGCACAGAGAGAACTTGGAAGCTCGCCTGGGGCAGCGACCGGCTTTTGTCACCTCCACTTCCGTCAGGGAGCCGGCAGGAGCAGGGTCCCTGTTCCCTGTGGGGACGGTGCTGGCTGTCGGGGAGGTGATGTCTTGCACAGCCAAGTTTCCTTGGGGAGGGAGCCGGAGTTCTCCTTCGGATCAGAACTCACCTGTCCTGAGGGTGGGGCTGGGAGCCTGGGGATGAGCCAGGCTGACCTCACCTCCCCGGGGCCCTGCAGGCTGGGGAAATTCGCCGTGTTCGTCCATGCCAAGATGGCCGAGCTCCAGGTGAAGGATCTGAGCCTCAAGCTCCAGGGCATCCCCGGCCACGTGTTCCTCCTGCAGCTCCTCCACGGGCAACACGCGAAGCACCAGTTCCTGCTGAGGGCCCGGACGGAGTGAGTGGGCCTGGGTGTGGGGAGAGAGGACCCCTAGGAGGGCACGAGGCCTTTGACCTCTGGCTGCGGGACGGTGGCCTGAGGCAGGACACGGGCGGAGCTGGCGTCCAGGGTGGGGGGGCTTCTGGGCCCGCTCTGTCCTTAGGCTCAGAGCTGGGTGGGGCACAGGCTTGGGGACAGGGCTGTGGGGTGGGCCCTGGGGTGGGTCCTGAGTCTGGACATCATACCCGATCCTCCCAGCCCTGTTTCGCCACTCTGGCCCTGGGAGATTGCACTTTGCGCCTTGTGACAGCTCCGCCTCCCCCTCCCTAGAAGTGAGAAGCGGCGGTGGATCTCGGCCATGTGCCCCCCCAGCTCCCGGGAGGACAAGGAGGTCTTCAGCGAAGGCCAAGGTAGCAGCCCGCTGCACCCCCCCCCCCGCCCCCCGCCACCCCCCACTTCTAGGCCCACATCCCCCGGGGCTGGGTCCTTCCCTTTCCTCCAGCCCTGGTGCCATGTTGCCCGCAGGCCCAGCAGGGAGAGAGATCAGCTGACCCCCGGGGCAGTGGGGGCGGCTGTGCAGAACCTTGAAGGAGGGGCGGGTTTTACAGGCGACAGGCCGACCTCCTCTCCCCCCCTCCCATCTCACCCCTACAGAAACCCACTTTACAAGCTAGAAAACAGGTTCAGAGGGGTAGAGTGACCTGTCCGAGTAGGTGGCGGAGCTGAGACGGGAACCCGGGTCTGTCTCCGTCTCTGCCCTAGTTGTAAAGAGGACAGGAACCGGCATGGCCAGGGGGTGGGGGGTGACGTAGAGGCTTCTCTCTGGGGTGTGAATGAGGCTGGTCAGCCAGAGTGCTGCCCAATCACAGAGGATCTTGAGGGAGCAGATACCAGGCAGCTACTGAAGGCTTTTGAGCAGGGGAGTTAGGGCTGAGCTAAGGAAGGGAGTGGAAGGGAACTCATTCATACCCATACCTGCCATGTGTCAGGCCTGGTATTAGGGGCTTTTATATGCATTTACTTTACTTAATCCTCATGACAAGCCT
Source organism: Panthera onca (assembly GCF_046562875.1). Lineage (NCBI taxonomy): Eukaryota > Metazoa > Chordata > Mammalia > Carnivora > Felidae > Panthera > Panthera onca. Next base: position 209,709,061 of record NC_138346.1, read on the forward strand.
GTTAAGTAGACTCTTCCCCCCCCGCCCCCTCCCACATCTGAGAAAACAGGCTCAGAAATGTTAAGTAATTTGCCCAAGGTCAGGTAGCCCATGGGTAGCGGAGCTGGGATTCAAGCCAGGTCTGGCCCCAAAGTCTGTGGTTTTCCCAATACTGCCAGCCTGCCTGCTGTGGTAGAAGGAGCCTAGGGCCTAGACTGAAGCCGGTTCTCTGGGTTGGGCTAGGAGTCCTGTTTGGGCTGTGGGGTGAGCTTCCCGCAGCTTCCAGACAGTTGGTCAGGGAAAGCCCCTGAAGGATGAAGAGGGGCGGCCATGAAAAGATCTGGGGGAAAGCACTCCTGGGAGGAGAAGCAGCCAGTGCAAAGGCCCTGAGGCAGAAGGGAGTTCAGAATATTTGGGGAACAGCAGGGCAGCCGGTGTCGCTGAGCTTCATGAGCAAGGGGGAGAGGGGAGGAGGAGAGGAGGGGAGGCTAGCAAGAAGGCAATGCCATCCCATGCACGGCTTTGGAGGCTTGGGGAGGACTCTGGATTTTATCTTACTCGAAGAGGACTGGGAAGCCCTGGAGGGTTGTAACTGGGGGAGTGATGTGACTTGAAACCCAGTTGAGAAGGATGGATTAGAGAGAGCCCCAGAGAAGTAACAGGGGCCTATGAAGGGGCCATTACCGTTTTGTGGGGGGGGGGGGTATCTGGGGGCAGTTGGACATCGGCCTGGAGGTCAGCATCAAGGTGTCAGATTGAGCTGGGGAGGCGAGAGCCCTGGGCACAGAAGCAATAAGCGAAGCCGGGAGGGGCTGGATTCACCTAGGGCTTGTGTTTCGGGTAAGAGAGGAGAGTGGCCAGGGCGGGCAGAGGGAGGTGCAGAGGAAATGAAGCCGCCGTGGCCACCCCTCCTACCCCTTTGCTTCCTCCTCCTACCCCTCCCTGCCCCCTCTTACATTCCCCTGGGGGCTCCCTCACTCTCCCCTGGGCTGTCAGACCGCCCCCAGGTTCAGTGTGTCAGGACATACAAGGCACTGCAGCCAGATGAGCTGACCCTGGAAAAGACTGACATCCTGGCAGTGAGGACCCAAACCAGCGACGGTGAGAAGGGCCTCCTGGGAAGGCCTCCCTGATGGGGCTTGGGTGGGTAGGAGGTCGCTAGATGGCTAAAATATCACAGGAGAAGCTTGTGCAAGTGTTGATCAACCACAGCATGCAGGAATCAAGTTAGACAAGAGGAGGAACTTCCTGCCCATAAAGGTGTAGGATTTGGAGTGACTGATGGGGGGAGAGTGGGAAATACCCTTCGTAGAGGATGTCGGGAAAAACAGGTCAGAAGTTCATCTGCAAGGCTGCCAGAGGCAGGGTCCTTCCTGGAGCTGGGAGATGCTGGGATGATGTCACCTCGGCCCCGGGGGTGCAGACAAGGCTTGCATCAGGGCCTAGGCGTTCCCTTGCAGACCTGGCCCTGGTGTCCCTTCGATGCCACTCACGGATGCTGCTCCTGGCCTGTGTGCCTGTAGGCTGGCTGGAGGGGGTCCGCCTGGCAGATGGTGAGAAGGGGTGGGTGCCCCAGGCCTACGTGGAAGAGATCAGCAGCCTCAGTGCCCGCCTTCGAAACCTCCGGGAGAATAAGCGGATCACAAGTGCCACCAGCAAAGTGGGGGAGCCCCCCGTGTGATGGGCAGCCGCGGCCTGGGGCATCATGCCCGCCTCCTGGACAGGTCTGGAGGGACCTGTTGTGTCCCATGCCCCAGGCCATCGCGGCTGCGCCTTGGCCTGGCATCGAGAGCATAGCCTGTCTTCGTGTTCCTTAAAGTCCACGCTTTGGGGCCAATGCCGGTTTCTTCCTCTGGCATAGGGACTGCACAGGTGACATATGACAAGGACTTGGGGCCCCTTCCCTTCACCCTGCCAGACTCTTAGTCCCTCTGGCAGGGGCCTGGCTCTGGTGCTGTTGGGTGCTGGGACTTGTATGTATATATGTATATATTATCTGGGATCTTCTGGCCACAGCCTGCATGGGCCCTGGTTGCTGTGGCTTTTCTGTAAATAAACTCCCATGATGCCTTTGCTTGGAGTCTGTGAGCTGTCTGATGCTGCCCCCACCCCCCCACCCCTTGCCCCACTTCCCCAGCTAAAGGTCGGGGGGGGTTCTCTGGCTGCGTCTCAGTGGGGATTTGCCTTTCCATGGAGTTCACATCTTTTTAAAATTTTTTTTAACATTTATTCATTTTTGAGAGACAGAGAGAAACAGAGCGCGAATGGGGGAGAGGCAGAGAGAGAGGGGGACACAGAATCCGAAGCAGGCTGCAGGCTCCGAGCTGTCAGCACAGAGCCCGACACGGGGCTCGAACCCACGGACTGTGAGATCATGACCTGAGCCAAAGTCAGGTGCTTAACCAACTGAGCCACCCAGGAGCCCCCATAGAGTTCACCTCTTAACCAGAGGAGGGTGACAGCAGGGCTGTGGATGAATTAGACTACTTTTGACTGCAATTGACAAAATTTCAGATTCAAATAGGCTTAGAGATTAAAGAAAATTTATTAGTTCTTGTGTTTGTTTCTTATAGCTTTCTGTAACAAATGATCACAAGTTAGGTGACTTAAAACAACAGAAATTTATGCTCTGACTGTCCTGGAGGCTAGAGATCTGAAGTTGGTGTCATTGGGCCAAAATCCAGGTGTTGGCAGGGCTGTCCCCTGTCCTGCAGTGGGTGTGTGCTCCAGGGGAGAATTGTCCCTTGTCTGTTCCAGCTCTGGTGGGTACCAGCTTTCCTTGGCTTGTGGCCACATCGCTCCAGTCTCTGCCTCTGTGGTCACATTGCCTTCTCCTCTGTGTGTTTCTGTCAAATCTCCCTCTGCCTCCCAAGTATAAGGATACATGTGATTGCGTTTGGGGTCCGCCCAGATAACCTATCTCATAATCCTTAACTCAAATCCCACCTGAAAAATCTATCCCCCACCTTGTGGGACACCTTGGTGACTCTGTTGATTAAGCATCTGACTTGAGCTCAGGTCGTGATCTCACGGTTCCTGAGTTTGAGCCTGCATTGGGCTCTCTGCTGTAAGCACAGAGCCCACTTTGGATCCTCTCTCTCTGCCTCTCCCCTGCTCTCTCTCTCTCTCTCTCTCTCTCAGAAATAAATAAACATTAAAAAAAATCTATTCCACGCCCCCTTGTTTATCATATAAGATAACATTCATAAGATCCAGGGATTAGGATGTAGATAATCTCTTAGGGGACCATTTCTCAGCCTACCACAGTTCTCATAACTAAGAAGTCTATAGGCAGGTTGGGCTTCAGGCAAGGTTTGATGTCACTGAGGACCCAGCTCTTTCCATTTTTCTACTCTGCGGTCCTTGGTATTGTCTTCATCCTAAGGCTTCCAGGAGCTTCTTCACTCACATCCAACACGGGAGGAGGGAATTGTCTTTGTCCCAGCGTTCCAAGTCAAAGTCCTGGGATGCTTTTTGATGAGACCAGCTTGGATCATGTGGCTACCTCTAGGCTGGTCACAGTGGCCAGGGGGGTGATGTGTGTTGACAGACCTAGCTTAGGTCATGTGTTTTATCCCTGGAGCCAGGTTGGGGAGTTATCTTTCCTGGAACCCCATGGATTCCCAAGTGGAGTTTGATGGCTCCTGCACAGGAGTGGTAGCTGCTGGGGAGGCCAATGTTCATGGAAACCCAAATCACCCGAGAGAGTAGAAGCACCTGGGAATGAGCTTGGAGATGTGAGCACACGTGGGGGGACCAGAGCCTCCTCATCCCTCAAAAGGAGGCCGTGGGGCAAAGAAACTATGAGCCAGGGTGGTCCTAGAAGGCAAACGTGGGCAGATGGGGAGAAGCTCAGACCCATGAAGAAGCTTTTGGGGATGACCTTCTAACATGAGGTGGTATAGGGGCGCCTGGGTGTGGCTCAGTCGGTTAAGCGTCCGACTTCGGCTCAGGTCATGATCTCACAGTTCCTGGGCTCGAGCCCTGCATCGGGCTCTATGCCGACAGCTCAGAGCCCGGAGTCTGCTTTGAATTCTGTGTCTCCCTCTCTCTCTGCCCCTCCCCCACTTGCGCTCTGTCTCTCTCTCTCTCTCTCAAAAACTAATAAACATTTAAATCATTTAAAACTAATAAGTAAAAGAATCTTCCTGGGGACACCTGGTTGGCTTAGTCAGTTAAGCGACCGACTTCAGCTCAGGTCATGATCTCACAGTTCGTGGGTTTGAGCCCCGTGTCAGGCTCTGTGCTAACAGCTCAGAGCCTGGAGCCTACTTCGATGCTGTGTCTCCCTCTCTCTCTGTCCCTCACCTGCTCACACTCTGTCTCTCTCTCTCTCTCTCTCAAAAATGAATGAACATTAAAAAAAAAAGTTAACATGAGGTGGTGTGGAGAGGGTGGAGTGTATGGGCTAAGGAGGCAAACACATTTGCATTTGAATCCTGGTTCAGACATTTATACCCAAGCGGTTATTTTTATTTTATTTTATTTTATATTATTTTATTTTATATTTTATATTTTATATTATTTTATTTTATTTTATATTTTATATTATATTATTTTATTTTATATTTTATTTTATTTTATATTTTATATTATTTTATTTTATATATTATATTATATTATATTATTTTATATTTATTTTATTTTATTTTATTTTATATTTTATATTATTTTATTTTATATTTTATATTATATTATATTATTTTATTTTATATTTTATATTATTTTATTTTATTTTATATTTTATTTTATTTTATATTTTATATATTTTATTTTATTTTATATTTTATATTATATTATATTATTTTATTTTTTATTTTATTTTATTTTATTTTATTTTAATTTTATTCTATTCTATTTTATTTTATTTTAATTTTATTCTATTCTATTTTATTTTATTTTATTTTATTTTAGAGAAAGCGTGTGTGAGTGGGGGAGAGGAGCAAAGGGAGAGAGAGACAATCTTAAGGAGGCTCCACGCTCAGCACAGAATCCCATGTGGGGCTTAATCTCATGACCTTGGGATCATGGCCTGAGCCGAAATCAAGAGTCAGATGCTCAACCGACAGAGCCACCCAGGTGCCCCAATCCGTATGATTTTTTTTTTTTTTAAATAAAATAAAGCCTTTACTTTGGAATAATTGTAGATCCACAGAAAAGTTTCAGAGATGGTCCAGAGAGTTCCATGTGCCCCTTTCCCCGTTTCCCCTGCTGTGAACATCTGACATTACCATGGTACAGTTGTCAAAACTAAGAAACCAACTTCGGTACATGGCTATTAACTGAACTCCAGATCTTATTTGGATTTCACCAGCTTTCCCACTAATGTCCTTCTGGTCCAGGATCCAGTCCAGGATCTCACGTGGTGCATGGTCCTCATGGCTCCTTGGTGTCGTCTGGTCTACACCACTTTCTCCATCTTTCCTTGGTTTCCATGACCTTAACAATTTTTTTTAAATTATTTTTTTTTAATTTTTTTAATGTTTATTTATTTTTGAGACAGAGAGAGACAGAGCATGAACGGGGGAGGGTCAGAGAGAGAGGGAGACACAGAATCGGAAGCAGGCTCCAGGCTCTGAGCGGTCAGCACGGAGCCCAACGTGGGGCTCGAACCCACGGACCGCGAGATCGTGACCTGAGCCGAAGTCGGCCGCTTAACCGACTGAGCCACCCAGGCACCCCATCCATGACCTTAACAATTTTAAGGAGTCCTGGTCAGAATTTTGTTAAACTGTCCCTCTAGTTGGGTTTATCTGATGTTTTTCTTATGACTGGGCAGAAGTTACGGGTTTGAGGGAAGAATACCTCCGAGGCAGAGTGCCCTTCTCGTCACATGATCTCAGGAGGCACATCATGTCCACGTGACTTAGTCCTGGTGATTTAACTTTGACTGTATGGTTAAGCTGGTGCCTGCTAGGCTTTCCCACCGTGAAGTTACTATTTTCCCCCTTTCCTTTTTTTGTTTTTTTTTTTTTAAGATTTTTAAAATTTAAATTAAAAAATTTTTAAGTTTATTTAGAGAGAGAGAGAGTATACAAGCAGGGGGAAGGGGCAGCGGGAGAGAGAGAGAGAATCTCAAGCAGGCTCCACACTGTCGGCGCAGAGCCCAATGCAGGGCTCGAACTCCCGAACCGTGAGATCGTGACCTGAGCCCAAATCAAGAGTCAGACGCTTAACTGACTGAGCCACCCAGGCGCCCTGATTTTTATTTTCTCTATTTTAATGTTAATTTATTTTGAGAGAGAGAGTGTGAAAGGGGCAAGGGCAGAGAGAGAGGGAGACAGAGGATCAGAAGCAGGCTCCGTGCTGATAGCAGAGAGCCCGATGTGGGGCCCGAACCCACAAACCGTGAGATCGTGACCTGAGCCTGAAGTTAAATGCTTAACCAACTGAGCCACCCAGGCGCCCTGATTTTATTTTTTTCAGTAATCTCTATACCCAACATGGGGCTGGAACCCCAACCCCGAAATTAAGAGCCACACACTCTACGGACTAAGCCAGGCAGGCACCCCTGTTTTCCCTTTCCATACTCTGTTCTTTGGAAGCAAGTGCAACCCACACTCAAGGCATGTTCCCGATTCCTGGTGGATATATCTACATGTATTATTTGGGGTTCTTCTGTAAGGAAGATTTGTTCCTTTTCCCTACTTATGTAATCAGTCATTTATTATAAAGGCATGTACCTATGCTTTTATTCATCTTTCCTTTGAGTTATAATTAAATACTAAGCTATGTATTTTATTGTTCGAATTGTTCCAACTTTGGCCATTGGGAGCTTTTTGGGCTAGGCTCCTGTGTCTGTTTGACACCCCCTTTTCCTCTTGTTTCTCGAGCACTGCCTTACTTCCTGGCACTATGAGATGCTCCGGGATCACCTTGTATTTACCTGCCTGAGTGCTAGAATCAGCCATTTCTCTAAGGAGTATAGTGTCTTCTATTGGAGAGTGGTATTTAGAAATCAAGATCTAGGCACTGCGTGTGCTCATTGCTATTGGGATGTCACTGCTTCTAGGCCCTCCCATTGGACAGAGGTAGGAAATCTATCTATCTATCTATCATCTATCTATCATCTGTCATCTCTCTCTCTCTCTATCATCTATCTATATCATGTGATTTTAAGTAAGACGCTTAATAACTCTAAGGCTCTGTTACCACATCTTCAAAATGGGGGTGGTGATAGTAATGCCTACTTCATGGAGTCTCTGTGACTCGACACGGTGCCTGGTCCATAAGAAGTTGCCAAAAATGATGGCTTCTATTGTGTCAGAGCTGCATAACCAGAGCGTGGGGGGCCTTTGTGAGACGATCAGGCCTCCGTCCTTAAAGATTTAAGGAACTCCAGGAATGGGATTCCTGCATTGAGTAAGGACCAAAGGGCCTCTCTGCTTCTTCCAGTGCTGAATCTGCACTGGGAGAGCCAAGTTGGCACCAGACTGGCAAAGCGGAGGAAACAAATTCTCCTCATTCAACTTGCCCTGGCATATCTGGATTCTGGCTGACACCCAAGTCTGTGCTAGGCTGCTGGGGGCTGGGGTTGGGGGGTGGCGGCTGGCTTTGGGGCCATGCTGCCAGGCAGGGAGGCGAGGGCTGCACAAGACCCCACCAGGCCCACTTCTCTCGTTTGCCACCTACCCAGGAGGTAGATCCAGGCAAGGCATCTTGACGTAGCCCCTCTCTCCGTGGTATGTGCCTCTGCGTGGTAGGCCTGGCCTCGGTATCTGGCCTTGGCCAAAGACCTCGGGCCCTGCCCCTGCTTGCCGTGGGAGAGGGAGGAAGTTGGGATGGGTCTGGCAGGACAGATGGGGGCGGGCATGTCTGGGGTAGGGGTTTTGGCCCCTGAGGCTGTCTGCTCGGCCAGTGTCCAAGCCGCGTACCTTTGGGAGCCAATCTCAAGGCTTCCCGGAACCCCCTTCCCACCCAGGGGTCCATAAGAAGCCACCCAGGGCTGACCCCTTCTCTACAGTGACCGAGGGGATCCTGCTTTCCTCTGCCACTCCCGATAGATCCCAGGCTCCAAACTACTGTTTCAAAGATTTTATCCTCAAAGGAAACTGTTGAGAATAAAATTTATTCAATTGCTCATTTACAGGGCACGCTGAGGTTTCAGGGTTAACCAGGAGCCAAAGCTTCAGTCCCAGCAGGCACTAACCTTTGGGGCAGCAGCATGAAGGCCCACATCATGGAGATGGCCTCTTGTGTCTTTGTTGATTCTCTTCCCCCTTCTCTCCCTTCCTTTCCTTTCTTTCCTTCCCTTTCCTTTCCCTTCCTTCCTTCCTTCCTTCCTTCCTTCCTTCCTTCCTTCCTCTCTGTCTCTCTGTCTCTCCTTTCCAGTCCCCTTCACTCTCCTCTCTCATCTGTGTCTTCCATGGACGGGGGACAGGGGGCACAGAGGCATCCACTCTCTGTAAGAGATGAGACAGACAAGAGACCGGACACAATGCAGGGGGAGGCTTCCAGACAGACTCAAGAGTTGGTAAAAGTGGGGGCAGCAGGACCTCCCCTAAACTGTCGGCAGGGTACGAACTGACACAATACTTTGGACAATAGTTTGGCTGCATCTGCGAAGGCTGAGTACATGCCTACCCAGTGATCCGGCAAATCCACTCCTTTCTTTGGGTATGTACCCAACAGAAATGTGTACGCGTATGCCCCGAAAGACACGAGCTAGAAGGTTCATAGCAGTCCTGTTCATTAATGACCAAAATGTGAGAAATGACCCAAAGGCTCACCAGTGGCAAAAGGGATAAAGTGTGGCCTATTCCCAAGGGAAACCCTGCAGAGTAATGAGAAGAAACCATCTGCAAGTCTGTGCCAGGACATAATCTGGACACAACGCGAGAAAAGCCGGACGCAAAGAGGACTCCTCAGATGGTTGTATTCGCGTAAAGTGCAAAAGCAGGCAGAACTCACTGAGGGTGTAGAGGTCAGGGTGGGGCTGTCCCCCTGGTGGGGGAGGAGTCTGAGGATGCCCCTTACACAGGCTGCTCATTTGGGGGGACAGCTCATTGAGCTGCACACGTAAGGTCTGTGTCCCTGATGCCTCGGGGTGAAACTTCAACAGAAGCTTTACCCTGGTAGAGAAACCCTAGGGCTCTGGGTGGGTGAAAACAGCAGCAGCCAGCTCTCACAGGAGATCGGGATGGGCTTCCTGGAGGCAGGGCCCTCCAAGCTACATCTTGAGGGCTTCCGTGCAGATGTTTGGAATAGGATACGGCAGAGCAGAGACCCAGGATTTGCCCTCCTCTGGGAACTAGCAGTTTACAAAAGGTCTTTTCCAGTCAGGAAGAAAGAAGGAGTCTGTGGCTCAAGTCCCGGATCTGACCTTGACCTTGGCCTCCTCCTGCTCTGCTTCCAGCTGGGAGGGCCCAAGGACCCTCACTCCAATATTTGATCTGGGCTTTGATGGAGAGTTGCCTTCCGATTCCAACAGTTTAGCTGTGAGCCAGAACCATCTGGGGGGGAATGACCCTTTTTGCCGATGAAGGAAGTTTGGTAAGAAAAGCCTATGGGACGTGGAGGTTCATCATGGGGACAGCAGCAGCGACGGGGCCTGTACCTGACACTTTCTGAGCACCGGCTGTGAGCCTGGGACCAGACGCTTTGCCATCAGTGACTCCAAGGATTTCCTCAACCACCTGTTCTGCAGGGCAGTGGGAGGGCGGGAGGAGGCGCTCTGTAAACTGTCAAGTGCAGCGCCCTTGGACAAGGCCTAGAACCCTTCCATAACCAATCAGCGGGTCGGGCAGCCCCATGTGCACGGTGGGGGGAGTTTGGGACCGGGGGATGGTGTTGAAACTGAACCCTGAATGATGCCACCGATGGGCCTGTTATTAGAGCAATGAGAGAATGCCAAGTATTTAATGACCACTTAGGCCCTGATATAAGGACTGTATGTCCATCTCCATATTCAGCGGGTATTGTTGAACCCATTTCACAGATTAGAACACGGACATTCAGAGAGAAAGGCAGTGTGTGCGTCCACACACTGGAGCCCCGTACAGGCTTGCCGCCCTGGCCATTTTCCAAGCTCGTTCCAACCTCAGGGCTTTTGCCCAGACCGTTCCCTCTTCCTGGGGCGTTCTCGGTCCCTTCCTCGGGTCTGGCTCCTTCTTGTTGTCCCGGCCGTGACCCAAACGCTACCTCTTCTGGAGAACCTCCCTGATCACTCTCAAATATGTGGCCTCCCCACCTTCCCTCCTGCCACTCTGGGATTTCTCGTTTATTCAGTTATTGACTTGCTCATTGTCACCTCCCTGTCGGACCAGGAGCTCCGTGGGGCAGGGACCTTGGCTTTGGCCTCAGGGCGGAATGCAGTGCCTGGCTCAGAGGGGAGGCTCAGCAAATGTTTCTAGAGGGGTCTGAGGGGATTTGAACCCAGCCCCACACGACTCCCGAGTATGAGCCTTCACGCTCTGCTTCTCGGGTCCCATGCAGGCCGATGAGCCACACGATGCCAGCGGGGCAGGGGGTGGGCCTGGGCGGCCTCAGGCTGTGGGTGAGGCTGCCCCACCTGGGCTGAGGCTGTCCTGGGCACCAGGAGACCAGCTTGGCCACTCTTGGCGCCCTGACCTGGGGTTGAACCTGGGCTCAGCTCTCACTTCCTGTCCTCGAGGGACCCTTCCCCATTCCAGGGCTCCTCTCTCCAGGTCTCAAGTGTCCTCCCCAAACCGTGTATCCGACACTCCTTGGGGGGGGGGGGGGAAGAGCAGAAGGAAAGGGGCTGAGCCACCAGCAGGAGGGACTCTCTGAGACGGTAGAGAACTTCTCGAGTGTGGGAACTGCGACGACTGGGCGGGTAGAGGAGGCGGAGTTATGGAATCTCCTGAGCAGCATGGAGAACAGGATGAACAGTCATCTGCTTGGGCGGGGTGCAGGGGGGTGGACGGGGTGACCTTTGGAAGCCACTCTCAAGCCCCTGGCTCATGAGCTGTCCTGAGGGCTGGGGACCTGGTTGGGAAGGAGGGGCGGGGGCAGCTGCTGGGCCTTGTGGGAGAAGGTGGAGAAAGAGGCTGACGGGGGCAGAGGCTGGGCCAGCTTTTTCAGACGAGGCCATAAGGATACGGGGGATGCTGAGGTGCTTTCTGGTTTGCAAAGAAGGGTGTGGGGCGCGAGTGCTGGGACTGGAGTCAGCCCAACCTGGCCCTGAGTCCTGCTTTACCACTTACAAGCCACGAGGCTCTAGGCAAGTGACTTCCCCTTTCTGAGAGCCTCAATCCCCTCATCTGGGAAACGGGAATAATAGTGCAGAGCAAAGGAGGGGACGCTTCAAAAGAGGACTTTGCAAAAAAACATTATTCAAAAGGGAGGCGATGTTCGGCCGACTGGGCCAGTGTCCTGATCACAATGGCGCTATTATCGTTCTCGGGGCAACCTGTGCACCTGGCGTCGGGTCACTGAATCCTTATACAACAGCCCTGTGCTGTCACCCATTCTAGAGAGGAGACCTCTGAGGCTCAGGGAGGTGACTGGACTTGTCCAAGGTCACATAGCCAGTTGGAACCTGACTCGGGACTGAAATCCCCATCTGATTTCGGTCCAGTATCCTGCAGCCTGTGATTGGCGGAGAAGGCACTTTACAAACTGTAACGCGGTGAATATCCTCATCACCGTTTCCTTTTTTATGGTAATTGCTGTTTGTTACCTGCTTTCCCCTAGTGGACGCAGCGTCCTCCTCAGTCCCGCCACCGGGAGGCAGCAGAGCCCCGGGCTGGGACGCGGGGGTCCCGAGGGCGGTGCCCTGCCTACTCCTCCCGGCAGTTAGGGATGGGCCCACCTGAGGCTCCGCTGTGGGGGTGGGAGGGGAGGTTAGGGACGCGGGGCGGGCAGGGGTCAAGAGAGGGCACAGTCTCCGGAAAGTAGGAGCACGTGCCCAGTCCCGGTCTCAACTCTGAGAGGAAGAGGTCTGACGCGTAAGATGGCGGTTGGTTGTGCCTCCCCCTCCAAGAAGCCCCCAGTGCTGACTCCAGGGCTGGGTCCGGGCCGCCTCCTTCCCTGACAGCGACGCCTCCCGGGCATCAGCTGATCGCAGGGCCCGTCGCGGGCTCCCTGCTCCCGCTGGACAGTCGGCACCTTGAGGGCAGGGCTCTGATGCCTTCAGGGATCCGGGCACAGACGGGGTCACTGTGGGCTGCTTCAGGTTTATTGACTACACGTGTGGAGGTGTGTCCGCGCTGGGTCCAGAGTCCCTTCCCTCTGAGACTGCCCCGAAGGCACTGGAGGGCAGGGGAGGATTCCTCAGACTGAAAGATGCTTATCCCCAAAGGCTCTGGAGACTGTGATGTCCCAGGCTTTATGCCGAATTCTTGGCTACATAATGGGACAATAAAAATCCCTACCACCGGGTAGTAAATGTTGTTTGCCACTCCGTCAGCATCAATTTCCTCCTTTAACCCCTGTAACAGCCCTCTGAGCGGGTTCTATTCGTAGCATCCAGACTCTACAAAGGAGGAAAGGAAGGCTCAGAGAGGGGAAGTGACTTGCCTGAGGTCACACAGCAAATGAGAGGCAGAGCTTCTTTGAGCCCCGGCCCACGGGAAGCAGAGCCTACTCCCTGAAGCCCTTTCCTATAACCACCGCCTCCTTCCCAGCTCTGCAGCATTTCCTGGCTCGTGAAGCCTGTGCTTGTCCACCAGCCGCAGTTCTCAAGGCATCTCTGGGGGAGCGATGATGTTGAGATGCCCACAGCCTCTCTCTGCTCCGGGCCGGGCTTCAGCCCCTCTGCCTGGCCCCCCTGATGCCTCTTCCCTCCCTCTGTTTGCTCGTGCCCTGCTTGGGTGTGGGGATAATGCAGTTTGCAGTGGCCCATCCCCTGATCCTGTTATCCCCTATAAGGCGTGACAAATGCTTCGACTGGCCCTGCCTGCCCCTGCCCCAGACCCTCGTCTAGACTCCAGGTGAAGTGTTATGCCCCGCTCGGCGGTGGGATGCCTCAGACCTCATCCCTTTGTTTGGTGCCCCTTAAGCTGTGCCCCGTGGCAGAATGGCCCTGACATTCTCCAAAGAAAGAGGACACCAAATGATGTGACATCAACCTTGCTTTAACACCTGTCTACGCCTGCCCCTTTCAGGGTGGGGCGAAACAAGGCGCCGTAGAGGGCAGGTGTGGACGTGCCCTGGGACGCTGTACTGCTTGGCTGAGGTAGCGGCCAGCAGCACTGGTCACTCAAGGCCCTGGGGCACCCTGGACTCGGCCCCCACCACAGCCAGCTCTGACGGCTGGATCCAGTGGCTTTGCGGGCCCGAGGAGGCCGGCCAGAGCGCCTGGGGGGGGGGGGGGTGGCGGCAAATACACGCTGCATGCTGGTGAGGGAGCGGCAGCAGGACAGGGTGCCCACACCCCCTCTCTTTCCCAAACAGGTGCCTCCCTTCTGCGCTCCCCCACTGCGTCTGCAGTCTTCCAGGAAGAGGCCGATATAATCGCTGAGTTGGCTGATGGAGGCTGGTATCACCCTGGCGGCTCTACAGGATGAGCCTGCTGCTTCCAGGGCCCAGAAGGGCCTGCCCAAGAGCCCGGACCTGGCCGGGCTCCCGTTACCCGCCCTGTACTATTGTTCCTGCCGGGCACCTGGCCCTGCCCCTCGCACTCTCCTCCTCTCCCGCCCCACCCTCTGGCCCAAACATCACCTCATGCCCAGACCCAGCCCCTCTCCAGTTCCCCAGATGCCAGCCTTGCTCATCCCTGGGGCAGGATGGGGTGCCAGGACCCCCGGCAGTTGCCCACTCCCCACCCTCCACACACACACACCTCAAGCTTCATCAATGCCAGGTGCCCCGGTCTTGGTACAGGTTTGATTTCCAAAACCAGGTGTCTTGGCTGTGTGGCCTCGGGCAAGTCCCTTTACGTCTCTGAGCCTCGATTCCCATGCAAAGTGTCGTGCCCCCTGTGCCGTGCTGTTAAACCATAGAAAGTGCCGGGCGGGGTACCCGGCACGCTGGAGGTGTTCAGGAAATGTGTTTCCGACTCTTCCCCAGCATGACCTGTTCTCCCGGGGCCTGTGGGAAAGAAGGAAGCTGTGGAATCTTCAGCTCGCCCATCTAACAGTAATCAGCATGCAATCATCATGCTCAACATGCAGCCCGAATTGTTCACTTGTGAAATGGGTTCCAGCCTCGAAGCTCTCCCGTCAGCCGGCTCTGGGCTCCCGGCTCCGGGGGCGGCTGGCTCGAGTACCGGGGTCCGGGGCTCTGGGCGGGAACGGGGTCTGAGATGTAGGAGGGGAGTAGGCAACGCCAGGGGGTGGGGGGGGCACGGGCTGGAGGGGGGGGGTTGGGATTTGGAAGAATCCGGCCTGCCAAAGGGGGAGTGGACCAGGCTGCCCTGTGGAGGCCCGGGAAGCCTGGCCCCCCTCTGGGGCAGCTCCAGGGGCGAGCCCCTGGCCCAGAAGCCCGTGCTGGAGGCTTTAGCGCCCACATCCTGGTTCCGGTGGTGGTAGCACATCACCCCTGCTCCAGACAGGGGTCTGTTTTTCTTCTTGCTTGTTTTGGGTTGGGGGCGGGGGGAATGCAGGCAAGCAGTGTGACAGATACCCTCCAGGACTGGCAAAAGGGGCGCTGGGAAGGCAGAGAGGAGAGGGCCTGGGCTTGGGGAGGGCTCGGGAATGACCGGTAAAGAGGGAGGGGCGTGTGAGCGCGGGGTGGATCCACGAGGGAATGAATCGGTGAGTGTGTAAGCGAGTGAATGAGCGAGTGAGTAAGCTAGGGCCCAAGTCGTATTAGCAAACACTTATGCAGCACTCGCTGCCTGCCTGACGTTGTACAAAGCGCTTTACTTGTCTGAACTCAGTCTTCACCGGAACTTGATGATGTAGACAGTATTATTACTTCCGTTTCGTGGAGCAGGGACCCCCACCCCCACCCCAGGCACCCCAGGAGAAGTTAAGTCAGTCGCTCAAAGTCACACAGCTGGTATGCGACTGGGTTGGGACTTGAACCCACGCAGGCTGGCTCGAGTCTCTGGGTACTAAGTGGGTGCCTAGCCCCAGGGCTATACAGGAAGTTGGTAGCTGAGGGGTGGAAAGACGGATTTTGCGTCTGGACCTTGAGGCTTCAGGCTTCACGGCATTCATTCATTCATTCGTTCGTTCCAGGTGTCTGCTCGTTACTTGCTCACTCATCCACTCACTGAATGCTGGCCTTGGGAGAAGGAGGGGTGAGATTAGTAAGATTCTGTTCTGCCCTGGCGGAATTTGTCCGTCAGGGCTTGGCTTCAGTGCCACCGCTTCCAGGAAGCCTTCCCTAACTTCCTCTGCGGAGGGCTCACAGGCTCCTGGGCTTCCCTCAGTACTATCTGCTTCCTTCCCTAGCTGGGCGGTGCTTTTGTCTCTGAATTCTTGGCATGCCCCGGGTGCTCAATAAAGGCTCCATGAGCAAAATGTGGCCACTGAGCCTCCTCCTGGGGCCTCCCTGCTCTCTGCCGCCTCCTCTTGTCACTCCAGCCAGGAGGCTCCAGTGTCTGGGTAGAGCCCATGGGGTCCCTGTAACTCCCCAAGGCCTCCCCATCAACTGGCGGCCACTGTCAGCAGGGCTGGGACTCGCCTCTGCCCTGGGAGGGAGGGAACTGGGCCCGCCCTGGCTCAGCAACCCACAGCAGCCTCTTCCTCCGTTGGCTAAATGTTTGTTTTCAAATTCCTGAGGCCTGCGTCACCCCCACCCCTGTCCCTACTGGTCCCTGGCCGGCTGGGCTGCCGTTGCTTCCTTCCTTGCTTGACCAGGGTGGGGTGCTAGGCCAAGTCTCTCCTGCTGCCCGCCAGCTAGGGCCAGAGCCCTGAGTGGGCTGACATCGGTGAGATCAGAGACAGCGCCCTCCCCAGCCCCCCTGCGTAGACTCTTTTCTCTGCGGGGAACAGTGGTAAGGGATCTCAGCCATAGCCAGGACTGGTTATCTTCTGGGCGGGGTTGGCTGGGTTGGGGAAGCCCTGAGCTGGGCACTGCCACCACCCCCCCCCCCCCCCGCCCCCAGCAGGCCTGGTCCCGGCCTGGGAGCCCAGCAGAGGGCAGACCTAAGTCCAACTCACCACAGCAGGGCGAGTGGGTCTCAAACCGGAACTATTACCCGTGGGAATCACCCGGGACGCGGGCAAACACGCAGCCTCCTGGGCCCCGTCCTCTGAGCCTCCCCGGTGAGTCTGGCGCGGGAGGCCCACACGGCTGGATTTCAGCTGGCTTAGGCAAGCAAACTTGGCCTCTTCCGGCAGATCTAGCACTCAGCTGCCCTGCAACTGGCCTCCTAGAGCTCCGCTGTCCAGTTCCGGAGGCACCGGCCACAGGTGCCTATTTAAATTTAAATTAATTGAAATGAAATGAAAGCCGGTTCCTCAGGGGCATTAGCCGCATTTCAGGTGCCCAGCAGCCACTTGTGGCCGGTGGCCATCGCGCGGCCCAGAGCAGATGTGGAACGTTGCCATCCGGCCATCAGTCCGTCCGCAGAACGTTCCCTTGGACAGCACCGTTCTAGAATGTCAGCTCCGTGAAGGCAGAGATAACTGCTTTATTCCCGCTGTCCACAGGCTCCAGTTCGGTGCCTAGGACGTAGCTGGGGATCGATAGATACTTTTTCAATTAATTTTCAAGCCCCGCATCTGGCTCTCTGTTATCAGCACAGAGCCCACTTTGGATCCTCTGTCTGTCTGTCTCTCTCTCTCTCCCCCTCCTATGCTGTCTCTTTCAAAAATACGTAAACACTGGGGCGCCTGGGTGGTTAAGCAGCCAGCTTCAGGTCAGGTCGTGATCTCACAGCTCATGAGTTTGAACCCCGCATCGGGCTCTGTGCTGACAGCTCGGAGCCTGGAGCCTGCTTCGGACTCTGTGTCTCCCTCTGTCGCTGCCCCTCCCCGCCTCACATTCTGTCTCTCTCTTCTTCGAAAATAAATAAACATTAAAAATTATTTTAAATAAATAAACATTAAAAATATATATATGTAAAAAGAAAAAGAGCTTTCTCAACCTCCCAAACTCAGACTCTGGCCCCATGAAACCGTAACTCCTCATCAACAAACAGTTTTGAACAAATGAGCGGCCTTGGCCAAGTCACTTCCCCTGCTCTGGGCTTTAGCTGTGTCATCTACAAAATGGGTATCATACCAGTTTGTCAAAAGGATCAAACGAGATAAAGTGTGTGCTTAGCACAGGCCCTGGCACACAGTAAGTGCTCATCAAATATTAGCTGTTACTGTGTTATTACCCCATCGGGAAGGGGAAGTCGAGTGTCCCACACCTCCCTGCTTTCTGAACTCTGCATTCAAGTAAACAGAAACAGGGACCACTGTGGGTGTGAATCACATGGGTGTGTTTTGTCTCCAGGGTGTGAGCCACTATTGATCCTTTGTGTCCCCAGCCAGGCTGGTTACCCTGATGACCATGTTTGCGTTTCCCAGAGTTCTTTCACCAAAGGCCTCCCTTGCGATCCTGCAACAGCCCCGAGGTGGGGAGAGGTTAGAAGGGAACCTTATAGACGATGTCAGTGTGCAGATGGGAAGGCTGAGGCCCAAGGTTAACACCGGAAGTCGGTGGCAGAGTCAGGATTCCGAGCAGAAATCTTTCCAAACTACCCTCTGACTGGCACACGGGAGTCATTGGCTGAGTGGATGGATGGATGCTGTTGGGCTGATGAACCTTTCTTTTTAAAATTTTTTTGTTAATGTTTACTGATTTTTGAGAGAGAGAGGGAGAGCGCGCGCACGAGCAGGGGAGGGGCAGAGAGAGAAGGAGACACAGAATCAGAAGCGGGAGCCAGGCTCTGAGCTGTCAGCACAGAGCCTGTTGCGGGGCTCGAACTCACGGACCATAAGATCATGACCTAAGAAGAAGTCGGCCACTCAACCGACTAAGCCACCAAGCACCCCACAGGCTGATGAGTTTTTCGGTTGTTGTTTTTTTTTTTTTTTTTTTTTTTTACAGCTGAAGGGACAGGCTCAGGGAGGTTAAGTGAGGAGCTTGGTAAATATTTATGGAATTGATCACACGGTGCCAGAGGTTAGGGCGAGCTGGCCAGGCGCTCTGAACCCTGTAGTACCTTTAATCCCTGCCCCAAGGGACAGCCGGGACAGTCTTCTTGCCCAGGATGGGATGTTATTATGGTGGAGTAGAGAGAGAAGCTAGCTGTTGGCATCGCGAGAGAAGGAAGGAATTTCTTTGGCTTTGGCGTCAGCCTCAGATCTGTGACAGATCTGGAGACGAGGGTGCGGTCTTGCAAAGCTCGGCAACTTTCTAAGCTAGGGACCCTTCTAGAGACACTGTCTCTAAAAGCTGTGGCTGGCCTCCAGTCAGTGGTGAGCTGGTAAATGTTTCAGCACCGGCTGTCTGAAAGGAAGAAACAAAGCAAACCAGCAAACAAAAAAACCACAAAATCTTGGTTTGCGTCAGTTGCCAATTGCCGTGGTGTAAATACTTACACTTGCAGCTAAGTTCAAAGCGCCAATGAAATCGGGCTTGCAAAATCCATGAGCCTTTAACAGCCCCCTCTCTCTGAGCCAGTAGGAGCTAGGTCTGTGTAACTCAGGCAAGACTCTTCCTCACTCTGTGCCTCAGTTCCCTCATCTGTAAAGTGAGTCATTTCCATGTTCCAGCCCAGAAGTGAGGAGATCAGCAAGGCAAAGGGGACACCTTTGAGCCTCTGGCTGGCTCATGTTGGCGGGGACCCAGAGGGCAGAAAGGAGCATCAGCTGGGGGGACTGGCACCGCACCCCCTTCCCACCCGGGGCTCCTGGGCAGCCCGATCTTCCTCCCTGGCCCCAGGCTCAAGGAGTCCAGAGTGGCCCAGTGGAGGTGACCATGTAGCCCCCCCTGTCCCGCCCGGCCCTGCGGGCCACTTTCAGAAGTGGGCAGAGGGAGGGCAGAGCAGCCCAGTGGTGATGACAGAGTTTGCTCAAATCTGGAAAGACAGGCTTACCCGCCCCTGTCTGGCTAATCCCCCTCATGTACCCTGGCTTACCTCCTGGCACCATGGAGAGGGGAGAAATTCCCCTCTGCCACCCAGGCAGCTCCTCCTGTTCCTACCTGAGCTCTGGCAGGACGCTGGGCACCCAAAGGGGCACAACTTTGACGAGGGGGTGCCAGGTCACGGGGACGGTCCCACTCCGCATCTCTCCTCTTGCTTGTGGCATCGAAGGCATTTGCAGCCAGGGACTAGTGAGCCTGGAAGTTAAGGGGAGGTGGTCATGTTGAGAAGGGTCCGTTGAGAGGGAAGACTGCATTGCTGAACAGGTGTTCCAGAACTTTCTTTCCGTGAAAAGAGATGAGAACACAATAAAATATTAGGGCAAGACGATGCCTAGTGAAAACGAGCCTTCTGCTACAAAGACGGGGAAACTGAGGCCAGTGAGGGAAAAGGTCATGTCCACAGTCACACAAGGACTGAGAGGCTGAGCTGGAGCCCAGGCCCGGTCCCTGGATGTTCAGTCTCTCTTCTTTGCTACCCGGTGAGTGGCAGAGGGGCCAGAAGGTGGGGACCCAGTCACAGGCTGTCCTGGAGCGAAAGAGCGACCAGCCAAGGCCTGCCGTTTCCCAGGGGGTGCTGGTGACCGCTCCGGGGAGATCTGTCACCCCCTAGGAAGCAGACCCCCCCCCCCTTCTGGAACTCCTAGGGCCTGAGAAGTGCGGTGACTATGAGTCCGGGGTGGGTCGCTCCCCTTCCCGACTTGGGGGCGATGCTGCCCGCGAGCGGGGAGCTAGGCCTGCCCGACTCTGCTCCCATTTTCTCCCTGATGCCTTGGGCCAGTCACAGTCCCTCCTGGCACCAGCCTCTCTGGCTGCAAAATGGGAGGTTTGGACCAGATCACCGGTTGACAACTCAGCTGCAGAATTATTTTCAAATGCCTGGTACAGAAAATGGACACATGAAGGGGCAGGTCTGGGAGAAGCTGGCGCTTAGGAAGGAAAACAGGAGGGTCGAGGATTTGGATTCCCTGGAACGGACCCTCAGACCTCCCTGGGCAGAATTCCTGCATGGGACCACAGAACCCACGGGGAGCTTCATCCGCAGGGTGGGGTGGGATCCCAGGAGCCTGGGTCATACCCTGAGGGAGGAAGTCAGGTGCTAGTCCAGTCTCCCGGAAACCTGGAGAGAAAGAGATAGAGAGAGATAGAGACGTCAAGAGATAGAAAGACAAAGACAGAGAGATAGAGACAGAGACAGAGAAGTCAAGAGATAGAAAGACAAAGGGGGAGACAGGGCAAACCAACAAAAAAAAAAAAAAAAAAAAACAGAAAAGGAGGCACACAAAAAAAGAGAAATATTTGAGAATGAAATGGAGGGAGAAGGAGAGGGAGAGAGGGAGAGGGGGAGAAGGAGAGACACATGTTTCCACTCAAAGTTCTTGTTTAAAATAAAACCGAACCAACAATCTCAGCGGCTGACGGTTGGCCGGAGCCCAGGCCCCAGGCAGAGTGTGACCACGGGCCTCCTGGCCCCCTGCCTGGAACTCAAATAATGACTGCCTGGGGCCTGATCTCAGCCACCTCCGACAGAGCCTTGTCCCCAGACAGTGGTTCAGGCCTGAGGGTCCCAGGAGAGGCCCCAGAGCCGGAAGAGCCCCCAAGGCCTCTCTCAGATACCACCGAGGGGGATGCCTCTGCCAGAGAGTTTTGGCCATTCCAGGCGGGGAGCAACCAGCCACCAGGAGGCCTGGGGCTGAGGGCCAGAGGGAAGCCTGAGAGGGAACAAGCTCAGATTTTAACCTGGGGCCCGGTCAGCAGGGGTCCAGCACCACCCAGATGCTCAGGGTCCCTCCACCCCTCCTCTCAGTGCCTGTGGCCCCAGGCCCAGGGCACTAGGCTGGGAGTGAGCCATGTGCCATGGGCATTCTGGAGGGCCTTCTGGAAGGAAGAGTAGGCAGGTGGGTGAGTCTAGGGCCTTGTCTCCCAGTACACCTGGCCAGGCTTGCCCAGAGCCCCCTGTCTCTCTCTCTCTCTCTCTCTCTCTCTCTCTCTCTCTCTCTCTCTCACATACACACACACACACACACACACACACACGTATATTATGCACTCAGAGCCAAGACTTGATCTGGCCTAAACCCCATGTACCTGGGCAAGAATAAAAGTACTTTAATAGCAGCTTGTATTTGTAGGGCACCTGCTGGGCCCTGGGCCCTTCCAAGCCCTGAAGGCATCGTCTTAGTGAATCCTCAGGCCCCACAAGGCCTGGAGCCATTATAATGCTCTCTTTACAGATCGTGAAACTCAGGCTCAGGGGAGTTAATACACTTACCCAAGCGTCACCAGTAAGACGCGGGATTTGAACCGAGGTTTGCTCACCTATGCAGTCCCATGCCCTGAGGTAGGAGGAACTTCTGGGGTGTGGGGCCAATCCCCCCGCATCCCAGGGCCCGCAGAGGGGGCACAGTCCACACCCTCAGGCCCAGACTCCTGTCCCTTCCGGAGCTGAGAGAGGCAGGTCTGAGAACAGCTGATCCCCTGGGTTTTGTTCTTGGCACAAAGGAGTCCGGATCCAGGCTTAGTGGTGAATGGCGAGGGGCCCGAGGGGCCCGCAGCCCCCTCCCGCGGGCCGGCCTGGCAGGCTCTGCGCCTGCCGCTTCCCCAGAGCCCCTGAGCCCTCAGCTTCCTATTCAGAACCCCGGCTCAGCCCCAACAGGAGTATCAAAGGCCGGCAGATCTAGGGGGATTACAGGAGGCAGTGGGAGGCTGGGGGAGCTGGGCTGGAGGCAGCCCCAGGGGCTCCCTACTATGTGTCGGGCACTTCCTGGTCTTGGGTACTCCTCACGGCCACAGGCAATGTGGGTGACGACGGGAAAAGGAAGGCTAGAGAAGGGAAGGGACTGGTCCAAGGTCACACAGCAAGGCCGAGGCAGAACCAGGGTGTGAATCCAGGTAACCTGGCTCCCAGTCAGGGCTTTCTTCATGAAACAAGGCTCCTCTGTGCCCAAGACACCCCTGTCCCGTGGCCTCTTCCAAAGACAGAGAAAGGGACAACGGCAGACAGAGAGGACAACGAGACCCTGGCTGGCAGGGGCAGACACAGGAGAGAGAGGGTGTCCTGTGGGAAGCCCCTTCCCCTGACCACCCGAGGGGGGCACTGGGGGCCCTGGGCCAGTGAGAGCAGTGGGGTCTGGGGACTCAGACTTGCCCAGGAGAGAAGGGAATGGGGGTCTCGCTAGTGAGGGCTCTGGGTGGGAGTAGAGGGTTAGGGGGAACAGTACGCTGGGCCGTTGGTCCCCAGAGTGTGGCCCTACTGTGTGGCCTCAGGGAGGAACAAATCCCTTTCTGGGCCTCAGTCTCTCTCTAGGCCCCCAGACTCAGAAGACCTCCCTCGTTCTGTCATGGGGACGCAGGCTTGGTAACTGAGGGTCTTTTCCCTGAATCTTTGCAGTGGGGCTGGCTGGTGCTAAGCTCTGGACCGGCATTCTTTCCACCAGTCCCCCTGGCAATGCCATCAGGAGGCTGCCGCTATGTCTCCCCCACCTGACAGATGAGGAAACTGAGGCTCAGAGAGGCCTTGTCCAAGGTCATCCGGCTTGTAAAGATTTCAGAGCCTCGCGACCTTACTCCCACCCTCTCTCCTCAGGATGCCGGGCCCTGGCTGTGGGCTGGGCCCCCAGCGTGCGGTCCCCTCCCTCCTGGTGCCAAGGTGGCAGGGGAAGGTGCCCACCTGCCTCCCCACCCCAGCTGCAGGCGTGGAGCCACGGCACCCCCGGGGAATGCCGCTGCATTCCTGTGGTGGGGGTGTGGCCGCCCCGGGCGCTGTTTGCCCCGGGCTGGTGCCCGTTGCTAAGCAAGCCCCAGCTCCAGGCGCTGAGTCAGCAGGCCCGGCAGCCCTGTCCCTCCCAGCGAATCACCAGCACGGTGGTGGCTGGAGGGGAGGAGGAAGTTCTACTTCCCTTTGGAGGAGGAGGGGCGGCCTTAGGGTTCACATCTGGGGACACCGGCTAGACATAGTGGGGGGAGTCGGGGTGGAGGTCTGAGGTGTGCCTGGGGGAGGTAAGACACGCCCTTCGAGAAAGTTGGGGAAGTGGGGCTCGGGGCCCCAGTGGGGGTGGGAGGGACTTTAGACTAGAAGGGAGGCAGCGGTGCCGGCCGGCTGCTTCATTCAGGTCCTTATCTCGTATAATAAAAGTGATTCACTATCGATATCCTCCACTGTTCAGATGGGGAAACTGAGGTGCGGCCAGGTCTTTAGTGAATAAAGGGCTCCGACAGGCCTGTGAACCAGACCTGTGCTCAGCACGCCAGGGGCGGGGAGAGACCCTCCAGGCCTGGCTGTATGAGCCTGGGCTAGGCTTTCCCCCTGGGCCTCAGTTTCCCTTCTCTGCTGGCATCAGCCCAGGGTCTCTCCGAGCCCTGAGAAGGAAGAGAAAGTGGAAGGTCCTACAACCTCCTCCTAGATTAGGGATAAGTCACTTCCCCTAGCGGGTCTCACCCTCCGGGCCAGACTTTGATCTGGCGCCTGCCTTCAGATTTCTTTATCTTTATGAGCAGTGCCCCTGGGCACCACCCCACTCGGTCATCTGGTGCAGAAAGGGACAGGTGGAGGGACTGGCACCAGGAGGGGCCCAGGACTCAGAGGGGTCCGGATGCTAACCTCTGCTCCCCTGGGACTTCCTGGTGGGTGGTGGGCACTGGGTGCCAGGATGGGGGAGACAGGGTGGGGCAGGGTGGAGTGTGGGGGTCAGAAAGCTGGGAGTTTCAATGTCTGGTTTTGGTGGTTTTTGATAAGAGAAGGACTGGGAGGTGACAGGGCTGGGGAAAAATGTCCCACCCCCAGCCTGCCTGGCAGCTTTGTCCCACTGTCCTGGAGCCTCTGTCAGTCTTGGGGGGAGGCGACTGGAACAGAAGACAATGGTTTTGGGGGGTTGGGGCTGAAAGGGGCAGTGTCTGTGATACTTCCTTGGAGAGGAGCACCCCCCATCCAGGCCGATGGGGGAAGGCTCTGCCTCTGTCCTGGGACTCTCTCTACTCGGATCAGAGGCATCCACTCTATACCTGGAAAAGCCCCCCAGTCTGCTGGAGGAGTTCCTGCCCTTTCCCCTGGGGGGTTCACAGTCTGAGGACAGAGGCAGGCAGGGCTGCTAACTTGCAGGACTGTTGAGAGTCCAGCTCCTGTACCTGCTGGGCCTCATCAGGCCAATCTGAAGGTGAGGAAGGCAAGGCAGGGCCCAGAGACACATACCTTCACCCCCACAGGGATCAGCCTAGGGTCAGGGCCTGGCTGGGGAGGGGGGGGGGGGGTCTCTGTCAAACTGGCCCCAAGGCACGTTTTCAGGCTGTGACATGAGGTGAATCCCGTACACAAAACAATTATTACTGCTTGCTCCTCTGGGCCTGGCGAGACAGGGAGGCTCTATTACAGGGTTGGAACAGCAGGTAGCCCTCCCACCCCACCCCACGCTGCCTGCCCCCCACATACGCCCAGGCACAGACACACACACACCTGCACACACATGCAGACACACAGTTTAGTTGTAGGAGCAAGTCCCCCTCCCCCCCCCCCCCAAGCCTTGGTTTCCAGGGCTGTTCTGGGGATCCTAATAGCCAGCATTCCTGGATATGCAGTATCTGCAGAAGCCAGCACCTCCCTCCCCCACCCCATGCCCTTGCACTGGGACAGGATAGACAGACACGGGCACACACGCATTCCTACACACTCACCTGGGCACTTACCTATGCCCACGCAGCCCTGCTCAGAACCCCCCACGCCCTCTCATGCAGTGTGCCCACACATCCCATCTGGAAGATCACACCGCGGCTCGTACACGCGGATATGAACTTGGGGGCCAGGGCAGGGTTCCCAGGACCCCAGAGAGAGCTCTCACTATCCACCATCAACAGCATTCCGTTTCTAGGGCGGACCCCAAGTCAGCCCAGCCCCAGGCGAGGTCCGCAGGCCCTTTCCCTGGCACCCAGGGAAATGCCAATTTGGCAGCGGGGACCTAAGTGCCCGAGACATCCGCTGGGACAAACTGTGCACGTCCGTCTACAGACCTTCAAAGCCGCGGTGTTCCGCTCAGCCCAACCCCAAGCAAGTCTGTGGTCTCCCTCCTGCCCTTGTCAGTTGGCAAGTCCCAGGTGCAACCTTCCCCTTCCACAGACGGGGAAACTGAGACCAGAAGGAGGACGGAGTTTTCTAGTTGTGAGACCTTAGGCAGACGTCTGCCAGCCTCAGTTTTCTCGTCTGCCTCCCCTCCAGGGTCGGTGTGAGGACAAACGATGAGGAATGAGAAGCGGTAGCCCGGTGCCTGGCGCCGAGATAAAGCTCGCTAACGCCCACTGTGATTATTATTAATTATTACTGTTATGAGGCCGCCAGGTCAGGTGTAGTGGCTGAAGGCTTTCTGGAGGAGGCGACTTTTAAGGGCGGGGTGATGGGGAGGAGGAACCAGCAAACTGTCGGCAAGACGGCGCACGGGAGCGCCGGTCGCCCACCGCGCGCCCCCAGAAGCCCCGGTCCCCCGCCGCCGTCCCCGGGGCCGCCTCTGTCTCCATGGCGACGGGGGCTGCCCCTCCCCGGGCTCGACCCCGTTTAGGAGGCGCAGGGGCGGTTTCTCGCAGCGGGGAAGGGGCTGGGCCCTCCCCCCCGGCCCCCCCCCCCCCCCCCCCGGCCGTAAAGTGCTCGCGGCGACCCTCCAAGGAGGACACCTGCGGGGCGGAAGCGGGGGCGGGCGGGGCGCGAGACGGCGGCCGCCCCCTTCCCCCCACCCCCAGGCGCCCCCCGCCGCGGGCCTGCGGGTCGGCGGGCCCCGTTCCGGGCAGGTGGGAAGCCCGCGCGGCAGAGACCCGAGCCCCCGCCCCCTCCCGCCCGCCTGTCCCGCGCGCCGGCGCCTCTGCCCGCCCCCAATTCCCCACCCCCCCACCCCCCCACCCCCCCACCCCTCCACCCAGCGCCTCTCCCTGGCCACGTGGCCAGCTCCCGCGGGCCTTCTCCGCGCTCTCCCGCCGGCTGGGCCCCGCTCTGCGCGTCTCCGAGTTCGTCCCTCAGTAGCGGCGACAGCGGTGGGGGGCGGGGGGGGGGGGTGGCTGTAGGGCGGTGGACGGCCCAGGGACTTGCCGGGCGCGGGGGTGGCGGGGGGCTGGGCCCCTCACCTTGGGGCCCAGGTCAGGCCCCTCCTGCTCAGCGATCGGGAGAAGGATAGAGGCCGGGTACTTCTTTCAAATTAGGTACTTATTTCTGAATAGCTCACTGATGCCTAAGGGGCCGACTTCACACAATACACAGGAAGGACCCACAGTCACACAGCCGCCCCTTCGCGCCCCCGGCCCCCAGCAAGGTTCCCAGTTCCTCTGCTCACTCTCTCACACACACTGGCAGGAGCACAGGCTCCTCAAGGCAGGGCTGTGTCCAGGTCTCTGGGCCCCTCAGGATTCAGCACAAATGCGTGTCCCAGGTCACAGAGGTGGCGACACAAGTGAGCACGTGTGTCCAGATGCACGCACACCCCCTACGCAGGGCTGGCTGAGGGGCACCTCAGCGGCCCCAGCCAGGGAATATGTGACCGGTGGCAAGCGTGGACGAGTGGCTGTGGCGTGATGGATGGGATGGCAGACAGATGGATGGATGGGCTGATGGACAGACGGACAGACAGGCAGCAGCTGCCGAGAGGTGACTACCTGGCTGGACAAGACTGTCTGGGAAGTGATGGATGGGGCCGGGCCCATGGGGAAAAGAAGGATGGATAGATGGACAGACTGACAGATGAGGGAGACAGATGAGGGGGTGGAGGAAGGCTGGGTGAGGCAGGGGGTGAGTGATGAGAGACCCTGCTGAGAGAGGGGACAGGGTCTTGCTGGGGAGGTTGTGACAGAGATGAGGCACAGGACGGGGTTACTGCCGGGCTGGCTATAGACGGCAGGACAGACAGATGGACTCGTGGATGGGTGGGTGGGTAGATGGGGAGGGGAGTCAGGAAGGAGTGACCAGGGCCTCACCGGGACTGGTTGATGGAAATGGATAGACAGATGGAGGGAGACAGGATAGGGAGGAGGGGCAGGGGTGCCGTGGGATAGGAGCCTCTGTCTGCCCTGCAGTGATCCCTACAGAGACCTGTGTGCCTGGACAGGCGTGTGCGTGCGTGCGTGTGTGTGTGTTCGCACACCTAGACACACAAATGAGTCTGGTGCTGAGGCTGTGGTTGTGTTCACAGCACTTCCTAGTGTGTGTGTAGACTGTGAGGGCTCAGACCTGATGCTGGGCGTGGGAATAAGGGCCTGCAGTGTGGGGTTCCTCCCTTCCCTTTGGGGCTGGATGGGATCCTGGGGGGGTTATCCCCCGGGAGCACGGCCAGAAGGGGACCAGAGGCAGGTTTCTCAGTGAATTGGGCCTTGTGCTGTCATCCGTGCCTTCAGGAGGGGGAAGGGGCTGGGGTCAGACTTGGAGGTTCTCAGAAAACAAGCAGAACAGCTCCCCTGCCCTCCCTCCCTTCCTCCTCAGAGCCTACACCAGGCCAGCTGCCAAACTGTCAGGATGCGGGAAGGGGGGTGGCGGCACCTGGCAGGTACTGTGCCAGCCCCGGCCCCCAAATATGGTGTCAGTGATAAAAATAATCACAGCTGACATTTACGGAGGACTTGCCATATGCCAGGCACCGTGCCAAGAGTTTTTCACACTTTCATGGCTCCCCTGACAAGGTGGGTATTACAATATTTTTATCCCCACTTGACCAAGGAGAAAACAGAAGCTCCGAGAGGTGAGGCTTCTCATCCAGGGCTCACGATAAGTGTGACCGTGGGAAGCCAGACGCGTGCCCTCAGCTCCTCACCACCCACGGCACAGAGGACCCTGGTTGTCAGGCTGGATCATCACAACTCACAACAGGGAGGAGACCAGGGTGGAGAAAAGACCAGAGTGATCTCCAAAGGCCATGCTTAGCTGAGTAGCGCTGGGGCCATGGGGCATGTGGGAATCTGGGGGGGAATCCGGGACTCAGAGAAGGCCCCCACCTTCTGCAGCAGTGGGAATCCGCCCCCCTCCCACTAGTCCTGTTGGCCCCTTGACTCCCGGATTCATCCTGGGCCTCTGGCTGTGGCTGAGCCCTGTGGCGTGTGGTAGCTTGTGCCCCCCTTGACACACCTCTGAGAGGAGGGGCCGCTGCTCTCCCCATGGTGCACCTGTACCAGTGAGGAATAGTCAGGGAAAGAGAGAAGTAAATGGCCCAGATCACACTGAGGGAGTTCTCTTACCACTGTGGTAGCAAGTATAAATATTAATAAAGGGGGGGGGGCTCATTTGAAATGGAATTGGCAGGGTGCCTGGGTGACTCAGGCGTCTGACTCTTGATTTCGGCTCAGGTCATGATCTCAGGGTCGCAAGATCAAGCCCCGCGTCAGGCTCTGCCCTGAGCATGCAGCCTGCTTGAGGTTCTCTCTCCCTCTGCCCCTCCCCTGCTCACACACGCACTGTCTCTCCTTCTCTCTCTCTCTTTCTAATTATTAAAAATAAAATAAAATAAATTTAAAAAAAATAAAAATAAAATGGAGCCGGGAAGCCCAAAGGGGGAGCCTTTGTGCACTATGACTCTACCTCCCCATGGCAGCCACAGACCCGGACAGGAAGAGATACGCCTTGCAAATGGGCACCACTTCACGCTCCAGCAAGAGGGAAGATTTCCTTTCCTGCTCAGCAACTCAGCCAATGAGAAGCCGTCACCACCCTGAACCCTTGATTTCCTCCAGTGGATTTTGTTCAGGACAACCTCTCCCAACTTCCTCCTTTTTCTCGACAAAGTAACATTCCTCTCCTTTGCTTGTTAAGCTTGCCTCTGGCTTGCTTTTCCTGAATTGCGATTCTTTACTATTCCTGAATAAACCCATTTTGCTGGTGAGATAACTGGCTGTTTTATTTTTAAGATTGACAGAAGCCACCACGTGTTTTGCCCATTTGCTCAACAAAGTTCAAAGTTGGGGGGTGGTGAGCCATGAACAAAACAGGCAGCAACCTGGGGGTCCTTACACGGATCTTGCATGCTAATGGGGCAGACAACAGACAATATGTAGAGTGTGGGGCGGGAAAGTGCCATAGAGAAAAATGCAGCAAAGAAAGGAGATAGGGAGTCTAGGTATGGCTTAGGGTGTTGCCATTTTACTAGAATGGTCAGGCAATTGACCACAATGAGCTGAACTTCAAGCAGCCCCCAAGGAGGTGAGGGAGGGAGGGTGGGTGGGAGGGAGAGTGCCAGGCAGAGGGAAGGTAAGTGCAAAGGCCCTGAGGCAGGCCTGCCATTCTCCATCTTTCAAATTCTCTTGTTGCAAAGGTTGATGAGGCACCTTCCACCCCATCTGACAGCCTTTGGAGGCAGAAGGCCTGGGTTCTAGTCTTCATGCTGTCTCTGGGACCTCCAGCAAGATCCTTCCCCTATGTGGGCCTCAATTTTGTAAAATACAGAGGTTGGACTTTATCTGCCAAGATTCCCTTTCATAGGACATGCTGTGACTAGTTACGCATGGTCCAGGGCTTCTGTGTGTGTGTGTGCGTGTGTGTGTGTGTGTGCGTGTGCGTGTGTGTGTGTGTTGGGGTGGGGGGACAGCAAAGCAAGGGCTTTGGAAGATACTTCTGCCCCTTTAGGCTCCTGACCCTGAGCAAGTGACTCAGACTTTTCTGAACCCCAAAGTTCTCATCTGTAAAATGGGAGTAGCATCCCTGCTTCTCTAGGGAGTGTTTGTGTGCATGAGGTGAGGCTGTGCTGCAAAGTTTAAGTCAGACCCTGGCTCATCACTGGGACTCCACAAGTGAGCCCTGCTTTTACTTTGATGTTTAAGACACCTGGTTAAAAACTGGCACTCAGAGAAGGGAGAAATACCAGAGGTCGGGGGTGGTCAGGGAAGGCTTCCTCCAGTGGAGCATCTAGGCTGAGTTTGTTTGGAAGGGGAGAAGGAGGATGTGGCCACAGAGGGAAGGGAAAGGCAAGAAAATGAGGGGTGACAACCGGAAGCCAGAGTTGGGAGGGAGGGGCTCTGAATCCAGGCAGGAGGTGGCCCCAAGACACACGGGGAGCCCCCTGCCCTCCCGCTGCTGGCCGCCTCCAGGCTGAGGCCCCGCCCCCCCCGAAGCTCCGCCCCGTATCCAGGCCCTGGGGAGGATTTGCCAGGAACCCACTTCAAAGGGTCCCAGGAAGCTTGAGCAAGCCCCAAAGGAAGCGGCACAGCCTCTAACCCAGCTCTGGGAGTGGGGGAAGCCCCGCAATTATGTGGAGGGTTAGGAGGGGGGAGCTTCCTCCCACGCTGTCGGCCTCCACTCCAAATTTAAGTACCCCTCTCCCAACCTCAACCCGCCTCATCGGGGCAGGGGAGCTCAGCAAAACTTCTGCTCAGGTAAGTTCACCCCAAAAACCTCACCTGAAAAGCTGAACGTGGAGTCCACCTGTGGCTGCAATCGGGGAGTGTGTTATTTCGGGGGTGGGTGGGCGATGTGTGTGCAACCCACAAGCATTTACTGACCGCCTACTGCATCCCGGGCTCCACTGGGCATGACAAGGTGGAATAAACCGGCCTCTGTC
Source organism: Panthera onca (assembly GCF_046562875.1). NCBI lineage: Eukaryota > Metazoa > Chordata > Mammalia > Carnivora > Felidae > Panthera > Panthera onca. The sequence goes on from NC_138346.1 coordinate 209,739,477, forward strand.
CCTCAAGGAGCTCCCTGCCTGAAGGGGAGGGCAGGTGAGGAAGTAATTATAACAGTGTGAGAGCTGAGGTTTGTTCCAGGGTGAAACAATTTGGCCTGGGGGAGCCCAGCGGCTTTTCAGAAGTAACTTTTGATTGGGAAGGTAACAGCTAAGATTCAGTGCACGCCCACTGTGTGCCAGATACTGTGCTAAGAGCTTTACAGACGTATTCTCAACTAATCCCGCCACAGTACCAGAGGGAGGAAGCCATTAGTATTGTGCCCATTTTACAGATAAGGCAGCTGAGGGTATAAGGCTTGGCTAAGGCCAGGCGGTCGGTTAAGCGGCAGAATCCAGGTCATTCGGTTATTTGCCCAAATCTGTCTCAGCGCCTGTAGACCAGGCATTCCCCTGCACTTGGGGCTCCAGTGTTCCTTCTCCTGAGTTGCTCCAAAGTAAGTCTTAAAGAAGGAGTAGGGATCCTGGAGGTAGAAAGAGCACCAGGAACACAGCGGGTGGAGTGGGGGTAGGGGTACAGCTTGGACAAAGGCACGCAGGCTTGAAAACACATGGTGTATTCAGGAAAGAGCAGGGAGACCGGGCTCTGCGGTGAGTTGGACACACTTAATTTTTTCGTTCTACCTCTGCCGTGTCCTAGCTGTGTCACTTTAGACAAGTCAGTTCTCTCTGAGCCTCAGTCTTCACCTGCAAAACTGGCCACGATATTACCTTTTCCTTCCAGGGCTGCTGGGAGGATTAATGAGTTCTCCTGGGTGCAGGTGGCTTGGCACATAGTAGGCCCTCAAGAAATATGAATCAAAACAAATGGAGGGAACTGATTTAGAATGTCACCATCGGGGCACCCGGCTGGCTCAGTCGGTGGAGCATGCGACTCTTGATCTCAGGGTTGTGAGTTCAAGCCCCACCTTGGGTATAGAGCTCAGTTAAAAATAAGATATTAAAAAAAAAAAAAAGTGAATGTCATCATCACATGTGAGCATCTATTGAGTGATTCCTGGTGCAGAGCACTGTTCTAGCTGGTTCCAGGAGGGCAAAGGGCAGCAGTCTCCTTCCTTGCCTTGGAGAGCTTACAGTCAGGTTGGGGAGATGCTTACAGTCTGGTTGGGGAGACGGTTCTGAGTCTGAGAAAGACAAGAGAGGGTTCAACTGGCTGAGGCCAGGGTCCGGGGCGGGGGGGGGGGGTGACTGGGTATGGGGGCGCCAGGGGCTGAAGGGAAGGCCGTCCGTCATCAGACGGGCCTTGGAGATGCCTGCAGCAGAGAGCAGGTACATCACTCCAGGCCAGGGAACAGCTCTGGGGGTTCTGTGGAGTTTAGTGCTTCCAGAAGCAGGGGCTGAGGGAGGTACCTGTGAGGGTGTGTGGATCCAGACTGCCTGGGCTAGAATGCCAGCTCCAACTTTTAAAGTTTGTTCCTCTGCAAAATGCGGACAGTAACAGTGCCTACCTTGTGGGGCTATAACGAAAACTAAGGGGGTCAGTGTAGATCAAGTACCTAGAACTGGGCCTGGCACTTAAGCATTTTATTAAAAAAATTTTTAAATATTTTTTATGTTTTAAAAATGTTTATTTTTGCGAGACAGAGAGAGAGAGCATGCACACGCAAGCAGGGGAGAGGCGCAGAAGGAGAGAGAGAGAGAATCCCAAGCAGCCTCCGTGCTGTCAGTGGAGAGACCGATGCAGGACTCGATCCCACGACCCTGGGATCATGATCTGAGTTGAAACCAAGAGTCAGGAGCTCAAGCCACCCAGGAGTCCCTAAGCACTTGAGAAGAAGTGTGGGCTACAGTGATTTTTTTCTCCTGCTGCTCTCAGGCACAGATCAAAGGTGGGTGGGTGAAGCTATTGTCTTGTGTTTCTCTTTCTCGTCAGCTTGTCCCCAGCCTACAGCCAAGTCCTAGCAAAGGTGGACACCTGAGCAGGCTGGTGGGCTTGAGGTGGGGATGGCAGGTGAGGCCCGCTCAGCCACCCACAGACACACTCAGGCTCAACCTGCCTGTACCCGAAGCCTTGCCTGCTGCAGTGGCACTCAGGCCCGCGGGCTTTTTGGGGCCTTTATGGGGTAATTCTATCTCCATTAGGGCTTATTATGTCACAATAAATACCACTTTTCAGCACAGCTTTGTAAGACCTTTGTAAGACTCACCAAAGGACTTTTCCTTCTCAGCATCCAGTCACGCTGAGCGGGAAGGACTCCGGGAAGGGCGTGTCACCAGGTGAGTGACTAAAAACCAAGAAGCTTCTCCCACCCCCACCCTCCTGCCAGCGCCCTCACCACCCCTTCCCACAGGCCTCTGTGGGAGCGACACCTGTCCCTGCACTCTCAGTCACCAGCCGGGCCCATACCTCCAGGCACGCAGCCCACAGCCAGCAGGGGCTGCCCTCACCCCTGACACGTGGGGCCACCCGCGTGGGGCCACGCAGGGAAACCTACACATGCCACATAAAGGACCCGCCAACACGACGTAAAGAGACTTCCAGGCACCACACAACCTGCCAATGCCTTCGTTCGCTCATCAGTCCATTCACGGGCAGAGGTTTGCTGAACCCCCGCTATGGGTCAGGTATAAAGACAAATGTCCCCGCACTCTCGGAGCGTACCTTCTAGTGTCGCGTCCAACATACGGAGCCTGCACGGCATGTGACATACCTGTACAGGGAGGGTCTTACATTCAACACACATGAAATCTTACATCCACCACAGCCCAGAGCTGCCAAACGCAACTCGCGAAAGGCTTCTCCCTACGTTTACTGCACACACACGCGCACACACACACACTTTCTCTCCATGTGCCATGGAGGCCCCACAGGCCCCGCCCAGCACACGCACTGCTTCCTCTGGCCGCACTGCATAGACCCATAGCAACAGCTGGGATTTCACAAGCGTGTTCTGTACCCACGATCTATGCGGTTTACACCCACGTCCTTACTCGATCTCAATAACCCTCTGAAGGAGGTTCGTACATCTTCCCGAGGAGCAGACTGAGGCTCGGAGAAAGGAAATCTCCAGAAACCCCTGGGCTGACTCCACGGCCGGTGTTCTCGACCCTTGCCAAGGAGAGCACACTCACACTCACACACTCGCACGCTCCTCTTACATCCACCCGTGCTTGCATGCTCACACCCCCCCAGCACGTCCACACGCACTCGCGCACACCCTGACACAGCCACGTGCACGCACTCATGCACACCCACACATCCGCACATACTCTCATGCACGCTTGCACGCTCACAGACTCTCAGAACACCAAGACTCTCCTCCTATCATCTTGGTCAAAGGCTTTAATTACGCTACTCCAACACCTGTAATTAACCCTCCTCCTTCTCCAGAGGAGGTGTCTGGACCCGCTTCCCAAGGGCAGGCACCAAGGCCGAGAGGCCAAGATGTCCACATCTGGCAGGGAGGACCCGGGTACCCGAGTAGCCCAGCATGGCCTTTGGGCAGACAGGCCCAGGGGAGTCAAAGAGAGTCCAGAGTGGGGTCAAAGAGAAGGAGGTGGGCAGAGGGGTCTGGAGCCCCTCAGGGAATCATGCCCGCTACCGGTGCTCCTCCCCAACTGGCCAAATGGCGATTGGGCAAGAGGCAGCCGTGGGTGGCCCGGCAGGCGGGTCAGAGGACATTTCCCGTTTGTTTCACTAAGGCCAGCCGCTTTAGTCAGAAGCGGAGATGAGCTCACATCTGAGGAGCCTCTGGGTTCCCTGAAGGGGCAGGTGGGAGGCAGGTGCCCTCCAAAGTGTTGAAACAGACCAACTGATTCAGCCACGCCAGGGTTGGGGGATGGGGCGCTCCACAGAGCAGCCTCTTGCCTGCCTGTCCCCTGCATGGGGAGGGACTACGGAGATTCAAATCCTGGCTCTACCACCTTGGAGCTGTGAGACCTTTGGGCGTGTGTGTAAAGCTCTTGGAGCCTCAGTGTCCTCTTCTGTAAAATGGGGTTAATGATACCTACCTCCCAGATGAGAGTTACACGAGATAATGCATGTCTGACTCGTGCCTAGAGGTGGTTGCTCTTACATTAGGGTATTCTTAAAGGCCCCTGAGCAGAGATGCTCTCCTCGACCTCCTTCGAGAGGTCCCAGGAAGAGGGGCATCCAGGTCGACTTCCGAGCTCCCCTCAGAGGCATGCTGCTGAGGAGACAACTGCTTCTTGGCCCCGCTAGCCCATTTGTGCCCCATCGGAAGGGCAAAGAGTGAGAATGCGCGTGCTTTAGGGCCAGCCGTCCCCACGTCTGGGGTCTGGGCCGAGGATCCCGGCCCGGATCTGCAACTTGGGAGGGCCTGGGCGGGAGGAGGGGGGTGGGGGGAGGAGGGCTTCAGGGAGGCCAGAGGGCCCCAAGGTCCTCCCCAAACCCCTTGGGTCTCCCCCCCCCTTCTTCCCCGGTGCCAGCCCGGCCCCTTTAAAGACATTCCTGAGGGCGTGGCTTCGGTGACGTCACGCGGGGCATGAATGAACAGGAGCCGGTTCTCACCCAACTTCCATTAAGGACTGGGGCTGGAGGCGAGAAGTTGCGCGCGGGCCGCGGGAGCGAGCAGACGGCGAGGCGGGCGTGCGGGCGTGCGGGAGCCGGGCGCGGAGGACCGGGCCGGGGGCGAGGAGGCGGCATGGAGCGTCTGGCGCCCCGTGCCTGCCTGGCCCTGCTGTGGGCTTGTGTGCTGGCCGCGGCCGCCGCGGCGCAGGGCAAAGAAGGTGAGTGTGCGCGCGGGGCCGCCCGGGTCCGCAGCTGCCCGGGCGGCCCGACCCCGGGAGCCCGAGCCTCCCGGAGCCCCGCGGGGCGACGCGCGCAACTTTGGAAACCGACCTGGCGCCTCCCGGCCCCGGGTGCCGGGGTCGGGAGGGCGCGCGCTGCCTTCGCGACGAATCTGGGACCCCAGCCCGGGTTACCGGGCTTCCGGGGACTGTGGGGTTGCGGCCGGGCGCGCGGGGCTCCGAGGCCGCCGAGAAGGGGCCGCGGTGCGGGCCACGCGGTCGCAGCCCGGGCGGCGCCTTCAGGAACGCGTCCCGACGGGGGCGCGAGGGTCCCCTTGGAGAATGGGGTGTCTGAGAGGGTTTCCGCGGGCTCAGTCTCTTGGTGACCTGTCCTCACTCACCCGCTGGGTCCGATTTTGCCGAGAAGCATTCCTGTGGAGGCCCCTCGTTTTGGGGAGGGGGCTCTTTGGCCGGCTAGGAGCCCCCTGCGGAAGCCCCTGCTCCCTGAGGGCTTCTCCACGCCCCCTTTTGCCTCCAGGCGGGCAGGAGAGTGCAGGGGGAGTTTCGGGCCAACCTGCCCACGCAGAACCACCCTGTCTTCCCAACCGGCATTCCCAGGCTCGGGGGTCAGGTTCGGGGCCACGAGTGCGGACAGGAAGTCCCAAAGTCAAGCGTTCTGAGCTAGGGGTGACTCAGAACGAGGAAATGCGGCAGGTGGGGGCGCGGTCTCTCGAGGTGTGGAGCCGTCACCCCAGGGCCACCGGGGAGTCCGGGCATCCGGGGGTGGGGGACTGAATCACCCACCCCCGCCCCAGCGCTCCCTGAGCGGCGCCGGGTGAGGGGCCCGCAGACTTTGCCCTGGGCGGGGCAGGTGTGTGGATGGGGGCGTTGCCCCTCAGCTAGGGTCGCAGAGAGGATGGGGACTCCCGTCCTTGGCCCAGGACCTTCCTGTCCACCCAGCCGAGGCCGGCTTCGGTTTTCAACAGTGAGAACACGTTTTTCCCCCGTCGGCCTGGGCAGAGCGAGGCTTCCGCAGGCTCCAGCAGGGGGAAGTGTAGAGGAAACCCCAGGCCTCTGAGAAGGTTCCTTGAGCCTTGCTTTCTTTTTCTGTCTCCCAGACTGGGGTTGGAGGCTTTGCTTTTCCAAGTTGGGAGGAAAAGAGGCCAGAGCTGGAGCTGGTGGAGGTGGAGTGGGGCAGGGGGTGCATCCTGTCCCAGTTCTTGGATGGGTCCCGGGCTCCTGGTCCCAACTTGCAGGAGTGGGTGGCAGGGATTTCTGTGATCCCCAATACTCACCACCCCACCATCACCCTCCAGCTTTTGGTCCTCCCCCTTCTTGGGGAACTGTGCTTGGAGAGAAGGGGAGAGACAGCTGGAATCCCTATAGGCTTTTCTGGAAGGCTGTCCTGGGGGTGAGGGGATTAGGCAGAACCGACACTACCCCGAGCTGCCAAGCTGTGCCTGGAGTCATCTGGTGCTTGGGCCCCATATTGCCCCCTCCCCAGCCTAGATGACTAGCCACCCCCTCCATGGGATTGAGGAGGAAAAGGGTGTGGGCTGGAGGGTCCTGGGATGGGGGAGCATTTTTGCTTAGGCTCCAACAGCCCCTGTGGACGACTCCCTAGGTGTGCCCACAGTGGTGGTGGTGGAGGGGGGGCGGTGGTGATGGCCCAGCTGGCAGTTGCTAGTGGGTTTTGTTCTTTGGTTTTCAGGCTGAATGCGGTGGATCTGCCTGGGGCAGATGGGAGTGGGGTGGGCAGAGAGAAAGACCACATGCCCCTTCCACCCTTAATCTAGAAGACCGCTGCTCACATCCCTTCTCCTTTCTCGCCCCCTCCTTGTGGGCAGAGGAGCCGGGATGTATTTGGAGTCCCAGATGGAACCTGTTAGATTCTCAGCAGCCACTGAATCTGTCCTCCTTTTGCAAATGGGGAAACTGAGGGAGGCCCAAGCTGAGCCCTTGCCAGCCAGGGCCCTCTGCACAGAGAGGGTCACATCTGAGCATCTGGCTTTTTGAGCTGCTAGAGCCCAGGGCCCCTTGTGTTGTGGTTTCATGGCCGATTTTCCGAGGAAGCAGAGTCTCTGGGCACAGATGCAGTGGTGCCGATGAGGTGGCTGATGGGAAGGGGGCTGGAGAGTGCCCAGGGGCCCTGGAAAGTCCTTGGCTTGCTTCTGTGATAGCCCAGCTTGCCCTCTGTCCTCTGCCCTTTTTTCTTTTTTTCCCCACAGAGGCCCTGCCCTCCCCCTTTTCTTTAGGAATTAGCTAGTTTTGGTGAACGAGGGATGCAGGGAGCAGGGGGGTGCCTCCAGGTAGTGCTGTGTTTGAGTAAAGAAAGCAATATGGATCCCTAAGGATGACGTCCGTCATGGAACTGGAGACAGAGAAGGGGTGGGGTGAGGGACCGAGGGCTCATGGATGGGCCCTGCCTAACCAGGGCCTCTCAGTGAAGGCTCCAGGGGCGGCCAAAAGGCTCCCAGGCCCCCACCCCTTCCAGGGAACCAGAGCCCTCAGTCCCTGGAAGAGCTTAGGGAGAGAGAGAGAGCCGCACCCTGGCTCCTGTTCCTGTTCCTGGTGATCGGTTCTAGGGAATTTCCTGGGAGGGGGCTATGGCTGGAAGCCCCCAGGGGAGGCCTCCTTCCTGTGTGAAGGCTTCTTTTCTTCTCAGATTGAGCCCCGTGATACTTCTAGAGCCAGGCCTGGGGCTGGAAGGGGAGTGCACTCTGGGAGGGGTGGTGGGGTTCCCTCTGTGCCAGGTTAACCCTTCAGAGCCTGAGAGCTATGAGCCCCCTCCCTCGGGGGCATGGACTGCAGCTTCCTACCTGTCTGAGGAGGAGGGGATCTGCAGAACTAGGCGGGGGGCACTCACTGGGGTCCTCCTACCCACCCAGCTGGAGCCAGGAACCCCCAGATCCCTTCCTTTGTAGCCAGAACATTCCATCTGCCAGTGGGGTTAGTGAGTTTTCCAAGCCTGGGCCCTGGGCATGTCCGAACAAATCCGTGCCCCTACCCCACCCCCTCCAGCCACCCTCCTCTATCCCCATAGCCTTGGGACAGGTGCCACATCGGATTTCCTCTTGCCGGTCTGGGCTGCCGGGCCCTTCCTAGAGAGATTTGGCTCGGGTCAGCGGCGGGTGGTGGTGCCTCCCACCAGGGGAGCAAGGCATTCAGACCCCAGGAGAGGATTTCCAAGACCCTCTCTGTCCCCCTCACTCTGTACCCATCCGTGAATCAGGCCATGTCTGTCCCCCGCCTGCCCGGGCTCCACCCTTAGAGTGATTCTTCCAAGTCCTAGTCTTGAGGAATGCTGCCTCTTGAGGCCATATTCTTCATGCTCCAGGGTCCAGAGGAAGTGTGCTCAGTCCCTTCCCCCTTCCACCTGAGGATTCTTACCCTCCGAATCCGGGGACTTTGCATAGGGCTCCATGCCTGAGTTTCCCCAGCGTCCCTGCCCTCTAGGGAGGGTGGCACCGCCTGGAAGCTACCTGGACTTTACTTGGAAATGAAGGTGGGACCGTGCTGGGGTCTTGGGTCATGGCTGCAGCCACTGAGCCTGGCAGAGAGCCAGAGGTGGACTGACAGGTGCTGCCCAAGGGCAGGGCCAGATCTAGGGAAGCCCCTGGCAGTGTGTCCCTCCCCCGGGCTCCAGATGGCTCTCTGGGGACAGCATGGTCCTGGCACCTGATCCCTCTTGGGTCTGGAAGTCCCCTCTAAAGGTTTCCATCTCTGTCCCACCAAGCACCCTTGGTAGGGCAGTAGCCAGGGGTCAGAAAGACATGGCAGGCGGACCACTTTCCCAGGGAGGGGACCTTGCCAGCTGTGTGTATCTTGGGCCTCTCCTAGAGGCCCCTATGGGTTCAGAGCTTTATCCTGCCTGCTCTGTGGCTTTTGTGGTGGGGAGATCAGTTTCCAGACACCCCCGCCATCAGTCCCCCCTCTCCTCCCTGGAGCTGTTCCCACCTGTTAACAGCCCTCCCTTCTTGGAGTGCCAGGAGACGTGTGTGTACATATGTGTGCTGCGTATGTGTGCGACGTGGCCTGGGTGGGGTTGGGGATGTTTTGTGCTGGGGGTGGGGGGGAGATGTGGCAGGAGCAGACATGGGCGCTCCCCAGGCCCACATGCCTGCTGAGGGGCCTTGTTTCAGGAAGCAGACGGGGCGGCATGGCGTCACTTAACGGTCCTGCCCGCCCCAGCTCTCTGCCCAGCTGCTGTCCCCCTGCTGGGCTGAGCTCTGTCTTGCTCTGCCCAGCTGGGGGCAGACCGGAGGGGGGTGGTGTGGTTGGAGCTGTGGCCTGGGAGACAGGGGGCCTAGTACTCACCCAGCCTGTTGCGTAACTTTGACCGGGTCCCGTCCCTTTCCCAGGTCCCTACTTCCCTGTCTGTCGAGGGACAGGTCTTTGGGATATAGTGACCTTGTATAGTGGGGTCTCTTTCTGAGAGCCGAGGAAGCTGTCAAGGCTCCTGGGGGGCTCTCAGCTTTCCCACCATGGCCTGAGCCCTGGAGATGCCCCCGAGCTAACTGGCCCTCCTTCCCATCTCTTCCAGTTGTACTATTGGACTTTGCCGCCGCTAAAGGGGAACTTGGCTGGCTCACGCACCCATATGGCAAAGGGGTAAGCCTTCAAAGTCAAGTAGGGGCACGGGGATGGGGAAACTGAGACCCAGTGAGGATGGGGTCAGCCTAGATTAAATAGCTCAGCCAGAGATCAAACTCAGGGTCCCGCTTCCCACACCAGGCTCTGCCATCCAGGCTGGGTAGGCTGGGGGTTGGAAGGTAGGGGAGGGACCTGAGAGGCAGAAAGAACTGGGGAGACAGCTGAAGGCCCTCCCAGAGCAGGGGCCCTCGGATGACCCAGTGGGCCAAAGCTCAGAGGACCCCCACCTAGTTTCCTCTACCTACCTCTTGGGAGGGTAAGGGTTGAAGGTTCCCTATCTTCAAGGTCCCAGCCCAGAAGGTGAGAGGTAAGGGAGAGAGAGGGAACAGTGGCTCCCAGGTCCCATAGCCCAGGAAACTGGATCTATTCCTTCCTGCTGGGCCTCTCTCCCTTCTCCACCGGCTGTTACTTCCCCTTCCTGCTAGGGGCTGATTTGTTTTGCCTCATCCCCACCCAAGTTTCCTCCCCTCTGTCCTGCCCTACTGTGACCAGGATTGGTGGACAAGACACTGGGATCCTTTTCCCAGCCTTGTGTGATTTTGGGGAAGATACTGCTGCTCGCTGGGCCTCAGTTTCCCCTCTGTGTAATGGGCACTTGCTGAGTTTGTCCGGGGGCCCTGAGCCAGGGAGAAGTATGTTTCTTGTGGGGGGGGGGGGGTGCAGTTCCCACTGCTGGCCAGCTCTGCGTGAGTCAGGTGCCTATCCCTGGCCACCTTAGCCCTGTGCAGGCCTGAGATGTAGCTGTGTAGATTTCCAGGATCCTAGAATGTCTAGCTGGGGGGAAATACAGATCAACTAATCCAACCCAGTCATGATACAGCGTGGGAACCTGAGGCCCGAGGGCATTCGAGAGGGGCCTTGGGCAGCGTCATATAGTGTAGTCCAGGCCTCTTTCCCCAGCCCCTCTGCTTTTATTCATTCATTCACTTGTTCGTTCAACAGATATTTTCCTGAGCACCTACTCTGTTCCAGGTAGGCCCTGGGGTTACATAAAAGAATTAGATGCAGTCCTTGCCCCAACGAACTCCAGGGTCTAGTCTGGGAGCCAGATGTAGGTATCAGCACGTAGGTTCCAAACGCTGTGATTAAGGGGGTATGGAGACTGAGAGGCAGAGGGGGCACATGGCTCAACCTGAACAGTGGGGCATCATCCTTTGTTTTTGACTTAACCCTTTCCCCGGCCACTCACACCTGTACACACACACGCAGTAGATGATGATGATGATGATGATGGTGACACTGGCTGCCAGTGTGACAGTGCACTTCTTACCCACACCAGACAACGTGCTTGGCATTTCGTAGACACTCTGTCATCTATCCTCATAGCAATTCTGCGAGGCAGACCTTGTCTCCCTCCTACGGATGCAGACTTGGAGGCTCAGAGAGCTTAAGTGATCCACCTGAGGTCACATGGGATCCCCCAGACCCCACCCCCGGCTCCCAGTCCATGTAGAGGGACAGGCCGCAGCTCAGCCACTTTGCAGCCTGTGAGGACGAACTTGAAGCACCTCTCTGGGCTGCAGTTTCCCACCCCTATAGCGAGAACTATAAAACAGCATCCCGATGCCCCGCTCTGCCTCCTGGGCATTGCCTCTGGGCCTCAGTCTCTCCTCGGGCGCCTGCCCACACTCACCTGTCGCCCCCACCCCCCGCCCCCCTGCGCAGTGGGACCTGATGCAGAACATCATGGACGACATGCCCATCTACATGTACTCTGTGTGCAACGTGGTGGCCGGCGACCAGGACAACTGGCTCCGCACCAACTGGGTGTACCGCGGCGAGGCCGAGCGCATCTTCATCGAGCTCAAGTTCACCGTGCGAGACTGCAACAGCTTCCCGGGGGGCGCCAGCTCCTGCAAGGAGACTTTCAACCTCTACTACGCCGAGTCGGATGTGGACTATGGCACCAACTTCCAGAAGCGCCAGTTCACCAAGATTGACACCATTGCGCCCGACGAGATCACGGTCAGCAGCGACTTCGAGGCCCGCCACGTGAAGCTGAATGTGGAGGAACGCTCCGTGGGCCCGCTCAGCCGCAAGGGCTTCTACCTGGCCTTCCAGGACATTGGCGCCTGCGTGGCGCTGCTCTCCGTCCGCGTCTACTACAAGAAGTGCCCCGAGCTGCTGCAGGGCCTGGCCCGCTTCCCCGAGACCATCGCGGGCTCCGACGCACCCTCCCTGGCCACCGTGGCTGGCACCTGCGTGGACCATGCCGTGGTGCCACCGGGGGGCGAAGAGCCCCGCATGCACTGCACCGTGGACGGCGAGTGGCTGGTGCCCATCGGTCAGTGCCTGTGCCGGGAGGGCTACGAGAAGGTGGAGGACGCCTGCCAGGGTGAGTGACGGTACAGGGGTGGCAGGAAAAGGGGCTGCTGGGGTGCGGGCTGTGGTCCTGGCTTCTAGTGTCGGCTCTGGAACTGTGAGATCCTGGTAAGGTCATCCCCGCTCGGACTCTGACCCGCGGAGGGGTCTGTTAGTGGAAATCACAAGAGCCTTCCCGGTCTTCAGTTTCCTTATTTATGGTTGGGTTCACTCATTCACTGAGAAGGGACACACTGAAAAACAGGAGACTATGGAAGGTTAGGAGCAAGGATTCGAGGACAAGAATGCCTGGGTTCAAATCCCAGCTCTACGTTTAGCTGTGTGACTTTAAGTCAGCTTCTTAACCTCTCTGTGCCTGGTTTCCTCATCTGTAAAGCAGAGACAAACATAGTGCCCACCTTGGAGGGTGCTTATGATAATCAAATGACTTAATGCTCATAAAGCGCTTAGGTCAGTGCCTGACACATAAGTGCTTTTAAGTGTGGTTGTTATTTTTGATTCATCCCACAAGTATAATTTAAATATCTACTATATACCAGCGCTGTGGACCCATGATACAGTCTCTGGAGCTCGTTCCATCCCTGTTAACTCACCGCATGACCTTAGGCAAGTCACTTAACCTGTCTGGGTCTCAGGCCGCTCTCTTGTACACGGGGTGAGGGAACTGGACCCAGGATTCCGTCCCCTGGCTGCACCTGAACCACCTGGGGAGTTTTGGGAAAATGTGTGCCTTGAGGTAAGAGTGGAAGGGAAGTGTGAGATCTGACGTTCCCCAGGGCCACGGTCCCAGGTTCTCCTGATGAATCTTCTACTGCTGACAAACGGAACCCAGAAAGGGGCCAATTATACTGGACTCTGTCTGGGAACGGGGCCTGGGCATTTGTGAGCTCACATCAGGAGGCCGTGGCTTGGCATGGCCAGGGCCTGTGACAGCGGAAATCTCTACAGCAACGTGGAATTTTTTTCAATGGGTGACTTTTTCTAGAAATGGCTGTGGGGCAGGGCATTTGTGGAATGCAGGCCAACCTTTGGAAGGCCAGCTCATCCTCTCTCTCTGGGAATTTCTTTGCTGAGATAAGCGGGGTGTTGAGAAATTGGGGTTTAGTGCCTGTAGTTATACGTACCCACTGGGTGATCTTGGGTAAATCTCTCTTCATCTCTGGCCTAAAATAGGAAGGCTTTTTACTTGTTTTTTTAGCTACAGATCCTGCAACACACGAAGTAGGTTGAAATGTCAGAGGAGACTGAAACCTTTTCTGATCGGCTCCATTTGCCTCTTAAAGCCTCAGAACCTTGCTTAACATGCTCTGTAAGCCCCTGGATAAGAAGTTCCCTTTCTGGCCATAAGCCCGTGGTGTAGTCTCTGCTCTGGCCCTTCCTACCACCCCAGTGTCCTCCCAGCTCCCCTCTGCTGTCTGAGTCTCTCTTCCTTAGGCGGCCCCTGCTTTAGGTGACCTCGAGTGCACACTCCCAGTTTCAGACAATGACTGCGGGGTGGGGGGGGCCCCGAGGCAGCCCAGTGGGTCGAGCAGGCTCCTCCCACATGACATCCTCACACAAGAATGCGGGGGTGGGGGGGGGCGGTGAGGGGCAGCTGAAAACTTTCCACAGGCTGGTGATTCAGGCCCTGCAGAGATAAGTGGACATTGGGGTTGGGGGTGTTCTTTCCAGCAAGGCGGGGGGCAGCCTTCCTTCCCCTAGAGGCGGGGGGTCAGGGTTCTGGCAGGCTTTGTTTGTGAAGAGCTGGATGGGCCCCCGGGTAGGGAGGACTGGTTTCCACGAGCAAATCTTTGACTTTCCTGGTGGATCCTTCTCAACCGTGAGCCGCCCGGAGTCCTGGATTTTCTTCCTTGAGATCCCTCTCCCACAATTAAAATTCCCTTCGGTGTGGTCCAGGGGCCACCGTGTGGCTGGGAACCCCCAGCCTGGCTGCTCTTTATCCCTGCAGATGTTCTCAGCAGCCCCTGACCATGATGCCAGTGGAGAGAAGAACAGTAACTCCTGTAGACAAGTGATCTTCCCCGGCGGGTGTGAGCTAGGCGAGCACTTTATCCGAACGCTTGCTCGGTCCGGCCCACCTTGGGGAGGCTGAGGCTCGGAGAGGCAAAGAGACTTGTCTGGAGTCACACGGCTAAGGCGTGTGGTCGTAAGCTCTCTGGGTAGTCCCTGGATGGCGGGTCCTGGCGCAGGAGGGAGGGTGATCGGGGGCTGTTACTAAGCACACTGAAGGAGAAACAGAGGCAGGTGCAGGGCCCGCCTCCCTGCCTGGCCCTCCACAGCGCCGTGGACCCAGATTCTCCCACTGGGGCTTTTACTGATGACAGATGGAGTCCAGAGAGGGGTGTGGGTTCCCTGAGGTCACTGAGCACCTGGCCCAGGTCATCTTCAGAGCTCGCTTCTTTTCAGGGTTCCTTCCCCAGGAAGCTTGGCACTCAGGAAAGAGTTAAATGGACAACGGCAGGGAGGCACCTCCCAGGTGCTGTGATCGGACAGGTGGGCACACTGCCCGGAGAGCTTTCTGAGCTATGTCAGGAATGAGCCAGCTTCACTCCGGTCCCCAGCCCTGCCCGGGGTGGGGGTGGGGGGGGACAGCGGAGTCGCTCAGGCTGACCATCATCTCCCCCGGGGCGGCTTTGTCTCTCCTTCCTGTGCTGGCATCGGCAGCTGAGCTGCTGGGGCCCTGCCTGGCGCCTTGGCCGTGGGCACTGCCGGCCAGGTGAGCAGGTGGCCAGCGGCCTTGGCCAAAGGCTCAGCCTAGCAGCTGGGAGGCCAGAACTGGAGGTGGGCACCGTGAGGAATTCCTTCTTTGGAGGCTCCTGCTCCTTCAAGGGGCCCGGCCCCCTGGGGATGTCTCCTGTCTAGTTTCCCTGTCACCCGGTTCGTAGGGACACCCGAGTCCGGGCACCAGGCTGAGCATTTCACGTGGTTTCCTTCAGTCTTCACAAGCCCAGAAAGGCTGAGGACTTTAGCTCCATTTTATAGATGAGGAAACTGAGGCCCAGAGAAAGGAGACAGTGACTAGTGACCAAAAGAGCTGGCAGCTGGCATGAGGAGGGCAGTGTACTGTGCCCAGCTCGCTGCCCCTGGCATGTATCCTACCCATAAACGATATGAACTTGGCAAGTCCCCTCTGGGCCTCATTCTCCCCATCTGTAAAACGGGTGGGTTGGACCCCTGCCGATCTAGTGATCAGAGTCCACCTCCTGTGACTTTCTACTGGAAGCCTAAGAACCTGGATTGCTCGGGCAAGCTGTTGACTGGGTGACCTCGCCTCGTGCAGCAAGGATCAGGGTCCTAGTGCTGGCGTCCTGAGTGGCCCAGGCCTAGTGGGGGTGGGGGTGGGGGGCCCAAAGTGGAAGGGAAGGCATCCTCTGGGCAGGGGATGGCTCTAGTTACGGTGGTCTTTGGGTAGGGTGGCCCCAGGCTGTGTCAGGGGCTGTTGGCAGAAGCCCTGCTTAGTCAGGACATGACTGATCCTCAGGCTGGCGGCTCTGTGAGCTGTTGACTCTTGGGCACGTCCCCTTCCTGGGGAGTGCCACCGGGCCTGATTTCTGTGGTTTCCTCTGGCCTGCTGGGTGGGAGCCACGGATGGGATGGGATGGCCGCTCCCCACCTCTGTGCCCTGCCTGCCCCGCCCTCAGCTCACACAGGGGGCAAATTCACACCCCGGCAGCTCAGTGGGGTGGCCCCTCCCTCCCTCTCCGGAGGTAAGTGGGTCCCCTGAACGGAAGGAAGGAGGCAGGGAAAGCAAACAGAAGATAAAAGGCTGGTGGTGGGGAGACAGCAGGAGGCGGAGGCTGGCGGTGGGGGGAAGCCAGGCTTATCTCTGGCACGGTGGAGGAATGTGCCTGAAGATAATTCTCCAGGGTGTGTGTGAAAGGGGCAAGGTGCTCGCCACGGGGACATCCCCACATGGGGCTGCCAGAGCCTGCTGGGGAGTGAGAAGCCACCGGGGTCTGGGGCCTGGGGCCTGGGGCCGACATTTCCCCCGGACATTTCCCCTCGTCGGCAGGGTCGATGACTTCTGGGTCACCATTTGCTGCCCGTCAGGGCAGGAGACAAAGTCCACGCGCTTTCCCCCTGAGCCTCGGGGAGGTGACTGGCCCCAGGTGAATTGCCACTATGACCTCTTGACCCCGTGACCTCGCCACTACCAGTTTGGGAGGTGGTTGGGCCTGGGGGGGAGGGGCTCTGCCAGGGGCTAGATTTGCGTCACTCCAGAGGGTGTGTGTCCCTAAGTCACTCCACGCTGCCATCTGAGAGGCGGGCACTGGGAACTGGAAAAACCGGGGTGCCGCTCTGGGCGCAGCCACCGTGCCCCAGTTCCCCTGCTCGGTGGGGCCCGGGCCTGCCAGGCAACCTGCACCAGAGAAGCTCTCCATAGGTGTGCGTGCCAAGGCCGGGCTCTGGCGCCGGGCAGGTGGGCATCCTGGTGCACCATCCCTGCAGGGCCTCCGAGGGCACTGCAACCCTACTCACTTCCGTGGCAAGTGTTTAACGTACACGTCCTAGGCTTTGCCATCTTCGCGCGTTCATTTGCTCATTCGCCTATATCCATCCAGTCAACAGACGTTAGCCGAACACCTACTGCGTGCCAGACCCGGGGCCGGGCCATGGGACGCCTAGAAATGGGACTCTGTACCTGGTCTCCAGGAGCTGCCGGTCTCAGAGAAGATCCTCATGTGAGCAGAAATCATTTCAAATGGAGCACGAAAGCCAGGCTGTGCATTCCCCTGAAGCAGAAACAGTGTTTATCTCTCTCACTATCGTATCCCAGATTGTGCCAGACACGTAGGAAGTGCCCAACTTCTATTTGGTAAACAGAAGATTGAGTAATAGATGCCCTAATGGGGCAGAAGAGGGCCAGAAGTTGGGCAGTCTGGGACGGCTGTGGAGAGGCGCTCAAGCTGGGTATGGAGGGATGCATAGGAGTTCCCCGGTTGGCTAAGGGACCATGGCTGTTTGTGTATGTGCGAACACCCAGTGCGTGACCCCGTCCCCACTTGCGTGTCCAGAATGCCAGGAAATCTAACCAAGTCAGAAAGACGCGGGGGCTTGTTGGTTGGTGTCCTCCATGCAGATTCTGGGGCGCCCCCAAGCACGGGCACACCCTCCAGGGCCCCCGAGGACAGCCCCTCGTAGTTGTGCGGCTGGAGGAGGGGGCAGCACATTCCCGTCAGGCAAGTACTTGCCCTGTTGATGCTGCCTCTCCACTGTATTATCTAGCATATCCACAGCGGAAATCTCTCCAAATTCCCTCTTTCCTGCCGGCAGCAGTCAGGCCACCCCCGGGCTCTGGGGCCAAAGAATGGAAGGTGGCTCTTCCCCCCACCCTCCGCCTTCCTCCTCTTGGCACAGGGCTGGGGGCGCTGGGGAGCAACCGCCCGGTGGGGAGTGGGGGCACGGGGTGGGGGGGGTGGGGGGTTGCAGGTGGCTAACCCCTTCTGGGTAGAACCAGGCCTGAGCTGTGGAGGGGGTTTGTGGGCCCCTCCCCAGCCTGAGGGCCTGGGCCGGAAGGCGTGATGGTGGTTCTAGGGGCCCCTGAACATCCCCACTCCATTGGGCCCAGACACCTGGAGCCGGTACTTACCCAGCGCACAGGCCCCTCCAGGGACAAGTCAGGGCACTTGGGGGAGTGAAACCCCAGCATAAAATGGCCCAGCTCTCTGGAATTTCAGTTTTACTTGAACATTTGGGGGAGGAGAGAGCTATTTTTGTGATGTAACAGATACATAAGGAGGAATGCAAAACGCACGTGGATTTCTGAAGTACAGTAGGAGGCTTGGTTCCCCAGCCAACACTCCGGGCTCGATTCTACCTTTCCTTTGCATTGGCCATTATTGTGCCCAGGCTGAGAAAAGAGCTTTGTCAGGGAGGTGCCCCCCCCCCCCGCTGCCCCCGTCGCCCCCCAATCCGCTACCCTCAGCTGCTCTGAAATTAGTCTTGGGATTTTCTGGCTGTTGAAGCGGGTCAGGACTCATCTCCTGTCTCTTCGGGCTCCTTTTAGAAATGTTGATTTCTCTTTGTGCTAAATCAAGATGTTTGTGGGAGGAGAGGGGCTCAAAGTCGAGCGTCCTGGGTTTAGGTTTTGGTTTCGTGTCTTAGGAGCTTGTTGACCTTGGACACGTGGTCTTGCCTCTCTGGGCATCAGACTCCTCTCCCCGAAAGTGGCGTGAATGATACGGGGCTCCAGTTTAACAGGCTGGTGGTGGGGACTAGGAGTGTCAGATGCTTGCTGGGCCCAGGAGCGGCACACAGTAGGTGCTCAATCAGCGGTCCCTGCTAGTGACTGGGGCTCCAGGCTCTGCAAGAGCGGGAGTTGGGTCCCAGGCCCCCTCTGTCCTTGACGAGCCCCCTGCCCTGCGGCCTGCGCCCTTTCAGGGCCTGGGCTGGGGTTCTGACGTGACAGCACGTGGAGGAGTGGGCTGCCAGCGTGCCCTTGGAGTCCTGTCCCCTGACTCCCAGTCCTGCTCCCCTCCTCCTCTCACACAGGGAACGGGACAAGGAGGGAGACTCTGCCCAAGAATTTTCTTGACAGTGCGGATCTGACCGTGCCGTTTTGCTCTACATCAAACCTTCAGTCCTTCAGTGGCACTCATTGTCCCTAGGATAAAGTCCTGGCTCCTTGGCCTGGCATTAAAGGCCTTTCTCAATCTGGCCCCTGGAAACCTGTCAGCCTCATTGCCTCCTGCCCCCACTCGTACTTTCCGTGTTTTCTGTGTTAGTCCTGCTCTTTCTCGGCCTGACCTTCCTCCAACACTCCTGCCCCACCGAACTCCTACTCAGCCTCTAAGCCCCAGCTGAACTGTCCCCACTCTGACTCCTCAGACCTTAGCTCTTGCCCACCCCAATGGCAGACATTATCATGTGTTCCTGTCCCCTGAGTTCAGGGGCTTTGTCTCATCTCAGGGTGCGTGCCACAGAACAAAGAACGTGGCACTAAGGTTGGAGGTGTCTCAGGACATTGTCCGCAGAATAAGCCGGAGGGAGGTACAGTCATGGTAGGGCTGTAGAAGAGGTTGTAGGAGAGGGTGATCCCACCCCACCCTGGCCACTTGCGCAGCTGCCTAAGCCCTGGGCTGCCCTGGCGAGTGGGCCTTGTGTCTGGGCAGCTTCCTGCCTAGGAAGCCAGGAGGGGGCTTGGGGCAGCAGCAGGACAGGCTGGTGGGAGGAAGAAGCCTCTGGAGTCAGGTGCCTGAGCCCCTAGCTGGCCTGGCCAGGACAGGACCTTCCCCCCCGGGGGAGGAAAAGCTGCTTCCTGGCGGCCCTTGTGAGTGGCGGAAATGACTCGATCCTGGAGGCAGCTCCACGGAAGATGCCGGGGGGAGGGGGGGAAGGAGGGGACCGGCCTTTCCTGCTTCCTGGTGGGCCAGCCCCGGAACAGGAAGGCAGTCGGGTCCTGGGGTGGGGGAACACCTGCAGGGGTGGCATCCTGAGCGGGTGTGCCTGGCTGATCAGCCGAGATGGTGGTGAGAGTCCGTCCACAAGCACCAACGGTGTGGATGTAGTTACTGCCCTGGGCAGCTTGAACCTTAGGTGGGGACCCATCAGGCTGGTCTGCACGGATCAAAGGAGAGGAGGCAGGCGGGCAGCGCGCTCTGTCCGGGGCCGAGCCAGGTGTGAGGTCGGATTCTCGGGAAGCCGAAAGGGGAGACGGAAGCCTTGAATGCCAGGCTCAGGTGTGGCCCTTGTTTCGAGAGCAGGTGGGGAGGGCGCAGAGGTTCCGAGCACAGGGGCGAGGCACTCGTTGTAATTTTAATTTAATTGTTTTAAAATCTAAATCCAAGTTGGTTAACACGCAGTGTAACTAACAATCACAAGATGTTTCACCGGAGAGAAAACAGGCCCACAGGGGTGTGTTTAGCAACTTGCACGGGGTCCCCTGGCAAGGTCCCACTAGAGAAGCCGCTGAGGGGGTGAACTGTCTCTCCCTGTGTCTGCCAGCCTGCTCCCCTGGATTCTTCAAGTCCGAGGTGTCCGAGAGCCCCTGTTTGAAGTGCCCCGTGCACACCCTGCTGTCCCCCGAGGGGGCCACCTTCTGTGAGTGCGAGGAAGGCTACTTCCGGGCACCGCAGGACCTGCCGTCGATGCCCTGCACTCGTGAGTCTTGCAGTGGGTCGGGGAGGTTGGCCGGGGTGCGCGTGGCGTGCCGGTTGACACGTCCAGGCTCCCGGGGCCTGAACTCTGCCCTCCGTGCAGGCCCGCCCTCCGCCCCGCACTACCTCACGGCTGTGGGCATGGGCGCCAAAGTGGAGCTGCGCTGGACGCCCCCCCAGGACAGCGGGGGCCGTGAGGACATCATCTACAGCGTCACCTGTGAACAGTGCTGGCCCGAGTCCGGCGAGTGCGGGCCCTGCGAGGCCAGCGTGCGCTACTCCGAGCCGCCGCACGCGCTGACCCGCACCAGCGTGATCGTCAGTGACCTCGAGCCGCACATGAACTACACCTTCGCGGTAGAGGCCCGCAACGGTGTCTCGGGCCTGGTGGCCAGCCGCAGCTTCCGCACTGCCAGTGTCAGCATCAACCAGACAGGTGAGGGCTGGCCCGGCTGTGCCTCCGAGGCCATCCGGGATGCGGGCGGGGCTTCCGGAGGGTGGCCGCCCAGGGTGCAGCTGTGTCTGGAGACAGGCAGCGGCAGGTGGTTAAAGTCATAGTCTGTGGGGTTGCTTCCGAGCTCTGTGACCTCTCTGGGCCTCAGTTTCCTCACCTGTAAAATGGGAGTAGTAAGAATAGAGTTATTGAGAGGATTCAATAAACTATTATATACGAGGCTCTTAGAACAGTGCCCAGTCCACAGACAGGTTATACCAAGAGTCCCCTGTTGCTTTACTTTTAGTATTTATGCACTCGTAAATATTCGTAGGGCACCCCGAATGTGCCAGCCCGCGGGATCCAACGCCTGCGGCTCTGTGCTCTGGGGCTGGAAGTTAAGAATCCCAACTGGGGGGGGCGGGGGGGGGGTGGCGCCTGGGTGGCTCAGTCCGTTAAGCGTCCAACTTCAGCTCAAGGTCATGATCTCACGGCTTGTGGGTTCGAGCCCCATGTGGGGCTCTGTGCTGACGGCTCAGAGCCTGGAGCCGGCTTCGGATTCTGTGTCTCCCTCTCTCTGACCCTCCCCCGTTCATGCTGTATCTCTCTCTGTCTCAAAAATAAATACACATTTAAAAAATTAAAAAAAAAAAAAAGAAAAGAAAAGAAACCCCGCTTGGGATGTGAAGAACCAGGGCTGTGGGTGAGACTGGGTCTGGGTGCACTCACCCCCCTGCCCCCCACCAGCTCCTCACACCCTTCCCCCCCGCCACCGTCCTGCCCAGAGCCCCCCAAGGTGAAGCTGGAGGGTCGCAGCACCACCTCGCTCAGTGTTTCCTGGAGCATCCCCCCACCACAACAGAGCCGTGTGTGGAAATATGAGGTCACCTACCGCAAGAAGGTAACTCAAAGGGTCGGGGCTGGGCTGCAGGCAGGGGGACTGGCTGGTCAGAGGTGCTTATCACATCCTGCAGATGGGGACACTGCGGCCGGGGGTTTTCCCAGCAGTCACCTCTCCCAGGCCAGCACAGCAGAGTGCTGTGGGAGAGAAGACACAGTGCGCTGGAATTTTCAGGAGAGAGAGTCGGGATGCAGGCAAAAACCTGGTCTTGGGGGCGCCTGGGAGGCTCAGTCGGTTGAGCGTCCGACTTCGGCTCAGGTCATGATCTCACGGCTCGTGGGTTCGAGCCCCGTGTCGGCCTCTGTGCTGACAGCTCGGAGCCTGGAGCCCGCTTCGGATTCTGTGTCTCCCTCTCTCTGCTCCTCCCTGCTCATTCTCTCCCTCCCTCTCTCTCTCTCTCTCTCTCATAAATAAATGAACATTAAAATAATTTTTTTTTAAAGGCTGGTCTTTAAAAAAGCCTGGCCCAACCTGGTCAGACAGACCTAGGTGTGAGTTTTGGGTCGTGCACCTGCTGGCTATAACCTTGTGTGACTCACTTCGTTTCTCTGAGCCTCGGTTTCCTCATCTGTAAGAAGAGTGTCGAGTGTGCTAGAGAAAGTGAGCCTCCTTGCTAGGCTGGGCTGGGAGTGGTCTCTGGCGGGCTGATACCCCTGCCCTGCCCTCATCGTCGGCCCCTCTCTCCGTGGCCACCCCCAGGGGGACTCCAACAGCTACAACGTGCGACGCACCGAGGGCTTCTCCGTGACCCTGGACGACCTGGCTCCGGATACCGCCTACCTGGTCCAGGTGCAGGCGCTGACGCAGGAAGGCCAGGGGGCCGGCAGCAAGATTCACGAGTTCCAGACGTTGTGTGAGTTGGGTACCGGGAACGTGGGCCCTGAAACAGAACAGGTGGGACATCTGGGAGGAGGAAACGGATCGGAGAACTTAGCGATGCCCCCCTCCTGGTCAGCCTGGGCCTGGGATCGCCCTGTGTGGGGGTCAGCCCCAAGTCTGGGGAAGGGGCGGAATTGAGGGCTGGGGGCGGGGGACCAAGGACGTGCATTCAGGGCAGTATTGTGAGAAGGAGGGACGTGGGGTCCGGCATTGGCAGACTCGGTTCAAATCCCGTGGCACCGAGAGAGTCCCACACACCTGGAAAACTTAACTGTTTTCCCTGGGGAGGACCTCTCATTTGCCATCTATGAAATGGGAATAAATATTCTCATGCACCGTCACAAGTAAAAGCATCCAGCACATGTCTCGGGTCCCTCAAGTGGCCTTTGGGTGCAAATCCAAATCCACGGCATTGCCGTGATTTGGAGCGTGGGGGACTCCCTTGACATCAGCTGGTTTTCCCTGACAGCCACGGAAGGATCTGGCAACATGGCGGTGATTGGTGGTGTGGTTGTTGGCGTTATCTTGCTTCTGGTGCTAGCAGGAATCGGCGTCTTCATCCATCGCAGGTCAGTTGGAGCCCCGCCCGGGCTTCCCAAGGGCTGAGGTGGGACGCAGAGGGGGCGGGAACCTCAGTTTCCTGTCTGGAAAATGGGGCTGATGGTAATCTAATCCCTGCCTCCTGGGGGCTGTGAAGAGGCAGCCAGCCGTAAAGTGCCCAGCACAGCGCCTGGCACGCCGCAGGAGCTCAGGACGTGGCGGTCATTATCTTTGCTCTTGGTAGTAACGGTGTGTCCACACTTCCTCTGGACACGCAGGCAGGAAGCTCTGGGAGCTCTAATGAGGAAAGCCCTCATTATGGCCACTTAAGGGGCCATTATGGGGCGTAGATCCCAAGGAGCGAGCCCTGCTTGCTTGCTCATTTCCTCCCCGCCTCTCCCGCTGCCTTCACTGCACCCTCTGCCTGCTGAGCAGAGTGCTGAGCTCACCAAGCGCCCAGAGGGGAGCAGGAGGCTCCTGGCCAGAGCAGGTCGCTGACCTCCCTGTGCGTTTGGTTCTCCTGGGGGGGTTCTCTCAGGAGGAAGAGCCTGCGGACCCGCCAGTCCTCCGAGGATGTTTACTTCTCCAAGTCAGGTGAGAGGCAGCACCCCTCCACGCCCCGCCCCGCCATCCCCGAGCTCGGTGGTGGAGATGGGGACGGCCTTGCAACCAGGGCTCTGCAGTGGGCAGCTCAAAGGGGCGGGGCCAGGAGCTTGGCGGTCGCGTGGCCTCCTCCCCTTCCACTTGGGTGACCCCTCCCCAAACTGTGACCCCGGCCCTCCTGCTCCCTTCCAGAGCAACTAAAGCCCCTAAAGACATACGTGGACCCCCACACGTACGAGGACCCCAACCAGGCTGTGCTCAAGTTCACCACTGAGATCCATCCATCCTGTGTCACGCGGCAGAAGGTGATCGGAGCAGGTGAGTGCGGCGCCCCAGCAGAGGGGCCTGGGACCCAGCTGGGAGCGCCCGATTCCCCGGGCTGACGGGGTGCTCCTCCCGCCTTGTCTTCCTTCAGGGGAGTTTGGGGAGGTGTACAAGGGGACACTGAAGGCGTCGGGGAAGAAGGAGGTGCCCGTGGCCATCAAGACGCTGAAAGCCGGCTACACAGAGAAGCAGCGGGTGGACTTCCTGAGCGAGGCCAGCATCATGGGCCAGTTCAGCCACCACAACATCATCCGCCTGGAGGGTGTCGTCTCCAAATGTGAGGGCTGGCACCAGGCTGGAGACGGGAGACCCCCCCCCCCCACCCCGCCCCGGGGCCGGACCACCCATGGCGGGGGTGAAAAGGGGCTGCTACCAAACAGGGGCTCCGTCCGTAGCTGTGCCCACCCCCACCCCCAGCGGTGCCCCCTGTCCACGACTCTGGCCACCCCCTCAAACCTGTGTCCACCCTCTGCAGATAAGCCCATGATGATCATCACTGAATACATGGAGAACGGGGCCCTGGACAAGTTCCTTCGGGTGAGGATGTGGGTTGGGGTAGGTGGGGGGTCCAGGGCTGGTGTGCCCGGGGTGCCCCGGGGGGCTCGGGGGCTGGTGGCTGAGGGCCTGTCCTCTGGCAGGAGAAGGATGGCGAGTTCAGCGTGCTGCAGCTGGTGGGTATGCTGCGGGGCATCGCGGCCGGCATGAAGTACCTCGCCAACATGAACTACGTCCACCGCGACCTGGCCGCCCGCAACATCCTCGTCAACAGCAACCTGGTGTGCAAGGTGTCCGACTTTGGCCTGTCCCGTGTGCTGGAAGATGACCCCGAGGCCACCTACACCACCAGCGTAAGTGCTGGGGCCGCTGTCGTCGTCCCCGGGGATGAAGGGCTCGAGGGCGAAGCAGCCTTCACTCTGGGCACCTGGGCACAGCCCTCAGGAGGCGAGAACACTCTAGGGAGCGTGGAGGAGGGGCCCTGACTAAATCTGGCCTGGCTGCCAGAGTCCTGGGGCTGGCCAGAGGGGCAGTAGTGACCGGGCCTGGGTCCCCCACAGGGTGGCAAGATTCCCATCCGCTGGACGGCCCCGGAGGCCATTTCGTACCGCAAGTTCACCTCGGCCAGCGACGTGTGGAGCTATGGCATCGTCATGTGGGAGGTGATGACCTACGGCGAGCGGCCCTACTGGGAGCTGTCAAACCATGAGGTAGGCCCCCTCGCCCTGCCCGCCGTCTCCTGAGCCGAACTGAAACCCTTTGCCTGTTTCTGAACCCCAGCGGCTGGGCAGAGAAGAATTTTGGGGGCTAACCTTCTTCTGGTGCATTCAGTAAATGTTTATTGAGCGCCTAGTATGTGCCAGGCCTTGTGCTGGGCTCCAGGCCCAGTCCCTGATTATAGTCAGTGGAAGGACAAGGAAACAAGCCGATGGAGGGGGGTGGGGGGGAGGGTGTCTGTGTTCCTGCGTGTGTGCACCCGCGTGTGCATGTGATATATGCGTTTGTGTGTGTGTGCGTGCACATGCCTGGTGCCTCACGCAGCCTAGAGGCTGAGACACGGAAGGGGAAGGAGGCGTGTCTAGCTCCTAGCTGAAGGAGTGTCTCCTATAGATGTCCCGAGACTGGAGGGAGGCTGGCTTCAGCCTGGGGCGCCCTGGAGGGTGCAGGGTCAGGAGCCCCTTCCTCCGTGGAGCTCTGGAGACAGACCCTTAGCACTCGCCGTCTGTACCTCTGAAAGTTGTGGTCTGAGTCAAGAAAGGAGGCCCATCCCCTCTGTTTCTGGGGCTCCCCTTCCCTACTCTGCCCACCTGCATGTACGGGGCCTTCTCGGGGACCCTGCCCAGATCTGGCACCTGTGAAGGCACGCCTGACCGTCCTGCCTTCCCAGGTGATGAAGGCCATCAACGAAGGCTTCCGGCTCCCCACCCCCATGGACTGCCCCTCCGCCATCTACCAGCTCATGATGCAGTGCTGGCAGCAGGAACGCGCCCGCCGCCCCAAGTTCGCCGACATCGTCAGCATCCTCGACAAGCTCATCCGAGCTCCCGACTCCCTCAAGACCCTGGCTGACTTTGACCCCCGGTTAGTTCCATATCCTCTGTGCATGGCGGCCCCTACTTTTGACTCCTGAGCCGCTTCAGTGCAGCGACCGGCCAGGGCTAGCGGACAGGGGGCTCGGCACTTACACGGGGGCTTTACTTACACTGGACAGGGGCTCAGGTCATGCCAATGGACGCCATCGACATATATGGGAAATGTGTTGGGCAGTGTGTGCGCCGTGCCTAACATGTTTTAACTCATTCAAACAACCGATGAGATGGGTCCTGTAATTATCCGCCTTTTGTTGATGAGGAAGCTGAGACAGGGCGATTAAGTGTTTTATGTGCTGGCAGGTGGCCAGGCTGGGGCTGTGCCCCCAGGAACCTGAATCTTAACATTTCATTATTTTGTGGTTATTGGTGGTGGCGTTGCCAGCGGGGGTAGAGGGGGCAGCAGGAGCTGTAAACGCTGAGGGCTCGCGACGTGCCAGCCTGTCTCCCTGAACCCTGCCTGATCTGGCTTCCCTGTTGCCCAGGTAAGGAAACTGAGGCACGGGGCAGCTGGGCGAATTGCCCAGGTTTAGGGAGCAGCAGGCTTGGAGCCTGGATGCTACAGTCCCTCACTGGCCGGTGGGGGCTTCCTGTTACAGCGTGTCTATCCGGCTGCCCAGCACCAGTGGCTCAGAGGGCGTGCCCTTTCGCACGGTGTCCGAGTGGCTCGAGTCCATCAAGATGCAGCAGTACACAGAGCACTTCCTGGCGGCCGGCTACACCGCCATCGAGAAGGTGGTGCAGATGACCAATGAGTGAGTCTGGCCCCCCCACCCCCCACCCTTCTCCCCACCTCCCCGCCGCTCCCCCTTACTCTCTCTTTCTCTCTCGGGGGAGAGAGGCTTCACAGGAAGGGCAGAACCAGGCCGGCAGCCAGCAGTTCTGGGCACTCGTTCCTGGCTACCCCCCCCCCCGCCCCCCCCCTCCGTCTTCCTGCATCTTTTTTTTCCAGAATGGGAAAATAATAGTAATTGTAATAAGAGCAGTGTTTATCGAGGGCCGACTATGCGCCAGCTGTGAGCCTGAGCACTTTGAATCCGTGTGCATGCTAGCTCGACAGGTGGTCTTGTCAATGTTCCCGCCAGACGCGTGAGAAAAGGGGGTGCAGAGAACGGCAGTGACTTGCCCAGGGTCCCATGGCCACTAGGGGAGCAGCAGGATTCCAGCCCTGGCCAGTGAGGGCCCAGAGCGCAGGGACCACGGAGGTCATTCGTGGAGAAACTGAGGTTCAGAGAGGTTACGTGGCCCACCTCAGGGCACACGGTCTGTAGCTGGGAATCTGGGGGAAAGAAAGGCTTGTCTTCACAGCTGGTGTCTCCTTGAATTTCCTGATTGCCTTGTGATGAGTAGATGTTACTACTTCCCCCATTTAGCAGGTGCGGAAACCG
The DNA here is from genome assembly GCF_046562875.1 of Panthera onca. Lineage (NCBI taxonomy): Eukaryota > Metazoa > Chordata > Mammalia > Carnivora > Felidae > Panthera > Panthera onca. The sequence goes on from NC_138346.1 coordinate 209,766,386, forward strand.
AGGCTGCCAGGTTATGTAGCTTGCCTAAGGTCACACAGCCAGGTAGGGGCAGCATTCCTGCCCAGGATGCCGAAAAGAAACGGGCAGAGCCCTTGGACTTCACGTCTCCCCAGGTGGTTGACTCTGGGCCTGCAGTCCAGCCTGACAAGAAGTGCCAGTTGCCCCGGCCCTGGCTCAGGGCACAGCCCTGTGTCAGGCCGCCCTGTGGGAGCTCTGCTTTCCCCTCCAACATCGGGGAACTTTCCCGGCATGGCCTTGGCTCGGACACCTCTTCCTGCCCCGGCGGGGAGAAGATATTATCCTCTTAGCCTTTTGTGCCTCCAAAAATAGCATTAGGTCCCAATAGCCCAGCTCGTAGAGGGTCCAAGGTCAGGGCCGGAATGGGCCCTGGGGCTGGGAGGTTTCGGGAATCACACGGAGGGGTCAATCTGGGCCTCCCACAGTTCGGGGTCACAGAAGTTCTGGGATCTGGGCCTGAGCAGGAATATTCTCCAGGGGCTTTGAAGACCGCTCAGCTGGGCTTCTGACGGCTGGTCAAAGCTTCTTCAACCAGGCCACGGCCCATCCCAGGGGACGGGGAATCAGACAGGGACAGAGCTGGCCGGGGGGAGGCCTGGAGACGAGGAGAGAGGAGACGGGTCCCAGGATATTTTTGTTGCCGGCCAGCGGCAGGGTCCCAAGCTCGGGCTGTGCAGTCACACTTTGGCTTCAGGCCCCACATCTGCCGCTTCCTCGCAGGGGACCTTGGTCAAATTAGGGTCCATCTTTGGGCCTTGGTTTGCATTTCCCTGCTGTACAGATTGCATGGGTACAGTTCAGGTGACAGCACATGGCACCCCGTAGGGGCTTAATCCACATCACTCTCCTCTCTCCTCCACCCCCTCGCTTTCCGCCTGAAGCCTGTGGGCAAATGCCAGGGTTCCTGGGCCCCCTCCTGGAACAGCCCCTTTGCCCCTCCAGGGGCTCCCACCAGGGACAGCACAGATTCTCTTGTGGGTGAGCAGAGCTGAGGGCAAGGTGAAGTGCTTACAGGAAACACATGTTCTTGGAAGCTTCCCGAAATAGCCCGGGGTGCTCCTTGGCCAATTCCTTTCCCACGAGCAGGGACAGGGCTATCTTGGATGGAGGGAGGCTGTGTATATGTGTGTGTGTGCATGTGTGCTGTGTTTTGAAAGGCCTGAATAAAGGCAGGAAGTCATTCCATGCTCCCTCCTCCTCCCACCAGCTCGGTGGTGCTCAGAGCTCAGGCCTGTGTGACTCACCACCACTGCCTCCTTCTTGATTTCAAATAAATGAAATGAATGGGGATCTTAGAGCACTTTTTTACCCTGAGGGTTGTGTCTACACATGCCATGAGTCCCGGTGGGAGGCAGTGAGCTGGTCTCAGAACTCAGCACTTTCCCCGATGGGGTCGGGGTTTAGGCTCCAGTGTCCCTTCCCTACCCCACTCTGGTCCCTCCCAAGGAGCTGGCTGCTTGTTCTGCGGTCCCACGGCGGCCACCTTTCCTCAGGTCGAGCATCCACCACACTATTTTGGAGTTGCTCGAGGGTCTAGCTAGACTAGTGGTTCTACCTGTCTTTTGAGGAACTAAGGAAGTAGGGGACGTTGTGCCCCAGGAAAACGCCCTGTCCCGTGTCTGGGGTGACACAATACAGCTTTCTGTGACGGAGGCACAGGCTGATGGGGCTTATGGTCTCTTCGTGCCCTCAGCGTGGGCTTGTGCCGACGGACTGTTTGCCGAGGCCACGGATCATTCACACGCGAGGCTCCAGGAGCCCTCTCTCACTCTTTGTGGCCAGGCCAGCACGCAGTAGGCAGGGGAGGTGTGGCCTTTGAATTTCCCAGGACCGGGGTTGGCCTTGAGAGACCTCAGAGGAAAGGTAGCCCCCGTCACGTGTCTCCCTACCCCCATGATGAGAGCCGATGGGAATGGCAAGAGGGAGACTGAGGCTGAGGCAGGAACAGGCTTGGGACGGTCTACAAAGGCCTGTTTTGGTCACATGCCTCCCACAGGCATCAGTGGGTCTGTGATTCTCGTCTTTTGGGTCTCTGGTTAGCAAATGAGGCAGGGAAGGTATCGGGGTCTCTTTTGTGTTGAAAGAGGACGGAGCTGGGGTGGGTGGCTCAGGAGCGTCTCACCAAAGCTTCCCATTTTACATATAAAGAAACTGAGACCCAAAGACAGGACAGGACCCGCTCAAGGCTTTGATGAAGTCTGGGACTAGAATTTGGCCTCTTGCCTCCCAGCCCAGGGTTTTTGTTCCCAGGTGGGTCCCGGGAACAACCTCCGCTCCCACCCTGTCAGATTAACTACACCGATTTGGGAGAGGGGCCCAGGGCGGCCCGGGGAACTGGCTTCCGTGTCCCCCAAAGCAGCCATTCATTCATTCAGTAGGTACTCCTTGAGGACCTACTGTGTACCAGGCCTGTCCTGGAGCCCAGAGGACTAGGTCTCTGTCGTAACCCTCCGAGTTCCCTGGGAGCGCACTCTGAGACCTATAGGTGTGGGGCAAGCAGCGCTGCGTTTTCAGCACCCCTGGCTGTTTCGGTCAGAATGGCCCGCGGTGCTTGGTCAGGACGTTCTCCCAGGTGTCGGACTTCTGGCCTTCCTGCCATGGTGGGAGCAGCCAGCCCCTGTTGGAGGTCCGTGAGCCACCCTCCCCGCGCCCCTGGGTCTGCCCTTCCCCGCTCAGCTCTTCTCCGAGGTCTCCCAGAGCCTGTGGGAAAGTCATGTCTCCGGAATTGCAAACAGGAGCTCGCACCATATAATTAGTTTCATTTACAGCCAGGAGACGGCCCATAAAAACCTGGGTGTTTTCATGGGTTTGGGCTGGTGGGTGCGGGTGGTGGAGGGGAAAAGTCCCAGAGTGAGCAATAAACATCCTGCTCCAGGGCTCCTGGGAGCATAAGTGGTTTTATAAGAGGATGGAGAGGCATGGAAAGGGGGGCGGGAGGGGGCTGTGGGCTCCTGGGCACGTCTTTCCATCTGGCACCCATGCCGCTTTTCCCCCCTCTCTGCCACCAGTTTCTGGGGTCTGCCAGCCTTCGGCTAGGTACTCATCCCATTTTACAGGTGAGGAAATTGAGGTTCCTAAAGGGAAAACACCTGCCTCAGTGCAACCTGGTCACCTGACTGGTGACCCGCAAGCCCCTCCCATTGGAAGCCGACAGAACTTTAACCTTCGAGGTCCCGCTGGGAGCGGTTCCTGAGTTCTTCCTCAGTTGTTAGCAGTGGGCACCCGGAGGGAGTAGGGGTGAAATGAAGCGGTGGCTGGGAAGACACCTTGGGGGGAGAGCTTTGAGTAACACCCCTAGAGGGTCCCTGCCCCCTGCCCCCTGCCCCCCCTCCCCTGCAACTGATGATGGTGTCAGCGCTGCCTGGGGAAGAGGACAGACCCAGAGTCTGGTTCGCGGCTTGGTCAATTTCCAGCTCTTTCCGCCTCCCAGCTGTGTGACTTCACCTCTCCGAGTCTCAGTTTTCTAATCTGCAAAATGGAGATGTAAAGAGCACCTGCTGTACAGATCATTGTGCAGATTTGATTGGGGGGGGGGAGCTTCTAGAGTTGGTGCTTCTGTTCTTTATGGGTACTTAAGTTTGTTTGTTTATTTATTTATTTATTTATTTATTTATTTATTTTGGGGGGCAGGGGCAGAGAGAGAGGGAGAGAGAGAATCCCAAGCAGGCTCTGGGCTGTCCGCACAGAGCCTGACGTGGGGCTCGAACTCACGAGCCGTGAGATCAAGACCTGAGCCGAAATCAAGAGTCGGACGCTTAACTGGCAGAGCCCCGCAGGTGCCCCCAGAATCAGGGCTTCTCTCGCTTTCTTAACTTTGTCGATGTTAGTGAGCTTTCGGGATGTAAAACCTCCCGTCAGGCCTCTGCCCCCCTCCGTGCTCCCCTCTTCTCCCCTACCTCTCCCCAGCCAGCCCCTAACTCCCTCTCTTCCTCACCCACAGCGACATCAAGAGGATTGGGGTGCGGCTGCCCGGCCACCAGAAACGCATCGCCTACAGCCTGCTGGGACTCAAGGACCAGGTGAACACAGTGGGGATCCCCATCTGAGCCCCAGCCGGCCTCGAACCCCCTCGGCCAAGAATACTTGAAGAAATGGAGTGGCCTCTCGGCCTGCTCTGCACTGGGCCACCAGGGACCTTATTTATTTTTAGTTATTCCATATGGATGCCACCCTGAGGCCTCTGCTGGGGGGGGTGGTCTTGGACGACACCTTGACCTAAACTGAGGACACGCTCAGGGACCCCGAGCTGGGGGCCTGTTCATCTACGAAGGACAGACTGCCAAGCACTTAGCAGGCACCCCCATGGCCCCAGCACCCCCTGGGGCAGGAGCCCCGCCAAGGCATTCAGACAGACACACAGGACATTTCCAGACTGACCTCCCCTTTGCTGTCTTGGGAGGTGGAGGGGAGGGGTTAGCCTGTGGCCATGTGAACAGGGTACCTCAAGTCCCACCCACGAACGAGAATCGGACAGCCAGCAAACTCAGCTGGGCAAGACCCACGGTGGTTCCCCTGTCCCTCTGGTGCCTTCCTCAGCCCCCCAGGCCCTGTCCTCAGCCCCAGCGGGCCAAATCTTGCTTCCCCGGGGCCCTCGCAGGATGCTTGGTTGTGTTGAGGTTTTTTTAAATATATATTTTATATTTTGTGGAGAGTATGTGTGTGTGGCAGGGGGCCTGGCCGGGGCTGGGGACAGACGATGGCCTGTGTCAGACATTCCCAGGCTGGGGGCCGGTCCATCCGGTCTCCCTCCCCTTTAGACAGCATTCGCTACTCTGTCAGTGTTAACGATTTTGTTTTGTTGGGTATTTTTTTTCGAACCTTAATTTATTATTATTTTTTTTATATTTATTGTTAGGAAACGACTTATTTCTGCTCTGGAATAAAGTTGCAGATGGTTCAAACTGATCTCAGTTTTGAGTCTTTGGGGGAGCCGTGGGGGCGGAGAGTTCACTCCGAGCGCTTAAACAGAGCTTCTCGTCCAAGGCACACGCAGTGAAAGTGTGGGAGTGGGGGTGGGTGGGAGGTGGGCAGGGGGCCAGGGAGCAGGGAGCTGGCCCTGCCGAGCCTGGCCTCCACGCCAGCAGGCCTCTGTCACCTTTGATCTCTAGACTTCTGGAGGGCTGGGAGGCAGGAGAACCATGAGAGCAGCCACCGGCTCCCTCCCACACGTCTCTGGAGACCTCGTTGCAATAGATTCTTCGACCATCCACGTAGGGCTCTGAGGTTTACAGAGGCTTTCCACGAGTTTTGGCTTGTTAGCACCTCAGCACTCAGATTTTGTGGCAGCCCCGTTTTACAGAAGAGGAGAACTGAGCTTGGGCCTGGGGACAGGGCTTGTCCAAGGCCACACGGCAAGTCAGAGGCAGAGGCCAGAATTGGAAGCAGGGCCAGGAATCCCAATTAGATGCTTTTCTCAGAGATGAGGAGACTGAGGCTCAGAGATGTGCAGTGGCTTGCCCTAAGTCACACAGCAGCAAGGAGCAGAGGGCCTCGGGGGAAGCCAGAGTCCTGATTTCAAACCCTGAGCCTTCTCCATGATATCACGCTGCCGCCCTGCATGCCCGAGGTCGTTCACAGTGAGCCTCAGGAAGGTGTCGTATATAGGTGACCAGGGACATGACCAGGTGAGCAGAGACGATCTGGGACAGAGGAGGAAGGTTTCCTGGTGGAGGGTGGCTCCCGCACTGAGACATGTAGGGATTGTTGGGACAAGTGGCAATCAGCCAGTGGAGCAGTAGGAGAGGACAATGCAGGCAGAGTAAACTGGAGGTGTGAAACCGTGTGGTTGTGCAAGGGGGAATCACAAGTACTTCGATGTTATTAGGGTATGAAGCAGGGCCTTGTAAGGCAGGTCCAGGAGTGGGGATTTTAAGGTATGGGCAGTGGGGAGCCACTGAAGATTTTAAGCAGGGTGAGGCATGAATACTGTGCCCTAAGCAGAAGTCACTCGTAGAGGCAGGCCCAGAACCCCAGCCTCCTGACTCAGCTTGGAGCTGGGGGACAGCAAAATTCTGAGGATGCTCGGCTTGCCTTGGGGTCTCAAGACTGGCCTGCTCTGTCCTGACCCCCTGCCACTGCAGGAAAGTGGCCTCCATGGGGAGCCGGGTCCGGGTCTGACCCACTAAGCATCAGGGAGCCATGCAGCATTGGGTGGGGCTGGGGTTGGGAAAGGAAAGAAGGCACTGGTTCGTCTCACCAGGCCTTCCTCCCGTTAGCACTAGGCCGCTGGGTGTGGCAGCTTGGTGGCTGAGTCAGCCTTTCCCGGGCCCTGACCCTTACCTGGCTTGACCAGGTGGCCACTGTGGCTCTGTTATTGGGCTATGGTTACTGCCATTGCCAATGAGAGAACTGTGGGTCCAGCAGGGAGCAAGCCTGCAATCCCACAGTGAGCTGGGTCTCAATGGCGCCTGAGGCCAGGCCTGAGTCCCATTCCCAAAGCAACTCAGCCACCCGGTGGCCCCACTGGTGAGCAGAAGTGGACACAGGAAGTGGCTGAGCACAGGAGAGAGATGGCCTCATGGGCTGTCTCCCTCAGGGCCCCGATGGATATGAAGCCCTCCAAGGGCACAGGCCTCTGAGCTGCAGACTGGGATCTGTGCTCAAAGGCCCGTGGGCAGCTGTCTGGAGCCTCTAATGGATCTCATGGTTGGCCAGAGGGGAAATTTAATTTTTTAAAAAGTTAAAATAAACCCAGCTCTGCCCTCTAGAAGGCCTAGAAGCAGTGACACCCCCACAGCAATAAGCACATCCAGCCCCCAGATCTTGGCTCCTAAACACCACCCTCTAATAAAAGAACCCAGAGCTCCTTAGAGAAATGGCTGCTTCCAGGGCTAAGACAGGGAAAATACAAGAATTAGTCTGGAGCATTCTGGAGGGAGGGAGAGTAAGGAAATGCTCAAAAAATAAACAGATGAGGGGATGTCAGACCCAGGAGCCAGGCTGAAAGAGATCCCAATGGCCAAACCTAGACCAAGTTGCACAGAACAAAAAACGGGGCGCCTGGGTGGCTCAGTCCGTTGAGCGTCCGACTTCGGCTCAGGTCATGATCTCGCGGTTCGTGGGTTCGAGCCCCGCGTCGGGCTCTGTGCTGACAGCTCAGAGCCTGGAGCCGGCTTCGGATTCTGTGTCTCCCTCTGTCTCTCTGCCCCTCCCCCACTCATGCTCTGTCTCTCCGTCTCTCAAGAATGACTAAACGTTAAAAGGAAAAAAAAAAAAAACGAAAAAGAACAAATAACATAGAATTAAATTGAAACCCAATAAAATAAATATCTATGGGTCTAAGCTGGTATAAATAATGATTGAATGACTGACTAAATAAATAAATAAGACTAGACAAATCTTCCTTATAGAAGAGTTCCGCGTAATTCACGCTGGTTCTCACCGCCAGCAGGTGGTTAATTCCAAATCCAGGGGCAACCGTTCCAAAGAAAGGAAGCATAGAAAAGGTTAAAAAAAGAAGAAGAAGAAACAGGAATTTTACAGTGGAGAAACCCAGCAAACACTACTGTAACCACGTTGACATCATCAGTGAAAACACAGACCCAGGGCAGTAGGAACTTGTTGCTGGAATTTAAGGTCAGGTATCAGCAAACACTTGTATAGGGATTCAGTGGGTACCAGCCACTGCTCTCAGTGCTTTGCTCATGTTTAATTGTTTAACAGTTATAACAACCCCTTGAGGTGGGTACCACTGCTATCCCATTTTACAGATTTGAACACCGAGGCACAGGGAGATTAAATGACCTGCCAGAGCCATCTGGCTCATGCAAGACAGGGGAAGGAATCAAGCCCAGGCAGCATTGGTCCCATGAAACGGAGCCCCTAATAAAATGCTTTCCTGGGGCCGCTTGGATGGCTCAGTTGGTAAGGCATGCCAGTCTTTTTTTTTTTTTTTTATTTTTTAAAAATATATTTATATATTTTTAAGAGAAAGAGAGAGAGACACAGCATGAACAGGGAAGGAGCAGAGAGAGAGGGAGACACAGAATCTGAAGCAGGCTCCAGGCTCTGAGCTGTCAGTCCAGAGCCCAATGTGGGGCTCGAACTCATGAACCGTGAGATCATGACCTGAGCCGAAGTCGGACGCTCAACCGATTGAGCCCCCCAGGCACCCCTAGACCATGCCACTCTTGAACTCAGGGTTGTGAGTTCAAGCCCCACGTTGGGTTTTAGAGATTACTTTTAAAAAGATGTTTGGGGCACCTGGGTGGCTCAGTTGGTTAAGCATCTGACTCTTGGTTTTGGCTCAGGTCATGATCTCCCAGTTTGTGAGTTCTAGCCCTGTGTTGGGCTCTGCACTGACAGCGTGGAGCCTGCTTGGGATTCTCTCTCTCTCTCTGCCCCTCTCCTGCTCATGCTCTCTCTGTCTCAAAATAAAATAAATAAACTTTAAAACATGCATTTCCATTTGCCACCCTCAACTGCCAAGACAGGACATTCTCCCTCTCTCTGCCACGTTGGGCACCTCCCTAGATACGATCTGAGAAGCATTGGTTCTGGAGAAACTGAGGCCACATAACCTTCCCATGTTTCCAAATATGTCAGTGCCATATGTTCCTGTTCTGTGCGAGGCTGGGCATGGGGCCACAGAGGTGAATCAGGCCCCACTCTTTCCTCAGAAAGAAGAGAGTTCTCAGTTAGATGCGGGCAGGGGCGGCCATACAGCAGGACCCGGGCTAAGAGGGGGAGGAGGTGGGTGAATAGGAGCAAGAAAGAGGCACCCGACCCATCCTGGAAGGTTCAGGCAGGCTCCCTGGAGGAGGAGGAGGAGCCATCCAAGCTGAAACAAAGGTCAAGCGGGAGAGCACCAGGCAAGGTAGAGCAAAATGTCCCCAGAAGAGCCCGTCCCTGCCCTCCATACTCCAGAACTCTGTGGGTAGGGCCTGAGTCTCCCCCATTTGACCGGGACCAACCATGTTCTGGCTCCAACGCCCCCCTAGGCCCTGGCTGTCATGTCACGAGCAGCCCTATGATGCCAGCCCTGCTCTCGTTTCTACCCCAAGCAGAACCTTCACGTCCGACCTCAGTTGTCTCAGCTGGGAAATGGGCCCTCAGGCCGCTGCGCTCCTCGGGTTCTGAGCTGCAGGGGCCTTGGTAGCCCTTTGATACACCCAACCAAGCCCAGAAGAAGGCGAAGGCAGCAATTACGAGGGTGCTGGGTGGGGGTTGCCCTCTTTCTCAGCTGTAACCGGTCCAGGTGGCAAGTTAAAACAGTATCACCGGGCACCCACCTCAGATCTCCTAATTAATTAGCGAATCCTAGAGGAATGGGCAAGCTCTCCGCCTTCCTTCCCACCCCCACCTCCAGCTGTGGCCCAGGGCCGAGAATAGGGCCCACTGCAGGGCAGATGCTGCTGGAAAAGAGGTTGAGGATGTGTGTCTGACGTGCTTGCGTTCTCAGCTCGGGCCCTCTGTGCGCTCACGCCGTGCTTTATGCCTGGATCGCCTGCTCCCCAGAGCGGCGTTGGGCACCTAGTAGGCCCTCAATAAATATTTGCCCCATCAACAAATCAACGAGGGGAATGGGGGGCCTTAGGACCCAGTGGGGAGCCATTTGGGGCCAGATTGTCAACATCCCAAGAGGAGGGTTGTGTTGGTGAGGGGTACGCGTTGCACAGACAGCCACAGTTCCCACTGGCCGGCTGGAACCAGCGTTTCTGAACACCTACTCTGTGCCACTCAGCGTGCCAAGTCTGAGACCCACACTGTCTTATTGAAGGCTCACGATAACTCTGCAAGGCACGGGTTTATCCCCACTTTACAGACGGGGACACAGAGGCTCGGCACGGTGATGGTGTCAGACCGAGGTCCCTCAGCAGGAGTGACAGAGCAGGGTTATGAGACCAGGGCCCTCTCGTCCCACTGCCTGCTGCTGATCGACATTTGGGGGTCTTAGGCGTTCCTGGGAAGCAGGGCAGCCGGAAGACCTTTGGACAGGAAGAACAGAGTCAGGGACACTATTGGACGACTGTTGGTTTTGCCGTGGGCCCCCGGGCACGTCCCGTGGCGTCTCTGGGTCTCAGTGTGCTCATTGGGCAACGTGGAGGCCGGAAGTCCGTCCCGGCTGGGATGAGGGGTTCCTGCCTCCACCCCAGCCCTCTTCCAGGCAGTCCCAGGCCTCAGGCCCCACTCCAGCCCCCGGGGTCTGGCGTCTCAATCCAAGCCTTGTCAGCCAGTCCCTGTCGGCAGAACCAGACCCCGGTTTCTGGGAAGCTGTGGTCGCATCCCGCCCTGCCCGGGATGGGGGCCCCCCTCTCTCCCCCTGGGCCTTGGCCCCATTTCAGCAGCCTCATCACATTCCCCAGTGGCCTCCACTGCCGGATGGACGGACGCAGTTTCCACACTGGTGTGGCAGAACCCGGGAGCTGCGTGACCAGGTCTCCTGCTGGGCAGAGGGGTCCTTCCCCCCTCCAAGGACCAGGCCTCGGGGGCCAGTTAGACCAACCTCAGCATCTGGGCACAGACAGCCACACCCCTGCAGCCCCAGGACACATCTCCCGTGCCCAGCACCCCCAGACCCTGCGCCCTCACAGGGCACCCTTGTGCCAGCCAGACGCCTCAAACCCGCCCTGGCTTCTCCTTCCCGGCTCTCCCCACCCCCGCACCCCTTCCCTATTTCTGCCTGTACTCACTCTTCCAGACCCAGCTGGGATTCCCCATCCTCTAAGAGACTTCCAGAACCTCCTCCCCTGCTGCTAACTGATTTGGGGAAAGTCCGCCCCAGCTGTCTGTCCACCCCTGACTCTTCTAGGCAGCTCAGCTTCCTTTCCTCAAGACCTCCGTACCAAGGGGCGCCTGGGTGGCTCAGTCGGTTAAGCATCCAACATCAACCCAGGTCATGACCTCGCGGTTCATGAGTTCGAGCCCTACATGGGGCTCTCTGCTGTCAGTGCAGAGCCTGCTTTGGATCCTCTGTCTCCCTCTCTCTGCCCCTCCCCTGCTCATGCTTTAGCTCTCTCTCTCTCTCTCTCAAAATAAATCAATAAACATTAAAAAAAAAAAAAAAAAGAACTCCATCAAGTCTGCTACTAAGTACCCCATGGGCGGGGGATATTGTGTCCCCCTCTTTGGCCAGGACGATTTAGGTCGGTTGTCCCATATAATTAGCAATAGTATTCCTTTTCATGCTCTGTCCCTATTTGGATGATAATTTATTTGGTCGCCCTACCATGAGACGTGGAGAAGGGAGGGCTTTCCCAAAGCCCCAAAACTGGCAAGTAGCAGAGTCAGGATTTGAACCCAGCACCTTGCCCCAGAGGCCCGCCCTACACTGATGGGTTTTGGCATGAACGAGCCTACCTTGGGCATTCTCCAGGGCCTGCAGTGTGCCGTCTGTTGACCGGAGCTCCTCCCCACACCCTTGACCTGACAAGCTGGCTTTCTCTTGCCTTTCGGCTCATGCGTCCGGCCTCAGAGAAGATACCCCCCCCCCACCCTTCTTAAAAGTGCCCTGGACCCCCTACACATTTCTTTCCTGCACTTTTGACTCTGCATCTGTGGGCTCATGTGATGTGATAAATATCTGTCATTGACGCCCGCCTCCTGCCCAGCGGCCAGTCTCACGAGCCTGTTTGGTGGCCCCTGGATCCCCAGTGGGATGCCCCCACATATTTGACGAAGGAACCAACGAGTGGTCCTTGGCGCGTGCCAGGGAGAGGGTGGGGAGTAGGAGAGCCCAGGGGGTGCTCTCACAGACTCCTCAGGCTGCTGGGGAGAAAGACCCAGGGAAACATCAAGAAAACGCAGAAGATAAATTCTGCGGTTTGACAAGCACGGGGACTGTGGGATCCAGAGGAAAGAGCAACTTGCTCAGTGTAGGGCAGGTCAGGGAAGGTCTCCGGGAGGAGATACTGTCTGAGCTGGCTTGAAGGGTGAGGTGATAGCCGGGAGAATGAAGGGTTGTTCGGCTCAGAGGCTGAGGGCAGACCAGTGTGGCCGCAGCTTTGAGGGCAGGGCCCTGGGCCACAGGGAGGGTCGAGGCTGCAGGGGTCGGCAGGAGCCTGGACGCAGAGGGCCTTGCGGCACAGCTGAGGATTTTATTTTTATCCTAAGCGTGGGCATCAGGGAGCAGCTCAATGGTTTTGAACTGGGGGAGGCGAGGTGGGCAAGAAAAACCTCAACTGTCGTGTTTTTTTAAAAAATCGTGCTGTCCCCTTGGAAAAAAAAAATATCTAAGTGTTGACGTATAAAAAGAAAAGTGGATTTATTTGTGTGCCATTGTGGGCCCAGAGCCCCTGCCTGCCTGGCCCTCAGGGCTGTTCTTCAGAACAGCTCCGGGGACTGAGCCACGGAACTTGCAGGTGTCGCAGCCCCATCCCCCCACCCCCACCCCATCCCCAGCCATCTGTCTGGGAAGGTCCATTGTGGTGGCCTCTGACATCACCACAGGGGGCAGCGTGATGTCACGGGGGGCCCCATTGTGGCCGTGGAAGGCGAGGTGCCCCCCCCCCAGATACCCCCTCCCGCCCTCGCCCAATCCTATTAAGCATGGGCTGGGGACAAAGGAAGGCGCTTTGTGTTTTAACGGGTCTGAAGTGAGTCACAGGCTGCAAAGGGAGGGCATAGCAAGAGCCTGTACATTCCAGAGCCTGCCACCTCCCCCAGCCGGGCCTGCAGGTCAGGCTGGAGGCCCTGCTGTCACCACCAGTCATTGTCCCCATGCCAGGCCCTGCGCCTCTTATCCGTGTCCCCCTCAGGTGTAGGACCAGAGCCTGTGATGTGGAGGCTGGGGGCAGGACATCCTCCTACATCCCCGATGTCAGCCTGCGAGGTGGGGGTCCCCTAGAGCCCTGGGCTGGGAGAAGGAGCCAGAGGCAGCTGGAGCCAGAACAGGCAAGAGTCCCTGAAAGATAGCTTCAGGGCATAGATGGGGGGGCCAAGGCCTAGAGAGGGACAGGACTGGTCACCCGGTGGCATCACTGAGCACTTATCAGCGAGCGCTTAGTAAATTCCTACTGAGAGCCGCACTGGCCTGTGCTGTAGGTCATGTGATCCCTGAAACTCTGGAAGGTGGTGGCCGGGACCGGCCCCACAGAGCTGACCACTCCGGACAGGCACTCAGAGAGGGAGGCTCAGCGTGGGGACAGCTAGGTGGCCGCTTCCTTGTCCCAGGTGTCTCTGAGAGAAGAAGGAGGAGGACTCCCTGAGGCTCCAGCTCAGAGGTCAGAGGGCTTGCTTTGCAGTTCCTCTTCTGCAATGAACTCGCATGCCTTCCCCTCACTGAGCCTCTGTTTACTCCTCTGTAAAATGGGACCAATCAGACCCTTCTCACAGAGTTGTGGTGAGGACCGGATGTGATGGCGTGAGTGCCCAGCTGAGGGTGGGGGCAGGGCATCGCAGTGCTGGCACACAACCCCCCCCCCCAACCCCATCTCTCCTTGGGTGTCAGCCCTCAGCCAAGTCTCCTTCCAGGCTGGCGTCCATCCCCTTTGAAGGGCCTGTCTGGTCCTAGGCTGAGAGTAGGGTGCAGCCAACAGGGGATGCCTAGGCGGGGACAGGCAATGGCTTCAGGAGGGCTCAGCACACCCCACTGCCACCCGAGTGGGTTCTCCATCTTTGGCAGAGTACCCAGGCACGTGAGGAGGCTGGGGGTGGCTCAGCTTCAGGCAACAAAGCCCCCTTTCTCCCCAGCTTGAGGAATGCCCGGCACCCCTCTCACCCCCGCCTCCATCTATATGGAGACCAGACCCCAGGGTTCACTCTGTGGGGCCCAGGCTGGGCACTGGCCCTGCCCCGAGCCTGTGAGGCAGGCCTGGCCCTTTACGAGGCAGGAATGTCACCCACACCCACCTCACACACACACACTCACGTGCACACGCACACACACTCACACACCCATGCCCACGTGCCTCCCCCAAAGAGCCCAGCCCTCAGTTTGGAGCCCTGAGCTCAGTCCAGAATCTGAGGCAGTGTGGAGCAAGGATGTCCACGGCTGGCTGGGGCTAGAGAAAGGGCCAGAGTGTGAGTGCCCTGTCTCACCTTGGCTCTTCCTGTGTCTTTGTGCTTGATGATGTTTTTTTTTTTTTTAAATATCTCAACTTGGCAAAGCAAAAAGTCACAGTCCCACCCACACCTGCCCCATTTTTTGAACTGGCATGTGAAATCCCAGCGTCGGAGCCCCTGACTCTGTTCAAACCCCTCATTTTTTACCAAGGAGGATGTGGAGGCCACAGAGCCCCATCGGGCTGGGACTAGTGTGTGTGTGTGGGGGGGGGTCTGGGGGGGGTGAGAGTTAGGGGCTGGTGAAGACCGCACGTGGGAGCTGGTGGCATCTCATTCCAGGGCAAGGGAGCAGAACTGGCCTCCCCGGTAAAGGATGCACCCTTTGTACGGATGAGAACACTGAGGCTTGGAGGGGAGGAGCCGAACATTACCCAGTGAGGAGTGGAAGAATGATCTGAGCTCCAGCTCTGAGGCCCCGTGGGTGGGAGGGATGGTTAGAGGGGCCTGAGCCCCCAGCTCCCCTCCCAGCCATTGCAGCCCCAGTCTAGCCCCAGGCCTCAGCTAGGGCAGGCCCATCCTGGAGGTGGGTGTTCAGGCCCAGGCTGCTGCCCTGGTCTTGACCCCCTGAGCAGGATCTGCCCCTCCTGCCACAGCCCTGGCCAGACTCTGCCCAGACACCTCAGGAATGTGGGGGGAGGGGGAGACTCAGGAAAGATGGGGCCTGGGGTCCAGAGGTGGACAGAACAAAGAAGCCACATGTCTGGACTCTCCCTGCACCCCCAGGCTGGATCACAGCCGGCAGAGGCAGAGGCCCCCAAGAGCGGGTCAGGCATGTGTCCCTATGTGCTGTGTGACCCTGGGTATCCTGCTGCCCATCTCTGGTTTCCTGGGCTGTAAAATGGGGTACAGGAGCAGGGGATGTAAGGCAGAGGAGCCTGCTGCAGGCCTGAGGTTGGGACTCCTGGCAGAGGGTAGAGAGAAGTAGGGGGCCAACCCTGCGGTGGGCTCTTCTCCCTGCCTCCTCGCTCAGCCTCAGGAATCGCCTTAATTACAGCGTCAGCTTCCCTGCGCTTCCTGCCATAAACCCAGGAATCTAAATTAGAGGGCAGGAGGCTGGCTCCCCCTTCCCTCCGACCCCCCAAGTCTGCCGGGAAGTTCTCCTGGAGACAGGCCGCCAGTCGGGGGCTAACTACAGAGGTGCCCAGGGCCCAGGCTCGGGGGGTCTGAGAGGCCAGGCAGGCGGGTGGCTATCCAGAGAGTCCTCATGCCTGTCACTGCTGACCAACTGCTACGTGCCAGGCGCGGGGCTGAAGTCGCCCTTTTGATCCTCCCAGCACTTCAAGACTGACGTCAAGATCCCCTTTTACAGAGGAGGAAACTGAGGCGAGAGCCCAAGGTCACCCAGGGTCTCGGTGGCTGAGCCAGCTGGACCCAGGTCTCCAGCTCCCAGACCAGGGCTGGCCGCCTTTGCAGAAGGCAGAGGGAAGGGTGGGGAAGGGTGGAGAAGGGAAGGGGATGCTGACCCATGAATCGGTCCCCTGAGTCCCAGGGGGAGAGGGGAGGCAGTTGACGGGAGGGCGCTGAGGGGCTGGTGTGCAGAGATCAGGGAGGATGTAGGCTTGGGTTCTGAGCAGAGTCTGCCTTCTGTAAGCCTGCGCTGGGCCTGGCCCTTCCCCAGGGGCCTGGCCAGGTAGATCAGGGCTGGGCGGGGCTGGGGCCCTTCAGAGTGAGATCCAGCGGGAGAGCCTCGTGTGTGTGTGTGTGTGTGTGTGTGTGTGTGTGTGCACGCGTTTGGGGGTGTGTGCAGTTTGCGTCTGTGGGTACTTCTGTGTGACAGGGAGTGCATGTGTGCATGCATGTGGTGGGGAAGTGAGGTCATCTGGGCAGAAGGGAGCTGAGCTTGTCCAAACCACTGGAGCCACTGGAGGAGAGAGAGACAGACTTGGGGGGGAGGCAGCATGCCGGGGTGGGGGTGGGGGTCTGAGGGAGGGAAAGAGACCAAAGCAGAGAGGAGACAGCAAAGGACAGAGACAGAAGGATGAGGTGGGGTGGGAGGCAGACAGACAGACAGACAGACAGGATGAGGGGGGACGCCCCGGTGGTCGTGGGGGCACAAGGAGAGGCCCAAGAGCTGCCCAGAGAGAAGATGTTGAGTTTGACAAAGAGGGAGCCCGAGAGCGGGGCAGGGAGGAGCAGCCCTGGAGGGCAAGGGGGCTCAGGCAAAGGGGCTTCCCACTGGGCTGCCCCTGAGGTGAGGACAGAGGGAGGGGGACCGAGGGAGGATGCCTTACGCCTGCTTTTTGTCCCGGTCAGTGCATCTGAGGTCACCCAGCCCTCAAGCAATATTTTTTAACGTTTACTTATTTTTGAGGTTTATTTATTTGTGCCCGAGGGAGACACCGAATCTGAAGCAGGCTCCGCGCTGTCAGCACAGAGCCCGACACGGGGCTCGAACCCACAAACTGTGAGACCATGACCTGAGCCGAAGTCGGCCGCTCAACCGACTGAGCCACCCAGGCGCCCCGGCAATTTTTTGAGGACCTCTTACGCATGTATCCCAGGGGTGGGGTCTACCTGAAGGAGCAGGAGTTCAGAGGCTTGAGAGCCCAGGGGGTCTCTGGGGGTATGCCCCAAGAGCATGGGGGCAAGGAGGGGAGGCTGGGGGAGGCCAGGACGGTGACTTCAGATGGAGTAGCAGCACGGAGGCTGGTGCAGAGCTGGGTCGGGCCACACCCGGGCAGGGCTGGAGCCGGGTGGGTGGGGCGGGGGGGCAGGTCCCACTTCTCCTCAGCCACATCCCAGCCCCATCACCCGACTCTCCTACGTGGCTTCCAAGGCCCCATGGGCCCTGCAACCTGGCTCGCCTCACCTCCCACCATGCGCTTCCTAACCTGGCGATTCTCAACTGTGGGGATTTTGCCCTCCACCACAGGACATCTGGCAATGTCCGGAGACGTTTTTGCTCGTCACAGTTGGAGGAGCGTGCTGCTGGTATCTGGTGGGTAGAGACCAAAGATGCGGCTAAACATCCTGTAACACACAAGACAGGCCCTACAACAAAGAATCATCCAGCATACTCATTTTCCCTCTTTTCCCCCTGAGCATGCCAAATGCGTTCCTGCCTCAGGACCTTTGCAGTTCCTTTCGGCCTTGACTAGAACACCCATCCCTAGACCAGCACACAGGTTGCCTTCTCATTCTTCCAGAACCTGCTCAAATATCCCCTCCTTAGAGCAGTTTTTCCTGACACCCCCACCCCCTTCCACACTCTCTATCAGAAGCCTCTGTTTATTTCCCTCCCAGCCCTTATCCCCAAATCACGACGGTCTTGTTTATTTATTCAAGTCCTTATTATAGTTTGTCTACCCTCCACTTGGCCGTGAGCTCCATAAAGGCTGGGAACTTTGGCTTTTCAGCAGCACCCAGACGCTGAGTACTGGGTGTTAAAATTTCACTTAGAACAGCCAGGGGCTATTTTAAGCACTTTGTTTAGAACACTTTGCATATATTATCTTAATATTATATATTATCTTGGCATATATTATCCTATGAGGTAGGCGCCACTGTTGTGCCCATTTCACAGATGGGGAGACCGAGACTCAGAGATGTCAAGTAACTTGCCCAAAGTGACACAGCTGGTCAATGCATGAGCTGGGATTTGAACCCAGGGAGGTCGGCTGCAGAGTTCATGCCCTGACTTGAAGGGGCCACACTACAGCCTCTCTGCAAATGTGAGTTGAGTGGATGTGACTCCATGTCAGGAACCCAGACCCCCATCTCCTCCTCTCCCTGACAAAGACGATCGCCACTCTGTAACCTGGCCTTCTTGCCTCTCGCCCCCGCCCCAGATCTGTAGAACTGAGGAGCCTCTCCAAGTCAGCAGGGAGATAAGGTCCTCATTGGCAGATTCTGACAGGGAAGAGACTTGGGGACCCAGACGTGGGGGCTCCTCGTCATGGGGAATCCCCCGCTGCAGCCAATGCACTGGGGCCACAACCACTGCCCTGAGTCACTGTTGACTCTCCCAGGCACTCCTGGGTGCTGGGGAGGAGGCACGCCCCTTCCTCGAGCCTCCCTGGCAGGGCAGGGTGGACCGGCATTGGGGTGAATCTGAGGGCTGTGCCCAGCCCCGCACTGGGGCTCCCCCAGCCCAGCTGGCCTCCCCTAAATGAAGAACGACAACCAGGAGGGGGCGGTTGGTAGGGGCAGCAGGAAGCTCTGGGTGCCCATGCCTGCTTGGAAGTCTGCCCGGAGCTGTTTGCTGCCCGGATTCCCAGCTAGGACGCCACTCACAGTCCCAGCTTACTGCCCGCCCCTCTGGCCATGTCCCCGGGCCCTCTCTCTGTCAGGCTTGGTACCTGTCGATTAACCCAACAGCTGACCCAGTCTCCCCAAAACATCCTTCCCTGGCCCTGTCCCCTCTCCCAGCATCTGTGGAGCCCATCAAGGGACAGTCTTGACCTGGGATCTGCCAGGGAAGGCTTTAATTCTTCTTCATTCGACTAGCCTTTCGTTCCTAACCATTGGAGTGCAGTGGTTAGAACGCGGATGCTAATCTATACGGCCGAGTCAGTATTTTTCCCGCTGTGTGATCTTGGGCAAGTGCCTGAGCTGGACCCAGTTTTACAACACGGGGAGGTTACAGGGCTTTGGGAAGCTTCGCTGGGATGAGGCATAGAGTACTGAGCATGCCACTCAACTTGTGATACGTGTTCCATCATAGGAGCTGTTCTTTTTCTTTATTCTCCATGAAGAATTTCCTGAGGCCCCTGGAACACACAGACCCCTAATAGCAACCCCCAGCCCGGATAAGGCTTGATCCCGAAGGCCTCCTGAGCGGACCCAGGCGGGGACTCTGGATTCTCATCCTGGCTTCACCATTGGGTTGCTGTGTGATCCGAGTGAGTCGTCATCCCTCTCTGGGTCTTGAGCTCCCTGTGTGAACAGTGACTGGTTGGCTTGGATGAGCAAAGGAGAATCCATACGGTGAAGAATTCCACCTGGGTTTGAATCCTGACTGCCGCTTACTGTGACCCCGGGCAAGTGACCTCTCTCTGCCTCGGTTTTCCACTGCCAAGTGGGGCAATAACAGTACCCACCTCCAGGAATAAGTGAATTAATGCCTGCAAAGTGCTTTACAACAAGTCTGATACGCAGCTAGGGCACAACAGGTGTTAGCCATTATTATCAGCTAACATTATCTCTAAGGATCTTTTTCTTTTTCAACTGAGATATAATTTACATACCAGGAGATCACCTTTTGAAAACATACGCTCGAGTCATTTTTAGTACACTCAATACTAATTCCAGAATCTTTTCATCATCCCTAGATGAAAGCCTATACCTACAAGTCCCCATTCTCCACACCCTGCCCCCGGCAACCTCCGATCTGCTTTCTGTCTCTGCGGCTTTGCCCATTCTGGACATTTCATATAAACGCGACATGCAACGTTGTGTCCGGCTTCTTTCACTTAGCACGACGTTTTCAAGGTTCGTTCCTGACCTATCCGTATTTCATTCTTTTTTTTTTTTCTGGCTGAATAATATTCCATTGTGTGGATGGACCACATTTGTTCATGGACATTTAGGTTGTTTCCACTTTTTGGCAATTATGCACAATGCTGTTCGTGAACATTCAAGTATGAGTTGTTGGGGTTTTTTTTTTAAGTTTACTTATTTATAATCTGTACACCCGATGCGGGGCTCGAACTCACAACCCTGAGATTAAGAGTCTCGTGGTCTATCAACTGAGCCAGGAGGTGCCCCCAGTGTAATTGGCTCAGGTCACAATCTCGCCGTTGGTGGGTTTGAGCCCCGCGTCGGGCTCTGTGCGGACGGCTCGGAGCCTGGAGCTTGCTTCGGATGCTGTATCTTCCTCTCTCTCTGCCCCTTCCCTGCTGGTGCTCTGTCTCTGTTTCTGTCTCTCTCTCTCTCAAAAATAAACATTAAACATTTTTTTAAAACTCTAAAAAGAAAAAGAGTCACACGCTTTCCCGACTGAGCCAAGCGTGTGCCCCTGCTGCACAATTTTATACTCCCACTGGCAATGTATGAGGTGCCAACTGCTCCACACCCTTGCCAACAGTGGCTAATGTCTTCTTTTGTATTGTAACCATCTTAGTGGGTGGGCAGAGGCATCTCACTGTGGTTTTGATTTACGTTTTCCCCATAACTGATGATGTCAAGTGTCTTTACGTGTGCTTATTGGTCATTCACACATCTTCTTGGGCGAAATGTCCATTCCTTTGTCCGTATTTAAATCGGGTTATCTGTCACTTTATCATTGAGCTCTAAGTATCCTTTATATATTCTAGACACTAGGCCCTTATGAGATACTTGAGGCGCAAATATTTTCCCTGTTCTATGGGGTGTCTTTTCAATTCTTGATGGTCCTTGGAAGCACAAAAGTTTTTATTTTTGATGAAGTCCAATTTTCTGCCTTTTTCTTGGCTTCTACTTATATGTCATATCTAAGAAACAGTCGTCTAATCCAAGGGCATGCCTGTTTTTGTCTAACAATTGTATCATTTTAGCTCTTAGAGTTAGGACTCTGATCCATTTTGAGCTAATGATGCATGTGGTATAAAGGGCGTGAAGTAGAGGGGTCCAGCTTCGTTCTTTTGCACGTGAAAATCGAGTTGTCTCAGCATTATTTCTTGAAAAGACTATTTCCCCATTGGATTTTCTTGGCACCCTGGTCGAAACTCAATTGATGGGGCACCTGGGTGGCTCAGGCATTTAACTGTCTGACTCTTGATTTTGGCTCAACTCATGATCTCATGGTTTGTGAGATTGAGCCCTGCATCTAGTTCTATGCTTGTAGCACAGAGCCTCCTTGGGATTCTCTCACTCTCCCTATCTCCCTGCCCCTCCCCCACCCTCTCCTTCTCTAAATAAAGAAACTTAAAACAAAAAAATCAATTGACCAGGGGTGCCTGGCTGCTGGTTCAGTTGGAAGAGGATGTGACTCTTGATCTCAGGGTCATGAGTTTGAGCCCAATGTTGGGCATAGAGATTACTAAATAAATAAATAAATAAATAAACAAACTTAAAAAAGTCAATCGACCATAACGTATGGGTTTTTGGACTCTCAATTCTATCCCATAGAGAGAGAGAGGGTGTAAGCGAGCGAGGGGTGGAGAGAGAGAGAAAAAGAGAGAGGGAAGTGGGGCTCATATGAAGTGGGACATGAGCTCACCTGAGGTGGGGCTCGAGCTCCCTCCATGTGGAACTTGAACTCAAAAACCGTGCGATAATGACCTGAGCCAAAGTCAGATGCTTAATGACTGAGCCACCCAGGTGCCCAAGATTTTATCTTTTTAAATAATCTCGACACCCCACCTTGGGCTCAAACTCATAACCCTGAGATCAAGAGTTACAGGCTCTACTGACTGAGTCAGCCAGGCACCCTGGTCCCTTTCATTTCCATATGAATTTTAAGAGGAGCTTGTCCATCAGGATCTTTGAACCTGTGATTCTAAGGCCATAATTTCTTTATAATTCCAATAACTAAAGTCATTGTGGTCTATTTCTATTGTCTTCTTTAATTGAAATATAATTGACAGATAATATTGTATAAGTTTAAGGTGTAGGACATGTTGATTTGATACATTTATATATAGCAATATGATTACCATTATAGCTAACACCTCTCCCATGCTACATGCTTCTTATCTCTGTCGTCTTTTGATTGTGCTGATTTTTGCTCGTTGTGTCTTATTTCCTTGTGTGTCTGGTTATCTTTGACTATCTTCTGCTCAGTGTTTGAAAATGATTTGTGAAAATAACCTGAGGCCTAAGATGATGCTACCTCCTTGCAGGTGAGTTTTTTGTTTGCTTCTACCAAGCACCCGGAGACACTTTAATCCAAGGCCACTTTAATTCAAGTTCAAAATTAGAGTCACCCAGGTGCTTGGGCTCACTCAAGGCATGTTTTTTATTTGTTTGTTTTTTAAAGTTTATTTACTTTGAGAGAGAGAGTGTGTGTGTGTGCATGCATGTGCATGAGTAAGCCGGGGAGAGAGAGAGAGAGAGAGAGAGAGAGAGAGAGAGAGAGAGAGAGAGAATGAATGCCAAGCAGGCTCCACGCAGTCAGCTCAGAGCCCAGTGTGGGGCTCTAGCCCACGAACCGTGAGATCATGACCTGAGCTGAAACCAAGAGTCTGATGCTCAACCGACTAAGATACCCAGGCACCCCAAGGCTTGGTTTTCTCCTGGTTCACCCTTATTCTGAGGATGTCTCAGTTTAAAGAAGATGCCAGGTATCAGGCTCCCCATCTTGGACAAAAAGCTGGGCTCACCTTTTGTCCTGTCTCCTCCCTGGCCTCCCATAAGGCTGCCAAAACCACAACTCAGTTTCAAGGCCATTTCTTCCAGATTGGTAAATGCCCCCAAGGCAAATGTGGTCTTCTACCCTGGGCTTTCCCCCCTGGATTTTTGCCTTCTCCTAGATTCTCACTAGGGAATTTTTTTGCCACCTAGTTAATTGGTTGATGGTTTTAAGAAGATGATCTTTTTGAATTGGCTCTGGAGACTTCAATTGTTTTCAGTGGAAGTTTCGTTCAAAATATCTATCCCCCCATTCCCGGAGACGGAAGCCCCTACAAAAGCCATAATTTCCCACTGGCATCTCCTTCCCTTTGCCCAGGCTGTGACCAGAATACACCCTCTCTCTATTCATCTCAGGCTCTCTTAATCTCAAGGCCCTGCACAGAGCTTTGCCATCAGAAGCTCTCGCAACTCAAGGTCCCTGGTCCTGCGATTCCGTCTCTGTTGCTGCATTTAGTCATCATCAAACATTTATGTGGCACCCATAGTATGCCAGGCCCATCCCAGGCACTGGGGATTCTGCCCTAACAACACAGAAGCTGTCCCTTACCCTTGAGGAGGGTGATAGATAGCTGGTTGCAACTGAGGGACATCAAGGTTGGGAAGGGGAAGCAGAGGGAGCCATGGAGTGCATTGCAAGGAGATCCAACCAGGGGAGGCTTCCAGGAGGAAATAATATTTAAACTGAGGCTTGAAGGATGTGGAGCAATTACCCAGCAAATGAGGGGGGAGGGAAGGGCATTCCAGGCAGAATGAAGATGTGTCTTCACAGAGATGAAGAGATGTCTTCACCGAGAGGTGCTGGGGAATCAGGAGAGGGCGTGAGGGAGGAGGGGGCCAATGGGTGAGGCTGGGAGGTGGGTCTGGCACCCCATCCGGCTTCCTGGACAAAGACGGGGCTACACTTGAGGGAAAGCAAAACTTCCTTGACCTTCTGTGCTGAACAATTCCTTTCAGGAAAGGTCCGAGTCCTTGGCTCATTCCAATCCCTCAGCTTTGGCCCCCTTCCTCTCCTCCTGCCCCGGGCCGAATGGAGGGAGGCCACATCCTCTTGTCACAGGAGAAGCAGGATGTGGAGCTGAACGAAGCCACAGAGACTCTCTTCCTCAACGGCCTCTGCCAGAGCGTCCTCTGTACAGGCCCTGGGGCCCTTCCTGTGGCGCCTCGGGCACCATCTTGTTTGACTTGGACGGGGTCCCTGACAGAGAGGACGGATAGGGTGTGGGGGCGCTGAGCCCTGAGCCCCAAGCTTTGAGGAATGGTTCCAACGAATACTGTCCTCTGCACAGCCAGGATTCTAGTGACGGGGGACAGATGGGACCCCAGCCCCTCACCTGCTCCCCGGGTCACCGCAACATCAAGCCTGGGAGGTGAAGGCTGATTGACCCAAGGGAGCTAGGAGTTGAGGGGAGACTAGATTTCTGTCCTGACCACTGAAAAGTTTATAACACAGAGTTGGGTGAGTGATCCTAGCTGGGGAGGGGTTCCCCCCTCATTATTTAATCCACTGAGCCCCACCCCACCGCACCCTATCATCCAGATGTAGAAATTGAGGCTCAGGTCATGTGACTAATGAGAAGCGGAGGCAAGGCCTGAACCCAGGTCTTCTGACTCCTGGCTCAGCGCTCACTTCCTCCTCTGCTCCTCCCACACGGATGCCTGATGCCCATTTCTGGTGGTTGTGGTGGTGGAAGGGGGTTTCAAGGCCCACACCTGGGCTGTGGTGGATGGGGCCAACAGGTGCTGCAGGAGTTCACCATTCCCCAGCCCCGAGAGCCTGAACCTCGGCCTCCTGGGGACAGAGGGAGCTTACAGGCTCCTCTCCCTCCGGGGTCAGGCCTCATCAGAGGCTGACGTTTTCCTGGCCCGTGGCTCCAGAGGCATCAACAAAATGGGCTGAGCAAACACATCTTGCTCAGTTGTTCTAAGACTCTGCGGATGCTTTCCGGCCAGAGACCGCCAGAACCACGCCCCCAACAACGCTGGGCTTCCTGCTCTCCGGGAGGAGGGAGAACACACCCCTCAGAAGGCGCTGGTGAGAGGGAGCTGGTGGGGTCTGGAGGTGGGTGCTCCTGGGGAGGATTCCAGGGGGGTGGATCCTCGCTCTGGATTGGCCGCTCGCAGGGAGCAGGGGTAATGCTGTGACTGGGTATCTTGATCGTTTTAATCTAGAAGGAAGAGGAATGAATTGAAGCGAAAGCTGTGTTTGGCAAAGAGGCAGCTGTCATTCATTTAGCCAGATAGAGGGACATCTGGTCATTTTCGTGGTTTGGGCCATGGTTACTTTTGTCTGTGTTCAGACATGATTACGGAGTGGTCTTGCCTTTGTCTTTTTTTTTTTTTTTTATGTTTATTTATTTATTTTGAGAGAGAGAGAGAGAGAGAGAGGGAATCCCAAGCAGGCTCTGAGAGCTCAGCACAGAGCCTGATGCAGGGCTCAAACTCACAAACGGTGAGATCGGTGAGATGGTGACCTGAGCTGAAACCAAGAATCAGAAGCTTAACCAACTGAGCCACCCAGGCTCCCGGAGGTTTTGCTTTTGTCTTGATCCATCAAGGTCGTTGAGCAGCCTCGTCTGATGTTGGCGATCCGTGAAACTGCGCTTGTTCCCAGGAGCACAGCATAGCCTGACAGGGAGGGCTCAGCTGTCAGGGGCTGCTTTTCTTTCTCCACATGAGGGGAAACAGCATGGGGCCCTGGAGAGCTAGCCACGTCACATGGGGTGCCTGTGAGGAGCCAATGTCAGCCACGCCTTGTCGATCTGTCCCAAAGCTACAGAGGAAGCCACGAGGCTCCAGAGTCAGACCCGGGTTCAAATCCTACCTTCTTTCAGGCTCTTGGACAAGTCACTTCCCCTCTTGCAACTTCATCCACTAGACAAATATTGAGCAAATACCTGTTGCGTGCCGGGGACTGGGGACCTTGGGCAAGTGCACTTAATTCTCTGGGATTCGGTTTACCCCTCCAGAAAATGGGAATCGTACCGGTACCTGATAAATGAGTGCCTATCTCCCAGGGTTACTGTCGGGTTCGATGAAAAACTGCGTGGAGTCTAAAGGACAGTTTGGCACAAGCCGTCTGCACTTCCCGGGGTCCCTGCCTCCCTGGCCACCCCTGCCTGGGGGGCCTTCACTAGTGGGGAAGCAGGAGGGGCCCGTTCCATGTACAGCCTGCTTTGGAGAGCGAGTCCCCTGCCCACCCTGCCCAAGACTCCAGCTGGTCCCCAAGCGGGTCTATTGGGGGTGCCCTCCCAACAGGGGTGCTCTGTAGTTGCCCGGCCTTTTCCAGAGCAGCGATGCCAATGTGGCTCCTGGGGCCTGGGGAGGCAGCGAGGGTGCCAAGGCTGTGGGGGTGGAAGAAGGCATGCTCCGTCCTGCCTTCTCCAGGCGTGAAGGAGGGGGTGGCGGCAGGAGGGTGTGAGAGGCCAGCGCAGAAGGAAGTTTGTGTGCCCATTGGCGGTGTCGGGGGGAGGGCCCATTACATGGGCCTGAGTGGTATGGCAGGTGGGGGCTCTCGGCCCAGGGCTGTGCGTGGAGGTGCATGTATGTGCGTGAGCAGGATCTGACAGCAGGATGGGGCGCACATTCACGTGTGCGTGGGTGATGCCCCCACGTTGGCGCCTAAGGTCTTGAAAACAACCCAAGTTTAGGATTCAGACTAGCCTGGGTTAATCCCCACTTGAGGGACTTTCTGGCTGTGTGAACTTGACCAGGTCACTTACCTGCTGCGAGTTCCATTCATCTGCTCCACAAGTACACCTTGAGCTCTTGTGTGACGGGGATTGGGCAGACAGGGGCACATAAGGTAGAGCCCAAACTCTCATGCAACCAGCCTTACTTTCCCCATCCTTAACTTTTTTTTTTTTTTTTAAGTTTTATTTGTTTAAGTAATCTCTATGCCCAAAGTGGGGCTTGAACTTAGATCCCTGAGATCGGGAACAGAGCCAACAGGTGCCCTTTACTTTTCCCATCTTTTTCTTAAGTGTATTTATTTATTTTGAGAGAGAGAGAGAGAGAGAGAGAGCATGAGTGGGGGAAGGGCCGAGAGAGAGAAGGACTGAGAGAATCCCAAGCAGGCTCTGTGCTGTCAGCGCAGATCCCAACATGGGGCTCAAACCCACGAACCTTGGGATCATGACCCTAGCGGAGATCAGGAGTCGGACGCTTAACTGACTGAGCCACCCAGGGGCCCCTACTTTTCCCATCTTTAAAGTGAAGGCAGCAATATCCACCTCCCAGACGATATCTGTGAACTTCAGGGCATAGGGTCTCCATGCTCGGTGGAGATTTGTTTTCTTCCGGCTTCTGGAAGCCTTGGAGCTGCACCCTTCTCCTAAAGGACACAGCTCTCAGCTGGTGGGAACAGGAGCCAAGGGGGCCCTCCTTCAGGGCACGATCCAGCTCCCAGACTGCCCTTGCTCTGCTCTGCTGGCGTGGGCCCTGGGAATGAGTGGCAAAGGCATCTGGGATGGGTTGGATGAGGTGGGGGCCTCGGCATTCCAAGAACCCTGGCGCCTTCCCAGCACCAGGAAAGAGAAGTTGGTGGGGGGGCAGCCCGGAGGACAAAGATCCTCTGTGGGCCCCCTTCAATCAACCCCACACACCCACCCGGTATGGGCACAGGTGTGGGATGGAAACTCCTCCAACAAGTTAGGACACCCTCTTTCCCCTGGGCGGGGCACAAGGGGAGGGGGCTGGGGAAAGGGCAGAGGAGATGCCTGCCAACTCCCCACTGGCTGCTGTTTGCACCCAAGCGATGAGCTGGCTCTTGGCTTCACTGCCTTCTCACCTGGCCAGGTGTGCCAGGAGAAGCCGCCTGGCTCCTGCCTGGCTCCGGTCGGCATTCAATGCTCTGGTCCTGCTGGATTTGGGCACAAGAAAGGAAGCTGGGGGAGAATGATCCTGGACCCTTGCTTAGAACCAGATGTCTGATTGCCCTCTCTGCCTGATTTCTCTCTTGGGTCTGCAGCAACTCCTCTGGGTTGCAGCTCCTCTCGAGGGGGAGGCTGGTAGAGCTTCGGGCGCCCCTGGGCCAGAAAAGATGATGCCTGGAGAAGGGGTTCGTGGCTTCTCTTCCACATCAGTGGGCTGCCGTGCGTCTCAGTAAGAATGCCTGCCATTTGCCAGCCCAGAAGGCAGTGGGGGAAGAAAGAGGCTGTTGCTAAGGTAGAAAGGATTCGGTTACAGCCAAGAGAGCCTCTGCAGCCCCAAGGAGGGATAGCGGAGTCAGAAAGGGATGCTTATGAGGCTGCTGGACTGATGTGTCTCAGGGCCTGCCTTTGGCAGGGGAGGGGAGACAGGCCAGGGGAGGTGGAGAAGAGGGCTGGGGCGGGGATGGGAGGGCCGGGTCCTCACTCCTTCATACCACGTGAAGGGCATGAGGATCCTACCCCCAGCCTACCGCCCCCACCCATCCCCTCACACACCCCCAGCCATCTCCATACAGAGAAGCCAGGCTTGGGAGCTGTACAGTGAGAATTGCAGGGTGATCGTGGGCAAATTCCCATCACCCCTCTGAGCCTCAGTGTTCCTCTTCTGCATGATGGGTAGATTGTATCTGCCTCTCAGGACCCAGGTGAGACCACAGCCTGCTACACCAGCAGCCAGATGTGTGAGGTGCTTTGTACATGCCACACCTCCCTGCACATGGTTTAATTTTTCCCTCCCATCAGCCCTCTGAGGCAAGCACCAGTATAGTCCCATTTTACAGATGAGAGTCCGAGGAGACTGGTGATAAGCTGGGATGGATCTGCCATGGGCAGGGACCCCCTCTCTCAGAGAGCAGAGTGAGGCAGTCACGGACTGTGGCCAAGTTTAAGGTCACGGCTCATCCCAGACACAGGGGACTTCTCTTCCAGTTCCCTTCCCTTAAGCAATGGGTCAGGGCTGCGGAAGCAGCTCTAATGACACTGATTGGCATCCAGGACCCAGGTCTCCCCCCTCTGGCTTGAGGTTCCGCCCACCACCTGCCACCCCCAGCTCCCAGGGTCACCCTGTGACACCTGCTTCCTTGCCAGTTCCAAGCTCGCTTTGTTTTATGTTCAAAGAAGATGCAAGGAGTTTAACACACCGTGGATATGTCGGTAGCTCGTCAGGCTGGAAGGAGGAGCTGGGAATGACCCCAGGCGGCCCACTTGTGCCTGTACTCCTAATTTCATCTACTTGACCTGCATTAAACCTGGCTCCCCACTCCCTTTCCAGGCCCCTGCTGCTGCCCAAGCTGGGGCCTCCTCTCTGTCCTCCTGGCCTCCAGTCTGGTCCCTCCCAGCAGCCTTAGCTGATCACTCCCCTCCCCTGTGCTGAATCCTTCAGCGGCCCCACTCTGCTTCCGGACAAATCCTGACTGCTGGGTCTGGCGTTCAGTGCTCTCCCCGTGGTGACCGGCCATGCCAGGGGCCACCTGGGCCCGTGGGGCCTTCTCCTCACCACTGGCTTCGGGCCCTGAGTCAGCCAGCCGTGAGCCTCTTCTAGCATCGAGGGAGACAATGGTTCCATGAGTCCCCTGGGGGAACTGAGGCCCAGAGAAGGACTCCGCCTTTTCCAAGTCCTACAGCCAGGCTTTCTGGCAGAGGGGAGCTCCTCTCTCCTGGACCTTTGCTTCCGTGGGCATGGGCCCCTTGGGAGTCAGCTGCCCATGGCCAGGGCTGAGCCCTCCTCCCCTCCGGCATGGCCACCCAGTTTCCTGTAAGCTGGGTGCAAATCAGCCTGTGCAGATCACCCCCACGTGCTCTGTGTACCCCTTGGACCTGCTGCCCACATGCCTGCTCCCCGCCTGGGCAGCCTCTGGTCAGCATCCTGCTGCCTCCCTGCTGGTGGGTTTGGGGCACAGGCCTCGTCCCAGGACAGCCTCCCTCCCCAGGCAGGGCGGTCTCCATCCTAGTGCCCCCCCACCTCTGGCCCTGCCCAGGCGGCCCCCAGCAGGTTGTTTTCTTGGTGCTGGGCCTGGCTCAGCCCCCGGGGCCTGCCAGTCACGTAGCCAAACTTGTTCCTCCTCTCCCGCTGCCCAGGCTGCTGAGCACAGCGGTTTCCTGCTGGGGAGAGCACAATGGAACCCGCCCCTGAGGGACCCACCCTGGGGAGGCGCCAGCCCAGCTGGCTCTGAGTGCTGTGTGACCCGGGACAGAACCCACACCCTCTCTGAGTCGTGGTGTTCCTGGTGAGAAGTGAGGGGGTGAGACAAGGTCACGAGAGGCCATCATCTCCAATGCTGATAACAGCGAACTTTCCTTGGGCACTAAGTACAAGCCAGGTGCAGCACCCCCGCATCCTCGCGGCCACCTGTAAGCCCGGCCGGGTCAGGGCCGGGTTAATTCACTTGTCCACAGTGGAATGTTCCTTTTCTGTCCAACCTCCCAGAGTTGCTTCCCCTCTCCTGCTCGGAGATCTGCTCTCCCCATCTCTGCCCCCCCGCACCAACCCCCCCAACCCCTGTGTCTCCTTCCTCCTCCTCCTCCTCCCCAGCAGGCACCCTCGGAGAAAGGAGAGGAAGTGTTAGAAGGTCGAAAGCGTCACCTGCACCAAGTGTTCCAGGCCTGCTGCCCTGGCTGACAGTGGGGGGAGGCTTAGGGAGATATGGGGAGGGGGCTGACAATGGGAGGAGGAGAAGAGACAGCGGGGAGAGGGCTGAGGGCTGGAAATGGCCTGCAGGCTGGCCTGGGAAGGAGCTAGCCAGTTGGAGACCAAGAATTACCCAACAAGCCGCCCACCAGAGGGTTTCGGAGGCTGGGAGCCTGAGGTCCTACAGAGTTTGGCTCCCGCCTCCCCACCTGTCCCCACCTCTGGCACAGTACCACCACCAGCCTCGATAATCTCTTCTTCATCTCCAAGTTTGGACCGGGCTCTCCATTCCAGGGCCTGACTCTGAACGAGATCCTCTGAGTGGTGGGCAAAGGGGAAGTGGCCACAGTCCCATGATGGCACTTCCTCAGGACACACAGATGAGCAGCCCTAGCCTCCCTGCCTGACTCCGTCATGGGTTAGGGCACCGTATGGGTTTCCAAGCGAGAATCAGGGAGACAGCGGGGCCTGGGTGCCTGCAGCAAGACCCTGTGGTTCCCCTAGTGGGAACAAGTGGCTACTGTCACTGATGCCCTGTCTCCCAGTCCGCCCCCCCCCCCAGCCCCGACTTCAGTGTCCGAGGCCTGGCAAACACTCTTGATGACTGACCCCCTCCCCCAGACCTCCAGGATCAGAAGGTGTGACTTTGCTCCCGTGCAGCCATGACTTTCATCCTGCCTGAGTCCCCAGGCCACGGAGGCATCACAGTGACTCTACTCTGAAGCTCAGGGTCCCCAAAGGAACCAGCCCTAGACAAAGTCCCAGCTGACACATACCCCCCCCCCCTTTGGTCCATGGGGTGTAGAATCCTAGCCTTGCCTCTCTGAGCCTGTTTCCTCATCAGCACAATGGTCCTCGAATAATCCCCACTTCCTAGGCTGGTCGAGGACCAAAAGCAACAGTGTGCATAAGGACCGTCACCCAGGGAGATGGAAATCCTAAAATTTTTATTATTTTTTTAATGTTTATTTATTTTTGAGAGAGAGAGAGAGAGAGAGAGAGAATGAGCAGGGGAGGGGGAGAGAGAGAGGGAGACACAGAATCCGAAGCAGGCTCCAGGCTCTGAGCTGTCAGCCCAGAGCCAAACACACGGGGTTCAAATTCATGAACTGTGAGCCCATGACCTGAGCCAAAGTCGAATGCTTAACTCACTGGGCCACCCGGGCGCCCCAAGAATTTTTATTTTTAACTGGATGTGCTTGCCGTCACTGCGTGTCTTTGCCCCACCTTCTCTCCCACACCTCTTTTTTTTGTTTGTTTGTTTTTAAAGATTTTATTTTTAAGTCTCTACACTCCAGATGGGGCTTGAACTCACAACCCCGAGATCAAGAGTCACGTGCTCCACCGACTGAGCCAGTCGCTATTTTTCCTCTCCCGCACTTCTGACTCCCTTATTTCCTTCTTGCCACCTTCGAGGCCCCCAAGCCCGCTGGAAGTGTCCCCCATTGTCACAAAGAGCCCAGAAGCCCACCTCCTCCCCAGCCCACCCCGGACTCCTCCCCAGACAGGCTTTGGCCCTCCTGGCAGGTCTCAAAGCCCGACCGCTGGGCCTCCTCAGACGCCCCCCCAACCCCAGCTCCTCAGCCGACTAGGGAGTCAGGGCCTGAGGGGGTGGGGGGTGGCAGCTCCAGAATCTACATGTTTAACCAGCTTCCCAGTGGATTCTGATGCCCTCTATCCTACCTGCTGGAGCAGGAACATCCGACACCTTGTGGAGTCCTGGGAGCCCCTCTGTCAGCAACATCGTGACCTGGTTGCTGCCCCCACCCACTGGGGGAAAAAAAAAAACAAAAAACAACCTTTCCCAAAGTGTGATTTCTTCCCCACCCGCTTCTAGGGCTGGGAAAGCAGGAGTGGGCAGGGCCGGGCTGGGCAGGGCTGGGCAAGGGAGACCAGCGGCGTTGTGCTCGTTTTTAGGGGTTTTCCTCTTCGGCTGGTTCCTAAGCAGAATGCCTGGGTGACTGGGGACAGAGCCTGATGCAGCCCTTCATGGGGCCCTCGTGGGGCACAATAGGAGATGATGGGGGTGCGGGCTGCATTTACGCTCCTCCCAGAGCCCGGCCAGGGCTTGAAAAATCTTTAAAGTCCCCTTCATGCAGGAGTTATTCCCCCATTTTACAGAGCAGGGGTCTGAGGCTCATCAGGGCCCAGGGGTGTGCTCAAGGGCACACAGCTGAGGAGGGGGCCAGAGAGGGGACTCAGCAAAGGAGTTTAATTTGGGGCTGCACAGGGGCTTGGCTGCTCTTTCCTCCTCCAAACTCCCTCCCTTGCTTCACTGTACCCTCCCCCAACTCTGCACCCCTCCCCCCAATCTCTCAGGCTGTGTGTCCTCTCCTCCTTCTTCCCCAGGCGGCCCCATCCTCAGCCCTGTCCTCATCACCCTCCCCCAAAGTGGACACAAGCCCCTCATGGCTTCAGCTGCCAAGATCCAAAGCATCAACCTGAGGTCACAACAGCAACATTTAAGGAACTTGCGTGGGTCAGGCCCTGCCTTAGAGGTGTTCCGGAGGTATCAGCCAGCTGGTTGAACCTCACCACAGCGCAGTGAGTAGATGCTGTTACACGAGGAACACGAGGCCCAGAGAGGTGAAGTAATTTTCTGTAGGGGGCAGAGCCAGGGTTCAAACCCAGGCATCTCCCATACTTCCCTTCCCCTTGTCACCCCTCTGACTTCCAGCCCAGACCTCCCACCCTGGCTTCAGGCTGGACCACTCCTCCCAGTTTCTCTTGAGCCGCCAGCAAGGGGGTCACCAAGCCTGTCTGGCTCCTACCATAGCTCCCATCTCGGTGTCAAGAATTGTTTGTTCCAGGTCTCCCGCTAAACCTAGACTGGGAGCATCTCAGGTCCCCTTCAGTCACGGCCATGTCCCCACACTCACCTCGGCAAGCTTGGCACACAGTAGGGCCTGAGTCCCTGTTCTAGAAGGAACAAAGGCTTTCCAGCTCAGAATCTGGCCAGAGCCTCCCCCACAGTGCTCTCTGCTGGTCAGAACAAACACTGCCCTGGGGCCTTCCAAACATCAGCGCGCAACTGATCCCCATCACCCTAATAACCCCCTGGGTTTAAAAAGCTCCTTTCTTCCTCTGAGCTCAAAGCACTTTCCCATCTGTGATCTCCCTGGCTTGGGACCAGCTGCAGCATTTCTCTCCCCACTTTACAGAAGCAAACCGAGGCCTGGAGAGGGCGAGCCCCGGCGTGCTGCTGGCAGATCCAGAAAAGAGCTTGTAAGTTTGTTTCTCCAGCCCTCTCAGTTACAGGTGAACAGACTGAGGCCCAGAGGGGAACGGACTTGCTCACATGAGTCCTGGGAAAGAACCTGGTGTCCTAAATACCGTCTGGGGCTCTCCCGCGACATCGAGATCTCTGCAGCTCAGCAAGGGGTGGCCACGTCATTAAACATGAGGAGTCTCTGTTGTCCCATTTGTAAAAGGAACAGAACTTCCTGCTCTGTTCTGTCCGCCCCCCAACCCCGGGGGGGATGGAGAACACAGAAGCTGTGAGGCGTGAGGCCAGGCGAGGCTGGGTAATGGGAGAATGAGGGCCGTGATCCAAGCCGCAGACATCAGCAGGACCCTCACCCCTGTCTGGCATAAACACAATCCAGGAGGCCACTCCTCTCCAAAACTTGACCTTCCGGTGGGCTGGCACGTTGTGTATGATGCCCATGCACGTCCTTCCCTGGATGACCTGGTCGGGGTATCAGAGGTGGAAGGTGAAAAGCAGTGGTGGCCAGTCTAACCCCACGTCTCAATTCCTGCCCCCCTGTTACACCCCTCCTGGCTCTTCTCACAATCCGTCAATATCTGTATTTATCTTAGTGACTTGTTAATATCTCTTCGCTGCCAGACTCTTAAGTCAGACATTGGCAAGCTTTTTCTGCAAAGGGCCAGATAGGAAATCGTTCTTGCTTTGAGGGCCATACCATTTCAGGCTGTTGTTGGTTTGTTTTTTTTTTTTTTTAATTTTTTTAAATGTTTATTTATTTTTGAAGGAGAGAGAGACAGTATGAGTGGGGGAGGGGCAGAAAGAGAGAGAGAGACAGAGACAGAGAGAGACAGAATCTAAAGCAGTCTCCAGGCTCTGAGCCGTCAGCACAGAGCCCAATGTGGGGCTCGAACTCACGAACCTCAAGATAATGACCTGAACTGAAGTTGGATGCTCAACCGACTGAGCCACCCAGGCGCCCCCCATTTCAGGCTGTTGTAAGGTGAAGCAGCCATAGACAGTAGGTAAACAAGTGAGCGTGGGTATGTTTCAATAAAACTTTATTTACAAAAACAGGCCAAGGGCTGGATTTGGCCCAAGGATTATAGTGTGCCGACAACTTCTCTAATCCCCAAGACAGCTGAGACTTGCCTGATTCCTCCCAAGTGTATCCCATTGTTTGGGCAGACAACACAGGGCAGGCACAGGTTTGATAAATATTGGATGAATGAGGGAGAGAAACAGGAAGACCCATGTGGTGACACCGAGGGACACGTGTGATGTGGACTGATCAAGGGGGGAGCAGAGCTTGTGCAAACATCACGGAGCAGGGTTGGAGGGGATGCGGTCCGTCCCCAGGAGTTACCAGGCTCAGAATCCCCCCAGAGGTCAAGGTAGAGGGGAAAGTGAGGGGTCTAAGGGCTGCTGCAGTGTGGCCAGGACTTGGACCCACCCCTAGGGTTACTGGGAGGATTAACAGGACGGGACCAGAAAGGGTCTCGGCACAGCAGCTGGCACATGATTATGTTGTCACCGTTATTAACCCAAGCACCCGAAACTGCCCTCAAGTCCTCACCAGTGGCCCCACTTGGGTCAGCGGGACTCTCCCCCACGGAGGATGTGATGAGCACGAGAAAGCCTGTCCGTGGAACAACTGGGGGATGTCTGTCCAAGTGCTAAGGACACACACCACCTGCTTGCTCACAGACCGGAAGCTTCTCCAGGGCAGGGTTTGGTCTTGCCCCAGTCTCCCCCATGCCCAGCACAGTGGCCGTGTCTCCTCCGTCAGACTGGAGGCTTGCCTTTCTCTCTCCTCATCCCACCTAGTCCAGCTTGTTGCCTAGGGGGAAGTGGGGTGGAGGGTGGGGGGTGACTCTGACCTGTCACCCCACTCCAGCTAGAAGCCCTCAGTCCCAAGCCTGTGCTGGGAATGCACATAGTCTGAGCTCAGCCTGGTCTCCAGAGGTAGCACCCAGCACCTGAACCCTCCAGGTGGAGGCTGGAGTCCCACTGGCTGTGGGGTTCCAGTCCTGGCTCTGCTCCTAACCAGCCTCGGTTCCATCTTTCCTGGGTCTCAGTCGCCACTCTGCACAGTGGGGGTCAGGACCAGGTGAGGTCCGAGCTCAGGAGCGTTGCTAGCCTATAGGAGCCTTTGTGCAGATCTGGGTGGAGACAGCGCTCCTTAACAAATAGGTGACACCTTTGTGTTAAGAAAAAGGCACCCCATATGGAGGCAGGCACAGCCCATGCCAGAGCTCAGGGCTTGCTGACCAGAGATTGGGAAGGGTTCTAGTGCCCTCCCCCTCAGCTGGGCACCCTCGTGCAGGTCGCACGATGCACAGCCTTGAACTGTGGCTGGATCTGAGTCGCCAGCATGGTACTTTCTGGGTCAGTTGGCCAAGGGAAGATGATGAAGGCAATAAAGATGCTGTCTTGGGCTGCCCCCTGGTGGCCACCTCCTGCATAACACTCACAACTCAGGAAAGCCAGCTCCGGTGTCTCGCCTGTCTCTCTTGGTCCGAACAGGGGGGCCTCCTCCCTGCCTGCAGAGATCCAATGCCCAGGGAGTCAGAACCTCAACTTCTGAACCCTGAGAAAGGGATCCTGTCATGAAGCAGCCACTGCGGACCAGGCCCGGGACGGGCACGTTAGAGATAAATTTAGCGCACCTGTTTCCTCACCAGGCTGGGAGCGTCTCCAGTGTCCCTAGTGCCTGGCACAGTGGCCGTGTCTCCTCCGTCAGACTTAGAGCTCCCTGAGGACTTTGCCTCCCCAATCAGATGGGGGGCTCACCGTCCTCTCTCTCTCTCTCCCTCCCTATCTCATCCAGTTCAGCTTGTTGCCTAGAGGGTTACAGGGGGAGGGCTGGGACCTGTCACCTCACTCCAGCTAGAAGCCCCCAGGCCCGAGGCTGGAGCTGAGAGCTGCTTTCTTTCTCAGGCTTCCCGGAAAGGCCCCAGGCAGGGCTGGGCCTCCAGCGAAACAGGACTGGGGAGGCTGGTCCAGGTCTCAACAGCACCTGAGACTGGGAGACTGGAAGGAAGCTAGGTGTGCAGAGGAGGAAACAGGATGGGGCTTCCTGTTGCCCTTTGCATAAAGGGCAGATTTCCGTGTGAGACCCTGTGGAAACCGGCTCCTTTAACCCGCTCCTCCCGCTCTGTGCCCCAGCCACCACCACAGCCCTCTCGTCCTCCTGGGAGTCTGTCCCTCCTCCCACCTCCCGACCCTTCAGACTGTTGCCCATGCCACTCAGGCGGCCAGGCCGAGTCCCACTCCCCCTTCGGCTGTGGACTCGGTCACCATCTCTTCCCCCAGATGCCTCCTGAGGCGCCTAAAGCCGGATAAGGCCCCTCTCTTCCACGCTGTCAACAGCTCTTTCCTAGCACTTCTCAGGGTTGTGATTCTCCACTTACCTGGGTCATTACCGGATTAATGCCTCCCTCCCTCCAGCTCTTCTCCCTCCCCCAGTGAAGAGGAACCTCATCTGTCTCATTTATGCTTAATCAGTGCTACGCAGGGCTGGGCACATACTAGGTGCTCAGTAAACATCAGCTGGATGAAGGAAAGGTTGCTTGAGTCAGTCCTGGCCCTAATCAGTTTCTAGATGTGTGACCTTGGACAAGTCTCACTTTCTGTCATTCAGTTAACGAATACTTACCAAGCACCCACTAGGCACTGTTCTGGGCATACCCGTCAAACGCAGATCTGCTGGGCTTCCAACTGCTTTCCTGAGAAACCAGTACTGAGATGTGCGAGGCCTGGAGATGGGCAACCCGGAAGTCTTGTCCGCTCCCACTGCCCCCCCCCCCCCGAGACATCAGAAAAGCCAGTCCCCTGTACGCCCCACAGTATCCCTGCCTCGATACCTTTGTGCACACAGAGCACTCCCCTATCTTTGCCTGCCGAGGTCCCGCTCAACCTTCAAATTCCCACGGCAGGGTCACCAACACCTTGAAGGCATCCCCACGATCCTTGGCAGAAGCAGTTCTGCTCTTACAACACTCGGCTGGCATGGGGATACACCATTGTCCACACTGACCCAAGCTCTTTATGCACATGGCTCCCCCCGGCCCCCCCCCACCCCCCCCCCCCGCCATGCCACCCCCGATCCCAGAAGCACCTGGGCTTAGACTGAGTGTGATTCATCGCTGTAAGCCTCCGGTTGATTGATCTTTCTCTGGTCAGCCCCTGCAGCCTCTGCTCTCCACGCTCCAGCGCCCAGCCCAGGGCCAGGCACTCAGCGCTGGCTAGTGAATGTCTGTTGCTAAGAACAGCAGCGGCAGGCCATAGAAGCAGGGGCTCTGGATGGATCCCCAAAGTCCTGATGGGAGAATGGGATTCAGGGCACCGCCTGGGCACTCTCTCCCCTGGTCCCCTCACTCATGAGGGCCTCTTTCTCTCCCTGCTCTCCCACAGATGGTGAAGCAAGGAGGGGACTGGGGGGAGGGTAACAGAAGGTCACAGGGCAGATGGACTGTAGGCTGCTCTGGGAAAGGACAGCTTGCCCCCGGGGAAGGACAACCACACATCTTAGAGCTGTCTGGGAATCTGGGAATCGTCAGCTTCAGCAAAATCCCAAGGACTAGGAAGGTGAATGTGGGCGCACAAGGGGGAGCGGCCCACCCCTGCGAGGCCCTGTTTGCAGTGAGTGCCAAGCTGGGCCGACAGGCGACCCCGGTTCGACTCTCTATCAGTTTGCTGTGTGACCTTGGGCAAGCCCGTGCCCCTCTCTGAGCACCAGTCTGCACACGGACAGGATTGAGTCAGTGTGGAGCTGAGCAGCATGAATGCCAGAGGCTGGGATAGCCAGGGCCACCCCACCGCACCCTGGCCATATCTCTGAGACGGTGAGCGGGGGACTCTGCGTGGGGCCACTGTCCAGCCTCATCCACCTGTCCCTGTCTTAGGCTGAAGGGGCACAGTGGGCTCCCCAGGCGTCCTCTCCCCTGCGAACTGCCCCGTTCTCGGCTGGGGTCCCCCCCCCCCCCCCGTCCCTCCCGCCCCCAGAGCTGCTAGGCTGCCGGCTGGGAACATCAGGAGCTGTGACCAGCGTCCTGCGTCATGGTGAGTCAGAGCCATCCCTCCAAGCCAAGCCCAGTCACCCCACGACAAGAAGAAGAGAAAGGACACCTTGCCCCCCAGCCCCAGGCCACACAGGAAGGGTTCCTCTCTTCTTTCCTTTTCCGCACCGGGGCAGGCCCACACCTGGCACTGTGCACAGCCCGGAGGCATCCGG
Source organism: Panthera onca (assembly GCF_046562875.1). Lineage (NCBI taxonomy): Eukaryota > Metazoa > Chordata > Mammalia > Carnivora > Felidae > Panthera > Panthera onca. Next base: position 209,804,671 of record NC_138346.1, read on the forward strand.
GGTGACCTGGACAGACTGTCCCTTCAGAGCTATCCTCCCTCAGGCCAGAGTTGGGGGGCGGGGGCTGCTCTGACAGGGGTGGCACATGGGGGGCTCTGAGCACACGTGGCTGAACATAGCACTGACTCTAAGGCTGGCACATCTCTCTTGTTCACACCAGCACATAGTAGGCACTTCACGCACATTCATTGAATGAAGATTCCTCAGGCTTCCCGTGGGCGTAGAGAAACTTGGTGAGGCAAGAACGCATCACACCTGTGTTCACCGTCACTGTTACTCATTTTTAGCCCTGAGTACCTACTATGTGCCGGTCATTCTGCCTATATTTCTCATTCATCCTTACAGCAATCCTGTGAGGTGAGATTTTTTTTTTTTACCCCCCAATTAACAGATAAGAAAACTGAGGCTCAGGGAGGTGAGGCAGCTTGCCCCAGGTCACACAACTTCGTGTGAACTGAGCCAGCATTCACACCAGGTCTGCTGACGCCCATGGTTAGAGCCACTCTCCATCCACACCCTACTTCAGACAGGGCGCCAGGCCTGGGGCTGGGGGGGGGGGGGAGACAAAAAGGTCAGCGCCCTCCCCCACCCCCCTGGCAGTCCCGCCAGGCCCAGACCCTGCCCTGCCAGAGGCCTCCAGCTCCAACCCACGCTCATGCCTCAAACCTTATTCACGCCTCACAACCCTGCACGGCCATCGCCAGGTGTTGGAAGGGAGCCAGCGAGGCTGGCTTCCTCACCTGAAAAAGGTGCCCAGGTAGGTGTAGGTGTAAAGACGGGGTGAGATACGAGTGCAAGTCAGCGCTTCAGACACTGCAGTGCTGGTGCAAGGGAAGGTTCGCTCAGGAGCTGGGTGTGTGAGTGTGTAAGACGTGTGCAAACGCGGATGGCTGCATGTGTGTGCTAGTGCATGCGAGCTCGTGTCTATGAGGGGGTACGGACGCGTGGGACACGCGTGAGCGTGTGCGCGTGAGTGAGCCGCGGTTGCCCCATGAGAAGGGACCCAGGGCTGAGAAGAAGCCCCGCCCAGCCTCTGTGCCGCCAGTGGGCCCGGAGGAGGAGCTGACCCTCAAAGTCGCCTCCCAGACTAAGGGACCTCAGGCAAGCCTTCGGTGAGCCTCAGTTTCTTCCCCTGTTCAATGGGCGGAGTGGAACTGGTGTTACTGCGCTGCGCCAGGCGTCTGGTCCCGATTAAGTTAAGGTTGCGTGCTTTGTGCCCCAAATCCTGGAATCTCCGCGTCCCCGCTGCCGGTCCCCTTCCCTGACCTTCAGCCCCAGGTGGCGACGGGTGAGGGTCAGAGGCTCCATCCCCTCTCCCCGGCTCCCCGCCGCTCGCCGTGGCTCCCTCCCTCCCTCCAGCCCGGGTCACCCCGCACCCCCGCCGCCACGCCCCGCCCCGCCCCGCCCCGCCCCCGTCCCGCCGACCCCGCCCCGCCGACCCCGCCCCCCAGCCGGGGCTGCGGCCACAGGTGCGCGCCGCGGGCGGCGCCGGGCGCTGGGGAAGGGGCGGGGCGCCCTGCGCGCGGCTCTGCGCTCGCGGGCTCGGGGCGCGCGGTCCCCCGGGTCCCCCCGCCCGCCGTGCTGCCCGCGGCTGGCAGGAGCGGGCGCGGCGCGGGAGGCGGCGGCGGGCACGACCCGGCGGGAGCGACGGGGAGCCGAGCGGAGCCCCAGCCCCTTCCCGCCCGCTGCGCCGGCGCCGCGCGTGAGCCCCGGGCCCGCGGAGAGATGAGCGCCCGGCGGCCCGACGCACCCGAGGCGCAGCGGCCCGGCCCCGCGGCCCCGTGATGGGCTCCTGCGTGTCGCGAGGTGAGGGGGCTGCCGGCCCGGGTGGGGGGTCGGGGGCCCGGGGCCCCAAGCCGAGGACGCTCGCACGTCCGCTCGCCGGCTCCCGGGAACCTGGGGGGTGGGAGCGGGGGCTGGGGGGCGACCCGGCCTTCGCGACCGGTACCACCCCACGCCACCCCACCGAGCCCCAGGGGACGCGGTGCCCCGGGAGGACGGGGGAGGGGGGCAGCGCGGGGAGAGCACGGGGAGGTCACCGCATCCCCAGCCCGGCTTGGAACCACACCCAGGCAGGTGGCTCGGAGCGGGGTCGCTTCCGAGCCGGCAGCCACACACCCCCTGCCGTGTGCTCTGAGGGGAGGGAGGCTCCTGGTTGCTCCTGGCTTCTCTGGAGAGGCGGTGGGGACACCAGGGGAGCAGGCCGACTCTCCTTCCCACACTCCCCCAAGGCACAGGCCTTACTTGCCCGACGCGGGCACTTCTGTCCCCTCACCCCAGGCCCCTGTCTTCAGGGTCCCGGAACCCCACGGACAGCAATGGGTTAACGGACATGCACAGGTTATGAAGAAGGTATCCCTCCCCCCACCCTCATCCCTACGCCTCGTCCCCACCCCCATCCGTGGTCAGGGGACTGGAAGGGACAGAGACAGCTGATGTTCCCAGGAACCCCTGGGCCTTTCTTTCTGCCTCTGAGCTTTCGGCCCTGCCCTGGCCCCCTCTGCTCTCCTGCACTTCCCAAGGTGGTACCCCAGGAGTGGGGAGTGAACTGCCCGGAGGGGGTGGCGGTGGAGTCCTGCACAGAGCAGGGGGGCTGGAGATGGGGGAGGGGGGCATAGGGGGGTGGAAGTGACTGAGGCCTTGGCCCCAGCTCTGCAGACTGAGGCCAAACCCACTGACCCCAACCACACAGCCAATAGCTTACTTTCAGGGGTTGAGGGATGAACATGCACTGGGGAGGGGCCGCACAGGCCCTGGAGGGGGTCTTGTCCTGGGGGGGGGGGGGGTGCTGAGGAAGGAGCGCAGCACCCCTCCCCCATCCTCCGGCCTCTAAGGAGCTCATCAGTCCAAGTGGGACGTTCAGGTTAGTAGCTTGGGGTGTCTCAGGAGGGTGTCAGGGCTGGGATCGTGGGTGGGACTGAGGTTGTGCGAGGTTCACAAACTTATTCATTCATTACGCTGATGTCAGCGCGACACCTACTGTGCGTGCTGGGTGGGCATCTAGCGGAGATGGGTCCGGTACAGCGTCTGCCCTTGTGAGGCCTAAAGCTGGCCAGAGGGGAAGGTAGCTTCAAGGGTTCCGGGAGAGTATTTAAGATCCTTGAGGACTGATAGCCTCTCAGTGCGTTTCCAGAAACCAGAAGGCTCTGGGAAGGCTCTGGGTGTGGGGCAGCTGGGATCTAGTGTTTCCTTGGTGACTGTGTCCTTTGCACATCACTTGGCCATCCCGCGCCAGGGACCCGAGTGGACCTGTCTGTGAGCTGGAAGGCTGCAGACCCACTGAACACAGCACAGGGTCCAGAGAGGAAGAGATTCCTGCCAAGGTCCTCTGACCCCCCCCAACCAGGGGCTGGCACCCTCTGCCGTGCCTGTCTGAGGTCACACAGGCACCCTTCCTTCTGCGGCTTGGGCTCCCCAGTGCCCCCGCCAGATCTAGCTGTGTGTTCTAACCTTGTCTGCTTCCTGGGGCTTACAGCCCCAACATGCATGGGGCCAGTTGGATGAAGGTCCGAGACCACTTGAGCAGAGGACAACTGTGGTCCCAGGGACCGAAGCACTAAGTGGAGGCCACCCAGCCTCTAATTGTCATTACAGCTTACCAGGTATTGGTTGGAGCATTTTAGGCACAAGTAGCTAATTTGGGGTGGGTACTATCGCAGAACCCATTTTGCAAATGGGGAAACTGCTCAGAGGGGGAGTTGCGTGACCTGAAAATAGCTGACCCTGTGCCCTTCGCCTCCTGCACCACACCCCCAACCCGTAGCCCGGGGGGGGCCTGGCCTGCTCCTCTCCAGCTACAGGCTTCCATGAGCTTCCGAGTGTTGTTCTCTACACCTGCACCCAGCGCCAATAACAACCACTGTCTCCAAGCACTTCGCTGTGCCTGCTGCGTAGCCCTGAAGCCAGGCCAGGGATCGCGAGCCTCGTGCTATGCCCATGCTCAGCCCAGAGCCTGCACCCAGGTGGGGCCGCCCTAGCCAAACCCGAGCCCCGGGTACAGGCCACACCTGGCAGAGCCTCCCCATAGCAGCATGGGGCAGCACGTCCCTTCTCTGTGCCAGGCCTGAGAGGTCAGGACTGCAGACTGTGGAGCTGGCCAGCCTAGGTTCCCATCCACACCATTCACTAGCTCTGTGACCTCAGCAAGTTACTTCACCTTGGATGTGTGTCTCAGTGCTCTCATCTCTAAAATGGGACTAATACCAGTATTGATGTCCTAGGGTTGCTGGGCGGGGATCAAATGACTTAATTCCTGTAGAGCACTCAGACCCAGTGCCTGGCAGGAAGCAAGCACTCATAAGTGTTACTGTTTGTTTCATTTGAAATGTTTTGTTATCACCGAGATAACAAAGAGACCCTCTTGTCTGGGAAAGGGGAGGCCTCGGAGGCTTCCAGCCCCGTCCTGCCCTCATGACTGCCCTGTGGCAGGCATTTGAGGTACTGAGGACTTGGGGAAAGTCATGGGGACCAGAGTAAGGCAACAAATGCTATTTCCAGGAGCTACTTTGTATTCATCATCTACTAAGCTACCATTTATCAAGGGCTTAGCCTCACCCCGGCTGAGCCTTTACTCCTCTGACCTAGTTTGTCCTCATTCAACCCCGGGAGGGGAGACACGGGGCTCAGAGACAGGAAGTCTTACCTGAGGTCACACAGCCAGGACACTGAGAGGCAGGATTTGAATCCAGGTCCGTGGTAGCTGAGCACCTGAGGAGGGACCCCTTGCCCTTTGCTTTCCAGTGCATGGCCAGTGCTTAAAAAAAACACAACTCTTGAATAACTCACGTGGTTGGGGCTTTGCTGCCACCACCGGTGACAAAGTGTATGGAGCAGGGGGGTTAATATCTGCCTCCCTCTCTCCCGGCTGCAGGTTCTCTCAGGGCCGCCCCATGCCCCTGGCGCCCCTCCGCCGCCTGCCCCTCCTGCCCCAGCCGTGTCCTCCAACCAGCCCATCAGCCTCCTGGCCTCACCCTGGGGCTCTCAGTGCCCTGGGCCCTGGGGTGAGGGCAGAAATTGGAGACTGAAGCCTTTCTTCTGGAAGGTCAGACATCTATTATGCCTGGGAGAAGGCTCCAGCTCTGAAGGGGCCGGCCAGAGCCACCCACAGCGCCCAGGGCCCACTGACCACGCCCCCGTCCCAGCCCCTCAGCTCTTTCTCACCCTGGCCCTTGCAGAGCCAGTGAGCAGTCCGACATGGGCACTGGGGGAGACTGAGGAAGGAGTAGATCGGGCCTTGTTAGGAGCTCACTGTCTGAGGAAAGAAACACAACCTTGCCCGTGGAGTAGTCTAAGTGGGGAGGCAGGGCATGGACACACACACATACACACACACACATGCAGAAAAGCTGCTTGAGGAGATCACCACTGGTTAGTGGTTTGAGCACAGTCTCTGGAATTTCAGACTGATCTAGGTTTGAACCCCCATCTCTGTTCTTATTAGCTGGTGACTTTGCAGAAGTGATTTAACTTCTCTGAGCCTCAGTTTCCCTGTCTGTAAAGTGGACATAATAGTATCTACTTTGCAGGATTTTAGTGAGGGTTAAACAAGAGATAATGGATGAAAAGGCCTAGGACGGTCAAGGCCTAGGCCCTGAAAAATAGTAGGTGTTCAATAAATAATGGCAGCAAATTACTGCAGGCCAGACTTTGCTCATTAGGGCTAATACAGCCGAGGCCAATCTAGGCAGGCTGCCTGGAGGAGGTGAGGCTAGCACAAAATGAGCTCTAGGATAGCTCATCAAAGAGACTGAGCCACAGGATGGCTGAGGAAATGGAAAGGAGTTGAGGTGTGTGGGAGGTCCTAGAGAAGGGCCCGTTGTCTCCCTCCCATCCTTGGTTGGGGAATGGAAACGGACCCCCTTGCTCTGCATCAACTCACTGATGAAGTTACCGCTGTGGTCCTGGTGACCTATAAACAAATGTCCTGGGGAGCAGAAGGGCACTTTGTCCACTCGAGGCCAGGCCTCTGCCAAGCTCAGAGCGACAGCCTGCTGTCATGGCAGTGACTCACCAGGCAGAGAGGCCAAGGGCTCACTCCCGGTGGCCTCCCTCTGCACAGTCCCCACGGTAAGCTCCAGCCCTAGGGGCAGGACCAGAGGTCACTGGTGGTGACCGCGATCTGTCCACCCGCTCCGGAAAGAGGATCTCAGGTCTGAGAGGGGAGAGGGACAGAGCAGCCACCGTTTCCGGAGTGTTTGATGTGACGGGTGCCTCATCCTCGGCAACCCTTCCCTGAGGATGTGGGGACTCTCAGCTCACAGGTGAGAGCCCACAGCTCACAGGGGCTGTGACGCATCTGGGATTGGACCCGGGGCAGGGACTGTAAAAGTGTTCTCCTCAGAGACTAGGACAGGGCCTGGACCTCAGCCGGCCAGCAGCACGCACCCGGGGAGCCCCTGGCTGGAGGACTGCACTGTGCACTCAGCCACAGGGGTCCTGAGGAGCTTAGAGCCCAAGCTTGGCGGCTGTGGGGGGGGGGGGGGGGGCACGGTGAGGACCTTTGCACCCCGGCTGCGTATCAATTACTGTGTGCTTGCTTGCTTGCTTTTAAAGTTTATTTTTATTTACTTTGAGAGAGAGAGCAAGTGGGGCTGGGGCAGACAGAGAGGGAGACAGAATCCCAAGCAGGCTCCATGCTGTCAGTGCAGAGCCCGATGCGGGGCTCGAACCCACGAACCGTGAGATCATGACCTGAGCCGAAACCGAGTTGGGCCCTTAACAGACTGACCCACCCAGGCGCCCCTCCTGTGTGCTTTCAAGAGGAAGTTTACCCTCTCTGGGCTGCTGGGAAAGAACGGGGTTACTTTGGGCCCTCCCTGCCCTCCTGGGGTGCAGAGCCCTGGGAGACACTCCAGGGGCAGATGGCAGCCACAATGACTAATGGGCTGGGATGAGAGCACCAAAGAACAGCTAAAGGGGCTAGATGGCTCCGAGGCACGTGTGAGAGGGAGCTGAGCTGCAGACGCACCCAAGGAGCAAGCAGAGACAACCAGGGTGGGAGCTTTGCAGCAAGAGGGGCTTAGGTTAGACATCAGGAGGAACTGTCTGCAGAAGATTGAGGAGCTGGTGTGAGAAGGCAGGAAGCATCCTTGGTAGGCAGGAGAGAGCGCTGGCTGAAGGCACAGGGACAGAGGACACGTCTGGATGACACCCCTCTCCTTGCAGGATCAAGATGGCCCCTTCCAAGTTGCTAGGGCAACCAGAGGCTTGTCGCTGCTGTGGCCAGGGGAGGTGGGAGAGGGGGCAGGTCTCCAAAGGGGCCTCAGGCCTTGAGGTCAAAGGAGTAGGGTGTGGACCCGGAGAGGAAGGAGGGCCCCACCACTGCCTCGGAGAAGGAGATGCCCACAGGAGCGGTGGCCAGGGGTCCCCCCAGGCTGTCCCCAGCCCCCACCCCACATGAAACACTGTGTTTTTCCAGTTGCTGGTGGTGACGAGGCTGCCGGTCCCAGCTGGGCGAAGAGCAGCCTGTGACTTCACCCTGGGCTGCTCCATTACCTGACGTCTCCATGGCAACCAGCCTGTGACATCACGGGGCCAAGTCCTCAGGGGGAGAAGGCAGCTTTGGAGGAGGCTCCCAGACGCCAACTGAGGCAGGGGGCAGGAGAGCCGGAGAGGGGCTGAGAGCCAGCAGCCCTCCAAGTCCACCTTGGCCAATGACCTTGCTCAAGCCATGTCTGCTCCAGGCCTTTGACACGGCCTAGCAGCTTCCTCAGTGCTCAGCTCCCCTTACTCTCCAGTCTGCAGACCACACAGTTTTAAAACAGCTTCAGGGACGACCAGGGACCCCTAGAAATATTCCGGCACCTCTCAAAGTTCCCCGGGACAGCCTGCAGCCAGCACAACTCTGCCTGCACCCCGGCAGGCCCCTGCTTATGCACTCTGGAATCTTAGGAATGGCCACTCTCAGACGTTTTTGACTGGAACCCGTAGCAATAAATGTATTTTGCATCATGACCTAGCACACACATAGAGAACTCTTACCACAGGTGCGTAGGCACACTTGTGTGGGCACATGCGTGTCTGTGCAATTTAAAGTTTCATGGGGCGCCTAGGTGACTTGGTTAAGTGTCTGACTTCAGCTCAGGTCATGATATCACGGTTTGTGAGTTCGAGCCCCACATCGGGCTCTGTGCTGACAGCTCAGAGCCTGGAGCCTGCTTCCGATTCTGTGTCTCCCTCTCTCTCTGCCCCTCCCCTGCTCACACTCTGTCTCTCTCCTTCAAAAATAAATAAACGTTAAAAAAATAATAATAAACTGAAGTTTCATGAAACAATACTTAACCTGACTCCTCCGTAGGTTCTAGTATTTTCTGTCTTATTTTATCACTTTTTTAACAGACTCTTTTTTTTAAGTTTATTTATTTTTGAGGGGGTGGGGAGTGTGTGTGAGCAGGGGAGGGGCAGAGAGAGAGGGAGAGAGAGAGAATCCTAAGCAGGCTCCATGCTGTCAGTGCTGAGTGAGACACGGGGCTCAATCTCACAAACCATGAGATCATGACCTGAGCTGAAGTCAAGAGTCAGATGCTTAACTGCCTAAGCCACCCAGGCACCTGTATTTTATTTTATTTTTTTTTATTTTTAAATGTTTGTTTAGTTTTTGAGAGAGAGAGAGAGAGAGAGAGAGTGCACACACAAGCAGAGGAGGGGGCAGAGAGAGAGAGGGAGACACAGAATCGGAAGCAGGCTCCAGGCTCCCAGCTGTCAGCACAGAGCCCGATGTGGGGCTCGAACCCATGAACTGTGACGTCACGACCTGAGCTGAAGTCGGATGCTTAACTGACTGAGCCACCCAGGTGCCCCTATTTTATTTTATTCTTTAAAAATATGACCTAGTAAGTGGCTTGCATGACCCACTGAAGGATGTGCCCCTGCTTGAACGCCACCTTGGAACACGGTCTTTGTACCCATGGAGACTCTGAAACCCAGAGAGGGGCAGTCCCAGCTTAGGGACACACAGCCAGGACTCGGGATAAAGGGCAGGATGTGTGGAATGTTCCCGTGTGCAAGCACACGGCTCGGCCCACACTGCTCTTGGCTCCTGGGTGATTGAGCTCTGAGTTCAGGGCGTGGGAATGTCAGTCCTGACTCTGCCTTCCTTTTCTCCAGTCCTGCTTCAGACAGGCTCATTCAGACCTCCCTCAGCTGCCCGCCTGCACCCGCCTCTGGGCCAGTCTCAGGGGATCCTGAGTCCCGTCCAGCGTGGAGGGAGACTTTCACCTCACACCCTACTTGGTGTTCCCTTTGGCCGTCCAGTCAGGACTGGCCGCACCTGAGGGCCACAGCCTGCTTTTTCCTCTGCTGGCCTCCCTCCTCTCTCTGGGTCCCATTCTCCTCTGACACGTTGGGGTCTGGCATATGAGGAACTTGTAGAAAAGTGGCCAAGATATTTTTATCCATCTGGAGTTCTAGTGATCTCTGTTGGCTCAAACTGGCTCACTGTTGAGGCCAAAAAAAAAATTTGTTTTTAATGTTAATTTCTTCTGAGAGAGAGAGAGAGAGAGAGAGGGAGAGGGGCAGGGAGAGAGGGAGACAGGGAATCCCAAGCAGGCTCTGCACTGTCAGCGCAGAGCCTGATGTGGGGCTTGAACTCGTGAACCATCAGATCATGACCTGAGCTGAAATCGAGAGTTGGACGCTTAATCAACTGAGCCACCCAGGCACCTGTTGAGGCACCTGTTGAGGCAAAATTTAGTGAGCAATGTGCAGGCCCTGTGGCAGGTGCTGGGGCTGTGGTGGTGAATAAAGCTGACGAGGACCAGCCTGTAGACGGCTGATGGTCTACCGAAAGACTGTGAATAAGGAAAGGGACATATAATGTGTGGTGATGGGCACCATAAGATCACGGGGTAGGAAAGGACAGGTGTCATTAAACAAAATGGCTGGAGACCTCGCTGAGGTTCTAACATTTGAGCAGAGACCTGAATGCAGTGTGGGAGTGAACCTGCGGCTATGTGGGAGGAGAGAGTTCCAGCTGAAGGAACTGAGCGGCCAGTGCAAAGGCCCTGAGGCAGGAATGTGCTGGGCGCGTCTGAGCCATCAGTGTGGCTGGAGTGCAAGAGGGAGAGAGAGGGACGTTGAGGTGGCAGGGGGACCACAGGTCCCAGATTAGCATGTGTGAGTTCTGCCAGGGGCCACCTGGGGGGCCTGCCCACTGCAGGGAGGTCTGACCAGGTTTGACCTCTTCCATTCTCAGCCCAACTCCCTTGACCCCTAAAGTTGCCCACCTTCCAGCCTCTGAGGCCTGGGGTCCCCTTGTCCTTCATGCAGCCCTCTTAGGGGGCACCAGCAGAAGTCAAACACGGTCCCTTCCTCAGTGTCCTGTTGACCCTTGAGAAACTCATAAGGCAGGCTGCTCCACTCCTCTTCCCGGCCCAGCTGTCTCTCCCCAGCTGTGCAGACACCCAGCCAGGGGTGGGGCGGGTGGGTAAGGATGCCGGCCTCTCTTGTGCAGGCATCCCAGATTTCTGAGAGCCCCCTCACTTCACTTGTGAAGTCAGCAGCGTCAGAAGGGTGGTGCATGGCTGGGGTAGAACAGCCTGTCTCAACCACCTTGAAGAGGGTGTTTGCTTCCCCTGCCCTTGACAGTGGCTTTCTTCCAAGTGGGGTACCCGGTACGTCTGTTCTGCTTTGGATCCTGGTAGGCAATACCTAGAGAACAAGAGCAGTCAACTGTCCATTCTACAGATGAAGAAATGGAGGCTCCAAGAGGCAAAGTCAAGGTCCCACAGGTAGTAAAGGGCAGAGTTGGGATTTGAACGGGGCGATCTGGCACCAGAGTGTCACCCAGTTGTCTCTGGACCAGCTCCTCAGGAGCAGACCCTGGAATGAGGATTTGGGTGCAACTGGTGTATGAAGGAGATCTTCCAGAGGAAACCAGTAAAGGAACGGAGAGAGCAAGGCGGAGGAGAGGGGCCGCAAAGGGTCTGTCGCCCTGCGAGGGTGGCTGCAGCCCCATCCCGCGGCGGGGACTCTGAGCTTTTCAACCCCAAACAAAGGGTCATAAACTCGCCTCCGGTTGCCAGAGAGTGGCTCACCCGAAGGAGACACGGTTGCTGCCAGTTGGGAGCCAAGCCCATGGGGCAGGGGCTGTGAAGGCGCAAAAACAGGAGGAGAAAGCCATCCAAAGGCACAAGTGAGGCCAGTGGAGCACTCATGCTGTCCTCCGGCTCCCCATCCTCCCCTCCCTGCCAACACCTCCGAAAGCCCCCTAGTCACACTTCAGCCCACGGCCCAGCCCTGCCTCTGGGAGCACCTGATACCTTCCACCTCCGCTTCCTCCAGGAAGCCCTGCTTGCTTCCACGCCGTCTGCTCTTGCAGACTAAGCCAGAGAAGGGTGGTGGGAGCCAGCGTCCAGCACAGGGACACTGCAGGCTGGGACCAGCGTCCTGCAGAGATCCCCCTCCCTGCCACGGCCCAGACACCCCTGCTCCTCCAGTCTCCCAGATTCCACGGTTTTGTGCAAGCTGCACACCCCTCCCTCTGCCCACAACACCTTCCTCCTGGCACCCCCTCCTGGCTAGCTCCCCCATCCGCGTGAGGAGTCCGTTCCATCATACCAGGAGAGGGGGTGAAGAACGGGAACACTCGTGGGTGCTCCTGCCCCCCCCCCCACCGCCCATCAGCCTTGTGTTTGAACGAGGGGCTTTGGGACTGGTTTCCATGCAACTGGGAGCTCCCAGAGGGCAGGGATGAAGTCTTAATCCCGCCTCTGTGCCCAGGCGCTTGGATGGTACAGACGTGTATTAAATGGATGCTTAGTGGGAGAAGAAATGAATGGATGCATAAATGAATGAATGAATGAACCAACTAGAATATCAGCTCCATGAGGGCAGAAACCATCTCCGTCTTGCTTGTCATTGTTTGTCAGTGTTCCTGGTGCCCATAACAGAGCCTGGCACGTAGTAGGTGCTCAGCTAATGCTTTGGAATGCATCAGAAAGAAATGCTTACTCAAGTGAATGTAAGGGTGTTCCCAGTTACCCTCTGGAGGTGGAGTCCTCTTCAGTTCAGCCCAAGAATTCAGTCCAGCAAATCCTGCTTCTTCTTCATTTCAGCCTGTCATCCCTTCAGCAATTTCTGCAAGCCTACTATGTGGTAGGCCCTGAGAATGCATCACGATGGGACTGGTCCCTGCCCTCCCACACATGCTTTTAGCAGACAGCCTGTGCTAACTGCTATGGTACAGACAGAGGTCATTCCACAGTGTCGACAGAACATCCTCTGGGTGCCAGGCCCTGTTCTCTGGTCTTTGCTATGGTCTCTGCTCTCATGGTCTCGCATTCCCAGAGGCACCGGACACTTCAAAACACAAGAACGTCAAAGAGTGTCAAAGAGTGCCGGCTGCTGTAAAGGAAGCTTGGCCCCGGGGGCAGGGAGGGCCCCCTGAGGAGGTGACCTTGAGCCGAGACCTGAGTGACACGGTTCAGGAAGATCTGGGGATGGTGTTCCAGGTGGAGGGGACAGCAAGGACAAAGAACAAGTGGGCCATTTGGGGAGCAGCAGGGAGGCCAGAGTGGCGGGAACAGGGACCAGGCTGGCGTGCAGGGTGAGGGGCTGGCTCTCCCGTCAGGTTCAGTGGAAGGAAGCCAGCGGCAGGTTTTCAGCAAAGGTGCAGTCCGACCTGTAGCATCCCTGTGCGGCGGGGTGGAGAGAGGGCTGCGTGCCAGGAGAGGAAGCAGGAGGCTGTGGCCCTCTTGCGGTCCAGGTGAGAGAGGGTGATGCCCCCTCGTGGGCAGCAGTGGCGGGGATGGAGACGGGTAAATCCGGAAGGGAGGTTGGAGAGAGAGCCAGTAGGGCTTGCTGGTTGGGAGGGTTGGGGGAAGGCAGCGCGGAGAAAACTGGATTTTTGGTTGGTACAGCTGGGTGGACCCTTGCATCATTTTCTAAAATCGGAGAAGTGGAGGAAGATGGGCCCGAGTTTCCTTGAGACACCTGCCGGGCATCCGTGAAGGGAGTTGGAAATTCAGTGTGGGGCTCAAGCAGAGTCAGGGCCGTGGGTGTGAATGTGGGCGGCAGCCGCTCGCTCTCCGATGAGATGCCCTGGGAGAGAGGAGGGAGATGAGGAGGGGCCGGGAGGGAGCCCGAGATGGGCGTGGCTTGAGAGGGAGGGAGGGGCTGAGAAGCCAATGAACCGCTGGGCTGGGCCAGGTAGTCAAGGGCTTTCTCCGGAGAGGCGACCCGAAGAGGGTGGAGGAGAAAATGGGAGTCCGGGAAGTAGAGGTCGAACACAACTCTAAGCGTGGCCTGGAAGGGGTTGGAGGAGTGGGCACGGAGCTGGGGGGAGCTGGGGTCGGGACCACCACACCGGCGGCCAAGAGGCAGACAGACAGACCGGACGATCACAAGAGCAGAGAGAGAGAGCAGAGCTCCTGGGTGGGGGTCAAGGCCAGGTCCCAGTCCCTGGTTGGGACGGCTGGTCTGGGCTTGGCTCGGATGGGGTAGGGATAGTTCTTCCTCTGTCATAGGAGGGAGAGCAGATGGTGTGGGCAAAATGCGGGCGGGGTAATGATTTGAGGTAGAAAAATGGGGCCAGGATGGAGCCTGCCGAAGGCTTCTGGATCTCAGTGAGGGACGAGGAAGAGCCAGAAGCAGGGCGTGGGGTGTGGGTGCCAGGGTTGCCGGTTGGAGAAGGAAAGACGCCCGAGGGAGTCCGCCTGGCAGGAAGCAAACTTAGCGGTGATGGGAGACAGGTAGAAGGGTCCCCAGACGGTGTCTTGTGCGAGGCCTGTGACTTTCTCCAGCGACATGCAGGTCCAGGCACGGAGCAGGCAGAGGGGAGACTGAACACGGTTGAGACTTGAGGGCGTCCGCGAAGGAGAGCTCAGTTCGCAGGCTGGGCCAGGGCTGGGCCGGGAGGGGAGTGAGGGCACCAGGGGCTAGTGGAAAAGAGGAGGGGAAATGGATTGGAGGTCTCCATGAGGTCAAAACTTCTGGAGTGTGGGTGCTGGAATTAGGGGAAACGGAGGAACAGGCAGATTGTCTCCTCATCTGCCATGGCCTTGGGTCTCTGTTTCCTACAAGATGACAAGGGATGATAATATCGTAGTGCCCATCTCTCGGGGCTTGAACAGGCCCCATAAGGAGGAGAGTGTGCGGTTTTTCTGAGTTCCTCCTGTCATTGTATTTCCAGATCTGTTCACAAGTGCCCACAAGGACTGCCCCATGCCCCAGGGCACGGGTCCTCTGAACCCAGACTTGCCCTCCAGCCATCCCCCTGCTGTCGCTCCAGACCATGTCACTGGCAAGGTAACTGGTCACCCTTCATCCCCACCTATGCCCTGGTTCCCAGAGTGTCCCCTACAGCTCCCCACAGGGAGCTGAAATCTTTCCAATCTTCCCTTCCTGCCGCACTTGGCTACTTCCTGTGGGATCAGAGCCCCCAAGGTTTGGTACTCAGTTGAATGAAGGTCTGGGTCACCCTGGGCATCCAGGACCTGGACCTGGGTTGTTTAGAAAAGAGAGTCCTGCCCTGGAGATTTTCCCACCCAAATTAACTCAGTCTTGCAGATAACAAGCCCCCCCCACCCCCTACTACCAGCCCACCAGCCCTTAGCAGCCTGCATTGCCCTCTGGAGGGTAGAGTGCCATTCTTTTTTTTTCTTTTTCTTTAAGTTTATTTAAGTAATCTCTGCATCCAACGTGGGGCTCGAACTCATAACCCTGAGATCAAGAGCTGGGTGCTGGTTGACTGATCCAGCCAAGCACCCCCAAGGAGTGGCATTCTTAGTCCGGATGCATTAGGAAGAGCTTGCTGGGGGTCTCAAATCTTGCTGCATAGTTTCCACCCCCACCCCAGAGGTCGTGGCTTGAACCTACCTGTTGATATAATTATTATAATATATATATTTTTAGGGCATACACATGCTAAGTGTCATGCTGGGCACTTTACATCATGTCATTTGCCTCACGACAACCCGTGAGGTAAATGGTAGTATCACCCCTTTACAGAGGAAGAAACTGACGTTCTGGGATGTTAAGGCATTCGGCTAAGCGTTCCCAGGTGCAAAGTACAGAGTCAAAACTCGAACCCCGGTCGGATCTAGGTCCTGCACTCGCTGCCTTGCTGGCAGAGCCACCATTGCCTGCCCCCCGTCCCCCGTCTTTCCCCGCACGGCAAGGGAAACCAGGGCACGACCCAGGAGTAGGCAGACCCCGACCTCGGAATACCAGAAGGCTGACCAACACCACCGCCCCGGGCTCCAGGACCTGCGCCTTCTGCTGGCACTGTGTGCCAGGCCCTGCCTGACCCTCTTTCTCCTCTCGTTTTAGGACAAACAGATGGATTTCTGTTGGGATCCTTGGCAGGTCAGTGCGTTTGCCCTTCCCCCCGGTCCAGCCAGCCGCAGCTGACACCGTTGCCCCTCACTGTGCAGTGCCCAGCCTGAACACCCAGTCCTGCCGGCCCTGGGGGAGGGGGGCCCTGACGAGAACAGCGGGGTGGGATGGCCCTGTGGGGGTGGGCACAATCGCTCAGGGAGGATGCCTCGTGGGGATGGAAGTGGGGAGGGGGGTGCCCTCTGGCAGGTGCAGGGGGGATGTCATCTGGCACCTCTCTTCCCCGCAGAGGTGCTTCCAGACCACCAACGGCTACCTGTCTGATTCCAGGTCCTGCTCCAGCAACTACAATGTGGCGGCTCTAGCCACCTCGTCCCTTGTGGGTAGGCCCCGACTGCCCTCTCCTGCCTTGGAGTTAGCATGTCCCCCACCCCTGGACACTAGCCAGGGGGAGGGCAGAGCTGGGCCGCAGAGGGAAGGATCGCAGCCCCGCCCGAGTCACCATTTTCCAGATGCCACGCTCCGGGCCGGGTTCGGCCAGGGGTGGTGACTTGGTGCTCCCGACCCGCCCCCCCACCCCCCGGCCGGGTTAAGTTGTTGGGGTCTCCCCGAAGCCCTGAGGAGCGGGCCCCGAGTCTTCAGATCTCTTCAGCAGATGCAGTCTGCCCATCACCCCCGCCTTGGGTCGGGTTCCCTAGAAGCAGAGCCCCGGACGAGGATTGTGCGAGTGCTTTATTGAGGGGTAGTTCTCGAGGACAGTGTGTAGGAGTGAGGGCAGCAGGGCCAGGGGAGGGAGCCCAGCAAAGAGGGGGCTGCACGAGAAACCGTTCTCGGCCTGATACCCCCGGGGAGCTCAGGAGCACAGACGAACCGCTCCCGGTGCTGGCGGCTGCTTGGATATCACTGCCCCCCGTTGGTCCCTTGTTGCCCCTGGGAAGGCTCTCCAGCCTCCAGGGCGGCTCTGGGTGAGGCCGCTCCCCTCAGCCAAGGGCAGGCTCTGGGGAGGGCTGCAGGCGGGAGGCAGTGGCAGCGGGGAGGTGGGCGCACAGGCCAGCACGGGGTCTGCCTCAGGTCGCCCAGAGCACACCATCCAGGCCGTTCTCAGCAGGCCAGCCTCTTTGCTCACAGGTCTGTCCCACGTACCTCAGGCTCACGTCTCCTTAAATCCCTCACGGCCCTCACGGCCCTCCCTCCCTCCCTCCGTTTGCCTGGACGCTTTGCCACCTGAAACCCCTTCCCTCTGCAGGGGCCCTGCGGGGGCCTCTCGAACCACCTCCTGCAAAGACCTTTGCCGGTTGCCCGCACATCTAGCTTGGGGAGGGGGGGCTCTGCCTTCTTCCTCGCCTCCGTCCTCCCCGTTTTCTCAGTCTTATGGCTCTGGTTTCCTTGGTGGATACCCCGTCTTGCTTAAATATTGCTGTTCCTTGCGTCTTGGCTCTGAGACCCCAGTGACTGTGTGCTCAGCCTTGGTTCAGAGAGATGCTGAATCATGCCTGACAGCCCTTTCTGTCAACTTCCACATCCAGCCAGTCTCCTCCTGAGAACCCCTCAGGCCACCCGCATCCCCCCCCCCCCCAACACTGTCCTGTCTCTTGCTTCCCTTCAGTGGTATCTGACAGAGCCTCATCTCCACCCTTGGCCCCTTCCCTAACTAGGATGCTCTTCCTAAACAGCAGATCTAACCTGTCACTCTCCTGCTCATTACCCTGCTGTGGCTCCCCATTGCTAGAAGGAAAATGTCAGAGTCCTGAGTCTAGCCCCTGAGGGGCTCTCCAGCCTCTTCCAGTCTTAGTGTTGCCCCACATCTCACCCCTGGTAACCCTGGAATCATGCCAGATTCTTCCATGCCTTCCTTCCCATCTCATCTCTGAAATAGCCTCCAGTCTTGCCTTCTTCTGTCCAATGCACCTACAAACCTACCAACCTACCTGTAAGGCTCAAACCCCAGTCCACCTCTTCCAGGAAGCCTACCTGGTGTACGGCATCCCACGCAGGTCTCCCCTTCAGCAGAGCTGGCACTGGGCTTGGCACAGGGGACGCTCTCCCAGCACTTATTAATTAATGCATAAAGGGAGAGGGCCGGGTGGATCTCGAGTGGATCTTTGGGTGGATCTTCTGGGGCAGAAGGGTCTAAACCTGGTCAAAGGGAATGAAGGGTGTGGCAGGTCTGGGGAGGAAGCACCAAGTGGAGGGGAATATTGCCTGAAAGCAGGATGCTGGGCGGGGGGAGCGGTGCATGAGACCTCCACATGAGTGGGGAGCATCTAAGTGAGGTGGGGGGCCTTGGGGCTTGGGGCCCGTGGGGTACAGAGTGGGCAGGGGGACTTGCACAGATAGGTACAGGGCTTTGTGGGTATGAGGCTGTGAGGACGCGGGGCGCTGGATGAGTACACAGCGATGAATGATTGTAGGGCATAGGTCATTGGGTGGGCCTGAGGCACTGGGGGGCCCGGGGTAGCGGGGGTAGGGCCCTGAGCTGGGTTCTGTGTCAGAGCGGTCACCCAGCTGCCCTCCATGCCCCCAGGGGTGGTGCAGAGCATCAAGGACCACATCACGAAGCCCACGGCCATGGCGCGTGGCCGCGTGGCTCACCTCATCGAGTGGAAGGGCTGGCGTGCCCAGCGGTCGGGCTGGGAGCCATCCCCGGCTGAGGATGAGCATTACTGTTGCCTGCCAGACGAGCTGCGGGAGGCCCGCTTTGCTGCAGGTCAGAGGTTGGGGGCGGGGGAGCATGGGGACGGGACCGTCGGGTCTCTGGTCCTTAGGGGACCGAGGGTCACCACGTGGGCAGTGTCTAGGCAGGGCAAAAAAAAAATGCCAGGGGGTGGACGGGGCATCAGGTGGACGCTCTGATCACCGGGGCCTGGATGGACAGCCAGCTCACTGCAGAGTGCCAATGTGGCCTGGCACCGAGGCCCTGCCCCCATCTTCTGCCGTGTCCCTGCTGAGCTGAGTCCCGCTGTCCTCCGCCTCCCCCAGGGGTCGCCGAACAGTTTGCCATCACAGAGGCCACACTGAGCGCCTGG
Organism: Panthera onca; assembly: GCF_046562875.1. Classification (NCBI taxonomy): domain Eukaryota; kingdom Metazoa; phylum Chordata; class Mammalia; order Carnivora; family Felidae; genus Panthera; species Panthera onca. Next base: position 209,822,970 of record NC_138346.1, read on the forward strand.
TCCTCGCTGGACAATGAGGAGCTTCACCCCGAGAACAGCCCTCAGGACGTCGTCCAGCTACAGGGTACCTCCTGGGCCGGCGCTGGGCGGGGCGGGAGGAGCAGAGCAGGGCCTGGGTGCCTGCCCTGCCACCAAATGCACTGTGACCTCGGACAACCCCCCCGCCCCCCTCCCCTCAGCCTTGGTTTCTGCGTCTGTCCAATGGGGCTGGGGATCCTTGCCCTGCCCACTGCCCAAAGAGAGCTCTAAGTGTAAAGGAGAGAAGAATAATAGTAATAATGCATCGTGGGGATTAAGTGATTACTGTGTTAAGTGCGTATTGTATTATCTCACTTAATCCTCACGACACCTCTACGAAATAGGTCCTGTTATTATCTCAGGGAAACCGAGGCACCAGGAAACTTGCCCTAGGTTACACAGCTAGAGGCATCAGAGCCAGGACCTGAACCTTAATCCCTAGCACAACCAACCAGTCTTCTAGAACCCCAGGTCACCCCCAGTTACTGCTTCAGCAGGGCTTGGTCCTGGGTGAAGCCTGCATACCAGCTACTTCATTTAATCCTTCCTCTGACAGCGAGGGGAGGGAAGGGAACGGAGGCCCGGGAAGAACACTGTCCCAATTTTCAGAGCGCAGGATGCAGATTCGAGTCCAGGCGGCACGGCCTGCTTTTACCTCCTCCACTCATTCCACCACCCCTGGAACCCCCAGGGAGAAACAGGGGCTCAGAGAGGTTCAGTGACTTGCCCAGGGTCGCACAGCTCAGCAGTGACAAAACACTGGCCTTCACCTTCCCTCACACACCAGGAGAGGGTGAGGAGGGGGTCCGGGACTCCATTCCTCATGCCTCCTCCCCCTCCTGTTGGTTTTCCAGACCTAGAGAACGTCTACCTTCAGGACAGTCTTCTGAGCGGCCCCTCCCAGGATGACAGTCTTCTGGCCTTCTCTTCCCCTGGCCTCTCCCCCGATGGCTGGCCCTCACCCGATGAGCCCCCCATCACAGCTGCCGACCCCCAGCCCCCCAGCCCTGAACAGCAGCATCGGAGGCGGCTGCCTAGGGGCCCGGGGCCTGAGGGTGGGGCCCACCTGCAGGGCTCCCTCCCCTCAGTGGACAGCATCTCCCTCTCGGAGGAGGAGGACGAGGTGTTCTACAACTGAGGTGGGGGCTACATGGCTCAGAGCCTCCTCATACTGTGACCTTGCCTGGGGAGGCAGCCCGGGCATATCAGGACGTCGGGGTCTGGGCTGGGCGACTCTTGACCCCTCAGGGCAGGCAGAGGGTGGGTGCAGAAGGGATGGGGGGGGGTCAGCACTCCTTGTGGACCACTCTGTGCCTCCGTGGACCTGCCCCAGCAGTGGGAGCCATAATCCCCCTTCTCCCTTCTTTACTTGGCTCAGGTGGGCACCTTCCCCCGCAGGGTTTCTGTCATCAGTGGGCTCAAGGACTCTCAGCACACACCAGGGCAAGCTGCCCAGAGGACCCTGCAGCCGGGCCCCCAGGCAGACAGACACAGAAGGGCCTAGGAAACCCACTCGGAGTGGGACCTGGGGCCCCTGCCCTGACCCCGGGGCGCAGTCCTTCCCCCTCCCTCTGTGTTCGTGCCCCCCTCCCTCAGAGGTGGGACAGCCTCTCTGGTAGCTAAGTGTCTGTTCCTCAGCTCCCTTCTTGAGAATCTGTCTCTGGAGGGTCTGTTCATCCCTCACTCTCGGAACCTGCTCCCTGAACCCCTTCCCTGCACTCTGGAAGGTTCTCTGCAGACAATTAAAGCAGTGGATTCACCCAATGAACTTGGCCTGGTCTCTGGGGGAAGGTGTGTCCTTGGGCCCCTGGGATAAGGGGGTTTTAGAGGGATTTGTGGGGGGGGGAGGCCCTATGCCCTGCCCCTCCCTCCCCCCCCCCCCCGCCCCCAACAGGTGGTTCACCCACTGCCAGCCGGCCCGGAGAGGCCCCACGGGAGATGCCCAAGATTCTGCGGAGCACACAGGAGCCACACCCAGGGACGCTGCTTTATCAGCCCAGGCTCAGCCAAGGAGGAAGCTGGGGCTGGGGTGAGGGTAGCTGGACCACAGGGTTCTTCTTATTCGTGAGGACAAGCGTCATAAGACCTGGTGAGGGACCTGCTCTCCTGCTTATTTAGCAGCAGTGGGAGGCCAGGAACCCAGGCCTGCGATGCCCACAGGTGGCCACCAGGGGGCCCCCCAAGAGCTCGCTCAGGGCCCGCACAGGTACGTCGACGCCCTTGGAGCTGAGGTGAGGGGGTCTGCAGCTCTGGGAATCGGCTTTATTTTTCTCAGGAGCCTCTGGTTGGGAGTCCTACAACCCCCAGAGGGCCTCTGTACCTGCCCTTGGTGACCGCATACACCCCTGTCTTCATTGTAAATTTGGTGACTTTTCGATGAGCACCCACTGTCCGCTGGTTTTCTGCGGTCTCCATTTCTGCTCTGTCCAGGGTGGAACTTGTCCCTTAAGGCATATAGTGCTTGCGTCACCCAGGATGGACCATGGTGACCGTGGGGCCCTCTTTGGTGCTAGGTCAGAGCTGCCCGCTACACTGAGCAGTTGAGGTGTGCCGTGATGGGGGAAGAGAGGCAGGGTCCCTGCCCAACCTCCTTCACCAGGGCAGCTGAGGCGCCCTGTTTCGTCTTGCCAGGCTGGCTCACTTTGGGGCTGGTGGGTTTGTCAGGCTGGAAATTGCTTTCTTCAACTAGAACAGAGAAAGAGGGGTTGGGGGGAGGGAGGATGTAGAAGAGGCTGAGAGTGGGGGTTCCAGTATTACCTGACTCTGCTCGGGGTTGATTCTGGGGTGAACGTTGAAGCCAGTGCCCCCCGCCCCCCGCCACTGCACAGATGGAACCATTGAGGTCCAGAGAATGGCAAGACTGGCCACTGGCCACAAAACAGTGGCCAGCCACTCTGGGCCAAGAAGTGGGGCTCATCAGAATCCAGTGAGACCCCTCTAAATTTAGATGGGAGGATACTGGTGCCCCCCCCCCTTGCCTCCCCAGCCTGCTAGGGCATGGCTCCTCTGCCTTGCTCCGCCCCTGGGACCCTCGTACCTCCACCCAAGACACGGAGCCTACAGCTCTGCCCCAGGACGTCACAGGCAGGGACTGAAGGTGCAGCAGCTCGAAGAGGTTGTGTGCCTGGAGGAGGGGTTGTTAGGAAACATTGGAGGACATGTGCTCGGCCCACCCCTCTAGCTTCAATCTCGCCCTGGCCTGGGGGCTGTGAGCTGAGGTGGAGCCCTGGCCAGGGCTCCGTCCCAGTGGTGCCCACCTGCCTGTCTCTGAGCCTGGGGAGGGTAGGGCGGCCGCGTGCATAGTGGTGGGTGGGAGACAGGACCTGGGCCTGCAATATCCACCATGACCACCAGAGGTCTCCAGAGTCCGCATAAGGGACCAAGGGCAAGGACGGGTTTATTTAAAGGGATCCAGGATCATCCAGCAGCACAGAGGAACTGAGGCCTCCCCCAGGCCCCCAGCCCCATGTGCCAGGCTCTGTTTTGCAGGGTGGGAGGGGATCAGCACTCAGAGTGATTAAGTAATGTGCCCAAGATCACACGAGGAGAATATGGTCGAGCCGAAACCGAGACCCACGTGTACCTTTATGCAAAGACACATTTTTAACTACTGTCTCTCTCCACCCAGAGGCTTCTGTTCCCCCAAGCTCTCCCTCTTCCCTTAGTCTTTGCATCATCCCAAGAATCCTAGCAATAAAGGCTGGAGAGGACAAGGACTGCTGTGTCCATTCCGCAGATGAGGAAGCAGACCCAAGAGAAGGAGACGGAGCGTGCCAAGAAAGCTGGAGCCTAAGTTCCCCTCTTGGGCTCTTTCCCTCTACCCCACAGTCCTCGTCTGCCCGCATGCCCACATGCCCGCATGCCCCAACCCTCCCCACTGTCTCCCACTACCTGGTGCAGGGAGGTCTCCGGAGACAGCTGCAGGGTCACTGGCTCCACGGGACAGCCCCCAGCCAAGATGTCCTGGAGACATTGCTGGGGATGGTGGAAAAATCATGGGGGGCCTGGGCCAGCCACCCCTTCCTCCAGGCCGGCCCCCTAGAACCACCTTTCCCAGAGGCCCCCTCCCCTCACTACCCTGCTGACCACTCCCCATCCTGTACCTACCTGGTGTCCTGGAGCCCAGGAAGGTGGCTCAGCCTGGAGTGCCCGCACCAGGTGGGCCCTTTCCATGGTGCCCACCAGTATCTGGGACTCTGCACAAGTGGAGAGGGAGAGAGCCACATCAGGAAGAAGAAACTTACATTTGCTGGGCACCGACTGTGTGCCAAGAACTGTACTGGGTGTTCTCGTGTCTCTCAGGAACCTACAGCAGCCTATGGGTCAGGAACTATTACCACTCATCTTACAGAAGAGGAAGCTGAGGCTCAGAGAAACAGAGAGGCTGATTGTCTTGCCCAAGGTCACTCAGCTTTTGATGTGGAGGCCTGGTAGTTGAGGGCAGCTGGGTGAGGCTGCCAGGGGGCCGGGAGGTTACCTGCCCACCCTGACCGCCCCTGTGGCGGGGCCTCAAGGCAAGAGCAGGTTTGGGAGAACTAGCGTGAAGATATCTGTGCATCACGGCCGGGCTTTGCCCCTCATTTCCCACAGGAAATGCACCGTGTGCTGAGGGCTTGGCAAGCCTCACTCCAGGCCATGACTGGAGCGGGCCCAGGTTTGAGGGGGCAGTCCTGGTAGTCTTCCTTCTTGCCAAGCAAAATTAAAACTTTACAGCTAGAAAAAACAAAAACAAAAAAACTTTACCACCAGAAAAACAAAAAACAAAAAACTTTACAACTAGAAAAAAAAAACAAAACAAAAAACCTTTACAACTAGATAGGTACATACTCTCCCTTTAAACAACAACAACAATAAATAGCAACAACAGTAACAACTAAAGCTGTGTCTTAGGTGAGTGCCAGGGTCCCACAACCTGCGCCTGTGGCTCTAAGGGTAGAAGTGGAGTTTGTCTTGGAGGCCAGTTCTGTCTTTGTTCCAGGAGGTGAAGCCTCTTCGGGGAGTCAGACATATGCAAGTATTTTCAAACGGGATATTTGGTGTATTCTGTGGGATAATGTTAAAAGTATCCCAGTTTGAGTGGGGAGAGGGCCTGGCATTTGGGGTGAGAACCTCCGACAACTCCATATTGCATTGGTCCCTATTTTCCAGGTCGGGAAACTGCAATTCTTAGAGCTTGAGGGGTTTGCCCAGGCTTCTGTTGCTCATAAATGACTTTATGGTCTCTTGGGGTGGGTATGGGGGTGACCCATACAGTTGTGCAGGTTGCTTCCTGAACAAGGCACCTGCTGCAAGGATGAGTGGGCATCAAAATCCAGCTGTGCTATGCTTGCCAAGTGTGTACCTTGCCTTGTTTGCACATACGGGCTGGCGGTGGCCCGAGTGGACATAGCTGCCTCCCCCCGGCATGTCTTTCCCACTCTTACTGTACTTGTCCCAGTGGGAAATGATGCTCTAGCTAGATCCTTCCCCAAGATTCAGCTCGTGTGTCTTTTAACAAAGGTGCCCATCCATTTTCCTCCAAAGAGATGTCTTTCTCATGGCAAAGGGTTTCAAGAGAGGTGACTAAGCCGGGGAATGCTTGAAGGGGAGACCCTGGTAGTGTTCCCATCGTTTTATCCCCACTCCCAAGCACACGAGGACTGGTTTCTAAAATTCCTAAAGGTATCCACAGAGTGCCTTACAAGCCCCCTCTCGTCTCTCATTTAAACATGTCAACCACCCCAAGTAGGGCGGTTGCTATCTCCATTTTACCAGCGAGGAAACCGAGGCTCAAAGAGGTGAAGTGACCCACCTGAGGTCACACAGTTGTAGAGAGAAGATTCAGATTCAGGTGCCTGACAGGTCCCATGCCCTGCTTTCCCTTTCCTGGACCTGAGCCTCCAAGGCTGAAGAGAAAGGTCGAGGGAATGTCCCCTCCCCACCCGCGCTCCCCCCTTCCTGCCGGGCACCTGTGCTTTCCACCAGGAGGTACTTGGCCATGTCCGTGGAGGTCACGACCTTGACCACTTCCTCCAGCGGTGTGTCCTTGGCCACCGTGGTGATGGTAGTGTTCATGAAGTGCTCCACAGTCACACGGTGAGAGCTGAAGGCAGAAGGGCGCTCCCTTCAGGTCCCAGAGTGGCAGGATATCCAGACCCCAGGACGAGGCAGGGGTACCTGGTTCTTGGCTGTGGGCAGGCGCTGAGACATCCCTAGGATGAGCAACTAGGGTGGGGAGGAACTTGGCAGAACCCCAAGGTGGGGAGGAACTTGGGGACCGGCTCACCTATGGCCTGACTCTGGATTCCTAGCTCTCAAACCCCTGTCTCCCCGCCCAGACTGTCTCTGCTTCGGTCTGTTTTACTCGGAAGCCTTCCCTGAAAAATTTCATTTGAAGGAAAGTTTTGTGGCAAAATGAAAAAAAGGCTTTAAAGTTTGAAAATCACTGGAGTAGCCACCCCTGTTTTACAGATGGGGAAACTGAGGTCCGGAGCAAGGTGGCAGCTTGCACATGTTGGGAGCTGGGCCTTGGGTCTCAGAGACTCTCAGTCCTGCTTCTCTGGGAACAGAGGCTGCCAAGTGAGGACCTCAAAGCCTGATTCCAGCCCCCTGTGTCCCAGTCAAGACAGCAGACTCTTCCATACCACCCAGGTCCAAGGTCAGCCACAGTGAGGGTTTTGTGGTTTTTTTTTTTTGGAGGTGGGGCCTCAGCCCAGCCCACCCAGACCCATCACCCCCATCAGCCAGCCCAAAGTGGGCACCTCTCACCTGATTTTCCGACCTCGGATCCACGGAAGGTATGGCAGCTTCTTGACAATGATGGTGCCGTCATAGAAGGAGGGCTGGAAGCTCTGGGCGATGGCGTTCGCTGCCAGCACGGCCATCAACACCGGCAACGCATGCACTATCTGGCCGGTCAGCTCGAAGGCCAGCAGCGCCGTGGAGATGGTGTGGGTCACAGCCCCTGAGAAGGCCGCAGCCCCTGCAGGGGGCAGACCCAGGGCGGCTCAGGCCAGGGGCCAGCCTCGTGCAGAGCGCAGAGCCACCCGGGGCTAAGGCCACGCGCTAGACGGCAGCTGTCCAGAGGCCACATGCTGGAGGTGCCCCGGTGGCTGGGCTCGGTGAGGGGGAGCGTGGTAAGGGAGAGTGTGGGGCACCAGGGACAGGACGGGAGCCAGAGAGAGTCACGGGGACTCTCGGGGGAGGGGGCTCACGGGGAGGCGCAGTGACCGCCCCATGCCCCGCAGAACCACCGGCTGACCCCCCAGGTCCAGCCCAGCTCCGTCATGTCTCCCCGCCCAGGGCGGACTCAGCACACTCACCTGCCAGGGCGTACCCTCCAGGCATAATGGGGTTGGTGACCCCTCCGGCTACGATGCCCTCAGGGAAGGCAACAGCCAGGGCCTCCCCGATGAGGCGCCCGATGGCAGCTCCTGGCCACAGACAGCAGGGGGAGGGGGAGCCAGGCTGACCCGGCTCCCACAGCCCTCCGTTCCTGGGGACCAACCTCAGTACCCTCGGAGGAGGGAGGGGAGGGGCCAAGAGCCACAGCCCTGCCCCAGTAACCCTGAACCTCTCAGACCCTCAGAACCCCAGACTCACCGAAGATGAATATGGGCATGAAGTAGCCGGCAGGCATGGGGATTGTGGTGGCCAGAATCAGCATCCAGAACTGTGGGCGGTGGGAACCCAGCAGGGCAGAGGTCAGGGGCAACCGGACAGGAGTGGGCGAGAAGAGGGAATGGATGGGGGCACAGGGGAGTGTCCCGGGGGGAAGGGGGTCGCGCGGGCACGCGCCCATCGCCGGTGTCTGGTGTTGACCAGGAAGGCGCTGACCGAGGGCAGGAAACCCGTCCTGACAAAGTGCCTACTGTGTGCCTGGCACCGTGCCGAGGGCTTTCCTCTCTTCCTTCTCAACCTTCCCTCCGAGGCCGACACAGCAACCATTTTAAAGACGAGGCAACCGAGGCTCAGAGAACTGAAGCCACTTGGCCAGGGCCGCACAGCTGGCGGGAGTCAGATCAGGCGGGCCGGGCGGAAGAGGCCCAGGCCACGGACAAGCATCCCCCTCCCAGGCTGGTCTCCACTCTGTGCGCTCCCCTGGGGGCCCCCTGGCACCCACCTTCATAACCAGGAAGAAGGCGAGGGTCCCAAAGATGGTGAACCGTGGGTGGTACCACTCGAACCACAGGTTCTGGGGGTCGAGCTCCTCAGGCCAGGGTGGGGATGAGTTCCGGGTCATCAGCGCCCATGAGTTGTTGTCGAACAGTGACTCCAGATGCTGCTTCATGGACAGCTGGTGCGGGGGACAGGTCGGTGAGGGGGCTGGGGGGCCCCTTCCTGCCACCCCCCCTGCCCTGCCCCTGCCCCGAGTCTTCCTCTGCGCTGTCCCTCCTCAGGAAGGGCTCTGACGTCCCAGAGCTGCGGTGTCCTCGTCTGGAACTCGAGGATGACCCACAGGCTTCCCCTTACGGGTGTGGTGGGGATTATGCGAGATGACGGGCACAAAGTGGGTGACGGATGGCGGGGGGTTCCCAGCCCTGCACCCCTTACCCGAGAAGCGATGAAGCGGCCCACGCCAGGGGGGTAGGTGATGGAAGCAAGAACCAAGGCGGCCAGGGCGGAATACAGAGGCTTGCTGTGGGGTGGGGGTGGAGGGGGCTGGTAAGCTCCAGTGCTGGCCCCAATCTTCCCCCCCGGAAGGGGAAAAGGACAAGAGCGGGCCCCACCACCACCCTGGGGGCCGGATCCACTCCAGGGGAGGAACCCTGTGGGGGTCAGCCCCACCCCGCCCAGACGGAGCTCCCATCAGGCCACGGGGCCACGCGTGGCAGGCCTGGGGCAGAGGAGGCCGACTCTGAGATGCCAATGCCAGGGGGCGGGCAAGGTTTGGGGAGGAGAGGGGCTCAGTTAGCCCTTCCGGCTCCATGGGAAAGTGGGCCTTCCGTGGGGGGTGCAAACTCAGTGACAGAGTGAGGGGTTGGTAGCCCAGCAAGCTGGGGGTGGTGGAGGGGTGGCTGAGGGGACCCGGAGAGGGGGTGTTAGGAGGGAACCAGGGCTCCATAAGTGGCGTGTGGGCTAGGAAGGTTTGGGGGGCTCTGCAGGAGGACGACAGTACAGAGGGCAGGGCTCTCTATAAAACAGATCAGGAGGCTGAGAGTGGGGAACAGGGGGTTGTTCCCCCTGAGAGGTCCCCAGTCTCTGCCCAGAGCCTACCTGGTGGCCAGCAGTTTGGAGGTGACCCGGTTGGTCTTGACAAAACCAAGGAATGTTCGCTGACAGAAGAGGTAAGCGCAGCTCAGGATACCGCAGATGGCCCTGGGGAGGGGAGGGGAGTTCTGGAGCCCCAGCCCGGAAACAGGGTGGCAGTTCAGGCCTGGGGGGGGGGAGGCCCCCAGTGGGGGGCACTCACTCACCCCAGGGCCACAAAAAAGAAGATCTCTGGCAGGTCGAAGGGGACATCCACCCTGAAATTGGTCTTGTAGAGGGAGGTGATGGTCTCTGGGGAAGGAGGGGAATGATCAGGGACCACGCTCCTACCCCAGCCAAACCCCAGTCCCAGCCTCAACAAACAGGCGTGGGGGTCGTGCCAAGTCCTGCCCCCACGAAGTACCCTTTCCTGGCATTCAAGGCCCCAACAACCAGCCTTTGCCTCTTTGCTCACTGTGCCGTCTTGTACTCTCAGGGCCCCCATCCTTCATGCCCAGTACAGGTCAGGAAGGAGAGGGGAGAGGGAGAAAAGAGGGAAAGGGGGGGGGGGGAGGGACGAGGAGGGAGCCGGGCCTGGGGTCAGGTGGTCTGATGGGGACTCACCCTGCTCGCTGTTGAAGACTGCCAGGAGGCGGAACATGAAGGCCCCGCAGGTGGCAGCGAAGAAGCCCCTCCAGTAATCCCAGACAGAGAAATGGGAAGACATGACCTCGATGCTGAACAGGACGCCTGAAGGTGATGCTGAGCTTAGAGCCCCACCCCCACCCATCCCAGCACCCTGAGCCCGCCCGTCCTGCTCTCCTCTCTCCTCCAGGCCTGCCGTCTCTCTTCGGTCCTGACCTGAGGTGAGGGAGGGCAGGCAGGAGCCCAGGGAAGACGCCTGTGTGGGCCCTCCCGGGCCATCTCAATCCCTCCAATAGCCCTAGGGGGTGGGGCCATTATGGTCCCCATTTTATAGACAAGGAGGTGAGTCTCAGAGGGCCGACCCCACCAGCCCAGGGTCACGCAGGGAAGCTGGATTTCAAACCCGGGTCTGCCTGGCGTAACCCTGAAGTGTCTCAATAAACACGTCCACCCCACCCAGGGGTGGCCGTGCCCTCAAAAGTCTGCTGTAAGAACCAAGATCTCAGCTGGCCCCCATCCCTCCTGCAGGTCCCTCAGCTGGACACAGGAGTGAACGGATCAGTCCACAGCGGTAGGGGACAGGAGCGGTGTGTGGGGGCCCCGGGGTGCAGGGAGGGGTGCGAGGGAGGGTCTCACCGCTGAAGGGCGCTGCAAACACTGTGGCCACACCCACCGCGGCCGCTGCCACCAGCATCTCGTTCTGCTTGCTCTTGTTCTGTGCGAGAGGGGATCCGGGGCCATCCGGGGCTCAGAGTCAGCCCCCACCCTCCCCTCCTTCTCGTCCCTCCAAGGACGGCCCTCCCTGACTCCCTTACCTCAGGCTCCCCAATGGCCTTGGTGTGCACACGGCCCAGGTAGGCAGCGATCATCACAGACAGGTGCACGAAGGGGCCCTGCGGGGGGGGGGGGGGGGGGGGGGCGGGGCGTGGGCACAGGGGCGGGGCTTGCCTCTGGTGGGGGGCGTGTCAGAGTCCTAGCCCCTCCCCCTCGGGGCCCAGGGTTAGGGGGAGGGGGGGCTCAGAGAGAGCCTCATCCAGGCCCGCATGGATACCCGTCCACACCCTTCTTCGTTTCCCCGGTTCTTTTGTCACACGCTGGGGACGCAGCCCGTCTCCTCCCCAAGACTGAGCCCCTGAAGGCAGGCATCGGCCTGAGTCCCCGCTGACCCGGCTTCTGTGGGGCCCCGGGGGGAGAAAGGCAGAGGGGGCGGGGCAGGGTGGGAATGCTCTGCCCATACCACTTTGCCCAGGAAGAGGGTGCTGCCAGTGGCCAGGGTGCAGGTAAGGCCCACGACCTTGGCCCCGAAGTTCTTAATATCCAGGTAGTCCTCCAGCACCACGCCTGACAGAATAGTCTTCAGCTCTGGGATTCCAGAACCTTGGCAGGGGATGGACAGGGGGGCAAGAGGAGGCACAGTCTCCAGATTAGACTCAACACTTCACCCTGCGCAAAATGTTCCACGCCGTGAACCTGTCGGGTACTCCAAAACCCTGAGTTGGGATGTGCAAATTCATTTGCAGAGGTGAGGGTCAGAGAGGGGGACGTGAGCTGCCCGTGTCGTTCCCGCTGAGCCTGGCAGACAGCTCCGGCAAGGTGGGGGGAACCCAGGACAAGAAGCTCAGGCCACCCGCGGATGTGCCCCTGGAGCTCCCCAGCGCTGGCCTGGAGCTGGAGGCAGAGCTGAGAGGCCCTGGGGGAGCTGTGCCCCTCCTCCCTGGGGAACCCGCCCCCAGGGCTCCCCGTCACCACCCAGAAGAGCCCTAAGAAAGGAAGCAGAGCCAGCAGTGAGCCAAGAGTCCAGATCTGGCCTTCTCGCTGTGTGACTCTGGGGCAGTGACACGACTCCCCTGAGCCTGGCCTCCCTGGCTGTGAAATGGGGTCACTGCTTCTTGCCTCCCCCCATCAGAAGCCGCGAGGGACAGGAAAAGGCTTTGGCACGAGGCTCCGCGGTACAAAGCACACAGGCAAATGGCTCACCTCCAGAGAAGGGTGTGATGCTCTGGCTGAAGCCAGAGGAGAAGGAGACCAGGGCCACAGGGTACACAGTCCAGGAGAGATACCGGAGCAGGTGGCTGTCCCCAATCTCCCGGTAGAGCCACTTGTGTGCTGGGGACACCCGGGAGTCAGGGAGCCATCACAGCCCTCAGGTGTCCCCCGACCAGGAAGTGGAGGCTCAAAGAGGGGAGGCCCGGGGCCACCCGGGGAGCAGCAGATCCCCAAATGGAGGGAGACGTAGGGCCCTGGGTCTATATTCCAGTGTCGCCACTCCCTAGCTGAGTGACCTTGGGCAAGTGACTTAACCTCTGTGAGGCTCTGCTTCCCCGTCTGTCAGATGGGCTAGCAGTGGGACTTCCCTCCCAGGATCATTGTGAGAAAGCTCTCAGATGATGGCCGGGGCATGTGCATAGCAGGTGCTCAGGAGAGCCCCTGAGCAAGTCCACTGGAGGGGTGTTAGAACCTTCCTGCCCCCTTATCCCGGTTCCTGGGAGATCTCAGGGTGCAGAGAGCCTGCTGAGGCGTGGGAAAAGAAAGGTCTGGTAGCCTGAGCAAGTGCCCTCGCCCGGAGCTACTGAGCCGAGAGCAAGGAGGGAGGGAGGAGAAGAAACAGGGGCAGCAAGAACAGGTGGGCAGAAGCTCGGAGGACGAAGGGCTCTTGGGCACATGTGGGCCTCTCTTGCTCATCGTGCAGATGAGGAGACTGAGGCCCATAGAGAGGCAGGGGCCTGCCCAGGGTTGCACAGCACATCAAGAGCAGCGCCTGCACAGACCCAGGCCTCCTCCCTACCCGGAGCCTTCCTCCACCCGCGATGCACCTGGCGGCCCATGTGGCATCCCGAGAGCGTGCGTGGAAGCCTGTGTCCAGAGCAGGAGTGCGTGCCAGGGAGGGGTTACCTCTGACCACGCGCCCGATAGCGAAGTTCATGGCGTAGCTGATCAGGGCCATGAGCACCCCGAGGGTCATCAGGAAGTACCAGTCCTCCCCGACGCGGAACAGCTTCTGCTTCAGCCACTCCAGGCCCCCTGGGGCAGGGGCACTGGGTCATAGCCCGGGACAGGGGTGGGGCAAGCACGGCCCCTTCCCTGGAGGCCTGCTCAGGCTCAGGGCAGGGAGGCCAGGGGCAGTGTGGGGCTGGGGCCACGTGGTCAAGCCCAGGGTAGCCCAGAAGGGGGTCTGCACACGAGGGGCAGAGCAGGAACTTGGACAAGTGAAGGTGGCCGCACGGTGGGCCCTGGCGGGGTACAGAGGCCTGGCACCCTCCCCACCCACCCCCCACCCACACTGGACACTCATGGAAGAATGATGGAGCAGCAGGGGGTGGGGAGTGTGTGCTGAGAGCCACAGCCTTCTCCAGTGTCTCCGCAGGGCCCACAGCTTACAGAACACAAGGGGCTAGCAGGACCCCTCCATGTCTCCAGACCCGTGGGGCCATCCTACAGGCCGCACCGGTGTCAGACCAGGCAGCACCCACTGGGCCCGGAGCAAAGCCCCCAGTATAGCCATCAGGCCTTGGGACCTGCTCTCCCCAAAGGCAGACAGCAGACATCTAGCACGTCTGACCCATAGGCAAAGGGACAGGCAGACAGATCCCTTCCCTCCCGGCCGCCCAGTGATTGTGGGCACATCAAGGCAGGGCAGCTCTTGGACTTCAAGGTGGGTGGGGGAGGTGGGGTCTGGGTAGGTAGGGGTGATGTCCTGAGGGGTCTTCGACAGGGAGAGGAAGGGACCTAGCTCTCACCTCGAATGCCTCTGCGGATGCGGGGACACGGGCCCCATAGCTCCTGAAGAGTCACAGGGCTCCCCGAGGAGCCCTCACGCAGCCCTACCAGCTCTTCCATCGGGTCCCTGAGCAGACAGACAGACAGACCCTTGGTAAGCTGCTCCAGTGGCTTTGCCCTGCCGCTTGGCCCTTCCAATGCCCCTACTTCCCAGATAAAAAGGAGAAGCGTTTTCCTGTTTGCATGTGTGTGCATGTGTGCGTGTGTGTGTGTGAAGTTACCAGGAGGGGACATAGGTCTGCTGTGCCCTCATCACTAAGGGGGTGCCACCGAGGGTGCGGGGTGGGGACCAGGGTTCCTAACTGTGCCCTCTGTGTCCAGTGGCACGTTGATCAAGGCAGGACCCCAAGCCTCAGAACTCCCTTCCCCTGCTTGGACACAGCTCCTGCTTGGCTCCTTCCACTGCTCAGAGCAATCTCCTTGCCCCGCGGAGTCACTCTGTGGGGTCCCCAGGGGCTGCTCTGACTCCCCCTGCCCATCCCTGAGCCCCCCTCTCCTCTGCTCAGGCCACAGAGGCAGGTAAACCGCAGGTGCTGAAGGAAAGCCCGTGAGGATTGAAACGAGGTGCTGGCCCCCTGCCCCCCAGCCTCCTGCCCCAGCCCGACCTGCCCTGGCCCAGCTTCCACCCAACCCAGGCCCCGGCTCCACACCCAGCAGCCCCTCACCTCTGTCCGTTGGCCCTGCTGCGGCCCCAGCCAGCCCTCCTCTAACAGAGACACCTCTGCCTGCAGCCCAGATGCACCTGAGCAGGTCTGCGTTCCACCAATCAACATCCTAGGCCCCCCTCCCTCCCCGCCCTGCCCGGGTTTACCGTGGCCATTAAGAATGTCCTTGACAAACCAACCAGAACTGCCCAGGCCGGTTGAGCCGTGCAGGCCAGAGCGGCCAAGGGGGACCAGGAGCAGGAGCTTCCCAAAACCCAGGACAGCCACACGGAGGGTGGCACTCAAGCACGCCGCAGGTGCCTGCTGTGGGCTGGGGGACACGGGAGAGAGAAACTCCTGCACACCAGCAGGACAGGGAGGGGTCATCTGCGGGGGGCTGAGGGTCAGGGCCCTGGATTCTCAGATCGGGCCATGGAAAGGGTTTAAAAAAGCAGAGAAGAGGGGTGCCTGGGTGGCTCAGTCGGTTAAGTATCCGACTCCTGATTGGGGCTCAGGTCATGATCTCAAGGTTCGGTTGGTGAGATTGAGCCCCGCGTCAGGCTTGGGGCTGACAGCATGGAACCTGCTTGGGATTCTCCCTCTGCCCCTCCCCCACTCGCTCTCCTCTTTCTCTCTCTCTCTCAAAATAAGTAAATAAACCCAAAGAAGCAGCAGCAGCAGAAGCAGCAGCAGCAGAGAAGGGAGAGGGGAGAAAGCCAGTGGAGCTGGAGGAAGACCTTGGGCAAAGGCGAGGGGCCCCATTGCTGCTGTCCCCTGGCTGTGCCAGGCTCTGTGCTCAACCCTCTCCCAAACCCGTGAGCGCTCACAGAAACCCAACGAGGTGGGAGGTATTATCCCATTTTAAAGAAATTGGAGTCTCTGGGGGGTGATGCTTCCGCTCCAAGGTCACAGACACTGAGGGCAGAGCCAGAATTCCCAACCAGGTTGGTCAAACTCCAGCCCACACACTCTCCGCTGCCCACCTTGCTCGGAGATCGGGGGTTGGGGACAGACCTCCAAGCTGGAGCAGGGGCAGCGATTTGGGGCACCACAGACCCCCCGAGGCCTGGGGAGGAACTTGAACTCGATCCTCACATCCGGCCCTTCTGGTCTCAGAAAACTGCCCTCTCAAACTATAATGCTGAGTGAAAGGCACAGACGGTCCCACCCCAGCAGAGGGTAGGACTGAGGGCACGAGGGACATGGTGAGGGAACAAGGTTATGTGCCTGCCACATGCCAGGCCCTTCATGTTTGCAACACTGTTCATCCTCCCACGGCCTTATGAATCAAGGGCGGTATCACCATTTCACAGCCTCTGATCGAGGATCAGAGAGGTGCCAGCACGTGTCTAAAGTCACACAGCAGAGGCTGAACCCAGCCCTAGACTGCCTGGCTTCCCCCCTCCCTGGAGTTCCTTCAGTCCCTGTGGCTTTAATCAGCCAGGGCAAGGGTTTGAGCACAAAGCAATAGATTTGGGTCTGATGCCGCTTTTGGAAAGATTTGGGCAAGAGATTTGGGGTAACTGCCCTCCCTCCCCCCCCGCCCCCCTGCCAGACAAAGCTCCTCTGTGAAAATCATCATGGCCCTTCCGTGACGTGTTAAAATCCTGGCACCCTGAGCTGCTCTCTGCCCCCGGATGCCTGGCCAAGTCCATCCAAAGTAGGAGCGCGTGTGCCTGTCATGGGAGGTGGTGGGAGGTGGGGTGCGGGCTTGTTGTTCTGCCTGGACCTGGTGGGCCTGGGCCCGCTGTCACCTTGCTGCCACAACCTGCTGACTCTGTACAGTAACAGGAAAACTGTTGAATAGGCTACAATCCCACAGCCGGCATCGGCCGGGCCAGCCTCACCTCCCAGCCCTGGGAGCACCAGGAAGCTGGGGAAAGGGCAGCAAAGTCCCTCCAAAAGGCATTTTCCTGCGTCA
This sequence comes from Panthera onca, assembly GCF_046562875.1. Classification (NCBI taxonomy): domain Eukaryota; kingdom Metazoa; phylum Chordata; class Mammalia; order Carnivora; family Felidae; genus Panthera; species Panthera onca. Next base: position 209,839,143 of record NC_138346.1, read on the forward strand.
TGTCCCAGCAGCAGGCGGGGGTGCCAGAACAGCTCTGCCACCCCCATTGGTCCCTCACCACTCGGAGCCTCGGTGTCCTCTTCTGCCCCAGGAGGAGTCATGGGCGCAGGGGGCTCTCTCTGCCTCATTCATCGTGAGTCCCCCAGAGCCTAGAACGGTGCCCCCCACATAGTAGGTGTTCAATAAATTCCTGCTGAGTGATGAGTGGTTTCCAAACACAGGCCTGAGGGCTGGCTGTGTGGGGACCTGATGGGAACAGATTCCTGGTCCCTTCCCAAGACCCCAAATCAGAATCTTGGCTCACAGAGGGAAGAGTCTGTGTTTGTCAAACGTTCCCCCCCCCCCCCCCCGGATGGTTGGGATGCCCTGGTAGGTTTGGGATTCGAGGTTCTGGATCATCTCTGAAGTTCTTTCTATCCCTGTGATCTGGAGGGAGAGCATTGCCAGAGACAGGGGAATGGCCTTGATGACCTTTTGAGGTCCCCCCTGGCCACTGAAGTCAGTAGATCCAGTACATTCACGGGCGATGCCTCAGAGATAGGAGGAAGGGGAGGAGGAACGGTGGGCGGGGGTGGGTAACGAGATCTGAGGTCCAGGAGCAGTGACTCAGGCCCTCAGCACCATGACCGTATGTCTGCATTTAGCCACTGGCTCCTGTTCCCCTGGCGGGCGGCAGGCTTCTGGGCCCCCCACCCCCGCCCCTACCCTCTTTCCATCTCTGCCTCGTGCCGGTAACTTCCTGGCAGCCCTACTGGAGCCCCTCGGACAGGATGGGTGACACGGGCCCAGCAGTGATCTCCACCACAGTGACAGACCCCTCTCGCCCCAGCCGCCACTCAGCTCCCGGCTACACCCTGAGCCCTAGGCTGCCCCTGCTGCACATACCCCACCAGCAGCAATAATCACCCCAAATGGAGCCCCTCCCCCAAAACGGACGATGTTCTGTGGGAGCCAAAGCAAAGGAAAACAGTCGCCACCTTCAGGAGCCCCCAATCTGGTGGGGAGAGAGGCAGACCCCTGCACCAGGGGAACCACCAGTCTGAGGGTGGGGGGTGGGGGGGTGAAAACACAGCAGAGAAGTCACAGCCCCAGGAAGACCATATCAGAGTGCCAGGCGCTGGGGTGGGCATCTGGGCAAGGGCCCCAGTGTGGCTGCAGCAATCACAGAGGCCTTCACGGAGGAGGAGGAATCCGAGCCGGTCTGGGCAGGAAAGGCAGGATCTGGAGACAAGAACAGAAACCCCACACTGTAGCCTGGGCAGTGCCCACCCCCCCAGAATGGCCTCTCCTGCTTCACCTACTGGCCCTGCATGATGTCAGTCCTGGCTCGGCTGAGCCGTGGGTGGCCAGAGAGGGGTTTCTGGAGCTTCTGGGCTAGCCTGTCTCCATACACATACGGTCAGGTCACCCCAGCCTCCTAGAGGGCTTTGAATCAGACCCATCTGGCCAGCTCTGCCACTTACCCATGTGCAAGCCCCACCCTCTCCGCGAGGCTCCGCTTCCCTGCCTATAAAATGGGAACAGCACCTCTTTCCTGAGCTGTGGGGAAACCATATGGGGCCATGCTGGAAAGCTCACAACCGGGAGGCACTCCAGAAGTCAGAGCTAGAATAATGTCTTCAGGAATTCTCGTTTACCTCTAACCGAAACCCCGCCCACTGCGGTCCTCAGCATCTCCATTGAGCTGGAGGTCAAGCGAACAGTTCCCGGAATACAACATGATAGAACTTTTTTTTTTTTTTTTTTTTTTTTTAAGCAGGGTTCATGCCCAGCACGGAGCCCAAAACAGGATTTGAACTCACGACCCTGAGATCAAGAGTAAGATGCTTAACTGACCGAGGCATGCAGGCACCCCAACCTTCTAAATCTTTAAGGACAATTACCAAATTATCCGCCCTCCTCCCCTGAGTCCTAGCCCAACACCCCACCCCAGCCAAGGACCGCCAGCTTTCTCCTCTTGGGGCCCCAAAATGTCCTGAGAGTAGGGGGAGGGCAAGCATGGAATCTGGGTCCCCATGGGAGCGGGCAGGGGGACAGCTGCACATTCTACTCCCCCCCAATCACGGGCTGTCTCAGTCTTTCCTAAGAGATGGCTGTAAACATTATCTGCCCTGAGGGAAAGAGTCACCTCACACAAGGGTCCAACAGGTGGGGGTCCTTCACCTACCCCTACCTTCTCACCTTGCACCTCCTACTGTCCCCAGAGCCAGGGGCTTGGGGCCCCACCGCCCTGACTGCCCACCACCTAGATCCCCTCTTGCCAAAGACTGGGATGTTGGGGGAGGGGGGACAGGAAATAGAAAACCCTGTCCTCAAGCAGCTCGCAGTCTGATGGGGGAGGCACAGTCCTTAGAGAGCCCCAGGCCGATGGGGGCACACGGAGACTCAGAAGCACCACACCCACAAGGTCCTGGGGTGGGCACGGGGGGTCCGAGTGGCAAGGGGACAGATTGCCCCCGGCCCGCTGCTGCAGAGGCCCCTGGGCTGGAGTTCTCGGCCTGGAATGCTGGGCTGTGAGCTCAGCCTGGGCCTGCGTGTGCCGGACTGTCAGCAGTGCTGCCTCACCGGAGAAGATTTCCAGCCCCCTCCGGGCCGTGGCAAGGCCTAAATTTAGCTAGGAGACAAGGGGCTGGCCCCAAGCCCAGGGACGGTCGGGCCTTATAAAGCGCCGGCAATCAGGGCCCAGCACGCTCCCCCAGAGCCCACACCCTCTGCTGTCCCCCTGCCCGCCTGGCCAGGGCCCGGCCGCCCGCCGTGGATGAGCCACAGGACCTCCTCCACCTTCAGAGCGGAGAGAAGCTTCCATTCCTCCTCCTCGTCCTCCTCATCCTCATCCTCCTCAGCCTCCCGTGCCCTCCCAGCCCAGGACCCGCCCATGGAGAAAGCCTTGAGCATGTTTTCCGAGGATTTTGGCAGCTTCATGAGGCCCCACTCAGAGCCCCGGGCCTTCCCAGGCAAGTTGTCAGGGCTTTGAGGGGAGGGGCGATGCACAGGTAGGGGACACCTGCTCCTGGCCACCTCTGGAGACGGCTGCCGAGCTGCCAAGAACAGGTGCTGTACAACCATAGCCACGTGTGGCCACCAGGACAGATGTGGCCAGGGACAGATGTGGCCAGGAGAACAGGCTGGTCTCCAAGGAAGAGTTGTGGCCCCAGGGGTCAGCTATGATGCCGATGGCCACACATGGCCCGTGGCCAGGTCCTCGCTGGAGATGTAGGGGGCAGGACAGGGTTGAGGGGTGGGAGGCATCCCCCAGCCTTCAGGCCTGGGTGGGGGGGGCGGGGGGGCTGCCACAGACACGGTCACATACACATAGTCCTCCCACCTGTGCTGGGTGAGGCCTGGCCCCACCACGGAGAAGGTGGGCTGCGAGAGGTGAGGACAGGTGGGCTGGGGGGTTGGAAACAACAGCTGAGCGGGAGGCGAGGCCTGGGGGCCTGCCCCTTTCCCCAAGAGGAGCCAGAGACCCGGGTTCTAGACGCAGGTCTGCCCGGTGCTCAGCTCACAGCAGCCTCCTCCACAGCCCGTTCCGGGGGGCCGGGCAACATCAAGACCCTTGGGGACGCCTATGAGTTTGCAGTGGATGTGAGTGACTTCTCACCTGAAGACATCATTGTCACCACCTCCAACAACCACATCGAGGTGCGGGCTGAGAAGGTGAGCCTGCCCACCCTGTCTGGACCCCGGCTCCACGTCTGTACCCTCTATACCCCATACTCCATGCTGGGACCCCAGACCTTGTCCAGTGCCCCTCCCCCGAACCCCCCCAGAACAAACTAGAGACCTTGCTTTTATTACTTGTAGGCCACGGGACGGACCCCAGCCTCTGCCTCTCCCTGCCCCAAGACTCTGAGGTCCTTTCTTTAGGAGCCAAGGGCAGCTGAGGGAGCCACAGGGGAATGGGAGAGGGTGGAGGGATGCAGGGAGGTGGCACCTGAGGAGGTGAGTTGAGGGGGGCCCAGAGGATGGACATAGTGGCTGAGTGGGGACAGCTTTCCTGGCAGGCATATGGGTAGGTAGGGGGCTCACCTGGGAAGCTGGCAGGGAGGAGCTCGCCCACGTGACATTCCCTCCCCTACCCAGTGGTTCAGCCCCCATCCTCCTGGGATCCTTGACCTGGGCCCAAGGCTGGCCAGAGGCCCTGCAGTTCAGGGTCAGACACACTCCGGACCCACCCCGCACTCCCTCCACCCATGGGCCTCAGGGTCACTGGGTCACTAGGGTCTCTGAGTCCCAGCTCCCAGGAGGCTGAGACCCCGGCGGAGGGTGTGGCCCGGCCTGCACAGGAGCGCTGCACCCTCCCCACCCCCACCCCCAGGGCCCCAGTCACGACTGCCCATCAGAGAGGGCCTGCCAGGCTGCCTCCAGATCCCCCACGGCCTAGCTTCCTCTCCCGAGCAGGGGAGGCTACATGCCCTGGCACCTCTGCCAGGGAAGCTGAGGACTGTGGGCACCAGGACCAGAGGGCAGCACGTGCCAGCCCTGTAACCCCCGCCAGTGACTCAGCCGCCCCAGCCTCCTCTGGACACGATGTGCCGGCCGAGTCGTGGGGGCGGGGCTGCCGGCCCAGCCCAGGCCCCGGACGCCCAGTGCGTCTGGGCATCCCAGAGGGCACGGCCCTGCTGTGTGCTGTCTTCTCTTTGTCCCCCGGGGGCTCTGGATTCTGCCACCGAGCTCCCTCTCTGAGCTTCCCCCCCTGCCAAGCCCCTCGCCTCCCCCTGGGAAACAGTGGAAGGCCTCCGAGCAGCTCTGAGGCTGGCCCTGCATACAGCCCTCAGCCACCGCCACCCGGGCCAGCCCCTCTGCTCCCGAGGGTAGAACCCCTTGGCATGTCGGGGCCTGGCTGGGGTGAGAGGAGGAAGACTTGATGTGAGCAGGATGGGGCTGGGGGCATCCAGCCCTGACCCATCACCCCTCCCCTAGCTGGCAGCCGACGGCACAGTCATGAACACCTTCGCTCACAAGTGCCAGCTGCCCGAGGACGTGGACCCCACTTCCGTGACCTCGGCCCTGAGGGAAGACGGCAGCCTCACCATCCGGGCCCGGCGTCACCCACACACGGAGCACGTCCAGCAGACCTTCCGGACAGAGATAAAAATCTGAGGGCCTCCCCTTTCCTGTCCCCCCCACTCCCCCCTTCTCCCCCACTGGCCTGCCAGAGACATTTTCCTCACCTCTCATGACAGCTTGCAGAACATCTCAGCTCAAGTTCCAGGCCCTGACACCATCAGACCCCGGGTGGGTCAACCCCGCCCCCCGCAACTGAGGCCTTCTGCCTCACCTGTGGCCTCCAGATTCCAGATGTGGCCTCTTTCCCTTAATCCAGAATAAAGGGATTGAGATTGGAAAGGGAGACCCCAAAGAACCCACTTTGGGGAAGGGGTCTGGGACAGGCAGGAGCACTAGGCAAATAATCTGCAGGACAGACAGATGGACAACTCCTTTGATCTATGGAGTCCCTGCGGGGGGACAGGGACCTGGGACCCCCTTGGCCAAGGGGAGCGGGCGAGGAAGAGGCAGATATTAGCGGAGGTGCTGATCCCCGGCCGTGGCGGGAACCCTCTTCTCTGCCACTCCCCGAGCCCCAAACCAGCTGCCAGGCTCCCTGCTCCCCGGTGTCCCCACCCACCAGCTGTGCCAGGGCAGGGCCACACAACGTCTGTACATAGATGGGATTTTTCCGATACAGAGGGTTCACGATGAAATTGCAACACTTCTGCCCTCCGTTACCTGCTGTGCCCTCAGGCGAGGCCGGGCAGAGGGGTGGGGCTGGTCCCTCCTCCCACCCGGAGACCTGGGCTCCCGGGGCTGCTTCCGCAGACAGGTCCCCCAGATGAGGTGAGAGAGAGAACGTGGATGGGGCCTTGGGTCTTCAAGGTTGGACCCCGGCTTCTTGCCAACCTTCCCCCGCGGCCAGTCACCTCCCCCACAACCCTGCCCCTTCTTCAATCAATGAATCTATAAGGCTTGGTGTGTGTACATACCACACACACGCCTATTGTCCTGTCCTTCAAATACTGAGCACGACCATTGGTTGAGGCTGAATGCAGAACATTCTAAAATCAGATTTTTCAATCTCTATTTTTATCAATGGGGAAACTGAGTCTCCGAGTGGTTGAATGCCCACCTTACTCATTAAAGGTTGGATCTGAACCCAGGCTGTGAAAGCTGCTCTCAAACGGCCCCACCCCCAACCCCTCTGTGCACTGGGGAGTAGTTCCCCTCATTTTGTCCCTTATGGCCTATGTCCCCCTGCCCCACATCTTCCTGTTGGGAGAGAGGGCCCAGACCATGGGAAGAGCCCCCAGCCCAGTTCCCTCCTAGTCTCCAGTCCAGGGCAGGGACCCCCAATCAGCCTTCATGCTGAGGAGCCCCAGACACCTGCAGTGACACTGGCTCAGTCTCCAACCTACAGATGCAGGGGTGGGGGGAAAGGGGGTGGTTCACAGTAGTTGAGGCCCCCTGGGGCGAGAGGCGGGGGCCAGCTTCTGACTTCTGCACCTCTTGGGTCAGTGTTCTATAGGATGGCCTCTGACGTGACCCTGCCATTCTGGGGCCCTTAAGGGATGGCTGGGGGGTGGGAGGGGGCATGGGAGGACCCCACATTGTCCCTGCACACACAATAAACCACAGAATCACAGACTTCCGGAGATCACCTGCCTGAAATTCTCAAACTTGGGTGGGGGCTGGAGGCAGCCGGGGGGAGAAACCCCAGGATAGACAGATCTGACTTCCTTGAGATTTGGGGGCAGGGGTGGCACCTCAAGTAAACTTCCAGGACCTCACCGAAATGTGGGTGGCCTGTGGTCTCCTCCCTCAGCTCCCAGACCCACCTGAGCGGGAATCCCAGAATTATTGCCCTGAAAAACCTTGCGGGGCTTTCTCTCCCAACCGCCAGCCCCTGCTGCTACATGCCGAGCACTGTCCCAGGCACAGGGACACCGAGGGTGGGCCAGCTGCACTGTGTCACCTGCCCTCTTGAAGCCCATCTGGTGTCACATGGGCTCTGAGGACCAGACTGGCTGAGTGACGAGCAGGGCTGGAACCTGGCTGGAGGGCTGGCTGGTTCGGGGAGTCTGCGTGCTCTCCGGAGGGACCCCACCCCACCCCCAACACCAGCAGGCGCTACTGAAACCCGAGTGCCAGGCAGTCTCCGGTGCAGCTCCGGCTGGCTGCGGGCCGGAGGAGGGGAGAAGGAGAGGGGGGCGCGGTATTTCCAGCCTCCGTGACTCACTGATTCCACTGGGCTATTTGCAGCCCCGAAACTCAGCAGCGCGGGGGTTGGGGGTGGAGCCGGGCCAGCTTCCCAGTCTCCCTCGACCCCTACCCAGGGTCACGCTCACCTTGGCTTCCCGACCCCAGCGATGCCCCTCCCAGGGTCGCGCGAAGGGGGTGGGGGCTGGGGGCTGGGCCGCTGGCAGCCCGGGCTGAGAAAAGGAGAAGTTTCTCCAGAAGCGGCCAGTGGGGCCGAATACCATCCCCCCCACACCCGGGCCCCAGAACCATCCCCCCGCCCCCGACCGAGGTTCCGGAGCTGAAGATTTTGCCGGGGACAGAGCAGAGGCTGTCTGAGAGAGCCCTCCGACCAAGGTGACCCTGTGGGAGAGGAGGGCGGGGAGATGGGGACAGCGGGGCCCTCTTTCATGGGCTCCGCCCCCTGGGCGCCTGGGCTGGCCACAGCGCTTTGTCTCCTCCGCCCCCCACCCTTTCCAGGCTAAATATAGGCCTGGCTGCGGGCCCTGCGCCCCACCCCCACCCCGTGAGGGATAATTTTAGCAGCCCCATTCACTGAGTGCCTAGTGTGTGCCCAGCATGCTGCTCATCCTTGCAAGGATCCTGCAAAGTAGGTACCGAGGAGGTTCGGAGAGGTCAAGCAGCTGGCCCAAGGTCGCCAGCTTGGAAGTGACTTGGCTGAGATTTGAATCCGTGTCTACACCCGAGGGGGAGGGGCAAGTCAGCTCCCCCGCCCCTATTCTGGCATCTTGCACCGGAAAGGCAAAGTTGTACATCTATAGTTTTTGGAGTGGGCCTGTGCAGGAGGGCAGGGGGAGTGGAAAAGATACAGCCTCCTGGGGCCGGAGACCCGTGAGAAGCCCAGGTGCCGGGGACCCCCAAGGGTGCCAAGGACCTAGAAGTTTCCCTCACTTTTAGGCTCAAAGCCGCCTCCTCCAGAAAGCCTTCTAGAGCTACCAGTTGAGGGGCACAGACAGAACCCAAAGAACCTGAGGCCCAGACTTCATGTTGGAACTGGCCAAGGGGGAAGGCAGACCCACTTGCTTGGCCAGCCCTGTGCCCTTAGGGAGTCACTCCACAGTCCTCTTGGTGTGGTGGGGAACCCAGGCCCAGGGAGGCCCAGCGCCTCGCCCCAGGGTCACACACAAGTCAGTGGCCGAGGTGAGATAAAGACCCAGGCCTCCAGACCCTCCGGCCAGGGCATCTCTTCCAGACCAACCCCTTCATGCCATGGCCACCTTTCCCCCGGGCCCAGAGACAACTCCCACCTCCCACATTGTACACCCCGCCCCCCCCACCTCCCCCCTCCCCAATCTGCCTGCGATCCTAGTTCCGCAAAGGCAGAAGATGTCTCACTCTGCCCTCTTGCTCCCAACCCTGGCATGGGAAAGGGGCTAAGCGCGCGTTTGTTGGGTGTTTGAAAAAGCTAACGAGCCTCAGTAAATAGTGGAGGGTCGGTCACAGACTGGAGCTACCTCACCTGGGTTCAAATCTTGACTCTGCTGCTTCTGACCTGTGTGACCCTGGAGGAGTCACATAGTCTCTCTGTGCCTCAGTTGCCCCATCTGTAAATGGTGCTCATAGAATCTACTTGCTAGAGGTTTTTTTCTTTTAATTTTTTTTTTTTAGTCTATTTATTTTGAGAGAGAGAGAGAAAGAGAGAGAGAGAGTGAACATGAGTGGGAGAGGGACAGACAGAGAGGGAGAGAGAGAGGATCCCAATCAGGCTGAGAGCTAACGGCAGAGGCCACATGGGGCTCGATCTCAGAACCAGGAGATCGTGACCTGAGCTGCAACCAAGAGTTGAAACCAACCGAGCCACCCAGGCGCCCCGCTAAGGTTGTTTTGTAATGCATGTAAGGGACCCGGGACTCGTGTGTGGTGGCTGGCTGTAGCTCACGGGTGCCACTGAAAATGCTACCGTTACTGCGTTTAGGTTTGGATCCCGACCTCCTCAGCTTCACCCACACTGTGGCTCCGTGGAGATCGAGACTCAGGCAGGGGGTTCAGAGGAGTTGCCGGATTGCTGCAGCCTTCTGTCCATGAAAAGCAGGTAAGGGCAGAGCTAAAATGTTCCCTGTCTGGGTCCTGGGGGTGGAGATGGCAGAGAGAAGCCTCTGGAAGCCTTAGTTTCCTCATCCCATAAGCAAAGATCAGGCACCACCCTTCCAGGGGCTGCTAGGATGTACCAGAGAGAGATGGAGTTTTTGTATTAGCTTAGTAAATGGTAAACTCTTGTTAAAATTGTGCTTGTTTGCCGAATAACAAAAACCAAGGCTCCGCCCACCTGGCTTTGCCCTGAGATAACAGACGGTCCTGAGTGGGTGGTGACTTGAGTACCAGCAGGACTGGTGGTCAAGGCAGGAGCCTCTGGGCAGGGGAGGCAAATTGTTTACAGTCAACACAGCTGGGCTACCCCACAGCTGGCCTGAGGCTCACTGTCACCAGCCAGCTGGGCCAGTCCCCAGCTCTGAGGCCTTCCAAGGCCCAGACCCAGAGACAATCTTTCATGGAAGTCTGGGGGCTACTAGACAGGGCTGCTGGCCCTAGGGAGCCCCAGAGCGGGGAGGCAGGACTGCAAATCTGCATCTTCCTTCCATTCTCTGTCCCCTCCTTCTCACACATTTTTTTTTAAGTTTATTTTATTTATTTTGAGAGAGAGAGAGACCAAGCATGAGTGGGATAAGGGCAGAGAGATAGAAAGAGAGAAAATCCGGGGCGCCTGGGTGGCTCAGTCGGTTGAGCGTCCGACTTCAGCTCAGGTCACGATCTCGCGGTCCGTGAGTTCGAGCCCCGCATCGGGCTCTGGGCTGATGGCTCAGAGCCTGGAGCCTGCTTGGGATTCTGTGTCTCCCTCTCTCTCTGCCCCTCCCCCATTCATGCTCTGTCTCTCTCTGTCTCAAAAATAAATAAACGTTAAAAAAAAATTAAAAAAAAAAAGAAGGAAAGAGAGAAAATCCACAAGCAGGCTCTACACTACCAGCACGGAGCCCAATACGGGGCTCGAACCCACGACATCAAGAGTTGGACGCTCAACCGATTGAGCCCCCCAGGCGTCCCCTTCTCACACAGTTCTTGACCACCCCCTGTTATATACTGACACTTGAAGGCACTGGGGACGCAGTGCCTAAGCATGGCCACCAACCTGGAAACACACGCATTTACTCACACTTTAACTCACTCACTGGTTCAATAGTCTTTCATTTATTCATTCCCTCAACAGAATTTCGAGGGACGCCTGGGTGGCTCAGTCGGTTAAGTGTCCGACTACAGCTCAGGTCACGATCTCGCAGTCTGTGAGTTCGAGCCCCACGTCGGTCTCTGGGCTGATGGCTCAGAGCCTGGAGCCTGTTTCAGAGTCTGTGTCTCCCTCTCTCTCTGCCCCTCCCCTGTTCATGCTCTGTCTCTCTCTGTCCCAAAAATAAATAAACGTTAAAAAAAAAAAAAAAATTTAAAAGAATTTCGCTAAGCTCCTACAGCGTGGTTGGTAGGCAGAGCTCTGAGGTCAAATACCTTAATTTCAACCCTGGCTCTGCCACTTGCTAGCTGTGTGACCTCGGGCCAGTTGCTTAACCTACCTGAGCCTCAGTTTCCTCATCTGTAAAATGGGATAATGCCGTGCAGGATTGTGGGTGGCGAGACTAACTGAGCTGCTCTCCTCCACCTGTGTGTTCCACCTCAGTGAGGGCCCTGCTCACCTGCTCAGCCCCACACACTCCCTGCACACTGCCAGGCCCCAGGCTGGGTCCTCGTAAAACCGTTTGCTGCTGGAACGGATGTGAACGCAGTGCCTAGCCGCATGGCTCAGGGTCATGATGCTGTGGCTTGTAGTCACACTCCCTGGGGTTTGGATTTGGGCTCTGCCTCTTTCTGCATCTGTAAAATGGCAATAAAAGTCATACTCACCTCTCCCAGGGGTGATGTGTGATACATATAAAAATATACACAGTCACGGGGCTCCTGGCTGGCTCAGTCAGAAGAACTTGAGACTCTTGATCTCAGGGTTGTGAGTTCGAGCCCCACGTTGAGTGTAGAGATTACTAAACAATAAATAAACTTAAAGTAGGTATACCCATATAGTCATCGAGACCAAGCGGGTGTTGGTTAGAATGAAGGTTTGGCTTCTGAAACCATGGGCCCCACGAGGTGCCCCATGCCCTACAGTTTCCAACTGTCCTTGGCCCGGAACCTATGGGGTGCCCTCGAGTCTGGTGATAGGGCGACACCTGCTGTTCCAAAGTAGGATGTGCAGCCACAGGCCCACCCTCTCCCTTGAGGGCCTCAAACTCCTCCTTTGCAGCCATTTCTTTGGGCTCTTCTAATTCAGTGATTCTCAACCAGGGGAGGAGAGAGGAAGGGTAGATGTCATCCACATTACTCTGTCACCACCTCTCTAGTCTAAGTCGTCACCTCTCTTTGCCTGGATTAGGGCACAGCCTCCAAAGCTTCCCTACCTTCTGGTCCCAGCACAAAAGCTAGAGAAACTTTTTTTTTTTTTTTAAGTAAATGCAACACCCAACACCCAACACGGGGCTTGAACTCACGACCCTGAGATCAAGAGTTGCATTCCCAGGGCACCTAGGTGGCTCAGTCAGAAGAGTGTGTGACTCTTGATCCCAGGGTTCTGAGTTCAAGCCCCAGGATGGTTGTAGAAATTACTTACATAAATAAACTTAAAAAAAAAAAAAAAAAAAAAAAGAACAGTCGCATGCTCTACTGGCCCTAGAGGAACCTTTTTTTTTAAAGGTGGGTCTGGGCCTGTCACTGCTCACAGTTTCCAATGGAACCTATCTCAGAATAAAATCTAAAGACCTCATCGTGGCCCACAAGGCATCGCGCGATGTGGTCCCTGCCACTTGTCTGGCAACTGTTTTGTGTACATATGCACACGTTGTCTGTCCCGACTGGAGAAGAAGCTCCTTTAGAGGGGGCCCTGTCTGTCCTATCACTGCTCCAGTGCGGGGTCTAGCCCAGAGCCGGGCACTGAATGAATGAATGCCCTAGCTAGACTGAATGACTCTGGTCCCTTTTCCTGGAACACTCCCCATCCTGGCTCCCTTGCCTTTGTGTGGTTCGCTCCACTGGTCAAAGCTTAGTCTAGGGGCGCCTGGGTGGCGCAGTCGGTTAAGCGTCCGACTTCAGCCAGGTCACGATCTCGCGGTCCGTGAGTTCGAGCCCGCGTCAGGCTCTGGGCTGATGGCTCGGAGCCTGGAGCCTGTTTCCGATTCTGTGTCTCCCTCTCTCTCTGCCCCTCCCCCGTTCATGCTCTGTCTCTCTCTGTCCCAAAAATAAATTTAAAAAAAAAAAAAAAAAACGTTGAGAAAGCTTAGTCTAGATATCACTTCCTGCAGGAAGCCCTCTCTGATCTCCTCTCCCCAGAATCGACTGGTCACCCTCCTCCAGCCCCAGCATTATCCTGTATACCCTTACTGTTGCACTTATCAGAAGCTAACAGTAATATTAATAGTCACTTCCTTTCCTGGCTTCCCACCAGGCTGTGAGCTTCTGGAGGACTGAGTTATGTCTGTTCTCTCTGGATCCCCTCTGCCTAGGAGGGATTCTGCTGGGACGAGAGGCCATCAGCCCTCTGGTTAGGAGCAACCCGGGCTTGCCTGGGTGCTAATTCCAACTATACCAGTCTGTGGGGCCTCACTACACCCCTCAGCTCTTTGGACCTCACCTCCCTAATCTGTGCTGCCTCACACGGGCCCTGCAAGGAGGCCGCTTCCCTGGCCTGGAGCAAATGGCCAACACACGTTTGTAGAAAACCGATAAAATAGCCATTGAATATCTAAATGGACATTCAGCGATCTCAGAAAGCCTTGAGCCACGCTTCCTCGGATGAGTTGATTCAGCATTTCACACAATGCTGTGCCTCTTACACCCTCACACGCACTCCAGTGACCCCACTTCCTGCGGGGTAACACGACTGCCCTGGGAGGCGGGGACCACCTGGTCCCTTGTATCCCGAGGGGCACATGAGGCTGGTCGCAGTAGCTGCTGAGTAAGTAACCGCTCCTATTTGTATCTGTTCAGACATGATACCCCGTCACCTTTCTGAGCACCTTCTGCCCCCTCTTGAGAAGCAGTTTCCCTTATTTCCCATTGTGGATTGCCTGGGAATTTCCCCCACCTGGTATCCATGCCTCCCGGTGACCTACAGACTTGCACGAGAGTGACTTGCCTGTCGCACTGGGGCATCCTGACCCCGCTCTGGCCGGCCCTGGGATCAGATGCCAGCCAGGTGGCCCTGGGGAGTGTGGATTTTCACAGTGCTGGCTTTCTCATCTTTTACTTAAATTATTTTTGAGAGGTAGAGACAGATCATGAGTGGAGGAGGGGCATAGAGAGAGGGAGACACAGAATGTGAAGCAGGCTGCAGGCTCTGAGCTGTCAGCACAGAGCCCGACGCGGGGCTCGAACTCGCAGAGTGCGAGATCCCGACCTGAGCTGAAGCCAAACGCTTAACTGACTGAGCCACCCAGGCGCCCCTCCTTCTCATCTTTTATTTTATTTTTTTTAATTTTTTTTTCAACGTTTTTTATTTATTTTTGGGACAGAGAGAGACAGAGCATGAACGGGGGAGGGGCAGAGAGAGAGGGAGACACAGAATCGGAAACAGGCTCCAGGCTCCGAGCCATCGGCCCAGAGCCTGACGCGGGGCTCGAACTCACAGACCGCGAGATCGTGACCTGGCTGAAGTCGGACGCTTAACCGACTGCGCCCCCCAGGCGCCCCCCTTCTCATCTTTTAGATCACACTTTGCCACTCACGGTGTCAGAAAACCTTTTTTGCCCCAACGGCTTCCCATCCCAGCACCCCATTTCCCTTCCTACATAGTCATTAGTTCATCACTATTCAAAATCATCTTTATTTGGTTACATATTTAGCCCTTTCCCTCTCCCCCACCCGGAGGAGGAGCTCCAAGAAAGCTGTGGCATCTTCCCCAGTACTTTGCAGAGCCTGACGTGGAAGCCGCTCCGTTAGAATTTGCTGTATGAATGGTCTGGTCTCTTTCCACGTGCAGGTGCCTGATCTTGCTTCCGCTGAAAGGCTCGCAAAGATAGGAAGGGGGAAGGTGGATACCCTTGAGTGTGTACTTGGTGGCTGTTTCAGATGTCCTTTGCGGATCCAATGCCTTTCCTTGGCTCAGGCACAAATGACTTCTGCTTGGCTGGGGAAGGGGGGTTGGGTTCTGGGAATTGCAGTCCCCGAGCTCGAGCCTGGTGTGCCAACCCCCTCCTTCATGGCCAGGCTCTTCCAATTAATCTGCCTGCCCACAGACACAGGAGGAGAGGGCTTTGAGGGAGCCTATGACAGTTCCCCAAGCTGAAGACCTCGAGGGCACAGACTTCAAGGGGTTTCCCTTGGCTTCAGGAGCCTCCTGCGGGACCAGTGGACTGACTGGGGAGGAATCTGGGGCCCCAGTCCCTCTGCAGGGTGGCACGGCCCCCCTGGCCTGGGCAAGGCGTCCCCTACCCAGGGGGGCCTCCTGAGTCAGGTGGGGCTGGTTTTCTCCACAGAACAAGATATAAGTCTTCATTGGCGGGGTGACGGTTCCTAGATTAGGACCAGGGGCTCGGGGCAGCACTGGGGGTGCTATCAGGGAGATCTGTCTGCCACGAGCACAGTCGATGACAAAAGTCAGGTGAGCGGGGGGGATGGCCTTCTGATGGCAGCCCGGCTTCCCACCTAGAAGGAGGGAAAAGACCAAAGGTCTGTGTTAGCACAGTGGAGTGTGGTTTCCATTCATGGTTTGGTTTTCGTTCCCTGGTGCCCTCCCTTAAAGGGTTTAACTTCCCCTTCCCTTCCCTTCCCTTCCCTTAAAGGGTTTAACAACCCTTCCCTCGAAAGGTTGGCTGACACACAAAGAGGGGAAGAGAATGGGGTCTAAAAGCATGGATTCCTGTCCCCAGGGAGACCTGAGTTTAAATCCTGGCTTTCCCCATATCAGCCATCTGAGTGGCTGGAGCAGGAGTCCATTGCATCAGGGCTCCTGGTAACAGACTCTGATACACTGGGGGAGGGGGAGGAGTGAGGTTCTGCATTAAAAAACATTTCTTTTTCTTTTTTTAAAATTTTGTCAATGTTTTATTTATTTATTTATTTATTTATTTATTTATTTATTTATTTTGAGAGCGAGAGAGCAGGGGAGGGGCAGAGAGAGAAGGAGACACAGAATCCAAAGCAGGCTCCAGGCTCTGAGCTGTCAGCGCGGAGCCTGACGCGGGGCTCGAACTCTCGAACTGCAAGATCATGACCCGAGTTGATGTTGGACGCTTAACCGACTCAGCCACCCAAGTGCCTATATTTAGTTATTTTTGAGGGAGAGAGAGAGAGACAGCAGGGAAGATTTTTGAGAGAGAGAGACGGAGACAGCAGGGATGGGGCAGAGCCAGAGGGAGACAGAGAATCCCAAACAGGCTCCAAGCTGTCAGGGAAGAGCCTGACGCAGGACTCGAACTCACGAACCATGAGATCAAGACCTGAGCAGACATTAAGAGTCGGATGCTCAACAGACTGAGCCACCCAGCCCCCCAGGTTCTGAGTTTTTAACAGGCTCCCAGGGGATGCCGGTGCTGCTGGTCCACAGACCACACTGTTCAAGTAATGAGGTCCTCAAACAGGAGGAAGGTCCTGTCACCTTTTGCAGACGAGGAAAACTGAGACTCCAGTTTGTGCAAATGCTGGTCCTCCCCTCCCAACACAACCTTGTCCGTAGCCTCAGAGCACACCAGGAGCACCTGTGCTGTCGGGCCTGGGAAGGAATTCCTGCCATCTTTCTTTGGTACCCTTCCCACCCAGGTCCAGGATAAGCCCTGAGCCAACCTGCCCACTTATCAACGAAGAAAGTACCAGAGCAGCTCTCTATGAATCCAAAGCCTGTACTCCTTGTTTGTTTTTTTTTTTTAATTATTTTTTCAATTAATTATTTTTGAGAGACAAAGACATAGCACAAGTGGGGGAGGGGCAGAGAGAGAGGGAGACAGAATCCGAAGCGGGCTCCAGGCTCTGAGCTGTCAGCACAGAGCCCGACGTGGGGCTTGAACCCACAAACCGCGAGATCATGACCTGAGCCGAAGTCGGACTCTTAGCCGACTGAGCCACCCAGGCGCCCCTAAAGCCTGTACTCTTAAACAATTAACTTTGGAGCTACCGAAACAGCAAATAAATCCATTTTCTCAACTGTATGCCCTTCATCACGACACAGGCTCAGAAGGAAGCTTACGTTCTGGTAGCTTTGCTGACACAGGAAATAAATGAAGCCCACCCATGGCTTGAGAATCCTGGCGGCTCTGGGGAGCCTATCTGCCCTCCCCAGGCCCCCTTGGCTGGTCTTTGGGAAGTGCTGACGCCCCTCCGCCATCTCTTACCTGAACTGGTCTCCACGTCCGTCTCCAGGCCCGTGACCTTGGGGCTGGCCTTTGGGTCGCTGGGGTCTTCCGAGGGGGTCATTGCCGCTTTCCACAGGGCCTGGATGGAAGAGCACTTCTCGGCGGCCTCTTCCAGGATGAGGCTCCCCACCCAAGGACCAGAGCTTTTATATTTACCGGATCCGGATCCGGATCTGCAGAGTGAGTTCCACCAAGAGCCACAGGAACTGGCCTGGGGCAGCTAGGGGATCGCTTTGATCAACAGGGTTATGTCAACAGAACTGCTGTTGGGTCGCTGGGAGGCTGGCCTTTTCTACCAAACAGATACTTATGTCTTTCAACTCCAGCCGCTTCCCACACGTCCTTTGTCTTAGCCTGTCCGGCGTTAAACAAGAAACATGTATTTCTCTCGATCTTAGAGGCTGGGAAGCCCAAAATCAAGATGTCCACAGATTCTGTGTTTGATGAGGACGCACTGGTTCGTAGATGGCTGTCTTCCCCACGGTGTCTTCAGGTGGCTGAAAAGACACAAGTACTCTCTGGGGTCTCTTTTATCAGGACACTAATCCTACCCTGAGGGCTTCCTCCTGGTGATCTAATCACCTCCCAAAGGCTCCACCTCCTAATACCATCACACCGGGATTAGGTTTCAAAATATGAATTTCGGGAGGACACATTCAGTCCACAGCATCCTTTAAATCAGCTGTTTTTACTGAAAAAAAAAAATATATATATATATACTTTATTATTTTTCGAGGGAAGCATAGTTAACCTACAAGATATATATATATATATTTAATGTTTGTTTATTTTTGAGGCTGGGGAGGGACAGACAGAGAGGGAGACACAGAATCTGAAGCAGGCTCCAGGCTCTGAGCTGTCAGCACAGAGCCCGACGCGGGACTCAAACTCACAAACCGCGAGATCGTGACCTGAGCCGAACTCGGACACTTAACTGACTGAGCCACCCAGGCGCCCCGACATAAAATATTATATTAGTTTCAGATTTGTGACACAGTGATTTGACATTTGCGGATAAGAAGAAATGCTCGCCACAGTAAGTATACTTACCATCTGTCCATCTGTCACCGTACAAAACTATTACTGTATTATCAACTACGTTCCCTATGCTATACTTTTCATCGTTTTTTGTACTTCCCTTTTTTTTTTTAATTAAAGATTTTATTTTTTAGAGGTGCCTGGCTGCCTCAGTCCGAAGAATGTGTGATTCTTGATCTCAGGGTCGTGAGTTCGAGCCCCATGTTCGGTGTAGAGATTACTTAAATAAATTAATTAAAAAAAATTTTTTTAATGTTTATTCTTGAGAGAGAGAGACAGACAGAGACAGAGTGTGAGTGGGGGAGGGTCAGAGAGAGAGGGAGACACAGAATCCGAAGCAGGCTCCAGGCTCCGAGCTGTCAGCCCAGAGCCCGACGACGCCTAACCGACTGAGCCACCCAGGCGCCCCATAAATAATTTTTTTTAATTGACTTTTTAAGTAATCTCTACACCCAATGCGGGGCTCAAATTCACAACCCTGAGATCAAGAGCAGCAGGCTCTACCGACTGAGCCAGCCAGGCAGCCCCGTTTTATAACTGGTAGTTTGTAACTCTTAATCCCCTTCACCTATTTTGCTAATTCCCCACATCCACCCCTCTGACAAGCACCAGTTTGTTCTCTGTATTTATGAGTCTGTTTCTGTTTGTTTACTCATTTACTGGAAATTTACTTTAAAAAGAAAATTAGTATTGCTACATTAAATGGAAACAGTATCACTTCTATACATCACAAGTAACTCTGTATGGTGTAAGAATAATGGTCCCATGCCTTAGTCCCCGGAACCTGCGATCATGTGTGCTGGCACAGCAAAAAGGACTCTGCATTTGTGATTAAGGGTATTCCACTTTTAACATCAGTTCTGATGTATGTGGGTTTTTCCCCCACGCCACCAATTAACTCAATTCTGACGCCACCTTGCTGGACAGAGCGTCAGATCCCCCAGGTTAAGAGCTCAGTCCCACGTGACTGCCAATTTCCCCCGCTGCTCAAGCCAATTGCAATTCTACGTTGCCATCTGTGCTCCTGATTTATAGATCAGAGGTTCCCACAACCCCCTCCTTGGGTTGGATTTATTTGCTAGAGCTGCACACAGAAGTCAGAGAAACATTTTATTTACTAGATTACCAGTTTATTATAAAAAGATACAACTCAGGTGAAGCCAGCTGGAGGAAATGCACAGGCGGGGCATGGAAAACGGGGCGTGGAAAACTGAGTGCCCCACTCTTCCCAGAATCTCCTCCATAGGTTCACCAGCCCCAAAGCTCCCTGAACCCTGTCCTTTTGGGTTTTTGGGGTTTGGGGTTGTTTTTTTTGTTTTTGTTTTTTTTTTTTTTGAGCATTGTTACAGTGGTGTCATTGATTAAATCATTGGCCATTAGTGACTGAACTCAACCTCCAGCCCCTCTCCCCTTCCTGAGATCACTGGGTGGGGCTGGAATTTCCAACTCTAATCACTTTGTTGGTTCCCCTGGCAACCAGGCGCACCCTTAAGTGACCTAGGGGTTTTCCAAAAGTCACTTTGTTAACATAACAAAAGACACCTTTCTTGCTCTCTTTCATGAGGGCAATTCCAAAGGCCAAGAACCAGAACAGTGACTGGAATCTATTTCCAGTTTATCCAAATGAGCCACCCAGGTGCCCCAATGGTGTAGTCATTTTAGAAAACCATTTGGCAGTGTGAAAACATATGTCCAAACAAAAACTTGTATGCAAATGTTTAGAGTAGTAGTATTTATAACAGCAAAAGTAAGAATATATACAATAGAAGGAAACAGCTCAAATGTCCATCAACTGATGAATGGATAAACCACATGTGGTATATTCATACGACACAATATTTATTATTATTATCATTATTTTAAAGTTTATTTCTTTCTTTTGAGAGAGGGAGGGAGAGGGAGGAGCAGAGAGAAAGGGTGAGAGAATTCCAGTGAGCCCTGATGAGGGCTTCAAACCCACTACCGACCGACCGCAAGATCATGACCTGAGCTGAAACCAAGAGCTGGGCACTTAACCGACAGAGCCCCCCAGGTGCCCCAACGCAGTATCATTTGACTATAAAAAAAGAGTGAAGTGATGATACCTGCCACCGCAGGGATGAAGCTTGAAAACTACTTGAAAGAAACTACATGTTGTCTGATTCCATTTATATCAAATGTTCTAAATAGGCAAGGTCATCAACACAAAGTAGATTAGTGGTTGCCAAGGAGCTGGGGCGGGGGAGAGTGATTGCTAATGGGTGTAAGGGTTTCTTTTTGGGGTGATGAAAATGTTCTGAAATTAGTGGTGATGGTTGCATGAGTCTGTGAATATACTAAAAACCACTGAAGTATACGCTTGCAGAAGGTGAATTGTATGGTATATGAATTAAATCTCAATAAAGTTATTATTTCTTTTAAAAGGACACGAGCTCTATCCTACTTCTCTGAATGAACTATATATATATTTTTTATTCTTTATTTTTGAGAGAGAGACAGAGGGCAAGCAGGTGGGGAACAAGAGAGAAGGAGACAGAATCCGAAGCAGGATCCAGGCTCTGAGCTGTCAGCCCGACACAGGGCTCGAACTCATGAACCATAAGATCATGACCTGAGCCAAAGTTGGACGCCTAAACGACTGAGCCACCCAGGCACCCCACCAAATGAACTATATTTCCAGGTAACTTTGGCCCTAGTTGATGAGGGAAAAGTTCTTGTTTACACAAGAATTCCAGCTGGGGCACCTGGGTGGCTCAGTAGGAAAGAGCACGTGACTCTTGGTCTCGGTTCCTGAGTTCAGGAGTTTAAGCCCCACATTGGGGGTAGAAGTTACTTAAATAAATAAATAACTTGAAAACAATCCAGCTAGTAAATGTGGAAAAGAATGATAACATCAGAAATGCATCATTTTACGACCTCTAATGAAATCATTGACTCGAATGAAGAAACTGTTACATGGGAGGTCAATGGGGAACTTTCCAAAGAAGGAATCCAGCTGCTGTCATCGAAACCTGCCAGTGGTCTTAGCACCACTGAAGGGGTCTCTGATGGGACTCAAGAGAAGCACTCAGCAGCACCTAGGGACATGTTCTTACTAAAAATGTCGTATCCAAATCTACTCAGGCCTCTGTAGCTAATTTACAGGAAATAGGAGGAGAGAAGAGGTAGTTAGATGACAGCACAAGGAAGCAAACGGAGAAATCCAGAATGTGGGACTTTCTACGGGACGTGCTTCCAAAGAATTTTCTTCTCCTCCTCCTCCTCCTCCTCCTCCTCCTCTTCCTCCTCCTCCTCCTCCTCCTCCACCTCCTGCTTCCTCTTCCTCTTCCTCTTTTAATGTTACATTGTGGAACTGTAAGATGATTTTTTAAGAGTTGCACACTGAGGGGCACCTGGGTGGCTCAGTCCATTAAGTGTCTGACTTCCACTCAGGTCATGATCTCAAGGTTCATGAGTTCGAGTCCTGCGTCGGGCTGTGTGCTGACAGCTCGGGGCCTGGAGCCTGCTTCCGATTCTGTGTCTCCCTCTCTCTCTGCCCCTCCCCTGCTCGTGCTCTGTCTCTCTCTCTCTCTCTCTTTCTCTCTCTCAAAAATAAATAAGCACTGAAAAAAAAAAGTTGCACACTGAACTATATAAGGATAGAATGACATATCTGGGTTTGCTTTATCTTATTTTATTTATTTAGAGAAAGAGAGGAAGAGAGGGGCCAAGAGGCGGCGGGGAGAGAGAGAATCCCAAGCAGGCTCTGAGTGTAGAGCCTGTCACGGGGCTTGAACTCACCAACCATGAGATCATGACTTGAGCTGAAATCAAGAGTCGGACATTTAAACGACTGAGCCACCCAGGCACCCCTAGAGATTAGACCTCAGAGATTAAAAAAAGAAAGAAAAAGGAAAGGAAGGATATATTAGGTACCTGTAGCAAAATAACTGTTGAATCTGGATGATGGGCATATAGAAAATAATATTTTTTCTAGATCTATTATTTTATTTTATTATTTTACCTAGTACTTTATTGTTTTTTCCTTTCTTTTCTTTTTTTTAAACTTTAAAAAAAAATTTTTTTTTTAACGTTTATTTATTTTTGAGACAGAGAGAGACAGAGCATGAACGGGGGAGGGGCAGAGAGAGAGGGAGACACGGAATCGGAAGCAGGCTCCAGGCTCTGAGCCATCAGCCCAGAGCCCGACGCGGGGCTCGAACTCACGGACCGCGAGATCGTGACCTGAGCCGAAGTCGGACGCTCAACCGACTGAGCCACCCAGGCGCCCCTTTTCTTTTCCTTTTAAAGTAAGCTGTACACCTAACATGGGCCTCAAACTCATGATGCTGAGATTAAGGGTCACGCGCTCCACCAACTGAGTCAGCTGGATACCCTTATTTTATCTAGTACTTTGTAATATTTCCAAAATGGAGATGAATTAAAACGTGTGTGTCAAGGATGTATGCCAAGGATGCCTGTGAAGCGTTAAGAAAACTGCTTCATGACAAATAAGCAGAGAAAAAAACTCATTGCGCTTACAAATTAATATATGGTTATTTAACTTGTGATTTTCTTTTTTTTTTTTTTTAATTTTTTTTTTCAACATTTTTTATTTATTTTTGGGACAGAGAGAGAGCATGAACGGGGGAGGGGCAGAGAGAGAGGGAGACACAGAATCGGAAACAGGCTCCAGGCTCCGAGCCATCAGCCCAGAGCCCGACACGGGGCTCGAACTCACGGACCGTGAGATCGTGACCTGGCTGAAGTCGGACGCTTAACCGACTGCGCCACCCAGGCGCCCCTAACTTGTGATTTTCTTTTTTCTTTTTTTTTTTTTTAATTTATTTTTGGGACAGAGAGAGACAGACAGAGCATGAACGGGGGAGGGGCAGAGAGAGGGAGACACAGAATCGGAAACAGGCTCCAGGCTCTGGGCCATCAGCCCAGAGCCCGACGCGGGGCTCGAACTCACGGACCGCGAGATCGTGACCTGGCTGAAGTCGGACGCTTAACCGACTGCGCCACCCAGGCGCCCCTAACTTGTGATTTTCAACCTGTGTGTAATCAAACTGATCAACTAAATTGTATAAACAGACATTTGTCAGTTTCTCTACAACCCTTCGAGTTTACAGCCACAAGTGTTGGTCAACCACTGAGGTTCTCCTCGTGGGGAAATGGCCCACACGTAAACAATTACTGAGCTTTGGGAGGACATTAGGGTAGGGAGTGGATGGGGTTTTGGTTGGAGACTCCAGAGATGGCGAAGAGCCCTGTGTGTCCTTCGGATAGCTAAAGGGAGGGGACAGTGGAGGGGGAAGCCCTGGGTGGAGGGAGTCCCTTAGTTATTAATAGACTAAACAATTATCCCTAATGAGGAACCAGGCAAGTCACAAGCCTTCACTCATTCCATCAACAAATGTATACTTAGCTCCTGCTCTCAGCCCCATGGCCCAAATGTTTCGATCCCTTCTTGGATATTATTCTAAGGAGTTTCTGGCATCTCAGCTTCACTTAATAAAGACCACGGTTGGGTCGAGATCTCAATCAACCAACCAACGGTGCCGTTAGAACCATTCTCAGCTGTTAGGGCTGGGACAGTAAAACTCAAAAGTCTGCAATGTGCACTTATATTTATAAATTTGGCCAAATCTAATGCTATGTTCCTTCCTCCCTGACTTAGCATGTCTAAATTTCATGGACAGTCTCTAGGTTTCGGCTCATTTATTAGCTAAGGTTTGCTCTTTCTTTCTTTCTTTCTTTCTTTCTCTCTTTCATCACCTCTCTGGCCAGACCATGTGCTTGTTCCCTGGGGCACTCTGGACTGGACTCAGATCTGAGGACAAATAAAGGATGGTGATCTCGGAGAGGAATCAGCCTCTCTTTGTAAAATAACTTCCTCAGATAAGGTCAGTACGTGCTTCCCAGGGAAAGCAGGGTTAGTCTCATTCAATGGGAGGAAGGGGCTGCATCTCTCTGCAAAAGAGTTTCATTGAATTTCGAATTTGGAGAGGCGGGGCATTTAGTCATCTGTATCCACCCAAACACCCCTATTTTGACTCCTAACTGCCACTTGTTCCCATTCAACGCACTTGGCCAGGCTGTGAATACAACTTTATTGCAATTATGTTACAATTCAGCAACCTACAGGATCAGCTCGAATTTTTGGTTGCATAAGCCCTGTAGCTACAAGAGAGGAGATCAAATTTTTAGAGTAGTCACGAATGGCCCTTGCTTCTCTGGTCCTGTCTTGAGCTGAGAATTTAAACCCTAATTTTTTTTTTTTTTTTTTTTGAAAGTCTTCAGTGAAATTATGAATAGCCAACCTACCCACTAGTCCTCATTATCCTCATTTTCCCCATAATGTTCAATTGCAGTAACTACTCCATCTACCAAAGCGTGTCTTTATTAGGCACTTTCCCCCAGGCAACAATACGTATTGTGATAAGTGATAACTTATGTAACTATTTTTTTCCCTGCACAAAATAGGCTAGATTTGCATCACCTTCAAATCTAATGCCCTGACCCCTTGGGGGTCAGTTTCCTGCAGAAATAGAAACCTTGCTGGGCTTTCTCTTTAAACTTTTTATTTAAAAAAAAAAAAAAAAAAAAAAAAGAATGTAGGTTCACATGCAATCTTTTTTTTTTTTTTTTTTTTTTTTGAGACAGAAAGAGACAGAGCATGAACGGGGAAGGGTCAGAGAGAGGGAGACACAGAATCTGAAACAGGCTCCAGGCTCCGAGCTGTCAGCACAGAGCCCGACGCGGGGCTTGAACTCACGGAGTGTGAGATCGTGACCTGAGCCAAAGTCGGCCGCTCGACCGACTGAGCCACTCAGGCGCCCCTCACATGCAATCTTAAGAAACAACACAGAGCAATGCCACCACCTCCTCCTTTACCCAGTTACCCCCACGCTAACATCTTGCAAAACTATAGAACACTATCTCGACCAGGATATTTACATGGATACAGTCAAGGTGCCCAACATTTCCATCACTACAAGGATCCCTCATGCTGTCTCTAGTCTTCCTTTAACCTAAAAGGGATTCAATACAGAAAATTAAGTGTTTATAACATTATTGGAGGGGCTGAAAGAATGGTCTCTAGACCGGTCCCCTAGTAATGGCTCTCAGAACACCATGGAACTCACCAGTCAGACGCTTTTACTTCTGCCACAGTCAGGAAAATGAGGAATCAAGAAGCCACCACTGAGATTATTGCATTCAACAGATCACCAGCAGGAATCCACGGATCTAGATTTGGGACTAGAAGCTGGTTCCCAGGCGCTGGAATGCTGAGTTTGGCTGTCACCATCTCACAGATGGCTTCTGAACACTAGCGGAGCTGGGGACTGGCCACCACGCACTGTTGAAGACCCTCACGTGTGCATGACCTTGCTTGCCAGCCGCAATGAGCTAACATCGGTAGGACAGTTCTTACCAACTTGCAGAACTCATCTGTATCTGGAATTCTAACTGCAACTGAGTGTGGGAAATGGTATTTGAACTTTTTCGATTCTGGAAGGAGTGGGTGGACAATACCCAACACAGATGGACACAGAGGTAGATCTGTGTCCTTCATACTGGGAGCACAAGAGGGGTCCTATCAGGTTTGCTATGATTTTCTTTAAAAGAAAGAGTGAAGTCAACCTGCTACTGGGTCCTTTTAGTTTTCCTAGTTGTTGCGAAGGGAGGAGTGGTGACTTGGCTGACCCATGTTTGCTGAAGCTCCTTTTCAGGCTAGCCATCATGAATTTGTAGGTAACAGTCTGTCCCTTTGGGTACTTCCTCCAGCTGTGCTTGGCTGTGGGTGCAATCAAAGAGAAAAGGAGCAGCTGGATTTACTGAGGGTTGGAAAGCTCACCAAACCTGATGAGGGAGTGTGGGGCAAGCTGAGGGCAAAGTACAGGCTAACAGCACCCCCCACGCCCACCCCCGTTGAACATGTGTGATGTTTCTGGGACACTCCTGGCTACCCCAAAACAAAGGAAAGCAGTTCAAGTGCTTGCCATGGTGATGTGGGAAACTAAGGCAAGTGAAAAATCAAATTCCTAATTTAATAGGCCTATAGCCCACTGACAAGCCCTTGAAACAAGCACAGTGACCTCCCTCTAGGATCCCAGCTGCCTCGATGACACTTTGCTAGGGGCAAAAGAGAATCTTAACATCATCCCAACCTTGAGGATCCTGTAAGTCTACTTCCTTTATCTCAACTGCTCCAAGATACATGCTGGCAATCCTACTCCAAGCTTATGGCCCCCTGATATACATCTGAAGGGTCTCATGACTAAGGTTTTATTAAATGGTAATAAATGGCATTTCCCTAGCAACAGCTAGCCCCTCAAGGTCCTGGAAAACTTGCTTACAAAAATACCTTAGGGACTCACTCTATCCCTGACCGCCCCCCCCCCCCCCAACCTGAGGGTATATAATGAGTTACCCGTCAGGACCCCGGTGCAGCTCTTCCTGCCCATGGGTCCAGTCCCCGTGTATTAATAAAATCACCTTTTTGCACCAAAGATGTCTTCAAGAATTCTTTCTTGGCTGTTGGCTCCGGACCACCCCACCATCACCCCAAAACCTCATCAAAACCCATATGACAAAAAGACAAGGGAGCAAAGGAGTTCAGGATGGTGACAAGAGTGTGGTTAACATTCATGGGAAATCAACAGGATCAGAAGTGAAGAAAGGAGAGAGCCCGCGAACTGTGAGGAAATAGAGAAGTCAACGGCCTAGAGGTGCTTTAAAGTTGGAAAGAGGCCAGAGAAGGACTGTTCACGTCTGCAGACACTTTTTTTTTGTTTCTAGCACCCTCATTCACACCCGGGCTAATCCTGGCTCTGCCCTAAATAGAGAACGGGGAAATGATTGGCTCACAAGGTAGAAAAAACATAAATGGGGATCTGCTGCTTTGGAGCCACACAACTGGTTCACATCTCTGCTCCACCACTTGTAAGATACGTGACAATGGGCAATTCGTTCAACCTTCCTGGGCCTCCGTTTTCTCTTCTTCAAAAGGGGGAGAAAAAAGCCTAACCCCACGGTTAGTGAGAAGATTTAAGGAGATCATGCGCGTAAAGCGCCTAACAGTGCCTGGCACACAGTAAGCGCTGAACGCGGAGAAGCTGTTACTGTTATGTTTGGAACAGAAAACCAAGGAAGGGTTACAATGAGGACAATTCTAAGTGCCGAAGTACTGTGTAATACAGAACTTCTGGGCAGGTAGGCGCATGCGCCTGTCCGCGGGCCTCGGCCGGCACGGGCGCTGCGCATGCGCCGGAAGTTGCAGCCGGGAAGCCAGCGAGGTCGGTTCCGCCCGACTCTGACATGGCGGCGCCCTTTGTCTGCTCTGAAGTGCCGTCCCCGGCCTTCTCGCGGCCGTGATGCACCTCCCTCTACGGTGGGGTCCGGGACATGGCAGGTGAGGGCCAGCAGACGCCCGCGGCCCGGGGAGTCCCGGGAGCCGGGCGGAGGCGGTGAAGGATGGGGCGCAGCGGGACGCCGGGGACGGTTGTGTGGGGGAGGGGAGGGAAGTGGAAGGGGAAGGGAACCGGGATTGGGGGGTGACGACCCCGCGGGGCAAGGGGGTGCGGGGCAGCCGCCAGGCGAGCGGGCGCTGAGGGGGCGAGCGGACCGGCAGTTCCCGCGAGGGAGCGCGAATCGCCTCCCGGCTTGGGTGACACCCCGGCTCGTAGCATCTCCGCCCCCGCCGCCCGGCTGTCACCGTCCCTTGACCTCGCGCGCCGTGGCGGGTGGTCGTTCTGCGGCCGCAGCGTGGCGCGGTGTCGGGGCCGCTCGCGTCGGGGGCAGGAGGGCACGGGCTTGCCGGACCAGGAGGTGTTGGCAGAGTGGGAGGTCCACACTGCCCCTGTACAGGATTATTTCATTCATTCCTTCCACCCGCGGCGGCTAGGCACCTGATAGGGTGTGAGGCTAGAGCGAGTGCACCAGACAGACTTGATCCTGGTGGGGTGGTTGAAAGTGTCAACTGTGGAGCCAGGCCGCCGGGGTTTGGATCCGGACTCGGTGCTTGCCGGCTGTGTCCTGAAACACGTGAGGTTCTCGCTGTCTGCCCCGGTTTCCTCATCCTTAAAGCAGAGATGGTAATGAAACCTGCCTCCTAAGGCTGTTCTAAAGATTGAATAAGGTAATAGGTGCAAGGTGTGGAGAACCCTTGCTAGCATAACGTAAATGCTGTGTGTGTTTGTTGTTGTGACTGTTCGTTTCGTGGTCATCGCCCAGAGCTCAGAGACTCATGTGGGAGCCGTGGACATAAATACGTGATTCTGAAACTGCCCTGAAGGAAGAAAAAGCACAAAAGTTCTCCTTGCTCGGGAAACAGAGTAGAGGCACCTCACTCAGTCTAGGCGGATCCAGGGAGGCTCTCTCTCCCTGGAAGCTGAGACCTAACGGATGCAAGAAAAGGGGGAGGATTCTCACCTGAAGACGGGGGTTTGTGAGAAAGTTTAGGGGCTACTGGCATAACTGAATTGAGTTCTCTGCCCTAGAGACAGAGACAAGAGGTAGGACTAAAGAAGCAGGCTGTGGTCTGGTCCTGTGGGACCTTGTGAACCTAGTTAAGGGCTCTTAAGTTTTAGGTTAATGGAAAGCCACGTAAGAATCAGATGGGTGGACTAGAAAGATCACCTGTTTATGTGGAGGAGGCGTTAAAGGGAGCAGGCCTGGAGACCCGTTAAGAGGCTGCTAGAAGAATCCAGGTGAGAAATGAGGGTGGTCTTGAGTTAGGTTAGAGGCAGAGGGTGGGGAGAGAGGTTTTGGAGAACTGGCAAAACTCGGTGGTTACGTAGATGAGCGAGGAGAACTTTTATGCTTTTCGTCCTTCAGGGCAGTATCAGAATCACGTATTTATGTCTGTGGCTCCTAGGGGCAGAGAGGTGTCGGGACTGACCTCACACTTGTGACCCACAGGTGGTGGTGCCACTCAGTGTGATAGGGAACAGGCCGGGGAGTAGCTGTGAGAAGGGAAGATACGTTTAGTTTTGAGCATGTTGAAAGCAGGTGCCTGTGGAACAGTCAAGTGGGACTATACAGTGGCGAGCCAGAAGTCGTCCTCCATCAAAAGTCACTAAGGTTGTGGGAGTGGGTGTGCTCACCTAGGGCAAGAGTATATTTCATGGGAAAGCAAGAGTGTCTGAGACCCCCCCGGAGGGATGCTAATGCTGTAGCAATGCGGTAACTTGGGCACAGCCTTGTTGCTCTTGCTTTTCAGCATTGTGTTATGTCTTTCTGGTAAGTAGGGGTGTGTGAGGGCTGGGAGAGGGTTTACTCATCTTTGTGTCCCGGGTGGCCGGCACAGGGTCCGGCACGCAGCAGGCCGATAATGATCCAAACGAACTTATACTGAGGACTGACTTTGTGCCGGGTTCTGAATTTGCCTGTGTTTCATGGATGGGTGAAAAAGGGCGGCTTTTAGGGAGCAGGTGCCTTGCAGGTTCTCATCCGATTTTCTGCTTGGGTGTCTTTGATTCAGGTGATGAGCTGGAGGAGGAGAGCCAAGCTGGAGTTTACGCAAACTGTCAGAAAAGAGTAGCCTGGGCTCCTTGGAAATCTGAGGTATGTCGGTAATGCTCAAGGATGAAACAGACCAGAAGGTCAGCTCGCTCGTCCTTCTTCTTCTCTAGGCTCAGCGCGATTCAAATCACCCTTTCAAGCCAGCTTTTTCTTTCAAGCCAGCTTTTTCTTTCAAGCTGTACAGTGAGGACAGTATCTGAGTGTGGTTGGGAGATTGTTGCTGTCATTATTCGTGGTTTACCAATGAAGACCAGACTAGGTTAATCACTGGGCAAATGCTCACACCTTGTTTTAATCAAGTACAACCTAACATGCTCCAGCCAAGCAATCCCAAAATACAGTGGCTGAAACAAACTCGAAATTTACTCCTCTCCTCTTGATAATCTAGAAGTAGGCAGTCCAGAGTTGGTAGGGCATCTTGCTCTGTTCTGTGAAGTATCCGGAAATGGGGTTCTAGTGATCATGTGGCTCTCCTTGCTCAAACCCAGATCTCCGTCTCCTGGTCCAAGCTGGCCGCTCCAGCCCCTGCCATTATTGTCTGCACCCCATCTGGCAGACAGAGTGGGGAGCACATGTTCATTCCTTTTAAGGTTCTCATGTTTAAAGATCTGTATTCTTGTACAGCATGTCCCCAAACATAAGCATCCGGTGTACAACCAAAGAACGAATCATGAGTGTCCCAAAGCTGGAGGGAAAGCTGGCTAAGGGAGCCTGCTTGGTCCCTGTGTGACTGGATTGCTGACCCTGGGGCTTGGGCCCAGCCTGAGGGAACGTCCCCTGTATTGGTGACAGAGGGCTGGGCGTTCTTCCCAAGGCAGACTGCTCTGGCTTCAGGTGGGTTGACATGCTTGGGCACAGGGAGTCCTGGCTTGTTAATGCATTCAGCGCTTCCTGTGCCCAGGTCAGACGCCATGGCAGGTGCTAGCTAGGGAAGACTAGATCCTGGGAGCAAGGAGCTCTTAGCCGTGTGGGTAATCACCGTACAACACAAGGAACACTACGGGGGTCTATTCCCGAGTGTGAGGCGATCCAGGGGAAGGATGACTGATGGTGGAAGGCTCTGCTGAGATGGGGGGGAGATCAGACTGAACAACGTGTTTGGATTGACATTTGTGAAGCTCCCCTCGTAGGCGGTGAGGACTCTGGTGTTAGGTGTGAATCTCTGTTTAGTGGCTCTGTATCCTGAGGGCCAGTTACGTCACTGCTGTGCCTCAGTTTCCTCCTCTGTCAGATAGGGATAACAGTACCTACATCACAGAATTGTTTTGAGAATTCCCGGTGGGGAAGCCGGGTTGTGTCCTCACTCAAGGCAGGAATTATCCCGATTGTCCAGAGGGGATCAGCGACCACTCTGGGAGTTCTGCCAAGCTCTCTGATTAAAGGGGTCCATCTGTGGATTCTCAGAGACCGTACTCTGAATGGTCTGGCGAGGGGTCCTTTGGGAAGGGAAGGATTGCCTCTGCCTGTTGAATTCCCATAAGCGCAAATGCTGCTGGGAAGCCTTCTCTGGGCCCTGCCCGGTCACCCACCCCAGCTGAGGGTAGAGCTCCTCCTCTTGATTTCTTAGCATCCTGCACTGATGTCTCAATGCATTCCTACCTCACGGGATAATCCTAGGTTTCTCCGTCTCCCCGTTGGCCCATTGGCATCGTGCAGGCGGGGACGGGGCTTGTTTCTTCTGGTCCCCGGCACATAGCTGGTGCTCAGTAGACATACTTGGGTGGATGAATGATCAGCCTTGGCTGGCTAGGGAGGAACCAGCAGTCGGGTTGGAGAGAACCCCAACGTGATGTGGGGCTGGCATGCTATTGACTGAAGACAGGAGAAACCTGACAGTTTATTTGGTATCCGGCTGGAGTAGGGGTGCGAAATAAAATGGTGACCTGTGAGATTTGACAGCTGAGGTCAGAAGATAGTTCCTCTGTCTTTTTCTAGTAGAGCATGGTTTCTCAACTTCGATTTTTTTTTTCAATTTCTATTTTTTAATGTTCATTTATTTTTGAGAGTGAGAGAGACAGAGTGCGAGTGGGGGAGGGGCAGAGGGAAAGGGAAACACAGAATTGTTTCCCTGAAGCGGGCTCTAGGCTCCCAGCTGTCAGCACAGAGCCTGACATGGGGCTCAAACTCACCACAAGATTCACGTCCTGAGCCGAAGTCGGATGTTTAACTGACGAAGTCGCCCAGGCAGCCCCTTCTCAATGTTGGTGTTCTCGACATTCAGAGCTGCGTGAATCTTTGTTGTGAGCTGTCCTGTGCACTTCGGGATGGTTATGGCATCCCTGGTCTCCACCCATAGACGCCTGTAATACTCACCTACCTCACCAGCTGTGATGATGAAACATGACTCCGGACGTTGCCAAACATCTCCTGGGGCCAGATGGTCTCCCGCTAGAAGCCTGCAGTGTCGGGTACTGGTCAGAAGTCAGACATACGTGGACTCTTCCTCGTTCTTATACCCACTAGATGTGCCTCTGGGCAAAATACTTGGTCTCTCCAAGCCTCAGTTTCTCCCGTTGTAAAATGGGGATACTGATGACCTCACACGTAACTTTATTGGCTGGAATTATTGATGAGGTGATGAATGTGAAATGCTTAGTCGGGTCCCTGACTCCGTAATTGGTAACTGGTGTTATGTGTTAGGAGAAGAGGACCCTTGAGAGGGTCAAAACAGAGCGTGCACAGTTGAGGAAGAAAAAAAATGGTATAGGAATACGTACAAGGTACAAAAGTCAGAAGGTTCCAAAGAATGCCTTGTGGGGAGGCGAGTCACCCTTCCATACCTGACCCATTTCCCCTCCCAGAGAACTGTTAATGGTATCTGTGGATCCTTCCAGAGCTATTGCCTGCATGTATATGTCTCTGTGTATCTAGGGAGGACCATTTTGTAAGCGTCAAGTGGTTTGATTCTGTTTACAGACACTGAGCTCCTGCGTGTAGAAGGGCAGCCTCTGAGGGCGGGGCTTCAGGGTTTTACTAGTTTGCCACATAAAAGACCAGGTGGCTCGCTCTTTACCGTCCTGAAATTCCTCGAAGGATGGTGCTTGCGCGGGTGGTCACAAAAGGGAGGGACCCAGCCCGAGAGAAAATGAAAAACTCCAGATACATTTGTGTGCACAAAGCATGTTGTCCTGGAGACCACTCCCTCCTTCCTTTGCTGGCCACGGTTTCTAAATGACTGAAATAACAGAGGTCGAAGCATAAGCGTTTGCTGAGCGGTTTCCGCACTTGCTGCGGACGTGTGCGCTGTCGGCACAGGTACCCGGCCCTCTCGTGGGTCCCCCTGCCACCAGTAGCTACCCATCCAAGGGCCAGTGAAAGTAGACCTCCGGGCTGTAATCGCCACGGATTCGTGCGGAAAACCGGGGCTTGGGCTCTGGGCTCGGGGAGTCAAGCCTGCTTGTCAGGAACTGGAGAGATGTAAGCCTTGAACTTCCAAGGAAAGAGGCAGAGGGCCTGGTTAGAAGTGGGAGTTGCTCACTCCTGTCTAAACAGCCGCCTGCGGAGGCTCGGAGGCGGCGGTTCCCGCTGAGGGCGGGACCACCCCGAAAGCAGGTGCAGTGGGTTCCTGGTAACATCAGAAGCCTCCTCTGACATTTTGATGACTGCAGCTGATACTGCCATGTGACAAAAGGGGGGCCGTTGAGAGTAGATCCTGTGAGCCCTCATCACAGGAGAAAATTGTTTTCCTTCTTTTTTTTTTTTAAGTTTACTTATTTTGAGAGAGAGAGAGCACGAGCAGGGGAGGGGCAGAGAGAGGGAGGGAGGGAGAGAGAGGGAGGGAGGGAGGGAGGGAGGGAGAGAGAGAGAGAGAGAGAGAGAGAGAGAGAGAGAGAGAATGAATGAATGAATCCCAAGCAGGCTCCACACTGTCGGCACAGAGCCCAACTCAGGGCTTGAACTCACGAACTGGGAGATCATGACCTGAGCCGAAACCAAGAGTCAGCCCCTTAGCCAACTGAGCCACCCAGGTGCCCCTCTTTATTTTTCTTGTATCTCTGTGAGAAGGAGGATGTCAGCTGCACCTGTTGTGATCACACGTCACCATATATGGCAACTCAGACGAGCTGTACACGTTAAACTTACCCAGTGATGTATGTCAATTATTTCTCAGTAAAACTGGAACCCCCCACCCCCCCAAAAAAGAAAAAGCACTCAGTTTTTTGTCATAAGAGGTCTGGCAGTAGAACCTGTTCCCCCCACCCCACCCACACCACTTCCTATGCTGGAACTGTTATTAATCAAAGCAGCCACTTTCCTGTCCCGAATGGGAGGCGCTGGTGCCCAGCGGGAAGCTGTTTCTCCAGGCGCTCTGAGCCTGGTGTGCAGCACGTCTCATTTCGGTAGTCTTGGCAGTGGGGGGCCCCCGTCAGGGACTTTCCTGGTTTACTGTAACTCAGCTGCCCAAGTTCGTGCCTCGAAACATTGTTTAGGGGCGCCTGGGTGTCTCAGTTGGTTAAGCGTCTGACTCTTGGTTTCGGTTCAGGTCATGATCTCACGGTTTGTGGGTTTGAGCCTTGCGTGGGGCTCTGTGCTGGCAGTGTGGAGCCTGCTTGGGATTCTCTCTCTCCCCCTCTGTCTTTCTCTGCCCTTCCCCTGCTCGCCCTCTCTTTCCCTCTCTCAAAATAAATAAAATTAAAAAACAAAAACATTGTTTAAAGTCAGAAAGAACATTGTTTAATTTTGTAAGTTGTTTTTTGTTAAATATTGAGTAGATACAAAGAAATATATACAGCATAAAGAATAGATACAAGGAAACCCATGTACCCATGGCTCAATTTACAAATAAGAATGTTACCGTTTGTTACCTTAGGAACACCCCTCCCTGATCCTATCCTGTCCTGCCCCCGCCCCCAGCTCATCACAGTTTTGCTTTTACCATTCTCTTTACAGTTTCAACCACGTGTGTTTGTATTGCTAAACAATGTGTTGTCTCATTTTGCATGTTTTTGTTTTGTTTTTATTATTTATTTTTTTGAGAGAGAGGGAGAGAGAGAGAGCGAGCGCGCGCACGCGTGAGCAGGGGAGGGGCAGAGAGAAAGGGAGATGCAGAATCGGAAGCAGGCTCCAGGTCCGAGCTTGCAGCACCGAGCCCGACGCGGGGCTCGAACTCACCAACTGCGAGATCGTGACCTGAGCCGAAGTCTGACACTCAACCGAATGAGCCACCCAGGCACCCCTCATTTTGCATGTTTTGAACTCAATATAATCATGTTGTTTTCTTTAGTTTCTTAAATTGTTGGCTTAATATGGGTTCTTGAGAGTGATGCATGTTGCCTGTAGTTGTATTTCACTTTCACGGATAAAGTTCCCTTGCAGGAGAATTTACTTATCCTTTCTCTTGCTAGCGGACTTCTGGGTTGTTATTTTGCTGAGACGGTGTTGCTGTGAGCATTCCTGGCCCCCACGTGCAGCTTCTGCAGGGTGCACCCTCAGGAGTGTGGCTGAATCTCAGGGTGTGTGACCTTCAGCCCAACCAAATAATGCGTAACGTTTCCAAAGTGCCTTCCCCCGTTTACAGTTCAACTGAAAATTCTGTTTGTTTCACATCCTCCCAACTCTGGTTTTATTAGGCTCTAAAAATTTTTCGTAATCTGGGGCACCTGGGTGGCTCAGTGGGTTAAGCAACTGACTTCAGCTCAGGCCATGATCTCACGGTTCATGGGTTCAAGCCTCGTGTCAGGCTCTGTGCTGACAGCTCAGAGTCTGGAGCCTGCTTTGCATTCTGTGTCTCCCTCTCTCTCTGTTCCTCCCCTGCTCATTCTGTCTCTCAAAAATAAATAAACGTTAAAAAAATTTTTTTTTAATTTCTAGTAATCTGATGGGAATGATGTCTTGTGTGGTTTTGATTTGCATTTTCATGATTATTAGTGGGCTAAGCATCTTTTCATATACTTATGAAAATTCTTGTTTAACGAGGTTCCACACCCAATGTGGGGCTTGAACTCACGACCCTGAGAGTAAGAGGCACATGCTCGCCTGACTGAGCCAGCCAGGTGTCCCTCGTATACTTATTCAGGTTTCAGCTGCTGTGAAAAAGCTGCTTAAATCTTTTGCTTATTTCTCTACTGGGTTGTCGATTTTATTTCATTTTATTTATTAATATTTATTTATTTTTGAGACAATGTGAGAAACAGAGTACAAGCAGTGGAGGGACAGACAGAGGGAGACACAGAATCCGAAGCAGGCTCCAGGCTCTGAGCTGTCGGCACAGAGCCCAATGCGGGGCTCAAACTCACAAACCACGAGATCATGACCTGAGCCGAAGTCAGACGCTCAACCGACTGAGTCACCCGGGCTCCCCTGTCTTTTTATTGTATATGGATTTCTTGTTTGTTTTTGGTTTTTGTTTTGTAGACTGACCCTTTTTCGGTTATATGTGTTGTACCTGTCCGTTTCCTCCTGTTTGTTGCTTTTCACTGTGTGTGTGTTTTTTTTTTTTAACAAATTCTTAATTTTAATGTTTATCATTTTTTTTTCTTTTATGGTTTGCGCTTTCTGTTCCTTTTAAGAACTTCCTTCCTACTTTATAAAAATATTCCCCTGTATGTTGTCGTCCAAACATTTTTTTTTTTTAAATTTTTTTTTTTTTCAACGTTTATTTATTTTTGGGACAGAGAGAGACAGAGCATGAACGGGGGAGGGACAGAGAGAGAGGGAGACACAGAATCGGAAACAGGCTCCAGGCTCCGAGCCATCAGCCCAGAGCCTGACGCGGGGCTCGAACTCACGGACCGTGAGATCGTGACCTGGCTGAAGTCGGACGCTTAACCGACTGCGCCACCCAGGCACCCCTCGTCCAAACATTTTTTGATTTTGCCTTTTACGTTACGGTCTTTAGTCCATTTAAAATTATTTTTGTGTATGCTATGAGATGGGGGGCTGATTTCTTTTTTCCTTTTTCAAAAATTTTATTTAAAACAACTTTTAAGCTTTTTAAATGTTTATTCATTTTTGAGACAGTGCATGAGCTGGGGAGGGGCAGAGAGAAGGAGGGAGGCATAGATCTGAGCTGTTGGCACAGAGCCTGATGCGGGGCTGGAACCCAAGAAGCAGCATGATCATGACCTGAGCTAAAGTCGGACACTCAGCTGAGTCACCCAGGCACACCTAAAATTTTTCTAATGTTTATTTTTGAGAGAGACAGCATGAGTGGGGGAGGGGCGGGGGGGGGGAGAGGGAGAGAGAGAGAGAGAGAGAGAGACAGACACACAGTCAGTCCAAAGCAGGCTCCAGGCTCTGAACTGTCGGCCCAGAACCTGATGCGGGGCTCAAACCTGTGAGATCATGACCTCTGAAGTTGGACGCTGAAGTTGGACGCTTAACCGTCTGAGCCATGCTCCCCCCCCCCCAATTTTTTTTTAATGTCTATTTATTTTTGAAGGAGAGATAGAGTGTGAGTGGGTGAGGGGCAGAGAGAGAGAGACAGAATCTGAAAGAGGCTCTAGGCTCTGAGCTGTCAGCACAGAGCCTGACACGGGGCTCGAACTCACAAACCACGAGATCATGACCTGAGCCGAAGTCGGATGCTCAACCGACTGAGTCACCCAGGCGCCACCCCCCCCCCCCCCGCCACAAATTTTTATTTAAAAAAAATTTTTTTTTCCAGTTTATTTATTTTGAGAGAGAGAGAGAGCACACACGTGTGAGGTGCCACCAGCACAGAACCCAACGCGGGACTGCATCCCACCAACCATGAGATCATGACCTGAGCCCAAATCAAGAGTTGGATGCTTAACGGAGCCATCTGGGCTCCCCTCCTTTAAAAAAAAACAAAAAAACATATATAAACGGACTTAATTGTCCTAGTACTATTTATTGGGGGGGGGAATCCCTTTCATGTGGTTCTGTAAATGTGACCACTGACCGTCTTAATACGTCAACGTCCACAGATAACGTGGATCTGTTTCTGAGCTCTTTACTCTTCTCCGTCTCTGTGCCAATATCATTCTGCCTTAATGGCTGAATTTTTATGTGATAGTTCTTGGAACCTAGTAGGGCCTTGGCCCTTTGCTCTTCCATTTTAATTTCATTTCATTTTTTAACGTTTATCTTGAGAGAGAGCACGTGCAAATGGGGAAGGCGGGGGAGAGACTCTCAAGCAGACTCCATGCTGTCAGCACAGAGCCTGATGTGGGGCTTGATCTCATGGAGCATGAGCCAAATACCCTAAGCCAAGATTAAGAGTCAGATGCTTAACCAGCTGAGCCACCCAGGTGCCCCCATCTTCATTTTAGATTGTGCTTGTCAAATTCCATAAAACGTTGTTGGGATCTTTTATTAGAATTGTTTTTGAATTTATTCCATATCAATTTGGATAGAGTTGGCATTTTTATGATGTTCAAGTCTTTCATGAACATGGTATATCTTCTAATTTACATAAATCACCAAAGTCTAACTTTAGTCACTGTCTTCACAGCCTACTGTCAAACAATCAAGGACCTTAGCACACTTTAATTCCCATCACTCCCTCCTTTTATTCTATTGGTGCACATTTTAGTTCTTTTTTTACAATTTTGGAAGATGCCATTAGTTCAGTATTGTTTGGATTCACTCACTTATTATTGACTACTTTAGTTGGTCCTCATTCTTTCTTGCATTTAATATTTTCATTCTGGGATCACTTTTTGTCTCCCTGAAGTATATCTTTTGTAATGTGTGAGTTTGGGCTGTCATTTATTTGGGGGCTTTCTAGTGTTTACCAGTTCTGGGGGGGGGGGGGTGGATTTTACCTGCCAAGATTTTGGTATAGGCAGTTTCTGTGCAGTCCGTTTTTCCATTGACTTATCATCCTATGTGGCTCCAGCTTTATTCTGGAGGATTCTCACACGAGACCTCCCTCCTTAGGAGGGAGAGCGAACTTGAGCCCGCTCAGTTCTGCAGGTGCCTTCGATACCCACCCTCAAAGCTCCACTTGCTCTCTGGATTCCAGCCTTTGCTGACTTTTGTTTGACCTCTCAGTGTTCCTCACTGACTTGCCGGTTCTTTGATGCATTTAAAAAAAAAAATGTCTCACAGTTTTCCTTCAGCATTTGTAGTTGTTTGCTGTGAGACTTGGCCTGGTTACTTGGTGTGCCACGCTTCCAGAAATCAGGATGTTTCTGAGTTTTAATCTTGTGTTTCCTCTGGCAGCAGGAAACACCGGAGATTAGAACTAAGACTTAGTGATGTGCGCTAAGGGTTTTCATAAGATGTTTTGTAACACTCATTAGTACAAGGAAAGGGAGTTGGTAAGTGCCAATTAATGACAGAATTTGCCCTTTGGGGACAGACTAAGGGTCTTTTGAGGCTGGCACTCCATGTCTGCAGAGGTTTTGTCCTTTTCTGAAGTGGAAAGAGCACATCTTTAGAGTATGATGGACTTGGCCTTGAATCTGGGCGTGTCAGTGAGAGCTGGGTCAGCTGACAACCTCTCTGAGCCTTGATTTGCTTATCTGCACAGTGGGGGTGATCAGATTAACACCCTTCTCTGGGGATTACTGCGGGTAGTGATGACGTAGCATGTATTCTGGAACACGCTGCAGGTAGGCAGCTACAGCAGCTATCAGTTATTCCCTTTGACGGCATTTTCTCCACGTGCTGCTGCCCTTGGGAAATGACGAGCCTGTGATCTTGGTAACCTCCCAGTTGTTTCACGTGGTGGAGCTGATTACATATTAGCAAGGCTGTTTTCTCCGGGCACAGGCACACGGTCCCACCCGCAGTCCTTTACCGGGACTCACAGTTTTTCCCAGCTGGGCGAAATCCCCATCCGATTGGGAAATCGCCGCATCCGTACCGTGGGCTCTCTGATCAGCTACTCACATCCAAGCATTAGTTTTTACCCAACCAACGAATGCATTAAAAATTCGCATCGGTATCAGCAGGCCGCCATCTAGACAAAGTGTACCATTTCATGATCCTGAGAACACGCCCTGGCCCACAGTGGAAACTGTCAGTCTTTTAGATTTTTGCTCGCCCTGTTCTGGAAGTAGTATCTCGTACTTCTTTATATTTCTTTATTAGGCTGAACGTCTTTTTTTCTGTATAGAATACATTGACCACCTGTGTTTCTTTTGTGAATTGCCTCGTCATTTCCTTGACTCATTTTTCTGTTGGGAGATTTTTTTTTCTTGTTGATTAATTTTTAATAGCTTTATTGAGATACCCATGCAGCACCCATTTAAAGCATAGAATTGGGGTGCCTGGGTGGCTCAGTTGGTGAAGCAGCTGACTTCGGCTCAGATCATGATCTCACATCTCGTGGGTTTGAGCCCCACATCGGGCTCTGTGCTGACAGCTCAGAGCCTGGAGCCTGCTTTGGATTCTGTGTCTCCCTGTCTCTGTCCCTCCCTCACTCACACTGTGTCTCTCTTTCTCTCTCTCTCTCTCTCTCAAAAATAAACATTAAAAAAAAGTGTACAAGTAAATGGCTTGCAGTATATTCCCAGAGTTGCACAACTATCACCTCTCTCTATTTTCAGAACATTTGTATTATCTCGAAAGAAACCCATTACCAGTCACTCTTTGTTTCCCTCTGTCTCCCCAAGCCCTAGTAGGCAGTCATTATCTATCCTTATGGATAGGCCTGTTCTGGGCATTTCATGTGAATGGAATCCTGTAACTTGTGGTCTTTTGGCTGCCTTCATTTAGCATGATATTTTCCAGGTTCATTCGTGTTGTAGCATATATTTTTACTTTTTTTTGTTTAACCTCGACGCCCAGTGTGGAGCCCAACGTGGGGCTTGAACTCATGACTCTGCGATCAAGACCTGAGCTGAGCTCACGAGTCAGAGTCTTAACAGACTGAGCCACCCAGGCACCCCTTTATCATTACTTTTTTATTGTCCAGTATTCGATTGCCTGGACACACCACGTTTTATTTATCCATCAGTTGACGGACATTTGGGTTGTTTCCACCTTTTGACTATTACAAGTAATGTTGCCGTGAACATTTGTGCACAAGCTTTTATGGGGACATAACGTTTTCATTGTTGTTTGTATGAGGAGCCTTTTGTATAACAAGAGTGTTAACTCTTATTTACAACATAGGCTGCCAATATTCACCCCTAATTTATATTTACATTTGGGAAGTTAGAAGATAAGGGTAAAATGGATGAAACAGAACATTTAGGGGCACCTGGCTGGCCTGGGTCAGTGGTGCGTGTGACTCTTGATCTCAGGGTTGTGAGTTTGAGCCCCGTGTTGGATGTAGAGATTACATAAAAATAAACTCTTAAAAAAAAAAAAAAAAAAAAAGGAACAGAACATTTAGAATGCTGACCAGTCTTCCATACTTCTAAGAATTAAGTGTATGTGCCGACTTCCCCCACTGTGGCCCCAGTAAGTGGCCCCTTGGGGCTGGTCTGCATACCTTACAGGGCTGCTGCAAGCTCTCTTTCTGTACCTGTTTGTGTCTCTCTCAGGCCTTAGGACCGGGAAACAGGAACCAGGCAGCAACTAGGGTGCTTTCCAAGTTTCTCTCGGAAGCTCACACTCCAAAGCGACTGGCTGAAAAACCGCCAGGGTTTGCGAGTCAATCAGTCGTTAAAAGGCTTCCAGCAGCTCTGCTGACTCACGGCTGTTGCAGGTGGAGGGGATTTGAGGGGCTGGAGGTCAGCCAGCGCTGTTTGTTCAAGGGCAAGCGCTGGGGCCCTGAGCTTCCTGAATCCTCCCAGGGCTGTTGTCCAGAAACTGTTCTAGAGCTGCCCTTTAGCAGCTGGAGTTGAGGAGCACAGCAGTTTTAAAAACCATTGGAGGGGCGCCTGGGTGGCTCAGTCGGTTAAGTGGCCGACTTCAGCTCAGGTCATGATCTTACACTCTGTGAGTTCGAGCCCCACGTCGGGCTCTGTGCTGACAGCTCGGAGCCTGGAGCCTGGAGCCTGCTTTGGATTCTGTGTCTCCCTCTCTCTCTGCCCCTCCCCTGCTCATGCTCTGTCTCTCTCTGTCTCAAAAATAAATAAAAACATTAAAAAAATTTTTTTTAAAAATCATTGGAAATGGAGACATTGAGTTCTTGACCACTTGTTATCCAGGCCTAATATAACCCAAAATAGCCCTCTAAAATATCCTTGTACTCATTTAGTTTTCCTCAGTCAAGTTTTACAAAATATTTTTAGTCGAACCAACTATCTGGAATAGTAAGTAGACAGTTTGGTGCTGGCTTCTGCTGTGCATAGTTCTGTATCCGAATATATATGTCCTGTGTAGCTCTTGTCCATCTCAAGATTTCCAATACAGGGAAGGTTTTTGTTTTTTTAAATGTTTAATTTTGAGAGGGAGAGTGTGAGTGGGGGAGGAGCAGAGAGGGAGGAAGACAGAGGATCCAAAGCAGGTTCTGCACTGACAGCACAGAGCCCGATGAAGGGCTCGAACCCACGAACTGCAAACTCATGGCCTGAGCCAAAGTCAGATGCTCAACAGACTGAGCCACCCAGGCGTCCTCCAATATAGGGAAAGTTTTTTTTTTTTTTTTTTAATTTTTTCTTTTTAACGTTTATTTATTTTTGAGACAGAGAGACAGAGCATGAACGGGGGAGGGTCAGAGAGAGAGGGAGACACAGAATCTGAAACAGGCTCCAGGCTCTGAGCAGTCAGCACAGAGCCCGACGCGGGGCTTGAACTCATGGACCGCGAGATCGTGACCTGAGCCAAAGTCGGACGCTTAACCGACTGAGCCACCCGGGCGCCCTGTATAGGGAAAGTTTTAAATGAAAGTCTTCTCAGTGCTGGGTTACTGTCTCATTTTTGTCGCTCGCTTGGTATCTGTTATACTTTGCATGCCATTTGTCATCTGGCAGTCTTATTGGTGAAAGCATTTATTCAACATTTATTAAGTCTTCACACTAGAAGGGATCTTAGCAGTCATGAATCCTAGTGAGGCGATGACAAGCCAAGGAAAAGTCACGTGAAATGCACGTGCTGCGTTGAAGTCCGAATACATCCACTCCCAACTTCCTTTTTCCTTTTGGCTTGGGTCCCAACCCTGACGAGTATCATGGGACAACTAATCCTTCCTTTGGAATTGTCATGTTCTACCTGCTTTCTCAATGAAAGCTCCGGTGTTCCTCTGGAATCATCGTGTTCTTTGCAGAGAGCAGGTAGGTGACTTTTGCCGTCAAGGATGAGCACTGCAGCCTGTGTTTCGGTTACTGTTGAGCGGCACAAGCACTGCCATTTGCAGGGCCTTTTCCTGGTCGTCTTTCATTTCATGGGGGCCTGGTGAGATTTCACATCTTTTAGAAGAAGATGGCATCAGATTCCCCTTTTTCCTTCGGTATCGCTAGCGTGGGTTCACGTGCAGCTGGAATGATGGTCGCCGGCAGCCGCGTTGTGCAGTGGGAACTTGTATCCTCATCATCCCCATTTCAAGAAAGGAACCCGAGGTGCTCGGCCCGCTTTGGTTTGATGCCGAGGCAGGAGGGGGTGACTGGGGCCAGGGGTCCGGCAAGTCCCTGAGGCCGCGCGCAGAGCTGCGTGTGAGCCTCTCTGGAAGGTCATCACGGCGTCCGAGCGGCTCGGCCGCACCTGGCAAAAGCCGCCAGCTGCCCTTCTGGGGGATTTTCACTTTTGTCCCCGTAAGGAATTTCTGCTCATAAAGATTTCTCGGGTGACACATTCGTTGTGCAAATTACCATAATTTTCCATTTCCCCTATGAGAAACGTTTTCCCGTTGAGAAGTTTTGAGTCACCAGGTCTCGTAGAAAATGTCTTAGAGGTTTTATAGTAAAGAGAAATGAAGGCGCTCAGGCATTGTGGACACTTTCTTTCTCCTTCCTTCCTTCTTCCTTTTTTTTTTTACTTGGTTTGACTTTGTTAATGGCTAACATTTAGAAGTGGTAAAAGAGAATGCAGAAAGGATGTGCCCTGGCAAGTAGAGCTCCTTCCTGCCCTTGCCCTGCTCCTCCGAGGGCCCCTCCCCTGTGTCTTGTGCTTCCGGTGACAGATGAGCTAGGATGTCACAGCCTGGGCTGATGGTTTTGCACAGACCGCACGGCCCCGTTTCCCCTAGGAAGGGTCAGGTTCCGAGTGTGTTAAGGGACTTTGAGCCGCTCCGAGAAGAGGTACTTAACATTTTTCAAAGGATGTTACAACGTTTAATGGGCAGGCCATTTGCACGGGTTGCCCTGAAAGGTCCGCGTGAATGTGTGCACCCTCCTGGTGCCAGCTGGGGGTGACATTGCCTCATTTTTCCCATCCCAAGGGTCCAGCACTGTGGGACTTTCTAACTGCTTTTTCTGCTTCTGGCCCTTCCTCTTTGAGTCTGTTCTCCATACTGATGCAGCCAGAGTGACCTTTCAGAAATGTGAACCTCACCGTGGCCCCCTCTTGCTCAAACCCCCGGCAAGGCTCCCGACGGCCAGGCATGAACGCGAGGTCCTGGCATGGTGGGGGCATGGCCCCGGCCTGTCCCTCCAGCTGCATTTCTCACCGCGTTTTGCACTCGGTCGTTTCTCTTGGGATGCTGAGGTGTGCTGTCCCTCCCCCACCCGGTCCCGAGCCCGCGCAGCAGTTTTTCTCCTGAACGCACCCCGTTGGGTGTGCTGTCCTCTTCTCTGAACGCCCTTCTTGCCTTTGTTCGTGTGTCTTGTTGGCTGCGACCAGGTACCGTATCCTCCTGTGGCACCCCTTCAGAACTCAGCAGAGGATGGCGACGGGGTCTGGAACCTTCTCCTTGGTGAAAGTTCCTTGAAGGTGGGCGCCTAGGCCTGACCTTGCTCCTGGGGGGGGGGGGGGCGGGTGCCGCCAGCTCCCATCAGGTCACCTGCACTGGGGAGTCCTGTGCGGTTGGTTTCAAGTGTAAGTCTGCTACGCTGTCCCCTCGGCCACCACATGTGAAGGTTAGACCCCCGAATCCAACCGTGTTAACCTCAGTGGGCGACCCGCCTCAGGCTTTCTGCCGAAGAGACACAGTAACAGAGGCCTCACAGCGGAAGTTTGAAGCCCCACGGACACAACGCCCGAGATCTGAGTGCCCTTTTGTCACGTTGGACCAGGCCGTGGCTCCCTACTCTCTGTCCCCCTGCTGTGGAGAGGAGCCGCGTGCCTCAGTGGCAAAGGGGGTTCGCTTGGGATAACCTGGTTTGGTTTGTTTTAATTCATTTTTTTCCCCTTTTTGTTCAACTGTGTATCAGTCACAGACCTGTGTTAAGAGAAATGGGGTGCTTGGGTGGCTTAGTCGAGCGTCTGACTCTCGGTTTCAGCTCAGGTCATGATCTCCTGTTTTTGTGGGTTTGAGCCCTGCGTGGGCAGTGCAGAGCCTGCTTGGGATTCTCCCTCTCTCTCCCTCTCTCCCTCTCTCCCTCTCTCCCTCTCTCCCTCTCTCTCTCTCTCTGCCCCCCTCTCTCTCTCTCTCTCTCTCTGCCCCCCTCTCTCTCTCTCTCTCCCTCTCTCTCCCTCCCTCCCTCCCTCCCTCCCTCCCTCTCTC
Source organism: Panthera onca (assembly GCF_046562875.1). Taxonomy (NCBI): domain Eukaryota; kingdom Metazoa; phylum Chordata; class Mammalia; order Carnivora; family Felidae; genus Panthera; species Panthera onca. The sequence goes on from NC_138346.1 coordinate 209,883,702, forward strand.
CCTCTCTCCCTCTCTCCCTCCCTCTCTCCCTCCCTCCCTCCCTCCCTCCCTCCCTCCCTCCCTCTCTCCCTCCTTCCCTCCCTCCCTCCCTCCCTCTCTCCCTCCCTCCCTCCCTCCCTCTCTCCCTCCCTCTCTCCCTCCCTCTCTCCCTCCCTCTCTCCCTCTCCCCCTCCCTCTCTCCCTCTCCCTCTGCCTCCCTCTCTCTCTCCCTCTCTCTCTCCCTCTCTCTCTCCCTCTCTCTCTCCCTCTCTCTCTCCCTCTCTCTCTCCCTCTCTCTCTCCCTCTCTCTCTCCCCCGTCTCTGCCCCTCCCCCACTCATGCTGTCTCTGTCTCTCAAAATAAATAAACTTTAAAAAAAAAAAGATGTAATATTTGATTCTACCTTTGCCTGTATTTGTGCAGTATGACCTGTTATTTCTCTGTCTCTCTTTTTTAAAGTTTATTTTTGAGAGAGAGTACGAGTGCCCAGCAGGGGAGGGGCAGAGAGAGAGAGAGGGAGAGAGAGAGAGAGTCCCAAGCAGGTTCCTCACTGTCAGCGCGGAGCCCGACGCGGGGCTCGAACTCACAAACCACGAGATCTTGACCTGAGCCAAAACCAAGAGTTGGACGCTTAACTGACCGAACCATCCAGGCACCCCTGTGTTGTGTCTTTAACCCGCACAGTGGTGTGTGGCTTTCCTGGTCAATGGGTGAGCAGCCTAGAACCCGGAGAAGCTTGCCTGAGGCCACCCTGGCAAGACGGGAGCCAGGATTCATTTGCACATCCTTTGATCTGAATCTGCTGGTGTCTCCTCTTCTTTGTCCAGTATGTGCTCCCATGACCCCGGTCCGCCCTGGTCCTGTGTCTGTCACCACCGGCCCTCCTGTGGCCTTGTCAGCCGGTACACCAGCCTCACTCGTCGCCTCAGGGAATGGCCCCAGCACTCGGCCAGTTTCTCAGAGGACAATTTAGAGTCCTCCTTGACTCCTTTCTTTCCTGGCAGGCACGTCTGCATCAGCTGACTGTTGTCTCTACCAAACAGCTTCCTGATCCCACCGCCTCTCCTGCCTGGGTGCGGGGCCTCCATTGCTTGCCTCTCCCTGCTGTTCCTCTGTCCCCTCCGGCCTCCTTCACGCCTCTCTGCACCCAGTCCCCTGGGGCCCCCCAGTGCACTTAGAAGAAACTCCAAAGCCCGACTTGCCTCTGATCAACCTGAGTGATCTCCGCCTCTGCCACTGCCCACCCCGTGCCCCCCCCCCCCCCCCCAGCTTCCTCCTTTCCAGGCGCCCAGCCCCTTTGTCAAGGTCATGCCTGTCTCAGGGCCTTTGCGTTTACTCTTCCTTGTTTCTGCAACAGTCTCTGGGCTTTCACGGCAACAACGTGGCTTTCCCTTCCACTTCATTCAGGTCTTGGCTTAAACGTCACCTCCTCAGAGAGGCCTTCCTTGACTGTTTTCTTAAATATGAAACAGCCTCTGCCTCTCGTCTCCTCATCTTCTTGCGCCTTCTTCACAACACTTAACACGTGAGATTGTATATCATATTTATTACCCGCCCTCCCCCGAGGCCTGGTAGCTCTGATGTAGTACAGGCACAGAGCAGACCCTCCTCCAGTGTCTGTGAAAGGCTGTTGTCTCTGGGTCTGTTTCCCGATTTAGGGGCTGAGGACCCTTAGAGGGGAAGGTGATAGTTAGGTAGCCACGCAGCTGTATTGCGCCCCCCTCCCCGATTCTCTGTATATTGAAGGAGATTTCTCATTCTTACGACCTCTCAAATGCACAGAGATGCTGTTGCGATTAGTAGGAGGGAAATTATTTTTCATAGTGGTTTTTGTCTATTATTTTCTCCGTTGACGAGCACCGGAAGTACGATTATCATCTCATGAGGGTCCTCGGAATATTTGACCTTGAGTTAGTCACACTCAAAAAGTCCAGGAATAGGGGCGCCTGGGCAGCTCAGTCAGTTGGGCTTCTGACTCTTGATTTCAGCTCAGATCATGAGCTCGTGGTTTGTGGGTTCGGGCTGTGCATTTACAGCGTGGAGCCTGCTTGCTATTCTCTGTCTCCCTCTCTCTGTCCATCCCCATCCCCCACTTGCGTGTGTGCATGCTCTCTCAAAATCAATAAACATTAAAAAAAAAAAAGCCAGGAATCACCTACCTCTCTGTACAGGCCTCTTCCCCGACTTGATTTGTAATCGTGTGATGCCAAGGTCCTGGGGTCAGTGCTGTCAACAGCTGTGAGGAGGAAGTCCGTCTGTCCCACCCAGCAGTGAGTTTATGAAACCAGGGGAGACCAGGCAAAGTAGCAGCCTTGTTTCAGGCTATGTCAGTGCTCAGGGAGTATTGGGGTGGAGGGGCCGGGGGGGCGTGTTGGGAGAATGGTAAAGTGCCACCAAGTCCCACATATTCTGATTTTGTCTTTTTTGGAAGCAAGGCCCTTAACTCACCCTCTGTCAAGCTCTTAAGAGTGCCCAGAGCAGGTCCTAGCATGATGGATTCTGAACTGGCATGGGCACGCCGGGATCTGGGACAGCCCTTTCCTCAGGGCCGGCCAACCTTCCCACCGGGCCACATTCCTGGAGCGGTGGGCTCCATCGGGGGTCAGGGAAGGGGATGCCTGTTCCCTCTTCAGAAGCGTGGTTAAGCGTTCGAGATAATGGGGGTTGTAGAATTTGAAAAGCAGAGGCAGTTGTACAATTTAACTTTATATTTAGGTGTTATTTTTAGGGTTTTAAAAATCTGTGGTTTTCTTGTAACACAGACTTCAAAGAAAATGCTACTGAATCTTGGCTGGTAGGAACGTGTAGACGGCAGCAGTTGATTTTCAGAGTGGGGCCATTACCCAGTGGAAGATGAAGTATCAGAATCTGGGCCTGCTGGGAAGGGCCGAGGCCGTTTGTGTGTTTACCCTAAAGGGGAAATTGATTTTTAAAAGTTTGAGAAACACAAGCTTAATATCAGAGCCGTCCTTGCTGGGCAAAGAGGAAGGTGCCGGAAGAGCTGGTTTTGTTGGCAGCTGCCCCTCTGCCATGTTGTGCTGGAAAGGGACAGCTCGTCACACTGGGTGGGTGGGTGGGCGGGCTGGGCCGGCAGGTCTCACAGGTACAAGGCTGGCCTGCTGTGAACTTCCGTGTCTTTGGCCTGAGTTTGTGTGCGCTCAGCTGTAGACAGGATCTACCTGTGTTTCTAGAAGATCTGGAATGCCGAGCGACTGGAAGCTGAAGGGTGATCCCTCTTACCTGCCCCCGGACAGGACACGGCTGTGTCACGTCCGGGCCTGCAACCGGGCACGTTGTGTTCTGGGAGCTGGGGACTGCTGTTTATCAAGACCAGCGTCTCCTCGCGGTAGGCCAGTTGTTTCCTGGCTTGATGGCTTCCCTCTGCGTGCAGTTCGGTGCTTGCTAATAACCCGGGTAATATTTCATGTTTGACAGGTGCCCCTTTGACTCTGAGATGGGGCGGTGCTGTGTGGACCCACTTAGAGCTGTGGGCAGGTGCTCCAGCCTTCACCCGGCAGCACCCGTGGGGCTTAACAGAGCAGTTCAATATAAAGTGCTTCCCCCACAGAGAAAGTAGCTCTGGATGGTTCTTGCCCAGTGCTCCTCCCTTCACGCCCTCCCTCTCTTAATGTTAATTGGGCTCTGGGATTTTTCCAGATTGCTTTTAGAAAGAATAATGGGTTATGATTACAACTTCCTAACAAGGTCAAGTCACTAAATAGTTACCAGGTGCACCCAAGGTACCCAGCATAAAAGGATATGTAGAAACCATCTGATACGATCTTCGACCTAAAAATACAGCCATAGTTTGCATCTTTCTTTCCTGGTAGCGTTCGTTTGCTGAGTGTTTACCGTATGTCAGGCACTGTACAGGTGCTGTGCTTACGTTTATCTCCTGTAAGCCTGTAACACACGTCGAAGTGGTCCCACTGGCCCCGTTTTGCCAGGGGAGGAGCTTTGCTGGAGACGCACGGCTGGTGTGGTGGGTGGCAGAAGCTGGACTCGGGTCCCACCTGGCCCGATCCCAGAGGCCCTGTCTCCGCGGTGCTGAACTGCCTCTCGCCTCCTGGAGTCCCGGAGGCCGCAGTGCGGAACTTGACTCTCAGAGCGGCCGTGTTCTTAGTTCTCAGGTGGTCGGGTGGTGCCGTGCGCGTGTTGAAGAGACGTCGTGAATGCCATTTCGTCATGGGTGGGGGCGGGGGCGGGGGCGGGGGGACCTGGGATCCAGGTTTTGTTGAATTTCTTGCATTTCACCACCCAAGGAGAAGCCCTTCTTATGTCCTCATCTGCTTCCGGATGTTTGGGAACTGGGGGAACGGGAGGGACCGTGTTTGCCGTGGCCAGCCCCCCGTGCACCCCACTCGAGTCCGCTGAAACCTGACGGACACCCAGTGAGAGAGGCCAGGAGCGTGCTTGGAAATAACCCCATCTCTGCGGGCTTGAGTGTAGCACCTGTCCCTCTCTCTTTTCTTACTGAAAATTGTGTCAACTCTGGAGAAATGGTACCGTACGGAAGTATATGGATTGTGTGTGTGTGATTTAGATGATACATCTAGGTGTGTCCAAGTAAAGAGACGGAATGCTCTCAGTGTCTCAGAAGACCTCTGCTTGCCCCTCCTGCCATCCGGACAGAGCCATCGTCCTGGGTGTTCTGGTACTCACTGCCTTCACGGTTTTGCCGGCTGGGTCCGCTCTCCCTCGCTGGGAGCAACCACCTTGAAACTCAGTGACTTCAACTGTTGGGAGTTTGTTACTTCTCCCAATGTTGGGGGTTGACTGGGCAGTTTCTTTTGTTCCATGAGGCGTTGAGGTCGTGCATGTGACCGTTTAATAGCTGGCCTGGAAGGTCCAGGAAAGTTCTCTCATACTGCCGTCAGCCAGGGCCTCCGAGTTCATCGTGTGCCTCTGGAGGCCCCTCCACGCGTCTTGTCTCTCCAGCAGGCACAGTCCCTGCCTCTTGGTGAGAGTCATCACAGGGCCCCCACATGCAGTTGGAATCTTCTGGCACAGGGGGAGCGGTTGGTGGCCATCCTGAGAAGGGTGCCCACGCCGTCCGTCCGTGTCCGGTCGCTTAGTCGGGCCTGTTTGGAATCATGCTGCAGGCGCTCTCCAGGTCCCTTTTCATCCCCGAATGAATTCCTTGTGGGGCGGGCCGGGGCTGTACGTCCAGCCAGGTTGGTGGCTGTCCCCAGAGCCTGGGAAGTCGGCCCCGTCCCGCAGGGATAACCACAGAGCAGCTGGTGGCGTCCTGGGGAAGGTGCCCGAGTGCAGTGAGTGTTTGGAAGGTCAGGCCAGTTTCTTGAGTGGGCCAGTCGGGGGCCGGTTTGGGGCTTCATCTTCTCCATCTAACGTGAGGACTTTGTGGGCTCTGTTCTGTTTGCATTTTCTCTAGCTCGAAGCTCTTAGGGTCTTCTAGTAGTTTTCTCTAAGGCCCACCTTTATCGCTCGAAAGCAAGGAGAAAGAAGGCAGCAGGGGCCCCCACACTTTGGCCTGAGCGAAGGCATCGCAGAGCCGGCCAGGGGCTGGGGGAACCGCACTCGAGCACTGACGCTGGTGACCAGGGGCGGCTGGGCTGTTGCTCTTGTACCATTTCAGGTCTCTCCTCAGACGGTGACTCCGAGTGTGCACGGGGGTGGACAGCCCCCCGGGCCCGCGGGACCCACGCATGTGGCTGTGCGGCCCAGGCAGGTGCGGGGTCTCCACGCCCTCACCTCTTCCTGGAGCCTCTAAACCTGGCCAGATCGCGGTGGGGTCCTGTCTCTGTGGAGCGTAAAAGAGGAAACAGGACCCAGTGGGAGGACTGCCGTGATCATTCTAGAGCATTTCATGCCACCTCTGGTGCCCCTGTTCTCGCTCAGCCCCTCTGAGGGAAGGGCCCGGCCAGCTGGCCCCTCACCTGCTTGCCACATCACCTTGAGGAGACAGGGGCTGGTGGAGCTTTCTAGCAGGCTGGGCCAGCTGGTGGAGGCAGCTGGGGGCCTCTGAGCCCCATCTGGGGGGGCGGGTTGTGGCCTGCCTGTGGGCACCCCCGCTGAGCCCGAGCCCCCACGGCTGCGCTCGCCCTCCCCGGGGCTGATGGCAGGACTGGGCTTGTGAGCCTGGCTTCTCGGGCGTGTGGGCGCCGCCTTCTTTCTCTTCCGTCCTTGTCCTTCCCCCTCACACTCCCCGTTTCTTTCGCTGCTTCCTCTCTTATCCTCTCCCGTTGTCTCTCTTCCTTTTCTTTCTTTGATTTTGTCAGAACAGGTGCCCTTTAGGAGTGTTTCTCTGTTGGGACAGCTTTGGGACAGCTGCAGAGGACTCTGGAGACCCCCACACCCATGTTTGGGGAGGAGCCCACTTCTGGGCGGCAGCTGGCAGCGGAAGAGCGTGGTTAGCGTTGGGGAGGAGGCATTCCCCGTGGGCACTGCTGCTCTCCTGGGGGTGGGGGACACTGGGGGTACCGGGCCACCAGCCACCCTCTCCCAGGACCTTTACTGGCCCCCCCACAGCCTCTGAGATAAAAGCCCCTGCCCACCCCCCATGTCCAGCCCCAGGAGAGCCTGCTTCGTGCCCTTTCCCTGGAAGCTGAGGCCGTACGGCGGCACGATGGTCCTCACAGCCTTGGGTGCCCTGCCACCCCGGACTGATCGGCCCCTTCCACCCTGTTGGCCGGGAGTCTCTTCTCAGGTTTACTTTCGCAGCAAGTTAGGTCGTTCCAAGCTGGAGGGCGAGGGCCCTGGGACCAGCTCTGTGCCTCGGGGGTGGGTGGGGGGGTGGGGGTGGGGTGTCAGCTGATGCCCCCTGGTTGTTTGTGTACCTGGGAGACCCTTCCTCCCAGCTCAGTTTTCGGGTTGGCCGCTGGCGAAGGTGAGGGAGCTCCGAATGGGCTTACCCGGAAGCTGATGGAACATCTGCCCCCTAGGCCTCTGGTTGTCCTCCCTTCTGCTCTCCAGACCCGCTTCACCTGGGCCTCAGAGGACACAGGCGGCGACTGGTGACTGGGGCTCGGGGGCTGCCCGTGCTCCCACGCACTCACCCGTCTGCTCAAGTGCCTTTTTCTGTCGTGAGAGGACAGCTGTACGGGTGAGCTGGCCCAGGCCTCTCCTTGCCACCTGCCTTTGGGTCCACGTATGCCGGGCCTGGACTGAACTGCTTTCAGATGCTAGGCCCGAGTGCCCTGGCCCAGGTGTTCAACCCGCGGACTGGACGTTGGTTCTTGTCCATGTTCTCCAGAAACAGAAAGGTTTCTGGAGAAAGCAGACACCTTCCTTCCCCGCTTTTTCCAGAGATTAAAGACAGAGAAGGATGCCTTCACAGGTGTCGCGTGTCAGCCGTGGCCTTTGCTTTGGTGGCTCCCTGCTGCTGCTGCTGGCTGGCTTGGCTCCAGAGCGCGTTGCTCAGCGGATGCCGAAGGCCTCCCCTCTGGACTCCAGGGCTGGCTCCTGGCGCTTCCCTGCTGACTCGAGCTCCAGCCACTGGCACCGCGACGGAACGGAGAACCGAGAAGCCGTGGCTCTGTCCGGGAGCTTGTGTGTGGAGGCTGGGACCAAAGGACCATCCTGGGGACGTCGGAGGGAGGGAAAGGGTGTTTCTGGGTCCCCAGCAACAGCTTCTCTGAACTCGTGGCTCGGAGGAAGGCTGGCACGTGGGGCGCACAGTCTGTTGCCATTGCCACATCCCCCCTTACTCCTTGGAGCCCCGCCTGCCGCGCGGTGACTTCCCCCAGCTCCGCAAATACGCGGCCCCGCTTCTGAACGGTTTCCAGACACCACAGGGGTGGGTGGGCTTTTGGTCCTTCGGGGCTGGTCTGCGCTGGCTAAGCCCCTCGTGTGGGGGCGTGGCTTTCCTCGCGGCTCCTCCGCCACGACCGACCGCCATACATGGTCACGGCGGCTGCAGCAGCACCGGTGACTCACCCCCAGGAGGCTGATTTAACTGAACAGCAGGAGCCGGTGAGGGGCTGCTGCACCCTGGGGGCTGGGAGCCCCAAAGTGTCCTTCTCCCCTGCCCAGAAACAGCCCGGGGGCAGCTCCGAGCAGACCCGGACCTCAGATGCCGGGCCAGGGCACCGACAGCCCGGTCCTGGTGGATCAACGTGATGCGGTCCCAGGAGTGGGGCGTTGACTTTTATTTTGAAGTCGGGTCTTTCTTGAACAGAGGGCCCGCTGCTTTCCCTATAAAATGCTGGTCTTGAGACTGACTCTGGTGTGGTGCTGCTGGGGAGGAGAGGGCTGCTTTAGATACTTATTTAGTCACGGCCTGTGGTAGTTCGTGATTGTTGGGCACCGGGCCATGGAATTTTTCTGAGCATTTTCACTTGAGACTGTTACGGGATTTCCAGGCCTTTGTGTGAGGCCTCTGGCAGAGAAACTGCAGCCAGCCCAGCAGCTCTTGGGGTCAGGGCCAGAGCTATTCCTCCTCCGGGGACAGCCTGGAGACGGTTCTGGAGGCAGAGGACTTTATGTAGTTTCCTGAGCCTGTGAATCAGAGAGAGAGAGAGAGGGAGAGAGAGGGAGAGGGAGAGAGAGATCCCTCTCTCCTGGACTTTGCCAGAGCCCTGTGGGTGCAGCGGGAGAGGGTCCGTTGCTGAAATGCCGGGTGATGAGACATCTGTCACCTGTGCGTGGCAGAATGGGAAAAGTAAGAACAAAGTAGAAAGGTTTTCATAGGGCCAAATGTATCGAATTGAAAGATCTGTCCTTTTTTCTAAAATTATGTCATGCGTTGTTTTCATAAAAAAAATGTTAAACTGACCATGTCTTTTTCTTAAATGCTCACCGTAATCTGTGTTTTGTGTTTGTTTTTTGATTTTTTTTTTTTTTAATGTTTGTTACCTGGCAGGACACAAAGGTGGCCGTTTTGTGTTGGTCCCTCCATGCTTGTGGTTGGGAACTTTGCTGGCCAGTAAACCCGGGGCTCTAGGAGCCTTGGCTTGCAGAGGAAGTCTGGAGTGATTTTACCCCTTGTGGATTTGTTTGAATTCTCCCCATCTCCCCCTCATTTCTCACCTGGGAACTTGGGGGGCGACCGTCAGGCTGGCTGGCCCCCCGTCTCTGTGCTAACGCAAAGGCCCTTTGGCTCTCCCCAGCCATGGACTTTCCCCAGCACAGCCAGCACGTCTTGGAGCAGCTGAACCAGCAGCGGCAGCTGGGGCTTCTGTGTGACTGCACTTTTGTGGTGGACGGTGTTGACTTCAAGGCCCACAAAGCAGTGCTGGCGGCCTGCAGCGAGTACTTCAAGATGCTCTTCGTGGACCAGAAGGATGTGGTGCACCTGGACATCAGTAACGCGGCAGGTACCCCGTTGGGTCCAGGGCCAGGCCCCGTGAGGGTCGGGGGCCGTGGCTGGCTCTGTGCCGCGCACGGCCCTCCCGGGAGCGGCCCCTCCGAGGCGTCGGGTGCACCAGGCCGCCCGCACGGGTGCTGCCACGAGCGTCTGGGCACCAAGTTCCTACCGCATTGTCGACCGGGAGCTGGGTGGTAAGAGGAGAACTGACGAGGGAGGGCTCACGATACACTCTCAGCCGGAGTGAAATAGGACAGGCTCGTCAAGAGGGACAGAGAACAGGTGGGCTCTCAGCCCCTGACCCGTTCCCATTGCTCAGTCGGTCCTGAACCCCCTACTCCAGTGCTAACTATGATGGAGACGGGAGGGGTGTCGGGAAACCTTGCAGTTGAGGAAGGAACGGGGCCTGGATTTGGCTCTGGCCCAGAACCGCATGACGCGCCATGGGAAGGTCCGGGCAGAGTGCCGTGCCCCCATCTTACCGGTACGGAAGCTGAGACCCAAAGAGGTCAGGTGACTGGCCTGGAGGTCAGGTACTTTGTGGCAGAGCCCTGAGGAAAGCCAGTGCCGAGACCCTCGTGTTGGGGCGCCCTCCAGTGGTAGGGTGCGGCGGCTGGCCGGAGCTTACCCCGGGGGGGGGGGGGGGGGGGCAGGGGGGTGTTCCCACTGCCGTCCTCTGTGCAGGGTAGAGGTTTACACCCTGGTCCTCCGTGCAGGGCGGGTGTTTTTCCTCTCGGTTCTCTGTTCACACCCTCTGTCCTTGGTGCAGGGTGGGCGTTCACCCCGCTGTCCCCCGTGCAGGGCGGCCGTCGTACCCCCTGCCCTGTGCGGGTGTGCTTCATCTCGGAGGCCGTCGTCTGGGCCGAGAACCCCCAGGCTGTCCGCCCACCCGCCAGCACGGGAGATGGGGGGACGGCGGCCCGCCACTCCACTTTTCCCAAATCCCTGGATCCTGCGACCGAGTGGAGTGGCAGAGCCGGCTGGAAAAGCCAGGCCCCGCGAGGTCCGTGATGGCTGGCTGTGTCCTTGGCAGGCCTCGGGCAGGTGCTGGAGTTTATGTACACGGCCAAGCTGAGCCTGAGCCCTGAGAACGTGGACGATGTGCTGGCTGTGGCCAGCTTTCTGCAGATGCAGGACATTGTCACAGCCTGCCACGCCCTCAAGTCCCTCGCCGAGCCCGCCGGCAGCCCCGGGGAGAATACGGTGGCCTCAGCCACGGAAGGTGAGGTTATGGCCAGGCTGTTCCTGAACACGTGGCTTTGGCTGGGGTGCTGTCTCTGACTCTCTGGGCCTCAGCGTCCTCGCCCGGCCCTGCCTGTGTCAAGGGGTGCTAGTCTCAGGAAGGCCTCCCGAGGGGCTTGTCGTCTGCCTACCCCTCCCCCCGCTTTACCCACTTCCCGTGGGCTCTGCTGCTGCAGAGGGCTGGGGGTGCGCTCGGCCCAGGCCCCTGCGCGTGGGGTCGTTCCTCCAGCAGCTCTCCCTGCTCGTGCCCTTCCCCCTGACACCAGGGGTGGGCCAGGCTCTCGTGGTACCCCTTGCGGAGAGCCCGTCTCCCTCCTGAGCACGGAGCTCTGATGGGCGGTATTGCTTTGCGTGTGAGGTCTGCTCCCTGACCAGGGCGGGAGCCCCCGCGGAAGCAGCATCCGGGACTGTTTATTCTGTGCTCAGCCGGTGGCCTGGCATGGAGTGGGTGCCCGATGAGCAGTCTGGTCAGCCAATATGTAGGTGTCTCCCCAGGGAGGATCTGGAAGAGCCAGCAAGTTCCGGGCCACCTCACCCCTCCAGGCGGTGGGCACGTGGTGGGAAATGGCAAGACTGTCCCGTTCCATCTCCAGGAGGAGACAAGAGAGCCAAAGAGGAAAAGGCGGCTGCTGCCGTGCTGAGCGAGCTGGACCCGGCCGGAAGCGGTCCACCCACGGGCCCAGACAGGGAGCCCAAGGAGGAGCGGGGCGGCCAGGCCGAGAGCACGGCCAGCGGTGAGTTGTGACGCCGAGTCTGTCACCTCCCCCCGGCAGCCTGGGCCCTGGGGCAGTGAGCGGCCTCCCGGGGGGTGGGGGGGGGGGCCTCCTGGGACTGGGAGAGCCGTTCACTCCAAGGCACCTGCTGCAGCGAGAGCACGGGCACAAGTAGCCTGAGTTTGGACGTGCGGCCCCCCCCCCCCCCCCCCAGCCCCACGCCGGGCCACAGCCACTCCCCGGGGGCCCCGGGGGCCTGGTCCCGGCCATCTGGCTGCCAGAGGGAGGGTCCTCACGCAGCCTCGGTGTTCCCACACCCCACCCAGGTGCAGAGCAGACAGAGAAGGCCGACGCCCCCCGGGAGCCGCCCTCTGTGGAGCCCAAGCCCGACCCCACGAGCAGCATGGCCGCTGCGGAGGCCGAGGCCGCCTTGTCGGACGGCTCGGAGCAAGGTGCCCTGCCACCGGCCCGGCCGGGCGGCCGTCGCTCACGCGTCCCCCCGGGCCCCTTCCCCGACCCCCCAGCCCCCAAGCTGATCCCGCTCTGACTCAGGCTGTAGCTTCGGCCGAGGCCGTCTTGCCACGGTCAACTCCTGACCGCTGTCTCGGTCGTGCACCCCGGCCGGGCTTCTCTCGGCGCGGACGTGTTCCTGACGCAGCCTCGGCGTGGCCGCGGCGTCCCGGCCACCCCCCGCACCCGCCGTGCCGCCAGCCCGGCTTCCCCCGGGGGCGGAGGCCCGGTCCCACCTCCCGGCAGCGAGCGGCCTGCTCCGCAGTGTCCTCTGCCCTCTCCCCGGCCGGCACCGGGGCCGCTTGTCTGTGGTGGCCACGCCGAGCTGGCCCCTGCAGGGGACTCGCGCGCACAGGGAGGGCTGCGGAGACGAGCCCTCGGCCTTCGCTGGCTCCGAGGTCCCTTCCGGCCCTCCCGAGCGCCTCAGTGCCCACCCTTCTCCGGCAGAAATGGAGGTGGAGCCGGCCAGGAAAGGAGAAGAGCAGGAGGACGAAGGCGCAGCGGCCGCCGAGGTCAAGGAAGAGGGGCCGCCGCTGGAGAAGGGGGAGCCCCCCGAGGAGAGCGAGGAGTCTGCCAGCACGGACTCGGGCCAGGAGCTGGGCACCGAGGCCCGGGGCCCGCGCTCGGGCACCTACGGCGACCGCACCGAGTCCAAGGCCTACGGCTCGGTCATCCACAAGTGCGAGGTGCGGCCCTCCCCTCGCTCCCCCCCCTCCCCTCCCCTTCCCCCCTCGCGGCCCCGCAGTCCCTGATGCCCGCCCCCCACTGCGCCCTGCAGGACTGCGGGAAGGAGTTCACGCACACGGGCAACTTCAAGCGGCACATCCGCATCCACACGGGCGAGAAGCCCTTCTCGTGCCGGGAGTGCAGCAAGGCCTTCTCGGACCCGGCCGCCTGCAAGGCCCACGAGAAGACGCACAGGTACGCCGCCCCCCCCCGGCCCCCGCAGGGCCCCGGCCTCTGGGCACCCGGCGACCGTCCCCTCTCCCTGTCGCCCCGTGCCCCCCAGCCCGCTGAAGCCGTACGGCTGCGAGGAGTGCGGCAAGAGCTACCGGCTCATCAGCCTGCTGAACCTGCACAAGAAGCGGCACTCGGGCGAGGCGCGCTACCGCTGCGGGGACTGCGGCAAGCTGTTCACCACGTCGGGCAACCTGAAGCGCCACCAGCTGGTGCACAGCGGCGAGAAGCCCTACCAGTGCGACTACTGCGGCCGCTCCTTCTCCGACCCCACCTCCAAGATGCGCCACCTGGAGACCCACGACACCGACAAGGAGCACAAGTGCCCGCACTGTGACAAGAAGTTCAACCAGGTGCGTGCCGACGGAGCGGCCAGGGGGGCCGGCCGCGCCGGGGACCGAAGCAGACGGGGCCCCGCCCCGGCGAAGCTCTGACCGCTCTGCCGCGGAATCTGGGGCGGGAGGTGGTGGCTCGGGCCCCAAAGACCCGGGGCGGGGGCGGGGGTGGTTTTCCCTTTTCGCCTCCGGGACCTGGAACGTTCCACGGGCCTCGAGGAAGGACGGAGTGGTCCGCGGGCCCGGGAGAGGGCCGAGAATCCCTTGTTCGCCGGCGGGAGGGGTGGCCGAGGCCGGTTGCGCGGGGTGGCCCCCTCTGACCCCTGCCCGGGCGCAGGTGGGGAATCTGAAGGCCCACCTGAAGATCCACATCGCGGACGGGCCCCTCAAGTGCCGAGAGTGTGGGAAGCAGTTCACCACCTCAGGTAGGGCCGGGGCTGCCCCGGCTGCCCTCGCGTCACGCCCCTCCGCTCCTTGCCCCCCCCCCCCCCCCCGCCGCCGGCGCTCACGCGGGCCCTCCTGCATCCCGCCGCAGGGAACCTCAAGCGGCACCTCCGGATCCACAGCGGGGAGAAGCCCTACGTGTGCATCCACTGCCAGCGGCAGTTCGCGGACCCCGGCGCTCTGCAGCGGCACGTCCGCATCCACACAGGTGGCCGGGCCGGGCCGGGCCGGGCGGCGGGCGCCTGGAGGCTGGGGAAGGCGCTCGGGGAGGAGCGGGCGCCGACACCTTCTCCCGTCGCCTCCCCCCGTCCCCAGGCGAGAAGCCGTGCCAGTGCGTGATGTGCGGCAAGGCCTTCACCCAGGCCAGCTCCCTCATCGCGCACGTGCGCCAGCACACCGGCGAGAAGCCCTACGTCTGCGAGCGCTGCGGCAAGAGGTCCTGCCCCGCCCGCCCGCCCGCCCGCCCGCCCGTCCCTCCCATGCCCGGCGCCCTGCACGGTGAAGGGGGTCAGGAAGCGAACCTAGAGCTCAGCTGGGAACGGGGTGGACGGCTGCCCGGCCCCGGGCCTCGGCTCCGGTCTCGCAGCCACGCCCGAGACGCCTGCCCGGCTCCCCCCCCCCGGCTCCCCCCGGCTCCCCCCTGGCTCCCCCGCCACCCCGGGCCCTGGCTTGTGCGGCTCGGTGCAAGCCCCCTCCCTCTGCGGCCCCGCAGGTTCGTCCAGTCCAGCCAGTTGGCCAATCACATCCGCCACCACGACAACATCCGCCCTCACAAGTGCAGTGTGTGCAGCAAGGCCTTCGTGAACGTGGGGGACCTGTCCAAGCACATCATCATCCACACTGGTGAGCCCGTGCCCACTTGCCTGTCTGTCCCTGGGGGGGGCGGGGGGGGGAGGGCCCTCCGCCCTTGCTGCAGTTCAAAGGAGGACCCCGTCTAGAGTTTCTAGAAGGCGCAGTGGCCACTGGACGCTGCCGTGCAGCCCTGGTGGCTGCCCCAGAGCGCTCGCTACCGGCAAAGACGGGGCTCTGGGGCAGCTGGAGGCCACTGAGGTCCTCCCCCCCCGCCCCCCCCTCCCAACGGCAGGCGAGAACCTTGCCTCCCCCCTCAGGAGAGAAGCCCTACCTGTGTGACAAGTGCGGCCGTGGCTTCAACCGCGTGGACAACCTGCGCTCCCACGTGAAGACCGTGCACCAGGGCAAGGCGGGCATCAAAATCCTGGAGCCAGAGGAGGGCGGGGAGGTCAGCGTGGTCACCGTGGATGACATGGTCACGCTGGCCACCGAAGCGCTGGCGGCAACCGCTGTCACTCAGCTCACAGGTGCGGGCCGCGGGCAGCAGGGGCTGGTCGCGGGCAGCCGGCCTCTGGGGTGGTGGCGACGGGCAGGTGCCTTTGGCCTTAGGCCCCTTGGACTTCGCCCACAGTGGTGCCAGTGGGGGCCGCGGTGACCGCCGACGAGACGGAAGTCCTCAAGGCCGAGATCAGCAAAGCTGTGAAGCAAGTCCAGGAGGAAGGTGAGGGGGCCGCCCGGGGCGTGAACACCTGTGAACCCCCGAGGGCTCTCCCCATCCTGACCGCAGCCCTCCGCCTCCCACAGACCCCAACACCCACATCCTCTATGCCTGCGACTCCTGTGGGGACAAGTTCCTGGACGCCAACAGCCTGGCCCAGCACGTGCGGATCCACACGGCCCAGGCGCTGGTCATGTTCCAGACCGACGCGGACTTCTACCAGCAGTACGGGCCGGGCGGCACGTGGCCGGCCGGGCAGGTGCTGCAGGCCGGGGAGCTGGTCTTCCGCCCTCGGGACGGGGCCGACGGCCAGCCTGCTCTGGCGGAGACGCCCCCCACCGGCCCTGAATGTCCACCGCCTGCTGAGTGAGCAGGCGTCTCTCCTCTGACTGTTTATTTAAGGATGGACGGCACCCTAGATCTGAGAGGGGTGGCCCCGTTCCCTAGAGAATAAATTGGATTATTTTCTAACGCTGCCTATAGCTCCCTGTGGGGTTGGGGGCGGGGGCTGCCAGAGCCGGGCCGATGCTCCACCCGGGGAGCTTCTTGGCCAAGCCAGGCTGTCCCTCGTGCAGAAGGGGACCGGTGCCTCCGGACCGGTCGAGAGAAGAGCTGGCTTCCTGGTCCTCAGTTGGGGCGTGGGCGGCACGCCCGGGGCCGGACAGACGGTGGCTCCACGCACCCCCCGTGCCCCCTCGGCCGGTCTCCTGCTCGGGCTTCTCACCCGTTCGGCTTCGGGACCCGAGCTCCCCGCCCCCGCCACGGAGCACAGCCGTGAGCCTGCTCCCCCTGTGCCCCGCTGGGTTGGCTTAACCAGGATCCGGGCAACCCACAGAGCCCTGCTCAGAAGCCCACTGAGCCAGAGCAGCAAGGTAGGCAGAGAGCCAGGCCCAGCGGCCACAGTTCGTTGGGCTTGGGGAAGCAGGCGGGCCCCGCCCTCACCTCACAGGATCAGGGCCGAGCTAAGTGCCATCTTTGGGGAACATCCGTTTGCCGTGCATCGGCGGGAGTCTACGACCAGGCTCTGGGCCCGGAGCCGTGTGGGCCGGGGGCTTTGTTGGGGGTGGGGGGCACCGCGAGCGCCGCCGTCGGCGGGAGACGTGATGCCGTCTCTGCCCCGCGTCCACAGTTCGCTCCCGGCAGCCGTGATCCCTCCCTCAGAGACGGCACCACCCCCTCAGCAAAAGCACAGGCCCGTTACGAGCCCCGCGACTGTCCCACGTGAGACCCCGAGTCTGTGGTCCCCGTGTTCCTGTCGCCCCATCCTCCTTTCGGGCTGTGCCGCCTCGGGGCCAGCCTGCTCCAGACCTGGAGGAGGAAGGGGCGAGAGACAGACACCAAAGTTTGCTTGAGGGGTTTCTGAGTTCGCATGGGCGGGGGGGGGGGGGTAGTTTGTTTTTCCCGTATCCAACTTTGAAGTGCCTTCCGCGTTACCCAAGAACAAGGAAGTTCGGTCTGTGACAGAAATCTCTTTTGTATAAAACAAAACGATGCTTGGGGAGGATTAAGTGGCAGAAAAGAGACAGGTCCCATATAGACTTGGGGAGGGAAACAAGTGGGACGAGGGCTAGCTGTTCCCATAAGCAAAGGACCCTCGGTCCTCCCACCCAAGTGACAATCACATTCACACTGGATGTGTTTTGTATTTTTTAATAAAGTTTGTAATCCAATGGACACACAAAACAAAACTGCGCTGAGAAAACCAGTTTCATAAATTAATAAGTGTTAGGAAGTTGGGGGGAGAGGTCAAGGTAACAGGAAGAGGGGAAGCCAGTCTTTTTTGTACAGTCTTTTTGTGTGTGTGACACTTCAAATCGCGGGGGCCGGGCCCGTGCTGTAACGAAGCGCACTTATACAAATGAGTGACAATACAAAGTCTGAGTATGAAAATAAGATTTTCTCTGAAAACACATTTTTGGCACAGATTAAAAAAAATGTATGTCAGGGGAATTTGATTTTTTTTAAGTCAGTATTATATATATTTATATATATTATATATTTATATATACACACATCCCAAGTTCTGCATATCCCACCAAGAAAGAAAATCCTTCTGTTTGCTCTTTTTTGATTGTAAACTGTACATCCGGGTGAATCACAGATGGTGGCAGCAGGAGAATTAAGAAAGGTGACACATCCAAATGAGCAAGGGGAAGGGCGGGGTGGGGACCAAACAACCCAGTGAAATGTTCCTTGACCCCGGCGTTTCAGCAGAAGCCTGAAGTCCCGCGTTAGAGTCCTCGATGCGTGTTCAGGGACACCCAGACATCCGGAGTGTCACAGCCCGTCTTCACTGTGCAAAAGTCCAAGTCACTAATTTAGTGCAAAGGCAGTTCTGTTTTGTTTCTTAAAAACAAAAACAACAAAAAATTAATTCCACTGCCCAGTTCCTTTTCTCCAAGAGGAGGAGGGAAACCCAGCCCCAAGGTGCCTGCAGAGTCCATCGGTTGGTGGTCTGTCCTTGGGCTAAATGTCATGTAAACATACAAGTAGCAGCACCACTGCCCAGAGGGGTCTGTCCGACTGAGCCGGGTGGGCAGGCTCGAGGGCGAGGCTGGCATCTGGCAGTGGAGTACGTCCCCTGCGGCAGCTTCTTCCTCCACTTGACCGGGTTGTCCTGTGTTTACTCTTTTGCTGCAGAGCCTCGGGGAAATACACCGAGCGGTGGCTGTTCAGTGGCTCACACAGAGGCAATGACAATCATGAGGTGGGGAGAGATATTGGAGATGCTGGCGAGGAGGTCAGGGGCCAGACGGGACAGGTGGCTCTCCGAGAACTCACAGGGCGGGAAGATCTGTAGCACATAGGCGGGCTGGAGAAGAGGACGAGAGAGGGAGAAAAGTGGGATCCCCCGCCTCCGCATCGGTCACCCCACTACCGCTCTTCCAACCACTCCCGACTGGGGGCCCCGATGGGGCCCAACACAGAGCTGGGGGGAGCCCCGTTTCCCGGGGAACTAACGTCTCCGTGACTTTGTCCAGCAGATGAAACCTACAAGGTGTCAGAAAAACTAACACGAACTAAACTATCCTCCTGGGAACCTCTTCCACAGCATTAGGCTAAGAACCTCCGCCGTCTCAGCTGTTCTTGGGTCGTCTCCGGGAGGGGCAAGGACGGCCCCTCGTCTACACTCTGCTTGCCTGTTGCCTCTATCCAGATTGCCCTGTGCCCGCCTCCGGACTATTCTGGTCGGCACTGGTAACCAAGCCACCAGCTTAGATCGGCCCCACACGCGTGTGCCCCGAGCGAGGACACCAGGCTGACCTGATTGGAGCCGGGGTTGGGAACGTTGATGATCCCTGCCGCCTGCTTGGCCTGCAGATAGGTGATGAAGGCCGCCTTGAGGGACTCAGTTTGGCTCACGACATCCTCTTGGTCACGGCCACAGGGCAGAGCCAGCAGCAGACAGTAATCTGTCTCCACCTGTGGCAGAAGCGTAGCCGTCAGTGACCAGGGGCCTCCCCCGGAGACAGCAGCCCAGGTAGAGGCTTGTCCAACCCAGGGGTTCAGCTCCTGCGTCCACAAAAGGCCCCCTTTCTGAGGTGACCTTCAAGTCTACCCTATTTTTTGACTGAAAAAAAAAAAAAAAAGGTTTCTGAATCTAGAGGCATTTTACCACCCCCCCCCCCCCATCGGAGACCGAACACAGCAGGAATGCCACTACCACGGCCAGCCGGGGAGACAGGCAGGTGGGGGCGCCCCACGTCCTCCCTCGCGGGCAGGGCAGTTCCTTGCCTGGGCCCTGAGACTTACCGTCATCCTCCGGGCAACCCCTTCCAGCTGGGAGGTCTCCAGCCGCATCCTCTGGGCAATCCTCAGCGGGGGGCCTCCTTCAGAAAGCGGCAGAGACCGATGTGCCAGGACGTTGTTGCCGGAGACAAAGTGGAGCTGCACGGCAGCCGTGTCGTTCTTGAGGGCCAGTAGGCCCTGCCACACAATGGGGTACTTCTGCTCTCGGGGAGATAGACAGGAAGTGAGCGCAGGGCCGGAGAGCAGAGCCCCGCCGGACGCGGCCCCGGGCAACAGCTCGCTAGTCTAAGTGGGGGCTTCAGGGCACTGAACGCCGCGCAGGGCTCGGAGGGGAGCGGGGCAGGGGCCCCGGCCAGGCTTACCTTCAGAAGCTGGACCATGTCCACGGGCCTCTGGGAAGTCAAGTGTGGAGAAGAATCTGGCTTGGGGGTGGCCTGGGCTTCAGTGTGCGTCAGGGCCAGTCCCGGAGGGGTGCTGGGGCTTGAGGTCGTGGGGACAAACGACGGCTGCTTTGGGGCAGCCTGAGCTGGGAGAGGGGCCGGGAGGTCAGGCTTCATGGAGACAGACACAGGCGACGGGTAGGAGGTCTGACTTGTTTCTGCCTGTGCCCTCTGGACCGGGGCATGAGGCTCGGCTGGCCTGTTTGTGGGGACGGCTGGGAGACGAGGCTGTTCGACTCCTGTCTGGGTCCCCTTCGCCTCCTGGGAGACCTGAGGCATCTTGCTGCTTGGTGGCTGGCCTGGCTGGCTGAGCTGGGAGGGCTGGCAGGGCTGCGTGGGCTGTGCGGGCTGTGTGGACTGCACAGGCTGGACAGGCTGTGTAGACTGCGCAGGCTGAGTGGGCTGCAAGGGCTCACCTTCAGGAGCCGGGCCCTGGAGTTCGGCGGGAGAGAGGGGGACAGAGTAAAGAGCCTGTTGTGCCCAGCACCCTGCCCCACACCAACTGGCCACGGGTTTCTGGGCAGGGTCAGCCTCAGGCACCTCCGGTGAGCCAGGCCCATGGTGCCGATCCTCTTGGGCACTCGGGATTGAAGGTTCTGGTGGGAGGTCACCCGCTCGCTCCTCCCTCCTCCCCCCCTGCAGCCAGTAGCCACCTCCTGGTTCCCACAGCTCCTTCCCGTGTCTCCGCCCTCCGCACTGTGACCTGATCCCCTCATCCTGCAACTTAGGGAGCTCCTCTTTAAACTCACGAAAACGGCGACACATTTTGGGGACCTCACTGGCGTCTCAACCGCTATAGGGAGTAAGGCTGATCGGTGGCACTCACCTGAGCGGGAGCCTTGGTCCGAGGAGGTAGACCGATGGAGGCGGCAGCAGGAAACTGCGTGTGTGTGAGCTGCGCGGGGCTGTGGTAGGTGCGGATGTCTCCGTATCTGTACTCCTGAAACAGCTCCCCGCTGGAGTGCACGATCTGCACCCCATGGGTCACCACCACGGGTGGGGTGAGAGGCAGCCCCTGGAGCTGGCTGCTGGGGGTGACCGTGAGGATGCGGGCCTCTCCGTGGGGGGCGGGGGCTGGTGTGGCTTTGGCATCTGCGGTCTTGGTGGCGTCTTTCCCGGGCTGCTGAGGGACCTTGCTGGCTGGTGGCACCTTCACTACCCCGTCGGCTGCCCGGGGCTGCTCGCTGACTGCCGTCACGTGCGGATGCACCATGATCCTCACGTCCCGGGGCACGGTGTATGGGTGCAGTCGGTACTCGGACTGCATGACCAGCACCTCTGACTGCACAGGGGCCGCAGCTCGAGCGACAGGGAGGTGATAATGCACTTCTTCCTCTGCAGGGTGTTGGGGGGCCAAGGCCGGCACGCCAGCCGTGGCTGGCTGCGGTGTGCCTGCACGCTGCGGGGCCCGGACCTCTATCTGCTGGGGCTGCAGAGGGGCCCTCGGAGAGTGAAGGGTCTCTGGCCGGATGCTGTAGGTGATGCTGGGCAGCGTGGGAGTGTTCATTCTTACCTCGCCCTGGGACAGGTGGCTGAGGGACACGGTCTGGGTGATGCTGTGCGGGGGCATGATGACAGACTGCTCCGGGTGTATGCTAGAGATGAACTGAGGCACAGGAATGCCCGCAGCCAGCATGACCGTGGCATTAGTGGAGAGCGCGGTGGACGTGGTGCTGCTGGGGTGACACGCTCTCGGGAAGGGGGTCGGAGCGGGCCCGCTGGGGCGAGGAGAATGCGCATCTGGCTTCGTGGCTGCCAAATGGGAGACCGTTCGATCTGTCGGGGTACTGGGCCCCGAGGCGACGTGGTTCACTTCTGTAGGCAGTTTGCTGGGCAGAGCAGGAGGGTGGTGGGGAGTGAGCGCAGACCCCAGGTTAGCCGGCTGAAGGACCTTGGTCTCTATTTTGAGGGTGACGGGGTCAGCAAGCTTTTTATTCGTGGTGACTATGCTTGGGGTGAGGACCAGCTGGTTGTGAACCAGCACTGGGGGTGTGTTTATGCCCTGGGTGAGAACCTTCACTGTGCCACCCTGGGTGACAGGGGTGGACACAGAGAGGTGAATGGGCTCGGGCTTCTCCAGGGATGGACGGTCAGCCTTAACAGATGAAATCACAGGAGACGCGTTGTACGTCTGGGCAGTCAGTACCAGAGTAGAATGGGTGGCCACATTTGCATAGCCTGAAGGAGCCTGGGGGCCTTTGGGCGAAGGCTGCGCTGGTGCGACAGCATCCGGTTTGACCTGGGACTTGGACACCGACTGCTGAAATTCGATGTCCATTGCACTGGCGGGGGGGATCTGGCTAATCTTGGCGCTGATCCGCTGCGGGCCTTCGGTCTTCTGCCCCGAATAGCTCAGGAGCACGACCCCTTCGGACGTGTTCACACGCAGGCCGGCACCAGAGCCCGTGTCTGCTGGACGGTCGTCAATCACCGACATGGACCCCGGGTGGAACCGACTGTTTTCATTAGTGCTCGGTCTGGGTTTGCACTTTGCTGACGGTGTAATCACTGCACCTGCCACAGTCACCGCACCTGTTGTGGCAGTCACACTGCCAGAGGCAGCGGTTACTGCACCTGCCGTGACTGTCACCGCGCCTGCATTCATGGCGCCCGCAGCGGCGTTCACCGCGCCCACGGTGGCGTTCACAGCACCCGCAGCGGCGTTCACCGCGCCCACGGTGGCATTCACCGGGGTGGTGAGAACGTTCACTGGCCCCGTCAGAACGTTCACGGGCCCCTTTAGGACGTTCACGGGGCCGGCAGGAGTGTTCACCAAACCTTTCAGCGTGGTCACCGGGCCCTTCACAGAGCTTTTGAGGGCATTCACCGGGCCGGTAAGGGCATTCACTGGGACCAAGGACACATTCACCAGGCCCGTCAGAGCGCTCACCAGGCCAGTCAGGGTTTGAGGAGCTGGTTTTGCCAGAGTGATCTTTTGCGAGTTCTCCAAATCAATGCTCACGGGCATCCGACTAATAACAGAAGTAATTTTGGGAGCAATGACTGGAGCCACCTTTTCCTTTTCAGCGGCTACTGGAGCCTCTGGGGCCTGTGTGTCAGAGGTGTTGGTTACTGGAGCCGCTGGTTTTTCTTCTAAAAGAGGCTTTTTAGACTCAACTGGAGGAGGGGGCGGTGCCTCATGCAGGCAAGGGGCGGCACTGACGGGCTCTGCAATGGCAGTCGTGACACTCGTGGAAGTGACGCCAGTGGCGGAGACGTATTTGGGGTCCATGAGGATCTTCCTCAGCGTACTGGAGCTGGTGTCGATGTCAGAAGCTTTCGTGTCTGGGGGAAGAGCTGGAGATGGGGTGGACTGAGCCCGAGGCTCCTCCTGCCTCGTGATCCACTCTGTGACCTTCGTAGAGGAGCTCTGGTGTGGGAGCCCCCCAGAGGCGACAGGAGGTGGGAGCTTTGCTGCAGTTACAGAAAGAATTGGGGGGGTGGGTGTGCTGGAGTCACTGGGTGGGGTCACTGGGTCACTTTCAATGATGGAATGCACCTTGAATCTGGCCTGAGGCTCGTCCTCCACTGGTGCTGGCTGGGAGGGCGGGGGAAGGTCTGGGAGTGCAGATGCTCTGGTCGGTGTCTTTTCTTCCACGCCGCTGTCTTGGGACAAGTTCTCCAGGGATGGGGTCTTGCTTGGGTCAGAAGAACAGGACTCAGGCGGGGCGGACTGGGGCTTTTCTCTCTGCTTCTCTTCCTGTGGCGCTTCTGGGGGTGGCGCCACCCTCCCCTCATTTGTAGCAGGACTCTTGCTTTGACCTTGGTCAGGTTCAGAGACGGGAGTCTCTGTACTGACCCCCGTTTTCTTATTTGTATTCCGTTTGCGGCGTGATCGAGTTGTCTTCTGGCGCCCTTTCTCTTTCCGAGCAAGAGGGACTTCTGCTTCTTTTGATCCTTTGGCTTCTGGCACTGGCTGGGAGGGTTCACTGCTGTTCCCTCCAGCTTCCTTGGTATCTGCTGGGCCTGCTGAGGGGTCAGGGGCACTGACTGGTGGCCCAGAAGATTCTGCGGCAGCCTCGGTCTCCAAGATGCCGGACACAGCCTCATGGGTCTCAGGCTCCATTCCCTCCCCAGGGGGCCGCAGCACTTGAGGACGGGGCTGTAGATCTGCCTGTGGTTCTGCAGGGTAAGGGGCGGCTGCTGGGAAGTTTTCTGGCTCCCCAGAAATGTCATTGATGATGGAGCCAATGGCCGCAGCCAGTTCTGTTTCACTTGCTTGGTGTGCGGGCTTGTCCCCATCCTCTGTGGAGAGGCCCTCTGGTGCATCTGTGGCCGCCGCCTTGAAGGCCGCGGAGGTGGTCTCCGTGAGCTTCGCGATGTTCTCCACGGCCTGCTCTAGCTCCATCTGCCTGGCTAACTGATTTGGTTCTGGGGACGGCGTAGTGGCAGACACATCTTCCTTCTCCTCCGGTTCCTTCTCCAGACGGGCCGGATCGCTGTTCAACTGGGAAGATAAACTCCCCTCCTTCTGGGGACTCTCGCTCTTCTCAGGGGGACCCGCCACTACCTCAGCTTCCTTTTCCGCTGCCGGCCCCGCAGGGCCCGCGGCCACGCTGGGACTTGCACTGGTATCCGCAGTTTTCAGATTTGCAGATTTGTCCGCTGCTGACCTAGAGTTTCGAGATCTCCCTCTCTTTGACTTGGAGTTTTTTTCAGGGGCTGCTTTTTTCTCTACCACTTCAACTGCAGGGGCTTCTGGTACATTTTTGTCTGTGCCAATTTCTTTTTTGTCACGTTTCTGTTCACTTCCTGCTTCTTCTTTATCAGCCTTGGACTTTGTATTATTTTCTTTCACACTGACCTGGGGACTCACCTCAGTGGCCGCCTCCAGACGTTCAGCATCAACTTTTGGCTCGTTTTTGCCTCTTTTCCCTTGTGGGCCACCAGCAGCTCCTGATTTTTGGGCTCGTGGGGACCTCCATCCCTCCGCTGGTTTGAGCGTCTCAACTGGTTCTTTGGCCTCGGTCTCCTCATCTTCTTCAGCTCGACGGCGTGTTTTCGGAGGCCTTCCCCTCCGTGGGGTCGTGGGAACCGCCGCGGCCTCCTGCAGCTCTCGCTCCAGTCTCTTCCTGGTCACTCGTGGCTGCTCAGTGGGCTCCTTGACGGGAGAGCGGCTCTCGTGGTCTCCCATGGTTGCATAGACACTCCTCACGTTCCGGCGCCTCGTTCGGCTGAGGGGCAAGCTTGGTTCTGGGTGTTCTGGGTCTGCCGTGGCATTTTTAGAGGCGGTCCTTGTAATCTTCTCTGCCTCCATCTTCAATTCTAAAAGCTTCTGTGCTTCTCCCCGCGGAGAATTGGACCGCTTGAGTTTCTCCCGGTCTATCCGCTCGCTCTTCCGGGTGACAGGCTTCTCCACAGTACTTGCTGCGGTGGCCTGAACAGGGGTCTTGGAACGCTTACTTTTGTTTGGCTTTTTATCTTTCATGGCAACCGGAGGATCGACCTCAATGTCTTCAGCAGCTTGAGGCTGAACCTCAGGGACAACTTCAGCTTTTGGATTTGCACTGGGCTCAACATTAGCGGCTGAGTTTGGCTTTTCCACTTTGGGCTCATCAGCGTCCTCAGGCTTCTGAGTCGGTTTTGAAAGCGGTTGGGCACTGTCGGGTTCTGGATCTACAGTGACCTCAACCTGAGAAAATGAGGCCCCCGGAGTTGGAGGCTTGGTGTCCAGATAAGGCAGCTGGTCAACTGATGAACTTTCTTCAACAACTGATGGAGTCCTGGCAGCATCTTTATTGGCGTCCGCTCCTGGGGGCAGGTCGCCTTGCTCGGTTTGCTGCACGGCAGCGGGAGCCTGCTCAGACACAGGCTTTGCTTCTTCTGAGGCAGAGGCTGGCTCCCTGGGCTTCTCTTCTGTCACCAAAGGCACCTCCCCTGCTTTTTCACCTGCTGTCGCCTTTTCCGGTGATGACGATGCTGACTCTGGAGTTACAGCTGTGACAGCAGGAGGCCCAATGGGAAGGGGGGTCTTCGGTTCCACCTCTTTACTCTCAGAGGCAGACTCTGGGGTCTCAGGATGATCCTCTGTATCTTCCTGTTTTTCAGCCTCTTTGGGTTTTTGGTCTTTTTCCTTTTCTTTCTGTTGCATTCGCGTGAGTTCCATAAATCTGCTATGGAAAAGAACTACTGGCTCTTGAATCACGTCAGCCGTGCTGTTTGCTCCATCAGACGTCTGCCTCCCATACAACCTGCCAGCAACGAAGTCTGATTCCTCGTCTTTTCTCTCCAGATGCTGCAATCGCTTGGAATCTTGTTCAAAGATTGAGCTGTGTAAAAAACGAGAAGCAAATAATTCTTGTCTTTCCTGTTCTTCTTCTTTATGGTCATCTTTTTTATCATCCATTTTTCCTTCGGAATCAGTCCGAATTTTCTTCTTTTTCATGTACCAGGATGGGATAGGTCTTGGAGCAGAGTCAACCTTCTCTTTATCTTTGTTGTTTCGAAAATTGGCAAAACGGGAGTCCCAATCAAGAAAAGACCAGTTTTCTTCTCGAGATGAAGAGAGGGACTTAGCTCTTTCAAGCAAAGCCTTCGTGTCTGGTGTGATTGTCTTATCCAGTGCAAAAGAGTAAAATTTGTTCCTTTCTAAAGAACTGGAGAGTCTTTCCTCTCGCTCACGTAGCTTGTCTTCTCTGTCCCTCAATAAAAAAGACAACCGAGAACTTTCATATAGTGCAGAGGCTCTGGGTGAGTGGGATTTGTGTTCACCGTCTTCATCAGAATCAGAAGGCACCTCCCCAGGTTCCAAGTCACGTACAGACCTCTTTCGAAGGCTGTCTCTCTTAATTATGCTGTTTGGGAAACTCACATCAAATCTGCTGGCATCTTGTTTCATTTGAGAATCCCACCGGTTTAGTTCATCTTCAGAATTCAAGACCGAGAGCTTTATTTTGGCCATGTCTGCCATCTGTTCTCTCCTGCTAGAATCATAAGGATTAAATTTTAAAGACTCTTCTCTGACCGTGATGTTAGAATAGGGGAGACCTTTTTCTTCTACTTTAGGAGACCCTCTTACTGACATGAGCCTAGGGGAGCCTATAGGGTCGTCGTCTTCGTGGAAAGAGCCATGTCGGATGCTGGGAGAACCGCCAGCCCTTTCAGAATCTTCACTGATCTGGCGTGAACTTCGGTAATTCCTCTCTCTCTTGGTGCAGACATCAAAATCCACGTGGTCCATCCTTTTCTTTTTGCTAGGAGGAGAGTCGTCAGTGACATCTTGGGGGGGTTTGCCTACCTCGTGAACCAAACTACGTCTTTCATATTCATCTACATCTTTTTTAGGACTGCCAAACTTCTCAGACTTGGCTATTTCCATCTCCATCTGCTGTTTTCTCCGACTCTGCTCCATTTGTTTTCGGTAACTCTGCGTGTGATCAATATCAATGCCAATTTTTTCTTCAGTATTTACTGAATGTGGTTTCTCTTGGCTTGGTTTACATTCAAGTGTTTCATCACGAAGACTGCAATAGTTTTTCCTAATATCTTCTCTCTCTGGTCCCTGATCATCTAATAATTGCAACTGTTTGAGTTGTGGTTTTGAGGGAATAGGTTTTTTTGACTGGATTTCTTGATTTTCCACAGAGTCACATACTGGTTCTCCCAGCCTTGCTTGTAGGTCTGAGTTGGGCCTTGAGCCAGTCCCAACAGAAACGCTGGCAAGCTCCTGACACTCTTTGGGGCTGGGAGCAGCATTAAGTCTGTCTAGTTTTATTTTCTTAGATTCTCGTTTAAGAATTTCTTTCCTCGCAGGCTTTCTTTCTGACTCTCCTTCCCTCAGCAGAAGGATGTCTCTAGAGGATAGGTCAGGCTGCTTTTTTAAAAGTACCCGAGCTTCCTCCATCTCTGGACTACTTTTCTTGACTTCTGACTTTTGCTTTTCTACTTTCAAATTGGAATCTGCAAAGCGCCGCTTCCTTGCTTCCAGCTTCTCCAAATCTGCAGCGCTGACCCCATCAGCAGTCTGCTCTGGTTTTAGGTGCTTCCTGGATTTAAGCCTGCCTTCCTTATCTACCACTTCTATGTGGCTTGACAGGCCCTTTTCCTTTGGCACTTTCATTCGAACCGGTTCCAGTTTAGACAAGTCAGACTTTGCGGGCTCTGTCTGACAGACCTGAAGTTTCTGATCTAGGGCAGAAGACTTGGCAGTGTCATTATCAAGCTTGGCTTTCAGCTTTTCCAAGGGAGTATGGTCAATAACTTTCCCCTCTTTTTCTTTCACGCGGGTCAAGACTACACAGGGCATGAGCTCGAGGCGGTTTTTTGCTATCCCTTCTTTGTCAGCTTTTTCTCTGCTCAGTTTATTAGAACTCCTTGATTTTTCGGGGCTCTGTTCCCTCTCATTTTCTTGGTCTGTCTCTGAAGACTGAGAACTAGGAGAATGAACTTTTCCTTTTCGTTTCTGCTTTTCAGTTTTGTCCTTTTCCACTTTCTCCTTCCTTATTAAGCGTCTCTCTCTTTCTACTCTCTCAGGATCAAAAGTCCTTTCTTTATCTGTCTTTTCATTTTTTGTATAGCGTTCCAAACGAGATTTGTCCAGTTTTTCATATCTTGGAGGAGAAAGTGAGCTACAGCTTCCACTCCGGTCTGAGGACCTGCTGTAAATCCTCCTCTCTGAGTCACTCGGCAGCCGCTCGGACTGTGAGGGAGAGGTGCCAGGGCTCTGGGGGCGCCGCAGGTGCACCGGGCTCTGACTGCGCTCACTTGGCCGCCTCTCGTGGTCTCTGTCTCGGTCAGACTCAAATCTTTCGCGTTCTCTTTCTCGTTCCCTTTGCCTGTAACTGTATTCCCGAATATCCTGTTCGTAAGGATCATTTCTGTAATCCCTGTATTCCCGAGGATCGTCATAGTATCGCGATTCATAGTAGTCTCCTTGGTAAGTTTCCCATTCTGAATAAAATTCTCTCCCTCGAGCTGGATAGTCCCGTCTGGAGTCCTCAGGATATGTGCCCGGAGTACGAACATTCTCATAATACGTACGATCTTGGCTATAGTCATAAGATCCCCTTCGTTCCTCTCTATCAAATTCAAAAAAGAATATATTAGTTCTTTTGTGTCCTTGTCATTTACACATTTAATCACACATATGAGATTAAAAGGCCTATTCTAAAAATCTTTGCCATTATTTAATCATTAGACTTGGATGGTCCAATATGGTACATAGCCACAATTTACATGTGGCTATCAGTAACTTAAAATTTGAGATGTGACTATAAAATACACATTGGACTTGGTACATTTATCTTTTAAAAAAGAAACCCTTCAAATAGTTTAGATTGACTACATGTTGAAATGGTAATATTTTAAAGCTAGGAGTTAAATGAAATTAATGTCACCTTTTTTTCCCACATTTTTATGTCTACCAGAAAATTTAAAACTGGTTCAGTCGATTAAAAATGCAACTTGATTTTAGTTCAGGTCATGATCTCATGGTTTGTGGGATCAAGCCCCACATGGGGTCCACGCTGACAGTGTACAGCCTATTTGGGATTCTCTCTCTCTCTCTCCCTCTCTGCCCCTCACATGTGTGCATGCTCTCTCTCAAATGAAATAAATAAGCTTAAAAAAAAAATTGAAAACCACAGTTTAGTCTACATGTTTCTACTGGATGACACTTCAGTCCCCCCCCCCCCTTTTTTTTGGTAGGAGGTGGTATGACATAATGATCACTAGTATATTACACAGTATCACATCCCCACACTTCTGAGTCTTTCATAATTACTTTTCTGCCAAAAATATTCTTACCACAATCTGGGAAAAAAACGTACTACTGGTAAAAACAGTTTAATTAAAATATTGATTAAATATTTAAAAATATTTTAATTGAAATCCTCCCACCTATGTGACCCATAGGATACTGATAACACATCTATCTCAATTCACAATTTAAAAAAGCATGCTGGGGGCCAGTCTCCCTAGGCTGTCTCCTCACTTGTAAAATGATGGTAACCTTTTCTCAGAAGGTTCTTAAGATTAAATAAGATAACATTTGTAAGAACTTTCCTAACATAATGTGAAGACCTTCCGTCATATTGTTACTTTTCCCCAACCCATGAACTGATTACAAGCTTGTGAAAGGATTCCTCAATTGTAAAGGAATTCACCATGGTTTTCTCTTACAGTGACCTATAGGGGGCATTTAAGATTAAATTTACACACAAGAACATGTATGATAGATAAAATGAAATTCACCCATAACAGAGACTAATTCTTTCACTCTTGTTCCCTCTCCATTTTTGTTCTCTCAAGCAGGTCATGCATTCTACAAAGTACTGCCATTAGTGGCTCACTGAAACAAAAATCTAGAACTTAAGCCCCTAATGGCATGAGCTTTTTTTGTCTCCTTGGCTACAATTTTTTCTAGCTCTTGTAACCGTGCTTGACTCATAGGAAGGACTGAAATATCTATTGAAAGAATGAACCTTAGAAAAATATGTCAGTGGGGTTCCTGGGTGGCTCAGTTGGTTAAGCGTCTCTTTCAGGTCACGATCTCGCAGTTTGTGAGTTCAAGCCCCGTGTTGGGCGCTATGCTAACAGTATGGGGGCTGCTTGGAATTCTCTCTTTCTGCCTCTCCCCTGTTCACACATACGTGTGTACATGCTTTCTCAAAAAAAAAAAAAGGGAAGGGAGGAGAGGAGAATATGTCAAAGCTACTACTGGGTGTTGTTCCAATACACTCTCCACAGCAAATGAAGTATCTAAAGACTTAATATCCAAACACTAGAAGCATCACACATTATTATATATATTTGTATGGCATTTCTCAGTCCAAAAAGAGTATTTTTTTTTACATTATTTAGGTTATTTTTTTTTAATGTTTATTTATTTTTGAGAGAGAGACCAGAGCGTGAGTGGGGGAGGGGCAGAGAGAGATGGGAGACACAGAATCCGAAGCAGGATCCAGGCTTCAAGCTGTCAGCACAGAGTCCAACATGGGGCTTGAACTCACAAACCGCGAGATGGTGACCCGAGCCAAAGTCGGACTCAACCAACTGAAGCACCTAGGCACCCCTATGTTATTTAATTGGTTTCGAGATGGTCTTTCTTAGAGTTCCACAGGAATCAGAGTCTTTGCCTAAATAATGGCCAGCCATCTTGCAAATGTTACTAGGCATGGAACTTGGCTAATTCATTGCCACCATAAATTCCAAGGAAACGCCATTTTCATAAACATACTGTATGCTTTCTTTTTAAAAGAAATGTTTATATGAGAGAGAGAGAGAGAGTGCGCGCGCAGGCACACGCACACGAGTGGGGGAGGGGCAGAGAGAGAATCCCAAGCCGTTCCACGCTGTCAGCGCACAGAGCCCAACACAAGGCTCGATCTCATGAATCATGAGATCATGACCTAAGCTGAGATCAAGAGTCAGACGCTTAACCACCTGCGCCACCCAGGCACCCCACGTTCATGCTAATATAAAATGATTAAGACACCTAGAATGGCCACTAGTTCACTGCCCACATTAACAGTAGGCTTGAGAGATGTTTTAATCAGACTACAACTATACCCAAAAATATGAAAATATTTACAGAAGTTGAAGCTATATGTGTAAATGTTAGTGCTGGAGCACTGTTCAGTTTAATAAATACTGATTTTGCACATATTTTGCTGGGCCTTATGAACCAAAAGAAATGAGTGTTCCTGTCCTCAAAGAACTCAAGTAAGAGACAGTACAACTCAACACTGAACCTTGGACAAAAGGGTGTTCAGGAACCTGGAAAAGCCAGGTTTTGAGAACTCTGTTCACATGACTGCACAATATCCCAATTCCCCTAAGTAGGTGGGAAATTCATCTAAAGCATAATAGGCTCTTGTAAATTTATCTTGAGAATCATTTTGGTAAAGTATAAAGCTCCATGCACCAGCAGGAAGGAGCACTGGGTTTATCTCCAGACTAATGTCTTAGCCTGTGACCTTATCAGCAAGGCGATCTGATCTTCAGTTCCACTAAAAGTAACACAAGATAAGAAGGAGTAAATGAAATGCTACTTTTAAACTGCAGAACCCTATGCAAATCGGTCACTGTTTGCATTCCTGAGGGAAACTACCATTAGAGGTAAACCATTTTTTCATTCATTCATTTATTACGCATTCAGTGGGATGACTTCCTTCCACTCTATATGAAGGGCAGATATCCTCAAGTTCTACTGCAAAGAGTGCACTCCATAAGCACTGCCATCTAAAAAAAAATGGGGCAAAACTGGGTCACACCCTTCTGCTTCCTACTTTAGGAGATAAACTCCATTCAAAAGGGATAAATAACCACGGGTAAAAACCAAAGAACAAAGCCAGAGCCAGAATGTCAGTAAAATGAGTGAATTTAAGAGTGGTAATATACAAAAATTAACACCCACACAGCATTATCCAACCCTCACAAGACACTATTCTTTGAAAAATATTTAACGTATGCATAGAGGATTTTAATGGATGTTTTGTCTTAGGTGCCACCAGACCACCAACACACTTCGTATTGGCATATGGGTAAGAATTCCTGTAAGTACTAAAAATGTTAAAAATGACTTTGAACTGCTACTTGGGGAGCCAGGGTGGAGACCTTTTTTCTCTCTCCACAGACACATATATTCTCATGCATATGCACATGTATGCTCTCACGCACGTGTGCGTTCTCTCTCTCTCTCTCTCTCTCTCTCTCACACACACACACACACACACACACACACACACACACACACACACACGACACAGAAAAACCTTACGTCGAAACCGACATTCTGGCTAGAGGGCTGTGGACTCCAGTCTACTAGTGAAAAACCATCAAATCTTTATATAAGTTCAGGCTTTTGGGAATTTGGCTGCGGGGTACATTTTTCATTAAAGCAAAACAAAACCTCCTCACGGCTGCCTGGCTGGCTTGGTTGGTAGAGCATGCGACACTTGATCTGGAGGTTGTAAGTCTGAGCTCACATTTTGGGTATAGAGATTACTTAAAAATAAAATCTTTACAAAAAATAAAAATAAAAAACTTTCCCGGCATTCAATGAACGTTGTTCAATATTCCACAAGTAAAGGACTCAAAAACTATATACCTTCTTCTGTAACTTAAAAACAAAGTGGCAAAAACATGCAGTAAAAAGGGAATCAATGTATTCAACAGGTTTCTGGCAGCACAATCAGGATCTGACTCATACTTGTAGAACCCCTTTTATACTTGAACTAGAGTGTCTAAAGGCATTTTTCACACACAGCCTTTTGTTTAATGCGTATGTACAGGGGTGGAGATCCAGTGGTAACATTCCAGGACACTTAATCACAGAGACATGTTTGGACAAACAGCCTGACCACGTGGATAATAGTTTCCATTTTCTTTTTAGTTTTTTGAGAGAGCACACATGCGCAAGGAAGGGGCAAAGGGGGAAAGAGAAGATCCCAAGCAGGCTCCACTGATCAGCACAGTGCCCAACATGGGGCTTGATCCCACGACCTCAATTATGACCTGAGCCAAAATCAAGAGTCAGACACTCACT
The DNA here is from genome assembly GCF_046562875.1 of Panthera onca. NCBI lineage: Eukaryota > Metazoa > Chordata > Mammalia > Carnivora > Felidae > Panthera > Panthera onca. The sequence continues at coordinate 209,916,333 of NC_138346.1, forward strand.
CAACTGACTAAGCACCGCCCCCACCCCTCCCGCAACACACCCTGATAGTTTCCATTTTCAAATATGATCAGCTATTGAAGCACTTGGTGACACTATGTTAGGATGTTTTTAACATATCCAGTCTAAAAAAGAATCAATCATCAGTTTGGGGGCAGTTGTACGCTAACAGAGATAGCCCGGTTCAAACTGTGAGAACTTAAAATGATTCTGAACTGCAATGTTTCCTACAAATAGCAGAAAAAATATCAAATACTGTACTACAGTACCATGACTGAATAAAATCAACAACAGGAAATAAGGTTTACTTTTTATGTTGCTAAAGTTACCAATTTATATATGCTTTGGCTGATTCACAAATTATTATTTAAAAGATTTGAATTCAAAACAAAGTTCTTGGTAATCTTTAAAAAAATTTTTTTAATTGTATGGGCACATGCATGGTGATAATCTGGATGCTGTCATTACTAAATAAATATACAGGGCACTTAATAGTTTGTAACGCCCTTTAACATGTTATCATATTTAATTTAAAACTGTAAGGCAGGATATTTGTACATAAAGTTATAATTTAGCAAAATAGTAACTCTTTCAAATTATAGGGCTTTCAGTGAGAAATGTATTTAGGTTACCTAAATCCCCTGAGCCACATGAAAACTGAATTCATAAAAATAAACCCGTGTTTCTGTATGGGTGAATAAAAAAGGAAAGGAGTTTTTGGGGGATGAATTTAGAAATAAGGAGTGAAAAATAAAATTTAATTCTATATAAATTTTATGTATTTGCAATTTTAAAATTCAAGTTATGCTGATAGGTTTAAAATACATACCTTATTGCTTGGGGGAAAAAAAATACATACCTTCTTTCTGCTAACATTTCATAAAAGTCTCTGATATCTTGACCAGACTTTTCCATACAGTGATAAAATGCCAGCTGGCTTTCCCGATTTGCAAAATCCACCTTAAAAACAAAGAATAGCACGTGTTTGATTCAAGTTTCAGATTTTTAAAGTGGAAAGTGTTATCAGATTTGAAAATCCTTCCCAACACAACCCTCTAGATAAACTTCAAGTAAGAGCAATCTATCTCAACTAAGTTAAACAGTCCTAACTGGAAATGTATTTTGTTAACTCAAAATCTCTTTCAAATTCAATACAAATCTTGACAACGAGGTATACTTTATTATTTTTTAATGTAAACTCTATGCCCACTGTAAGGCTTGAACTCATGACCCTGAAATTAAGAGTCCTATGTTCTACCACCTGATCCAGCCAGGTGCCCCAATAAAGAAGTATAATTAAAAGTTCTAGAACCCAGGGGCACCTAGGTGGCTCAGATGGTTAAGCATCAGACTCCTGATTTCAGTTCAGGTCATGATCTCACTGTTTGTGGGTTCGAGCCCCACACTGGGCTCTGATGCTGACAGTGCCTGCTTGGGATTCTCTCTTTCTCTCCCTCTCTCTCTCCCTCTTTACCCCTTCCTCACTCACACATTCTCTCTCTTCCTCTCTCAAAAATTAAATTGAAAAAAAAAATTTTTTTTAAGTTCCAGAGTCCAATACTGAAGGAGTGGAAAAGGCAAAATGGAAAACTGAAACGATACCTATCAGGATTCTAGGTTGCCAAATAATCAGATCAATGAAATCCAGCAATCTATATGTATATTTGCTGGAATCAGTCAGAAAATATAAAACATTTAAACTTCACTCACAGCTGGGCCTCAGAGTCATTATTAAAAGACTATGATACCTGCTATCTATTAATATCTTATTTCAATCTAACCACCATAGGTATTAAGTGCATACATTTCTTCAAGTTCTCCTGAACCAAAGTTTTTTAAACAAAAACACCAGACAAAAGATTGTATGTTCAGTGGTTACCCACTCTCTAGAAGAGGAGGAAAGAGGAAGAGAGGATCATTCTGGAAACTGGAATGACTGACACTTCAAGTTCCTGGGATGCATACACCCACAGGTGAATGCGGGCCAGCCTGCTCCAAGAGTCTACATGTAAGCATTGGGTACGTGGGATGTGGAGAGGCACATTTCCTTGAATGACACAATTTTTGGGGAAGGTTCTGTGGCTAATGACCCTGTGCCCTCAAGCAGCCAAATGTCAAAATAGTAACGTTCCCCTTAAGAACGGGACATACAGCACACTCGCTGTAAACCACGTCCCTTGCTGGCCGCCCACAAAATGCCAGTTATTAAGAGGGTGGGGTCTCAATGCGATTTTGTTTTACTTCTGTTTAGTCATTCTGCACACCTTAATTTTATTCCCACCGATTTTCCTCCCCTTGGTCTCTTTTACAGCTGCTTGCGCATATTCAATTTCATTGTAGAGGACCAGGGCCATGCCTTTTAAGCGGTCAAACACCACCTGTAAAAAACAAAACAAAAACCAAATAAGAGCCTCATCCACTAGACTCATTGTCAGTTCCAAGAAAATCTTAGGTCACAAGGACACTGCCAAAAAAAAAAAAAAAAAAAAAAAAAAAATTTTCTCTAATTCTAGAAAAAATGTCAGGGCTTTTCCCAGTGAAGATAATAAAATGTGTAGGGACTGTTTACAATTGCGGATGCTGTGCCTTGAGGTACATTATGCCTTTATTTTGTCTTTCTGCATCTTTATTTTCCATGTTGACTAAGTTCTGTACTGTGTACTTAAGTAGGCATTCTTGTAGTTTGGGCTCAAAAAAAAAAAAAAAAAAAAAAAATCAACACCCCTGAAAGAGAAAAAAATGTAGAACACTGAATCAACAATAAATTTCAGTGGATTTTGGTTAATAACAAGCATTATTAACTTTAAGCTACTGGATTTTTACATTTATACTAGCAGTCTTTATGATGTGTATTTGTCCAAACAACAAAAGCTACATTTAAAGAAATGCTGAAATTATACACCACACCCACCACAGTGTAACTCTGCTCTCAAGAAGGGAGTTCAAAGCTCTACTTTCACATAATGGAATGGGGCCCACAGACCCTTTTCCTGTTGCTTGTAGGTATGTTACCTTACAAACTTTGACTAGATGAACACTGTATGATCATCCCTTTAAAGTCATCTTTTTTAAAAAATAAAGTCTAATGACATATTTGTGTGATTGTAAATAATTAGATAATTAGACTAATTTTCATGTGAGATAAAATAATAAAAACCTCTAAAACACCTTCTATTTAACAGTATCATGCAAATTAGTTTCAAAATTAATCATCATGGCTAGTTCAAAACAGTTTTTCAAAATACTTCCTCACATCATAAGCTAATAGATGCAAAAGCCCTTCTACAACAAATTACTAGTAATTTTTAAAGAAAAGAAAACGTCAACATTAAGAACTGGGGCTGACAGGACAGAATTCCAAGAATAGGGAGTCAGAAGTAACCTGACACCAACACCAAAACCTCCCACCTACCTTTACCACAGGCCCATATCGGCAGAAATGGCGTGTTAAATACTGATCCGACACATTTGAAGAAAGCCCGTCTAACCACACGCAGTTTGTAGGCATGCTCTTTCCAAAACCCAGCTGAATAGGAGAGGTGAAATTTCTATTAGTAAAGTCACCAATTATTCAACTACAGAATTCTGAAAAAAATCTGTCTTCTGTAGGAATCTTATCAACCATCATCCCAAGGGAGAGACATCTGGTTAAAATCAAAAGAAATGTACACAAGCGTGATCCTGCCAGGCTAAGTATTAATTCAGCTTACAGTACAAGAGGATGAGGGTGCACAGAATTATATCACCTTTACTGTTATCTAACTGTACTGCAATTTGAAATAATGAGACAGACAGACACACAAACACTCCAAATCATAACGGTGTAATAACTTATGCAAAGTCCTTTACCTTGAGGCGATTATTTCCAAGGTACTCTCCATCCATCTTCTTAATAGCCTTACAAACGCTGGCAATATCACAGTACTGCAAGAACGCGTACTGAGGAACTCCATTTACTTTCTTAATATCAATATCCTGAAAAAGCCAATTAGTACCAATTAGTGACAGGCCAACAGGAAAATAAATCAGAATAAACTAAGCCCAAACAAGGTGCATATTTCTCAAAACAGTCATATTCCCCCAAATCACTTTCTTAGTTAAAACCATACATTGTAATACAACTGTAAATAGCCTGAAAGACTACACAACACAGCATTTGTAGTCACAACCATGAAATCCTTCCTCTGTGAAATTCTTTGCAGAAGAGAAAGTGCAAACTCAAAATTTAAAATTCACAATACCTGTGTTAAGACAAATTTATGAAGAAAAAGGCTGTGCTTGATTCAGCAGCACATATACTAAAATTGGAACAGTACAGAGATTAATAAAGGCAGCCTATTTAATAAAAACCTAAGAAATACAGTTGACCCTTGAACAACAGGGGGCTGGGGGCAAGGGAGTTAGTTAGGGCACCCACCTCCAAGGCAGTTGAAAATCCACATATAACTTTTGACTCCCACCAAACTTAACCACTCATACCCTACTGCTGACCAGAAGCCTTGCTGATAACATGGTTAATTAACACATATTCTGTAAAAATTATTATACTATATCCTTAAGTAAGCTGGAAGAAAGAGAATGTTATTAAGAAAATCATAAGAAGAAAAGTCCACATTCAAGCAGATCCATGCAGTTAAAACCCATGCTGTTCGAGGGTAAACTGTAATTCGCTTCTGCAATAATCTAAAAACCTTTATTAGTGGCTGGCTGGCCATTTAAAATAGAATATCTGAGAAGAATAAGAATGAGAAAGAAATCAGGTTTTCAAAAAAGTGATTTAAAATATGCAATCCTAAATTAGAAGACTCATTTAATGTATCAGTGTATCTAACTGAACCAAGCCTGGTGACTGATATATATAGTAATAATCTCTCATATCCAGAATGAATAAATATATAAATACCTGAACTACCTTGTGAAGATGTATCAGAACACCATCCCTTGATTAAAGAAACAGTCTATAAAAGGCAAAGCCCCATCTCTTTATTTTTTTTTTTTTTTAAGTTTATTTATTAAGTAATCTCCACACCCAACGTGGGTCTCAAACTCAGGACCCTGAGGTCAAAAGTCATGTGTTCTTTCAACTGAGCCAGCCAGGCGCCCTTAACTCTAATTCTTTAGAAAGACTGAAACCTGTACTCATGCATGACACTCTGGTTCTGCCTACTTCACTACTTAGACAAGGTGGTGTAAAAAAGCTGGCTTACACATGAAAATGGTCCAGAGAAACCAGATACGTGGATTGCAAAACTTACACTTGAACAATAATGACCCATATGGTGATTATCTAAAGTATTCTGTAAATCACAATATTTACGCCTTTTTAAGGGTCATAAGCCAATAATCAAAAGCTGAAACAGAGCAAAATGAATAATGCATTTGAAGAGCAGTTTGAGGAATCCTTAAAAAAAGCAGTAGTTTATACTTAAAATAGTTCTTCTTTTTTTCTTTTAAATAGGCTTCACCCCCAGCGAGAAGCCAAATGCAGGGCTTGAGCTCACAACCCTGAGATCAAGACCTGAGCTGAGATTCAGTGTCGGACGCTCAATGGCATAAGCCACCCAGGCACCCCTATACTCAAAACAGTTCTAAGTAATGGTAAATAGGAGCTGAGTTTCACCAAAATGTAGTACGCAACAATCCAGAATAACTCCATGTAAGAGAAATGGTCTCCAAAGAATATTGGTGGGTAGGCTCACTACAAGGGTTCTTCTAGCTACAGCATAATCTATCAATAAGCAGCAGACCATTTCCCCTAAGTTTGTGTGTCATTAAAATAGTTACCCTCGTGAGCAATTGCAAACATGGAATAATGGTTTTCAAACAGAATAGGACATGGCCACTTATTAAGCATGGATCTTAAACACTATAATCACTCCATGGGTAGCAACCCTGCTGATGAAAATGTATCTATGTACACAAATACAATTTCTTACGCTCCTCCAAAATTCAAAGTAGCAGCCACATTCAAATAAAAGTATATCTGAAAGTTTTATCAACTCATAGACTCATAAATGCTAAGCAGCAAAATAAATAAAACTTTTCTGTCACGAAAAGGCTGGAGCCCAGGTAGGTTAAGTGAACTCATCTAAGTAGGCAGTACGGCTGGAATTAGGGTGTGTGATAAAAGAACTTAAAATAATTGAAATTCAAGAAAGGAAAATGAATGTTTTGCTGTTTCTCTAAATATATAGCTTGTTTTTTCTTACTTTGTACCAACCATTTCTATCTCTTGCTCCTAGTCCCTTTGAGGTTTAGGTCAACTACAAGCACAAATATTTTATTCACTAGATTGTATCATTTAAAAAAAGTAAGAATTTTTACTTCCAACATTAGTGTATAAATAAGGATGGATAGATGGACGGACACATACACACACACACCTGAAAGATTAACAGTAACTGTTCTTAACCCAGAACGTTTTTTTACTCTCTAAAATCCAAATATACACAACAATTTTCTTGCTGTTACTAATACAAAGTCTAGGAAAGACAGAAGTAATTTCCCTATTTTTTTCAAACACAAAACAAAATAGTATATATATCCCAAGGGTATAAAGCTGTAACCAAACTATTTTCACTATAAAGTGACTCAAGTTTTGAGTCACGAGGAACAGAAAAACCCTTCGAATTCCTAAATTTAATAATGACTTGCAAAATATAAAAAGTGATTCTAATTAAAATTTCAAAACAGAACTGAGCTTCCAGCATGACATCCACATTCCAGTAATCCCCAAGGTATTTCTGACATGAATTGTGATAACACAATACTCCTATACTAAGTTGCTGCTTCTTTCTTACAGACTTCTTTTATTTTCCTTCCCACCCACAGGACTAGAAATGGCTTTAAACAGTACTTGATGGACAAAGAAAATAAGAAAAATGGATAGAAAAATACATATATATAAATAAAACAAATACCTATTATATAGTTTTATATACACACATAAAACAGTCCCCCAAGGAGTTTTGCCAGACCATCTTTTAGCAGGAGTTAAAAACACAGGGCAAATGAGAAAAGTATTTGTTACACCATCTAAATATCATCTTTCCAAATATAATCTTGTACTATGCTTTATGTTTTACGACAAAGATCTAAAACTTTTTACTGTAGAAAAACAACATACCACAATTTCTCCGAACCGCTGGAAGATGTTGCGAAGGTCATGATAAGTAGTGGTTTTTTCAAGGTTGCCAATAAAGAGGGTTCTTGTTGCTTTGGGGTGAAATTCATCTATCCTTTCATCCAAAGGACGAAATTCATTTTCACTTTCCGTTTCTGTTAAGTGTTTTGGGGGCAGAGTAAAAAGAGAAGAGGGTTGTTTGTTTTTTTTTTCTTTTTCTTTTTTAAGTAATCTCTATACCCAATGTAGGGTTCAAACTCACAACACCAAGATCAAAAGTCACATGCCCTACAGACTGAGCCAGCCAGGCACCCCAAAACCGAAGAATGTTTTAATGTATATTTAGATATCACAGGAAAATCTACACTTAAGAATCTCTGAAATATTGGGTGTGAATACTCATACAATCTGAAAAAGGTATATACAGCTTCAGAAATAGCTGCCTTTTGCTTAACTCCAAAGGCTAAAGAAACTTGTCAAAAAAACTTAGGGGTAAGTAACACTTTCTTTCTTTGATCTTCAAAATAGAAAAGTGGACTGAATTTCAGTCCGCTAAGTTCATTTGTTTTAAAAATAATCACTAACACAGAAATAGATTTTAAACCCCAGCAAAAACAGCAATTACTTAAGCCTAATCTTAGGTTCCAAAAATTCTGCAGCAGGCTCTCGATGGGAAGTATAAAACTACAATCTGAAACACACGTAAAACTCAACTGAAAACAGGCCAGCTTCATTACTTAATTTGCTTTTCAGCATTTTATAAAATATTTAGCATTTTGCATCTCTGTTAATTAACAGAGCCCAACCATCTAAATGTAGCGATTTTTAGATACAAGAATAGTAATTGTATGCAAACTGACTGAAGCAGTACTTCTGAAACTGCTGCCACATGGGCCCCAATGACACGACACACACAGGGAGACCACACACTACTCCTAACTAAGGTTTCTATTTCTTATGATTAAAGCCCTGGTTTAGTGTCTAATTCAAGCACAACCTTTCTCTAAAGCTCCATTTTAAACACGGTCCAGCGCAGAATATTCAATGTTTTGTTGATAATAACTTATACACAGCCTATTATGTTCTCTTTTTTTAATGTAAAACAAAGCCACACAAAAAAGTTAACAATTAACTGACTGAAACAAACTGTTTAGAGACAGGCACTAAATATTACTGATGTCACCAACAACACTGATACTGAAAAGATTCAACTTCTGAGCTGCTCAACTTCTGAGTTGCTGAGTGAATTCAGACAGAACACACCTCACTCCCGATTCCAGTCTGACTGCTCTAATGGCAGCTCAGCTTAATCTTACTGGTGTCATCAAAGAATATGTACTTTCAGAGACTCAAGTGGACCCAGAAACTGCCAGGGTTCCTGTACCTGTCTCCATACTGTATTTTGATCATATCCCAGGGGAGATCTCATTTCAAGATCAACTAGGTCTTCCTGAAACTAATAGAGGGCACATATTTAGGAATATTTCATTTAAAAAGGGAGAAAAAATGAAAAAGAAAAGAAAAAATAATTCAGACACATCTTAAGGTTTATACTCCAAAAGGCAGAATCAGAAAGATAGAACATAATTTGCAACCATTAAAATCGTACGTACTGGCTTCATTTCCACCAAATAAACAGCTCAATAAAAATTTCAAAATCAGAAATTCAGTTTAACAAAGATTTTTAAAAAGTGTATTTTCCACATGTCATCTATTTAACCTTCATGACCAGTTCAGGTCTTAATGCCTGCATGTCAATGTAAAAAAACTCTTTTTATCTTCGCAATTTCATGTTTAAGGGATTGTAATGATCTATCTGCACAGAACTAAGCACAATCTTAGAAGCCACCTGGGGTCTATATGCAGAGTTGGGCTTCTTGGATTTGGATCTTTCTAACAAGAGGTCCCTGACCTAAGGAAGCAATCAGCTCCATACATTTCAATACAAAACATTTTATGACTTAACCATCCAACAACAATTCCAACCAAGTCTCCATACTCACATTCAACTGCTTTCAAATATCCCATTCAACAAGTGTTTCATGCTGTCCCACCTGGAAAAAGTACGTTCAAGCTTTCCTACGCCTCAACCAACCAAACTTCTCAAAATCTTCACTAGCAGGTGTGGTTAAAGCCCAGGTGCTAACTAATTAGGTAAAATGCATTTTTTACAGTGAAAATGACAAGCCAGCCCCACGACTTGGGAGATGTGAGGGCCATCTATTGTTAAAGGCCCTGAATTAGATCCCCGCTACTTAATAATTATATGTGGCTCTAACAACTTCCTACAATACGTTATATGACATTCTAAATATTATTCCTTAGGTCAATTGTGACCTGTTCTGAATGTGTTAAAGAAGAACTCCTGAGTTGTACTTAGCTCAGTATAACTTAAGAGAGTACATCTCAAACTTGGAAGAGGAGGAAACATGAGGGCATTACCTATAATCCCTTTGAATTCTTGTGTTTGTCATAAAATTACGCACATTTTACAATCTTCCCTCTAGCAACTCTGTGCCTATTTTTTTTTTAATTCTTTTTTAAACATTTATTTATTATTGAGAGACAGACACAGAGCGTGAGCGGGGGAGGGGTAGAGAGAGGGGAAGACACAGAATCTGAAGTAGGCTCTGGGCTCCGAGCTATCAGCACAGAGCCAGACACGGGGCTCGAACTCGCGAACTGTGAGATCATGCCCTGAGCTGAAGTCAGTCGCCTAACCAACTGAGCCACCCAGGCGCCCCCATGCCTGTTTTAATACATACAAATAACATTTACACAATCTTATCAGGGAAATTCTATTTTTTCCCTCTTAACTGTCAAAACAATGAATATTATAAGAAAATAGGCTACGTTTGCCCTAAAATTCCATTCAAAGTTTTAGGTGTGTGTTTTTGTTTTGTTTTAAAATAAAGCTCTACAGCCAATATGGGACCTGAACGCACAACCCTGAGATCAAGAGTCACATATTCTACCAACTGAGCCAGCACCCCTCAAAGTCTTAGTCTTAAAGTTGGTCTCAGCTACATAATGTGACTGCCTAATTTAAACATTTCTCCACAAATTTACTTACAAGCTGCCTTAAACTGGAAGGTTCCCAAACTTGAATATGTGAATTCTGAACCATTAGGCTGGGACAAGGTGAAAGGTCTGCACTATAGGTGGTTCTGAAACAGGATAAACACTGACCCGAGCCATGCCTGAGAAGACTTCCTGCCTTACAACAGGTCTTACAGGTAGATTCAAACTAATAAAATGTCCCCCTGAAACTCTCAATGGGTCACACTCTTCAGATTTAGTCCTGCTTTTCTTTGTCACTAGCTTTCAAGGTCATGGAAACTAGGACAACAGATCTAATTTGTGCTGGGCATAACAGAAATAAAAGCAGTCTAACTAGTCCCTCCGATCAATGTAGCATCAATGTAGCAAGTCGTCTGTTTCTTAATTCAGGGTAACTCTGATGTCATTCTCCAAAGAACTATCTCCTTATCTCATTCAATTCAATCCTTTTGGGAAGACAGGACTCAACAAAGGGCCAAATTGTGCCTTTCAGCCTCTTAGAAGTCAGCATTTCTCCCTTAAAGAAACAGAACAATTTTCACCCTCCCTAAGCAAAACAACATAATTTTATTAACTTGAAAAACAAATATAACCAGTCTTTAAAACAGAAGACATTGGAAGTATGTCAACAAATAAAGTTGGAATAGTGTCCCAATTCAGGGTGAGATGTGACTTTTTCATAAGGTGAAATATAAATCTTACTAAAAATCAGCCTCCTTGTCTCTTACCTGGCCCTATCCATGCTGTTACTTCAATCTGCATGCCAAAGAAAAGTTTTCCTTTTGATGCAGTCAATGCTTTTTCTTGGTCCTCTTGCTGCCGAAAGAATACCAAACCATACCTCTCTTCTGAAGTTCCATGGATCTGCACTGACGTCACCTTTCCAAATTTCTTAAATTCATGGAAAAGGCCATCTTTAAGGCTTGTATCTAAATCCCCCCCCAAAAAAACAAGGTGCTTATTTTTCTAGTTCAGTTACAATTCAATTAAAACAAGCTACAAAATCTCTGGCTTGATTTTTGACCTAAGTTTTGTTAGCATATGAAACTTTTAAATAAAATAACTAAAATGGTATTCATAATTTTCCTCATTTAAAATGTTAATATTTTGAAATGGGTTTCCTATCATAGTTTTATATCCAAAATCATTTCAGATAACACAGGACTCCAGGCCAATATAATAAAATTAACTGAAAACAGCATTTCTATAATTCACATCAAATTTCCCCTAATATCAAAATACTTAATCCAGTAAGTATATTTACTAAAAACTAAACGTGTTTTCTTCATATAACACACACCACACAATCTTTGTATATGTATATACGATGGGCACAATAATGTATATATGTACATATATATGTGATATAGTAAATACAAATAACATGCAAGCTTCATACACGTAACAACCTAGAAACTACATACAGTTATGATAATCCCTTGCTTTTCCTTACGTGGCATTTAAATAGTAATGAACCACAAAAAAGAAAGCCTGCTGTCACTACAAGACAGAATTTAAGTTGCCCAGCCTCATATTCCCCAACAGCAGCCGAGAGGAAAGTACAGTAACCCAAAACTTTACCTGTAGAGCGTACTGGGAGATTCTGAACCTTGATTCCAAAACTTTTACGCGGCTCCTCTTTCTCCAGGGATGAAAGCAACTGGGAAGTGGGTGCTGGGACTGCTGCAGATTGAACTGATCGGGCTGGAGAGTCATCACTTGAACTACTGCTGGAGTCAGTGCTGCAGAAGGGCAAAAAAAAGACAGACAGAAAATGAATACATATAAAATTTCTGAGAAATCAACAAGTGGCAATAATTAAAAGCAACAATCTACATTTTAGGTCTGGGATTTCTGGACACCCTCCCCTCTCTCCACATTCTATTTCACACTCCCCCTGGGAAGGCAGAACAAACACTGGCCTGAGACTGTGGAAGCAAAAGTAACAATCTTCTACCACCACAGTCCACCAAAAGACAAATGTTGTATTCTATGCAAAATGTGAACAACGTTTTCCAAATGAAGTTAAGCCTGTAAATGCAGTTCACTTAAAGGTGGTAATAAAAGAACAGTGAATTGGGATGCCTGGGTGACTCAGTCCACCTAGTGGTTGAGGGTCTGACTCTTGGACAGGGGCTCAGGTCATGATCCCAGGGTTGTGGGATGAAGCCCTGTGTTGGGCTCCATGTGGAGCCTGCTTGAGATTGTCTCTCTCGCCCTCTTTCCCTTTACCCCTCTCCCCCCTTAGTGCTCTCTCCAAAAGGAAGGAAGGGAGGAAGGGAGGAAGGGAGTTGGAAGAGAGAAAAAAATTCCTTTTTTTTTTTTTTCTTTTTTAAAACCATGGTGAATATATGGGTTTTGGATTCAGAGACTGCAATTCAAATCCTGACTTAGATGTAGAGCACATATCCTTGGACAAGTAACTTCACCTCTTGCTAAGCCTTAGTTTCCACATCTGCAAAATGGAAATAATAGAAGTACCTATCTTGCAGGGTTATGAAGTAAAATAACCCACAGGTTTACTGAGTTTCTACTCTGACAGCAATCAACAAACAAAGTGGCCTTGCTGCTACTACTGTCGTTACTACTACCGCTGCTGCTACTGCCACCACCGCCATCTCAGGGACATATTAATTTTGAAGAAAACAAAAACATCCAAAATAATTTCCTAGGTATTTTAATTTTTAAATATTTGAGGGACTAATGAAATACTACGTAAATTACTTGAGTCCTGTTGGTTTAAGCTCTTTTCTCTGTAAGAAATGTGAGAAAGGAGTCAATGAAATTGAATTTATTACTCTTCAGTTTGATACAATCCTCAAAGGGGGAGACAGTTGAAAGACAAGGAGAAAACATTACCACATTCAGATTAAGAGAGAGATATACCGAAACAAATTTATTATGTCTGAGATCTGTATGAATAATAGGAAAGTCTCTTTTTAGCACCAGACGAGCAAAGACTGCCATGGTTTTGTTCTAACATCTCAAATATATTAATAAAAAAGCTATTTACAGGTTTCTGAAATTTTGCTTCATACTCCCCCTCCCTACTGTGGAAGCCTTATCTTTTAAGCAAATAACTCTGGTGGGAGGGGGGTGGTTAATCCACCTCGAACACACTAGAGGGAAGACCTGATAGTTTTTGTCATTTGGGCTAAAACTGCAGCTCTCACAGCCAATACAATCTCTAAACCAGCCAGATAAGTAAATCCAACCAAGGAACTAAGGCAAATTTGCCTTTGCTTTTTTAAAAATTAAGAAATGCTGTAAGAAAACAGAGTACTATAACTAAGAACATACACAGCATTTTTACTTAGCTCTCACGTGCTAAGGCAAAAATGAAAGCTTGATTAGGTTATCAGAGCACCCGTAAGTTTGAAACAGAAATAAACCAAAGCCAGTAAGATCCAAAAGGACGTATCTGAGTTACAAAATACGAACTACTAGGGATAGAAGTCTCAAGACAGAACCGCAGATTGTCACAGCCAGGCCTCCTATACATGACTAGGCTTCAGTTTTCCCTGTAAAAATAATTTTTTTCCTAGATCATTCAGTAAAAGCAGGGCTACTAGCACCAAGTGATGTTCATTCAAATTAAGGGTTAATAAAAGTAATCTTCTATTTTTAGCACAGAAGGGAAAAAAGGCTTGTCTTATGTATTAAGTACTCCAAGTAATACAAGATTACTGACTAGGCGACCATTTGATTACAGTATAGAATATGTTATGACTTATCAACTTAATTCCAATGAATCACAAAAAAAAACCATTAAGGAAAATAATTACAATTCTACTGATATTATAAACACCAAAAATTCCTTAGCAACAGTGGGTAAACAAATATGGGTAAGAGTAGAATTTCTGCCATTGAAACAATCATGAGGCAACAAAAACCAAGGTCTAGATAAGTCTGTGTTGTAAAAATGGAAAACAAGGTGACCAATGGGAACAATGACTTTAAAGTACAAAATAATGATAGAAATTAGATTTGTCATAAATGCCATCGCAATTTTGGTGAATTCCCTGCTACCACACTAATTTTGAAACAAGATGTAGAATTTAACTGGCAGAATTATCTGCTGACCAATTTGAAGTGGTAACTACAAAAGGGAAAGGTTTTTAAATCTTTACAAAACCTTACAAAATGAGAAAACGATTCAACTTTTGAGTTCACATTTCAGTATGCTAACCTAATCTGCAATGTGCATTTCCAGTGTGGTCTGGTAAATGTACGATAGATTTTAAGATCATGAATCAAAACGGGGCACAAATTGAGACCCCCGAATATTTTTCAGTTCTACTAAATTGACAGAAGGCCCAAATGCCCAGAAGCCTGTGTCATTTTTTAAATTTTCTTTTTAAATGTTTTATTTTATTTTTGAGAGAGAGAGAGAGAGCACGAGAGGGGGCGAGACAGAGACAGAGAGGGAGACACAGAATCGGAAGCAGGCTCCAGGCTCCGAGCTGTCAGCACAGAGCCCGACGCGGGGCCCAACATGGGGCCTGAACTCGGGAATGGTGAGATCGTGACCTGAGCCAAAGTCGGACGCTCAACCAACTGAGCCACCCAGGTGCCCCAAAGCTGTGTTTTTAATTTTTAGAAAATTCTTATTTTCATGATTTTGCTAAAACTAAAGAATCACCAGGGCCCTGGGGGGCTCAGTCGGTTAAGCATCTGACTTCAGCTCAGGTCATGATCTCAGAGTTTGTGGGTTTGAGGCCCATGTTGGGCTCTGCACTGACAGCAAGGTGCCTGCTTCGGATTCTCTGTCTTCCTCTCTCTCGGCCTCTCCCCCACTCACACTCTCTCAAAAATAAATAAATAAATAAATCAATAAATAGACATTAAAAAAACAAAAAACAAAAAACAAAAGTGAAGAATCACAACGTTCACCAAAGCTTTCTTGAAAGCCAAAAGTAGTTAGTCAGAATCTATTCCAATCTAAATTGTCTTAAAGTAGTAGTGATATTATCAGCTAAGTTTTAAGGAAGTGAATTTTAAATTCATAAAGCCACATCAATATTACATTTTCAACATCAATATTAGATTTTTTAATGTTTATTTATTTTTGACAGACTGTGAGCAAGGAAGGGGCAGAGAGAGGAGTGGGGGACAGAGGGTTAAAGCAGGCTCCATGCTGACAGTAGTGAGCCTGATGTGGAGGTCAAAGTCACAAACTGTGGATCATGAAGTCGGATGCTCAACGGCTGAGCCACCGAGGTGCCCTCAACACTAATATTACAATTCAACATCTAAATGGTAGAACTGGGAAAAAAAAATAACCCACAGTTTAAAAGAAATCTAGTTACACTGTTCTTAAACATCTAAGTAGGCTAAATTACTTCTTACATGTGCACAGAATTTTTCACTAAGATTACTAAGAAAACTAAGAAGTAGATCTAAAAATTTCCACAATGAATAAATACAACAAACAACTAGTTACTTGACAATTCTTTTTTTTTTTAATGGTAAGTATCTTTATTTTATAGGAACCATGTTTTACCAATAAAAGGGAAAATAAAATGCAAAAATTACAAAAGGCAATTTATTAGGAAACAGATAAAAAGAAATGAACATAAAGGTGTACTAAAGGGCACCTGAGCTGGCAATGCAGTTGTACGAGCAATGATTAGGAGTACATGAAAGCAGGTGGCCTACCAACACAACTATATGGAAGATACTGGTTAGTGCCCAGGTAAGAACCTGTGACAGGGTGCCCTATCCATTGCATGGAGGCCACCGCTTGAGGAGAAGCCCACCTCCCTGAGCCCTGCTGGAACCCTGTTGCCTCCCTCCAACTGCCTCACCCAGCTGGACCAGCTCTGCTCCAATGCAGGTATCCACATCAGTGAACCATGCCCCTGTGTGGGGAGTGGCACCTGCAGCTCTAGAATCCCCATCGCACAGGTCTCCCCTTGCTGTGTCTACAGGGCCTAGGCTTCCAGGGAAGGGACAAGGCCCTCTGGCCGAGGGCAGTAGCTCAGGACCTCGATATAACATTAAGAGAACAGAATCTGGGATGCCAGGATTCATTAACCCCAAATTACAGTGTCCAATAATCAACTATCCCTATTCCTACAGCCATTTTATACACAGAAGTACAGTGAACACTTGACTCTTAACACTGAAAATGTCAAGGCACTGGGTATACTATTTATAAAATGACTCAGGGCTAAATTTGCTCTTACATAAGAGTAGCATCTAATGACAGACATCAACATCTGTATCCCTGTATTTGTAAACACTTGATTATTATAAATATTTACTTATGTTGGTTTTGTTTTTTTAATTTGGGGGGGGGGAGAGAGGGAGAGAGAGAGAGAGAGAGAGAGAGAGAGAGAGAGAGAGAGAACACGCAAACAGGGAAGAAGGGCAGAGGGACAGAATCTCATGCAGGCTCCACGCTCGAGGTGGGGCTCAACCTCACGAGCTAAGCCGAAATCAAGGGTTGGACACTCAACCTACTAAGCCACCCAGGCACCCCTATGTTGGCTTTTTGAAAGCTCAAAGATTAAAAAACATTTAACCAAATTAAGAAACAAAAATCTGGCATAAATGGAAAAAGGAGCAATTAAAGCAACTAGAAAACTCTGCAATTAAAACAGTTAAGAGGGTCTATTTGTTAAATGCAGATATAATCTCAAGTGACAATTTTCCAACCACCTCTCTTCTATCAGATAGCTAATAATTTTCTCTCTACATAATATACAAGCTTGAATCAGTAAGGAAAAAGATGCAAAATGCAGCTTTTTCATCAGGCTTTGGCAATTCAAAACGTGCCCACTGTCCTCATGCTTCCATGAAATGAAGGGGAAAATCATATAATTTCTTACTTAAATGGGATGTGTTACCACACCAGGTAATAACCCCTCTGTATCCGATGTCTCATAGGTCCAAATGTTCAAGATAATCATGGTTTTTTAGTGCAGCAGTTCTTTCAATGGGGGTCCCAGTATCCTTTCAGGGGGTCTGTGAGGTCCTCCTTACTTCAATTACACATCTGTGTGAGGCCAGATCTTCATATACTTCACACACACACAAATTATAATAACAGGCTGAATACAGAAGTAGTTATGAGTATATGTGCTGCTGAAGCGAGCACTAGAAGTAGTTATGAGAATCTATCTACTTAAACCAGACTTTAAAGAGATTAGCAAAGATAAATAAAAAAACACCAGTCATCTCACTATTTTTGGTTTTAAAAAATAGTTGTATCACACCAGCTGAAGCTCTAAAATTGGCTAGGGGGGTGCCTGGGTGGCTCAGTCGGTTAAGCCTCCGACTTCAGCTCAGGTCACGATCTCACGGGTCTGTGAGTTCGAGCCCCGCGTCGGGCTCTGGGCTGATGGCTCAGAGCCTGGAGCCTGCTTCCGATTCTGTGTCTCCCTCTCTCTCTGACCCTCCCCCGTTCATGCTCTGTCTCTCTCTGTCTCAAAAATAAATAAACGTTAAAAAAAAAATTAAAAAAAAAAAAAATAAAAATAAAAATAAAAATAAAATTGGCTAGGGAAGTTCCTCCCCAGAAGCAGACATCATCTTGAGGTGAACAGCTCCCCTAGGATCAGGGATGAAGATCTTCATCTCCAACATGAAACCTTTATTCCTTTTGCCTTTTCTTGCTTTTTGCTTTTCTTTTGCTTTTGACCCTACTTGCCTTTTCTCTGTCAATGCACAGGAAGACAATGTTCCTTAACTCTGGCGATTGTCACTAAATCTATCACTAAGGCCACAAAACTGCACAATAAAAGTCCTTAGAATTTCTTCCTAAGGTGGTTTGAGATAACAGAATTGCTTTAGATTACTTATGGGCTGAACAGTGTACCACAGCAAAGTACCACACAGGTACTTTTTGCTTGTACCTGGATCAACACCTCTGGTATCACAGCACCTATCAGAAATTAACAAACAGGCCACCTAGCTAAAACAGGCTGATGCCCCTCCAGGTACATTTTTTAATTTATTTGACTTCAACCGGTTTGGCTCATAGGGTCCTAAGGAGCATATTTCAATCTTTGGCATTATACAACTGACAGTCATTATTGCTGTCTCCCTAATGGGCTATATATATTCTCTCAAGGGTCTTAAATTCATGTTTATAGCCATCAGCAGCACATCAGATGGTCTCACCATGCTTGGAGAAACAGAAATGAGATGCAACACCAAAATGAACAGCAAAAACAATTCTTTCATGGACTTGACTTCACAACCTATGGGTTTTAGTGAGAGTGGCATTAATACTAAATTTTTAGTTCCACTGTCACTTATTAGAGGATGACCAAAAGTGGGGGGTGGGGAGGGGAGTTGTTAAATTCATTAAAGAAGGAGGCCATTAGACTGAGGTGGTTCTAATACCTTAAACAGGCTATGTAAGCAAACCAAAACCTAAGCCTGTACATGCCTCAAGGTTAAGAAATCAAATAGAAAGCCCATCACAAACAGACAAGGAAGCTTTTCCAAATAAGGCAAATGCAAAGATACAACTGATCAAATGATTTCCTTGCTTTGCTTCCACACCTTTTCTCTATTAAAAGCCTTACCCTACCTCCTGTTGGTGGAGCAATCCTAAGCACTTCTGGTTTGGCACTGACCAATTTAAACTGATTTTTGCTCAAATTACTGAGAGAAAGAGAGAGTGAGAAAGTCATATCAAATGAAATAAAAAACAAAAGTTTCCAATTAAAAGTCTTAATTTCGAATATGGCAAATGTCAATAAATACTACAATAAACAAAAGATAATACTTTCAGAATATAGAAGGATCCTGAGCCCAGGAAGTAAAACAAAACAAAAACAAAAAACAAAAAAGCCACTAGTTTAATAGGCAGTCTGATGTGATCCCAATTCCATTTTTCAACTCTACCACTTCTAATGTACCTGAGTTAACCTCAGTATTATAACTCTGCTTTTTATAAGAAAGGGGAAAGAAATACTCAACTGTGTGGTCTAGAGTAAGATACCTCTTTTTGTCTCTCTCAGCTTTAATTCAGCTAGTGAGTTACCGGATCTCATGGCCTTCAAAGGTCCTGCTAACTCTAGGGGTCTATGCTACACCACCTACCTCCAGCCACTCATCTCTGATAGCTCCCAAATACCTATAGCATAAAGTCCACACTCTTCAACAAGGGAGAGAGGATCCTTTACAACTTGGACCCACACTAATTTTCTGCCTGATCCTTCTCACTCCCTTGTCTTGACCCTCTTACCCCACCCACTAATCATCTATCCATATAAGAGCAATGTATTAGGGGACACCTGGATGGCTCAGTCAGTAGAGCATGCAACTCTCTGGGGTTGTGAGTTTGAGCCTCAAGCTGGGTGTAGAGATTACTCAAAAACAAAATCTTAAAAAAAAAAAGAGCAATATATCAGTTTCTAGTCATGGGTATCTTTTTTTTCTTATTAGACATTAAGTCATTGATTAGATTACTTCCTCTCTACTCCTTAATTTTCTTGTAATGTAAACGGTGATACTTGTGAAGGTTGTGGTAAGGGTTTAACAAGTTAATGATTATAAAAGGCATAAGCACTATGCCTAGCATACAGCAAGCACATAAGAGCTATTGCCCATACCATTCCTGTTGAAGGCACTTTTATTTTTTAATTTTTTTTCTTTCTTTTTTTTGTTTTTTGGAGAGACAGAGAGTGTGAGCAGGGGAGAGAGAATCTTAAGAAGGCTCCACGCTCAGCTTGAAGCCCAAGGCAGGGCTTGATCCCACGACCCTGCGATTGTGACCTGACCCAAAATCAACAGTGGGATGTTCAATCAACTGAGTCACTCAGGCGCCCCTTGAAGACACCTTCCTGTCCCTCCTTGCCTGCCCTGCCTTCAAGAATCAGCTCCAATGTTAACCGTCTTCTCTGTAGCTGTTCCTGACATCCCGCTCCACCCCACTACATTCACTGGTTTCTTACTTTTACTATAACGTCTACCTCAAACTTCACTCTATATTGTAGCTACTCATTTTTGAAAGACCAATAATGAATTCATCTTTGCAAACACAGAACCTAGTATGGTACCCGATACGTAATGGATGTGCCTGTAAGAAATTACAGATTGGAATTGTGAAAATGAATGAAATTAATACCTAGGAAAGCACACCAAGCTCCATAAAATGAAGGTATTAACTAAACTCAGTATCAAAGAGTAAAATGAAATTTCTATTTTTTTATTTTTTATTTTTTATTTTTTTATTTTTTTTTTTTTTCAACGTTTATTTATTTTTGGGACAGAGAGAGACAGAGCATGAACGGGGGAGGGACAGAGAGAGAGGGAGACACAGAATCGGAAACAGGCTCCAGGCTCTGAGCCATCAGCCCAGAGCCTGACGCGGGGCTCGAACTCACGGACCGTGAGATCGTGACCTGGCTGAAGTCGGACGCTTAACCGACTGCGCCACCCAGGCGCCCCTCTATTTTTTTAATTTGTGAAATATTTTACAGTTTATTTTGAGAGTGACTGAGCACAAGTATGGGGGGTGGGGGGAATATGAATATGAATGAAAATGAATGAAAATGAATCCCAATCAGGCTGCACACTATCAGTGCAGAGCCCAAAATGGGGCTCAAACTCACAAACTGTGAGATCATGACCTAAGCTGAGACCATGAGTCAGATGCCTAACCTAACTGAGCTACCCAGGTGCCCCAAAATGAAATTTCTGATAAAATATTACTTTGGAGCAAACTCTACAAGGTTATTTCTTTTTTTCTTCAATGTGTCACTGTCAGCTCAGAGCCTGGAGCCTGCTTTGGATTCTCTGTCTCCTTCTCTCTCTGCCCCTCCCCAACTTGTGCTCGGTATCTCAAAAATAAATAAATGTAAAAAAAAAAAAAAAAAAATTAAAAAAATAATGGCTGTTCTAAGTTTCTAGAACTTTAATTTTTTTTTTTTTAATTTATGTATTTATTTTGAGAGAGCAAGAGTGGGGCAGGGGCAGAGAGAGAATCCCAAGCAGGCTCTGCACTGTTCAGCAGAGTGCACTGTCTGGACTGTTTATTTTTGAGAGAGACAGACAGTACAAGCGGGGGAGGGACAGACAGAGAGGAAGACACAGAATCTGAAGCGGGCTCCAGGCTCTGAGCTGATCAGCACAGAGCCCAACACGGGGCTTGAGCTCACAAACCATGAGATCATACCTGAGCTGAAGTCAGATGCTTAACCGACTGAGCCACCCAGGCGCCCCAGGTTCCAGAACTGTAAACACTAATAACCTGACTGAAAAATCACAGAGATCTATAAAAACAAAAACACTGCATGCATTTCATGCATCCTGTTACCTCGACCGTGGGACATTTTTGGTGGTCATAACTGTGGATGGGGATGAGGTTATTACTTCCATCTCGTGCACAGAGGCCAAAGATGCTGTTAAACATTCTACAGTGCATAGGGGAGCCCCACGAAAAAGGATTATCCATGAGCAGTGAATAGTCCAACATTGAAAACCCCTGCCTACATTCTTTAACTACTTTCCCTTTTTTTGAAAACCCAACATGCTAATTTTAAGCTCCAATTCAAACATGGGACCCTTTAAAGGAACTGTTCTTATTACTATTACTTCATAAAAATATTTGAATTCCAAAACTTACAGAAAAAAAATGAAGGAAAAAAAGGTCAATTTCTGAAAATTAGACTACTCAAGAAGCTGTCACTCAATTTTAGAAAACATGATAAAAAGAGAAACTGCTAACAGCTTTTTACAATATGTGCATCATGTCAATAACAGAGTCACAATTCTTGTAGAAAAACTGTTTTCTTCATGTAAATAATGGGTGAAATATACAATACTGCATCCCATATTCTAGTAAGGTTTACATCAATGGAAAATATTCTATTCATATTAAAATGGTTTCTTAGTTCAATAGCTTTCTTTACTCTCAACCTAGGGATTCAGGGTGGTGGTTTAGTATCACAATCAGATTTTTTCCCCACCAAAGTACCATGTTCAGAAGAATTGGTAAAACTTCTATTTGAATAAAGAGCTTAATGGGGTATTTTGTTTTATAAACTTGAAGACATTTTATTCTTTTCAAGTTTATTTATTTGAGAGCTAGAGAGAGAGAGCAAGTGGGGGAGGAGCAGAGAGAGGGAAACAGAGAATCCCAAGCAGGGCTCGAGCTCAAGAACCGTGAGATCATGACCTGAGCCGAAACCAAGAGTTGGACACTAGTAAGCGACCCAGGCGCCCAAGACATGTTAAATTTGCCTTTATGGGGCTCCTGGGTGGCTCAGTCAGTTAAAACATCTAACTTCAACTAAGGTCATGATCTCACAGTTTGTGAGCTTGAGCCCCACATCAAGCTCTGTGCTGAGCTCAGAGCCTGGAGCCTGCTTCAGATTCTGTCTCCCTCTCTCTCTGGTCCTTCCGCACTCACACTGTCAAAAAAACAAACAAACAAACAAACAAAAAAAAAAACAACCAAAAACAAAAACATTATGGAGATATCTGTATGTATATCTCTAAATCTACAATGGAATACTATTCAGTCTTTAAAAAGAAGCAAATCCTGCCATTTGTAATAACACTGGTGGGCCTAGAGGTCATTGTGCTGGGTGAAATAAGTCAGATAAAGACAAATACTGCATGGTATCCCTTTTTGTGGAACTAAAGGAAAAAACCCACATAAACAGAGATGGTGGTTGCCAGGAGGGTGATGGAAGTGGAGAGAGGTTGGCAAAGAACACAAGCGTTCAGTTGTAAGATGAATAAGTTCTGAGGATCTGAAGTATAACCTGGTCACTATAGTATTGTGTAACTGAAACTTGCCGAGAGTAGAATGTAAGTGTTCTCACCAAAGGAAAAAAAGAGAAAGAGAGAGAGAGAGAGAGAGAGGGAGAGAGAGAGGGAGAGAGAGAGGGAGAGAGAGAGAGAGAGAGAGGGAGAGAGAGAGGGGGAGAGAGAGAGAGAGAGAGAGAGAGAGAGAGAGGGAGAGAAGGTAAATATGTGAGGTGATGGATGTGTTAATTAAGTCAAGTCAAATGTGGGAATCCTTTCACAATGTACACATATATCAAATCACTTTATATACTTCAAATATACTACAATTTTATTTGTCACTTACAGCTCAATAAAGCTGAATAAGCACACGTGAAAAAATAAACATTAAAAAAATAAAAAGTTTAAACTTGCCTTTAAAAACAATAGAACAGCAAAAAAAAAAAAAAAAAAAAAAATCAGATGCAAAAAAGGGCACCTTTGAACTTGAATAGACATTTCTCCAAAGAAGATACACAAATGGCCAAAAAGCACATGAAAAGATACTCAACACGACTAATCATTAGAGACATTCAAATCAAACCACAATGAGATACTACTTCACACTCATTAGGATGACTATTATAAAAAAAAACAATATAACTATGTTGACAAGAATGAAAAGAAATCAGAACCCTTATGCACTGCTGATGGGAAGGCAAAATGGTTACAGACACCATAAAAAAAAAAACAGTATGGCAGTTCCTCAAAAGTGCAATTAGCATATGATTCAGCAATTCTACTTCCGGGTATATAGCCAAAAGAACTGGAAACAAGCAGGTTTACTGCAGTGGTGAAATGGGACCTGTAATATTTTCTGCGAGGCTCATGAAGGAGAGTGGAAGTAACAAGACTTTTCAATATTAGAAACCAAGAATAGTAATTTTAGGTCATTTGCCAAAATATCAATTAATATACTACTTCCTACACTTTGACTTCTAGGGTCCTAAAGTATAAAAAAATTAGATCCCAAAGGTTACAAGTGGGGTATTTTTGAAGTATGACCGTATTCAACTGGAGATCAAAGAAGCCCAACTGAAAGAACTGTGGAGTAACAGTGACAACTGGGGACTGAACCAAAGTTCTTTTTAAAAAGGGGCTGTTTTGGAGGTGCTTGGCTGGCTCAGTCAGTTCGAGCCCCACGATGGGTGCACAGATTACTTAAAAATAAAATCAGGGGTTAAAAAATAAAATAAAATGAAATCAGGGGTGCCTGGGTGGCTTAGTCAGTTTAGCGAACAACTCTT
This sequence comes from Panthera onca, assembly GCF_046562875.1. Lineage (NCBI taxonomy): Eukaryota > Metazoa > Chordata > Mammalia > Carnivora > Felidae > Panthera > Panthera onca. The sequence goes on from NC_138346.1 coordinate 209,940,510, forward strand.
GATTTTGGCTCAGGTCATGATCCCAGGGTGGGATTGAGCCCTGTGTCAGGCTTTGCACTGAGCATCGGGTCTGCTTTAAGACTCTCTCCCTCTCCCCCTCTCCCCTGCTCATGCGTTCTCTCTCTGAAATAAAACATATACATATATATAAAAAGTTTTTTAAAACTTAAAATCTTTCAAGGGCACCTGGCTGGTTCTGAGCATGTAACTCTTGATCTTGGGGTCATGGGTTGGAGCCCAACGGTGGGTGTAGAAATTACTTAAAAATAAAATCTTATCAATCAATCAATCAATCAATCAATCAATAAATAAATAAATAAGCAATAGGGCTGTTTTGAAGATTAGGATTTTGACTTTGGAGGAACTAAGGTGATTGGCAGTGGAAGGAATTACATGTAAAATTCCTTAAATGAGAACGGACTTAAAAAAGGACTGAAAACAGGGACTCCAAGAGATACTTGTACACACACATTCAGAGCATGTTTTTTTTTTTTTTTTAACGTTTATTTATTTATTTTTCAGAGAGAGACTGCATGCACACAAACAGAAGAGGGGCAGAGAGAGAGGGAGACAGAGAATTGGAGCAGGCTCCAGGCTGCCAGCACAGAGCCTGACAAAGGGCTGGAACCCACGAACCGTGACATCATGACCTGAGCCCAAGTTGAATGCTTAACTGACAGCCACCCACACACCCCATAGCATGTTTAACAGCCAAAAAGTAGAAGGAAGCAACCAAAGTGTCCATCAAAAGAGGACTGGTTAAACAAAGGATAATATCAACATAAAACTGAACACTATTCAGCCTTTGAAAGGGAGGAACTTGAATGCTCATAGAAAGACTAGACGGAAACTATAACTCAAAAAAAGTTAACCTGAATGAACCCTGAGGACATTACGCTAAATGAAATTAGCCAGTCACAAAAGGACAAATCTTTTATGATTCCACTCCCAGAAGATATCAAACATAGTCACGTTCATAGAGACAGGAAGCAGAATGGTGGCTACCAGGGGCTGGGGGAGGGAGAATTAGAAACTGCTGAAGGGATATGGAGTTTCAGTTTGGAAAGATAAAAAGGTTATGGAGATGGATGGTGGTGATGGTTGCACAACAATGTAAATGTACGCTGAAACTACACACTTAAAAATGGTTAAAATGGGTGGGAGGGACATGCCTGTCTCAGTCAGTAGAGCATGACAACTCTTGATCTCGGGGTCACAAGTTCAAGCCCCAGGCTGGGTGTAGAGATAGAAATTACTTTAAAAAAAAAAAAAAAAAGTTAAATGGTAAATATTATGTTATTTTGCCACATACACATACGACCTAAAAAGTAAAATACAAAGTGAACAGTTCTCTTTATGCCTTAGAAAAAGATGAGAGGTTCCAAACCAGTCAATGAAACAGGATACCTGCTGCTTGCTGTCAATAAAGCTCTGCTAAATCAAAGGGTCTCACAACCTGGTTGATCCAGGTAAAGTTCCTCAGAAATCATTTCAGAGGGATAAGTTAGCTCTAACTGGTGATTCTGCAACTACTGCAAAAGACATGGGGAAAGCACTATGCGCTCAACTGTATCAATGATAAATTAAGCTCTTTAGAACCAAAGGTAATGAAAAGTTGTCTAAATTATTTAAATATAGGATACTTACTGAGAAAAACTATTGATACATTAAAAAATGGAATTGTAGGGGCGCCTGGGTGGCTCAGTCGGTTGAGCGCCCACTTCGGCTCAGGTCACGATCTCGCGGTCCGTGAGTTCGAGCCCCGCATCGGGCCCCTGTGCTGACAGCTCAGAGCCCGGAGTCTGTTTCAGATTCTGTGTCTCCCTCTCTCTGACCCTCCCCCACTCATGCTCGGTCTCTCTCTGTCTCAAAAATAAATAAACGTTAAAAAAAAAAAAAAATTAAAAAAAAAAAAAATGGAATTGTAGGGGTGCCTGAGTGGGTCAGTCAGTTAAGCGTCCAACTCTTTATTTCAGCTCAAGTCATGATCCCAGGATTGTGGGATGGAGCCTCATGTCGGGCTCCATGCTGACCACAAAGCTTGCTTGGGATTCTCTCTCTCTCTCTCTCTGCCTCTGTCCCCCTCTCGCTCTCTAAAATAAAATAAAAAATAAAATTCTTAAAAAAAAAGTAAGTAAAATAAACTATTACTAAAAATCAGGTGACTTTACAAGGCCCTAAAATTCCCTAGTTAATTAAAAATTTTTAGATGATGGGGGTGCAGGGGCACCTGGGTGGCTCAGTCGGTTAAGCATCTGACTTCAGCTCAGGTCATGATCTCATGGTTAGTGAATTCGAGCCCTGCATCGGGCTCTGTGCTGACAGCTCGGAGCCTGGAGCCCGTTTTGGATTCTGTGTTTCCCTTTCTCTGCCCCTCCCTTGCTTGCACTTTGTCTCTCTCTCAAAAATAAACAAACATTAAAAAACAAAAGACTAGCTTGTCTTGGGGAAAAAAATGGGGGTGCCTGGGCGGCTCAGTTAAGTGTCTGACTTGATTTCAGCTCAGGTCATGGTCTTACCATTTGTGAGTTTGAGCCCCATATTGAGCTCTGCACTGACAGTACGGAGCCTGCTTGGGATCCTCTGTCTTCCTTGCTCTCTGTCCCTCCGCGCCCCCCCCTCCCCACTCTCTCTCAAAAATAAACGAACATTAAAAAAAATTTTTTTAAGATGATGGACTAGCAGATACCTAGTCACAAGTGCTGACTACAATTTTATGTTCAGATTTAGGGGATGGAGGTATGGGGCCAATATATGATTAGATTCTGCTGCTACAGACAGATACTGCTACTAGTGGGTAAAGTAAAAACCTTATCTTTATACGTACTGTCACTGTGTCCCAAACACCTTGCCTCGGAATTACTTTTGGCTTAAATTCCTAAGAGCCTGGGCTCACAGAGTCATTACGTTCTTGGCAAACCCTTAGGAGTCAGAAAATCTGCTACTCAAGTAACTTAAAGCAAAAAGCAACAAAACATGCCTTATCCCTGAAAGTTATAAGGAGATATAACATGTCTGCCGAAGGAACAAGAAATCCTATATGGCAGCAAAGTCTTTGTACATCCATGGGATGACTTATTCAAGGGACAAACTGGAAGAAATCCAAACTGTCAATTATAACAAAGGGGATTTTTCTCATAGGCAGTATATAAAAGCAGATGTATTTCTTGTTTGAAAAACCAAAATGTTTCAAAACACATAAACCGAGAAAGCACACAGATTAAGTGAAACTGCAATATTTTTTATTCCAAATGGTTACGTGCAACTGCTGTACCCTTCACCAAACCCACAAGTAAATTTGAACTTTGAGTTTTGCCTCTCTCCAACTGAACTTTGGTGCTAATTACATCTCTATCCTATCCAGAATAAAAAAGAAGTGCTATTTCTCACTTCTGAACTCTCTGTTAAGGCAGTTCCAGACTCAAGAGGTTAGAAGGGCACCTAATTCCCCAGCAGGAAGCCTAAAGCCATCTACTATTTGGTTTACTTACTTACTTACTTATTTATTAATGACTTCAAATTACAAAGAAACTCCAGCCTAAAGTCTTTCTGCTTAAACAACTCCTGCAGTTTCTTCCAGTGGAAACAAACTCAAAAGCTACAGTCCAAATGGCTCCAACAACCATGACACAGCACTATCAGGAGGCCAGTCTGCCCTCCCCTCCACCATGGAAAATGATGTTCAAAGAAGCACCAACTCCCCCAGTTCTGGTTATATAAATCATGTCTAGAAGCACACGGGTGTCTATTAAAGAGTCTTATTCTAATTCCAACACCCAAATTCCACTGTATGTTAATAGACACATTTTAAACCTGTATCAAAAAATATAAACATCACTTAAAAATTACTTTCAAAAGCTTACGGTGTTTTTTTTTTTAATTATTAAAAAAAATTACTCTGGTTAAAATGATTTCATTTTCTTCTTGGGGGATTAAACTATTTGGAGGTCTAGATATTAAACTTTTTCAAAAGCTAAAATATACCCTTAGCCACCCTGGAAATCAACATGCATTTTTGCCCGACCAAAATGAAATTTGTTAAGGATGGAATCTGGAAGTAGTTCAGTCTGTATTTTAGGCTTGCGAGTCCCAAGAACCTTTTCCATCAATCAGTCCATAATTTCAAAGAGCACAGAGGCTCTTAGAATTAAAATAAAAAGAATGTATTCTATTTTTCTTTAAACATGACAAAAAGCACTAAACGGATGCACAGATTACTTTGTGACACTGTAATCTGGATAGAGCCTGCTTCTACAACAGTGCTGTCCAATAAAATTTACTACAAACCAAAAATTTTAACTTTTAAGTAGTCACAATTTAAAAAGTAAAAAGAAACGGGAATCTTAATAATGTATTTTTTATTTAATGTAATATATACTCAAAATATTATTTCAACATGCAGTCAATGTAAAAATTACTAATACTTTTTTGGCTACATCTTCAAAATTCAGTGTATATTTTTTAATAGTTCTACTGAGATATAATTTCACACCAGAAAAGTGAGCCATTTAAAAGAATACTACTAATGATTTTTAGTATATTTATGGAGTTAGGCAATCATCATGATGATGTAACTTTAGTACATTTGCATCACCCCAAAAAGACACCTCATTACTATTAGCAGTTACTCCCCATTCTCTTCCACCCCCAGCCGTAGGTAATCACTAATCTACTTTGTGTCTGTATAAGTTCACCTATTCTGGATGTTTCATATCAACAGGATCATACAGTATGCAGCCTTTTATATTGGCTTCTTTCACTTAGCATGTTTTTTGCAGTCTGTCCATGTTATAGCACAGTTCAGTACTGGTGCAAAGACTAACCAAATTTCAAGTGCTCAAAGGCCACATGTGGCCAGTGGACAACACTGGGCAAACTAGTTCTAGAACCAAAAAGCTCCTCAATAAACAAGCATATCACCTGTTAAATAAGAGACCATGTTAAAGCCATGAGAATCCTTAAAGAGAAATGCCATTTATGATAGGCAACAAGTTAGAGATTAGTATTTTAAAATAATTGTTATAGTATATATAAAAACCATTATGAAAAACTAATGCCAAGATGTTATTTGATAAAGCCACAAGTATTTCTCATTATAATTCCAGATAGCTCCAACAAATGGGCAAAGTGATTCTTAAAGGCATAAATTAACTACTTGTGAAAGTACATAATTAGCAGAAAAAAATGGAACTTAGTTCCAGGGTACCTACCACTTACACTTTAAAAAACTACCTTCGTTGATGATTTAAAACAAACAAAAATACCCACCATCCCTTGTTCAGGATTATACCAACAATTCTACACAAGTTGAAAAGTTTTTAATTTAATGACATTAAGAAAACCTCAAATGGTTATTAAGTAATAAACCAAATTTAAACAAAAATGTGTAACCCAGGGCACCTGGGTGGCTCAGTCGGTTAAGCATCCGACTTCAGCTCAGGTCCTGATCTCACAGCTCGTGAGTTCAAGTCCCACACTGGGCTCTGTGCTGACAACTCAGAGCCTGGAGCCTGCTTCGCATTCTGTGTCTCCCTCTCTCTCTCTGCCCCTCCCCCACTTGTGCCCTGTCTCTGTCTCTCAAAAATAAACAAACATTTAAAAATAATAAAAAATAAAAAATAAAAATTTCTAACCCTATTTTACTGAGCTATATATAATGTTTTCCCACCTGATTCTATGAATATATTTTACTACCCTCATGGTAGCATATATTTCTAATCTCTTCTGCACCAAGGAAAATTTTCAGAGTATGACTAAGATTTTTAAGAGAAACTAACTCTATTGTGCAAAGTAATCTTAAAATATATTTCACTCATTATTTTGTTTATCTGGAAGAAAAAGTTCATTTACTGTACAAAGTGGATTTAGGAAGATGTTCTACAGAGGTCAATTTATACAATTTCTAGCAGCATAAACTCTAGTAGCATATAATTTAATAAATGATCACACAATTTAAGTAAATAAATTACCAGAGGGTACTCTTTCTCACAAGAGAAGTAATCACAAAACTACCCTCTATAAAGGCAATCTTTCACTTTATACTCTAAGACACAGATTTAAAAATATAATAGGGGAAGGTGCTTGTAATAAAATCTTGGCAAATTCTGAGCTTCAGAAAATGGTAATGTTTAATTTACTTTAAAATGAGATTAGCACATTTTCCTTTACATCTGTGATGGATGATCCCTTATTCAGGGCAGGGTGAAATTATACCAGGGTTTCTGAGAATGACCTCTAAATGTAAACAACCCCAAAAAAAGATAAAAGAGAAGAACACCAAAACTACTCCTCAACCATAAGTAAACTTTTACCATAAGTAAAAAAGATTAACAGAGGTTTCAATATCATTCCAAAAGTCTGAAACATAAGCAAAGTTATGGAAATTTCCATTTTCTATATAGCCTTGGCATCCACAAAGACAAAAATAAACTTACTCTTTTATTTGAGGCTTTAATTTGTGGCTTAGTGACTTCTGGGTGTTCTCTGATGAGGAATTAGGCCATGTTTAATCGCTTAATTCCCTTATTTCTCAAAGAGGAAAGCTAAGTTCTTTATATGCGCAAAGTAGCTATGACACTAAAAATTTGCAATTTAAACGTAACATTTTTTTAAAGAGTTTGCTTCCAAGTCAAACAAAATTCTGCACAGTATTTTTAATTTTAAAATTTGTTGTTTAGGATTTTAATCTGAATTACTCTTTGCTAATTTTAAAGCAACATTTAAAAAGTTTACTTCAAGATTAAAATTCACAAGATATGGAGTCACAAGTTTACCCCCAAACCTATTTTCATTTCTTCCACCTAACAATCAAATTAATCAAAATAAACCCCAAGCACAACCCAAATGAAAAGAATGAAAAGGTGTAAGGGAGAGACAGTTCATCACTTAAAACAGACTAACTTAACTAAATGCAAATTCCTGGGGAACTCTGGAAATTAAATAAATTTTGGGTAATATATTGTGCTTTTATCACCAAATGCAAACCACGTCATTATTACCCAAGCAGTGGTATGGCAGATGCTGTTTGTCAAGCCCTGGCTTTTAAAGGGCAGAAGACAAAAAATTACAGTGAAAGCAAGGGAGAAAAAAGGTAAAGCACTGAAAACAGCAGCATTCACACCAGCTTCTAGTCTCAAGCTCCTTACTGGATCTGAAAGGCCTCCCCCTAGGAATGAACCGGCTTAACTGGCAGCCACTTTACAGCTTGCTCCTCCCTACTGCCTGCCCAGTCACAGCCCAGAAACTTCCGCAGTCCCCGCCCCACCCCCTGGGCTGAGGGCTGGGCAGAAACTCTGGCAAAATAAGGAAGCCTCTGGGAGGTGGCAAGCAGCCAACTCAAACTGGATGATTCCAGTTTAGGCTGGTCTGACTCAAAAACAAGCAGTTCTTAGCCTTCCTCACAACATTCAGGCACACTGACTGCCCAGGCAGCACACAATGAGCTCTCCTCATTTGCTCTCAGGGTTAAATCTACCCGGTTCTCATCTCCTAGTAGCAGGGAATCTTAAGTGAAAGCAAGATTCTCAGTGCAGAGCAAATATGGATCAGCCTAGCACTTGTTTCCAAAACTGCCTATTCCATACAGAACCCTAACACTGACAACATCTATTACCTATGGAAAGCTCCTCTAAAATTTTTATACTTGATAAAAAGAGGAAAAGCCATAAAGGAAATCAATCTATTTATAGATCTCCACAATGGAAGTTAAGCCCATCAAAGCAATCAGGAAGCAAACACCTCCATTTTCCATATTATGCATTAAAAAGGCTTGGCTAGTAGGCGCCTGGGTGGCTCAGTCTGTTAAGCAGCCATCTTTGGCTCAGGTCATGATCTCACAGTTCACGAGTTCGAGCCCAACATCGGGCTCTGTGCTGACAGCTCAGAGCCTGGAGCCTGCTTCAGATTCTGGGTTTCCCTCTCTCTCTGCCACTCCCCCACTCACGCTCTCTTTCTCTCCGATCAATCAATCAGTCAATAACATTAAAAAAAAGGCCTGGCTAGCTAATATGACCCCAAAAGACAGAAGATTGTGTGTAGCTTATTTCCCCAAAAAACAAACTATACTGCAGCTTAGAAAGGAATGTGCTTCAAAAATGTGGGCTCTTCAACTGATGCTGGGAATGGAAAAAGATACTACAATAATACACACACACACACACACACACACACACACACACACACACACACACACACACATTCATTCACTGGGGTTTACTCTCCAATGCACACACTGGTAAACATTTATTCCATGCTGCTCAATAGCCCCAAAATGGCATTAAAGAGGGAATGACCAAATGTTGGTTCTTCTGGACAGTAATGGTATTTAATGGAGCCACTCAAAATATGGGGAGACTTTATGTGTATTTTTTTTAATATTTACTTATTTTGAGAGAGAGAGAGAGAGAGAGAGAGAGAGCGAGTGCGCTCGAGTTAGGGAGGGGCAGACAGAGAGAGAGAGAGGGAAAAAGAGAATCCCAAGCAGATTCAGCACTGTCAGCACAAAGCCCAACTCGGGGCTCGATCTCACAAATCATGAGATGACCAAGAGTTGGACACTTAACCGACTGAGTCACCCAGGGGCCCCTATGTGTATTTGAAATCTAGTAATTTTCTCCAGGATTGCAGACACACTAATATGCTTGCTGTCCTTTCCCACCCCCAACCCTTCTCCCTCCAAAATTGGTAACTTTTTAAAGAACTTAAAAACCTGTCATCTATACTTCTTTATTTTAGTAATAAAGAAACAATTTTTTCTATGGAAAAAAAAAACGTAGATACCGTTATCTCAAGGAGAATAGTTAATCATAAAGTCAATGAAACCACTAGATGGCTTTTATTTAATTTCATCACAAGTAAGAATTCAAAATTTTGGGGCACCTGGGTGGCTCAGTCAGTTAAGCGTCCGATGTCAGCTCGGGTCATGATCTCAGGGTTCGTGGGTTCGAGCCCTGCATCAGGCTCTGGGCTGACAGCTCAGAGCCTGGAGCCTACTTCAGATTCTGTGTCTCCCTCTCTCTCTGCCCTCCCCTGCTCACGCTCTGTCTCTCAAAAATGAATAAAAGCGTTAAAAAAAAAATTTTTTTTAGAGTTGAAGATTTCAAGATAAAAACTATATTATTGGAAACAGGCAACGAATACGTTTCATTTACAATACTGACTTTCAGCAAAACATTCTCCCTTTTGAAATCTAAAGTAATTTCAGCTGTCTAAAAAAGTAAAGGGGGCACCTGGGTGGCTGAGTCAGTTAAGTGTCCGACTTCAGCTCAGGTCATGATCTCGCAGTTCTTGAGTTTGAGCCCCATGTCGGGCTCTGTGCTAACAGCTGAGAGTCTGGGCGGCAGGGGGTGGGGGGAGAGGGAGAGAGAGAGAAAGTGTGTGTGTCTCTGCCCCTCACCCGATCTCTCTCTCAAAAAGAGAAACATTAATGAAGAAATTTTTTTAAATAAAAAACAGTAAAAATGAGGCATAAGTACAAAATAAACAGGCTAAGAATGGTTGTGAAATCCATAAATAAATCAGCTATTTAAAATGCCTTAAAATGGAGGGCGCCTGGGTGGCTCAGTCTGTTAAGCATCTGATTCTTGGTTTCAGCTTAGGTCATGATCTCATGGTTCATGAGATTGAGTCCCACGTCAGGTCCTGTGTGGACAGCATGGAGCCTGCTTGGAGTTCCCTCTCCCTCTGCCGTCTCCTGCTCCACATGCTCTCTCTCTCTCTCTCTCTCAAATACACTTTAAAGAAATGCGCTACAATGGTGTTACGTTTAAAATAAGCATAAATATTTTCATTTTATATGAAAGTAAGGGACAAAAAATAAAGATCTCTCCTGAGAATATTTATTATCCTTGACTTTGGCTTCATAAAGGCTTAAACCTTTACTGTCCCTCCTTGAAAGTCCTATGAATTCTCCCAAAACATACACTTCACTTGTTATCCTCAAATCAATATACATCTGAATTGTCTATTTTCACATTTTAGCTAGCATAATTTATGTTTCAATGGTTTCTGTGCACAGGTATGTTCTCTTTACACAAAGAACAACAACAACAAAAATCTCATTTCAATTTAAGCAACTCATCTCAAACTGACAGGTACAAACAGCAAAGAGGAGAAAGGTTGGTATTATGCAATAAAATCAACTTCATTTCTGCTCTCACTTCAATCCTACGCAGCTACAAACAGAAGAGTTGGAGGGAAATATCATGGTTTCTAAACACCAGTTTCCCAAATACAGTTTGATTTGTTGTGTCACTTTTTCCTGAGATTAACACAAACTATTTTGGCCCTCCTAAATACATCTGAGAATGAGGAATCAGCGCAACAAAACCAAATTTTATCTCCAAATAAATCCAGAAGTTATCTCCCTATTCATTATTATAGATAAGAGATCACTTTTGATGGTAAAAATTCAACAAATGTGTCTCTAAGATTAAACATTACAACAATCACCAACAAACTATTAATTCCTTTAGCACTTAAAAAAACTGGTTTTTAGGGTGCATGGCTAGCCCAGTTGATCTTGTGGTGGTGAGCTCAAGTCCCACAATTGGGTGCAGAGATTACTTAAAGATAAATTCTTTAGAGGCACCTGGGTGACTTAGTGGGTTAAGTGTCAGACTCTTGGTTTCAGCTCAGGTCATGAACTCACAGTTCATGAGTTCCAGCCCTCTGTCAGGCTTTGCACGGAAAGCACAGAGCCTGCTTGGGATTCCCTCTCCCTCTTGGCCTGGGTGGCTCATGATCTCACAGTTCATGAGTTCCAGCCCCACAGCAGGCTGGCTGCTGTTAGTGCAGAACCCACTTTGGGTCCTCTGTCCCCCTCTCTCTCTGCCCCTCCCCTACTCTCTTTCTCATCTCTCCCCCTCCCAAAATAAGCATTAAAAATAAATTAAATAAAATAAATTAAAATTTTTAAAAAGCATAAAAAAATAAAACCTTAAAAACAAACGAAAGTGACTTTTACTTTGTGTATATATATTAAAACCACTGCCATAACTGACAATTTCCAGCACATTATATATCATAGCAAATTGTATAGCCAGGTAATAAAATGAGTGTTCCTTCCCCAAATCAACATTCCAAATAAACATACTTGTAAAATAAGAGAAATGAAAAATACATGGTCACTATTAATCCCAATGGCTTCCCTCTCACATAATCAGTTTCGTCCATATTCTTTCACAAGCCTGCAAGATGACAGTAATTTTGGAAATTTTTCTACATAAACTTGAAAGAAAATTCTCTCTCCCTACTTAACAACCACTAGCCTCCTCATTAAATCACAGACAAAAGGGTATTTGAATAAAACTCCCCCTTGGGGCACCTGGATGGCTCAGTCTATTGAGCATCCATCCAACTTCCGCTCAGGTCATGATCTCACTATTCGGGAGTTCAAGGCCCACATCGGGCTCTGTGCTGACAGCTCAGGGCCTGGAGCCCGCTTCAGATTCTGTGTCTCCCTCTCTCTCTGCCCCTCCCTCGCTTGCACTCGGTCTCTCTGTATCTCTCTCAAAAATAAATAAACATTAAAAAAAATTTTTTTAAACTCCCCCTCTAGTAAACTGTAATCTAGAACGTCTTGACTGTTCACAAAATGACTAGCAGAATTGGTCTTTATAGAATAAAAAGCTCTTTAGCACTTTTAACTGTATCTGTTGTAAAAATCCAGAATGTGTTCAATATTCTAATTACTGTTAAAATATACTTCAGGAAAAATAATCTTAAATTGTCTACTATTAGAAAGAAATGAGTAGGGTTATGACAACTTTGATATAATTTACTCAAAAATATAAAAGAGGAGTGTCTGAGTGGCTCAGTTGGTTGGGTGTATAACTCTTGATTTCGGTTCAGGTCATGATCCCAGGGTCTTGGGATTGAGCCCCACATCAGGCTCTGTGCTGAGAGTGGAACCTGCTTGATTCCCTCCCTCCCTCCCTCCCTCCCTCCCTCCCTCTCTCTCCCTCCCCTCCCCCCATGCCCCTCTCCCCAGCTCACGTGCACACTCTCTCTAAAATAAATAAAATTTTAAAACATATATATGTAAAAGAAATATAAAAGTGAGGTCTACAAATAATACTAGCCAAAGAAGAAGTTTCATTTCCCTTTCAATAAGAAGTAAATTATTTCAATTGCAAAGGTAAGACATTAGACAAGATAGGGCCTTTAGCATAAATCACACCATATCTTAATACAGCATCACAGCTGAAGAGTCTGATTGTTCCAAAATTTTTAAAAATGTTTATTTTTGAGAGAGAGAGAGAGAAGCAGAGAGAGAGAAGCAGAGAGAGAGAGGGAAAGAGAATCCCAAGCAGGCTCTGCACTGTCAGCATAGAGCCTGACGTGGGGCTCCAGTTCATGAACTGCGAGATCATGACCTGAACCAAAATCAAGAGCCAGATACTTAACTGACTGAGCCACCCAGGCTCCCCTAAGTTCTTTTATTTTTAAGTTTATTTACTTATTTTGAGAGAGAGAGAGCGAGCGAGCGAACACGAGAGAACGAGTAGGGACAAGAGAGAGAGAGAAAGAATCCCAAGCAGGCTCCGCACTGTCAGCACAGAGCCTGACAAGGTCTCAAGACTGTGACATCATGACCTGAGGCAAAACCAAGAGTTGGACACTTAACCCACTGAGCCACCCATGGCTGTTTTAAGTTCTATAGGCTTTTCTCGTTACTTTAAATAAACACCACAAATGTCAGTTTTCCTGCTCTAGAATGTAAGAAAAAAAGAGTATCTCTCTCTGTCTTCCCCTTTGCTGTCCCCAAGCTTCTTCCTTAAATCTTCCAACTATGGGGGCACCTGGCTGGCTCAGTTAGTAAAGCATGTGACTCATGATCTCAGAGTCATTGATCTCAGGGTTGTGAGTTCAAATCCCACAGTGGACATGAAGCCTACTTAAAAAAAAAAAAAAATCTTCCAACTATGACAACATAAAAAAATTCTAGTAATGTAATAACTATACCAAAAAAAAAAAAAAAAAAAAACCATGAAATTTCACAGGTATTTTCTAAATCAACTTATTCTAATTTTAAAACTCTATATAGGTAAAAAAGCTTGCCGTATATTCAGATTTACTCAAACAGGTAACTAAGCACAATTTAACACCACATGGCTTACCAAAAGCCACAAAGAGAAAAGAGACAATGAGATGTTATCTGCTAGTTATTTTCATGCAGTTTTCTTTGCTTACTACTATATTCATTTTCTTTCCACCTAAATACCTATTTTTGTGACTAAAAAGAATTAAAATCTGTAGTTACTGGACATATTTAGAAAGACAAACCAACAGAGTTCAGAAGAACAAAAAGGCAAAGGTTGACCAGAGCCCAAAAAGCTTTTAAGGGAGAGGATGGGGCTGCCTTTGGAAAGTTGAAAAGATGCACCTAGCCATACACCCAGATTAATAAAATTTCACATGTTAGCTCTTAATTAGACACATACATAGTTTTTGTTTTGGATTAGCCATTGCAAATGCTTAATCTAAACTAGTTCTATTCTTGGGGCACCTAGCTGGCTCAATCAGAAGAGCATGCAACTTCTGATCTCAGGGTCGAGAGTTGAGCCCCATGCTGGGTACAGAGATTACTAAAAATAGATGGATGGATGGATGGATAGAAGCTAGCACGCAAGCTTTGATAATATATAAATAAAATAAACTAGTTTTATTCTTGGGGCTCCATACAAACCATCTTATTCTATAGATCTGGTGCACAACACAATATTTGTTAAATAGATGGCTGAATGTAAATTCAAAAGTTAACTTTATACTAAAAAGAGATTTAGAGAAGTAATCTATTGAATAGGAGGGAATGGAATAAGAAAATGTTTCAGATTATCCAAATCTCAACTCTCTCCTTTTACCCTTTTCATCCATTTCCCCCTCATTCATTCAGTAAACTTCTGTAAGGTGTAAAATCAACAACTAACTGCCAGGATACCCTTTCAGCAATCTGGTGAAGTCTATATACCAGTTTTCAAATAGTGTTTCTAAATACATGAAGTAAAGTAAATAGGAATAAAAGGGAAAACAATTATATTGACATGGTTATTAAAAGATTTAAATTTTGTGGTATAGTAATGTCTTCATTGACATTAAATTGCAATACTTAACATTGAGTTTAATAACTGCTTCCCAGTAATGATGACTAGAAGCCCAATTCTGAGATACCTGCAGAATTACCTGTGGATTTATACTGGTAACAAAGTAACTCATACTGTTAGTACCACTGGTTTTTGATGCCTATTTTCATAATGGGAGGCAATACTTAATTTCAGTTATATGTTACTAGTAAGTGAAAAGATGTTATTTTCCTGATCCAAGTTCAGGGACCCTAAGCTATGCCAATCATCTTTGGTTGTGATTGAAGTAAACAACTGGGAAACAAAGCACAATCAAAACCTACTTTAAGGGGCACCTGGGTGGTTCAGTCAATTAAGCATCTGTCTCTTGGTTTCAGCTCCGGTCATGATCTCACAATTCATGAGATCAAGCCTCACATCTGGTTCTGTGCTGACAGTGCTGAACCTGCTTGGGATTCTCTCTCTCCCTCTCTCTGCCCCTCCCCAACTCATGCTTGCTCTCTCTCTCTCTCTCAAAAATAAATAAACATAAAAAAAAAAACTTTAAGATTATTGGGAAAGTTTATGAACTAATTTAAGTTCCATAAATTCTTCTTCAATTCCCTTAACCTTTATTAAAGAAAATTCATTAACATGATAGGAAAAAGAAACTATAGAAATAAAGTATGTTCAAGTTCAATCAGGACTTTGAAAATAAATGCTTTTATGGAATTTACATATTTAAAATTTTCTGCTGGAAGGAACAGTGACTTCCTAAACCATGACAGAGAAAGAGACAGAGCATCATAGGGCTGCACATAGGGAAGTTATTTTTTAATTAAAAAAATTTTTTTTTCAATTTTTAATTTTTTTTTTTTTGAGAGAGAGAGAGAGTGAGTGAGCGAACGAGCAGGGTAGGGGCAGAGAGAGGGAGGCACAAAAACCAAAGCAGGCTCCAGGCTCTGAGCTGTCAGCACAGAGCCCAATGCGGGGCTTGAACTCACAAACTGAGATCATGACCTGAGCCAAAGTTGGACACACTGACTGAACCACCCAGGTGTTCCCACATGGAAGTTTTTATACCATTAAATCCCAGTTCTCACCAGTTAAATACTGATAACAGTTATGCAGAAACTGTAGGTGTGTCATTCATAAAGACTTCACAACCAAACTGCTATTAATCCCATGTTTACTCATTTGAAATGCACTGCTAGGAATCTGTTCACCAAAGTTCTAACAATTAAGGGGGATGGAGAGTGATTAACTTTCCATGTCATGCAGACAGAATACAAGCTTGTTTCTATAGCTAGAACTGAACTATATTTTATCTACTACAAAATGTTAATCTTAAACATTTTTAAAGACCTTGGAAGGTCATAGTTTCACAGTCATAAAGTTTTAAAGATTAGAAAAAAGAACTTATTTCTTCCAAAAGGAAACTGAACATTGTGAATCTATATAACATCTCAAAATACTGCACTCTGAAGTCAACATAATAGTAAAGGAGAAGAAGGCATTTGATAAAAAGGAGGCTGAACCCAGGGATAAGAGATATGCTCTGCACACCAAAAGAATTTCCCACACTTGTTTCAATCACAGCATCAAATCTTTTAGCTATTTACAACAATTTTGCTTTATCCTGTGTTAACTAAGAACTGTAACCAAGTATTTCAACTATTTATTGAACATGTACTTTGAGACAGACAATATACTAGGCTCTGTGGTGTGCACAAAGGAAGACCTGGTCCTGTTCTCACAGGATAGCATCAAAGGTCCATCACTGAGTCCCATCTCCAAAAAATTCATTCTGTTTTTCCACAAATCAACATAATCTGATTCTTACTGTGTCTCTCCTGCTTTTCCCAACTTAGGCATTCTCAGAGTCCAAGTTTTCCTTTTCCAAACTACTGAAATAGGCTCCTAACTGCAATCTCTGCCTTTCCTATTCTAAGTCACCAAATGCCCTTCTAAAGCACAGACCTCAACAAACTATCTCCCTTCTCAAAATCTTTCAACCACTCATCTCTGCATGAAGAATCAAACCCAAATTATCATGGCTAAGTCACTCTAAATTATTTGCTGTTTGTAAAACATTCTTCCACCACTTGTACCTCTTCAGGTTGTTCCTTCAGCCCACAAAGTTCCCTGTCTAGCCTAAAACTCACCTCTTCTTGTTAAAATCCTACACATCCCTCATACCCCTAAATCATAAAAACTTCCAGCCCCAAGTATGAATCAGGCAGGTGACAGAGGAGGAAATATCTTCTACTGATTGTAATTTAGTACCCCTGTAGATTTTCTAAGCTCATCCTGCCTTTGTGGCAGTTATCTTTCTGACTGTAAACATTCAGAAGCATATAACTGCTCCTTTTGCTTATATAAACAAGAATTAACTCCACCAAATTGATCAGATGACCTCTGGGTTCAAGCTTTTGAGCCTACAATGCTAAGGGTTAGATACCAAACCACTATCACTCCCACTAAGTACAATCCTGAAGGCACTAAATGATGTTTCGTTTTGACCCAATAAAATGCCATGGCATCCCTTTAATGAGATAGGTTTATGGAAAATGACTAAAACCTAAACACTTTAATTCCATGTAGGAGAAAGTGGGACATGACAAGACTTTATAATCAGCTTATAGAACTTGAATGAATCTCACAGCACCTGGGTGGCTCAGTCGGCTGAGTGTCTGACTTGAGCTCAGGTCATGACCTCACTCACAGTTAATGAGTTTGAGCCCCACACTGGGCTCGCTGCTGTCAGCAGAGCCCATTTCAGATCCTCTGTCCTCTTCTCTCTGCCCTTCTCCTGCTTGCACTCTCTCAAAAATAAACAGTAAAAAAAAAAAAAAAAAAAAAAAAAAAAAAAAAAAAAAAAAGAATTCAAATGAATCTAGTCAATCATTTAACTCAACAATATACCAAACATAAACTCAAGAGAAGTTAAGGGTTTTCTTTTTCTTTTTGATGTTTATTTGAGAGAGAACAAGAGAACAAGAACGCAACCAAGAGCAGGGGAGGGGCATGGTGAGAGAGAAAGAGAGACAATGAGCTCCAACTCACAAACCATGAGATCATGACCTGAGCTGACACCATAGTCAGACGCTTAACTGACTGAGCCATCCAGGCACCCCAGTTAAGGGTTTTCATCCATGTGAGAGCTGAAAGATAAGGGTTTTCATCCTTGACAGAGGCTGCAAATGTGGAGCCAGAACCTAATTTTCCCCAATTACATGATCATTTACTTTTCTTAAATTAATTCTAAGCAGGCAATACTAAAAGAGAAATAATTAATCTGGGCATTTTAATCAGGTCAAAAAATTCGTATCCTGTAAATTTAAAATATATACCACCTAAATATAAAACTACGATATCTGTGACAAATAGATTGAAAAACAGTAACTGGAAATGGGAAATGATTAAAGATTATCAACTGAATAATAATAGCTAGCAATTATTAAAGGCAGCATTTATTAAATATATAGAGGCATCAAGCTCAGCATGTGAAATACATTCTTTCATTTTAATCCTCACATAATTTTAAAGCACGATTCTTATAAGAGATGGGAAGCTGAGGCATAGAGAGCAACTTGTCCAAGTAACATGTCCAAGATTATTAAAATGAGTAATAAGCTCTACTGTCTACCTAGATCTATGATAAACTTCTAAGCTCTTTCCTGTTAAGTTTACCTTCGAGTTATTATTTTCATCTTTAGGGTAAAACTCCTTTGTAAAAAAATTCCCAACTAATGAAATTAGCTCCCTCAGCCTTAGTGAACAGCTAAGTTACAACCTGCGTTTAAAGAAAGCTTTTCTACTTGAGTTTATAATTGGCTACCACTTTGTTGTTAAAATTAGTTAAAAGGTATTCATAAGTTCATTTATTCACTGATATTAAATGTGTCAACAATATATTTCACCAATACATCTTTAACCAAACAACTTTTATGAATTTCCAACCAAAATAATAGAAATAAGTTAGCATTATACACCCAAGCAATTAAAAACTGTAGAGATACCACATTTTCAATGGCACAGGATTTACTTCATTCAGCTAAAGTTACCATTTTTCTGCCTCTTTTGGCCATTTTAATATTGAGCATCTGAAACATGAAACAGTATTTGCAAATCGCTTAATTTCAGTTATCAGACAGAATGAATTCAATGGCCACCCGCTAATCAAAGCTTCTTCATTCGTACATGATCCAAGATTACTTACTTTTAAAAATATTACTATGCTACAAATCATTACCACTGATTGTTGAGAATTTGTGACAATTTATTCAACAGCTTGTCTGTTATAACAAAAGGCTGTTAACCTACCTGTCACTGCTGGTACTACTGCTGCTGCTGATTGAATCACTACTGGAGGATCTACTCCTAGAGCCGCTGCCGCTAGGGGACCTTGTGGGTCTAGACGCTTGGCTAGCCAGCCTCTGAGGAGACTGATTTCTAGACTGGGATGAATGTGGTGACCGACTCCTGCTGTGCTGGTAATTCCGCTCTGGCCTTCTGCCTCGTACCTCCCGGGTAATATCATCCCTGTAGATATCCCTGTGTACCACACTGGGCAGTGTAAACTGCTCCCGAGCCCTAGGTTCGTATCGGGGGTCATGAGCATCAAAACGGTTTGGACTTCGACTCCGAGAAGTATAATAGAGCCCATGTTGTAAAGTCCGCTCGCGAGGATCTCTATAGTAATCCTGATCGTAATGTCTTGTCCGATCAAATCCTCCCGTCCCCCGTTCATGGTGTCCATAGGCACTATGTTCATAAGCACGCTCCCTGTTATCTGAAGCCCTGCATTTAGGAGGGGGGAAAAATATTTAATCAATCAGAAAAGGGCAAGCAAAACTAAAAGCAAGTCATGCAAACATTCACTTCAGCATTGTCTGTCTGCAACTGGTCATTTTCTAAACAGCATTAACCTACTTAGTAAGCAAATACTACCAAGCTTAACATTTTACTTGACTCCAAATATTACCTTCACAGCTGAGCAATCATTGTGTATATCGGGCTTTCATGACTAGTGTTCTGCAAGTCAGCTGCTCTTTTTATTAGGGATTTTCTGGCTTACATACAGAAATATACATATACCATCTCCTTTTCACTTGTAGTTAAATGGAACAAGAAGAGACTACCATTTTAATATCAACGTTTTCAATACTTCCATCTGATTATAATATACACCAAACTTTTACTTACTTAGCAAATTTATTTTAGGCAAAATTTCCATGATACATTTTAACACAGACATGAAAGCCCTATTGCAATGTATGTCCCAGCAGTAAGAGGGCATTTTCAAAAAAGTCCAGAAAAAAATTTTAAGTGTGACTTTTTCTCACTTTTGACTTCTTGGGTAATTATAAAAACTACTAGATTATGTAAATTGCTGTGCCCAAGCAATCACATTTAATAACAGAAATGGAATCTTAAAAGAAAAAGAAAACCACTTAGGATATCAAAATGATGGGTTGACACATGCTATTCTATGGCAAATTTAATTAAAGGATAAACATTATTTTATCTCATGGTGCTATCAAATTCTACAGAATTTTTAAAACGCCTATTCCATGATTCGACGTGTTAATATTTGTACTTAATGGTTACAGGAAATATGTTCTCTTAGGTTTTAGCTAAACTCAAATTGCCTCTGATGAAATCAGCCAATTTTGGAAACTGTAAGATATTCGAAGGTTGCTATCAGCAATGGTTTAACTTAAAGGTATTTTTTGTCGGACAAGAATATTTGCCAACCTACGGTTACAAAAACTGTTGTTGCATATGTTCCATTACACACATGCAATTCTGTGCTAATATTAAAAACAAATTCTAATCCTATGAAGAAATCTTAACATTTTCTACTTTTGTAGGAAACCAGAACTCATTTCCTGAGTTCCTAAAAGACTATTTCATTACTTGAATCTGAATTTGAGAGTTTCTTCTCAACCTTATCTTTGGATTAATCTATCAAAGCATTAAGGAATAACGAAAGAAACAGAAGAATTGGGATCTGAAAAAAAATCTTAAAACTAATACTATGCCCCCAATATATACATAGATCCTTATCTCTCCACTAATCTTCATTTACAGCCACCATTTCACTTAGTAGCAACCATACCTTCCCAGGCTGTTTTTGCTATTTGCTGCTACGATGTAAAGCAACTGGCATGGCAAAAAATTCAGTAATATCTTTCCTTTTTAAATGTATTAAATAACTTTCTCCTTTCTAAATTTGCTACATTGCTGGCATTTGGATAGATATTTCAATGCCTAACAAACAATAGGGTTTCCTTTGAGATTTAAAGAGAAAATTTCACAAATAATTCAATTAGCACCCTATCAAATGTTAATTGGTAAAAGCTGTTATTAATGATATACCAGAAGCAATAAGCAATAGTTCTAGGAGAATTACTTCTACAGCTGATATTTTATAAATATGCGAAGTTCTTATCCATTAGGAAGATACAGAAGGCAGGCACAAGAGCTAGCAGAGCTGAAATCTAATAGCTATTCTTTGATTCATCTATTAGTACTAAATACTTCTAGAGTTAGTGGGGGGAAAAAAAAGAGAGAGTTTGACTTGGGTTAGGAGAGGGGCTAATATACACAGGTCAGGACATACCAACCTTTTCCAAGTGTGGAAACACGACCTATAATCCCAATTAAATCTAGGGAGAGAATTGTGAACATAACTTCCCCAATTTTGGCCCCTCTTATGGGGGTAATCCACCTTCTTAATGGGCAAGGGTGTCAAATGATATTTAGATGAACCACAAGGAAAAAAATCTTAGTGACCAGATAAAATAATTCCACTGGAAGCAAGTAGTCCCAGACAAACTGTAACTCTCAAACCCCCAGACTTCTTTCTTGAGATAGCAGACAATTATAAATTCATCCACATTTATAAAAATTTCCAGCCCTAAGTATGAATCAGGCAGCTGACAGAAGAGGAAATATCTCTAGGATTCCACCAAATGAGGAAGTAACAGTTGTTCGCCAATAGTTCACCTTTGTAGCCATCCAGCACAGTCAATTTTGATTGCTGTATCCACAACTGATCGTCACCATGTGTTCAAGGCTAAAGTACCTTTAATTGGACAGCAACTTGTTTAAGAAACAAAACAGTAATCCTCTTCCCCTGGGCTAATGGAATCTTGACTGCATGACATCCCATACATTCCAGCAATCAGAAAAGCATGGCTATATTCCAAGATTTAGAAACATTCATTATCTCAATTTTCCCCCATTCCATCAAGGAGTATAATTCCAACATGGAAACTGTGTAGATCCAAAATGGAAAAAAATCAAACAGTGCCTTCACTCTTCTTCATCCAAGTACAGATTTCCAGATTAAAGTATTGTTTGTAGAATCCAAGCGGTTGAATCATTATGGTCTGCTAGGTTTTTTTGTGACAATCCAATTCGTTCGTATACTTTATGTAGTGAAAATTGAGAAGCAGATATCAACTTCTAAAAGAATCTGTAGGCTCTAATATTCCAGATATATTCCATATAGTACAACCACAAATCTGTAGCCAAATAGCTCCATCAGATAGCAGAGATATATCCAAGGAAGGCCTTCACATTATCCAAGAGAAGGAATAGTTAACTCTAGAAGACAGGTAACTCCAAAAATGATACTGCCATACAAAATCTTCCACCACTTTACATCTCAGGAGTAGATATCCAACCAGCTGCAGGAAATATCCTCTACGATTCCACAAGATACCAGCCACTGGGAAGAAATCACTTCCGTTTCCAACCCAAAATAGGAAACATTGAGAATGCCCAAAACTTTAAATCCATCTGGGGCCCCTAAATATGAGTTTCTGTTTCTCACCATATCAAATACAAAATACCTGCCTACAGAAACCTTGGAACTTACCCATCAAGTCTCCGCTCATAACGTCCTTCTCGTGCATGAAGTGATGGTGGGGGGCCATAAGCAGGCCCTCCACCACCTCCTCTGAACCCAGAAACCTCTCTACTACGAGATGCTATGGAAACTGTATCATCCAATCCCCGAGCAGCACTCGGAATGGTGCCTGGTTCATTATAATCCGTGCGTAGGTCTCTATCTCCCATTTTGTTGACTGAGTTGTGAGCTTTCTGTGCACTTTTGATGTCCACAAAATCCACAAAGGCAGCCACTCCTCCTTCAGATCCCCTCTTGGGGAGAATTTTGACACTTTCCACGCGGCCATATCTGGAAAAAATAAAACCAACATTATTGTTGCATAGGAATAATTTTCCAAAAACAGTTTTTGAGAATTTGTTTCATATTTTTAGACAATTTACATTGTCTATGAACATGGGAGGAACTGCAAAGTGACACTTGGAACGGCTTTCACACTCACATTTTTCTTTCCTGGGGCAAAAATGTACACATTTTTAAAAATCTTTCCTTCTTTGAACGAGAGAAAAAGAGCATGCACACAAGCAGGGAAGGGGCAGAGGGAGAGTGAATCTTAAGCAGGCTCCGTGTCTAGCACAGAGCCCAGCACAGAGCCTGGTGTGGCGAGATCATGACCTGAGCCTAATTTAAGAGTTGGAGACTTAACCAACTGAACCAGTAAAGCGTCCCTACAAATTTTTTTTTTAAAGTAAGCTCTATACCAACACGGAACTTTGAACTCATGACCCCTGAGATCTAGAGTCATAAAAGCTCTACTGACTGAGCCAGACAGGAACCCCAAAAGTTCACAGATGTTTTAACCATTTTATTGTTCTCACTTCTTAAACATAGTATTTACTAAATTACTTTTCCCCTTCAAGAAACAGCTGAAATGAATCTCTCAGAAGTTTTAGGAATTTTCACATCCTAAAAAAAGATATTAAACCTAAGATTGTTCAATGTTACTTAGAAATCTTTAAAGATGTTTATTAAAGTAAAAATTGAAACTGATAACAGCTACTTTAGATTTCATTTTAACTCAATAAGTGAAAATGGTCTTAATGAAAAAATGAGATGATTTCATATCTTAAAGGTAAAATAAATCCATTATTTTGTGTGTCTACTTATTTTCCAGTGTCAAATTTTTTTAATGCAGTTTTCTGCTATTTAATTTCTTCAGGAGGTTAAAACTATTAAAACATAATTTAGGCATAGTTAGAATTGTTTTTCATACAAATTAATAAATTTGACAAAATCTTTTGATAGACCATATGTTCCCATTTTATTAAAAAATCATTATGTTTGCAAAGAAAAATTTTACGACACCTTTTATATTTTGAAGCATATATATAAGAAATACAAGGACTTGGAATTTTAAAAGTCATGAAATTTCTACAAATTTCATTAGGAGTTAATTATGTTTTATGTACTTGTAATTTGGCATTTTAGAAAGGCAGGCACAGCACTTTTAAATATAGCATTCGTATTTGCTGACAACCCAAAATCATAATTTTACACTTCCCTTGAAGAAGCTGACATTATCAGAAAGCAGAACTTTCCTCTTTACATCCTGTAGTATGATTTAAGTTACTATCTCTCACAAGGGAAGCATAACCCTAAAACTCAATTTCATCCGGCAACTGAACTAAAAGTAACAAAATTATTTGTTAATGAAGTAATGAAAGGATCTTTTTAATTTGGGAAAAAATTGTTTGAAATTGAAATCGTCCTTTTCTTTCCAAAATACAAACATTAAATAATACCTTCCATTATATCTGACAAAGGACTTGTATCCAGAATACAAAAAACCTTATAACTCAACCCATTTTTTTTTAAATAGGCAAAACACTTCAACAAAGAAGACACAGAGATGGCAGATAAACAGTAAAATATGCTCGAAATTATTAGTCATTAGGGAAATGCAAATCAAAACCACCACGAGATACCACTTCACACCCACCAGGATGACTATTTAAGGGGGGGGGGCGGGGGGAAGAACGAGTGTTGACAAGAATGAGGAGAAATTTGAAATCTAGTGCAGAGCTGGTAGAACTGTAAAATGGTGCAGCAACTGTGGAAAAGTTTGGCATTTTCCCAAAAAGCTAAGCACAGAATTACCATATGACCCAGCAATTCCACTCCTTTAAGAAATGGAAACTGGTGCTCAAATAATTATGCAGACAGCAGTGTTCACTGAAGCATTATTCACAACAGTCAAAAGATGGAAACAATCCAAGTGTCTACCAATGAATTAATAAAATGTGAAATACACATAAATGGAATAGTACATTAAGACATAAAAAGATGGGGCACCTGGGTAGCCCAATCAGTTAAGCATCCAACTCTTGATTTCGGCTCAGGTCATGATCTCATGGTTTGGGAGAGTTCGAGCCCCGTGTTGGGCTATGTGCTGACAGCATGGAGCCTGCTTAGAATTTTCTCTCTCCCCGCCCCTCCCCTGCTCGCTCTCTCTTAAAAATAAACTTAAAAAAAAAAAAAAAAAAAAAGAGATGTAAAAAGAAACAAAGTTCTTTTTTTTTTTTTTTTTTTTAATTTATTTTTTGGGGACAGAGAGAGACAGAGCATGAACGGGGGAGGGGCAGAGAGAGAGGGAGACACAGAATCGGAAACAGGCTCCAGGCTCCGAGCCATCAGCCCGGAGCCTGACGCGGGGCTCGAACTCACGGACCGCGAGATCGTGACCTGGCTGAAGTCGGACGCCTAACCGACTGCGCCACCCAGGCGCCCCAAAAAGAAACAAAGTTCTGATACATGCTACAACATGGATAAAAATTTGAAACATCATACTAAATGAAATAAGTTGGACAAAATGGGAAAATATTACCTTATGATTCCACTTGTATGAGGTATCTAGAATAGGCAAATTCATCAAAACAGAAAGTAGAATAGAGGTTACCAGGAGCTGGGAGAAGGGGGAAATGGGAGTTATTGCTTAATGGGTATGGAATTTCCACATGGGATGAAAAAATTCTAGAAATAGATGGTGGTGATGGTTATATACAACACTGTGAATGTACTTAATGCCACTGAACTGTATACCTAAAAATGGTTAAAATAATTTTATAGTATGTATATTTTACCACACCCACAAAGTTTATCACTAAACAGAAGGATGCATACATAGGCTTTTCTACTAAAAAAGAAAAAAGAGGGAAGCAGCAGAGAGAAGCAACTCCCCATTAAAAAAAGTTAGTTAGCCGAAGAATAATACAAGGAAAACAAATGTTTAAGCTTATGTCTTGAATAATAAAGAGCTAAATGCAATACTGAAAGAGGGACCAGATAATGTACAGATAATGCAGATAAGGTGGGCTCACCATCTCTATTCTTTTTCTAAATATCTGTCTATCTATCTATTTATTTAGAGTGTGTGTGCATTGTGCAAGCAGGGGAGGGAGAGAGGGAGGGAGAGAGAGAGGGAGGGAGGGAGGGAGGGAGGGAGGGAGGGAGGGAGGGAGGGGGAGGGAGAGGGAGAGGAAGGGAGGGAGGGAGGGAGGGAGGGAGAGGGAGAGGAAGGGAGAGAGGGAGGAAGGGAGAGAGGGAGGAAGAGGGAGAGAGAGGGAGGAAGGGAGAGAGGGAGGAAGGGAGAGAGGGAGGAAGGGAGACAGGGAGGAAGGGAGACAGGGAGGAAGGGAGAGAGAGAGGGAGGAAGGGAGAGAGAGAGGGAGGAAGGGAGAGACAGAGACAGAGAATCTGTGCTGTCAGCATAGAGCCCAATGCAGAGCTTGATCCCTTGAACCCAACCAGGAGATCATGACCTGAGCGGAAAGCTCAACTGACTGAACCACCCAGGTGCCCCTCTATCATTTTTATATTAAGGAAAGCACATTTTGGAAAGAAAACACATACAAATCTATCTTCCAATTTAACAAAGGAGAACTTAATCAGATATTACAATTCTATATTACTCTTCTACAATGTGAAGACTGGAAATTTCCAAATTTAAAAAAAAAAAAAAAAAGCCAACTCTTCATACCATGAACACTCAACTGGTAAATACAACATCCTGACTTTTGTCTACGCTTTCTGAAACAACACATTTCCTACAGTTTTCAAGTATTCCTCAAGTATCAAGATGCGACATTTATCTGACGTTTACTAATTAAAAAAAAGAATCAAACCATAATTAGACACTGTTTCCTTTCTGAACTATATCAAGCAGTAGATACAGGTTTTCAGAGAACCTATGGAGTATTTTCCAGTAATACATACAAAATAACTTTTTCTAAGATTACAGGGTCACTGGTTGTGTTACTATCTCATTTATAATTTTTAAAGAATTAAGAGACTGTTTAAAATAAATGAGAACATAAAGCTAATAAATTGTGTTTGATGGTTATAAGCTGCAGTATATAACAATCTTATAGGTCTGTCTTCAAAACAGGTCAAAAAACAATACTAAATTGGTTTCTGGTTGGTCAAAAACCTTCAAAATTAAAAAATATTAAATTTATCAACACACACTGTATTCTTCTGAATTTTTAAGAGTCAATGTAAAAATTACCCAAAAGAGGAACACCTGGCTGGCTCCATCAGTAGAGCATAAGACTCTTATTAAGATCTCTGGGTCATGAGTTCAAGCCTCATGTTGAGTGTGAAGCCTACTTAGAATTAAAAAAAAAAAAAAAAAAAAAAAGTTATCCAAAATAATAACCGGGTCTGGTGAAATGTTTGGTCTCCTTTCAGCAATGGACAATTTATGTAACAAGCACTGACCATCGTTAGCAGTTCCTTGAAGAATATAATTTCATTGAATTAATGGCCTCAGAGCTCACATTAGAAAGCAATATTGACATAGTTGAGGAAAAGCATGGGAGTATAAGAGACTAGGAACCCAATTCAATTAATTATATGCTTTTTAATAAGAACTGTTCTAGGCACTTGATGCATATCAGGGAGCAAAACAAAGATCCCCAGTCTCAGGGAATTTAATTATAATTTAGTCCTGATAGGTGAAGAGTCCTCCTATTCTAAACTGTTTTTATCGGGGCGCCTGGGTGGCGCAGTCGGTTAAGCGTCCGACTTCAGCCAGGTCACGATCTCGCGGTCCGTGAGTTCGAGCCCCGCGTCAGGCTCTGGGCTGATGGCTCGGAGCCTGGAGCCTGTTTCCGATTCTGTGTCTCCCTCTCTCTCTGCCCCTCCCCCGTTCATGCTCTGTCTCTCTCTGTCCCAAAAATAAATAAAAAACGTTGAAAAAAAAATTAAAAAAAAAAATAAATAAACTGTTTTTATCAACTCTACAAGAAGCTTACTCTATAATTTCCAAAGCAACACCATTACATAAAGCTAAAGACATTAGTATGCTAAAACCCAATGAATTCTCTCAATACCTCTTCTTTCCAAGAAGGCACTGTACTCAACCATTAATGGCTGGGTTACCATTAAAATTCAATGATTAATTTTAATCCTAGTTTTTGCAACAGACCCTACCAATAAGCAATAGTAAAGAACAGCCACATACAGTACTTCCTTTTCACACAAAGCCTCCTACTACAGAAAACAATCCTCCCCAAGTCATTTTTGAAACAAGACAACAGGTCCACTCCGTTTAGAAAATACAATCAAATTCTACATCTACTTTGCCCAGTTAACTCCTAGAGTTAAAAGATCCCCTCTGAGTCTTTTATGATTATTAACATTACTTCTGCATTTTCAGGTAAAGAGATCCCTTCTAAAGCTTCAATGTTGTCCTGCTATCCCAGGTAAGAGTTAATAGAATTATGGGGTGCCTGGGTAGCTCAGTCTGTTGAGCTTCTGACTTCAGCTCAGTCATGATCTCGCAGTTCGCGTTGGGCTCTGGGCTGACAGCTGGGAGCCTGGAGCCTGCTTCTGATTCTGTGTCTCCCTCTCTCTGCCCTTCCCCTGCTCGTACTCTGTGTCTCTCTCTCTCTCATAAATAAAAAACACTAAAAAATTTTTTAAGGAAGAGTTATAGAATTATATACAAGAAGAATATCAGCTTCTCTGATGAGGCATGCAATTAACCTACACATCTACTCATGTAAAATGCAAAATATCATTTTCCAAACATTATATATTTTATCAAACTACCAATAGCTTGGGGCGCCTGGGTGGCTCGGTCGGTTGAGCGTCCGACTTCAGCTCAGGTCACGATCTCACGGTTCGTGAGTTCGAGCCCCGCGTCAGGCTCTGGGCTGATGGCTCAGAGCCTGGAGCCTGCTTCTGATTCTGTGTCTCCCTCTCTCTCTGCCCCTCCCCCATTCATGCTCTGACTCTCTCTGTCTCAAAAATAAATAAACATTAAAAAAAAATTTAAAAAAAAAAAAAAAAAAAAAAACAAACTACCAATAGCTTTGTGTATTTCCCACTTTCCCACCCTTCCATCCCATTATGGCCAACATGTTGCTTATTCAAAAGCAAATGGCCAATAGGCACAGACAGAAACAAAGCAAAGATCAAATGAACATGTCATAAGGTATAAAAAGGCCTAAAAGATAAATATTAAAGCTTGGTTAGGCTACCTAGAATAGCAGAGAAAAGAGGGACACCAGGTGGCTTAGTCGGTTGGGCATCTGACTTGATTTCAGCTAAGGTCATGACGCCAGGGTCTTGGGATCAGGCCCCACATCAGGCTGGGTGCTGAGCATGGAGCCTGCTTCATATTTTTCTCTCTCCCTCTGCCCCCTCTACCTGCTCATGCTGTCTCTCAATCAATCAATCAATCAATAGCAGAGACAAGAAAACGTGTGTTTGTTTTTTACACTATAAAAAGATCCAAAATCATTCATCTTTCAAACTCAGACAGTTGGGTCATAAATACATCCATTACAACTACCAAACTATCTGGAATAACACAGTAACATCAACACATTAATTATCTTTCCATAGCAATAACTTTTACAAAGGAATTGCTAATTTATAAATCAACCCATTTGATCTTATATTTATACCAAAAGGCTAGTTTCCCCTCTTATGTCAGACTTTTACTTCCTATACCAGTGACTGGAAATACTTCAGGCGATCCCTAAGACAGAATCCTCAGCAACTTGTTATGTTGTAAGAGCACCTAATTAGAGCTGGCCACATTTTTCTTATAGAATTGTGGGTGAAAAAACATTTTTATTGTGATAAAATGCAATATAAGCTAACCATTTTTTTAAAAAGTAAGCTCTATGCCCAACATGGGGCTTGAATTCACGACTCTGAGATCAAGAGTCATGTGCTCTACCGACTGAGCCTGCCAGTCGTTATTTTAACCATTTTTAAGTGTACAATTCCAATCTTTTAAGATTAAAGCTATTGCTTGTCATCAATTTAACAGAGGTAGATATTAAAGCTACCTCATTCACAATTACTGATATCCCCAGATTTCAACACATTAAATGTGGTGTATAACTCAGAATCACATACTTAGATTCCAAAATGCCTACAATTTGGACATAGCCAAATAAGGTATTTGTAACATGTCTCGTTATAACAGTTAAATTAAAGCCCAAAGTAAAACTTAAATTTTAACAGTGACCTAGAATGACAAAATAAATTTACATTATTAGCATGACAATGATAAAAGTTAATGGTCTTATTTTATCCAAAAACAAATATCAAAAATTGATATAAACCCACAAAAACAGGGAAATAATACTTGCAAACTATGTATCTGGTAAAGAGCTCTTACAATTAAACCTAAAAATGAATGCAGTTTAAAAATACACAGGGGCGGCTGGGCGGCTCAGTGGGTTGAGTGTCTGACTCTTAATTTCAGCTCAGGTCATGATCTCACGGTTCAGGAGTTCTAGCCCCACAAGAGGGGCTCCGTGCTGACAGTGCAGAGCCTGCTTGGATTCTCTCTCCTTCTCTCTCTGCCCTCCCCCCGCTTGTGTGCTCACTTTCTCAAAGTAAATAAAAAAAAGCCTAAAAAAAATCTTTTTTAAGAACGGGCAAAGGTTGGGGCACCTGGCTGGCTTAGCTAGTGGAACATGAAACTCTTGATCTCGAGGCCGTGAGATCAAGCCCCACGCTGGGTATGGAGCTTACTTTAAAAAATAAATAAATGTATTACCTAAAAAAATATATGATATGGCACTCAGCGACTATGAAGCTGGGCAGATCTCATGTGGATGATGGTGTGGATTTCACTGTCCTCCCAGACTTTCCACCTTCTCCTGAAACCCCTCAATAAATGGTTTGAACAAAAATATTTTTTACATAGGGGCACCTGGGTGGCTCAGTCCATTGAGCGTCCGACTTCGGCTCAGGTCATGATCTCGCAGTTTGTGGGTTCGAGCCCCGCATCAGGCTCTGTGCTGAC
Organism: Panthera onca; assembly: GCF_046562875.1. Classification (NCBI taxonomy): domain Eukaryota; kingdom Metazoa; phylum Chordata; class Mammalia; order Carnivora; family Felidae; genus Panthera; species Panthera onca. Next base: position 209,970,760 of record NC_138346.1, read on the forward strand.
AGCTCGGAGCCTGAAGCCTGCTTCGGATTCTATGTCTCCCTCTCTCTCTGCCCCTCCCCTGCTCACACTCTGTCTCTCTCTGTCTCTGAAAAATTAATAAATGTTAAAAATTAAAAAAAAAAATTTTTACATAGATGTATGTATATGTGCATGTATACGTATGTCCATACAATGGAATGCAGTTTGGCCACAGAAAGGGATGAGCCTCGAAGACATTATGCTAAGTGAAAAAAAAACCAGTCACATATTGTATAATTCCATATATTATATGAAACATCCAAAACAGACAAATTCATAGAAATATAAAGCAGATTAGTGGTTGCCAGGGCCTGAGGAGAAGGGAGAATGGGGAGTGCCTGCTAACGCACGTAGAGTTTCACTATGCTGTAATGAAAATGTTCTTGAAATTAGTAGTGATGGTTGCCTAACTCTGATTATACTCAAAACAACTGGATTGTATGCCTTTTTTTAAAGATACATATACACATATATACATATACCTATATATATATATATATATACACACATATATGTACACATATATACGTGTATATATATATAGTACATAAATTCTACAGCCACCAAGGGGCTCAAACTCACTACCCTGAGATCAAGAGTCACATGCTCTACCGAATGAGCCAGCCAGGCACTCCTGAACTGTACACTTTAAAAGGATGGGGGCGCCTGGGTGGCTTGGTCGGTTAAGCGTCCGACTTCGGCTCAGGTCATGATCTCACAGTCCGTGAGTTCGAGCCCCGCGTCGGGCTCTGCGCTGACAGCTCAGAGCCTGGAGCCTGTTTCAGATTCTGTGTCTCCCTCTCTCTCTGCCCCTCCCCTGTTCATGCTCTGTCTCTCTCTGTCTCAAAAATAAATAAATGTTAAAAAAAATTATAAAAAAAAAAAAAAAAGGATGAGTGTTATGGAATGTGGATTATATCTCAATAAAACTTACTAAAAGAAAAAGATGGGGCATCTGGATGGCCCAGTCTGTTGAGCATCTCTCTGTTTTCTTTTTAATATACATTTTTTGGGAGAGCATAAGCAGGGGAACGGCAGAGACAGAGGGAGAGAGGATCTGAAGCAGGCTCTACGCTGACAGTTTGACAGCAGTAAACTCGATGTGGGGCTCATGACCTGAGCTGAAGCTGGATACTCTACCCAACTGAGCCACCCAGGCGCCCCGAGCATCTGAGTGTCGATTTTGGCTTGAGTCATGATCCCAGGCTCGTGGGATTAAGTCCCGCATTGGGCTCTGCACTGAGCATGGAGGCTGTTTAAGATTTTCTCTCTCCCTGTGCCCTTCTCCCCTACTCCCACTCTCTCTAAAATAAAAATAAAAAATAAATAAAAGAAAAAATATAGGAGCTCCTGGCTGTCTCAGTCATAAGAAATATATGTATGATAAAATAGTGCCTGTCGCTGTCCTTTAATACAAAAGATTTTGTATCTCCTTTAGTCATGAGCATCTGTTATGTAAACATAAATCAACTGCATGCTGTGTTGTCTATAACTGGGCACACTCGGAAGACATTTTCTATTTCAAGTATGCCTGGCTGGGAAGATAAGTAACCCACTACTGATGACAACCACTATCTGCCACCTTCATGTCACAATGACACAGAATTTCCTTCAGTAAATCTACTGTGAAATAAATTTATATAGAAAGTAGATCTAAAGCTATTTTTAAACAATATATTCTTGTTTTAATCATGCTTTCTTTTGCCTAAGTACAAATAATTACTAAAGATGGCAAAAGACAGACTGAGAATCCCTAAAGCCAGCAAAAGACAGCCCTAGTCTCACTAGAGAAAAAAAGCTAATACCCTGAGAGATGCTTCTCTACTTGGAGGGATGAGGGGAGGACTGGAGAAAAACAAGAGGAGGAGAAGAATGATTTGTAACAGTTTGCCAATATGTGTTATCTCTCTGCAAAGCAAAAAAAAAACAAAAACAAAAACAAAAACAAAAAACAAAAAAAACCTATTAATTTGTTGTATAATCTTGGGTCTGGAAAAGACTTTCAACATGGGGTAAAACCTTTTTTTTTTTTTTTTTAGAGAGAGAAAGAGGGTGCGTGCACTCGAGCAGGGTTGGGGCAGAGAGAGGGAAACAGGATCAGAAGAAGGTTCTGTACCAACAGCACAGAGCCCAGTGTGGGGCTCAAACCTGAACCAGGAGATCATGACGTGAGCCGAAGTCGGACACTCAACAAAATGAGACATCCAGGATCCCCTCTCTGTTTTCTTTAAACTTTATTTATTTTGAGAGAGAAAAAGAGCTGGGGAGGGGCAGAGAGAAGAGGGAGAAAGAGAATCCCAAGCAGGCTCTATGCTGTGAGCACAGAGCCTGACAGAGGCAGGGAGGCTAGAACTCACAAACCATGAGATCATGACCTGAGCCAAAAGAGTGGGATGCTTAACCAACTGAGCCACCCAGGTGCCCCGGGGTAAAACCTCTAAATCATAAAGAAAAATACCACATAAACCACATAAAAATTACAGTTCCTAACAGCAAAATACTGTCAAAAAATGGGAGAAAATACTTGTAACACATGAGAAATAAAATGTTTTCCTAAATATACAAACAGCTCTTACAAATCAAGGGAGACAGAGGCCCCAACAACAAAAAAAACAGGCAAAATATTTTAACATAAAGTTCTTTTTAAATACGCACATACACATAGGGAGCACCTGGCTGGTTCAGCCAGTGGAGCAGGAGACTCTTGATCTTGGGGTTTGGGGTTCAAGCCCCATAGTGGGTGTGGAGATTACATAAAAATAAACAAATAAGATATGCACATACACACAAATAGTAAACAAAAGAAATACACTCAAAAAAGTTGTTAAATTTCACTCAAACTTTTGAAAATACGAATTTTAAAAATCTGAATTTTTAAAAAGGTACCACATAACACAAAGACCTAAATTAGTAATACCGAAGTACTAGCCTGAGTAGAATAGCCATTTCATACCACTCTCTGCAGGAGTATAAATTAGAAAACCTCTTAGGAAGATAATTTTATAGTATCGATTAGAACTAAGTACACATCCCCAGAAATTCCATTCACAGGGATTGATCATGTATATGTAATTGCATGTGTCTGCAAACAGTATACAAGACTGCTTACTGCAACACTACTTATAACCGTAAAAAAAAACAAAGCAACCACCATTTCACTTTGTCTGTATGAATTTAACTGCTTTACGTACCTACTATAAGTAGAATAATACAATATTTATCCTTTTGAGATTTGCCTTATTTCACTTAGCGTAATTTTTTTAAACAGGCGAAAATCAAATTTAATAGGTGTACATACAGGAAATCCACACAGACATGGGATTCCCTCACTGAGCATAACTTCTTCAAGGTACATCCATCTGTAGCATGGGTCAGAATTTCCTTCCTTTCTAAGGCTGAGTGATATTGCATTGTATGTTTTCTGTTTATCCATTCATGGGTCATTAACACTATGGCTGCTTCCATCTTTTGGCTATTGTGAATAATGCTGCTATGATCACAGATTACTTTTTACATATGAAAAACTATTTATTGGTTCTACTTAGGAGTGTCTAAGAAAACCTGAAAACCGAAGAGCTTAATTCGAGCAACAAAACTATACTCATTTGTTAACCTAATCCATGGTGAGTGTCTAGAATGCTGTACATGAAAATTCGATTGGGGCGCCTGGGTGGCTCAGTCAGTTAAGCGTCCGACTTCGGCTCAGGTCATGATCTCGCGGTCCGTGGGTTCGAGCCCCGCGTCGGGCTCTGTGCTGACAGCTCAGAGCCTGGAGCCTGTTTCAGATTCTGTGTCTCCCTCTTTCTCTGACCCTCACCCTGTTCATGCTGTCTCAAAAATAAATAAATGTTGAAAAAAAAAAAATTTTTTTAAAAAGAGAAGAAAATTTGATGACTCACTCTTGAGAAAAATGTTTTCAAGGTAAAGCCTTGAATGACAAAATTCTTCAGAACTATTACAGGCATCATTACGTCAGTGAAAAAAATGCATTATTTCACACCAATCTAATGAGAAACTATTTACTAAGTAAAATTAATTTTAGGGAGTGCCTGGCTGGCTCAGTCAGTAGAGCATGCACCTTGATCTCAGGGTCTTGAGTTCAAGCCCCACGGTGGGCATAGTTTATTCAAAATTTTAACTTTTAACAATTTTTAATTTTTAACAAAAGGATAATGCTCAACTAATACGTACACCTCTGAAAGATTATTCAATTATGAGAAAAAATTCCAAAGATTCTATAAATTTTTATTTTTTACATTTTTATTTAAGTAATCTCTACATACAACATGGGGCTCACACTCAAGATGCCGAGATCAAGAGTCACACACTCCTCCAACTGAGCCAGCCGGACTCCCCGATTCTGTAATCTTTAGATCCTACTGGTGAGATCAATAGGAAGTTTGAATCTATTAGACAATTTTAGAACTAATTCATAAAGTTTTTCTCTAGAGAAAAGGAGAAAGGAGTCTGTACTGCAAGAATCAAATTATATAGTGCAAGAATATGATGACCACCAAGTTAACTTCTGGACATTTGTTCTCACAATAATTCATGAATAACTTCATTAATGTGTCTGATTTACACAGGACTTTTCTGGGGAAAGCTCAAGTATAATTGTAAATAGAAGCAAATGATTATTTATGATCAACCATTTCTTAAAGTAATGACAATGAATAAAGCAGTTAGGTGAAGAAAAAGGAGCAAGGCAAGCTGATCAAAATAAAGGGAAGGCCGGGGCACCTGGGTGGCTCATTCGGTTAAGTGTCCGACTTTGGCTCAGGTCATGATTTCGCGGTTCATGGGTTCGAGCCCCGCATGGGTCCTCTGTGCTGACAGCTCAGAGCCTGGAGCCTGCTTCAGATTCGGTCTCCATCTCTCTCTGCTCCTTTCCTGCTCATGCACGCTCTCGCTCGTGCTCGCTCTAACACACATACACATATAAATAAAACATTAAAAAGTTTAACAAAAAAAGGGGAGGGGGAAGGCTGAGGCGCCTGGGCAGCTCAGTGGGTTGAACATCCGACTCGATTTCAACTTGGTTTGTGATCTCCCAGTTCCTGGGATCGAGCCCGTGCGTGGGGCTCTGCACCGACAGCAAAGAGCCTGCTTGGGTTCTCCCTCTCCCTCCCTCCCTTAATAAACTTAAGAAAAAGAAAAAAAGGGAAAGCTGGAGAGAACAAAGTTGAAGTGGCAGAAGCCAAGAGAATAAAAAATAGCAAAAATCTACATCAAGAATTCCTAGTCAGAATGCAAAGGGATCTTTGAAAACGTGCTTCCTACCTGACTTAATAGGACTATTACTTACAACTGCTGAGAAGAAATTCATTTTTAACCTTATGACTAACTTCTTAGTAAAATGATAATTTAAAAAACGACTTTGGGAAATTTATGAATACTTCCAATATTTCACTTGACTAGTGACTTTTATCCTTATTTCATACTACATGGTTGCTAAGATAAAATAGAATCAAGACAAAACGTATCCCACCTTTTGTTAACATACATAAATTCCATATTCTTTTTTATACACCATTATGAGTATTTCTGTAAACTCTGAAGACTACCTCTACTCTCAGATTTAGGAAATGAGCTCACAGTATCACTCCTGTATCTTAAAAGGCCTATAGTTTTTGGGTGTTTGTTTTTTGGTTTTTTTTTGCTCAGTTCCATTGTTTTATAAACTTTTAAGTAAATATGCTTCCCAATACAGAACCTTGGCATGAAATTAACCCCATCAAATTAAAAAAAAAATAAGTCCTTAGTCTCCATGCCAATCGTTTTGTTAAATGTGCCAACTTCCCCAGTCAACATTTTAATCTGGTTAATCTCTAAAACTAAAAAGCTTTTTCTACAAACAAGAAGTCTTTTAGGAAGAATAAAAACATTCGGAAAAAAACTCAGAAAAAACATTTGTTTTTAATTTTTTTTCATGTTTATTTATTTTTTAGAGAGAGAAGGACAAAGCATGATGGGGGGAGGGGCAGAGAGAAAAGGAGACACAGAATCTGAAGCAGGCTCCAGGCTCTGAGCTAACAGCACAGAGCCTGACGCGGGGCTCAAACTCATGGACCGTGAGATCACGACCTGAGCTGAAGACGGACACTTAGCCGGCTGAGCCACCCAGGCGCCCCAGAAAAACATTTTTAAAACAAAATTTCCAGTAAGATCAACACAAGGGAAATCAAGTGTCATAACCCCGTGAGACCCAAAGCTGTGATGAAAGTTCCTTTTATACATCTACTTTTAGAATGACAAAGCAAACCTATGCTGAAAAAGATGATCTGTGTCAAAAACCACTGTGGAAAGCGCTACTTATAGAGAGGTGTGGGTGATAAGAAAAACTAGAGTATATCCCTATACTTCAGATTGGTGTAACAAAACATATACACCATTTAAAAAATTCACTGCAATATAATTTAAAACTATTTAAAACTTTACAAATACCACTTAAGTCTTGACCCAAAAAGTTGTTTGTTTGGTTTTTTTAATGTTTTTATTTTTGAGAGAGAGAGAGAGACAGCGCTCGAACAGGGAAGGGCAGAGAGAGAGGGAGAGACAGAACCGAAGCAAGCTCCCAGGCTCCCAGTTGTTAGCACAGAGCCTGACGTGGGGCTTGAACTCGTTAACTGCGAGATCATGACCTGAGCCGAAGTTGGACCTCAACTGATTGAGCCTCAGAAAGGCTACTTTTGATTGAGGAGCATAGCTCATTAGAATGATTCATTTCAAAGTAACTGATAACACCAATGTTTTGTATGATGGATACAACACTACTTGTAGATGTTAAACTCTTTTATAATCCAAATGAAGTTTAATATATACTTTTTAAAACTTTGTAACATTCTTTGGGAATGCAAGCTGGTGCAGCCACTCTGGAAAACAGTATGGAGGTTCCTCAAAAAACTAAAAATAGAACTACCCTATGACCCAGCAATGGCACTACTAGGCATTTATCCACAGGATACAGGTGTGCTGTTTCGAAGGGACACATACACCCCCATGTTTATAGCAGCACTATCAACAATAGCCAAAGTATGGAAGGAGCCCAAATGTCCATCGATGGATGGACGGATAAAGATGTGGTGTGTGTGTGTGTGTGTGTGTGTGTGTGTATACACGTATACAATGGAGTATTACTTGGCAGTCAAAAAGAACGACATCTTGCCATTTGCAACTATGTGGATGGAACTAGAGGGTATTACGCTAAGTGAAATTAGTCAGAGAAAGACAAAAATCATATGACTTCACTCATATGAAGACTTTAAGAGACAAAACAGATGAACATAAGGGAAGGGAAACAAAAATAATATAAAAACAGGGAGGGGGACAAAACAGAAGAAACTCAAATATGAAGAATAAACTGAGGGTTACTGGAGGGGTTGTGGGAGGGAGGATGGGCTAAATGGGTAAGGGGCACTAAGGAATCTACTCCTGAAATCACTGTTGCACTACATGCTAACTAATTTGGATGTAAATTTTAAGAAATAAGATTTTAAAAAGTTAAATTAAATTTAAAAAATTAAAAAAAAAAAACAAAACTATAGCATTCCAGTAACCTTTATGCATAAGGAAGAATGACAGCTATAACAAGATTTCTTAAACTGGAAAGACCCTAGGAATCTTATAAAATCACCCACTGAGTTTCTGGGAGAAATTAAATGTACCCACTTTAGATTAATATATGTGTTAATGAAGACTTAAAGCATCTTATTTTATTTTTTTTAATTTTTTTTTTCAACGTTTTTTTATTTATTTTTGGGACAGAGAGAGACAGAGCATGAACGGGGGAGGGGCAGAGAGAGAGGGAGACACAGAATCGGAAACAGGCTCCAGGCTCCGAGCCATCAGCCCAGTGCCTGATGCGGGGCTCAAACTCACAGACCGCGAGATCGTGACCTGGCTGAAGTCGGACGCTTAACCGACTGCGCCACCCAGGCGCCCCAAAGCATCTTATTTTATATACAGCATCACATACTACCTGAATTTTAAGTGCTCTCTATAAACTTAAGATTTTTGCAAACCTAGTTTTCTCTGACTAAAGTCTGGCCCACCAGAAGAAGTCAGTACCTATTACAGCATGTAATTCTAACTATGGATGTGCCTGAAATTCAGATCACTCAAAGAATTCAACCTGACTAAAAGAACCACCTTAGAAATCTAAAGATTCCATTATTCGTAAGCTAAAACCAGGGGTAAGAAGGGAATGTAAGAACTGAAAAACAAAACAAACAACCCATGATAAAAACAGCAGTTCTAATCACTAAGAATGCAACCACAAAAAAAAAAAAAAAAAAAAAAAAAAAGGAGGGGTGGGAATCAAGCTATTCACAGGACACAATCTTTGCTTTCTAGTCAAAGTTTTTTGAAGATTTTAACTTTCTCAGCTCAACCTTTCTATGTCAAAGTTAAAATCAATACTTAAGGGGAGCCTGGGTGGCTCAGTGGATTAAATGTCAGATTCTTGATTTTGATTCTCGATCTCAGTTTGTGGGTTTGAGCCCTGCGTCAGGCTCCACACTGACAGTGTGGACCCTGCTTAGGATTCTCTCTCTGACCCTCCCCGCCCTTTCTCTCTCACGTGTAAGCACGCTCTCTCACAAAATGAAGAAACTTAAAAAAAAAAAAAAAAAAAAAAAGCAGTTAAATCATTCTTGGAGCACCTGGGTGGCTCAGTAGGTTGAGCATCCGACTTCTGCTCAGGTCATGATCTCACACTTTGTGGGTTCAAGCCCCCCATCAAACTCTGTGCTGACAGCTTAGAGTCTGGAGCCTGCTTTGGATTCTGTGTCTCCCTCTCTCTCTGCCGCTCCCCTGCTCACAATCTGTCTCCCTCAAAAAATAAAATAAAACGTAAAAAGAAAAAAAAATTAAACCAATGTTTAACCTTTTTGTGCCCTGGAATGCTTTGATGGTCTGGTGATACCTATAAATCCTTTCTCAGAATAGTATTATTGAAATTAAAATACACGGAACAATAAAGAAAACCGATTATATTGAAATACAGTATCAAAATATTTTTATTTCTTAAGTGTTTATTTTGAGAGCAAGCGGGGGAGGGACAGAATCCCAAGGAAAAGAGAGAGAATCCCAAACAGGCTCTGCACTGTTAGCAGAGGACGTGGGGCTCCATCTCACAAACCTTGAGAACATGACCTGAGCTGAAAGACTCGGACACTTAACCAAATGAGCCACCCAGGTGCCCCTATTAAAATATTTATATATATAATTCTATTCATAAAAAAAAAAATCAGAGGACAAAGGTGATATTAACATATACCAAAAGACAACGTTATCAGCAAAATTCACACAGCAAGAAACTGTACAGAACAATCAACCTGGTTAGCAACAAATAAAGTTGTAAGTAGAGAACCAAATTAAAACCTATTAGGGGCGCCTGAATGGCTCAGTAGGTTAAGCATCTGACTTCAGCTCAAGTCACAATCTCACGGTCTATGAGTTGGAGCTCTGCATCAGGCTCTGTGCTGACAGCCCAGAAACCGGAGCCTGCTTCAGATTCTGTGTCTCCCTGTCTGCCACTCCTCTGCTCACACACTCTCTCTCTCAAAAAATAAAAATAAAAACAAAACCTATAGATTAGCAGGGCACCTGGGTAGCTCAGTCAGTTAATTGAACTGCTCTTGGTTTTGCTCAGGTCACGATCTCACAGTTGGTGAGTTCGAGCCCTGAGTTGAGCTCTGTGCTGACAGCTTGAAGACTGCTTTGGATTCTCGCTCCCTCTCTCTCTGCCTTCTCCCCTGCTTGTGCGCATGCTATCTCAAAAAATAAATATTAAAAATAATAAACCTACAGATTAGGGACACCTGGGTGATTCACTCGGTTGATCACCTGACTCTTGATTTGACTTTTTTTTTGATTTCTCTAAATCGTTTTTTCAATGTTTGTTTATTTATTTATTTGGGGGGAGAGGGGGGCAGTGAGGAAGGGAGACAGAATCCCAAGCAGGCTCTGCACTGTCAGCACAGAGCCAGATGTGGGGCTCAAACCCACAAACCGCAAGATCATGACCTGAGCCGAAATCAAGAGTCAGCTGCCTAACCAACTGAGCCACCCAGGTGCCCCTTGATTTTGGCTCATGATCCCAGGGCCATGGGACTGAGCCTCAAGTTGGGCTCTGCTCTGAGCACAGAGCCTGCTTGGGATTCATTCTCTCTCTCCCTCCCCCTCCTACTCTGGCCCTCTCCCCACTCATGTTCTCTCTCTCTAAAATAAAATTTAAAAATTAAACATTAAAAAACCTATGGATTAAAAGACTTCAATTATCAAAATGTTCATTAATAAGTAAATAAACAGGGGTGCCTAGGTGGCTCAGTCGGTTAAGCATGAGACTCTTGATTTTGGCTCAGGTCATATTCCCACGGTTTGTAGGTTCGAGCCCCACGTCAGGGTCTGCACTGACAGTATGGAGACTACTTATGATTCTATCTCCTTCTCTCTCTCTGCACCCCCCCCCCCAACTCTCTCTCAAAATAAATAAACTTTAAAAAAATAAGTAAACAAACTGTGGTATCATGACTACGATGGTAGTGGTTGTTACAACAAGCCTACATTTCTCAAAATTCAACAAGCTCTACATTTAAAATAGGTACTGTAAATTAAGCCTCAATAAAAAAAATTGTAGGGGCGGGGCAGGTGCCTGGGTAGCTCACTCAGTTGAGCATCCGACTTCAGCTAAGGTCATGATCTCACAGTTCATGGGTTTGCGCCCTGTGTTAGGCTCTGTGCTGACAGCTCGGAGCCTGGATCCTGCTTCGGATTCTGTGTCTCCCTCTCTCTCTGCTCTTCCCCTGCTCGTGCTCTCTCTCTCTCTCTCAAAAATAAATAAAAATTTTTCATAAAAATTTTTATGAAAAAAAATTTTTAATAAAAAATTTTTTGTTTAATTTGAAAGAGAGGGAGAGAAAGAGAGCACAAGCAGAGGAGAGCAGCAGAGGAAGAGGGAGAATTCCTAGCAGGCTCCATGCTCAGTGTGGAGCAGGACACAGGCTTGATCCCATGACCATGGGATCATGAACCTGAGTCAAAATCAAGAGTCAGATGCTCAACCAATTGAGCCACCTAGGCACCCCCTCAATACAACTTTTTAAAGTTTATTTATTAAAGTACTCTCTATGTCCAATGTAGGGCTTGAACTTATAACTCTGATATCAGGAGTCACATGCTCCACCAACTGAACCAGCCAGGTGCTTCTTCCCCCCTTTTAAATTTTTTAAATAAAAATTTTAAAAATTACATATTGCCAATTATAATTTGTGTACCTTATATAGAAACTGAGTTTTGTTTGTTTTTTTTTAATTTTTTTTTAATGTTTATTTATTTTTGACAGAGAGAGAGACAGAGCATGAGCAGGGGAGGGGCAGAGAAAGAGGGAGACACAGAATTGAAAGCAGGCTCCAGGCTCTGAGCTGACAGCACAGAGCCCGACATGGGGCTTGAACTCATGGACCGAGAGATCATGACCTGAGCTGAAGTTGGATGCTCAACCGACTGAGCCACCCAAGTGCCCCAGCAACTGAGTTTTTAAAAAAAGATTCTTAAAAGAATTACAAACGTGAATACTGACTGGGTATTTGAAATAGGAGGGGCGCCTGGGTGGCTCAGTCGGTTAAACGTCCGACTTCAGCTCAGGTCATGATCTCGCGGTCTGTGAGTTCGAGCCCCACGTCGGGCTCTGTGCTGACAGCTCAGAGCCTGGAGCTGTTTCAGATTCTGTGTCTCCCTCTCTCTCTGACCCTCCCCTGTTCATGTTCTGTCTCTATCCGTCTCAAAAATAAATAAACGTTAAAAAAAAAAAAAGAAAAAAAAAAAAGGAATACAGATCTTCAAACATTCCTTATCTCCTAGACATAAATACTGAAATATTTTGGATAAAGTAAGATGTCTGGAATCTACTTCAAAATAATACAAACTCCACCATTCCCTTGTGCCAAAGAATAAGGGTCTTAACTCATTAAGGAACCCTTTGGATGGGGACCAAGAGTATCAAGAGGGAGAAGAAAAATAAAGCTGAGTGCAGCCACCATGGACAACAGTATGAAGGTTCCTCAAAACATTAAAAACAGAATTACCATATGATCCAGCAATTCCACTTCTGGGTATTTATCCAGAGAAAATGAAAACACTAATTTGAAAAGATATGTGCATCCCCATGTTCACTGCAGCATAATTTACAACAGCCAACACATGGAAACAACCTAAGTATCCATGGACTAAAGAACAGATACGGAAGAGGTAGTGCATACATACATGATAGAGTACTATACAGCCATAAAAAGAGGGAAATCTTGCTATTTGAAACAATGTGGATAGATCTTAAGGGCATTACACTAAATGAACTAAGTCAGAGAAAGAGAAATAACGTGATCTCATTTATATGTAGAATCTTAAAAACAACAATAAAAAACACAAACTCATAGATACAGAGAACAGATTAGTGGTGGGGGGAATGAGCAGAAGGGTGAATTGAAAGGGGGTCAAAAGGTACAAACTTGCAGTTAGAAAATAGTCGTGGGGCTGTATTAAGACTCTGTTAAGCACGAAACTCTTGATTTCGGTTCAGGTCATCATCTCACAGTTATTGAGTTCGAACCCTGCGCCAGGCTCTGCGCTGACCATGCAGAGCATACTTAGGATTCTGTCTCACTCTCTCTCTCCCCCCTAAAATAATTAAACACTTTAAGAAAAGTAAAATAAAATCTTCAAAATAAAGAGTCCTCATCAGAAGAAAAAATTTTTTTTGTAATTATGTATAGTGACAGGGGTTAACTAGACTTATATGGTGGTCATACTGAAGTATATACAAGTACCAAGTCATTATGTTACATAACATAATTAGTTTCAAATATACATCAATTATAATTCAATTTTTTAAAAAATGCTAAAGTCCATAGGTTTGGAGGAAGGTAGGGCCAAGGCAAATTTTGCTGAGATACCACACAAAGTGAGTAACTAACAACAAAATAAATAAATGAAGCACTGATAATTCCTAATATTATTCCCAACAAGCTCCTTTCTCACTATCCCCTCTTCTATGTGACCTAGCATATAATAAAGCCCAGACTGATCCAGTGATTAACTTCATCTCACAAAGTCAGTGGTAGAACTAGAACCAAAACTAAAATTTTAAGAGTGGGATAGTTCTAAATGGGTTTTAACCAGAGAGGCAGGTAAATTTACTCATCCACAAGTTGTCTCCTATGAGAGAAAAAATTGAGGGCAAAAACATTCAAGTCATTTCCAGTCCTACCTTCCTTTTGTTTCCTTGTCCCTCATCCCCAAATGTTGGTTTTCCAAAGAAATGTGCCTAGAGGTGGCATCTGGATATGTGCTACACTGAGAATATAACTGGGCAAATAAGTAAATATACTGAGAGGAATTGGAGACAGGTTTCTGTCTAAGAAAAAATTTACGGAGTGCCTGGGTGGCTCAGTGGGTTAACCATCCGACTTCTGCTCAGGTCATGATCTTGCGGTTTGTGAATTTGACCCCCATGTTGGGCTCTGTGCTGACAGCTCGGAGCCTGCTTTGGATTCTGTGTCTCCCTCTCTCTCTGCCCTTCCCCCGCTCATGCTCTGTCTCTCTCAAAAATAAATAAACATTGTTTAAAAATTTACAAACTTGGAAATGGGAGGTTAGAAAGAATCCTTGTGTATTGGAGCACGTGAATATTTTTAACAATGTGACCCTGAGATACAGATATGGCATATACATGAAAATGTGTGTACACACACACACAGAGGTATATACACACAACACACATCTTAGCTTTGTAGCCAAGGGTAAACTGAGCATCCAGATCTTGGTTTCTCAATACCATCCTACACTAAAAAATACCCAGGACTTCTTGAGGAAATGGTTGATTACAGGACTGGGGCAAGGAAAGTACATGGTAAGTCTTTGTTGTACCTACAATAAATGCTCAAAAGAGTAATGGGAAGATATCAAAAGGACACAGTAGCCTGTTTGAAGGAGCTTGCACTGGCCAAATCTAGAACAATTTGGGTATCAAATAAACCCTGGACTAAAATTCAACTGGAAAAAAAAAAAAAAAAAAGAAAGAAATCGTGAGTATTATATACACATGTAAAGTTTGTGTCTACAGAAGACTAAATATAGAAGCAATCACAGCAGTATATAATAAAGGCAAGACTTATCATTAGATACTAAGGCTAGTGGCTATAGGCTTGATAATGGAACAAAGACTATCTGCATAATAGTGCAATATCTCCCCATAAAATGCTAATCAAATACAAAGGGGGAAATAGTAAAAACATTAACTTGACTAGGTGAGCAAAGTTAAACTATCACCAGTGGTGGGATGGATCCATATCGTCTGTCTCCTTATAGGTTACTGTGAGAAGGGCACAGAATCATTTGTGGTATTCTTGCCAAAAATGCATGACATGATCTGGTCAGGAGGATATACTGGCTAGACTCAGGCGGAGGGTCATTCTGCAGAATGAAAGATCCATGCTACGTAAGACTACCAGGCACATGAAAACTAGGGTAAGACTGGGGTCCATAGGTGGCTTAGTCAGATAAGCATCTGACTTCTGCTCAGGTCATGATTTCAGTGGCATGGGGCTCTGATCCTCTGTCCCCCTCTCTGCCCCTCCCCTGCTCATGTTTGGTCTCAAAAATAAACAAACATTAAAAAAAAAGAAAGAGAAGTTAATGGAGTAAATGTATCAAAATGCTAACAATTGGGGAATTTGGGTGAAAGGGGTGTGGGAATTCCTTGCACCATTCATGAACTATTTCAAAATAAATTATAAATGGAAAAAAATAACACTGGTAGGAAAGAATTGGATCTAAGTGTGGACAGGCCTTCATTCTGATGTATCAAATGCCATCTTTTCAAAGAGACCTTACTTACTCCCCCCACCAACATGGCCCTCCATCCCCTCCTTTGTTTTATTTTTCTTCATAAGGCAGGACAAGCCACGATTGACGGTTGTTGGGGCTGAATGAGGAGTACGTGGGATTCATTTACTATTTTTCTATTTTTGTATATGTTCAAATTTCTCCAAAGTATAACTTTTACACATAAATTAGTAATGTATATGCATCTTTATTAATGCATTAAAGTACCTAGCAGCAGGTCTAATTGCTACTTTAGTTTCCAAATCGTGATAAGCATAAATGATTCACACAGAAATGGGGAAGTGAAAAGGAATGTGTGCAACAAATGTAAGGTGAAATATGAAAACACTTGATTTGTGTTGGTGAAACCACAGGTACTATTCATACTACCATGTTGATAATACCATGATACTATTTTCTTGAAGAAAGTGATAAGCAATGTAAGTATTTCCCATTGAATGTTCCCACAAATATTCCTTAACTCTAAGAACCGGAGCAATTCTTTATATAATAAAAAATCTTTTTTTTTTTTTTAATGTTTATTTTTAAGAGAGAGAGAGAGAGAGAGAGCGAGCAAGCACAAGCCGGGGTGGGGCAGAAACACAGAGGGAGACACAGAATCTGAAACAGGCTCCAGGCTCTGAGTTGTCAACACAGAACCTGAAGTGGGGCTCGAACTGATGGAGCATAAGACCATGACCTGAGCTGAAGTCAGATGCTTAACTGATTGAGCCACCCAGGTGCCCCTATAATAAAAATCTTTAACTGTGCTAAATTTCAATTCATCTCTATACTCAAGATGAACTCCTTAAACACAAAAATTCACTAAATTTAAGTCAGGAAAGAGATATTCCTTTGTGGGTTTTTTAGATGTTTACCATTTTCAATTTAGCAGACACAGACATAATGTAGGGGGGGAAAACCTGAATATTATAATACTCTAGAATTATACCGAGATCATTTTTTTATGGCAAAGCATATTTCCACACACTGAAAACCAATTAGATAGTACACAAAAATTATATGGTTTCTAATAAAATACTTAAACATTCTAACTGGTTTCCACAACAGAGTATGCTATTTTCACTCACAATATGAGTAGCTCTAAGGCAAATAATAATAAGTAAAAATAAAGTAAGTAAGGAAGGTAAGAAATTTAACTACAGAAAAATACTACTTTGTTTTGTCTCCTTGTTCAGCAGACTAATATATATGTCAGTTTCAAGGGCTTGCACATTTATCTCAAATCATCCAATAAGGAAATTCAGGAGCCCAATTTCAATAAATATATACACTGAAGGAATTTGCAGACTACAATGCTTACTCTAAATGCTGTGGACTAGTTAACTACAGCTCAAACACTAGATTTTTTTAAAGTAACAGAGAAATACACCATCTCCAATTGGATATACTAGTTTTCAAGAACTACTGCAAACTTTTAAATTTTAGCAAAATTTCAAATGAGAAGGTGAGACTTAGAAGACTATTTGGAAAAACTTTCACATTACCACTATCTTTATAACTTGTATATAAATTTTCCCAAAGCATGAGTGCTCACAGGATTAAAAGTGTCTCATAAATCAAGCCTGAATTCGCTTCATGAGCATACCAAACAATACAATGCCTGAGCAATCACCAGTCTACAAGAAAGGTAGTTGGAAAAAGGTGCCCTCTACACAAGTCAAACACCACCATTCTTCCGGGCACTGAGCCCTGTTTTCCTCTAATCTGCCAGAGACATTCTACTCAGGAAGTAAAAAAACAACATTTCAAGCATTCTATGTGATTTTTTAATGCTATTTCTCAAGATAACTGATTTTTTTATTTTTAAAACATACAAAAGCCCATCATGAAAACAGATTATCAAAATTATAACATTCAAAATCAGAGATGTTTCTACATAGAAACTGGCTAGGCTCTAAAAAAGAAACGACGTAGCAATGATGTAAGGCTAGGGTGAGTCAAATCTGTTTTAAGTCTAAAAATATATCTAGTTATAGAATACTAAAGAAATGGAAACTCTTCCACTATATTTTTATTGTGTCCCAAAAGTAAAGATATCCAGATACACGTAACACATAACATACATTCCAGAGATTTAAGCTCAGAAAACCACTGAAAGAAGACCTTTGAAATTAGCAAAACCAAAATACATTTTTAAATAGGTCTCATTCTTTGACAAATTTTTTACATAAGCTGCTACCCTGCTCTATATCTGCACAATCTTTAACGTATTCTCAGTAACTGGACATGGGAAGAACCTGAATATGCAATTTACTTATTATCTACAAATAAGATATAAAGAATTTTAGATTCTTTAAAAGGCTCTATTCGTTTGTTCATTCTAATTCAGGGAATCATCTTTGCATACACCTCTCTTACAACTAAAAGACAGCAACCAATTGTTGTGTAACTCCTCCCTTCCCCCCTTCCACCCAGCTAACATACAAAGGAAAGGACTTTCTCTATTGTGCAAATTCAGTCCCTGCAATAGATCTTTGTTAACTAAAATCTGATTCAGAAATAGTCCTCATTTAATTTTTTTCAACCAGCATATTAAAAGCTGTAAAGATAATGAACACAACAAATGTGTTCTTATTGCAAGAGGGTAAAGCCAAATTTTGAAAATGCCCTGATTACACTTTAAAGATTTAGTCATTCTTTAGCATGGAAGAAAAAAAGCCAGATCAGCATCCTTCTCTCAATCTATTTTTCACCAAAAACACTGATCAAAATGTAAATAATAAAAAAAAATTTTTGGTTCTGACCCTTCCCCCACTCCCCCCCCCCCAAGTACCTCTAAACTGCCAGCTCCCTAAACTAACTGGCTTAATCTTAAAAAAAAAAAAAAAAAAAAAAAAAAAAAAAAAAAATTACTACAAAAGCCTAATCAGTGTTACAAGAATAATCATTTTGAAAACGTTTTATATAATGTATTCCCAGTATACACCTCTTAATCCTGTAAAACACTTATCAGTTAATGTAATTAGCTGGGGAAAGGGAAAAAGCTGGTAAAAGGCATTGTAGGGTTTCTCGCATTTTGATTTCTAGAAAACACCAGAAGTGAGTATCCTTAAATTTCCTTGCAGAGCTGTCATTCTGGTACAACTACCTTTTTATCCCTTTTACTTAAATTACTCAAATTTCATTTTCCTCCCGGTAGCAATCACACATTTTACAAAACATGTTTTACAACAGGGATAAAACGCTTTGAATTCCTCCCAACAGGGTCCATTTAGCTCCACAGCTGGAGAAGCAAAAACATTTCTTGTACATGTTTAAGAATAAACAAGAAACCAAAAATGGAGATTACCTGTCAGTAGGAAGTGGGAGAATGGGAACTGGGAATCCCGAGGTCAGGGGTGAAGGGGAAATTTTTCTCTATAAATCTTTTAGTCTTTAAACCCATAAGAATGCAATGCCTATTTAAAGAAGAACGTTTGTTTAAAGTTTTTAAATATCGCTTTTAAAATAATGGAGTTTGGTGGACACACGGTCTGCTTAGTTTTAAAATAATCTGCTTCTATCAGCAGCATCTGCTTTTGCTCTGCAATAGGTGAGATACTCCTTTAAACGCAGTCGCGAGCACTGTGCCGGCTAAGCCCTCTTGAATACAGTAACGTTCCTCCAGACCTCGGCTTTCGAAGGCAGCTCGCATCCTCCGCCCCCTCCTCCCTCGGTGCATTCTGAGATCTGCTCGGCTGATTCCCACATAAAGTGGGTCCTGGCCGCCATTTTAGAAAGTCATTCACACAAGCCGGACCGCAGCACCAACCACTTAAAAACCTCCCCAAACTCCCCTGCACGATTTCCTCTTTCCTTTCCCTAACCCCTCATCTTGAGAGGAGTCAAACTCCCTGCAAGAGGCATGCAATGTCTCTGGAATGTGCATAACGCGAAATGACACGTCTGGCCACAGAACACTGAGGAGCAAAGCGAATGCTGCAATGCACGTGTCTGCACGTCGGCACAGACGAATTTCCCAGGCAGAGACCCACAGACAAAGTCCACCAGGGGTTAAAAGTGACCACATCTAAGTGGTTCTTCCACTCCAATAATCTGCACCTCCAAGATTTTCCCACTAAAGCAGTGAAGATACTGGGGCTGCGGGTGGGGGTGATGGGTGGAGCAGCGCCAGGCAGAGAAAGTTCCCATCTGCCTCCCAACTGAGCCCAAGGTCTCGATCCCCTTTATCACAATGGACAGAGGTGAGTTTCTGCTCCCTGCCTCGCCCTGCCTGGTTTCTCAGCACAACGTAGTAAACACCGGGAGAGTCCCTGGAAGCGCGCCTCCCCCAGCCCTGCCTAGGACAGCGCTAGCAGGTTATGAATGGCCTCACTATTGCCGGCTCCTTTTCACACGCGGACACGCGCAGACGCGCGCTCCAGCGGTGAAGATTTAATACCCCAGTAACAGCAACCACCAACAGAATCAATGATCCTCCATTTAAAAGACAGAGTGGAGCGCGGCTGCCTCTGCTTCCATTTCCTTATCCAAGCAGCTCAAGAGCAAGCGACGCAATCTATTTTTCCCATGGTGACTCACTAATAAGGGCGCTCCACAATTTCCTTCACTCACTAGATAGTAAAGGGAATTAAGAGGAAACCAAACTTAAAATCTTTGAGGATTGTGAATATCGGAAAATACAGTAATTTTCAAAGGCAGTCACAGATTTGCTACAGTCCTTCTCATTTTGCACCGAGCCTAAGTAAACCGTCACTTTCAGCATTTGATGCCGAGGACTCTATCCGTTACGGTACACGTATATTTCACAAAGAAAGCAAGCGCCTAAATACTACCGTAGAAGAAAGACGGATCAAAAAACAACACAGATTCCTATACTTCACACACAAAACGTATTCTGGGAAGTTTAAAAAAGCAGCTACGTGTTCTAATCTTAAAAGACTCGCTTTTTCCTAAGCACCGAGGAAAGAACTCTGGGTGGGAGGGAGTCTCTTTTTACAGGCGGCCCCTACGCGCTAACCCGGCGCGGCCCCGGAGGCAGAGAGCCTGAGGCTGTCGGGCTCCGACGCGAACTGGGTACCGTCCTACCTGAGGTGGGCCTTCCCCGGCAAGCCCTCGGTCCCCACCGTCCTCCTCGCCCAGGGACCCCAGACGGCTGAAAGCGGCCAGGAAGGCGAAGGAGCCAAAACAGGCGCACCAACTTATTTTCAGACACCATCCTCTCCAGCCAACCCCGCAAAAAGAAAAAAAAGGGGGGGGGGGGAACCACAGAAAAGAAAAAAATGCGCGCTTGCTATTTCCCTTTAGTTTCTAGATCTGGAAGTCCGTGGTGAGAGGCGCCTGGAACCTCGTAGTGTCTCCCCAGTTCTGAGATGCACCTACACCACCTACCAAGACTTCTGCCTGGGTCGAACCTCTGCTCTCACACCAACCCCTCTGTAGGTCAGACATCTCCGTCAGCCCGCAAGGCGAGGAGCGGGAGCTGCTGCGGGACTCCGGCGTTGGCCGCGCCGGGGTGGGGGTCCCTAGTAGGCAGGGGTCCGGGGCGGCGGCGCGCAAGGATGCGACCGCACCGCCGCCCGGCGCCGGCTCCGGGGAGGCCGGGCGACAGCCTCCTCCCGGCTAGGTAAGGAGAGGGCGGCAATGGGGCCGCGCCGCCGAGGCCCAGGCCCAACGCCGCGACGCGGGCCGAGCGGCGACCAGACAGCCGCGCGCTCCTCGCACCCGTCCGTGGGTCTGGCCCGGGTCCCCTCAGCAGTTCCGCGCACGGGGAGGGGCCGGCAACGGGCCGGACGGGCAAGCGGCGCCTGAGGAGAAAGCGCGGCCCCGGGCCGCGTGTCACTCACCGTTTGAAATGCTCGATGATCTTCTCTTCCCGCACATTCTCCGGTAAGTTGCCCACCCAGAGGTGCCTGGTTTCCCGGACCATGCTGGGCGGTGTGCCGGCGACCGCTGGTGCGGGTTCTCCCTCGCCGGCTTCGTACGAGCCCGTCAGCGCCGGGAGGCGGGCGCCGGGGCGGCGGCGGCGGCGGCTGCGGCGGTGGCGTCGGCAGCGGCGGCGGCTCCTCCGGCTCCCCCCCGTGCAGAGACCATCCCTCTCCCCCAGGTTCTGACTCTCGGGCCTCGCAGCTCCGCTCTGCCGCCACCACACACCCGAAGCCGACCCTCGCGCTCCGGCGGCGCATGCGCCCGGGCGGCGGCGGCGGCGGCGGCGGCGGGCGGGGGAGCGGGGAGGAGGGGCGAGCGGGACCCGGGCGGCAGCGACTACGACGAAGCTGGCGCTGTGGCAGCCGGACGCTTCCCACCGGCGCGCGCGGCCCGCCTCCCTCGCCGCGGGCGCGCGCGCGTCCGCCCTCCCGCCGAGGCCGAGGCGCCGAGTTCCTCCCAGCCGGCGCGCAGGCGCGCGGGGGAGGGAGGGACACGGGGTCGGGAAGGAACGCTCGCGCGCCGGGTCCCGGTGCGCAGGCGCGCAGTCGCGCGAGGAGCCGGCCGCGGGGCGGGCGCTCAGTCAGGCTTGGGGCTCTGCGCGTGCGGGGGCAGAGACGGCCTCCGGCCCCTCGAGCAGGGGTTCCAGGCGCCGGTCTGGAGGAAGAAGAGAAAGGGGGTTGGTTTTGATAGGGCTGCGTGTCAAAGCGACTGCCAGTGCCCCTCCTAGGAGAAGCCAAGACTTCTTCCCCTGCTCACCCTTCGGCCAGGAGCTGGCGGTTTCCGGGCAGTTGGATCCCCGCCTGCTTGGGAAAGTGTCAGAACAGGGCCGCCCTTCTCTCTGCCCAGCGAAGCAGTGACAGCTTCAAAAACCCATTCCTCTCAAGAATCATTAGCTTGTAACGTTAAGCAACTTTATTTTATATAAGATTGCGAAACCTTTTGCAAACTCTCCTAGCTGGTCGTTACAGGATACCAGGAATAGAACTGAAATGAGAAGGCTACGTATCTAATATTGTATAAAGGATTCATATAGAGATTTACTGTAATTTAACATTTAAGCATAGAAATGGATCAGACCTCTGGCCTTTCCAGGCCTAAAGGCCTTTAAAGACCACAGTAGAACTTTTATATCAAGACCAGTTTGCAACCCTGGAGAAAACCCACAAAATTAAGGCAATTGTACTGAGTCCAGAAAAATGGAATTGTTTAAATTTTCTTTTCCATTTTTTATCTACAAAAATAACGTTATCAGAGGCGTGGAGCTTCAAATACATACCAGATTGTAAATATTTGGTCTCATTCACTGTCTCCTTAAATAGGAGCCAACTTACCACCAAACTATGCTGTTTTGAATTGAAAAATATGGTCACCATAATCAATGGCACTAATACCCGGATCAGCTGTGCATAGTTTCTTTCGTTCCCACAGACAGTAATGCTCCCAAGTAGTTTTGTTGTTGTTTGCCACATAGTCTAACGTAAGTTTCTTAATGATTGTCAGACTTAGAGTCACATCAACTGTCTTGTATTTGGTTTAATAATGGTCTATACTAAATAAATAAACTTGATCTCAGCAGGTCTGATGAACTGAGATAATCTCTCCTCTTTTTAGGACATTCAAAAGTCTAAGCAAGCCCCCACTTTAAACAGTTGCAACAATTACAGTACAAGATGTGCTAGCTCAGGAGCTAACTTTACCATCCATTTGAAATGATTTTTGGAATTTTGGCAAGTTACTTCTCAAACTTCTAGATTCTAAGGTAATTTAACTGGTTTTTATGCTATTTTCCTAGCTTATGTTTACACGTTTTCTATTTCAACTTTTTTTTTTTTTTACTGTTTGGGAACTTCAGTAAGTCAGAAACAGAAAGAGGTGGTGGCAAAGAGTTAGAAACAGAAAAGCCCTACCCTAATAGTGGCACTCATTCATAATTTAGTTAAGGTATTAGTGCCACCCCAGAAGTTCGTCTTGTATTCATGCAAATCAGTCATTAAATGAAATGGAAATGTGTGTTCTTGAAAATATTCTGGAATTGATTTCTCAGTAAAAGCAAATCAAACCACATTCAGATGTAGGATAAGTCATTTACATTTGGCCATTTCTCTGTCACATCAACTATCACATAAGGAGTGTCAGGCCAGCACACTATTAACCTAAACCCCTGAACTATATAGCCCTGTATATACAGATGCAGTTAGCGTTGAACTAAAATGCATGTTTCCATGAAGCATGAATTTCAATATAAGCAACCACAATTTGAAACACATTTTAAAATATGATGTAAATGATTTATTTAAATCCTGATAGGCTATGAATTAGCTGAAACTTCTTGGGAAAGACCAAAGTGTCATCATGAAGAACAGAAGAGATTCAGCTCAACTGCATTAAGAGGGGCAACTAACAAAGACAAGGATTCAGAAAATAGGGTCTTGCACTTAGAGAAGGGGATATCTCACCTTGAATGCAGACTTCAGTTAAAATCATGCTGAAGAAAAATTCAAGGGCTGAAAAAAAAAAAGGGGGCTTTTAGATGCAAAATCAGGAGAGACTAATTAGAGTAATTATTAAATACGGTATCCATCTAGGACTCCCACAAAATAAAAGGATAAACTAGAACAAAATAAGAACCAGTTAAGATGTTTTATACTACTTTCTGCACGGCACAAGAATTAGGGGACATTAAGTGAAAATTAAAGCAACATGTTTACCAACTAATATTTTTTTTAACATAACGCAAATTGTTAAGCAAAATTGAATTAAATTCTCCCAAAGACCTTTACAGATCACGGAGTGTCAAAAAGATTAGGAACAAATGTCAAATTAAGAGAGTATCAGTTCTCGTTTTGCCAGAGATTTACCAAACTGAGAAACAGTCTCTCTCTAACAAGATTAAGGCTATAGCAAAATCCCATCAAATGTCATTTGATACCACCTTATACTCAGGATCTCTTGAGGTGTTAGTCAGAATACCTGTTGGGCACCAAAAATAGCAACCCAAGTATTCATGTTAGTTTCCTGGGCTTTTAAAAATCTGATGTGTATTTCTAAAAAGAGAATTCAGTTTATAAAACGTGAACATACATCAATAGATATATAGATTAATGAATAAAACAAATTTCAATTCTTATCTGTTCAAATTCTTAATGTGCTCCTTTGATGCCTATATATATATATATATATATATATGTATATATATATATACACACCATATATGTGTATATATAGTATATATATGTAGTATTTATATATATTGGATATATACATAGTATATATATAGTATATATGCATATAGTGTATGTATGTGTATATATATATATATATATATACTATATATATAGTGTATATACATACATATAGCAATTTAGGTAGGAAGTCTGTCCATCTTTGTTAAAGTTAATAGTTGCAGGTTAAAAATATTGCCCATATTCCTTACTGATTCTTTCAGCATAACACTGCTTGACCATGAATTGAAAAACACTGAAGAAAAAAACATTGATGGTATGAATGAGAGACCTTAATGTATAATGGAATAACCCTTGGATTAAGAGTTAAAAATTCCAGTTCCAATTTTGTCACTGGCTATATGACCTAGGCAATTCAATTAAATCCTCAAAAGTCTCAATATCCGTATCTGCAAAATGAAAATAAAAAATATGCTTTCTCTACCAAAAATGGTTGCTAGAGGGGCGCCTGGGTGGCTCAGTCGGTTAAGCGGCCGACTTCAGCTCAGGTCATGATCTCGCGGTCTGTGAGTTCAAGCCCCGCGTCGGGCTCTGTGCTGACAGCTCAGAGCCTGGAGACTGTTTCAGATTGTGTCTCCCTCTCTCTGACCCTCCCCCGTTCATGCTCTGTCTCTCTCTGTCTCCAAAATAAATAAACGTTAAAAAAAAAAGTTAAAAAAAAAAAAATGGTTGCTAGAAGTATCAAAGAAGATAACATATGTAAAAGAATTTGGAAGAAACACACCATCAAAATATCAAATATTAATAAGTTGACCACTAATTTCATATTTACATCAAAAATAAGCATCAGTTGGGGCGCCTGGGTGGCTCAGTCGGTTGAGCGTCCGACTTCGGCTCAGGTCACGATCTCACGGCTCGTGAGTTCGAGCCCCGTGTAGGGCTCTGTGCTGACAGCTCAAGAGCCTGGAGCCTGCTTCTGCTTCTGTGTCTCCCTCTCTCTCTGCTCCTAACCCACTCACATTCTGTCTCTGTCTCTCTCAAAAATAAATAAACATTAAGAAAAAAAATTTTTAATAAAAAAAAATAAGCATCAGTTGAAAGAACATACTATTACCAATTTTCACAGTTATAGCCAAGTCCTATAGTCAAATCAAAATGCACTAATTGCATATTAAGTGCGCAGTTTCTGGGTTTTGTGGGTTTTTGCTTTTTCTATTGCAAATCTCTTAATAACAACAAAACTGGTAAGTGCATGCCCTTTGCACAGCCCCAAATCAAGTATTTGATTTTTTTTCAGTGCCTTTCATTTTTATTGGCAATGTATCAGGAAACACTGGGAGAGCTTTTCTCTGTTTCTGTCCTTGTTACAAAATATTTACAAAAGCAGAATTTCTTCATAAGCATTTATCTTTGTATGTTTTCAATAGCAAGGCAACCCACTCTGTTATTCTAGTTTTTAAATTATTTTAACAATAATTGATGCTCACTGAAAAAGATCAAAAGGAGGTTGCGATCTCTCCTTTCAACTATGATAAGTAGATAGTGAAGTGAATATCCTCATTTAAGTATTACAGATAATTCAGAAAGGTAACATTAAAGCAGAGCCATTTGCAAAGGGAAATTAAAATAGATGTTTTTAATCAGGTCTTACTTTCACACTGTGAGGAGCTCCCGCATTTAACATGCTAGATGTGCTCAAAGAGTTCAGTCATGCATAATGGAAGCCCAGTTGGAGAAAGCATCTGAGCCTCAAACTCGGGCTTTGAATGCTACCCCAGCCAATAGAACAGATAAATTAAAATCAACATTTGAGCAGGAGGACAGAATCGTTACCAGATATTTAACAAGATTTTGGTTACAAATCTAGTCCCAAGCAATTAAAACTAAACTATTTCATGACAACACATATACTTAAGATACAAGCGCTTGTTTCTAAAGGCATCATGTAAAAATACATTAACGGGCCCTAAAATGATCAAAGCCTATTTGACAATACAAATTCCTTCTATTATTAGAAACAGTTTTCCAAACAGTAGAAATGAAACAGACAACACTGCTATATTATTCTCAAAGAGTGTTTGACATATTGCTAGTTCTGAGAGTCAACTGGTGAAAGGCAGACTTGTCCATTAACTTATTTTGATATAGCAGGCTCACTCTGGTGGAATTATATATAAATAAATTATCAGAACTTCCATCAATTGAACATTAGCCAGCTAGCTCTCTAAATCATTCTTTCAGCAGGCTAACATTTCATCATCTATTTCCCTGTTCAACCCTCCAAGAAAGCTAAATAATTTATCCCACGTTGTTTTTAGTTTTCCAGAAACGAATGTAATGGCTGATATTTTCTTATAAAAAATCAATTCTTATGTTTCTACCATTTCCCAGGAAAGTTGCTAAAAGTAACTTTTTTCCCTCTATGAGGAAATACTGCTAATGTACCTAATATTTACAATTACGAACACGATTTATTAACATTTATGGCATTGGAAAAAATGGACTGGAAGGATATTTTCAAATATATTAATCACAGCTGTGCCTATGTGGTAGAATTTTTTTTAATTTTAATTCTACTAAAGTTAACGGCCAGTGTTAGTTTCAGGTGTATAACATAGTGATTCAGCAATTCTATAGGGAGTGCTCGTGATGACAAGCGTACCCTTAATCCCCTTCACCTATTTCACCCATCCCCTCACCCACCTCACCTGAAATTTAAATTTTTAAGAAGTTTTTATTCATCTATATTTTCTTAAAATTTTCTTCTACACCTTCTTCAGTTAACATATACTGCTTTTATAATTAGAAAAAGCTGTAATAAAATGACTTTTCGAAGTCAGCATCTGGGTTACTTCAGTTAAGGGTTTCTCTGAAATGTTGATGCTGGGCTCTACTAAATTAACATATTTAACAGATCCCATGTGAACAAAATGTTATTCACTATGTTAATTCTGAGATTTCATTCAACCTTTTAAACCCCTGCTGCTAATCCTCATGGGAGAAAAGACTAACCCTCTTCACTAGAAGTGCTATACTTTAACCAAAACACCTCATGTATTGAAGATTGTAACTTTTAAACATCAGGAAGTCAGCAGAATACAAATCATGCAAATCAAGGCTACTGATTAATTCAAAGACTACTATCAAAGTATAGTTGATGGAATCTCAAAAACAGTAATACCAAATAAAATGTGTTTAGTAACTTGTTATATAGGTTTTGAAATTTTCAGCAGACTCAGGGGATTTCCTGCTCTAGTTTGAAGTAGAAAATTTAGACAAAAAATTATTTATGTACTCATTCAAAATGTTTTGAAAACTGTTTCCATTTCAATTCAATTATTATTGTTTGATAATAATGCCTCTTTAAATCACATCACTGCCTCGAATATTTTGCATTACTCTTCAGGAGGGTAATGATTGCTAATTTTATATAATTCGACATTAGAAACCTTTTGGCTTAAGATAAAACCACACTATTTAAAGACGAGGTAGGACATGATGCCTTTCTGAATTAAATACTGGAATTATTTTTCAGGCTTTAAAAAATTAAATTTCAGTATTTTGATGGAGGCACTCATTGAATTTTTTTCACGTCATATACTACGAGAGTCATGGAAGCCACTTCTTACACTTCCTTTTGGTAAATACTTTGGCTGAAAAGAGAATGCCTCAGGATAACTCTCTTAAAGGATGCTTGATTAAAATGGTCATTAAAATGGTTTCTCTAAGAAAACAATCATTAAGAGTCAGAACTAAAGACTTCACTGTATACTGTAGTTAGCTGGCAGAAGGGGCAGGGTGGGATGAACTACTAAAACGGGTCTAGGTTTTCCCCACCACACAAGATGATATAAACACACACCCAAGCATACACCTTTCACTTAAATTCACTCGAAAGTGGCTTCAAAACGGGGTACTCTTGTGTTTCACAATTTTCAACTTATGTATATATATCGTTCCCCTCAGGATCAGTTTCCAGAGATCCTAATTAGACCCCAATAAGAACTTTGTTTTTATGCCTATTTAAAATTATAAAAGGTACAAATAAATAAATGTAAAAAAGCTTTAAAAAAAATCGGGGGTGCCTGGCTGGTTCGGTGGATATAGCATGAGCATGCGACCCTTGATCTTGGAGTCTTGAGTTCAAGGCCCAAGTTGGTATAGAGTTTACTTAAAAAAAAAATAAAAACATCGTTTAATTACAAAACGTACAAACAAAATCTTCCCCTTATTTAGAGGTGTTGCCCTTACTTCAGGGACTTTGACTTCAAAGGCTCTCATTAACCATAATTTGTTAGGATAGACTCTCTAACCGAAATTCTGCGAATTCAAAGGACACTTAATCTGGTCATTTCCAAGCTTCAAATTACAGCCTTGTTAGCAGGGGGAGAATTCTATTGTTTGCTAGTGCCTCAACGCAGCCTCTGGATAGCTTTTCAGATACTAAGAGTTCTGTTAGGAATCTGGCACCAACTCAAAATTCCCACCGGGAAGAAAGATCTTCCTTCCTTAGGACCCACTGCGTGGCTCCGCCCAGAGCCTTGACCTGACCTGACCTCGGACTTTGCGTGGTCAATGGTGCACCCGCACCTGCGGGCAAGTTAGCACTTCCCAACAACTTCAGAGCCAAAATGCGGCTCTCGACCATAAAATGTCTGTCTTTAGGAGCCCCCAAGGTGCCTTCCTCGCGAACAAGCTCCCTCTTTTAAACCTTACATCTACCAGGATCTGAAGGTACGTTACACGCTAAACGAATATAGGAAGGCAATTATTCCACCAGTGAAACGAATGTCCTCCAACAGGGGGCAAGGAAACAATGCTCAGGACTGGAGACAGCAGACCTCCATGCCCTGCCAAGGGAACCTCACTTAGCCTGCTGGATTTCAGAACCGGGCTGGCATGGGGAGCGGATTACAAGGCAAGATAAAAGAGCTTGGGGGGGGGGGGGGCGGATTTTAAGAACCCACAACCCTGGCAGTAATTTCCACCACACTTCTAAGGGGAGAGGAAAAGAAAACTAAAACCAAAGGCACCTTGAGAAACACTAAAAGCTGTTACTATGGTTACCACGCGGCGAGCTCAATTCTGCCCAGAGAGACCGAGCAGTACGCCCGGGCCCTTTGTCCGCATCCACGCACCAAGCACAAACCCAGCGGCCAGCCCCACCAAAGGCTTACGTCTGCGACCGAGGGAGGCGTTCCAAATAAAGGACACCTTTATTTTGGTTTAGTGAGCAAGAACTGCAAGCAGCGCCTGAGGGAAGCCGGCGCGGCCACCGCCTTGTCCCTGGGCCAGGGCTGTCCCCGCCCCCTCCCCGTTTGGAAAAGGCTCCACCACACTTGCAGGCACCGAATCCGGTCAGGAGCCGGACCAAACATGGCGCAGGCAGGCGTGGAAGGGGACCAACCAGACACAGTCCGAGCTCATCCCTTCGGCACAAAGGGAAGGCTCAGCTCCGGGAAACCCGCGAACAGAATGGTTAACCCCTCAAGACGCTACAGTTTCCCCGAGTGGGAGCTGAGGAAACAGTGAGTAGGACGCAACCGAGTGGCTCAGACGCACTTCATAGCGAAGACGCTACCGCAACCGGCGCGGAGAACACAGCTCGGCGGAGACGACCTGCTGCGCAGGCGCGCGGAGCAACGACGCGAGCGCTTGGGCCCTGCCCCTCCCCCCCGTCTTCTCTCAAAGGCCAGGGGAGTTGCCCCAACGCGCTGGCGCAACGACGGAACGTGGGGGGGGGAGGGGAGGAAAACCTGTTCCCTTCATTGTGAGAGCGAACGGCCCCGCCCCGCACGCGCGCGCGCACGCCCCACTCTCACACTTGCACACGCGCGCGCCGAACTTGCCGCCCAATCCGGCGCGCATGCTCCGGGAGGGAGGCGGCGGCTGAGCCTGCGGCTTTTTGGTGTTTCCCTGAGAAGTTTCTGGAAAGACGGAGCCCAAGGGAAGCTGGGGGATGGGGAGCACAGAGAAGCGACCGTTTGAGAGAAAGAAAGCGAAACATCCAAAACACACCGACACCGCCCAGCTTCCATCCACCACGTCATGGCCGAGGCAAAGCCCAAGGCCACCAAGACCCTCACGCCACGGGGGGGGGGGGGGGGGGGGGGGAGAAAGCTTGGGGACTGCAGCAGCCGCTCCTTCCTCTGCCTGTGCCCAGCCCCGAGACTCCTGACCACGGGGAGAAGGGAGAGGGCAAGGGGGGGGAGCGATGAAAAATCTAAGACGCTCACTGGAGGTTTACGTGGAGCGCAAGCCGACATCCGCCCTCTGGAGCTGCCCGTGCACTCGTGGGCCGCCCGTGGCTCTCCTCTGGGTCTCGAGCGTGGGCTCCGCATTGAGATTCTACGCGGCGGCCGAAGTGCTGGTTCGGGAACTCCTTAACCCCTGTTTCCTCAATCTCCCCCTCATTTGGGGGGGGGGTGTCATTTGGTCCCTCTTCCTGTCTTCACTTTGATGGCCAAAAGCTAAAGCTGCGGGCGTGCAGACACTAGAAAGGGGTGCTCCCTGCCCGCGCCAGCCCGAGGAACGTCTTGGGCGGGCAGGGGTCGCCTGGCTGTTGTGCGACGTTCGGTTCTCTCCAGGTTTTGGCCCCTTAAGTGAGAGCCTCCGGCAGCGGGGCAAGTTTGGAAGCGCAAAGGCGGCACACAAACAAAGGCGCCGCCTGGTTTGCGGAGTCGAGAAGCGCTCGCCGGAGTGTGGGGCGCGAAGGCGTACCCGTGCACAGGGAGGATCGCCCCCGACCGCCACCACAAGGAAGCCCGGGCGGGCATTGTCGCGCTTGGGGAGGCGGAGGGGGGGGGGAGCGGGGAGAGGCCCGCGGCGCCTTTTATTTCTCCGTCAGCGCCGGCTCGGGACTCGGAGCGGCTGCCATTTTGTGGCGCGGCCGCCATTTCGCGGGGCCGAGGGGGCAGCGGGACGGGGGAGGGGCGCGCGCCGCCGCGGCCGGCGGGGGGCGGGGCTGGCGACGGCGCCCGGGCAGCCCCCAGCAGGGAAGGCGAGCGCGTCCCCTTTGTTCTTCGCCTCTGGGCTGGGGCTCCGCCGCCGTGCCGCAGCGCTGCGGGCGCAGGGCGTGTGCGCTCCCCCCGCCTAGCCGTGGAGGGGCGTGCGCGCAGTTCCAAGTGCCCTCTGAGCCCTTCCACAGGGAGGCCCGTCACCCCTACCCTCGCTCGGTGAAGGGAGTGCGTTTTATTGGGCCGCGCCCCGAACACCACCGTGGGAAGCCGTAGTTCACCCTGAGAATGGAGGCGCTTTGGGAGCCTCGTGCGGTGGGGGTGGCCGATCGGTTTGGATGCCACTGCCTGGAACCGTAGTGGCGCTCCGCAAATAGAAGAGGGCCGGGCTACGCGAGCTGGGAGACCTGACAAAGGTGCCGAGCGCTAGCGTAACCGAGGGGTCGGGCTCTTTAAAGAAAGAAAAGTGTCTTTGAAGTGCTGTCGGCGGGAGGAGAGCCGAGACGTTGCTGTTCATTGGCCGGCCGCGAGGCACGCACTGCGCAACTAGTTTCTGATAGGTTTTGTGGCCCATTATTTCGATCTGAGCCATAAACTGGAACAATAGATTGGAATATTTTATTTCTGTCTGTTGAGAACATCTTCCGTTTCGCTTCTTTTTTAAGCCCCTTACGAGTATGTAAATAGCAAATTGACTCAATAAAATATTACGAGCTTTCCAGGGTCCTTTGAAATCCTGAAAGAGCTATTGTTTTTCTGATTTCAAGGGAATATTAAAATGTGAATCTTCGCAGTCGGTTAAGCGTCCGACTTCAGCCAGGTCACGATCTCGCGGTCCGTGAGTTCGAGCCCCGCGTCAGGCTCTGGGCTGATGGCTCGGAGCCTGGAGCCTGTTTCCGATTCTGTGTTTCCCTCTCTCTCGGCCCCTCCCCCGTTCATGCTCTGTCTCTCTCTGTCCCAAAAATAAATAAAAAACGTTGAAAAAAAAAATTAAAAAAAAAAAAAAAGGGGCGCCTGGGTGGCGCAGTCGGTTAAGCGTCCGACTTCAGCCAGGTCATGATCTCGCGGTCCGTGAGTTCGAGCCCCGCGTCAGGCTCTGGGCTGATGGCTCGGAGCCTGGAGCCTGTTTCCGATTCTGTGTTTCCCTCTCTCTCGGCCCCTCCCCCGTTCATGCTCTGTCTCTCTCTGTCCCAAAAATAAATAAAAAACGTTGAAAAAAAAAAATTTAAAAAAAAAAATAAAATGTGAATCTTGGCATTTTAATGTTCACTTTGCGGCTGGAATCAACAAAGCCAGGGAATTCAAGAGTAATGCTTCTATATTTGTCTTCCCGTCTTTGCTTTTTGTGCAAGGTATTTTTGTTTAGTGGGTTTGGCTGTTTTGTTGTGTTTTTTCAGTTTTGTTTTTCTTCACAGCAACATGAATTCGTAAGCGAGCCAGCCTTTTCTGGCTCAGGTCCCCATGTCTTTTGGTGTTAACAGCCACAGTAGGATTGATTCCCCCTCCCCTTACTATGTATAATTACGGGGGGGAGGGGGCTGGTTATCTGTTTCAGTAACAGGGGAGTTAAACCCATAATGATAGGATGGAAAGTTAAAAAAATATATTATCGTTGAGGGAACAGATCAGGATTTGATGGCTTCCAGATGAAAAACATTTTAGGAGTAGCTGTTAGATCCCAAATTTTGTCTCCATTTCAGTATGACTAAAAGCACTGCCTGGAATTTTAATTTCGTATACTCTATCTCAATATTCTGCAAAGCACAATGTGTTTTTTGTGTATTCAGAACTTATGAAATATATTGTAAAACACTGTCACTTTTTGTTTGTACCACCAAAATTAAGTAGTATGAAACTATTAGCTTTATTGGGAATTAGGACAAAATAAGGCAGACAAAACATGCCTTTAAGAGCTAGGCAGTTGAAATTTATGGAGTGATTACACAGTCCTTTCACTTTGTAGAGCTGTAGAAGGATCTGTTTTAACAATTCTGATTCCTACAATTTGTTTTTATTTATAAAACATGTTATTTCCCACCTTTAACTCTTACACTTAACACGAAAAGCACACCCCCTTTCTGTACAAAATATTTGCAGTTTGTATTTTCTTTAGAGTGGGTGCTATTTAGCACTGTTCACCTGTCCCTTATGACCAGTGCCATACATTTGCAAAACAGTTGAACAGAAATTCAGGACGCTTCTCTCCCATCCTAATGTTGGTCTCAAAAACATGTTCCAACTTCCTATGCCAAAAAGCTAAACAGTATTAAACAGGTGGGCTTTAAATGTGCAGAGCCAAGTTCAAGTAAGCAGATTCTGAATTACAACAATCTCATGATCTGCCTGCCCTTGGAGTTAAAGTGCTTTGTATGTAGTCCTAGGACTGGTTTCATTTAGTCAAACCACGCAGGACTAGAGAATTCCACGATCACCAATCCATTGTTCCTATAGAGTTCTTTCTTTTAAAAAAATTTTTTTTAACGTTTTATTTATTTTTGAGACAGAGAGAGACAGAGCATGAATGGGGGAGGGTCAGAGAGAGGGAGACACAGAATCTGAAACAGGCTCCAGGCTCCGAGCTGTCAGCACAGAGCCCGACGCGGGGCTTGAACTCACAGACCACAAGATCGTGACCTGAGCCAAAGTCGGCCACTTAACCGACTGAGCCACCCAGGTGCCCCTAGAGTTCTTTCTTTTTAAACTGAGCTTCTTAATTTGTACTGTTTTGTGTTCCCTGAAGAAAGATTGGATGTTCACCAGAACCTTTAATTAAACCAAGATTCTTATTTATAGACAGCCAGGGCAGAATCAAAGTGGTATGTGCTAGGCCCTTGGGCTTATTTTTTTGACGTTTGGTGAAGATTGCAGCTTTTCTAAACAACATAGAAACACTGAAGATCTCTAGCCATTGTTACAGGAAAGGGCAGTTTTCATGCCAAATTCTAGCATCGGAGGGAATTTAAAACAATAACAGTAATAACCTTTTCCTGGTAAGGATAAATAAGCTCTTCTAGAGACTTTAGTAATATGGGAAGTTCTTCAAAATATTTTGGCAGCAGTGAAGCACTCCCACGTGCTGGAATAGTCTTCCCCTTTGAGGCAAAACTCAGAAATTCAGCACTTCAGAAGTACTGGAGTTCAAAGAACAAATCTTTGCGGCCAACAGTGTTTCTTAGGAAAATAGAAACACGTCTATGAAAATAAAAAAGACCCTGGAACAACCCCACATTTGTCTTGCCAGAGTACAAGATTCCTGGTAATTGTGCAGTTTATATGAAACCTGTAGATTTAACATTTTGGCATCATGGTTTAGATGGCCTGTACAGACAATACATCAAAAAGACTTCTGGGGGCGCCTGGGTGGCTCAGTCGGTTAAACGTCTGACTTTAGCTCAGGTCATGATCTCACAGTTTGTGGGTTTGAGCCCCTCGTCAGCCTCCGGGCTGTCAGCACAGAAGCCTGCTTGGGATTCTGTGTCTGCCTCTCTCTCTGCCCTTCCCCCGCTCATGCTCTGTCTCTTTCAAAAATAAACACTAAAAAAAAAAAAAAAAAAAAAAGTCTTCTGAAAGTCAAGCTCTTTATTACTTTGTTTATGTAACAAGTAAGTTTTGAGCATCAACTTTGTGCCACATCCTATTCCAAGTACTTAGGATATATTGCTGAAGACAGCAATCAGATTGCTATTCTCATGAAGCTTAGCTGGTTTGGGAAGGGGGTGCAGGGGGGATGGCGGGAGGGGGAGAAGAGGCAATGAATATAATCCACAGGAAAATGGGGCACCTGGGTTGCTCAGTTGGTTAGGCCTCCGACTTTGGCTCAGGTCCTGATCTCACGGTGCGTGAGTTCAAGCCTCGCATCGGGCTGTGTGCTGACAGTTTGGAGCCCGGAGCCTGCTTCAGATTCTGTGTCTCCCTCTCTCTCTGCCCCTTCCCTGCTCACACTCTGTCTCTCTCTCTTCCTCAAAAATAAATAAACCTTAAAAAAAAAATTTAATCTACAGGAAAATAATAGGAACAGTAAGTGCTAGGGTGAAACTATAGAGACACATAATAAATGAAGTGTGTGTTGCAATTGAGATGGGGTGGTCAGAGTGGGCCTCATTAAGAAGGGACTTGAAGGGTGCCTGGGTGGCTCGGCTGAGTGTCTGACTCTTGACTTCAGCTCAGGTCGTGACACCAGGGTCGTGGGATCGAGCTCCATGTCCGGCTCCACACTGAGTATAGAGCCTGCTTAAGATCTCTCTCTCATTCTCTCTCTCTCTCTCCCTCTCCCCTTCTGGCCCCTCCCCATCTCACACGTGCTCTCTCTTTCTCTCAAATAAAATTTTAAAAAACAAAAGAAGATACTCGAGTAAAGACTGGAAGAAACTAAGGGACCAAACTGGCTATTTAGGGAGGTGATTCCACAGAGATGGACCAGGAAGTGCAAAGGTCCTCAGGTAGGAGCATGACTGGCACATCTAAATCTAGCAAGGATGGGGCGCCTGGGTGGCTCAGTCAGTTAAGCGGCCGACTCGGGCTCAGGTCATGATCTCGCGGTTCGTGAGTTCGAGCCCCGCGTCGGGCTCTGTGCTGACTGCTCAGAGCCTGGAGCCTGTTTCAGATTCTGTGTCTCCCTCTCTCTCTGCCCCTCCCCTGTTCATGCTCTCTCTCTCCCTGTCTCAAAAATAAATAAAACGTTAAAAAAAAAAAATTAAAAAATAAATCTAGCAAGGAAATCACTGTGGCTGGAACAGAATGAACAATGGAGAGAGCATAAGAGATGATGAGGTCAGAGGTTAGGGGAATAGGGGCAGGTCCATAGAACCTGGAAGGCCACGGGGGAGGACTTTAGCTTCGAATCCACATGGAGGTGTTGCATAGGTGACTTGGGTTTTGAGAGCTATTGAGAATAAGAGGCTAACGATAGAAGCAGGACCCCATGCGGGGGGCTATTTCAGTAATCTAAGAGACAGGGGTGGCTTCGGTGGCTAAGGGATCCTGGATATATTTTGAAAGTAAACCCAGAAGGCCTTGCTGATGGATTGAACATAGAGTTGATAAAAAGAGGAGCCTGAGATTTTTGACCCGAGCAACTAGGAAGATTGAGTTGCAATCAACTGAAATAGGGAACACTGGCTAGAACCGTTTTATAGAGGAATATGAAGAGCTCAGTTTTAGATCTGTTCAGTTCGAGATATTTATTAGATGGAGACATTAGGTAGGTGGCTGGATATGAGTCTCGAGTTCAGGAAGAAGTTCTGAAGATCTATATATTTATATATTATTCAGGAGATCTATTATACATACCTATATTGTGTCCGTGGGACGGTGTGAGAGAGAGAGTGGGAAAGAGGAGAGGGGAGGGGAGAGGGAGAGAGAGAGTTGGGAGTTGTCAACATATGAATGGAATTTAAAGTCTGAAACTGGATGAGATCACCAAGGGAGTAAGTGTAGTTATGGAAG
This sequence comes from Panthera onca, assembly GCF_046562875.1. NCBI lineage: Eukaryota > Metazoa > Chordata > Mammalia > Carnivora > Felidae > Panthera > Panthera onca. Next base: position 210,007,133 of record NC_138346.1, read on the forward strand.
AGAACCAGGAAAGCCCTGGGGCATTTTGACGCTTAAGAAAGAGATCTCAGAAGTCAGTAACTTGCAAAGCAACTGAGAAGGAGCAAACCAGTTAGGGAGGAGAAAAACCAAGAGAGGGTAGTGTCCAGGAAGTCAGAGGAAGAAACTGAAGGAGGAGAGAGTGAGCTGTTGTGGGATGCTGTGGTGAGGTGAAGGTGAGGCAGGATTGACTGTTGGGAGCACCGTGGAGGTCTTTGGCGACCTTGACAAGAGAAGTTTTGGTGGAGCAGTGGGGCAAGAGCCTGCCTGGACTAGATTGAAAAAAAAAAAAATGAGCGAGTCTGGAATCACTTGGGGAAAAGTCCTACGGTGGATTTGGAGGGGAAGATGCCAGGGGTGGTGATGGTTGAACGTACCTTCAGTTGCAGAAAGTTCCTGGATCTTTTAGCTGTGCCTCTGTCCCATAATGACATGATCGGTATACACTTTCTTTGGAAAAGACAACTACTTCCTATAAAACCTGCAAATTCTCAACCTGGAGTTTGGTCAACACTTGGAAGAATTTGGTCAGTAGGACAAGGAATCGAGCAGAGAGCTTTTCCTGGAATTTATATAACCGTCAATGCTCACCAGCAGTCTGGAGTGCTTAGAGATACAGCCAAGCAGACTTTGCCCTGGTTTCTCAAGCGTGTACCTCAATAATCCCTGAGGACTCTGCAGCTTTTGTTGGACTTCCTGTAAAAAGCCTTAGACCAATGATGGCAAACTGACTCTATCACAAGAATGGGAATGCCCTAAGAGTTAAGTGCCCCTTTCAACAGGTTTCCTGTACCTGTCATATTGGAGACTGCTTGAGTAACAGCAATTGCCAGTGGATGACAGTTAACTAGATTGGCCGTGTGCTTTATATGAAAACGTATTTATCATCCTGGGCTTGAGCTCCACCGTTAGAATCCTGCATACTGATAAATATAGTTAAGTTAAAATTTTTATTTTCAATTATATTACCTGGTCATTTCTTATAGGAGCATGTGATAAAATACAGATATAAAATATTTAAAAAAAAATTTTTTTTAACGTTTTATTTATTTTTGAGACAGGGAGAGACAGAGCATGAAAAGGGGAGGGTCAGAGAGAGGGAGACACAGAATCTGAAACAGGCTCCAGGCTCTGAGCTGTCAGCACAGAGCCCGACGTGGGGCTTGAACTCACGGACCGCGAGATCATGACCTGAGCTGAAGTCGGCCGCTTAACCGACTGAGCCACCCAGGTGCCCCTAAAATGTTATGTATATATTAGCCTAAAACATTTATGCTGAGTAGTCACCTTTGAAACCATCTTTATTTGGAAGCATTTATCAATTTGGATGAAGCCTAGAATATTATATGATTGAATTTATATTTTCTTTTTTTTTTAATTTTTTTTAACGTTTATTTATTTTTGAGACAGAGGGAGACAGAGCATGAATGGAGGAGGGTCAGAGAGAGGGAGACAGAATCTGAAACAGGCTCCAGGCTCTGAGCTGTCAGCACAGAGCCCGACACGAGGCTCGAACTCACGGACCATGAGATCATGACCTGAGCCGAAGTCGGCCGCTTAACCGACTGAGCCACCCAGGCGCCCCTGAATTTATATTTTCTAATACTCATGAAACATTGCACTGGCTAGCTTATGCAGTCTTAAACCATTTTTCCCTTGTCCTGGCCCACACAACGCTTGCATCAGTTGCCCTGATTTGCCCTGTAGTGATCCATTTGGGGGCCAAGGAAGACCGTCTCCCTACAATAGAATATCAGAATATCAGAATATCAGAATATCAGAATCCTAGGCCAGTCTGATACATCTGCCTTGTGGGACTTTTTCACACCTCCTGAAAATCACTGATGTAGAACTTAAATATAGCTGAGGCACAAATGGTCTTTTCCTTTACAAACCAGTTAGTTGACTTGAGATTTATTTCTAATGGTATGAGTGCATCAGTTGCTGGCACAGAGGATATGTCATAAATAATTGACTTCCTTGAGAGGTCCAAGACTACTACATTTTTTAAAAGACATATCTCCTTTCTTCTTATTTATTTATTTATTCATTTATTCACTTATTTATATTTTAGTAAGCTCTATGCCCCAATGTGGGACTTGAACTCACAACCCCAAGATCAAGAGTTGCATGCTCTACTAACTGAGGCAGCCAGGCGCCCCATATATACTTTCTTACTTTAACAAACGTATACCAATAGCCAAATTATGGAAAGAGCCTAAATGTCCATCAACTGACGAATGGATAAAGAAATTGTGGTTCATATACACAGTGGAATACTATGTGGCAATGAGAAAGAATGAAATATGGCCTTTTGTAGCAACGTGGATGGAACTGGAGAGTGTTATCCTAAGTGAAATAAGTCCTACAGAGAAAGACAGATACCATATGTTTTCACTCTTATGTGGATCCTGAGAAACTTAACAGAAGTCCATGGGGGGAGGGGAAGAAAAACAAAAAAAGAGGTTAGAGAGGGAGAGAGCCAAAGCACAAGAGACTCTTAAAAACTGAGAACAAACTGAGGGTTGGTGGGGAGTGGGAGGGAGGGGAGGGTGGGTGATGGGTATTGAGGAGGGCAGCTTTTGGGATGAGCACTGGGTGTTGTATGGAAACCAATTTGACAATAAATTTCATATTAAAAAATAATTTAACTAAAAATAAATTTAAAAAGTATAGCATCTATTATATTGGAGAAAATGAAATTATTTGTACAAATACCATGCTGGATTTTTTTTTTTTAACTTTATTTATTTATTTTGAGAGAGAGAGAGAGAGAAAGAGAGCACAAGCTGGAGAGGAATAGAGAGGGAGAGAATCCCAGACAGGATCCGCACTGTCAGCACAGAGCCCGATGTGGGGCTCAAACTCAGGGACCATGAGATCAGGACCTGAGCCGAAATCAAGAGTCAGACGCTAATCGGAGTAAGCCACTCAGGTGCCCCATGCTGGATGTTTCTAACCATTGATTATAGTTCTGCCTTTTGAAGAAAAACAGAACCCCGACTTCAGCTCAGGTCACAATCTCGCAGTCCGCGAGTTCAAGCCCCGCGTCGGGCTCTAAGCTGATGGCTCAGAGCCTGGATCCTGCTTCCGATTCTGTGTTTCCCTCTCTCTCTGCCCCTCCCCCGTTCATGCTGTGTCTCTCTCTGTTTCAAAAATAAATAAACGTTAAAAAAAAATTTTTTTTTGAAGAAAAACAGAACCAGTTTTGGGGTTTTTTGTGACAAGTCTTCTGAATATTTGAATTTCCTTATCTTTGTGTGAACCATGCTTACATTTGTTCAATAAATACTTGATTGACATTTAAATTAGAGAATGGGAGGAGTTGGCTGTAAAAGGAGAACAGAAAAATGGAGAGGTAGCTGGTGAGGGATGAGTGGCTGGGGAAAATGGGATCTAGGGAAGTTTGCTTGTTTTTAAGATGGAAGAAATTACAAGACTCTTTTATACCACTGCTTATACGGTAGATAACTGATGTGGGCAGGAGAGTTTGACCGGATGCAGATTCTTAAGTAGGGGAGAAGGACTGCATACAGGAAGGAACTGGCTTCGGATAGGAATATAAAATGGTTCATCTGTCTCAGCCAATTAAACGGAACATGCACTTTCCCCATGGGGGCCAGTGTGCCAGGCTGCAAACAGTCGCCTCTTTGGTAGTGTGGGCAGAGTGTTGCTTGTATGATTTGCCTCAAGGGACCTTGGAGACAGTGGACATTCATGTCTGATCTCAGGCTATCTCCAATCTAGACTCCAGACGTATGCAGGTACCTTTGGAAAGCCTCAGGGCACAGTGACCAGGGTCCACACTGGCCCAGTCATCATGTCCAAGCTGCAGAACAAGGAGCATATGATTCAAGCTCTAAGCAGGGCCAAGTTCAAGTTCCCTGGCAGCTGGCAGATCCACATCTTCAAGGAGTGGGGTTTTACTGAGTTTAATGTGGACGGATTTAAAGACACCGTGGCTGAAAAGCCCCCCAGGTGGCTGTGGGGTCAAATACAGCCGCAGTGGCGGCCCTCTCAACAAATGGTGTGCCCTGCCCTCTGGAGAACCTTGGCAATGCCCCCTCTTCAGGCAGCCCCATCAATAAATCTTAGTTCCTTCCTGTCCAAAAATAATAAATTGATAGATAGATAGAAATAGTTCATCTAAAAAAAATAATAAATTGATAGATAGATAGAAATAGTTCATCTAAAAAAATAATAAATTGATAGATAGAAATAGTTCATCTAAAAAAAAAATAGTTCATCTAAAAAAGAAATAGTTCATCTAGTGAGAGACCAGAAGCTGTAATACATGGGTATAAAATGCTGGTAAACAGATGTGGTTGAACAAGTCTATACAAGAAATGCCACGATACACTAAGAGACTGTCAGGACCAGGAAGTTATCTACGCTTCATTTTCCCCGACTGAATATGAGAATAATGATACAGCACACCAGTCAAAAGGTTTCGATTTGGGGCGCCTGGGTGGCGCAGTCGGTTAAGCGTCCGACTTCAGCCAGGTCACGATCTCGCGGTCCGTGAGTTCGAGCCCCGCGTCAGGCTCTGGGCTGATGGCTCGGAGCCTGGAGCCTGTTTCCGATTCTGTGTCTCCCTCTCTCTCTGCCCCTCCCCCGTTCATGCTCTGTCTCTCTCTGTCCCAAAAATAAGATAAAAAACGTTGAAAAAAAAAAATTAAAAAAAAAAAAAAAAAAAGGTTTCGATTTACTTCCTATATTCTTGGCCATGTCTCTTAAACGTTTTTGGCAAGATCTTTGTGTGGCTTTGCCACTAAACCAACCTAATGTCTGGCAAACAGTAGTTGTTCAATAAACATTCGCCGAGTTAGTTTCAAAAACAGAGTTGCTTTGAAGATCCAGTAAAACAAAGAATGGATGTAAAAAAAAGTGCTTTGTAGTCTGAGAAATGCGATTCAAATCCAAGGTGTTTATGTTCAGGAGAGTCAGGATAAAGTTCACTGGGTTTTTTTTTGACTCCTTAAATGAGAAACATTATGTAAATGTGGAAACATGGTCATTGTTACTGAGACTTTTTTTTTTTCGTTTTAAAACAATTTTTTAAGTTTATTTATTTATTCTCAGAGAGAGGGCACGTGAGCAGGGGAGGGCCAGGAGACAGCGAGAGAGAATCCCAAGCAGGCTCTGCACTGACAGTGCGTAGCCCGATGCGGGACTCAAACTCACAAACCTGTGAGATCATGATCTGAGCCAAGATCAAGAGCTGGACACTCAGGGAGCCTAGGTGGCTCAGTCGGTTAAGCATCTAACTTTGGCTCAGGTCATGATCTCATGGTTCTTGAGTTCAAGCCTTGTGTCAGGCCCTGTGCTGACAGTTCAGAGCCTGGAGCCTGCTTTGGGTTTTGTGTCTCCCTCTCTCTCTGCCCCTCCACTGGTTGCTCTCTGTCTCTCTCTCTTGAAAATAAATAAACATTAAAAAATTGAAAAAAAGAAAAAAAGAGCCAGACGTTTAACCAACTGAGCCATCCAGGCGCCCCATAGACTTTTTCTTTCCCTTAGAGGAATAGAGCAAAACCTAAAGTGTCTGTGAACTAGCTTGTCAACTTTGGCCTTTTAACCCGTGTAATGTCACAGAATTGACAAAGTATAAAAAGGCCAAAAAACCTAAAACCATCTAAGTCAGCCAGCTGTATACGAGTGTCATAAAGTTCAAAGTTACATTTATAATACTGAGCACATAAGTATTGTATTACCTTTCCTTTCTTCCTTCCTTTGCTTTGCCTTGTTTTTTGGTAGATTATAATTTCCAAAATAAATACAAATTGGGGATGTGGATTTACTTTTCCAGGTAACAATAAAGTTTCAAATTTGTTGATGTTTCTGCTGAGAATTTCTTTTTTTTTATTTATTAAAAAGATTTTTTTTAATGTTTATTTTTGAGAGAGACAGAGACAGAACATGAGTGGGTTAGGGGCAGAGAGAGGAAGACACAGAATTCAAAGCAGGCTCCAGGCTCTGAGCTGTCAGCACAGAGCCCGACGCGGGGCTCGAACTCACAAGCTGTGAGATCATGACCTGAGCTGAAGTCAGACGCTCAACTGACTGAGCCACCCAGGCGCCCCACGACTGAGAATTTCTTAAGGTACCCAAGTACACCAGTCTATTTTCATGATAAATCTATATGATCTTCACACATATTGTAGGACTGATGTGGACCAAAGCTCTAGCTGATAAGAATAACTAAGAAAAAAAAATCCCATTCAGTGCATGTGTATTTTCTTACCAGGATTACAGGAGGTAATATACTTGAGCCCTGGAGTTTGAAAGCAATTTCCTATATGCTATGATTTGTTTGTTTGTTTTTAATATATATATATTTTAAGTAAACTCTGCCCCCAACATGGGGCTTGAACTCATGACCCCAAGATGAAGAGCCTCATTCTCTATCGACTTGAGCCAGCCAGGCACCCCACGCTAAGTAAGGTTTTATTCCCTAGGAGAAGCTCTTATCTGTGATTCTGGCAGAATATCTGCGAGGAGAAGTAAATCAACTCAATGCCATCATTTTCAATTTTTCGTCATTATCACTGGCGATTAGATATTACATAATTAGCTACGGTCATACAAGAGGATTCAGCAGAGCAGTTTAGGATTAAATTTAGGAATTAGACATTAGGAACTCACCAGGATCCCATAAGTGTTTTTAAGTGTTGTAATACGGGATGCTTAATTAGACCTCCAGCCTAGTTCCTGCTGTTACCCAGCACCGGGCCTTTTAGGATTACCTAGGAAAAAAAGTACTCAGTTCTCAGAAAATCTCAGAAGTCACGCTCAGGCTGAGGAAAGATATTTGCTGAGTAATGCAGCTCAGTCCCCTTCCTTGTAAAGCCGGAACTGCCATATGTGTTTTTTCCAATCAGCCCCACCAGATTTCTTCTAGGCATGATTGGGTGTCCTCGAGCCAACCATTCTGCCTCTGGAGATTTACGCATTCTCGGTGAAATTTCCCTACACCATCTGATGTGATAGTCTCCCTCTACAGGTTTCCTGTTCTGGGTCACGTTGAAGGATTGTGCCACCTGGTCTTAACCTACTTCTGTCTCCCGCTGCCTCGGTGAAGAACAACAGTGTTGACATCCACAGAATGGATCTGCCCTCACAGTGACACCCGTCCACCTTGCACCTTGCACCGGCCACCTTTTAATCGGGAGGATCCCCAGACCCGCTGCAAACATTAATTACGCTTCATAAATACCTCACTGATACTAGGCTGCAAGCCCCAGTAGCCCCGTTTTATGATTAGGGTTCTCCAAATGAGATGGAACCTTTGCTTCAGCCCGCTCAGAACAGGGACAAATCTGGGTCATGAGCACAGCTCCCCTCGCCTACTTAAAACTGCCCCTAGGGCTGTAGGAGAACTAATTTTCTCCCCATGCTCCCCCAATACCCAGAAAGTAGTGTTTTTATTTTGTTTTATGTTTTAATTTTTTTATTCATTTATTCATTTTTGAGAGACAGAGAGAGACAGAGCATGAGGGAAGGGCAGAGAGAGAGGGAGACACAGAATCTGAAGCAGGCTCCAGGCTCTGAGCTGTCAGCACAGAGCCGGACGCGGGGCTTGAAGCCATGAACCGTGAGATCATGACCTGAGCCGAAGTTGGAAGCTTAACCAACTGAGCCACCCAGGCGCCCCTGTTTTGGTTTGTTTTAATGTATGAGTGTTTCTCTCTGAAATGCCTATCTTTCTTTTGCAGCTGATTTGAAGCCTGTGACTGCTTTTCTAAGCTAGATGTGGGGATTTTTTGTGTGTGCTGAATTCACCTTTGGCAATTTGCTTACAGTGAAATGAAGGTGTCTTACATTTGCGCTCATATGTATGTATATCATCACCAAAACCAATTCAGGCCCTTCTGGCCCATTTTCTTTTCTCCCTTTCTTTCTTTCTTTCTTTCTTTCTTCCTTCCTTCCTTCCTTTCTTTTCTTTTCTTTTTTTTTTAGGGACAGGACCATATGGTGATTCAATTTTGGTTCTCTTGGATAAGAGGTTGCACTCTGGAGTCACCTTAGCCAGGGCTGCCCTCTTGAGGTTTACATATGCAGCCACTGATTCTTTTAATGTATTTTTTAAAATAATATATATATACATATATTTTAATATTAATTAATTTATTATTATTATTATTATTTTTTTTTTTTTAGAGAGAGAGACAGAGTGTGAGCAGGGGAGGGGGACACAGGATTGGAAGCAGGCTCCAGGCTCTGAGCTGTCAGTGGCTCTGAGCTGTCAGTGCAGAGCCCAATGCGGGGCTTGAACTCACTAACCGTGAGATCATGACCTGAGCTGAAGTCAGACACTTAACTGACTGAGCCACCCAGCCACCCTTAAGTTTTTTTTTTTTTTTAATGTTTATTTTTGAGAGAGAAAGAGACAGAGCGTGGGTGGGGGAGGGGCAGAGAGAGAGGGAGACACAGAATCTGAAGCAGGCTCCAGGCTCTGACCTGTCAGCACTGAGCTCGACGCGGGGCTCGAACCCACAGACCGCGAGATCATGACCTGAGCCGAAGTCAGTTGCTTAACCGATTGAGCCACCTAGGTGCCCCTCCCTGCACCTTCTCACTCATTCTAAAGCTTAGATCAGGCCTGTGTGTGTGAGGAGCAGAGAGAAGCCATACAAAAGGGCTAAGGACCAAGCGGTCATTGTCATGATAAACCCAGAAGCTTCTTATCTGCTTTGATGTGGTAGTGTAGTGAAAAGAGCCCTGACAGGGAGCCAAGAGTTCCCAATTGACCATTGGCAGACTGTGTGATCTCAGGCCAGTCATTTTTTTCTCTCTGTGTCTCAATTCCCCAACAGAATGGGAGCTGCTGGTCTAGCCCAGGGGTCAGCCAAGTTCTGCAAAAGGCCAGATCATACCATGTGGGGCTTGATGAGCCATATTGTCTCTATGGCAACTACTCAGCTCTGGCACCATCGCTCAAAAGCATCCACAAACTGTAAGCAAATGAGTGTGGAGATGTTCCAATAAAACTTTATTATGGAAACGAAATTTTGAATTTCATGTAATATTGCCATGTCATGACGCATTATTCTTCTTTCAATTATTTTTGAACCATTTAAAAATGTAAAAAACAAAACAAAACAAAACAAAAAACACAAAAGACATGTTTAGTGCTCAGGCTGTAGGAAAAAATAGGCAGTGAGCCAGATCTGGCCCAGGGCTAAAGTTTGCCAACTTCTGGACTAGATAATCTCAGGGAGCCCTTCCGGTTGAATCTTCTACACGTTTAAAAGTCGACTTAACTATAGTTCCTGTTTGTTTCTTTTTCTTGGAAGACACATGCCCTTCCAGCGTGATAGAAGGGACATTAGAAGACACATTGACCCCCCCAGTATGTCTGCCAACTTCATACTGGTCAGCTTTAAACACTAGCAGTTCTTGTTTCTTGTTTCTTTTTTTAAAGATACTTATTTATCTTGAGAAAGAGAGTACACTTGAGCAGTGGAGGGGCAGAGAGAGAGAGGGAGACAGAGAACCTCAAGCGGGTTCCACGCTGTCAGCACAGAGCCCAACACGGGGCTTGGTCCCACGAATTTCAAGATCATGACCTGAACTAAAATCAGATGTCAGAGGCCCAACCGACTGAGTTTGAGCCAGGCACCCCGCATTGATTTAAGATTCATCCCTCATGCAAATGCGATATCCTTACATCCGAAAAAATACATTTAACTTTATCGTCAGTACATCTTAACGAGGATGTGACAGAAAGTTGAATGTGGATTGGGAGAGGAGCGGAGGCCCAGACATTGTGTCTGGAAATGTAAAATGCTGTATTTATAACTATATATGTAAAGGTGGGCTGAGAGAAGGAAGAAGCAGGCTTTTCCCCACTCCTCAGCTTTGCAGAGTTCTGACCCCCCACTCAGGGTCCATGTGCCAGTCTTCTTTAAGGAATGAGCGGTTGATCAGGGGTCAGGAAAACTGGGTCTCAGCCTAGCTTGTGGCTTGCTAGGTAAGAGGGAAATCATTTGCCTTCAGCTTCCTCATCTACAGTATGAGGATGACGACCCTGCTGTGCACCGTGCAAAGCTGAGCATATGTATGAGTGCCTGTGAGCTCTACAATGCCCCAACAATGTCCAGAATGTAAGGAGCATTTGTCCCGTTGGATTAGCCACCTCCCACTGACTAGCAAGCTATAGTCCTTCCCTTCAACTGTAATGTTGCTGCCCACTATCTTTTTTTTTTTTTTTTAAGTAAGTTCCACACCAACATGGGGCTCGAACTCATAACCTCAAGACCAAGAGTTGCACATTCCATCTGCTGAGCCAACCAGGTGCCCCCCAGAAACCCACGCTAATGGGCCATCCTTGGGTGGGGTTTCCACCCGTCTCCGGTGGATTGCTGCCCTGAAACGAAGAACAGCCTGCCCCGTTGCCCACAGAACCAACCAGTTTCAGCTTGAAGAAGATGTCACATGACCGACACCAACGTGGTGTTTCAGAATTTCTTCAGGACTGAAATTCTGATTTACGTTTGCATCTGCCCCAGAGATGTGCTCAGTGATGGATTGGATTCCAGCCTCTTCCCACAGCTGTCTTCTCCCCTCCCTTTCCGCTTCTCAGGCCCACCCCCACCCCACGCACTTCAAGAGTCACCCCCAAGAATGTATCCCTCTCCAGTCCCCTCTGGACTCCGAGGTCTTAGAGCAGTTTCTTTATTGTCGTTCATTTTGGCCTTTTTTCTACACATACTCATGTGGTTTCATGCCTGATCGCCCTCACCAGATTGTCTGCTTCTAGAGGGCAGGAACTCATCCACGCCAACTTTAGAGCTGGAAGGAATCTTGATGTTTATTCCCTTACTACATCCTCTTGTCAATGCCCGAACCACTTTATGACGTCTCTGACCACTGTTGCTTTGGTCTCTTGCGGGCCTCTGGTTCTGGGGCCCTCCTTACCTGAAGAGGTCTGGCTCAATGTAGGAATATAAGAAGACGCTAAACATGGGGCGACTGGCTGTTTCAGTCGGAAGAGCGTGGGACTCTTGATCTCGGGGTCATGAGTTCAAGCCCCACATTGGGTGTGGGGCCTACCTAAAATAAATAAATCCGCTTAAAAATAAAGATGCTAAATACAATGTTGTTGAATTCAAGCTACTTCTCCCTTAAGGCTGAGTTTGTCCTTGGCTGGGAGTGGGATACACAAGAAGGAGAACATTGAGGAACGAACAACATTTTGGCTAAACGTGTTGGGGAATGTTTCCAACAATCTTATGTCCAGGCTATATAATTCACGTGTTGTGATTCAGCTCTTGCCCAGTGTTATTTAGGGTAAGTGAATTACAAAATATCAACTCAATTACCTCTTTTTTTCTCCCTTAGGAGAGGCTTGGAGCATAATCATTCGGGATGACATTCAACTAGGGGCTGGACAGGCATTTCATCCATGCAGCTAACACTTGGTAGGAGCTGTGCCTCTTTCAAAGCCCTTTCCAAGACTTCAGCTCATTAGAACTTTTTTTTTTTTTTAACATTTATTTATTTTTGAGACAGAGAGAGACAGAGCATGAACGGGGGAGGGTCAGAGAGAGAGGGAGACACAGAATCCGAAACAGGCTCCAGGCTCTGAGCAGTCAGCACAGAGCCCGACGCGGGGCTCGAACTCACATACCGCGAGATCGTGACCTGAGCCGAAGTCGGACACCCAACCGACTGAGCCACCCAGGCGCCCCTCATTAGAACTTTTTGATGGAAGCAGAATTACCATAAATCTATAAAGGAAGAAACTAAAACTTGAATTTGGGGGCGTCTGGGTGGCTCAGTCGGTTAAGTGGCCGACTTCAGCTCAGGTCATGATCTGGCAGTCCGTGAGTTTGAGCCCTGCGTCGGGCTCTGTGCTGACAGCTCAGAGCCTGGAACCTGCTTCGGATTCTGTGTCTCCCTCTCTCTCTGCCCCTCCCATGCTCATGCTCTCTCTCGGTCTCCCAAACATAAATAAACATTAAAAAAAAATGTTTTAAAACTTGAATTTGGTTCCGAGGGTGACAGAGGCTCCTTAAACCCTGGTGTTCAATGTCCAAAAAGTCTAGTGCTCTGTTTCCCTAAGGGAGACAGTCATTCATCTAAAAAAAAACCCTGACATTCTAAGTAGAGTTCACTCTGTCTTGCAAAGGCTGCATTTGGCCCTGGAGAAAGGTTCAGGGTCAATGACTACATATGGATACAGATTCCTCCGATGCCAGGAATCCCGGATAAGTGGCAGGGGCCAGCCAAATCCCTCTCTAGCCTTTCCCCCACCTCCAGTCTCCCCTTCTGTCCACTAGAGATGTAAGCAAATTCCTCAGATTCCCCCTGCCCAGTTCTGTGAAATGTTTACCTGTGTGCCAGGATCGACCTATATGTCCAACGGGGGTTGCTTCCCAGGCGGCATGATTTCAGGGCCTCCTGGCCGCTGCTGCTGGCCTCCTCCCCCATCCCGCCCCACTCAGTGGCTAGCTCAGCTGAAATGTCACTGCTAGAACTTCTCTCCTTTGCTTGAAGTGTGATCCCTGTAAAATTCAGAGACACCTTGGGAGCGGTGTCATTTTAACACCATTAGCGATCACAGATCTGGGTGAACGGGTTTCAGAGTCTGTCTTAAGAGTAGTGGGGTTTCTTTCACGGAGAAAATGAAACAAACCACACGAGTCATGAATATTAATTACGGAAAAGGAAGCCTACTAGACACAGCAGGAAAGACTCCCAGAGCAGACCCGCAGCACGGTGTGAACAGCACTGCCAACCTGCGCAAAGGGTGAGCTGGGGAGTGAGTGGTCCTGGGATCATCTGCAGCCCATTTGGAGAGACGTGCAATGGAACTAATCTCACTACGTGCTACACAAATCAATCCAGATGTTAAGTGTGAAAACCAAACCCTACAACTTACAGAAAAAGATAGGATGATTGTTACGAGCTCAAGGTAAGGAAGACTTTCTTAAAATTAAACGCAAAAGCAGAAACAACAACAGGGACGCCTGGGTGGCTCAGTTCATTAAGCATCTGACTTCAGCTCATGTCACGATCTCACCATTCATGAGTTCGAGCCCCGCGTCGGGCTCTGTGCTGTCAGGGGAGAGACTGCTTCAGATCCTCTGTCCCCCCTCTCTTGCTGCCCCTTCCTAGCTCATGCTCTCTCTCTCTCTCTCACTCTCTTAAAAATAAATAAGTATTAAAAAAATTAAAACAAAACAAAACAAAAAAACAACAAACAAAAGCAACACAGACCACAAAGGAAAGAATCGATGCAAAAGATATCTTAAGACAGAGATTGTCAACTCTGGCTGCACATGAGAATCACCTGAGGAGCTTTTGAAAAATCCTAGTACCCCGTCTCCTCCAGGGGTAGGCCTTAGGTACAGCCTCACCCCTAACCCTTGCAGGGCCTAGAACCAGAGTAGCAGTGGAGGGGCGCCTGGCTGGCTCAGTCGGTGGAGCATGTGACTCTTGATCTTGGGGTTGTCAGTTCGATCCCCACGTTGGGGGTAGCATTTACTTAAAAAAAAAACAAAAAAAGAAAGAGTACCAGTGGAGAGTCACATAACGAGGTCTAAAGATGTAACAGCTACAAATCAAGCTAACAAATTGCTAAATAAAATATTTTTCTATCTTCCCATCTTGACAAATAAACCTTCATAACAATTTGGGTGCCCGGACCAAGGTAGAAGGGGGTCATGGGTTTTGCAGGGTGTTGAGGGGGGCGGGCACATCCCTCGGGCTGTGTGGACTCGATACTGAGCAGGGTTTTATAAAGCAGAGCCCAGGGCAGGGGTCCCTCCTACCTTGGTCTTAGGGTAGAACTGCCTGAACACCTGTACTTTTTTGTTGCCAACCTTTCATTGATGTTCATACATATAGATACATGCATAGAAAAGTACACAAATTATATAGGCATATGGCTTGATGAATGTTCATAAATATATCCATTAAGGATATATAAATATACCAGAGAATTTTTTTTAAGTACTCTCTATATTCAACGTGAGGCTCGAACTCACAACCCTGAGATCAAGAGTCACATGCAGGGTACCTCAGTGGCTCAGTCAGTTAAGCAACTGACTGTTGGTTTCGGCTCAGGTCACGATCTCATGGTTTGTGAGTTCAAGCCCCACATCAGGCTCTGTGCTGGCAGTGTGGAGCCTGCTTGGGATTCTCTCCTTTCCCCTCACTCTCTGCCCCTCCCCCTCTTGTGCGCTCGCTCTCTCTCTCTCTCTCTCTGTGTGTCTCTCAAACAAATCAACTTAAAAAAAAAAAAAAAGAGTCGCATGCTCTACTGACTGAGCCAACCAGGTGCCCCTCATAAAAAAATTTTTTAAAAGAGAAATAGCAACAAAAAGAAAGGACTGTTAAACACAAAATTTGGGGTAGTGGTTTCCTCCGGTGTGGACCAGGGGATGGGACAGAGAAAGACACATAATCAATAATTCCTAAAGTGGGCATCAAAAGCACACAGTTTATTATGCCTTCTAACTTACATATGTCACATACATTCTTTTGGACATCCTCAAATCCACTCAGGGTCCTGTCATCTAGGGGCATTCAGCTTAAAGACAACTTAATCCTGGATATTTCAAATACTCCCGGCAGAATTACTGCAACTGATTATCTTGGCTCCTCCAAAAAACAAAACAGAACTTTCTATGAAGAAAGGGAAAAGGAAGCACGTGTCATAAATTTTAAAACAATCCAATGCAACGGCGTTATGTTTTAATCTTTTTTTAAAAAACGGTTACAAATAAAATGCATAACACATAAAATGTGAGCACTATATAAATCCACAGCACAAGAAATAAAACTTCCCCCAAACGCTCTGTCCTGAAGTCAACATTGTCAACAGCGACGTATGTATTCCTCAACCTTTTCTAAACGTAGTAACAGGACTATTGATTTTCGCAGAAATGAGATTATTCTAGATAGACCCTTCCGAACCTTGCTTTTCCATCTAGCAACGGTCTCTTGAACAGATTTTCCCTCCACGAGGCCACCTCTCAGAGACAAGAGCAGGTGGAAATGGAAAACACCTTCCCTTTCTGCCTGACACACTCATCTCTGAAAATCCAGCCCAGGTATCACCTCCATGAATCCATAGGATGCCAGGGTCAGGGAGACCCCAGAGATCTGCCACTCTGCCCCTCCCCCATGTTACCAACAGGGGAACTGAGCCTTGGGAAAGACTGGCATTTGGCCCAAGTTTACCAAACAGCCGCTGAGCCGGGAGTAGAGCCCTGGTGCCGAGCTCTGTGCCTCCATCGTAGAAGTTGCTTCCCTGGGACCCATCGCGCGCTGTTTCTTATCACGAAATCCCATTGTGTAGGTACATGCACCTGATCTCACCTAAACGAGGGTATCATATGTCCACTCATTGAACCAAAATTTATGGAGGGCCTACCACGTGTCAGACAGCAGTGAACTGGACAGAGAAGGTTCCGGTCTTACAGCACAGAAGTGTGGAGATGAAAACAAAGTAGGTGTGTGATGGGACAGAGAATGGTAGGCACCCAACCATCATGTGCTGTGGCTTGTCGCCCCAGACAGGAGTGAGAGAAGACACCCAGCAGACAACTTTAAACTTGTGTCCCCTTGCCGGGCCACGCAGCCTGTGATCTGTTGTCCGTGAGTATTTTTAGAATCCCCATCATCTTGGGGCACCTGGGTGGCTCGGTTGGTTAAGCGTCCGACTTTGGCTCAGGTCATGATCTCACGGTCCATGGGTTTGAGCCCCGCGTCGGGCTCTGTGCTGACAGCTCAGAGCCTGGAGCCTGTTTCAGATTCTGTGTCTATCTCTCTCTGTGACCCTCCCCCGTTCATGCTCTGTCTCTCTCTGTCTCAAAAATAAATAAACGTTAAAAAAAAATTTTTTTTAAAAGAATCCCCATCATCTTCTTTTTTTTCTTTTTAATTTTTTTTAACGTTTATTTATTATTGAGAGACAGAGAGACACAGAGCGTGAGCAGGGGAGGGGTAGAGAGAGGGGGAGACCCAGAATCTGAAGTAGGCTCCAGGCTCTGAGCTGTCGGCACAGAGCCCGATGCAGGGCTCGAACTCACAAACTGTGAGATCATGACCTGAGCTGAAGTCTGTCGCCCAACCAACTGAGCCACCCAGGCACCCTATAGAATTCCCATCATCTTCTGATTAGCAGAACCACATTGTGATTTGTGTGTCTTTAAAAGGGTTAATTTGTTTAATGTAAACATTTAAAATGTACTATAATTTGGGGGGGCACTGGGTGGCTCAGCTGGTTGAACGTCTGACTTCGGCTTAGGTCATGATCTCAAGGTTCATGAGTTTGAGCCCCCCATTAGGCTCATTGCTGTCAGTACAGAGCCTGCTTTGGATCCTCTACCCCTCTCTCTTTGCCCCTCTCCTGCTTGCACTCTTTCTCAAATATAAATAAAACATTAAAAAAAATTATGAAATGTACTATAATTCTTGTAAAGCTATTTTAGCATTTCTTCATTTGGTAATGCACTGGGAGCACGGTCCCCCCGGCCCCCAACCACGGAAGCGTTCCAGAGTCCTCTGAGTCTCTACGGGACCCTAATTTCGAGGTACGTGTCAACTCCTCGAAGGCAGGAAGAAGTCCTAAGGTTCTGCCCACAGCTGTATTTATATTTGTTGGGGAGATCATTATCAAAGAGAAGTTCACCACTGTGCCCTCTAGCCTGCATGGGAAAATAAGGCAGATAAATCACCCAACAGACAGCCCGACCTGGGACTTATCTCCCTAGAATGCTCAGAGAACATACCTAGCTGTCCTCCTCCAGGGATTTTGTTTACTCTGTCCTGAGTGTGCAGTCAGAATGAACAGGGAGCCCGGGAAGTTTGAGCCAGGGGAAGAGACCCCAGCCTCCAGGGACAAGTCCATAAGTTGGGAGGTGACGGGCTGATCTCAGGGACAAGTCCCTGGGATCAGCAGGGGCTTCTCACTTGTCCCTAAGGAGACAGCATAGAGTTGGAGGCATCTGGTCTCTGAAGCAGATTGTCTCTTTTCCACTGCCGGTCCCAGCGGTCAGACGCTGTTTCCACTGTTCATGTGGCGTGTGGGAGAGGAAAATACAAAAATAGGCTTGGCCAGGTGCAGTGGCACCTGCCTTGTGGGCCAGAGGGGAAGCCTGCGGTGGGCTGCTCGGTGTTACAAGCCAGCTAGTCTACACATCGCCCTTATTTGTTTTTTGTTTTCAGTTATACAAATACATGTTTATCTTAGTCCATCTGGGTTGCTGTAACAAAATACCATAGACTGGACAGCTTATAAGCATCAGAAATTTATTTTCTGGGCCGCCTGGGGAGCTTCGGTTCAGGTCACGATCTCGCCGTTCTTGAGTTCGAGCCCCTCATCGGGCTTTCTGCTGTCGGCGCAGAGCCTGCTTCAGATCCTCTGTCTCCCCCGCTCTCTGCCCTTGCCCCGCTCATGCTCGATCTCTCACTCTCTCTCAAAATAAATAAAGAAACATTCAAAAAAAGAAATGTATTTTCTCACCGTTCTGGACACTGGGAAGTCTAAGACCAAGGGACCAGCGGATTCAGAGTCTGGTGAGGACTTGCTGCCTAGTTCACAGACACGTAATTTTTTGTTATATCTTCACATGGAGGAAGGGGTGAGGGATCTCTATGGGGACTCTTCCTCTTCCTTTTTATTTATGTATTTAAAATTTTAAATGTTTATTTATTTTTGAGAGAAAGAGAGACAGAGCAAGGCCAGGGGAAGGGCAGGGAGAGAGGGAGACATAGAATCTGAAGCAGGCTCCAGACTACGATCTGTCAGTACAGAGCCTGACACAGGGCTCGAACTCACGAACTGTGAGATCATGACCTGAGCCAAAGTCAGATGCTTAACCGACTGAGCCACCCAGGTGCCCCTTTATTTATTTATTTTAAGAGAGAGACTGAGAGAGAAAGAGGGAGAGCAAAGTGTGGGCGGGGGAGAGAGAGAGGGAGAATCCCAAGCTGTCTCCACATTGTCAGCAAAGAGCCTGACACAGAACTCAATCCCACAAACCATGAGATCATGACCTGAGCTGAAATCAAGAGTTGGACGCTGAGCTAAGTCACCCAGGCGCCCCTTAAAGATCTTATTTTTAAGCGATCTCTACCTCCAATGTGGGGCTTGAACCCACAACCCCAAGATCAAGAGTCACAAATTCCACAGATTGATCCAGCCAGGTACCCCTTGGATGATTATTCTTTTTATTTATTTTTATTTATTTATTTTTTATTTTTTTTAATTTTTTTTTAACGTTTATTCACTTTTGAGACAGAGAGAGACAGAGCATGAACGGGGGAGGGTCAGAGAGAAGGAGACACAGAATCCGAAGCAGGCTCCAGGCTCTGAGCTGTCAGCACAGAGCCTGACGCGGGGCTCGAACCCACGGACTGCGAGATCATGACCCGAGCTGAAGTCGGCCGCCCAACCGACTGAGCCACCCAGGTGCCCCGATTATTCTTTTTAAAAATATTTACTTTTTTATTATTACTAAAGAAATCCATACTCCTATCAAAAACAAAAAGGAAACAATGGAAAGTGAAAATGACCTACATTTAAGTCCCAGTCCCAATCCTCAAGATAATTAATATGTGGTCTTACAGATTTTTCTGTTCCTGCGTTCAAACATTTTTTAAACAAAAATGGAGTTGTTCAGGAGTGCCTGGGTGGCTCAGTCAGTTAAGTGTCCAACTTCGGCTCAGGTCATGATCTCATGGTTCGTGGGTTCGAGCCCCGCATCGGGCTCTGTGCTGACAGCTCAGAGCCTGGAGCCTGCTTCAGATTCTGTGTTTCCTTCTCTCTCTGTCCCTCCCCCACTCACGCTCTGTCTCTATCAAAAAATGAATAAACGTTTAAAAAAAAAAGTTACAAAGCAACAGGAGTGCCTGGGTGTCTCAGTCAGTTGGGTGTCCGACTTTGGCCCAGGTCATGATCTCACCGTCCGTGAGTTCGAGCCCCGCATCAGGCTCTCTGTTGACAGCTCAGAGCCTGGAGCCTGCTTCGGATTCTGTGTCTCTTTCTCTCTCTTCCCCTCCCCCACTCATGCTCTGTCTCTCTCTGTCTCAAAAATAAAAAATAAAACAAAAAAAAATTGTAAACAAAAAGGGAGTTGTTCCATGCATGCCGTTCTGCAATTTGTTTTACCTGCTCTCAAAATGTTTTGGTTCATTCAGACAACAAATGTTTATTGAGCCCCGACTGTGTGCTCAGAAGTTAGAGATCCAGCAACGTCCTTGCCTTCAAAGAATTTGCATTCTAGTGGAGGGGATAGTCATGAATGAGAAACAAAGACACAACAAGGAGGGGTGAAACCCAAGAAAGAAATGACGAGTGAGAAAAGCCAACAGGGAGGCAGTTTGTATGGTTTTATGTCATCTTTTGGTGATTCTGCAGCATGCAGTGGAGTTTCCAGCCTTTCTGTCACCAGTGATGCTGCAAGGAACATCTTTGCGACATAAATTTGCATGTCTAGAGGAGATCTTTTTCTTTCTAGGGCTGGCATCTGTTGCCATAGCCACAGCTGAAAGGGGGCTCAGGGGAACATCAGGACGTGGGGGGCAGAGGGAAGGGGGAGCTGCAGTGCAGGGAGCGAGCACTGGGTTCGGAGTCACACTGGAGAACAAACCACCGCTCTGCCATTTGCCTCCCCCCCCCCGAACCTCCCCATTTGCAAGACGGGGAACCCTCTAATCTCGCAGGGTTATCGCAAGGATCACACATCAATTTTCCCCATGTGCTTCCTGGAACAGACATAGCATTTTGTTCTTACATCCATCCACTCCTCAAACAGCTTTGAGACAGCCGTCAAAATACATTCAAGAGGGACGGAGTTCCCTAGTGAGCAAATGAGCAGATTTTGTAAAGTGCCATTTCCTTTCCGTGCGTAGGAGGGGTAGAGCCTTGCTATTTAAATTGTGATCTGGGGACCAGCAGCCCTGACTTCACCTGGGAGCTTGTCAGAAGGACAGAATTGCCGTCCCACTTCAGACCCATTGGTTCAATACTTGCATATTGACAAGATGCCCAGGATTTCACACGCACATGTTAGTCTGAGAGGCACTGGTTTAAAGTAGAAGGTTAAATGCAGATAGAGTTAACTATCTCTTCACATCTCAATTAGAGATCGAAGAGGCTGTGACCTAAGACATTCTTCCGGGTTGAATCTGGTCTACCAGGGGACTCATCCTCCTAGGGAGAGAACTTTACAAGACCAGATCACTTCCCTGATCTGTTTCTCGAACCAGGTGTGGGAATCTAGGCTGCCTTAAGATCTTGAGCTGTCCCGGCTGGGAAGGGCCTGAGATGTCTTCATTCCAGCTCAGCGGCTGCCCTGCCCACCCCTGCCCCACCCCCACGTCACAGGTGAGGCCCTGAGAAGGGCTGTAATTTGCTCAGTTACACACCCACCTAGTGGTGGCCTCAGTCCCGGCTCCCAGCCAGTCCTTCCTTCTGGTCTCAAAGTTTAGTCCACTCTTTTTTTCTATGGATTCGGCCCCTCTTTTTCGAAAACGTGATTTTTTAAAATACTGGTTTGTTATAAAAGAATGAAGTGCCTATTGGAAAGAATTCAAACAACGTAAAAATTGCCCCGACACCTCCACTCTTTGGTATCTATCTACTCAAGAGAAAGGAAAACATAAGTCACATGCAACACCTGTACACGAATGTCGACAGCAGCACTATTTGCAATAGCCGAAAATGGGAATAACCCAAGTGTCCATCAGCTGGTAAATGGACAAACAACACGGGGTATTCATGCAATGAAATATCTGATAATTCAAAAGGACAAAGTACCGATGCGTGCTACAACATGGGTGCATACCTTGCAAACACGCTAGGAGAGAAGCCGGCCCTGAAAGACCACATATGATTCCGTTTATAGAAACATCCAGATTAGGCAAACCCAACGAAACAGAAAGTAGATTAGTGGTTGCCAGGGGCTGGTGGGTGGGGAAATGGTTAACTGACTACTCATGGGTAGAGGTTTCCTTTTTGGGGGGTGTAGGGTTTCCTTTTGGGGTGATCAAGATGTTCTGAAATTAGGCAGTGGTCATGGCTGTACAACTCTGTGAATATACCAAAAACTACATGTGAAAGAAACCCTTAAAAGGGTGAATTTTATGGTATGTGACTGACACCTCAATCAAGCTGTTCTAAAACAAACAAACAAAAAAAAAATGGTAGAAGAAAATAAAATACTCTTTAAGTCACCCTGCCCCAAGTAGCTACTCATTCACACCATAAATACTCACTGAGGGCCGGTTCCGAGCAGTCTGTGGGTTGAGGACTCCATGTGAAGCAAATCTCACCTCCGATAAGCAATGGTCACCCCAATATCCAGAGCCCCATGACAGGGCCTACACGGCTGCAGACTTTCCACCACTGACGCTGAACCCTCACCTCCTTCCTTTCCCTCTGGTAACCCAAGCTCTACCCATCCAGGAAGTCCAGCCCCGCTCACTGGCCACCCCCGCCCCCAACCAGGTCACCAGCCACCTCTTCCACCTCTCCATCCTTACACCAGTCTCACCTGACAAAAGTCCAGTACTGGGCAGGAGAAAAAAACCCACTCTGAATTCATGATATGCGTCCCCACTGGGCCCTTAGCGTTGCCAGACGCCATGGTCATTTTCTCCCCCTGACTGTTGCACACCCTGTCTGTAAAATGGGGACAGTAATAGTTCTGCTCGGGGCTATTGGCTGCATTAGATCCTGGCACATAGTAGGCCCTCAACCGGGGACAGCCACTGGGGTTAGGATCTGTGGCCTGCAGTCCAGGGCTCCCTGGGAACCTGGTCTCTGGGGAGACCCCCCCCGCTGCGGTCATTTGTTTTGTTCCACTGGCTGGGAAGCCATGGGTTCTTTGCCATGTCTGATCATCCTCCCGGTGAGAGGGGCGGACGTGGCTCAGGGCAGTGAAATGCATGACCGGGCTCAGCAGTAGGAGAGGGAAGGTTACAACTTCCTGCCGCCGACCTCCCACAGGGTGGGTCAAGCCTGAGTCAGATGGCCAGGGCCAAAATGGAAACTTACCAGGGCCTCAGAAAGGGTGTGTGGAGGAGTTGGGGGTGCAGACAGCCGGCACCCCAGTCTGGAGAGAGGGGGAGGATGGCTGCCCCAGGAATCTGGGCTGTGCCTCCCTCCAGGGAGCTGGATCAAGGCCCAGAGGAAGGAGGAAGTGTGAACATGGCTCCTCAGTGACTCACTTCACCCATCTGGGGCGAGTCAACTCTCACCCCTGCCGGAAGCCTGCTTGCCTCCCGCCCCGGGAATCATCCCGCTGGGTCAGCCTACTCATAACACTGACCCCGATCCGCCCACGGTCTTCTTTGTCCTCCACCTCTCTGTGGAGGTGTTGAGATGTTTGCAGGTGCCTGCCTGGGTCTAAAAGTAGGTCTTAGCAGATAATAGTGGCAGCCGGAGGGGTGGGAAAACCCTGTTCTACAAGTTAGGACACCTGGGGCTGTGCCACTAACCAGCTGGGTGGGCCTGCCAGGTCTCACAGCCTCTCTGGGCTCTAGTCTCCACTTCTTCAAGAACGGGAAGCTGGCTTCCATGTCCTACCCGTCCCTTGGCTCTGGAATTCTACCAGGGCTTGGGAATTCTCCGGCTGGCCACTGCCCTTAGGGAAAAAGTCCCACCCTCTCCGCCCAGCCCAAGAGGCCCTTGCTGATTTGGTCCTGCCTCTGGGAATCTCATCCTCCCTCTTCCCACACACCCCCAGCAACATTCAGCTGGGCCTAGCTAAGAGAGCAAGCTCCTGGAATGCTCTCGGTACAGCACCTTCACTGGCTGACGCCCACTCCTCCATTGGGCCCCAGCTTGGTGAACACTCTTTGGCCTTCCTCTCCAGGCCTGCCAGCCGTGCATGTCCTCCTGCGGGGCTGTTCTCTTATCTCTCTTCCCCATTAAACTGAGCTCTCAACTGAGGGCAGGCACCTGCATACGGAAGGGTCAAAGAAAGTTTTATGAATGAAGGAAGGAAATGAATGAAACGGGAGCTCCGGCCAAGTGGTTTCCTCCCTCCACATGGGGCCTCTGTGCGGCCACCCCAGAGCTCAGCCCGGCCCAGGATGGGGTGCTGGTCGGAGGGGGGCAGATTTTCAAGGGAGGCTCCATCTGGGTTCTGGCCACGCCACAGCCCCAGCTGCCTGGCCCATGACTCACGGCCCCCAGAGTTTTCTCAGCCCTCCCTCATCAACCCTTCCCTTCTCGAATCTGCCTTCTGATCCGGCCTTTGATCAGGACTTCAGGGCTAATATCTCTCAGCTTCTCTCCTGCTCTCCCCAGTGTCTCCCCATGAACTTCTGATCCCCACTGGCTTTAAAGGACCAGCTGGAGAGTCGTTGGCTGTATTGTTTTCTGAGGAATCCTTGCTTTGTTTACAGAAAGGACAATATCTGTCACACACGCTGGCTAAAGGTCACCGTGAATTTCTGTGACCCCCTCACGACCCCCACCCCTCATTTGACATCTGTCTCCTGGTTTCTGGGGTGGAGGGGAGCCCCAGCACTTTCCCCACCCCACCCTAGCACCCCCAGGCTCCACAGGCCACCCGGGTTAGGGAATGCCATCTCCAAAGCACTTGTTTACATTGCCTGCCTGGCCAAAGCCATCTGGGGCCACGAGGTGGGGTGAGGGAAGGGGAGGGGCTTGCTCCAGTCCTGAGAACAATTGTGAATCCACTTCCCCTTCTGGGCCTCCATCAGTGAACCTCCTCCCTCCCCCAGCTCAGCACATGCCCATTTGCAAAAGTATCTGATGGCCTTTGTGTGTCCTCTTGTCCATGACAGGCAGTGCCCCCCACCCCCCACCCCGCCAGAACTCACAGGCTTTCCCTCTTTGTTCGCTTACCTTTTCAGGAAGAAACTTTTCATTTGGGAATAGGTTCAGATTTGCAGAAATGTTGCAAAGATCACAGAGTTTCCTTACACTCTTCACCCTTTTGTTAACATCTTACAAAACCACAGCGCATTTGTTAAAAGGAGGAAACCAATGCCGGCCTGGTGCTATTCACCCAACTCCAGACCTCATTATATCTCACCAGTTTTTCCACAAAGGTCCTTTTTCCATCCCGGGATCCCATCCAGGGAAACACACTGCCTTTAGTTACCTGCTATTTAATCCCCCTTAAAGGTGATGACAAAGGTATAGACATCGCTCAGAGGCCAGTGAAGTGCAGAGAGGGATTAGGACTCGGCACTTAAATGTTTATTTATTTATTTTGAGAGACAGAGAGCGCCAGCAGGGGAGGGGCAGGGAGAGAGGGAGAGAGAATCCCAGGCAGGCTCTGTGCCGTCAGTGCAGAGCCCGACTCAGGGCTTGAACTCACAGACCACAAGATCATGACCCGAACTGAAATCAAGAGTCAGAGGCTTAAGTGACTGAGCCATCCAGGTGCCCTGGGATGTGACATTTAGAGCTAGAAGTCACCAGTAGTGCGGCCTCAGGCCCCGTAGGCCACTTATCTGGAGGATGGGATCACAGGTAGTTAACTTCAAGGCAGGAGTGAGGACAGAATGAGATCATGTCTGCAGGCATCTTCCTGCCCACAAGTTGGGAGCTGCTGTTATTATGACCCTCAGCACCATCATTATGAAGGGGCCCAGATCTCCTCAAGACTCCAGGCTCTTTGCTAAGGATTATGTTTAAGATTTCTTTTTTAAAGTAATCTCTACCCCCAACAAGGGGCTCAAATTTACAACCCCAAGAGCAAGTCGCATGCTCTTCCTGACGGAGCCAGTCAGGCACCCCTTGTTAAGGATTAGGTTTAGACCAGCCCCTGCCACTCACCCTATGGGCACCTTTACTGGGGAATAAGTCGGGCCTCACAGACTTTGCTTTGACTCGGCGCTAAAGATGAACAGAAATCCTAGGGTGTAGTCCCACTGTGGCCACTGGCTGCGGGTCCTTGGGCAATTCACTGCATCCCCCCTCAGCCTCAGTTTCCTCATCTGTAAGATGGGGATTGCAGAGATGTTGGGGGGACTCCGTGGGACAGTGCCCAGCAGCTGATAGTTTGAGCAGACCTCTGGCCCCTAAGGGTGAGGGGCAGGGAGGTCACAGGCTGGGTCTCCCAGCCAGGCAGGCCTGGTTCTCATTCAGGTCGGCTTCTGTCTAGGTGCGGCCCTCCCAGGCAGGCTACATAACCCTGCTGAGACCCAGCCTCCCGTCAGGGATAATCAATCATCCTAACCTCCCCAGCCTCACCCCAAACAAGCACTCAGGATGTAAGTCAGCTTCCACTGCCCCTCTTTACCCTCAGGCCTAAAGAGGTTGTGTCTCAAGGTCAAGTAACTGGTTGGCCTTGCTAAGACCCTATCCCATCCACCTGAGCATGACCCTCCCGCTCCCCGACTCACTCGGAGACTCCTCTGGGGGCAGATGCCTACTGCATCTGTTTTGTTTTTTTTTTTAAACATTTATTCAATTTTGAAAGACGAAGAGAGACAGAGCATGAGCAGGGGTGGGGCAGAAGGAGAGGGAGACACAGGATCCGAAGCAGGCTCCAGACTCTGAGCTGTCAGCACAGAGCCCAACGCGGGGCTCGAACTCACAGACCGAGAGAGCATGACCTGAGCTGAAGTCGGCCGCTTAACCGACTGAGCCACCCAGGGGCCCCATGCCTGCTGCATCTAAACTCAGAGGAACAGAGATGCCCTGCCAGCGACCTCACCCCCTCCCCCACCTAAATGTGCCATCTGTAAACACCCGATGAAGGAAGTGCTACAGACAATTTTCAAAAAAAGGTAAAATCATGACTCCTATGCAGATATAAAATGAACATGTATCAGATAATGTAACTGGCTCAAAGAGGCAACAGAGCATTCACATGTACAGGCCAGGAATATTGAAATAAATGTGCAAATGGAGGCAAAACTAGTTATTCACAAGGGGGCAAAGGGGTCTATGCCAGACAAGACAGAATTAATTGATCTGTCGCCCACAATTTACAGTTGTGAAATAGTAATGAAAGGCTAGGGGTGCCTGGCTGGCTCAGTAGGTGGAGCGTATGCCACCCTTAATGTCAGGGTCGTGAGTTCAAGCCCCACACCAGGCGTGGAGCCTATTTAAAAAAATAAAAAAAAAAACAGTAATGAAAGGCTAGAATCTTACCCCGGAAGGGTGTGCTGGGTGCAGACATAGTTTTCCACTGAAGTACACGTTTTCTGCAGAAGGAGGGCCATGAATAGGTACACTCCGTGGTCTCTAATCTGGTGATCGTTCACGAGATGAGTATGATTCACACACTATGAATGATACAAGGTCCTTTCTGAGAGAGTTGGGGAAATGACTTCTCACTTGCAAGTGAGAGGCCTACAGCCTAAAAGATGAGGGGCCCAAGACATTTAAGGGTTTTTCTCAGCAGGAGTTTTTTGGGTTTTTTGTTTTTGTTTTTGTTTTTGTTTTAAATAGGCTCCATGCTCAACATGAGGCTCAAACTCATGACCCTGAGATCAAGAGTGATGTGCTCTACTGACTGAGCCAGCCAGGTGCCCCTGGATATATATATTTTTTTTTTTAAGTATAGTTGACACACATTTTTTCAGCTGGATTTAGGCATTTGTGTTACACAATGGGTTCTGGAACATTCTAGAATGTGTTTGTGATGTGTAGTTTTCACTCGACCTGGTTTGGTACTGACTCTGCCGTGCAGCCCTGGGTAATTACACCAACTCTCTGATGTTCAGCTTCCTTGTCTTTGAACTGGGATATTAATAGTGCCTACTTCATAGATTATTTTTTTTAATGAGTAGCCATTCACCTTATGAGAACTGTATTTTATTTTATTTACTTTTTAATTTTTTAATTTATTTATTTTGAGAAAGAGAGAGAGTATGAACAAGCAGAGGGGCAGAGAGGAGAGACAGAATCCCAAGCAGGCTCTGTGTCATCAGCACAGAGTCCGATGTGGGGCTCGAACTCACAAACTGTGAGATCATGACGTGAGCTGAGATCAAGAGTCAGATGCTTAACCGACTGTGCCATCCAGGCACCCAAAGAACTGTATTAAAATTTTTTTTAATGTTTATTTTTTTATGAGAGAGAGAGAGAGAGAGAGTGTGTGAGCAGAGGAGGGGCAGAGTGGGGGTGGGGGGGGAGACACAGAATCCCAAGCAGGCTCCAGACTCTGAGCTGTCAGCACAGAGCCCGATGCGGGGCTCGAACTCAAATCGTGAGATCATGACCTGAGCCTAAGTCAGACACTTAACTGACTGAGCCACCCAGGCACCCCCGGAACTGTATTTTAAATGGATAATACCATTACTTTGAAACTATCCTGTGGTTACACTGGGGTTCTTCCCTATCAGCCCAGCCTTCTCTCCCCCTTCATCCTGATCCCCTTCTCTCCATGAATCTCTTATTTCCACCATTCGTGTCCCTAGCAGAGTAGGGGGCAGCATTTGGTTGCTGTGGAGGGGCTGGCACATGCTGGTGCCTCTTGACACATAGGTATGGCTTTTGAGTAAGGAGAACCCTGTAGAGGAGGTGACGAGCAGAAAGGCTCAGTGTTACCAGCAACCTCATGCTGTCCTTTGTCCCGCCTATGTGCTTCCCGAGTCCGGGCTCCCAGGCATCAACGTGGAGGGCTGGCAGCGTGGGAGTTCCCAGATGGGACCCTCCTAGCAGGTGGGAGTTTGGGCAGATGAGGAATTGTCTCCCGACGTGGGTCTCCCTCCTAGAGGGTGTGTTCCAGTTGCAGTAATTTCACAGCCACAAGGCTCACTCTCTACTTGTCCAAGTCATTTTCTTCTCTCCTCCTCACTACAGCCACGTGCAGGAGGCAGACAGGGATTATTGCTTCTGGAGAAACTGAGGACCCCATCAGGGGCGTGAGAACCTCGGCGCCCCTGTGCTCCATGCCCAGTTTGCTAGCCCATGCTGCCCCCTGGTGGCCGGGCCCAGCACCTGCCTTCAAGAAGTCTTGGTCACCTAGCATTTCCCTGGGTTTGCAAAGAGCAATGGCCAGCCTTCCTGAGCACCCCGATCGGGAGGATGACCTCTCAGGACCCCTACGTCACCTTATTTTATTTTTTTCAATTTTTTAAAAGTTTATTTATTTTGAGAGAGAGCGAGAACGGGGAAGGGCAGAGAGAGAGGGAGAGAGAGAATCCCAAGCAGCCTCCACGTCGTCAGAGCAGAGCCTGATGCGGGGTTCAAACTCACGAACCGGGAGATCACGACCTGAGCTGAAGCCAGGAGTCCAAAGCTTAACTGACTGAGCCACCCAGGTGCCCCTCAAGACTCCTACATCATTTTATCAGCCCCTCTCCCCGTCTCCGAGCATTAAATATATTCACGCATATATTTAATTGCAAAATATATATAACATTACGTGAATCATCAAAACCATTTGTAAGCATGTACAGACAGTTCAGTGGCTTTTTTAAAGTACCTTCACACTGTTGTCCAAGCACGGCCTCCAATCATTTCCAGAACTTTTTGTCTTGCAAACTGAAAGTCTGTATTCGTTAAATAACTCCCTCTTCCCCCTCCCTCCAGCCCCTAACTGACCACCCTTCTTTCTGTCTCTGTGAATTGGGCTACACTAAGTACCTCACAGAAGTGGAATCAGACAGTATTTGCCTTTTTGTGACCGGCTAATTTCACACCGCAGAGAGCTCCCTAGAAGTGTCCCCTCCTGGAGTGATGTACAGCCCGGAAGCCTAAAGCATCCCCAGAATTCCATCCACATATCATTGCTGGAAACACACCCAACCAGAAATAAGCTGGAGCACGAGGAATCACAGCACAAGGTGACATATTAATGATAGGAAAACCTGAACGGAACCAAACCTGGTGACTAAAAAAGCAAGGGGGCCCCTGGCACACGGGAGCCGGCCTGGCCCTCACAGCTGGCCCGAGCTGCGCTCCTCCGGTCCCCCTGCTCACTGTAGTCGTGTCCTGAGCACAGCGGCTCCCGCTGCAAAACTGGCCAGCGCCCTCCGCTGTGAGCCTCTGCCGTCTGCCTACCAGCCCTGAATGTCGCGCCACCTCCTGGATGTAAATGCATCAAGCCTCTCAGTCGGTCACCCCTGCTTCCTGACGGCACACGTGGGGGCAAACTCTCAGAGCTCCGAATCCTCCCCCAAACCCCTCATTGCCACCCAACACCTGCAAACTGAGACGCCCTCCAGTTCCCCCACGCCGTGTGGCCTCCAGGGCTGCAGCAAGGATGAGAAACCCGGCTTTGTGGACTGCAGGCCTGTCTCCTGTCTCCACCCCCCCCCCCCCCCCCACCAGGCCTCTGATTGACAGGCATCCACAGGACCCTCGAGGAACGCTAGGCGCTGCTGGCCAGCCCCGGGGGAGAACCCTCACCAGCCCAACATTTCTCTCTTTCTGGCACAGCGATCCTCTGTGATAGAGGTCAGCATTGTTCTCATTTTACAAATGGGGAAATCAAGGCTCGGGGTGGCTGGCTTGCCCACACCCCTTAGTAGCAGAGGCCAGGTCTGAGCACCTCCCAAGGCCAGAGCTCCTTCCCACCATGCACCCTTCTCTCTGGAGCTGTGCTCCCGACACAAGCCCGGTTGTTAGCATGAGGACAGAGGATCAGCCAGCTCACAGGGAAGGCGGTCCTGCTCTCGTGGAGACAGCACATCCCCGGGGCGAGCGCTGACTCTGCGGAACGATCTGGTGGCTCCAGAGGACCTCCCGCAGCAGAGGCTCCGCTCTGGGCACCCTGCGGCCAGCCTTGCTGGGCGCGAGAAGGGGCAGGATTTTCTCCATCTGCTGAGCCGAGCCCCAGTTTGGGGGCACCTGAACGATCATGCCCCAGTGAGCAGATGCCCAACAGACATTTTTCCAGGTATGACCAAAGGCCAGCGTTTACCTGGGTGAGATCTTGGTAGGAACACAGACAGACTTCTACTAGGTATGCGTTTATTTTCACGTGTAACAGGAAAAAACATAACTAGCACATCACCATGTGACTGCGGGATATATTGCATAGCACAGGACTAAAGTTTGAAATAAGTAAAATTAAAAAGGTGTGAGTCAAAGGAAATCTTAAGGAAAAGAGAAGAGGAGAGCCTCGGTTAGGACAAAAATTGTGGAGGTGGTATGGGAGGGCCCCGGGTGTGGGGCTCACTCCCCAAGCTTTGAGTAAGAAGCTGGGCTCTGCTCTGAGGCCCCTAAGGGGCTCTACAGAGAAACCCTGCTCCCCGCCCTCGTACTTGGAGCCCAGGGCATCCGCAGAGGAGCGTGTGCTGCATCCAGACGACCCAGGGAGGCAAGTACTTTGTTTCATTTGTTCACGCCCTACAGAACGGCTTAGAAGTTACAAAGCAACAGGAGTGCCTGGGTGTCTCGGTCAGTTGGGTGTCCGACTTCGGCCCAGGTCATGATCTCACCGTCCGTGAGTTTGAGCCCCGCATCGGGCTCTCTGCTGACAGCTCAGAGCCTGGAGCCTGCTTCGGATTCTGTGTCTCCTTCTCTCTCTGCCCCTCCCCCCACTAGCACTCTGTCTCTCTCTCTCTCTCAAAAATAAAATGAAAACACTAAAAAAAAAAAAAAGTTACAAAGCAACAAAGTGATTTTCCTTAAAAGGGAAGAAGAATCTTCTAGGTACAGCCTTGAGGAAGCAGTGGTCATAAGGCAGCCTGTGTTGGAGGGTCCAAGTGGGACTTGGGGGCGGGGCATAAACAGGGGGGCTGAACAGACGACCCTGGCACTGTCCTTGGAGGAGTGTGTGCATGTGGGGGGCGGGGTTTGTGCGCACGGCCCCCGTCAAGGCTGTAGGAGGAAAACTCAGAGTTCCTGGTACCCTGTTCCCCAGCAAACTATTGGCACTTAATATCTGTTGAATCACTGTCACACATGGCAGGAGCGCCAGAAGGCAGGGCAGAGGGGTTGCTGACGTCCTTGGATGTCAGCATACAGCACCCTCTCCTCCTGCCCCTGCTGTTCAGGTTCATGCCTGAGTCTGCTGCCCACGTCAGCGTGACATGTCCCCCCGGTGAGAAGTCCACGGTGGCCACCACTAGGTCACATTCTTGTACATTTATGAAACATTTCCTATTAAGATCCCCACCTCGCTCCAAATCCAAAGAATGTTTCTCATCATATAAATCTCAAAATTTAAAAAAAAGGGCTGTTAAAGGAGGACCCTGGAGTTCTACTCAAACAGCTCAGTCCTGCAAGCCAGAGCTGGTCTTATGCCCCCTACTGGACAGCTACAGGATGTCATCTAAAGACTCACCCCAACTCACCCATGGAAATGGGGGTCAAGGCCAGTGCTCGAGAGGGGCACGACCCTAGGAGATGGGAAACCTGGACATGATGTTCAAGGTATGGAAGCCTTCCGGAGCCCAGAGGGCAGAAGGAGGAGTGGGAAGTCTGAGGGGCACTGGCCACCAGCCTTTGAGCTGAGAGGGGAGTGGGGCTGGGGTGGCTCAGCCCCTCACGTCCCGGACATGGTGGGCAGAGCTGCAGGCTGGCCCCTGTCATGGCTCAGAAGGAGAGTGTGCAAAAGTGGGTCAGAAAGGCAAACCGAGTCGGGAAAGTTCCTCCCCCCCCACCCCCCCGCCCCCAGTCCAGGGCTAGTGGGCAGCTCACGGCCCCAGGGCCCAGTGGGGGCCCTCAGCAGCACCCTGCAGCACTCCGCTCCACGTGGCATGGCTTGCAGAAGAGACGGTTGTTCAGCGGGTAGCAGCCTTGGTCTGTGGGCTCCACAGACAGGAGGGTCCTGCAGTCCTGCGGGAGACGAGGCACAAGTGGATGGACCCCAGCCTGAGCCCTGCAGCCCGGAGCCCGCACGGGGCGGGGACTCCCCCAGCATCTGTGGATGAATTTCACTGAACGAATGTACTCCCTAAGGGTGAGGGAAGCCTAGGGGCACATTCGATGCGGGCTTTCAGCCACACAGAGGTGTGAGTGATGAGGGCAGAGTCAGCTGAGGGGAGACCTGAGGACACTCGGAGAATCACGGACACTGAGGGATCATGGAAAGATCTAGAAGGGCCTTAATGAGCGCCCAGCAGCCCTTTGAGAACATAAGCTCTGTGAGGCCGTAACCCCGTTTACCGCTAGGTCCCACCTAGTCCAGAGACTAGTATACCACATGCATACAATAAACATCTGCTGAAGCAGTAACTGAATCTAGTCCAGTCGCTTCATTTTACAGATGGGGAAACTGAGGGTCTGGGGAAGGACGGGCTTGCCCCAGACCAGAGAGCTGGTTCCAGAGCTGGGACAGGACAGGTTTCCAGGCTGAGTTCAGTGGTCTCTTTTTGCTCCCCTGTCTGTACGTCTTCAACACTGGTACAAACTTTACTATTTCTTATTTTTCAAATCACCAAAGGATTTTGGATCAAGGAGGATGGGGATTCGAGGCCCAAACTTTGCCCACCTTACCATTCTGCCACAGCTCATACCTCATCGGGGCCTCACCTGTACACACACTGGAGAGGGACAATGGGAACAGTTGATGTCCAGGGGCCTGGCTCAGGGCACGGCTGGCATCCTCTGGAATCCGCATGGATCAGACCAGAGGGGCTGGTCCCCAGAGAGACAGCTTGGGTCCTGTTGGGTCCCGGCTGCCATCTGGGCCCAGCATAGCCAAGGGAGAAGGGCGCCCTCATGTGTCTCTTCCCTGAAACTGCACCTCAAGTCCCACAGGGGACTGCAGGCAATTTAATGCCAAGGATCTGTGCTATTTCTAATGGCCACTTGTTTGGTATTCCGAGAGTACCAAGTGTCCAACCTAAGGTCCCCAAGGGCCACATGTGACCTCTCATGTATGTATGTATGTAATCTCTATACCCACCGTGGGGCTCGAACTCAAGACCCCAAGATCAATAGTCACATACTCCCCTGACTGAGCCAGCCAGGTGCCCCTGACCTCTCCTAATTTAGAATCAAGTGAGGAAACACCCCTACTATGACTGAGTCACAGTCTGCGAGGGAGCTGAGGGGTGGTGGAGAGCTGGCTAGGCCCGAGTCAGACGGACAAGGGTTGGAACCACTTTTCTCTGCCTCAGTTTATCATCCCTCACCTGAGATGGCACCTTGAAGCCCATTTCCCTCCCCTTCCCCTGAAAGGTAACTGCCAGAGTCTGAGCTGACTGCTAGCAGCAGGGGGATGACGCTCATGGCCACCTTCGCCAAGCTGACCAAGGGCACGCAGGGAGGGCCTGTTTGCTCACCAGCCAGGCTCAGGGAAAAGTGAATCACCACTGGGCCTTAATGAGGGCTAGGGTGGTGATAACAGCTCTTGAATGACATCATTGTTCTTTCAAGATGTGTTATCAGCTGGACCTTGAGCCATAACCAACGTGCAACATAACATGGGCAATATGTCAACTTCTCTCCAAGTCCCCTTGTCACCAGCAGTGCAAACAGCCTCTTGGCTCCATGCATGTGTATAAATAAGTGCAAAATAAAATAAATGTTTGGAATTGCTCACGGGCTGATTAAGAGATCTCCTCTGAGACACTCAGAGATTTCCTCTGGGACACCCCACGGACGGCACCCATAAAAGTAGCTACCTTTGTCCCCATCCCCAGAGACGCCAGATCCATCAGCAACATGGGGGTGACAGAGGAAGAGCCAGAGGAGGCCTCTGAGGGCCTCCCCAGCAGGACTGACTCCGTAACTGCAGAGTCCAGGGGCAAAGTGCAAAGCAGAGATCCTTGTTTAAAGAGGAAGCACTTTAAGTCGGTGACAGCCGAGCTCGGAAGCAAGCAGGGGACCCCACCGAGTGGGAGACCCTGTGCAACTCGGGGGGGGGCATTTCTTGCTGGGGCTACAGCACCGCCTTGAAGCAGCCTCCCCCTCTCAGCCTCACTCCACCCTGTAGCCTGAGGTCCAGACTCCTTAGCTTTGGCACAGGAGGCCCTTTTCTTTCCTCTGGCCTCATTGCTACCACACCCTTTGGCACATTCCACTACAGACAAACCTAAAAACTTCCCCTGCTCGGATTCTTCAGGCTTGCTTGTGCCACCGTGGGGTTTTACAGGCCTGTGCCTCTTTTCTGGACTTTCTCCTCCCCTCTCTGAATGCCTGGCGAACTCCTGCTCATCCTGCAGGACTCTGGTGAAGCATCGCCTCCTCCACAAGATCGCCTTTGATTCCACCACCCTGGTTGGACTTGGCCACCGCCTTCTTTGTCCCAAAGCTGATTTGTACATGCTCTTTCGCCTGGAGACGATGTCTGTGCCGTGCGTCTGCCCAGCATCCCTCCCTTCCTAGGGTTGTAGCAACTCCCGTCTCCTATGGTTCTGCTTTGCTGGCCCCAGGGGTAGGCAATCGTAGCCCCGGCCAGTGATTGGTCCAGAATGGACATGTGACCCAGGCTGGGCCAATCAGAGCCCTTCTAGGGACTACACCGGTTCCCTTGATGAGGTTTCTAAGTTGGAAGATGTTAAAGCTGGATCATCGGTGGCCAGGCACGTATCCGCCTCCTCACAGAGGATGTTAGCCCACAGGAAGAGGAAACAAAGCAAACACACAAAATAGGCAGGACCGAGATGGAGAGTGAGCCTTGATTATCCGATCAATAACCCCACCATCAGCCTTCCCACGAGATTCTCCTTGAGGAAAAGCAGGATGACCTTGGTTTTTATCGTCTCCCGGAGCTTTCATTATTAGACACTATTTGCAATGATCTCCATTCTCATTTGCCTTCGCTACTGAGCTGTGAGCATTTGAGAGCAGAGCCCCCACCCTGACTGGTCACCGTGTCCCAGTGCCCAGCGCAGGCCCGGCACCCTGCGGGCTCTCGGCAGGGCTCCGGGGCCGGGCGGACAGCGCGTCCCGGACTCCTCATTGCCCTACTCACCTCGCACCTGTAGCAATTTTCATGGAAGTTCCTCCCCATGCACTCGATTTTGAAGGCATCCTTCCCGTCTCGAGGGATGATGGGGTTCTCACAGATGCTGCACACAGGGGCGAATTTCCTAGAGGGAAGGGAACCCACGCTCGAGGCGCTCAGCCCAGGACCGCAGAAATTAGCTGTGGGAGCCGGGGCGGCTCTAGTTGCCCTCCGGAGCTATTTCAGACGTGTTGCCATGTGACTGCACCTGGAGCCACAACCACAAACGCCTCTTTCTTCCTGGCAGGAGCGGATGGAGAGTCCTGTGTAATTAGACCCGGCTTCCCAGGGTATATAATCAGCTCGAGCCAAGGAAGTGACTGGGGGAATGTTTGAATTTGAGAAAGCAGAGAAATCTGCTGTGTGTTCACTGGGGCTTAACCCCGTTTCATTTATCTTGTATTGTGGGTCACTGTTTTTGTTCCCCCTTCCTCTTCCCTTTCTTTTTAACAGGCACAGCTGCCCTTGTGCAGTGAGCAACTCCAGGACAGGGGCTGAGCCTCAGGCAGAGCGTGTTCTAAGGCGAGCTACTGGGGTCTGGGGGTTTGAATCGTAGCTTCACACTTATCAGCTGGGAGAATTGTCGGCTGCCTGCCTCAGTTTCCACATTGTAAAAAACAGAACGCTTCAGAGTACCTGCCTGCCTATTAATCCCCAGGCTTGGGGATAAAAGGGCCTAATCCACGCTGAGCGGCTGGCCCGGCGCAGGTACCCAGAGCATCAGCTGCAAGCAGGTGTGTGGGACAGGCCAACTGGTTTCTGGGAGCCCAGAGACCGCGGGAAAGCTCTGCTCCGGCCCCGAGAGCTCAGGCTCGGCGGCTCTGCTCTGGCGGGGCCCCACCCGGTGCGCGGAGTCCCCTCCCGTACCTATAGAAATCGTCCAGGCAGTACACTTCATTCTGGTTGTCCAGGGCAAAGCTCTCGTCGCCGATGCACCGGGCACAGGTTACACAGGTGAAGCAGGTGGGGTGGAAGGCCTGGCCCAGGGCCCTGATGATGTGTTCCCGGACCACCTCGCCACACTTGCCACACTTCTCCAGAGTGTCCTGGGACAGAGGGACACTGCCTCAGAGCCATCCCGTGGGTGTGCCCACTCTGAGCCAGAAGGGGTTTCCGGCTGGCTACCCACAGGGGCCCAGAAGGGCAGGGGTACAGGAGACGGGCTCAGCCTGAAACTATCACCCCCAAACCTCTACCGCTGCTTAAAAGGAGTCGAGCTCGGCAAGGTATCCTTGGCCCACAGTGAGGAATCCTGCCAAGAAGCTATTACCGCATTTTTTGTTACTAAGACATGCTTAGGGCCCGTGTCCACTAGGGCCCATGGGAGAAATCTCTCTTAAACCTCAGAGTCAGGAAGAGGAGCTCCTGGAAGAGCTGATATGCTTTTGACCTTGTAGACAATAGACCTTGAAACTCTTAACCTTCTCCATCAGGCCACTTGAAAGCTCAGAGTCAGATTCCATACTCCACCTTTAGGAATGACTATAGGGGTCTTTTATTCATATATTTGGGGTACTAACTTTCCCTCTGGTCTCATCTCACTTTCTACTTTGATTTTCCTCTCTTCGAGATATATATATATATATATATATATATATATATATATATATATAAATAAAATATTATATATATTATATGTAATATATTTATATATGTATGTATAATATATATTATATATTATATGCAATATAATATATATTTATATATTATATCTATATTATATATTTTATATAGAATATATTTATATTTATAATATATATTTATTAAATTAACTATAATTTAAATTTTAAATTAAATAAATTTAAATAAGTAAATTTAAATAAATCAATTTAAATAAATCTAATATAAATAAATATATAAATATATAAACATATAAATATATAATATATAAATATAACATATTTATATTTATAATATATTTATTAAGTTAAATATTAATATAAATTAAAATATAAATATATTTATATTTCTAATATATAAACATATAACATATAAATATATAAATAATATAATATATAAAATGTATAATATATACATACATTTTGATTTAATGTTTATTTTTGAGAGATAGAGACAGCTCATGAGTGTGAGTGGGGAGGGGCAGAGAGAGGGAGACAGAGGATCAAAGAAGGCTCGGGCTTGAACTCATGAACTGTGAGATCGTGACCTGAGAGCTGAAGTCGGACACTTAACCGACTGAGCCACCCAGGTGCCCACGATTTATTTTTAAAGTTTACTTATTTATTTTGAGAGAAAGAGAGAGAGAGCATGAGTAGGGGAGGGCAGAGAGAGAAAGGGAGAGAGAGAATCCCAAGTAGGCTGCGGAGCCTGGCCCTGGGCTGAATCCCACGAACGGTGAGATCATGACTTGAGCCTAAATCAAGAGTCAGATGCTTAAAGGACTGAGCCACCCAGGTGCCCCTCTGATTTCTTTATTTATCTTTTACGTTTTATTGTGGTAAGAACACTTAATGTGAGGTCTACTCTCTTAACAAATGTTTACGTGTACAACATTACTATAGGGATGGGTATTTGTGCATTCTTACAAGCTGCCTCAAATCCCTTCTGGAATGAGGATTAAGGGGGGTGGGGAAGGGA
Organism: Panthera onca; assembly: GCF_046562875.1. Taxonomy (NCBI): domain Eukaryota; kingdom Metazoa; phylum Chordata; class Mammalia; order Carnivora; family Felidae; genus Panthera; species Panthera onca. The sequence goes on from NC_138346.1 coordinate 210,044,545, forward strand.
GGGGGAGGGGGAGAGAGAGAGAGAGAGAGAGAGAGAGAGAGAGAGAGGTTACTGAGCAAAGATCCTCCAGCCTGTCCTCCTTCCTCTTCTAGGCAGGTCTCTTCTGTTCCTGGCTGTGCTCCTGTGTTTATTTAACTTGAGCTCATCTGGACAGATAGGTATGTTTGCCTAAGCTGCCTATAACCTGCTCATATTTGGTGGGGACAGCATTGTCCCCTCTCCGTGTCCTGGGGGCCTCCCTCCCCTCCCTAGAACACTGCCCGAGTCTTCCTCCTGCCGCTTCCAGCTGTCAGCCCACCCTGGCCCCAGCTTCCCCTCAGTGACTCACCTCTGCCTGGCTGCAAGGTGAGAGAAGAGGACAAGACTGTCCTCCACTGTCACGGTGATGGGGGTCAGAGGGAAGGGGTGGGGATGGCCTGACTCCTTGCTGCTCCCACCGTGTGCCTTGCTGGCTGTGGTAAGACGGAGACTGGCTGAGACTATCATCAGATCATTCGGGTTTTTCTAGATTATTCCAGCTCCAAATAGTCTACCTCCTTGAACCAGTAGTTTTCAAACTGTGACGTGTACCAGAATCACCGGGGAGATTGTTAAAAGTGCAGATCGCCAGGTGCTACCCACCCGCAAGAACAAGGTGAGGCCCGCATACACCCAGGTGACGTGTCTGTGAGTGGTCTTTATGCCACACACCAGCCAGTTAGCAACTCTAACTTCGTGGCATCCAAACCGGCTCTCCCAGACCGCATTTGGTACCCAGAAGTGACACAGATTCCCATCAGGCTGTGCACTGGAGCCTGTGGCTTCAGGTGAGATAGAAGACCACGGACAGGCTCCAGAACCAGATGGGTCTGGGGGAGAATCCCGGCTCCACCGCCTTCTGGACGGCGACCTTGTGTGGCAGGCTGGGTCAATGTCCCCAAGACATACAGGTCCTAATCCCTGGAACCTGTGACTACTTTCAGGGGCAAAGGAGATGGCAGATGTGATTGAGTTCATGGTCCTGACATGGGGGGATTACCCTGGGTGGGCCCTAAATGCCATCCCAAGGGTCCCTGTAAGGGGGACGCAGAGGGAGATGTGATGCAGAAGAAGGAACCAGGACGCTGAAGCGAGATGCCACCCTGCTGGCTCTGAAAGTGGGCAAAGAAATCAGAGTCTGCAAGGGATGCAGCTGAAGAAGCGGGAAGAGGTAAGGAAACAGATTCTCCCCTAGAGCCTCTGGAGGGAGTGCGGACGTGCCTTTGGCCTTACGACCTCCAGAACCGTAAGAGAACAAATGAGTGTCGTTTGAAGCCATCAAACAACGGTTGCCGTAATTTGTTAGAGCGGCCACAGGAAACTAATACACCTTGGCTGAGCTCCTTCCTCTCTCTGAGCCTCAGCTTCCTCATCTGTGAAGTGGGTCAGTGGTGCCTGCCTCCCAGGATGATTGTGGGGAATGAAATAATGGGACGCCTTCCAAGTGCCCAGCACAGCGCCTGGTACCTGGAGGCCTAGCCGCAGGGGGTGGTTACCTGGTAGCAGGATTCACAGAGGGGCCGCCCGTCCTTCTGGTAGAAGCTCTGCCCGGCCAACTGGCGGCGACAGGTGCGGCACGTAAAGCACCGGGCGTGATATTGCCTCTTCATGGCTTCCACGGCCAGCTCTCGGGGGGACACGGTCTTGTGGCAGAAGGCACAGACGTCTGGGGTAGAGACACAGGTTGTAAGCCCCCCGGTCCCGGAGTACTGCACCCAGGCGCCCCCCGGAACAAGGCCCTGGGGGTCGTGAGTGTGGCCTCATTTCAGGAGGAGCAGTAAGAAGGAATGTGACCAGCCTCTGAACGCCTAAATCAGGGCCGCCTGGCTGGCTCCATCGGTGGAGCGCGCGACTCTTGATCTTGGGGTCGTGGGTCTGAGCCCCACACTGGGTGTAGAGATTACTTAAAAATAAAATCTTAAAGGGGCACCTGGGTGGCTCAGTCGGTGAAGCGTCTGACTTCGGCTCAGGTCGTGATCTCAGGGTTCATGAGTTTGAGCCCCGCATCAGACTCTGTGCTGACAGCTCAGAGCCTGGAGCCTGCTTCGGATTCTGGGTCTCCCTCTCGCACTGCCCCTCCCCTGCTTGCGCTCTGTCTCTCTCTCAAAAATAAATAAACATCAAAAAAAAAAAAAAAAAAAAAAAGGAAAGAAAGAAAGAAAGCCTAAATCAAAGAACACAGCATCAAGGGGCGCATGGGTGGCTCAGTCAGTTACGTGTCTGGCTCTTGATTTCCGCTCAGGTCATGATCTCGCGGTTTGTGAGTTCGAGCCCTGCAAAAGGCTCTGCACTGACAGCACGGAGCCTGCTTGGGATTCTCTCCCTCTCTCTCCCTGCCCATCCTCCTCCTCTCTCTCTCTCTAAAAATAAATAAACATTAAAAAAAGAGGAACACTGTCAGGACAAACGGGTTGCCATCTGCAAAAATTTAAAGGAGGGTCCACTGTGATACATTTACACCCAGACAATTCCAAACGTATCAGAGGTCTAAGTGTGAAAAATGAAACCACAGGACTAGAAGAAACCAGAGAATTATTTCATAACCTCGGGGTAGAGAAGGCTTTTGGTGCATGGTAAGCACTTAATAGCTGCTAATTAAATGGGTAACACACGGGGCCAAGGAGGCTGCGGGCAGTCACACCCTCACTGGGTAGCAGATGGGGAGGACCGCGAAGGACAATTTAGCAAAAAGACCAAAGTTACAAATGCACCTACCCTTTGCCCACAGTATCTCCTCTCCCAGAAATTCTCTCACAACCCTACACACAGGCAAAATGACCTACGTGCAGGGAAATTCGTCTCAGCCTTATTTGTCACAGCAAGAAACCACCTAAGTGCCCATCCGCAGGCGACTGGTCAAATGCATATGGCAGGGCCCTGGGGAAGAATACTATGCACCTGTGAAAAAGGACCCACTTTCTGTTCTGATGTGGAACGAGCTCTAAGATGCTGGAAGGAAAGAAAGCCAAGAGCAGAGCAGCCCAGAGTTTGCTGCTATTTGTGAAAAAACGGGCAGGGTTGGGGGGGGGGGACACGTACTTGTATTTGCTTGCGTATGCATAACCTATCTCGGGGAGGATATGCGACACATTAACAACAGAGGCTGTCGATCCGGCAGGAAACTGGGTGATACAGGGATGGGGGCAAAGGGGAGGCTTTTCACGGTGTACCTTTTCACGCTTCTTGTTTTGCCTACGTGAGAACATCGTGTGTTCAAAAAACTAAACGGTGAAAAAATTCAAGCCATTCTGCTATCACAGCACATTTTGCAGCGCAATATTTATTTATTTGCTTATTTATTTTTAAATGTTTATTTTTGAGAGAGAGAGAGCGAGCATGTGCGGGGGAGGGGCAGAGAGACAAGGGGACAGAGGATCTGAAGCAGGCTCCACGCGGCCAGCAGAGAGCCCGACCCGGGGCTCAAACCCACAAACCGTGAGATCATGACCCGAGCCGAAGTCAGACACTCAGTCGACTGCACCACCCAGCTGCCCCTATTTATTTATTTATTTTAAAGTTTATTTTTTTATTTTGAGAGAGAGAGAGAGAGAGAGAGAGAGAGAGAGAGAGAGGAAGAGTGAGTGAGCAGAGGAGCAGCAGAGAGAGAGGGAGAGAGAATCCCAAGCAGGCTCCACACTGTCAGCACGGAGCCCGACGGCAGGCCTTGAACTCAGGAACCGTGAGATCGTGACCTGAGCCAAAACCAAGAGTCAGACGCTTCACCGACTGAACCACTCAGGTGCCCCTTGCTGATCAATATTTAAATGGATTTCAGTTATAAAGGAAAAAGGTTAAGGCAGTACAAATAAAATCAATGTACAGTTCTAAGGCCCATCACTGAACCGTCCGTGAGTGGAGACAGATGCTGTGGCCGCTGCTCTCCCACTTTCCCACCTGGAAGCTCATGCTTGCGCAGTGAGGGCCCCCGGGGGCCACCCAGAAGCCTTCCACGCCTGAGCCTGTACCTGTGGATGCCTCTCTCTCGTGGAAGCCAACAGGCTCTTCTGGGGGAGGCGGCAGCTCTTCCGAGGGCCTGGGGGGACTGGGCCGAGGCTGGAGTGGAGGCCTCTCTTCCAGGGACTGTGGGGACATGGAAGGGAGGGCAGGAGAGGTGACATCCAGTGGGGACCGCACACGGGCCTCTCAGCTCTGCTCCTCCTCTGGTGGCACTGGGCACAATTAGCCCCACTGCTCAGAGGAGGGAACCAAGGCGCAGAGAAGCAAGCGACCTAACGTCACTCAGTAGGAAGGCACCACCGGGGCCCAAAACTACTTCCTTCTGAGGAATCGCCTGGAATCGTTTTTCCTTGGCCTGGAATCCCTCCCATTTCTACAACGGCCTCTGTGAAGGACAGAGGATTAAAAATATCTTCTCAGAGCTGAAAGGGGTACTCGAGGGGAAAGAGGGTGGGGAGCCCCTTCTCCAGGGACCTTGAAAAACATGACCAATTTTTAGCAGCTTGAAAGCTTCGAAGAGGGACGGCCCTCAAGCAGGAGCAACCTCCAGGCTTAAGTCCCTGAAAGGCGCAGACTAGCCCTCGCCCTCCCTCGGCCCCTGGGGCTCTGTCTGGGGGGTCGGCAGTACCTGTGGTGGGGGCGGGGGTGGGGGCAGGTGCAGCTGCTCTAAGTCCGAAATGAGGGAGGCCCCCGTCGGGGCAGGGGGCTCCTCATCAGGGGACGGCGGCGGAGGTGGGAGGAGGTCCAGGTCCGGGAGTGCGTCCTCGCCATCCAGGGTAGGAGGAGGGGGAGAACACCCTGCAACCAAAAGGGGAGAGAGGCTTGGAGGGAGTCTCTCTCTGCAGGTGGACAGGAGAGGTGTCCACTTTCCCAGAAGGCCATGCAGCGTGGGGGGCTAAGAGCTCAGGTCCAGGGTCACCGAGACCTGGGTTCTGCCTCTGGCTCTGCCGTGGGTCCTTAGGCAAGAGACTCAATCTCTCTGGATCTGTTTGCTTAGTTGAAAAATGGCTATCAATCTTTGCGGGCTGTTGTGAGGGTTAAGTGAGGGGGGCAGGTAAAATGGCGCAGCCTCCAAAAACAGCACCTGTCAGAACCCTCCAGAACAGGGGTGCCGGGGTGGCTCCGTCGGTTAAGCGTCCGACTTCAGCTCAGCTCGTGATCTCACAGTTCGTGGGTTCAGTCCCCACGTCGGGCTTTGTGTTGACAGCTCGGAGCCTGGAGCCTGCTTTGGATTCTGTGTCTCCCTCTCTCTCTGCCCCTTTCCCACTCGCTCTCTCTCTCAAAAGTAAATAAAAACATTTTAAAAATGTATAAAAAATTAGCATCCCTTATTCCTTTTTACTTTTTTTCCATGTGGATACTAGAACATTATTTTATTTTTTAATATTTTTAATGTCTACTTATTTTTTTTTTAATTTTTTTTTCACGTTTATTTATTTTTGAGACAGAGAGAGACAGAGCATGAACGGGGGAGGGTCAAAGAGAGGGAGACACAGAATCCGAAACAGGCTCCAGGCTCTGAGCGGTCAGCACAGAGCCCGACGCGGGGCTCGAACTCACGGACCGCGAGATCATGACCTGAGCCGAAGTCGGACACTTAACCTACTGAGCCACCCAGGCGCCCCATGTCTACTTATTTTTAGAGAGAGAAAGAGAGAGAGTGCAAGAAGGGGAGGGTCAGAGACAGAGAGGGAGACACAGAATCCGAAGCAGGCTCCAGGATCCGAGCTGTCAGCACAGAGCGCGACGCGAGGCTCGAACTCACGAGCAACGAGATCACAATCTGAGCCTAAGTCAGATGCTCAACCGACTGAGCCACCCAGGTGCCCCGTAGAACATTTCAAAATATGAGGCCTGCATTGGTGATCTGCTTTATATTTTCATTGGCCAGTGCTGACACAGACCTTTTTTGGATCTTGATTCAAAAGATAAATCATCTCATGAATTCTCATTTTGTAGATAAGGAAGAGTGAACTATTCTACTGAATATGCAAGAAATATACGCAAGATACAACACAAATACACAGTATACAGTGTACAAAAAAAGATAGCAAACCTTTCATTCTGCTATAGTCCAACACTTGAAAGGTATTTTTATGGCATGTCAGGGAAAATTAAGAATGGAGAGAGTATTAGATAATGGCCATCTTTGGACGTGCACCCTGAAGAATGCGGTGCTGAAATGACCCAGTTCCTGGGGTTTCCTTTAAATTACTTCACAAAAGTTATCAACACTAGCCAAATTATGGAAGGAGTCCAAATATCCATCGATGGATGAACGGAGAAAGAAGATGTGGTATGTACACACACACACACACACACACACACACACCCCGGAATATTACTTGGGGATGAAAAAGAATGAAATCTTGCCATTTGCAACAACGTGGATGGAACTAGAATGTGTCATGCTAAACGATAAAAGTGAGTCAGAGAAAGACAAATACCATATGATTTCACTCATGCGGCATTTAAGAAACACAACAGATGAACGTAGGGGAAGGGAAGGAAAAATAAGATAAAAACACAGAGGGAGGCAAATCATAAGAGACCCTTCCTTTTTCCTAAAATTTTTTAATGTGTATTTACTTTTGAGAGAGAGCACAAGTGGGGGAGGTGCAGAGAGAGAGGGGGACAGAGGATCCGAAGTGAGCTCTGTGCTGACATCAGCGAGGCCGATGTGGGGCTTGAACTCACAAACTACAAGATTGTGACCTGAGCTTAAGTCAGATGCTCAACCGACTGAGCCACCCAGGTGCTCCAAACCACGGGAGACAAATACAGAGAACAAACTGAGGGTTGCCGGAGGGGAGGTGGGTTGTGGGGGGAATGGGCTAAATGGGGGATGGGCATTAAAGGGGGGGACTTACTGGGATGAGCACTGGGTGTTGTAAGTGACGAATCACTAAATTCTACTCCTGAAACCATTGTTACGCTATATGTTAACTAACTTGGATTGAAATAACATTTAGAAAAATAATAAAAAAATAAATCACAAAAGAAAAGTAAAAGAACACAGAAATGGAATAGAGGATACAAATGTGGCAAAATCTTATCAACTGTTGGTAGTGGATCCAGGATAAGCAGGATTCCTCTAGCTGCTCTATTCTGTGTATGTTCGAAAATTTCATTAAAAAAAAAAAAAAGAACCCAATAGCAAACGCTAGTACATACCCAAGAAAAGCACCCCGGCATGAAGTCATGTTCAAGGTTAGCACAGCTTAACGCCTGCAGGGAAGGCTGAGGCCCACGCGGTGGGGGACATGGGGGGGGGGGGCCTGGATCCCAGGGCTTTGCACAGGGAGGAGGAGGAGGGCTGGGTCTCACCCAGTTCCTGCCTCAGCCCCAGGCTCTGCTCTGTCCAGGAATGCTCACTATACTGTGGGGGTGACCTCCACCCCTCCATGCTGTCCTGTCGAGGCACTGCCCAGCTTCCCTGGAGGAGGCGACTGGGGGTCAGGCCCTGAAAATCCTCTGTTGGCTGCCATGTGCAGGGAGAGCACTATTCTTAGTGCCCTAGGGAGAGAGGGCACAGAGTCTGGTCCGCGTCTGCCCTCCGTCCCCCTCCTATGTCTGGGGCACAAGGCAGGCCAGGCCTCACAAGGTCAGACTCCCTTCACACCCATGGAAAGCAGATGGAAAGTGCCTGAGGCCCTGCCCCCTAAAGACCTGGGCTCTGTCCCATTCCCTGCTGATTCACGGGGGCACCTCTCTGGGCTTCAGGTTTCTTGTCCATTCGAGAAAGATAATGAGCCCCTTCTGCTTTCTCCCAAGGACTGAGGGACTGTACAGATGGGAAGATTATTCTAGACCTGTGAGTAAGCCACAGAATCATCTGGGGGCTTGCTCAAAGGCAGATGGTGAGCCCCACCCCCAGAGCTTCTGACTCAGCAGGCTTGGGGGGAAGTGCCTGATAATTTACATTTTTGAAAAGTTCCCAGGTGAAGCTGCTGGTTCAAAGGCCACACTTCATTTTTTGTCTAAGTTTATTTATTTTGAGAGAAACAGAGACAGCACAAGTGGCAGAGGGGTAGAGACAGAGGGAGAAAGAGACAGAACCCCAAGCAGGCTCCGTGCTCTCAGCACAGAGCCAGACACGGGGTTCGAACCCACAAACCGTGGGATCCTGACCTGAGCCGAAACCAAGAGTCAGATGTTTAACTGACTGAGCCTCCCAGGCGCCCCACAAAGGCCACACTTTGAAAACTAGTCTTTCAAAGGCACCTGGGTGGCTCAGTCGGTTAAGTGTCTGACTCTTGATTTCGGCTCAGGTCATGGTCTCATGGTTCGTGAGTTCGAGCCCCTCATCTGGCTCTGTGCTTACAGTGCAGAGTCTGCTTGGGATTCTCTCTCTCTCTGTTCCTCCCTAGCTCTCCCTCTCTCCCTCTCTCTCTCTCTGTCTCTCTCTCTCTCTGTCTCTCAAAAGAAAGAAAGCAAGCAAGCAAGCAAGCAAACCAGTCTTCTACTCCCCAAGCTTCTCCTGCTTACTGCCTTTGGGCTAAAACAACAGTTCTCAAGCGTGGTCCCCCCACGGAAGCATCAGCATTACCTGGATATGTGTAAGAAATGCAAATTCTCTGGCCCCACCGCAGACCTGCTGAATCAGAAACACCCGGGGTGGGGCCCAGCCGGCTCTGTTTGAACAAGCCCCTCATGGAGCCGAGGCTGCTCCAGTGTGAGAGCCTTGCTCCCGATGAGCTCAAGTGAGTCAGGAACCAGATCACGGAGAGGCAGAGGCACGCTCAGGCCTCTCCCGGGACCTGCCTTCTGTCCCCAGCCAGGATAGGAATTCAAGACAGAGAGGGGCTTGAGGCCACCAGGCGGGTGTGCAGAGGACCCCGGGCGATTCTGTTCGAGTGGCCACGAGCAGGAAGAGGAGAAGCAGCTTTTTAAAGAGAAGCCGAGAAAAACTGACTTCTGACTGTGAGCTGGTGCATCCGTGTTAAGTGCACGCGAACATCTAGAGGGGAGTGGGGACCGCTGCCAGGATGAAAGGGCCAAAGAGACGTGTGTGGATTGCCCAGGGGACAAGTACTGGATGGGGCGTCAGGGGACAGCCTGCAGCAGAGATGGTTCCCGCTTTGTGTTCTGTGCTCAGACCAGACTCATGACCAAGCTGCTCGCCTAGAACCTGTCTCACTCAAGTGAGGCCGAGCCCCAAGATTCCCCGAGCTCTGCCCGTTTGCCAGTTTGGCAAGCAAAACGGCGGGCCGGCCGCTGCTAAGCACCCCTCCCAGGCTCTGGTTTTGTTGCCACAAAATCCACCCATCCCAGGATCCGATGACCCATGAAAATGTCCCGGAAACGTTGGCGTCTGGGCATCTAAACTATGTTTCCTGGACTCCCTCTCCTATGCAGAAGGGACGTAAGTTTCTTCAACTGGATCACCTGCCCTGATGTGTGAATTCCGGTCATCGTGGTCCTGGTTCTACATGGAAGCACCTGGAAGAGGCTGAGTTCTTGTGTGGTTAGGAAGGAAAGATCGGTTCACAAGGTTGGGTCGTATGAAGAGGCATGTTGCACGAACGTCCGTGCATTCCCACACGTGTATACGCGTGGCCCTTTCTCCTGCCCCTTTCTGGCCACCTGGAGTTGGCAGTCCTACTGGTCTTTAGGTGGTTTGTGTGGTGATGGACGCACAGGGCTGCCCTAGCCTTGCTCGGGGACAGCAGGTCCCAGGGGGGCCTCCGGAGGGTTGTCCTTGATGTCTCTTTGCCTCCCGACTCCACCTGGTGTCCCATTAGTCAAGACATCCCCCTGCCCCAGGCCCCGGGATTGTCCTTCTTCCTTGTTTCTACCCAACCAACAGCCGAGACTCCATGGAGTGGCAGGGAGAGAGGACCGGAAGGCTCTCTGTCACCATGGCAGCAGAGCCAGGTACAAGGTAGAGAAAAGCCATTTATGACACAGATCCGTTCTGTGATGGGTGTGTCATATACACGACCAAATTTCCACTTTCCAGAGCAGGGAACCAAGCGAAGAAACAGCTTGCGTAAGACCACACAGCACGTGAGTGGCAGAGCCCGCGAGAGAATAAAACCCCCTCTGAGGTCCTCCGAAGGCGCCCGACGCATTCTTGCCTCAGGGCCTTTGCACTGGCTGTTCCTGCGGGCCAGCTCTATCCTGTCATTCAGGTCTTATCAGAGCTGAAATGTCACCTCCTTGGAGAAGCCATCCTGACTACCCTGTAAATAGTCGTACTCCGCACCTCTTCACCATGTTTTATTTCTGTACAGCGCTTGTGTCTCCCCAACATCATATAATTTTGTCATCTGTTTCCCCCGCTAAGATTTAAGTTTCATGTAGGCTGAAAGCCCTGTCTTCTTTCACTTGTCCCCAGTGCCTGGCCCAGAAAAGTCACAGCAGGTAACACATTTAACACTTTCTCCATGGCAGGCGCTGGCCTCAACGTATGTTTCACTTCCTCCATTCCTCACAACAACCCTCCGAGGAAGGTACTATCATTACGCCCACTTTACAGATTAGGAAACTGAGGAACAGAGAAGAGCCAGGATTCAAACCCAGGCAGGTGGGTTTGCGTCTGCCTGGCACATAGTAGGTGCTTGATGAATGAATGGATGAATGAATGAATGAAGAACGCCAGAGTCGGCCCCTTCCTCCCCACCTCAGTGCTGCCTCTGAGCCAACCTTCTGCCCAGCCCCCTCACCCTCTTACCTCCATTGGAGAGCTGAGATGGAACAGCTGGCCCTGGGGCTGTGGCCTTGGTAGGTGGAGTCCAAAGGCTGGGCCTCCCTGCCGAGCCAGCCCCGGGTGCCTTGGTGGGAGCAGGGGGCTCCCGGGAGCGGCCAGGCCGGGCCTCACAAGCTGCCCGCCTCACCTCCTCGGCCACAGCCTCATCCCGACGCGGGGGTGCCAGCGTGATGAAGACAGACGAGGCGACCCTCTTCTCAGGCTTCGAGGCCATCGTCTCCGCTCCTGGTGGTGCTGGGGACAGAGCAGGGCACAGGCTTGGGCAGGGCTTAGGGCACAGGGATGTGCTCCACCTAGACAGACAGACATCCCCAGGGTATCGAGCCTCCCTTCTCCTGACAAGACAGGAGCAGCCGCTCTACTGTGCCAGTGGCCCGGGCCGGCCCCACCGGAGACAAAGGGCCTGGGGACGTCCTTTGGGGGAGGGTGGGCGTCCACCAGGTGACTTGGCCGCAGGGATGGGACCCAACGGTCCTGACCGCCCCTCCCCCGCCAACCTACACACCTGGGGGAGCAAAGGGCAGCCCTGCCCTGCTCACCTCACAAATGATTAATTTTCCTCAAGTGCGAGGCTCCTGCCGGCCCTCTGGCTCCCCACCCCCGGTGCCGGTCCCAGCCCAGGGCCCGGCCTGCCACTGGGCCACACCCCAGTTACCTCCCTCCCTTGGGATCCAATTCTCCTGGGAGGGAGGAAGTTCCGGGGGTCCAGGCCAGCTCTGCTGGGGGAGGGAGACAGCGTCAACTGTCAGAGCACAGGGGCGGGTTCCAGGAGGCAGAAGGGGACAGGAAAACAATCAGAGCTGCTGTTGATCAATCAAGACCTACCCTGCCCACCCTGTCCTAAGCACTTTCTGCCCCCTCACTTCTAAATCCTCCCAGCTGTTGGGGGAGAGGCACTATGACTATCCTGACAGATGAGGAAACAAAGGTTCAGAGAGGTATAGTCACTTGTTCGGGGTCACACAGCAGCGGAGCTGGGATTCGGACGCAGGGCCCAGGCTCTTGGCCACTCGGCCCTGCCACCCTCGCCCAGCCCAGCCCAGCCCACAAGCCCGCATCCTTCTCTCTGTGTCAACCTCTGTATCCAATCAAGTCTTGATTCTATCGTCAGACTCTCTCACTCTGTCCCATCTCCAAAACCAGGCCCTGGTTCAGGCAGGGGTGGGAGCCCCAGTGGTCTCCATTCCTGCCTCCTGCCCTGATCTTCCTAGAGCATAAATCTGTCTCCCTGTTACTCAAAAGCCTTCCATGGCTCCTACTAGCAAATTCCTCTGGCTTCAACTTCTTTTTTGACCACCCTGGACCATTCACCTTTTCTCAACTTTCTCTCTTACCTGCCTTGGCGTGTTTCCACCCCCTGGTTTTCCTCCCCTGCCCCTACCCCAGGGTGAATGTCAGTTTTTTCAGCTCAGACATCACCTCTCCACGAAACCTCCCCTGATTCCTGACCCTCTCCCTGGGGCAGCTGTCTGCTTCTGCAGGGTGATGACAGCCCATCACAGGACATACTGGCTCACGGTCACCATGTCTGCTCCTACTCCCCAAGTGACTGCATGTGACTTCAGCTATGCCCGCAATCTTTGTGACCCAAGTCCAGAGTGGGCATCAGAGCGTGAATCTGGGAGCAGAGCGGCATTCCTGATGTCAAGGGCCCCGTTTTCCATCTCCCAGGTTGTGCCTGCAAACAGTAACCTCCAGGGCCAAGGCTGAGGGGGGCCATGCGGGTGGGGGGAAGGCAAGTGACCACGTTCAGCCAGGAGGACTCCTCACTGGGCTCCCAGGGGTGAAAAGCGCCCCTTCTAACTCACTCTGTGGCTGAGCCACTCTGACATGGCCTCAAAGCCCAGCCCACAGGTACATGGAGAGAAGAGTTAGCAGGGACCCAGAGAGTGAATCTCAAGAAGTGGGGCTGAGGGCCCCGAGGGACCCTAATGACAGACTTGGAGCCCGAGTGGCCACTCACAGGGCCCCCTCTGTATCTCAAAGCCACTGGCCACCTGGGTCTCTCTTGGTGACTGAAGAAATGACAGCAGCAAACACAATACACGCCCCTCAGTTCCTCTGAAATTGGTTTACACGTTTGGTTAAAACATATAGCTCAGTCTGATTAATAAAAATATCCGTTCTGAATAAGGAACCCAATGTAGGAAGAGAGCTTTAAAAGTTCTTCAAAAGTACTTTCCTTTGGGGGCCCCTGGGTGGCTCAGTCGATTAAGCATATGACTCTTGGTTTCGACTCAGGTCATGATCTCACGGTCCCGTGAGTCTGAGCCCCACGTCAGGCTCTGCGCTGACAGTGTGGAGCCTGCTTGGGATTCTCTCTCTCCCTCATTTTCTCAAAATAAATAAATAAACTTAAAAAACAAATAAAGAAAAGTACTGTCCTTTTGTTTCTTGTTCTGTAAGTGATTTCTGGAAGTGTACAGACTTAACGTGAGCTGTCCTAGTGATATACGACCATATGGTTTTATCCTTCGGCTTTACACTTTGTTATGAGTTTAAGAGTCTATTTTTGTAAGCGGTTTTCAGAGATTTACATCCAAGAAACAACAACAATGGCACTTGCTGTGTGCCAGGCACCGCGGTACAAGCTTTCTGAGTCTCAAAACGCACCTGAGTCGCAAAACAGTCCGTTACGCCCCCACTTTACAGGTGGTGCCATGTGAGGCCCCGAGAGGTTAAGTGATTTTTCTAGGCCGTCTCGGCAGATGCAGAATTCTAAATGAGCACCATGTGACCTGAGTCCCAGGGTGTCCTTGGACCTGAGATGCCACACTTTTCCTTCCCTGGATGGTACGGGGGCCTCCAAATCCTCAGCCTGTTCTCACCCCAGAGTGGCCCAGTCCAGATCTATTATCCTGTGGTCAGTCATTCTGGGCTCATCCCCAGACAGAATGCTGTGGATGCCCCCTCCGCCTCCCTCCCACCCTGCTCTGACCCCCACTCCGCCCCAGCCCACTCCTCTGGGAAGTCAGATCTGTGGGTTTCTCGGAAAACATCCGAGGCAAACGTCCTAGTTGTGAGGCCAGATGTTCACAGCTGGGCAGCTCTACCCCCCCACCCCCACCCCTCCCTGCGGTTCAGGCAGGGACTTCTTTGGGGCCCCCGGGGGAAGGGGTCGAGCTGGGATTTTCAAAAGCCTGTCAGTCAGGCCCAGGGCTGCTAGGAGAGGGAGCCTAGGCCTCCCTCTGGTCCCACTGCCCCCAGGTCACCCCAGAGCTGGGGGGGGAGGTATGTGTGAGAAAGCTCCCTGTGGGGCTACTGGCCAGCCGCACCCAGGGGACCCTCCTCCCCCATCCTTCCTCCCGCAGAGGGCGAATCTGAGATCCAGTTGGGTAAGCGGAGAAAGTGGGAACAAAGGGAAAGAAAGTCATTTCCTGTCAAGAGGAAGGAAGGAGGCTGAGATCCAGCCAGCCAGCCACCCAGCCCGGCTTTACGCTGCAGCCCAGGGCGGGGGACAGGCTGCCTGAGCTGGAGAGCCTCCCGGTAGTGCCCCCCTCCTTCCCTTCCTTCCTACTCCTTCAAACCCCCTCCGAAAAACTCTGGAACCACCTGTAAGCTTTGTTCTTTAATACTTTGACCAAGCAATCTATGCTTGGTTCAGAATTAGATTTGCGGAGGTGGGGGGTGGTGGCAATGAGACGGGGTGCCCACCCCCACCGCTGAGGACCCCGCGGCCTTGGGTAGAGGCTCCCGTCCCCCTCTCCTACCTCAGGGAAGCCAAGGAAGCACACGGAGCTGGATTCACACCGGGCCCCACCTCTTTCCTGCTGGGTGACCCTGAGCAGGTCACTGACCCTCTCTGGGCCTCAGTTTTTTCACCAAGTGAGAATTAAAAAAGGTCTGTCCTGAAAGGTGGCTGGCAGACAGGGCACAAGGAGAGAAGGTGCGGGAGATCTCGGTACTAGGTAGGTGCCAAGAGCCGGCTGGTTATCCAAGCTCCTGATGAGAAGCCCCCAGCCGCTGGGCTGGCTTGGGGGGCCTGGGAGGACCCGACTTGGCCTCCGTCGTTAAGAGCAGGAATCTGGGCGCTGGCCAGGCTCTTCCCGGGGTCCTCGGGGATGGGCTGGAGGGGGATCCACGCCAAGACGCCTCCACGGCACACCCCTTCCCAGCCACCCCCCCCCCCCCAGGGATTTGAGGCCCAGAGAGGGGCGGCCCTGGGGTCCCTCCTCTCCCCTCGCTTGACCCGGGCTGGGTAAAGGGGCCCGGAGCTCCCCCGAGCTCCGGAAACCCGGCGCCCTCCCGCAGGCAGCCAAGCTGGGCGACCGGCCGGGTCACGGTGGGGCGCCGCCGGGGACTTTAATTCGATCCATGTGCGGGACGCTGTCCTCTTTGTGCGGGAGCTTCCGCCCTGCTCACCTCTTCCCCTGGCGCCCCTGCTCCCGGGCAGGGACACCGGTCCTCCCCCGGCTCCGGGGACAGAGGCCGGGGGCTGGGACGGGAGGCGGCCCCCTGGCCCCCGCGGCCCGCCCCCGAGCGCCGGGGCTGGGGTCCCAACTCCGGGGGGAGGGGAACGTGGGGGGGGGGGGGGGAGGGCTCCGGCCAGAGGCGGCCCGCGCTGTCACCTGTGTGCGGCCGGGGCAGGGACGGAAAGACAGGATCCCCCCTCGCCCCGCTTACCTGCGTCGCCCGCGCCCCCAGCGGCTCCGGTCCGACGCCCGAGCGAGCAGAGCCGGGAGCGGCGCGGCGCCTCCCGCCCCCTCCGCCCTCCCCGCCCCTCGGCTCCCTCCGCCCCGCCGCCCCGGCCGCCTTACCATAAAAGGTGAAGCTCAGGGGGAGGGGGCCCGGGGTTCCCGCCGGCGGAAGCGGCCCCTACCTGCCCCCCCACCTGCCCGGCCTCGCCCCGCGCCGCCCCCGCCGCCCGCCCTTTGTTCCCTCGACCCCTCCTCCTGGCTCCAGGGCCCAGTCCCGGGGTGGGAGGCCTCCCCCGCTGCCCACTCCCCTGCCTTTGCGCGCCCTCCGGGGTCCTTGCCCGCTCCCCCTTCCCTAGGTCACCTGGGTTGGCGGCCCCACCTGCCCGGTCGGGTGGAAGGGGGGTGGGGGGTACTTACGTCGGAGTTTGGCCTCAGATCTGCTAGGGTCCTAAGAGTCAGGTGGACCTGGGTTCCAAGGCCATTCACAAACCGAGTGACCCTGGGCAGTCACTCCGCCTCCTGGAGCCTCCGTCTCTTGTCTGTAAAATGGGAGTGATGGCTGCCTGGGGTCAGCCTGAGGATAAAAGATGGTAATGACAGTGAGAAGCACCGGGGTAGCCAGTGGTCAGTATATACTGGGCTTGGGGCTTTTTTAGGGGGTGACCCTGGGTGGGTGTCTCAGATGTGCAGGGGAACAGGTCATCTCAGTTTGCTGTCATCACTGCTTGTGGGGATCTGTAAGCCCTTGGGTCCCAGTACCCCCCCCCCTCCCCTCCCGGGGCAGAGGCCCCTTCAGGAAGCCGGCTAGGCAGGGCCCAGCCAGCAATCAGGTCACCTGGTTTGCCACTCCGGTTCCAGTCTCTGACTCTCTCCCACCTCCTGCACTCCCCCCACCCCCTCCTCCAAGCCCAAGTAGATAGAATTTGGAGAGGGGAGGAGTAAACAGAGCCTGGGCCCTGGGACCGGAGATAGAGCCTGGATGGGCCGCCTGGGTCCCTGGAGGCCTCGGGGAACATTGCTGGGAAAAGGAATCTGGGTCTGATTCAGAGGCAGATTGTTCTTTTGATTAAAGCCACAGCAGCTGAGGCCAGAGGAGCGCTGGACCCAGCGGCATCTGGGGGAAGAGGCCAGGCAGCGTCTGGCTTTCCCCTGTGGCCCAAGTTACAGTCGCGCTGGCCGGGATGGCTCTGGTGTTGCTCCCGAGGGAGGGGCTCAAGCGCAGGGGGGTCGTGAGGGGGGTACTTGGATCCCTCACCTCTCCTCCTCTTCCTCCTCCCAGCCTCTCTAAGTCCCTCACCCACTTTTGTCATCCTCTTTTAAGGACCGTCTCAGCCACGTTGCAATAACAACATCGCAGGAGCTACTGACGCAGACATCTGCAGGCGCCCCACCTACAGACCTTTCCACTGAATCTCCAGGACGGCCCCGTGCGGCAGGGCTGGTTCTTTCCGCCTCACAGTTGAGGAAACTGAGGCTCCGAGAGGTGCGAGGCCACACGAGGGGCGAGTGGCAGAGCTGGGTTCAAATCCGAACCAGCCAGTGCCCCTGGATGCACACACGGCTGTGCTGGTCCTGTGGCCCCTGTGCACCCGCGGCCCTCACAGATGCAGAAGGGGAGGCTTGAGGGCGGAGGGGACTTAGACTCCAGGCTGCCTGGGGCCTGGGTCGGGCTCATTCCCCCCCTCCCCCTCCCTGCAGCACTTCTTGGAGCAGTCTTCCCCAGGAGGAAGGAGGGGGCTGCTGACTGCCAGAGATGGGAAGGACCTTACAGAGGAAGGTGCGATCCAGGGGTTTGCAGACAGTTTGGGCCCTAGAACCCCCTCTTCCAGCGTTTTGTGACCCAGAAGCTTATTTAAAACAGATAAAAATGGGGCCGCCGTCCCTCATTTTCATATCCCCTGAGCCACCTCACTGCGCCCCCTGCACGGGACAATGAGGCACCGAAGGGTTGAGCTGGGGCCTCGTCCAAAGTCACACCAACTCCATCTGGGGCCCAGACCTCTGCACATCTGCTCTGGGTGAAGACTGGCTGGGGAAGGGGGAAGGTCGAAGGGACATGTGGAGGTCCAGCTGCCACCACCTACCTGCTGTCCAGCACCCCCGGCCACCCGTGCCACCTCCGTCTCTGCTCCCGCGTGGAGAGGAGTGTCCTGGTTAAGGCTGACCCACACCAGCCCGGATGGTGTCAGTGTCACCTTGGCAGGTGCCAAGCTTCCTGCAACGGAAACCCAGGAAGTGCATTGGATGGGAACACATGCCCTTTGTCCGCAGGCTCAGAGAGGCCCTGCTCCCTCCCCATCTCCATCCTGCCAGCCTTGGACCAGCTCTCTTCCAAGCCATTGAGCAAAGGGGCTCCATCTTTTATTAGGGCTGTGGCATCTGAGACCCCAGGTAGCAGGGAGGGCGTGGGAGACAGGTTGGGGGGAAAGACCCAGGGCAGTGCGGACATTTGCTGTCCAGTCAGAGGGCAACGTGGCACCCACTGCCCACAGAAGAGGGCTTTGATGCAACAGACATGGTGGGGCACCTACTGTGTGCTAAGAACGAGTAGAGGAGCCCAAGGGAATCACGTCAGACATAATTAATCCTTGTCCCCACGGAACTTACGGAGAGTTGGGGGAGATCAACATGTAACACAAATTAATGTAATAACTACCATTGTATCACGGTGACCATAATATAATGGTGATATGTGCCATGATGGAATGAGCAAGGGGCTGCGACAGAGTAAGGGGTACGGGTGGCGGTAGGGGAGGCCTCTCTGGGGGGTGGGTGACATATGGGCTGAGATGAGGAAGGGCCAGCCGTGAGAACAGAGGAGGACACTCCAAGGACAGGGAGGCAGTAGGAAATACATGGGCTTTGAGGTCAGACTTGAGCTTAACTCCCAGCATTCTGGTGCTGGCTATGACCTCGGACAAACTCCTTCCCTCTCTGAGGCTCTTGTTTCCTCACCTATCACATAGGGGAGGGGCACCTGGCTGACTCAGTCCGTGGAGCACAGGACTCCTGTGGGGTCATGAGTTTGAGTTACACACTGGGTGCAGAGATTACTTAAAAATAAAATGTATTTTTTAGTTTTATTTATTTGGGGCATCTGGTAGCTCAGTTGGCTAAGCGGCAAACTTCGGTTCAGGTCATGATCTCACGGTTCGTGAGTTCAAGCCCCGTGTTGGGCCCTGTGCTTTTAGCACATAAATCATAAACATAAATAAGTGTTTTTTTATTTTTGAGAGAGACAGAGAGAGAGCGCGCAAGCCAGGGGAGGGCAAAGAGAGAGGGGAACAGAGGATCCGAAGCCAGCTCCGTGCTAACAGCAGCAAGCCCCACGTGGGGCTCGAACTCACAAACCGTGAGATCGTGACCTGAGCCAAAGTCGGATGCTTAACCGACTGAGCCACTCAGATGCCCCAAAAGTGAAATCTTAAAAAAAAACAAAACAAAAAAAAAACAGGGGTGCCTGGGTGGCTCAGTCAGTAAAGCATCCAACTTCGGCTCAGGTCATGATGTCACGGTTCGTGAGTTCAAGCCCCACATCAGGCTCTGTGCTGACAGCTCGGAGCCTGGAGCCTGCTTCAGATTCTCTCTCTCTGCCCCTCCCCTGCTCACACACACACTCTCTCTCTCTCTCTCAAAAATAAACATTGGGGCGCCTGGGTGGCTCTGTCGGTTGGGCGTCCGACTTCGGCTCAGGTCACGATCTCGCGGTCCGCGGGTTCGAGCCCCGCGTCGGGCTCTGGGCTGATGGCTCGGAGCCTGGAGCCTGCTTCCGATTCTGTGTTTCCCTCTCTCTCTCTGCCCCTCCCCCGTTCATGCTGTGTCTCTCTCTGTCTGAAAAAGAAATAAACGTTAAAAAAAAAATTAAAAATAAATAAATACACATTAAGAAAATTAAACCAAAACAAAAAACAGAGGTGCTGCGCTGGATACCCTCAAATGGGGACAGGAATGCTTCCCTTTGCAGACCTGTTGGGGGGGGGGACGGAGGCACTGAAAGGGCACCCCCCAGAGCCTGGCCCATAGTTAGTGACCACCAAGTAGCAATGGCTATTCTCCCATCACCCTTGCCTGGTCTCCGGAGATCTCGGTCCACACAGTCCATAAGCTCTGGAACTAGATCCGGGAACAGGGACAAGTTTTCCTGTGCCACAGCCCTCACTGGCCCGGAGACCTTGGGATGTCAGGACTCAGCAATTCCTGCAAAATGCACAAGTTGGGGTTGGAGGTCTACAAGTAGCTGCAAATGCAAATCACATGTGAAGCAGTGTAGTGACGGGTAGTAAGCAGTTAGGAGCTTGGGCTTTGGAATCAGACCTATCTGAATTTGGATCTTGGCTCTCCCGCTTCTTAGCTCTGTGATCTTGAGCAAGTCACGTAAGCTTTCCGTACCTTGGATTTTCTCCTGAGGAGACAGAGAAAACCATGCCTTCCAGGTGGTTCTGAAAGCTGGGCGGTGGTGGGGGGCGGGCAGATAATGCATGAAAAATGCATAACACAGGGTTACAATTCCTCAGTAGAGAATCAGCGAATTAACAGCTCATGGCGAGTGAAATGCACATATGCTCATCTTCCTGTACCCGGAAGCAGTCCCCTGGACAAGACGGGGGAAGTGGGCCTCTTCATTCCCTTCCTCCCCTGAGATGGGCTTCTGCGGTTCCTGCTTCGGCTGCCTGAATCGGGGCCTGCCTCTCCATCCCCTTACTCAGATGTGTTCACTGATCCTTCACACCAGAAGGGCACGACTGAGACTCAGTTATAGTCCCTTGGCTGGGTGGGGTGGGGTGGACTAGAGGCCACGGTCAGCCTCTGGGCTACATGCCCCACCTCCATCATCTGTTCAGTCCACTCGACAAATGGGCTTCATTTGAACCCGGGTAGCCTGGCTCCAGGCAGCTTTACCGAACAGGCCAAGTGTGTAGGGAAAATGTTTGAAAACCAAGGGAGGGGGAAGGGGCACCCGGGGTGGGGGCTCAGTCAGGGTAAGCATCTGACTCTTGATTTCAGCTCAGGTCATGATCTCATGGCGTATGGGTTCGAGCCCCACATCGGGCTCCACGCTGACAGCGTGGAGCCTGCTTGGGATTCTCTCTCTCCCTCTCTCTCTCTCTGCCCCTCCCCAGCTTGCTCTCTCTCAAAAACAAACTTAAAAAACCAAAGGGGAGCAAACCGGGCCACATTATAGCCACATAAATTCCCCTCCTCTCAGGCCCCAAGCCTATGTCCACTTGGGCCATGCAGGGCCCAGCTTCCCAGAGCTGGCTGTGATAACATCGTCTGGGTCTTAATCCCCTCCTGGTCTGGGGGCCTGAGCTGGCACTGTCTGGGCTGGTTGGTTCCCACGGCCAGACCATTGCTTAGCAAATCAGCACGGGCTCCATGGAGGGGGCCAGAGGCTCAGCAGGCTGGGAAGGCCCCTCTTTGGCCCTGGCCTTGAAGGTCAGAGCCCCTCTGTGGGCAGAGAGGAGGAAATCCCGGTGTCCGTCCCTTTGGGGGTCCCCGAGGTTGCCCCAGGCCCTTGGCTGCTTGCCAAGGCTGAGCCCCTATTCAAACACCTCACTGGTCCCATCTCCCTGCTTGAGCCCCCACCCCCACTGGGAGCCCCCACCCTTGGCTTCATCTTTCTTAGCACCCCCAGTTCCTGAGACCCCTTCTTCCCCCCAGCTGGCCTCCCTACTTCTCTCTTAGCCAAGGTGGGTTTACTGTGAGTGTAGGCCTCTCCGTGGTAGGGGCCCCTGTGAGGGTTGCTGGGAGTTACAGAGTGTTCTAGGAAGGGAGGTAGCCAGGTCGCACTCAGGAAGCATTTTCCATTAAGTGCCCTTGGCACACTGCCCAGGGAGATGTCAGAAGAAGGCACCCAAGTCTCCAGGCCTCCAGCAATTTGTTATGCTTTCTCTTTATCATTCTATCCCTACCCACTTCAATGCAAATTTTGTATTCTTTTTCCTAAAGGGGGCCCTTAACATTGGACTGGCCCTGCCTTACTCCTTACAACCCATCTCCACCCTGATGGCCAGACCATCTCGCTAGAGCAGGATGTGATCCTCACGAGCTCCCCCTCCCCGCTCCCCACCCAGCCCCTCCGGGGCTCCTGCTGCTTCCAGGGAGGAAAATGCCAAGCCCTCCCGTGACCCTGGGCCATCTGGCCGCAGCCAGCCTCCACGACCCACCGCATCTCCCACTGCTGTGCCCCTGGCGCCCTCTGCTCAGCCACGGGGACCTTTCTTTAGTCCCTCAGGCATCTCAGCACCTGGGCTGCCGCACCACGCCCCCCCCCCCCCCCCCCCGCAACGTTCAGGACTCAGTGTCAACAGCTCCTTGTCGGTTAGGCCTCCCTGAGCCCCACATCACACACATCATAACACCCGGCCTTCCCGTCAACGCCAACCGCACCTGCGTGAAGGGCCCTGCTCTGCCCCAGATGCCTCCCATCTCACTCACCCAGTTCTTCAGGCCGAAAAGCCGAGAGCCCTGGATTCTTCTCATTCTATCAAACCCACATCTAATTGATCAGGAAGTCCTATGGACTCTTCGAAATACGTCCACGTCCAACCACTTCTGACTACCTCCATGGCTACCATTTTGGTTCAAGCCCTGGGTTCTTGCCAGGGTTAATATCATCTCACCTGGGTAATTTCACATGCTTCCAAACTGGCTTGTTTCTGCACTATTCTACAAACAGCAAGGGGAGGAGTCCTTTAAAAATGTCAGTCACGTGAGGCGCCCGGGTGGCTCAGTCGGTTGAGCGTCTGACTTCAGCTCAGGTCATGAGCTCGCGGTTCGGGAGTTCGATCGGGCTCTGTGCTGACGGCTCGGAGCCCGGATCCTGCTTCGGATTCTGTGTTTCCCTCTCTGCCCCTCCCCTGCCTGTGCTCTGTCTCTGCCTCTCTCTCTCTCTCTCTCAAAAAATTTTAAAAATTTTAAATAAATTTAAATAAATAAATTAAAAAAAAATTAAAAAAACCCAAAACACTGGGCTACAAAAAGACTGTGACTTCTGTCCTGCATGTCTTTTCTCTCTCTCTCTGTCCCTTGCTGGCTTGCTCTGAGGGACACCAGCTCCCCTGTTGGGAGCTGTCTATGGGGAGGCCCACATGGCGAGGAACGAAGGGAGACCCCCGGCCAACAGTCAGAGGAGCTGAGACTCTCAGCCCTGTAGCCTGTAAGAAACTGAATCCTGTCAACAGCCATGTGAGTGAGCTTGGTCAAGCCTACCCCGGTCAAGCCTCACGATGTCACCGGAGCCTTGGCCCACGTCTTGACTGCGGTCTGTGAGGAGACCCTGAGCCAGAGGCCCCAGCCAGCCTGTGGGACCCAACCCACAAAAAAGCGCGAGACAGTAAGTGTCTATTGTTTTAAGCTGCTAACTTTTGGGGCCGTTTGTAACACAGCTGTGGATCACAAATACACTCACCTTAGCTTGTCCCAGTCTCCCGCCGACCGAGTGACTTACCCAGCCATACTTTTCCTTGTGGCACAGTTACTACAGGCCAGAGCCCGGCCCCATGCAGATGTTCAATAATTACTTGTGAATGAGTGACTAGGGTAAGGCATGCAGGATGCCCAAAGGGACAATGCCAGAGCTCAGAAGGGGCGAAGTGGGAGTTCAGGAGGGGGGAGGCCGGTTCACCCCAATCCCAGCTGCCCTGGAGGCTGCTACCCCCTCCTAGCAGAGACTGGGGGCCCCGGTCTCCCTCCTCTTCAGAAGGATGCTGGTCAGAGCCCAGGATTCGAACTCTCATGGTCTCTGAGAGAAGTCCCAGCTTCATACCCCATTCCAGACCATACCTTCTGGATTTCCTCTGCTCTTTGGACTTCAGGCCTCTTTTCCTTTGTTTGGGATGGAGATTTGCTAAACGCCTCACTTAGAGTGATCTAATTTTTATACCCTTGTCAGACTTTTTCATAAAAATAATTTAATAGATAAGAAAAGAATCCTAGTCCAACCCACGTGGCCCATTTTTTTGTTTGGAAATGGTCCCTGTGTCCATAAAAAGGAAAGGACTGCCAAATCCAATCCCCTCCCAGCCCTGTCCCCACTGGGTCCCAGGCTGTGCTAGGGGCCAAGAGGCCAGAGAACCTTCCAGCAAAAACATCAGGCCCGAGTTGGAACCTGGTGCCCATTCTGGGTCTGGCAAGGGCTGGCTGGGTGCCCAACTAACTGAGCCATTTCCTCCCAGACTGGGACAAGTTTCCTGCCCAGAGGGAACTGAACGCACTCCCAGGCAGAGGGGGGCTGGGTCCTGGATTGGGGGAGGGGCAGCCACAGGCATTTCCCCCACCTCAGCTACTTTGGGGCTGAGAGGCCCATCTGGGGGTAGGGTGGCAGAGAGCAAAGGGTCAGGGATTAGGCTTGGACTGTCAGTTGGGTGGCCATTTCTGGAGGAATGAGCTGAAACCACCCTGTCCAGGCTTGGGGCCAGCCTGCCCTATGTCCCAGGTGTGTCCCAGGTGTGTCCCAGGGTGGGGAGCGGAGAATCCTATGCCAGACTCTGTCCTGAGGCAGGAGCCTTTGGGTGACCATGGTGGCCTTTGCTGAGAAGCAGGGCTTGCCAGAACCTGGAATCCTCCAAGAATCGTCTCCCCTCACCTCCTCCCTGACATCTCCTCCACCCCTCCTAGACAATCTGACCCTCACAACCCCCAGGAGGCCTGGAAGCTGGGAGTCTCCTTTGCCCTGTGGGGCCCCCCCTGGGAAAGGGCCCTGAGCTGGGCCTTCTGTCCCTGTGGAAACTGCCCTGTGGGCTGGATGCTCTGGCCGGGGTAACATGGCTGTGATGGAGCATCAGATGACCCTGCTCACAAGGTGGCTGCAACCATATTCCAGAACCTTCCAGGAATGGACCTGCCATATTTTATGTGCACCTCGGTTGGTTTCCGTGGCCCCAGTTCTTCCAACAAGAGGGGGGTAGCAGGAGGCATGCAAAGCACTTGAGCTCTGGGAGTCAGGCTACCCGGATTCAAATCCTGACTTAGCCACCAACTAGCTCAGTGACCTTGAGCGAGTTACATAACCTCTCTGAGCCTGTTTCTGAATCTGTAAAAAGGGATAACAGTACCTGCCTCTTGAGGCTGATGTCAGAACCAAACGAGATCATAAAAGTGCTCGGCATAGTGCTTGGCACATGGTCAGCACCCTACACGTGGCAATTTTTCTTCTGACGGGCTCAGAGAGTGGCAGCGAAGCCCCCAAGGACACACAGCAAGTGAGCAGAGGAGCTGGTACCCAACCTTTTCCCAGATAGCCTGTTGCCTCCCCGGGCTGGGCCCTGCAGGGAATACGAGGCTGAACGAAGCTGAAATGGCAAGGATTCTCACGGTCTTAGCCAAGCCTCCCTTCAGCTGGTTCTCAGCCTAGGATGGGACGGAATGTGGGCGCCATCCACCCGCGACTGTAGGGGGGTGCTAGAGCACGTGTCCAGGCCACCACATCCCCATGGCTTCCTCAGCCACCTCAGTACTGAACTCCCCAACACCAGGGGACCCAGCCGGCATGTATCCCCGGGGCCCGCCCCAGCCAGAGGAGCTGTGTGGCCTCAGAAAAGCCTCTTTCCCTCTCTGTGTGTTCATGATTCTAACGCAGGTTGAGAAAATCATCTTTATTGTTGTTCATGGAGAGGGCGAGGGAGGCCAGTAAAGGAGAAGCCGTTCTGAGAATGCAATTCTCCCCCGTTCCCCCA
Organism: Panthera onca; assembly: GCF_046562875.1. Lineage (NCBI taxonomy): Eukaryota > Metazoa > Chordata > Mammalia > Carnivora > Felidae > Panthera > Panthera onca. Next base: position 210,069,546 of record NC_138346.1, read on the forward strand.
ACCCCCCCACCGGGAAGGCAGGTTTGAGGGCGCTGCATCCGTTCTCTGTCCTGAGAAAAATAGGGGTTCGCTCAGTGGCCTCCAAGTGCCCCCTTCTGAGAGCTCTAGCCCCGAGCCCTCTTCTCCCTCCCAAGAGCCCCAGTGCCCACCTTGAACTCCAAGTGGGGGGCAGGGCTGGCAGTCCTGGGGTCAAGACCTCCAGATGAGCCTGGGTGGGCCCGAGACAGACTCCCAAGTCCTTGCTAAGGCAGGTCAGGAGGGGGCCGTCCCCTGAGGCTGGCCAGGTGCTGAGGGCTGGGGCGGGGGCTGCCTTGGAGCTGACACTGAAGGCCTCTGGGATGGAAACTCCTGGGGGAAGGTGGGGAGGAAAAGAAGAAGGACACAACTCAGCTCCCCCATCCTCTGGTGGGGGAGCTTCAGGCCCTGCTTCCCACGCAGGGGTCAAAGCTTAACACCAGGTGAAAGAGGGGATTTCAGCTCCTTCTGCCCCCACCCCGAGAGAGGTCACCCCAGCCCTTCTTGAACTCGGGCCTGTGGAGGCTCCTCGGGCTGTCTGGAGGGGGGCTTCCGTGTCTGGGGGACCCACGCGGTGAAGCGCCCACCTGTATCTGGCAAAGGTCCAGCAGGGTACGGACGCTCGTCAGGCACCAGAGCTCGCCCAGCAGGGACATAAGGACACCCAGGAGGTCCAGCCAGCTGCCCACGGTCAGCAGCAGCACGAAGAGGCCGCCCATGCGCACCAGCACCGTCTGGACCTGGCTCTGCAGGCCGGGGTTCTGCCGCTGCTCCTCTGGGGGGGGCAGGGCACCTGTCACCACCTGCCCGCCATACCTGAGGTCCGGCCTGGGACGGGGCCTGGACTCCCGGCTGCCCCCGACCTTCCTCAGTGTGAGCCTTCCCCTCCCCTTGCAGCCCCCTGCCTCCCTCCTCCCTCACCCCCACTCTCTGAGCACCTGGCTGGCACCAGGCATTTCTTCCTAACCAGGCCTCGCTGTCTGCCCCCGAGCCTGCCCGCTGCTGCGCTCTGCCTGCAGTCAGGGGAGGGAGGGGGGGCACGCCAGCTCCAAGCTGCAGGCGCCGTCCTGCCTCCACTGCCACCTCTTTTTTTTTTTTTTTTTAATTTTTTTTTTTTTTTAATGTTTTTATTTATTTTTGAGACAGGGAGAGACAGAGCATGAACAGGGGAGGGTCAGAGAGAGGGAGACACAGAATCTGAAACGGGCTCCAGGCTCTGAGCTGTCAGCACAGAGCCCGACGCGGGGCTCGAACTCACGGACCACGAGATCATGACCTGAGCCGAAGTCGGCCGCTTAACCAACTGAGCCACCCAGGCGCCCCTCCACTGCCACCTCTAATCGGTCGGGAAGCCCCGGGGACTCTTTCTGCTAAGTAGAGCCCCACCCGAACCCACCTCCCCACTCCCGCTGCCCCACCCAGTCCCAGCTCCCGGCTTCTGTTCTTGACCTTGTGGGCCAAGTGTCTACTCCATGTCCGCTCGGCAGCTAGTGACCTTCTAAACACAGGAACGTGACGTCCTGCCTGATCTGAGCCGTGTCCTCGTTTCGTCTCTGGCTCGCTCCCGTTCCTTACTACTCCCCAGCACGCCAGACTCACTCCCACCTCAGGGCCTTTGCACCCGCTGCTTTCTGCCTGACTGCCCTTCCCTGTCCCGCCACCTCGACCCCGTCTCCGCCCTGCAGCCAGGAGGTTCTTCCCATAGCCCACATCTGGCTAGGTCGCTCTCCCCTGCTGAAAGCCGTGCAGGGGCTTCTCATCAGACCGCCTGCATTGGGTTGATGAGGGCTCTCCATCAGGCCCCCCCATCAGCCTGGCCAGTCTCAACCCCTCCCCATTCCCTTAGGGTGACAGCCATACTCCACTTTTTCAGTCGTTCCACAGGGCCCCACCTTCTCTCACCTCTGGGCTTCGGCCTGCGGGGTTCCCTCTGCCAGGATCTCTTCCCCGTCCCCCTTCCCCACCCGAGCCCTCCTACTATCCTTCAGAACCCGGTTCAAGCTCCATCTCCTTGGGGCTCCCAGCGCATGCCACACCCATCAGTGAGCCGCCCCATATGGCTTCTGTCACTAGACCGGGCGCCCTGGGATGGCAGGGGTGTGGCCTAACTATTGTCGGCCTCCCCCGGGGCCCAGCACAATGCTGTGCCCCGGTCGGACAGTGGGACGTGAATGCCCAGTGAATCAGCGGCCGCCCAGGACCCCGCCTGTGGCCCTTACCCTGCATGTAGATGACCAGCAGCGTGTAGCAGATGACGAGCGGCGTCCAGAAACGCACGGCGTCTGACGTGGTCAGGAAGTCCCGGTTGATAAGGGCCACGGCTGCCAGGTCACCCACGGCAAAGGCCACGGCCAGGGCGCGGGCCAGCAGCCGGGGGAGGGCATGAGCGCCGGCCAGCAGGCCCAGGCAGACCCCGCAGTACTGCTGGCTGCTGTGCAGCTCGTAGAGCTGGTGGATGTGGTGGCAGAGGCGCCTGGCGCCCGTGCGGAGCAGCGTGGCCAGCCAGAGGCCCAGCAGCAGGTTCAGGGTGCGGTGCGGGGCGTCCTCCTGCAGGAAGCTCAGGCCGCAGGTCAGCCCGCAGCCCAGCGCGTACTGGCACAGCAGGTGCAGCCGCAGCATCTCGGTGCCCTGGGAGCCCTGGGCGGGGGAGGGGGGGGGGAGAAAGGGGGCCGCGATGCTGGGGGCTCAGGCTGCCTCTCACCTGAGGGGGGGGGGTGCCAAGGGGCTGTGAAGGTGCAGAGGCTCCATTCTGTAGGAATCTGGAGCCGGAAGGAACCTTGGGGATCATTGCCAAAGAAGGAATATTCCCTGGGGTGCGCGGGTGGCTCTGTCAGTTAAGCGTCTGACTCTTGATTTCGGCTCAGGTCATGATCTCGTGGTTCGTGAGATCGAGGCCCGCAATGGGATCTGCGCTGACAGCATGGAGCCTGCTTGGGATTCTCTCTCTCTCTCTCTCTCTCTCTCTCTCTCTCTCTCTCAAAATAAATAAATAAACTTAAAAAAAAAAAAGCAGGGATATTGCCTTCAAGGTCAAGCCCTACCTACTGGGATCATTTCTTGCTGCTTAACTTCAGTCACGATTGTTCCTTGGGCCCCATGTGCTTGCTGAAGGTTTGTGGCTCAGAGCCTTGAAGACCTGGGTTCAGAGCCTGACCCCGCTTCTTGCTGGTTGTTGACCTGCGACAAGCCAGTTACCCTCTCTGAGCCTTAGTTTCCCCGTCCGTGAAATGGAGATCACAGCGAAGCTCTACCCGCCTCTGACTGTGTGGATACGTGAGATGACGCACTCAGAGGATCCGGCACGGGGCCTGGCACACGGGGAGCTCGGTGTCCAGGACCTCGCTAGGAGCAGGGACTGTACTGGCGATCACAACCCCAGGGGGCAATCTGCACCCTCCGGTCTCGGTCTTACAGAAAGGAGGTGGTGAGGAGACAGGGGGGTCTGGGGTGAAAATCAGGGCCCGGGTTCGGGTAATGACACCCCCCCCCCCCCACCTCAGGGAGCCTTACCTTGCCCAGGGAGAGCAGTGTGGAGATAGCCCGGAGGGAGAACTCAAGCACCACCAGGGCGGCCACCCGGGCCCCCACGACGGTCAGGATCAGGGCCAGCCCTGCCAAGTGCGCCGTCTCCAGCAAGGCCCATGGGGGCTGCAGCCGGTGCTTTTCCAGCCGCCGCTCAGGGTTGCTGTGGGGCAGAATGGACGTGGGCAGGGCCAGAACCACCAGCCTCGGCCTGGGCAGTGGTCCCCGTGCCCCCAGACATGCTCACTGGGGATAGGGTTCCCTTCCCTCCGGCCCTGCCCTCACAGGCCGGAGACAGCTCGGGGGGCCCAGGAGTGGGCTGGGTTGGCAGGCACTCACTTGGCACAGTTCACAAAGAAGTAGACCTTCAGGAGGCTGTTCAGGACGGAGACTCCGCTGGCCCCGATGAGGCCTGAGGGGCAGGAGGGAGGGCAGGCGGTTTGGAGGGTTAGAGGTGGTGGGAGACCCACGTGGTGGGGGGCGGGGGCGGGGGGGGGGGGTCCACCCTGCAGCTGCCCAGAGCTGCCGGAGGGGGCGGGGCTGCACGGGACAGGGAGGTGGCGCTCACCTTGCAGGACAGAGTCTAGGAGGCTGGAGCCCCACTGGAGGGAGGGGAGGCCGGGGAGCCAGGAGGGCAGGGATGGCAGGGAGAACATGGCCGCTGTCGGGATCAGCCCCCGCCTCTGGCCAGGTCTGCTCCAGAGAGACCAAAGTCACGGGGCAAAGGTGTCAGTGGAGGGAGGGGAGGGGCAGGGAGGGATCAGAAGCTCAAGGGAGGGAAGGGGAGGGGAGGGGAGGGGAGGCAGGGATACCTTCAGGGCCCCAGGGTTACTGGCCTCGGGAGCCTACTGCTGTCCAGGGGCTCCGCCTTTGGGCGGCATGAAACCAGCACTGATCTCTGGCCTCTGTCTCTGCTCAAGTTGGGTGCCCGTTTTTCTCACCCTACCTTAGGCCTTGCCCACAGGGCCTTCCTGAAGCCCCAGGCCTTATCTGTTGCCCCCCGCAGCCTTGCATCGAGGCTCTGCCCCCTCAGCCCCAGTTCTGGAAGGTGGTCCGTACCCCCCACAACCTGAGGTTGAGATACAGTTCTGGGCCCCGCCTCTCCTTCCGCCACTGGGCAGCCTGCCTCGACGATCCTCCCCGTGTCCACTAGGTGGCAGGCCTCAGTTGGGTTGGAAGCCGTGGGTGCGGCAAATCTGGATCCTCCTTCCCCAGACCGAGGAGGGAGCCGAGGGGTGGGGGGTGGTGTCACGGGTGGGGGAGACCGAGGCTTCAGCAGAAGGGAGTCGTGGAAGTAAACAAAATAGAAAACTTTATTGGCTTGGAGTGTGTGGTGGGGTACCCCCGGGGAACAGCAGACATGGGGGATGGCAGGGTAGGTGGTTTAGGCTCTGCTTGGGCTGGGGCCAGTCCTATCCCTTCCAGGGACTCGGTGTCATTCTCTGAAGCACAAAGGTCAGCGTGGGCCTTAGGAACACACTCCCTGGGAGGAGTGTGGCTGCAGCCTGGGGAAAGGGCCCAGGGTGAGGACACCTAGCTCTGCTCCTCACGTTGAGCCAGTCCCCTCCCCGCCCTGGGCCTAAGCCTCCTCATCTGAAGAATGGGCATGTCCAGAGACCCCTTTCAGAACGGTCATGAGGATTTGTCGGGACGCCCACAGTGCTGGGCACCTAGGAAGCCCTCAGTAAAAGCTTCTAGTTGGTGTTATAGGCTGCATTATGTCCCCCCCACCCACATTCATATATTGAAGTTCTAACCCCCTGTATGTGACTGTAATTGGAGATGGGGTCTCTAGAGAGGTAATTAAGTTCAAATGAGGACATTAGGGTCGGTGCTAATCCAACACGACTGGGGGCCTTATAAGAAGAGATTAGGACACAGACACAGAAGGAAGACCATGTGAGGACCCGGGGGGAAGATGGCCGTCCACATGCCAGGGGGGAGAGAGAGAGGGGAGAGAGAGAGAGAGAGAGAGGCCTCAGAAGAAACCAACCCCGCGGATGCCTGGATGTCTGACTTCCAGCCTCCAAGCTGTGAGACAATATCTGTTGTTTAAACCATCTTGTCGGAGGGTCCACTATGGCCTCGTGGTGCCTCACAGTGACTGTCGGGGGCCCTCCAGCCCTCATGGTCCTGGCTCTTGCCAGGGACACCAGCCTGCGCCGGGCAGAGCTAACTTCCAGTCCTCTTTCTGCCACTTCAGAGCTGTGTGGCTTTGGTCAAAGCACTTCCCCTTTCTGAGTTCTCAGCTTCCTCTTGGTAAAAGAGGGTTTAACCGTCTCACACTGTTTGAGGACTAAGCAAGCTGATGCATGTAAGCGACCCAGCTCAAGGTGATGGCCATGCCCCGGAGCAGCGAGTATCATAATGAGTAAGGCTCTGGGATAAGGTAACCCAGTACAGAGAGGGAAGAGAATTTGCTGGAGAACAAAGTGGCTGGCCATCCGGAACAAATGCTCTGGCCTGAGGGGGGCCGTGGGTCTGGGGGGGACCAGCGCTGTCCACACTCTCCTCCGACCTGCGGCAGGGTCCAGGCCAGTGGTCTGCTCTGAGCCGGCCATTCCCAGCTGGAGCGGGCCGTTGCTTCCTGCCGAGTGCCAGGCTGTGTCGGGAAATGGGGGTGAGGGGTGCCCCCTAGGTGCCCTGGTGCAGGCCCCGCCCAGCCAGTTTCCGGAGCTCATCCCAGAAGAGCATGCTGAGGATCGTGTGGGGGCCCAGGCGCAGGTAGGCCGGGCCCAGACCCTTGTAGAGTGCCAGGGGGCCCTCCTGCCGCCAGATCTTCACCAGGCAGTCGGCGAGGCCACCATACAGCTGGCCCTGGGGACAGACACGGGGCAGATGTCACTACAGGGAACGTGGCGCCCTGGCTGGCACCACCAGGGGTGTCTGTGTGTAGGGGCTACTGTGGCACATCAGTAGAGAGACTCTCCCCAAGCTGGGCAAATTCTAGAAAGGTGGCCCTGTAGGCTGTGAAATTTAAGAAGCCTCTTCGTCCAGGCAGCCACAGCCCCGTGCCTGGGGGCCGAACTTTGGCTAGTGGCAGGCACACAGGTGGATTTCAGCCCTCACTCGGCCTGTGGAGGGCACCTCTGGGCTGAGCGCAGCCCGCACCGGTGTACGCGAGGGCCCGTGTGCGTGAGGCCGTGGGGTCAGGCCTGGATTCTGATTCGGGCTCCTCCACGTATCAGCCGGGCGACCGCACACACAAGTCACCAGATCTCTCTGAGCGTCAGTTTCCTCATCAGGAAGATGGAGGTGATTGTGAGGATGATTGCCTGGGACATAGGTGCTCAGCAAACAAGGCAAATCGATGCGTCTGCATGCATGTCACGTGTCTGCGTGTCTCTGGCTGTGTGTGTGTGTGTGTGTGTGTGTGTGTTGGAGGGTGCGCTCCAGTTTCCCACTGGCCCCCCACCGCCCGCACCAGCCCCTGCTCACTTTGCCAGTTCCGTCCACGGGCTGATTGTATAGCCGCGTGCTGACCACGTCGAAGGGGGTCATGACTGCGGCTACAGCGACGCTACTGATCATGCCTCCAGCCAAAGCCACCAGCCAGCTGTCCTCCGGGAGCCACTGTGGGGTGGTACAGGTTCTGACGCCTGCAGGTGCCCTCCCCCCCCCCCCCGCAGGGTACCCACCCTCCCCTCCCAGCGTGTGGGGGCTGGGAGACCTAGGGGGAGGGGAACAGACCGGGCGCCTCCAGCCACCCCCCACCCCAGCTCCGTCACAGCTACAGGGCTCACTGCTGGCCCCCACTCCTGCTGGGCACAAGGGCCGGGGACACGACCCTAAGGGCAGAGCCAGGGTCCTCAGCTGTCTTCAGGGGCCCTGTCTGTCACCTCCCCGTTGGCTTCCCTAGGTGGGGGTCCAGCTGGAGATGTTAGGGAGTGATGAGGGCCCAGAGGGGGAGAAAGGAGGCAGACGGCCCTTACTTTGGGGTGTCTGTGGGTGGGCACAGGTGTCCCCGGCTCCTCACCTGTTGCTTCTGCACCCAGGCCTTGGCAGAGGCAAAGGTGGCCAGCTGGGCCGCGGAGCCGACCATGACCCTGGGCACGGCCCCACCCACGCCCCGCCATAGTCCTGCCAGGCCTTGCTGCCGCCAGATGGTCTCCAAGGCCCCCAGAACACTCTGCGGGGAGAAGACGCCGCGTCATGGGCAGCCCCTGCCGGCCCAGGAGCCCATCCGGCCCAGGGAGCTCTGGGGAGTGACGGTTCCTACCTGGTGATGGTGCTGGTGCCCCACAGCCATCGCGGCCACCGTCTGGGCCTGCAGCTGTGTTTTGACCTGTGACAGCAGACGTGAGAGAGGGCCTGGACGAGCGCGCCCCGACATCCAGAGCGCCACGAGCCCACCCCCACAGCTGAGGGGGCGTGTGGGATAGGGTCGGGGGCGAGGCTCTGAAGTCAGCCTGGGTCTGCATCCCGGGGTGACCGGAGCAAGTTACTTAACCCCCTCCAGGCCCGTCCGCTCACGCCTGACAAGCCGTTCTGAGGACTAAGCGGGATGATGACGGTACAACATCCAGCCGGGGACGCGGGGGCCTCGCTTATTTTTCACTCGCACGGGCTGCACGGGAAGATGGGTGGCCACACCGGGGTGGAGCCAGAACCCGTCCTGCCACCCTCTGCCCCCCCCTCTGGCTCAGGCCTGGCGGGGCAGGGACCCCAGGAGGATGAGGATCAGGACCAGGCTCTGGGGCTTTGAGCCAAGGGGCAGATTCCAATCCCGGGCAGGGATGTTCCCCGCCCAGCAGGCCCCACCCGGCCGTCCAGGTCGGTCCCGCAGGGCCAGCCTGGGAGGCTCCAGAGTCCCCGGGGCGAGCTGGGTCACGGGGTGATGGAGGATGGAGAAAAGGCACTCACCAAGTAAGCAGGGCTCCCCACGAAGGCTCCCAGCGCCCCAGCCACGGCGCCTGCGACCACGGTGCCACCAGGCTGTTGGGTGAGGCCAGCCTGGCACGCCAGGCTGTAGCAGTAGAAGCGGACGCCATTCATGAGGCCCTGGTAAAGGAGGCCGGCGGCCAGCCCCTTCTGCAGGCCACACAGCCCATCTGCACGGATCACCGCGGCCACCGAGGCAAAAAAGCCCCTGTAGGGCCGCGGGTAGGTGCCCCGGGCCCGCAGCTCCCCCTGCAGCTGCAGCCGCGTCTTCACCACCTCGAGGGGGTTAGTGAAGACACAGGCCAGGCAACAGGCCGAGGCGCCTAGCACCAGGTCCACAGCGGGGGCAACCGTCTCCGTGGCCTCTGTTCCCGAGGCCCGTTGCGCCCCGGGCAGGGACATGGGCACAGGCCCTGGGGTGGCGGAGCTTACGCTGTCTGCACCCCCGCAGGGCCGCCCGGCTGGGGATCAAGGGGGCCTGGGGCCATGTCTGGAGGGCAGACGTCCAGGTCAGACAGGCCGGGTGGCCCCTGGTCTATCCTGGGAGTCCACCTGCTCTGCTCCGCCGCTGGGGCTGTTGGAGCCCGGGACACGCCCCTGCTGGCTCTGACCAATCCCAGCTGTCTCTGTTCTCCACACCTCCCCGCAGGGGTGGGCCTGGACCCTGGGATCTGGGGAAAAGGTCACCTGGGGCAGGAGGGAGATTGGGGGCGGGGAGAAGGTGTCAATCAGCTGAGACTCCTCCTCCTGTTTTTCTTACCCTCCTGCCCTCCCTGGTGCCCCTGCCCCGCCTCTGGTTTAGCCAGTCCTGCTGCAGCTCGGAGCCCTGGGCATAGAGCAACTGCCCGGGGAGGCTCCTGAAACCGTGCCCAGGCAACGCACTGACTGCCCACAACCACCCTGCCACCGTCTTTGTGGCTTCTCCGTTCCCGGCCTCAGTCTTCCAGTCTGGCTCCCACAGTCTATGGTCCCACTGAGAGCAGAGGTGGAGAAGGGCTTCTCAAGCCCGGTGGAACTGCTTTTGAATCCCGGGCTCTGCTACCATGTGTGACTCTGGGCAAGTCACTTTCTCTTAGCGACGGTCTGTTTCTAAAATGGGGATATCAGCACCTACTTCAGAGGTGTGTGGAGAACATACCTGGCACAGGGCTCCACCCAGAAGATGCCCACCCCCCGCCCGCCACTGCCCCGTCCCCCGCTCTGGCTCCTTCCTCCCCATCCTTTGCCTCCCAAGACTCCAGGGCCCTGGGGCCATTGTGTCTCAAGGGGTGGCCTGTGGCTTTGGTCATTCACCCTATGAAGACTTGCCCCCTAGTCCTGTCCCTCCTCCTGGTGGGAACCTCTTCTGGACTATAGGTTTCTGGAGAGGCCCTGGTATAGAAATGGCCCTTTGTCTTTGTTTTTTGGGTTTTTTTTTTTTTTTTTTTTTTTTTTTGCTTTTTTTAGAGAGAGAGAGAAAGAGAGAGAGAATGAATCTTAGGCAGGCTCCACGCCTAGCTCACTACTGTACCTTGAGATCGTGACCTGAGCCGAAATCAAGAGTCGGCTGCTTAACTGACTGAGCCACCCAGGCGCCCAGACGTGGCCCTTTGTGAGAAGGGACTTCACACCCCTGGGAATGGCTGTCAGGTGCTAGGCTGCTCGGCCTGGCCTCCACCTTGGCCTCTGCCCCCGGGCAGTTCTCTCCCGCCACGGACACCCCACATCAGCCAAGTTCCAAACAGAACCAGAGGCCGAGCCACCCTGCCTGCAAGCCCACCTCTAGGCCTCCACGCCCACCTTTCCCAGCTCCCACTCCTCCCCCCCCCCCCCCCGCCCCGTACGAAGGCCTGGAAGAGGCAGCGCTGAGGGCTTCGGGGCCCCAGATCACTTCCCCCCAACCCCCCGCCTGGGCCTGGCAGGCTTGGCACCCTCTGGCCTGCACCCAGCGGTCCGGGGACAGCTTGGACACTCTCGGGTTTATCCCACATGGCCGGCACTCGCCCCCAGAGCTGGGGAGGCTGGGAAGGCTGGCCGCAGGGACAAGTCCCGGGACTGGAGGGGTAGCTGCCGCTCCCCTGGCCACTGCAGGAAATACAACAGAGAGCAAAGGTCAGGCCGAGAAACCCTCAGGGCCTGAGCTCCAGAGAGCTCCATGGGGGGGCAGCGGGCGACCAGGTTCTCAGTGTCAGCACAGAGCAGCTGATGGCAGAGAATTATGGAATGAATGAAGAATGAATGGCCAAGGGGCTTCAGAGGGGGGCTGGAGATGCCCCTCCTCCATCCTGGTCATAAAGGGCCAGTGACAAGTCTTGGCAATATAACGTGTCTATTTTATTTAAAAAAAAAAAAAAAAAAAGAAAAGAAACAACAAACAAAACCCAGACCATCTGACCCCTTCCCCCGGCGGGCCCTTGATAAAACTCTCCGGAAGGGCCCGGCTCCAGCCAAGCAGGGGATGGTCAGGAGACACCCACGGGGACGCCAGGCTGGTGGGCTCCATTCCTCTCTGAGCCCTCCTCCCTCCCCTTTGCTCCCTGCAAACGGAAACAGCCTGCCTCCTGGGTCCTCCTGGGTCCTCCCGGGTCCTCCCGGGTCCTCCGGCCGCTGCGGTTTGGGGAGAGGCAGGGGCAGGGGGCCGTGGACATGCGGGGCCGCTGGGCAGCCAGGGAGGGCCGGCCCGGCCCCTGCCCCTGCCCCTGCCCCCGGCTGTGGGCCCTGGCGAGGCAGGCAGCAGTGTGCCGGGGGCCGGAGATAGCGAGGAGGAAACATGCACCGAGACCTTAGTGCCCGGCCTCCCTGCAGAGCCGGCTGAACGTTCAAAAATGAACAAGGATGGCCGGGTCTCCGCCCAGACCTCTCACTCGGGAGAGGAAGAGGGGACTGCTGCCTTCTCGGTCCTTCCGCTCCCCTCAAAGCTGATACTATTCTCACTGCTGTCCTGAAGAGACGCAGATACATCCGGATGTGCCGCGTACACAGAGCCCATAGGGCTCAGACCCTCTGCCCCAGCAGCACTCTCCGGGCACCACTGGCCAGGCAGGATGCCCAGGGGTGTGCGGAGCACCCATTCTGGATCCCTGGGAGGGGAGAGACCCCGTCTCAGGCCCCGGTCGGTGGTTCTGTCCCCCAGGGTGGGAGTGGGCTGTGGAACAGGGGTGGAAGCCAGGCCCCAAGCGGCATGATGCCCCAGCGGGCCACTGCGTGTGCTGCTCCGCTCGCCTTTCTTGGCCCGCGGGGGGGGGTGGGGGGGGTGGGGGCGGGGGCCGGCCAGCTCCGCCTCAGCACCAGGGGTCCCGGGAGGCTCTGCCCCGGCACAGGCTGTCGCTCCGCTGCCAGGCGCTGTGGATGAGGCTCAGGGCATCCTCGAACTTCTTGCTGGAGGCTTCCTGGGTGGCCTTGTGGGGGAGGTCCACCTGTGCGGGGACAGAGAGGGGGTCTGTGAGGGCTTCGGCCCAGGACCCCGCTATCCTGGGGCGCCACGGGAGCCCTGGAGACCCTCGGCACCACGGGACCAAGAAGGGGCAGCGTGTCCCAGGTTCTGCTTCTGGCTGTGGCCTCAGATGCGCTGGAGGGCGGAATCTTGCCCTTTTGGTCCTAAATGTTCCGGGCTGTCCCAGAGCTGCTGGTACAGTGCCGTCCCCAGGCCCCTGCCTCCTGCCTCTGTGCCACACAGGAAGGACTCCTCTCCCCGGGGCAGCGGCTCCACTCCTCGGGGCCCCGGGTGGCTTGGTACCTGGTAGATGGTTTTCCACCCGGAGCTCAGCGCAGACAGGAATCGGTCCAGTTCAGATGTGCAGCTCAAGTAGATGACCCAGGGGGGCAGAGCCTGCTGGCTGTCCTGGGAAAACTCCTGGGGAGGGCGGGTCCCCAGGTGAGCAGACGTGGCCCTCCTTCCGCAGGGCCTGCCTCCACTGCCCCCGGGCCCAGCTCACCAGGACACAGTACTCCTTGCCGGGTTCCGTGGAGACCGCACTGATGTCGGCCAGCCTGGCTGTGCCCAGGGAGCGGAAGAAGCTGGTCTGGCAGTCCTCGTGGCAGGTGAAGAGGCGGTCATCGGTAATCACCAGGCAGCAGGGGATGCAGGGGCTGGGGGTCACCCCCTGGGGGATGACCTGAAGGGCATCGGTAGAGGGGAGAGGCAAGCTGGAGCTCTCCGGGGGTCGGTGGCACCAGACCTGCCCCCTCCAGGGGCCCAGCCAGCCCTTGGGCTCCCCCTGCTCCAGAGGTCAGGCGGGCTCCACCCAAGTCGGAAGTGGAGGTGGGGACAGGGGTGACAGTGGGAGTGTCCGGCCCACGGGCGGCCCTGAGCCCTAGGACCCGCTCCTGGGCTGTCCCCTGGAGGTCCCCGTCTTCGTCCTCATGGGCCTCTCTGTGAGTGCGTGTGGGTCTGGGGAAGGGACACCGGAGGGGGCTGGACGGGGTCGGGAGGCCAGACGAGCGGCGCGGGCCGGAGGCGCTCACCCCTTTGGACACGGCCTGGCAGAGCTGCTGCATCCAGCCGGCCATCTCGGCCTCGCTGTCCGCGCTCAGCTCCAGGCAGGGCCGGTCGGCGAGGATGACCTGGAAGGCGTGGGGCCGATCCGTGGTGTTGGCTCTCCGACAGCCACCGCACTGCTCCCCCCTGGGCCAGAGGAGGAGGGGTGAAAGGGGAGCAAGGAAGCAGGGGTGGCGTCGGACACGGGTGCGCCTGCACCCGCGGTCCCGGGGGCTGGAGGCCACCGGAAGGTGCTATGGACCCCTTTGGCTCTCAGGAGAGACTTAAAGCTGCCAGGCGGGCCCGGCCCTTTCCGAGGGACAACTTCTGCAAGGGGAACTGCCAGAATTGCCAAGATCCTTCTAGATATCTCAACCTGGCCAGGCAAGGGGTGAGAATCCGCTCTTAGCTCTGGCCCTCTTGGCATCAGGGCACATTCACTCCCGTTGCCTCTGTGGGCCCCAGGTTTTCTCCAAGTGCCTGTGCGTCCATCTTCCATCAAGTCAGGAGCTTCCCGGGGGAGGGACCGCCTCCCCTGCCCGGACAGACCCTCCTGGCAAGGAGTTCCTCTTGCTCCCCTGACAGGACGATGCCCAGCCTCCCCTTGCTTGGGGTCCTATAGCCTCAGGGCTCAGCAGACCCCAGGGCAGCGGTCAGGGCTGCTGGATGGGGTGGGGCTGAGTGGGCGCAGGCCGAACTGGTTGACACAAGGGGGTGGGGTGTCAGCTCGAGCCAGGGAGAACAGGAGCCCCGGGTCCCAGGCTCGGCCAGAGCCGCCACCTGTGGACAGCACCGCCAGGCCTCACGCCTGCCCAGCCCCCCATCGCTAGGACACTCACCCCATGTTCACAGAGAGCAGAGGGGTGACATCTGTGCGGTCAGGATACTGGTAGAGGATCCCGTTGCTGCAGGGGCACAACATGGCAGGGGTGAGGCCCGCCCCAAGAACCGAAGGCCAGGTGGGGCCCAGATCCCGGGGGGGCCTGAACTGGGGCCTTAAGCCCCAGAGGCCAAGGGGCCTGCCCTCTGTGGAAGGGAAGGTGAAGAGAGAACTGCAGAGGCTCGGGAGGGCGTGCTGTCCCCTCAGCAGACCTGGGGATGGCGAAAACCTTGGCAGCAGCCCTGCCCGGACCCCCGCCTGATGCGCCCCAGGATCCTCGGGCCCCAGAGACGGCCGCTTTACACAGAAGCTCTCGCAGCCCGGAGGGGGTGTGCTCCAAAACCCTTTTGGGGGTGGAAAGAGGCCCCCGTGGGCTTCTCTCCCGGGTGGCCGGCCCAAGGGAGACCCCCGCTGAGGGCCCAACAAGCCCCGGGTCGAGCCCGGGGCCAGAGCTGTGGGAGCCCCCACCTGAGGACCACGAAGCAAGTCTTCCAGTGCTCTTTGCCCAAGTAGGAGGTGCCCGCCTTGTAATGCAGCATGCCTTCTTTGGTGATGGCGCCCTCAGGGGGTGAGCAGTGGCAGGGCACTGGACCCAGGGACTCATCCAGGGGGTCCTCCCAGTGCACAAGCCCGTAGAAGCGCACGGTGACAGCGGTGGCCTGGGGGGGGGGGGTGGGGGGGGGGAGAGGGCAGCAGACAGAGCGGTGAGGTCTGGGTCGGGCTCACCAGCGGCCCAGCACCAGGAATGGCCGCTGAGAAAGCAAGGCCGTGCCCCAAGTGGGGTGGGGGACAGGACCCGAGGGTAGGAGAGCCCCTCCCAGGTGGGTGATGGAGAGGTCCTAAAGACGTCCTTTTGCGTCGCCTGGCCCCTAACACCACAATACCTCCCCTGCACTCCCAGCTCTACCTCACACTTAGATTCCTGGGCCACGAATTTGGCCAGTGCCAGCTTCTCCATGGTGGCATCAGTCAGGATGCTGGGGTAAGGTGGCTCCCGGCAGCCTTTGATCATGGCGGACTTCAAAGAAGCCAAGAAGAACCTATACAAGGGAGTGGGGTTTGCTGTCAGAGGCCTGGGGGACCCCCCACCCTTCAACTGGACGGGATCCTGGCCTGGAGGGGTCCCAGGAACTTTGGGGAGGGACCCGGCCGGAAGCAGAGCTCAGGGCAGCAGGTGGGGCGATGATGCACCGGTCGGTTGCCATCAGCTGTGACCCGGAAGAGGCCTAACCGTTCCCCGCGGCCGAGGTGCCTGGGGTCTGACGGTGAGGCAGGACCCCATGAGGGGATGCCGCAGAACGGGTGGGACCCGGGTGCCTGTCACTATCCGATCTTATCATGTGTACTTTCTGTATGAAAGCACAAAGGCCAGCAGTGGGGCTCGGGTGTCCTTCCTGGCGGGTGACTCACACCAGCCCCCTTCCTCTCCGCAGGCCACGCAGGGTCTGAGGTCACCTGAACTGACGACGGAGCCAGTCAGTGTGTGTGTACCTTTCCCTGCAGGTGCCGGAGGGAACACATCTGCTCCGCACTGGTTTGTGTCCCACTTCTCCCCCTCCTGCCCCAAGGGTGGGGAGACCAGGCCAGGACCTCCAGTCCTACAGGAACAGGGAGGTGGGGGATTGGCCGGCGGGGGGGGGGGGGGGGGGCGTCACTCACTCAGCCAGGGCCACGTCAGCCGTGTCCAGCAGAAACTGCTTCCTGCGGTTGGTGCACACCAGCTTCACCGTCTGCTGGTCGAGGCCCACCTGCCAGAAACGATACCTTCACATGCACAAGGGGCTTGGCTGCTGCCTGGCGGAAGAGGCAGCCACGGCCAGACAGAGGGCCGGCTGGGGAGGGAGGAGGCAGACCCTGGCATCGCCACAAGGTAAAGCCCGGAGGCCTGGGACCCAGGGCGTGAGTCAGGGAGGGGAGGGATGGTCGGAAATACGGTGGACAAAGAGGCGTCCTCAGACTCGGTCCTTATCCCCAGCATCATGTGGTGAAGCCCCCGGGAGAGGAGCTGACGCCCAGCCCTGGGGGCGGAGGGGTCGAGGCAGGGACGTGCCTCGCTCTGAGCTCCCGAGGTGGGTGGCCAGAGGAGCCCCGTCCTGTGCAGTTGGCCTGTGCCAACTGCAGAGCCTGCACTCACCGACACATAGTCAAGTTCATTGTAAGAAACGGCCTCTTCCACCAGGTATGGCTTCTCCGCGGCCCCTGAGAGAGGAGACCCCAATGCCTGTAACTCTCAGTGGCCTCTTTTCCCTCCCCCTGCCCGCTTTTCTAAGACTGGCCCCTCTCTCAGCGAGGACCCGTCCTTGTCCTGCGACCTGAGATGACAGAGTAGGACAGTGACACGGGGTGCTCGTGGCGGGCAGGCCCCCGGGCTCGTCTTGGGGCGGAGTGGAGTGTTTTCGCCACCACACGCCAGGCAGCCGAGAGCCAGGGGCGGGGGGCACAGAAGGAGGGAGGGTGGTCAGTGTCGTCCTCGACCCGCTCTCAGCAGCTGCCCTGGCCTAGCCCGGGGCGGCGGGCACCTTTCCGGAGCAGGTAGACATAGCAGTCTGTGAGCAGCACGTACAGCAGCTGCAGGGTGCCCTCCATGTGCCCGGTGCTCATCCGGATCATCTGAGGGGCCGAGACAGGGGGCGGTCAGGCACCCCGGCTCCCGCCCCCGGCCCGGGCCAGCGCGCTTTTGCCCCTGGCCCCTGAGCTCCTGGGACTTACTTTGAAGAGCTGCTCTTCGTTTTCTCGAAACACGTGGATCATCAGCAGGAGTAAGTGATTGTTGTCTACCCTGCGAGAGGGACAAGCGTGGGGAGGGTGAAGGCCAGGAGGGGGCTGGGAGGGGACACAGGCACGCGGCGGCACCGTTGTCGCGGCTCTGCTCCTGACCAAGAGCCAGAGCGAGGGAGGGGAGACGTGCGCCCCGTCCCAGCCCCCAGCCCAGGCTAGTTCCTCCGGGGGTTCTGCTTGGTTCGTTGGGAGGACGACGCCCACTGTCCCCTGCTTTGCAGGCCGGGGGCGTCTCACGGCAGCCGCACCGAGAGCCTTGCTCACCTGAACTCTGCCGAGTGGGTCATCTCAGAAGGGCTCCCCTGCCCCTCATCCACCCCCGAGTCCTCAGCGCTGCTCGGACACGGGCTGGGCTGGTCTCGCTTGAGCTGGCAGAGAGCCTCGTGGGTCCCGGGCTCTGCTTCGGGCACAGGTCCGTCACCCGCAGGGGGCAACTGCGTCTCCAGTCCCCGGGTCTCTGGCTCCCGGGCCTCCCCCGGGGCGTCCTCTAGGGGCCCAGGTGCCTGTCCCTCTCTTCTTCCTCCTCCCTCTTCTTGGCCAGCAGTCGCAGGGCCACCAGGAACATGCAGCGGTTGGCCAGGCCCTGCAGGGTCATGGTTGCTGCCACTTGATGTAAGAGCGCTTGGACTCTCGACGGTAAAGCGGTAGAAGTCCATTGGGGCTGGAAGCCCCTCACCAAAGTCGCAAAATGGCGGCTTCTCCGGGGCATCCCCGGGAGAGCCGGTCCGAAAGGACTGGTCTGGGGACTGGACGTGGGAGCGCCAGGCGCTGGGGTCCAGCTGCCCGTTGAGCTGGTCAATGACCTTACTCAGGGGCTGCCCCAAGCGCTCCATGGAGGTGTCCTTCA
Source organism: Panthera onca (assembly GCF_046562875.1). Lineage (NCBI taxonomy): Eukaryota > Metazoa > Chordata > Mammalia > Carnivora > Felidae > Panthera > Panthera onca. The sequence continues at coordinate 210,086,925 of NC_138346.1, forward strand.
TTTCGGGGATGAGCAGACCCATCTGGCCGGGCTCCGGGAGCTCGCTGCCCTCGGCTGTGCCGCTGGGCCCCTCTCCCTCCTCCTGGGGGGAAGTGAAGGTAGCGTCCGGTGAGGCCCGCCCAAGGCCTGGGCTGCTGACGAGGCCGTCACCATCGCCCCGCCTGGCACGGCTGTCCTGGCTGGAGGAGGGGTGAAGCGGACTAGCTTCCTCATCCGATCTGGTCTTCTTCTTCTTGCCGGTTTTCTTCTTCTTGGTGACCCTGGGACAGTAGCGATGGGGAGAGATTTACCATCTGGGCGCCACTGAGCTGGGGAATTTGGTGGGCTGGGTCAAAAGAGGTGATTCTGGGCGTGTGACCTCTGAGGGCACAGCCAAGCTTCCGTGGTCCTGGGCAGTGCTGGCTCGGAGGCCCTGGGCCAGGGGCACAGAGCAGCTCAGGCCCTGAGGGACCCCCTGCTGTTGGCAGAGACAGGGACAAGAGGAACCCCTGAGCAGGTCCCACGAATTCTAGCCGATGACACAAATGAGCTAGCTGTGTTCTGGGGGGACAAAACAGGCCACGGTCGGTCGGAGCGATGGCGCCTCCCTTCAGCCCTCCCCTTAGGATGTGGCCGGTGGACCCTGGGCGGACCTCACTTCCCATTAGGTATCACTGTGGATAATTCAACCAAAAGTGGACTTAAAGTCTTTTGGGCTCAAACCCCTTGGTTGCAAATTGGCTGGGACGGGCGTGGCAAGGCGACCCCAGGCCTGAACCCATGAAGCCACTCGGGACTCGAACCACCCTGCAGAGGGGGACCCCTGACTCCAGTCACTGGGGAGCAAGGCCGGCAAGCCCCGGGGGTAGGACACGCACATCTTCTCACCCGGGGCTGAGAGCCTCAGGGCGGGAGCCCAGGGGCAGGCGGGAGCCCAATCCGTCCGCACTTCCCCCCTTCTAGGTAGGCCCCTGGCGATGGATGGAGACCCTTTTCTTTCAAGGAGCCATGCTGAACTACAATCGGTACAGACCTCAGAAACTGTACAGCGACACCCAAGGACCCCCTGGGGAAGAATTCCAGTCTGAAGGGACTTTGTGGCCCTGGATGAACCTGACAAATGCCCCCACCCAGGCATGGCCCCAGGTGCCAGCCACGGTCATGGCCTGTGCCACACTGTCTTCCGGGCTCGGGCCCTCTGTTTCTTCCTGCTCACAGAACTGCGGGAGAACCACTCAGTCTCCAGGCAGATGCCCATGTGCCCCGCCAGGGGGTGAGTGTGGTTCCAGTCTGCACGGGCAACGTGACACCAGGAGTGCACAGGATGGACGTCAGGACATGCTCATCCAACTGCTCTCGGGGCCCCTCCCCACCAACCTGATGACCTCCAGCTCCGTGCAGGCGTCTGGCAGGTCAAGAGTGCGGGATTCCCCCTTCTCCTGGGACGTCGTGTGCACAGGGGTGGTGTCGGAGGAGGACACGGTCTCTGCCTGGTCCTCACTGAAAGGGTTGTGGCGCTGGGTGGGACTCTTGGTGGAGGCCTTGCTGCTGGTCGGGTCCGAGGCGGTAGAGCGGGGCCCGCTGACAGTGTCTGTGAGGTCTCCATCTGGGAGAACGGGAAACAGGAGACAGCCCGTCAGACAGCATCTGGGGCCCCCGGGCCCCCAAGGCATGCCTTATCCCATGAGGGAGGCGGGTGAGTTCCTCCCAGGGAAATCCGACCGGGGTGGCCCTGCTTTAAGATTTGAAGCCCCAGAGCAACAGGACCAGGGACCTGGGCTTGAAGAGCGACTTGGAGGGACACCACCACCACCTGCACTGGGAACCCTCAAGAGCTCGTAGCAATCTGGCCGAGTGCGAGTTAAGAGCCCCGAGGTTAAACGGCCTCCAGGCTGAAGCCCCTTAGGACAGTGACCTCGATGCCTCAAGAGGAAATGAGCCACAGACCTCTCAGGTTAACCTCAGAGCCTTCCGACGGAGAGTGCCAGAGGGGCTCCCCAGTGCCCCTCCTTCAGCACCAAAGGCCACCGGCAGGGCTGAGATACCCAAAGTCCTCTGAAGGGTGCCCCCCCACCGGAGGCAGATAAAACGCAACAATGGCAGAAAGAATAGAGGGAGAGAAGGGGAATCAGAGAAAATGAGGGGTGCAGAGTGGGGGCAGGGGCTGAGGGCAGGACAGGGAGCCCAGAGAGTGAGGAGCGTGGGGGAAGGGCAGAAGACGGACCCAGAGCACAGGAGGCAGGACGAGAGGCCAGATCAGGGCAACGAGGAGATGCCAAGGGGAGAAGAAAGGTGTGCCGAGTGGCTGCCCCCCAACAGCTGCCTCATGGGCTCTTCGGTGGCCGCTTCTCTCCCTGACATCCTATCCGCTCACTCCTGGGGGTGGGGGTGGGGGGAAGGGGGGGCAGGACCAGGCGCCCCTTGAAGGTGAGAGCTGGGAACTCAGTTTCACTCAGCTTGCCTACTGGTCCTTTCTGGGTCGGTCACCCCGACCCTTGGCTCCACCCTGGGGAGAAGGTGGGGAGGGGAGGGAGGCTGACTCTCCAGAGAGGGGCTGGTTTATCGGCTCCCCCTGCCCCCAACCATCCACCCCAGGTACTGGAACGGGCGTGCCTAAAGCACATGGGGCACTTATCTGGTGGCAGATGGGAGCTGCCCCAGCAGAGGACTGAGGCCCTACTGGCGGAAGAGGCTGGATGACAGCTAATGGCACGGGACAGGGGACGCTCACGCCCCATTTGCCAGCTTACACACGTCTCGTTGGCCATTATCTGCCCAGAGGAGACGCAGTAAACACGCTTCCCGTCCTCAGCCTCATCTGGAAGGGCCCGACCTGCTGTCGGCTGCCTAGTGGGTCTTGGAAACCGCTGGGCAGCTGTCTGCTGATACAGCACATCAGCCAGTTTTTTAAAAAGTACAGCGTCTCTTCATGGGAGGACAAAAGCAGGGCCGAAAGCAATCGCCAGCCCTGCCAGAAAAACACTAGCAACACACGAGATTTGCCGCTCATGTCCCGGGACCCCAGAGCCTTCGTTCTCAGGTGCAGCAAACCTCGCCCTTTGGTCTCAAAGAAGGATCCCGCAAGGCCAGACATTCTTGCTCCAGCCCCCAGAGACCTGCGGCTGTCTGTGGGAGCAGCCGAGGGGTGAGTGAGCAGGCCACGGGACGTGCTGGGTGTCAAGGCTAGACGCTGGGGGGGCCCACCGGTTCTGGAAGTGAGCTGAGGACCATGGAAGGCCGCCCCAACCCCCACTCCAGGGCCCAGAGTTTGGAGCCGCCCCCGAATCCTGCTCCCCTCCAGGTGGAAGAAGGCAAAGCTTCCCAGGTGAGCTGCCAGAAGAGCTTCGGGAACTCAGGTCACGGGGCGGGGGGGGGGGGTGGGTCGGTGGGGGGGGTGGATTAAGGTCACCCGGCCCCCGGAGCCCAGCCCGGCCCCGCCCGAGCAAGCAGTGCCACCGGGGCTGTTAGCTCTCAGGCCACAGGGAGCTCTCAAGGGCTGCGGAGGAAGGTCAGGCCCTGTTTGTCAAGTGACTGCAACAGGCAGCGAGGAGCTTGGTCGGGAGGGGGTTAGTGGTTAGAATCAGAGGCAGGGAGAAAAAAAAAAAACCAATGCCCAGCATGTGCACTGCAAGAGAGGTTAAGAGGGTAAATGATGTTACGATGGAATTCTGGATTTCGGGCTGATCTTAACTAACTACCCCATGGCACTCTTCAGTGCTACACTCACAGCCAGATGACCTAATTAATTTTCCCTCACGCCATATCTTATTTCCCTCAAACTAAGCTATTTCATGCTCACATTACTTGGGAAAAGATCATCTGTCATGCGTTACTCAGAGATCACGGCCCTAATAGCAAAGGGGCCGGCTCTGGAGCAGCGGAGAGAGATGCTCATCTCTGCCTCCTGCCCAGGATGAGTAGTCAACACCCCCACCCGGGCCAGCCCCTGGCGGAAGGGGCCCACAGGGTGCGTGGTTCTTTAACAAGGAGGGAGGGGGGGTAGCTACGGCCTCAGGTCTAGAGGAAGCATTAACCCTCTCAGAAACGTGCCTTGAGTAATCGTGAGAACGTGGGGTGGAGCTCTATGGACTTTCGGAAGCCCAGAAAGCGGAGTCATGGGCAGGAGGACGCCCAAGTGTCGTTGTCGCTTAGCGGACAGGTGGGAGGGCGGGCAGATTCTCTCTTAATCTGCCTTAAAACTTCAGAGAGAATCTCCCTGTGGGAAGTTTCAGCAGTGCCTGGACAATTTCGCTCATTCGGTCCTCGGTCTCTTTCAACCACGCCAGAGAGGAGGCCGTCAAGAGCGGACTGGAGGAATCGAGTCCTCTGCCTTTCCTGCTCGATGCTTCTGACCCAGGAGCACATCTGACCTGAAGGAGCTTACGGTCCACAGGTTCAACCCACGCTCTCCAGAACAAGTCCCCGCTCGCTGGGTCGGGCCACTGGCACCCGCGCGAGGTGGCAGTTCCCTGCGCACATCCGGTGCTTCGACCGGCAAGGGAATCGGGACGGGACATCGCTTGGCGACCCCATGCGGCCACCGCGTAAAGGCGGGAGTCCTGCGCTAGGAGATGGGATTTGCCTAGGTCAAGTTCTCCTCCTGCAGAATTCCATCTATTAGAAGACCAAACTTGGCTTTATTATGATCACTGACATTATTACAAATAATGAGCTGATTTCGAATCATGCAGCAAGCTTGGCATGGAAACATAGCGAAACGGGAAAAGAGGGTGACAGCGGACTCTGTCCCACCTTCCCAGTCTGTGCTGGGTACAGACGGCACTGCTGGAAACACATCTCCAAAATCATAATCTATAAAAACGAGGGACAAAACCGAAGATTAGAAACGGGCAGTGGCAGGACAGGGAGGGCGGGGGCAACGGGGCGGGCGACACGGGGAGAAAACGAGAGAGGAAAAAGCTACACTTTCTACCTTTCATCGAACAGCTTTGGGGAACCCTTATGCTTCTCAGCTCGGACACTGGCCCAGAAGCTCTGAACGGCTAGAAAGACCTCTGGGGACAATCCTTTCCAACCCCAGCACCTGGTTCTGGGACGTGGGCTCCCCCATACCTAACCTTCTTTTCTATCCCCTGCCTTTCTTCCCTCTGAACCGAGCAGCGGGTGGCAGGTGGGCTCGAGGGGACGCGTCCGCCGCGGACGGCCCAGCTGCTCCCTCGGGGCCTGGCCCCTGGCTTCTCCGAGGCAGCCCGTGAGCACAACCCAAGGACACTGTGCTGCCGCCTTCCGCTCGTACAAGGAGTCGTGCTGACGACAAGTCTGAAAGTATTGCCCTCATGGGCCCTCGGCTCATTGCACAAGCAGACACGGAGGAAGAGGGCCAGGGCCTCAATGCTAATGCAGTTCTAGGGGCTGAACTTGTGCGCGGGGTCCCCTTCCCTGGAGCTGAGGCAGGTGCAGCCAAGGAAGAGCTCTGGTTTCCCACACGGGACGAAGGTTGGAGGAACGGCCAGTTTTATAAACGAACACAGGGGGTCTGAGGTTTGAAAGAAACTGGGCTGTTCCAGTAAGTTGTTGGATCAAGAAAACAAAGCAACCTACAGACGTGACGACAGTCTTTTCCAGTCTCGGGTGCAGTGGGGGCCATCAGCCCTAACATGCTAGCAAGTGCGGGAGGGGCTCCTGAGAAACGGGGGTCAAGTTTCCCTGAACTTCGGACCCGTCTGGCTCTCTCATCTCCATCCAGGGGTTGCTCCGCCTCTGTCTGCCTAAAACCAGGGCAGCGCGACCTCCCCAGGCAGGCGACCCTCGCCCCTGCAATGGCAGGGAGAGTTTCCGGGTCACGCAGCTAATCCCTCCTCACGTAGAAAACCGCCCCAGGCGTGTGGCACTGGCCTTCTGGAAAAGAGTCTGACATTCCCATGATCTCACGCTGGCTTTTTGCGCCCACACTCAGTGTTTCAGCCGCCGCGGAGACACTGAGAAAACGAAGATCTGGGAAATGGTGGGCCCTGTCGAACTTCAAATCTCCCCCATCGGACCGCAAGGAGCCCGGAAAGACGCCAGCCAGCCAGCCAGGCACCAGCAGTGTCACCGCAGCGGCGTGGCTCCCGGCCGCCCGGGGCGCTTACCCTCGCTGGACGGGGCAATGGCGCTGTCATCCCACTCCAGGTTGGTGGAGGTGACGGAGTTGAAGGAGTTGAGGGACAGGCTGTCCGAACCTTGCACGGAGCTGGGGAGGCGGTCTTCGAAGTCCAGCAGGTACTGAGGTTTGTAGTAGTCAGGCATGTAGGGGGCCAAGTCCAAGTAAGGGGCGTCCTGAGACGAGAGTGCAGAGGGCGGGCTTGGCTGCGGGAGGCCTTGGGCGGCCGTGCGCAGACCTGCCCCCGCCAGGCCTCCTGTGCTGGTTTCCCTTTGGGAGAGCAGTGGGCCTAAGGCTCTAAATTCAGCAATTAGCCGCTAAAAGGAGCGATGTGAATGGCTGTGGCTCATACAGCGATGGACTCGAGGCCAACGGAGATGACAGAACCCTACTCTGCCTGTCGACCCCTCCTTGACCTCTGCGACCATGAGAGTCGCTCCCGTTTCCTCCAGTTTCGCCTACTTTTCAGTAGGCAGCCTGTGCTGCTGGTGCGGGGGCCTGGCGGGGTGACTGGACTGGGACAGGGCAGCTGCCCGCTGATGAGCCAAGTCCAGAGCCGCTTTGGGCCCTCCTCAGCCCCTCCTGGGCCAGCGTCCTGTTTCTCCAGTGGGTGACCGTGAGGGAGGCTGGGAAGCAAGGAGCCGAGGACCCTTCTAGGATCCCAAGAGGCACAGGGGTGAGCGTGCCTGGTCTTTCTCAAACACGCTGTAAACATGACAGAGGGTATTTTAGCACTAAATACTCCAGGCGATGTGGGGACAGACAGGCAGGAAGGGGTCACCTGAACGAGGAGTTCTGGCTTAGATAAGCCAAGATAGAATCACCTACTCGGTTCCACTGTTCTGACCCTGAACCCTCCCGTCCCTGAACCCCAAACATGTTGCTCGGGCTCAGTCACACCCCACGGGTCCCCTGAGAGGAACCAGAAAAGCAAAACGGTATATGCCCACCCTGCCCACCCCGCTGCCCCCACAGGCAGCAAGAGCCAAGGGGTCTCACCAGATCCAAGTCGAATCGAATGAACTCCAGCCCAGACACCAAGGTCAGGAAGAGAGTCAGGTGATCGTGGCTGCAGACCAGGGCATTCCTGTGAGACACGAGGAGGGACGATGGTTACCAGCTTGGCCGTATCTCCCCGGCAAGCCGGCTATGTTGAAATTTGACATGTGACGTCCCCAGTCCCTGGAGGGCACCCATCTTGGGGCAGCCTTCACCCGCCCCTTTCCAGCATATTCTCCTACTGGGTTTAGAGCCACACAGCACTTTCCTGCCAGTGTCTTCGGCTATGGGGCCTGCGACACACGGCTCATCTAGCTCTCTGCAGCTGCTCTATGTGGTTAAGCATTCTAGTAAGGTCCGAGGCCGGGGTGGAGGATCGGGCAGAGGCAGAGCACCACATCGCTACACAGGAGCCCGGGGGGGGACGCCCGCCCAGACTCCCGGCAAAGGCATCACAGGCAAGGCGCTGAGGCCTCTTCGGCCACCGTTGACGGGTCCCCAGCGTGCAATGCCAGGCTAGGCCTCTGACGTGGCACGCCATGGTGCCTGCGTGTGACAAGAGTCTTAGGGACAAGGTTCAAGGGGAGCTCCGGGGCCACGTGAGACAGACCGTTCCGGACACTCACTTGACGTAGTATTTGTGCAGCAGACCCAGGTTCTCCTGGAACAGCCGCAGGTAGCTCTCCAGAGAGTTCTCGTTGAGCGCCAGGTACAGCCAGGCCCTGCCTGCAAACAAACGGCAGGAGTAACCGGAAGGAAGGTCTGGCAGGGTGCTGGCTCTTCTGGCCCAGGGCGGGCGGGAAGGAAAGGAAGAGTAGCGGAGGGCACCCCGCACTCAGAGAGCCTCCCGTCGTGTTGCAGGGCCGTAACCCCTGACACGGGCCGGCTCCTGGTCAGACCCTAGCTGGCAGCGGGGCAGGGAGACCTGAGAAAGAGCGCAGGTCACCCGGTCCAGACGGGTTGAGAAGTATGAGCGCCGTGCACCAGCCCTGGCGGCTAACACCAGCTCAGGGAGAGAAGCGAGGCTCCCCGTTCCGGGCTGGGGCTCCAGAGGAGTCCGGTTGTCCTCAGCACCTCACTGTCCTTCCCCCCAGTCCGTGACGCCCCAACTAACTGTCATACGCAGGGCGCCAGCAGCGGAACGCCCCTCTGCCACTGGGCACCACGGGGGAATCGGCCTCCCGGGGCTGACCCTGAGGCCACACCTTCGCCCCCGGCCGCCCACCACGGGGAGGACGGCGGTGGGCCCTCCCCAGCATCCCCCTGGGCCTACTCACTGCGCCCCAGGTTGGTGGCCACGTGCTGCAGCACCTCGATCTGTTTGATGGCCTCTCTCCGGGTGAAATGCACCACGAGCACCCAGTAGCCAGATGAGAGGTCTTGCAGTCTGAGAAAACAGGACAGGAGCTGCCATGACCCGAATGAGCTGGGGGCCGAAAGCAACAGGGTCCCCGCTCCCGGCTCCCAGCTCCCAGCTCCCAGCGGGGGCCCAGGGCAACCACCGCGCCTTCACGCAGGGTCTCATTTGCTGCTAATTCTTTCCACAACCATTCACGCCTGCAAGGAGGTGATTTACAGGGGCAATTACAGACAGCCTGCGGCCTGAGGCAAATCTCTTTCTGCCGAGAGAGGGAAGAAATAAAGCGCAGACGAGGCGAAGCACCTCTCCCTGGAGGCTCCCAGGTGCCCTGCGGTCGGTCTTCTCCGGAAAGGACCCCCGGGCTCACCCATAGAGCAGGGCGTGGTCCAAGTGCTCGCACAGGCGCTGCAGGACCTTGTCGTGGTTCCGGATGGCCGGCGTCTCGTCCTCGCAGGCGGCAAAGTAGCTCTGCAACTGACGGGTGAACAGAGCGGCCCGGAGTGAGAAACAGATAAAGAGGGGGGCTGTCGCAGAGGGCAAAGGGAACCAGTCCCCGGGCACCTGGCTGGCTCGGCGGGTAGAGCGAGCGATGCGTGATCTCGGGGTTGTGGGTTCAAGCCCCACTTTGGGTTTGCGGACCACTTAAAAATAAAATCTTAGAAGAGGGGCGCCTGGGTGGCTCAGTCGGTTGAGCGTCCGACTCTTCATTTCGGCTCAGGTCCTGATCTCAGGGTGTGTGAGCTCGAGTCCTGAGTGGGCTCTGTGCTGATTCTGTGTCTCTCTGCCCCTCCCCGACTCACGCTCTCTCTCTCTCTCTCTCTCAAGATAAATATTTTTAAAAAATAACAAAAGAGAAAAACAAGTCCAGTGATGTATCCGTGGTGACCAAGAGACAAGTCTACCTCGAACCGCCTGCACCGGCTGCTTACCCAGCATCCAGAGGGCAAAGGCTGTATCCTCGGGGCCCAGTCCCAAGAGGTCCTCAGCTAGTGCTTTGCACAATGCCAGCTGGATGCTGGGAGGGGTCCACAGCCTGGGAGTAGGTCTCACGTGGCACCAGGCTTCGAGTCAGGGCCACAGCGCCACACCACTCCAGGGACCCTACGTGCAGCCTTATCTATATAAACGCCACCCACTCCTGGAGTTGTGTGGCACGGTGGCCCTTCTCTGGTGGCCTCCTTGCTGGAGGCTGACCTGGGACACAGATTTGCCCGAGGAGACAGACTAGGTTGGATACGGGTCGGGGTATCGTGTCAAGCCCTGCTCCAAGAAGGACACCTGTTTCCGGGCTGGCGGGTGGGGGCAGGCGGGGAGCCGAACCGCAGCAGTAAGCAAAGGCCAACGAAGGGGAGGGAGGCTCTCTCCGCCAAGAAAGCCCCGATCCTTGAACTGGATCCTCTGAAACCACCGTGAGGAGGCAAGGAAAGCCCTAGGAGACAGGTCTTTCCACCAACTTTGTTCTAGCCATACTCTGGTCTGCTGTTGCCCTTCTGATGGCCAGACGAGGGGGTGGGGGGTGCAGACACACAAAAAGAACACTCATCTCAGGTTTGGGCTCTTGGCACTGGACAAACGTGTTCTCAAGTGTTTTCTGGGCGCAGTGGTAGAGACAGCAGCAGCAGCAGCAAGAGACATCAACCACACCAAGGAGCACGCGCTCTTGGCGAGAGGCCAACCATTCAGCACCCACAACAAAAATAGCCTCTCTTTCCTGTGGCCCAGGGTGAGTCCAGCGGCCCTGCTGGCCCGGGATAGACCCCAGTCCTGTGGGGCCACCCTCTCTCCTGAGAGACAGGCACCACAGTCCCGGGAGGAAGGTTTCCAGAACCGAAAGGAAAAGGGCGGTGAGCTTGTGCAAGCTGCCCAGTTCCCTCCCAGCAACGGCTGGGGCTTGCCTTGCTCACTTCAGGACAGGGAACCATACCGGAGTCCAGACTTTCCTTTTTCTTTCTTTTTTTCAACACCCGAGCAAATCTGAGATCAGGGAGTCTTTGACAGATGTCAGAGCTGGCAGGATCTTTTGAGATCTAGTGAACTCCCTTATTAAGGACGCAAAATGAACGTTTGTTCATTTTCTTGATTATAAAAGTAGCCACACTGGGGCGCCTGGGTGGCTTAGTCGGTTGAGCATCCAACTTCGGCTCAGGTCATGATCTTATGGTTCATAAGGTCGAGCCCGGCGTCAGGCTCTGTGCTGTCAGCTCAGATCCCAGAGCTTGCTTCAGATTCTGTCTCCCTCTCTCTCTGCTCCTCCCTTCCTTGTGCTCTCTCCTCCGTCTCAAAAATAAATAAACATTAAAAAAAAAAAAAAAAACTAAAAAAAGAAAAGTAGCCACACCTACTATAACACTCAAGAGACGTGGAAAAGCTTTAACATTTTTTGTTTATTTTTATCTCTTTATTTATTTTTAATGTTTTATTTATTTTTGAGAGAGAGAGACAGAGCGTGAGAGGGGTTGGGGCAGAGAGAGAGGGAGACACAGAATCCGAAGCAGGCTCCAGGCTCCGAGATGTCAGCATAGAGCCCCACACGGCTCTGTGTCGAACTCACCAACCGTGAGATCGTGACCTGGGCCGAAGTCGGATGCTTAACCGACTGAGCCACCCAGGCGTCCCTGTTTTGTTTATTTTTAAACAGAGAAGGTGGTTAAAACCAGTGGAGGTTAAGACCCTCACTGTGATTTTCAGCTAAGGGAGGGAGCCAGAGCTGGAACTCAGACTCCCTTTTCAGGTCAAGAGACTTTTGAAACAATTATTCCGAAAACAACACTGGCCCACCATAAAAATTCCGGCAACACGGAGTGTGTATAAAGTATAAAGACCACCTGGGCCCCCGTTCCCCACTGTCAACAGCTTGCGCGTGTGTCCTCCCAGCATGCCGCCTGCATACACAGACTTAAAAATCAAAAGAGCGAAAGAGGGTCATGCTACACTCATTGTTCCGAAACGTGCTTTTTCTCGACAATGTACGAAGCATCTGTTTGCACACCATTCCATACGGAGCGGCTGCGTTTTTCCAGAGCCACCCTGCATTCTGAAAGAGGACGCTGTTAGCTAAATGGCTGCTGTCTCCCGTTCTCTGATGCCACATGTGACGTGCTTCTGTGGATCCCTGGATCCGTGCATGTGAGCACCCGTGGATCTCTGCGTGGCTATTTCCGCGCGGGGTGTGCTCACAGCCGAACTGCAGACCTTTTAAAACGCTGCTCTCACCGTGCGGGGCTAACCCTGGATACAATTAGTCTAATTCTTGCCGGTCCAACTGCTGAAAAACAGTACCTAATTGTTGTTCTGGGGTTTTTTTTTGAAGTTTTTTTTTTTTTTTTTTAAGCAATCTCTACGCCCAACGTGGGGCTGGAATTCACGAGCCCGAGATCAAGAGTCGTGCACTCCTCCGACTGAGCCGGCCTGAGCTGAGATCATGAGGTCATGATCTCAGCCGCCCGGGTACCTGCTTGCTCTAAATTGGATTTCTCCCCACACTAGTGCAGCTGACCACCCTCCCCTATTTCTTCTCCCGTGAGCCGCCTATTTGAACCGCTGCTCAATCTTGTCTGCTTCTCTTTTTCCTGCTGGTCTGTCGCAGCTCTCTGCCGGTGAAGGATTTAGTCCTGTGTGTTGCTTTGAATTATTATTTTTGCCCAGGGTCAAATGACCTTTAAATTTTGCTTATGGTGGGTTTTTTTTAATCCTATTGAGAAACTTTTATGTTTTCCGAGCCAACTCGGTCAATCTTTTTCTTCACGGTCTCCCGTTTTTCCCAGTCTAGTATTACAAAAGTATTTTTATCCTTCTATAGTTTTGGTTTCTTCTTCTTCTTTCTTTTCTTTTCTTTTCTTTTTATTACTTTTTTTTTTTTTTTAATGTTTAAACCTTTATACGTGGCATGAGGTAAGAATTGAGCCTTATTACTTTCTAGATGGAAAACTCATTTTCCACATTATTAGTGGTCCCATCCTGATTTGGGCTTTCATATGCCACCTTTCTAGATTATTTTAACTGGGCCATTGCCTGTCCCTGTGCCAGTCTCCGATTTCAGTTTATTTATTTTGAGAGAGAAAGAGAGTAGGGGAGGGACAGAGAGCCAGGGAGAGAGAGAATCCCAAGCAGGCTCCACACTGTCAGTGCAGAGCCCAAAGCAGGGCTTGAACTCACAAACTGAGATCATGACCTGAGCCGAAATCCAGACTCGGACGCTTGACCCGCTCAGCCACTCAGGCGCCCCCAGTCTCTGATTTTTAATTATTTTCACTTTGTCATTTTGATAGGGGCAGAACAAATCCACCCCACCCCCCGACTATTCTTTTCCAAAACTGTTTTGACTATTCTGGCACGTTCTTTTAGATTCAAATTTCAATTCAACTACCTTTGGGGCTTGGAGTAGAATTATACTGAATCTTGGGATTATTTGGGAGGGAGACGGTATCTTTGCGACACTAAGTCTTGCCATCTGGGGCCGTGGAACTTTCCCCCAGTCATGCAGGTCTCCTCTTCCATCCTCTGGTAAGTGTCAGAGCTTTGGTTAGGTAAGTCTCGCACATTTACTGCCAAGTGGGTTACACATGTACACGTATATAATGAGTTAGGGAACATTCTGCCAACCGGGAAACAACTTCTGCAGAAAGTACAACAGAAAGGGCGGGTGACGCGGCGCTGAAGGGTGGGCGCTCTGGGCAGGAAGCAGGGGTCCAAAGCCTGGCTCTGCTGCTATGGAGCGGCAAACTGCTCAACCGTCCAAACTCATTTTTTTCTCTGGGTGGCTCAGTGGGTGAAGCGTCCGACTTCGGCTCAGGTCATGATCTCACCGCTCGTGGGTTCGAGCCCCGCCTCAGGCTCTATGCTGACAGCCCGGAGCCCGGAGCCTCCCTCGGATTCTGGGTCTCCCTCTCTCTCTGCTCCTCCCCCGCTCGTGCTCTCTCTCTCTCAAAAATAAACGTTAAAAAAAAATCTTTTTAAACTCTCTTTTTCTCATCTGTAAAATGGGAGAGAGCTGAGCTGTTCAGTATAGCGGCTGCTAGCTCCATGGGACTACATTGAATTAAAGTTAGACACAAGTAACAATTCAGTTCTTCAGTGACACTGGCCACATTTCACACGCTCAATAGCCCGTGCGTGCGGTACGTGCGGTACGTGCGGTCAGGGGTTCCTGACAGTGCAGGTACAGAACATTTGCCTCCTTGCAAAAGTTCCATCGGACGGTGCTAGTTTGGAGGACTGAATGATACAAAGCATGCAAAAGGCTTACCATCCATAGATCCTGGTAAGTAGCAACTGCTCGGTAAACATGAGCCACTCTTATTAAGAGTAATGAACCCGTATTCTTAAACCCGTAACAAACCGCTCAGCTAAACCTAACAGCAGGTACAAATGAGACACAATGAAGCGCTCTGCTCTCAAGAACTACCATTCCCTTCACTGGTTCACCAGCAGGGGGTTCCGAAGCCTACCCTTTAACCACTCTTTCTGTTCTTGTCTTTTTAACGTCTTATTTACTTTTGAGCGAGAGGGCACAAGGTGGGGAGGGGCAGAGAGAGACGGAGACGGAGGGTCCAAAGAGGGCTCCGCGCCGATAGCCGCGAGCCCGACGTGGGGCTCGGACTCACGAACCGCGAGATCGTGACCTGAGCCGAAGTCGGACACTCAACCGACTGAGCCACCCAGGTGTCCCTTAACCACTCTTTTCACAGCATCTTTTACAGCAGGTTAATAAAGATGTCCCGTGATCTCAGGGGACAAGGTGTTCTCGAATCGACGCTGCAGCCCAGCGTGGTTCCTGAGAGGAGCAGGAAGAAAGGGACAGTCTATGAACCAGTGACGGGAGGACTTTAGGAGCTGTGCCCACAGCGTGACCTCATGCTTTGGGAGTTGGTCAGCAAAGCACGACGCGAAGGTAAACAGCGGAGGCGTTCTCCCTTCACCGTGGACAGGTCGCAGCCGGCAGCCACTCGCTACGCCGGTAACATCAGCAGGCTCTGAAAGAGCTGGGGAGTGGGAGGGGAGCAAACATCACACGAACGAGGGCGCTAGGGCAACAGAATTTAGGGAATGAGGATACGGAACACAAGTCAGCCTGGAAGCACAGTCACCAGCTGTGCTCCAAACTACTCTTGGGTTCCATACAATACACCTGCTGCTGGGACTGAGGCGGCTCTATTCAGAGCACCGCCGTTTACTGAGCGTGCTTATTACGTGCACTAGGAAGGGGAGGGGTGGATGTCCGGGGGCAGACAACTGGGATGGGAACGTGGGTTCCGCTACTCACTCACTGTGTGACCTTGGGCAAGTGACCTCCCCTCTCTAAAACTCAGTGTCCTCCAGGGCAGATGAACACAAGGGAAGGGAAGCAAAAATCATCTAAAAACAGGGAGGGGGACAAAACAGAAGAGACTCATAAATATGGAGAACAAACTGAGGGTTCCTGGAGGGGTTGTGGGAGGGGGGATGGGCTCAATGGGGAAGGGGCATTAAGGAATCTACTCCTGAAATCACTGTTGCACTATATGCGAACTAATTTGGATGTAAATTGAACAAATAAAATTTTTTTTAAAAAATTAAAAACTCAGTGTCCTCATCTGTGAAACGGACTTAGTAATCCTCCCTATAGGTTGCTGTAGGGGTTTAGATAATATGGACGCTGTCTTTATCAAAGTGACGATGACATACTTTACAAACACTATTTAATTTAGTCATTACAGCGGCTCCATAAAGTAGGTCACAGAGCTAGTAAGTGGCAGAGCCAGACTCTCGATCCAGGTCTTTCCATCTACCCTGGGCTCAAGATCCCTGAATGAATAATGTATATAAAATGTTATGCTCTGATCTAATATGCTGCAGGAGAATGCAAGAAAGAGAAATGCGGTCTCTCTTTTTCAAGCCACAGAACTAAAAAGCCACAGAACTAAAAAGCAATTCTTCTTGGAAGACGAAGCACGGAGAAAAGGCGGGGCAGCATGTTTAAGAAGAAATCTTGCCTATTCTTCTCGCCATCTTTTTGCCCCACACCGGCATCTCCCCAGGAGTGAGGAAGTGTATCATTTGGCTAACCCGCCGCCGTTGCCCCGGGTGGAAGTGAGAAAGGGTTGGGTTCGAGATCTATTGTGAAGGCGGTGCCCCAAGGATTTACTGATGGATTAGATACGGGGTATGAGAGAAAGGAAGGTGCCAGGATGATTCTAAGGGTTTTGGTCTAAGCAACTGAATGGCGACGCCGTTTCCAGGTCAGGTGGAACAGTGCTGTGGACATGGTAAGCTCGAAGCACCTATCAGATATCTAGGTGGTGATGTCAAGGAGACAGGTGTATAAATGGGTCTGGAGCTCAGGGAGTGGTATTTCAAGCCGTGGAATGGACGAGGTCACCCTGGGAGTGCAGGAGGACCAGCACCTGAGCACTGAGCCGGGGCCCTCCGATGGGAGACCAGGGGTTCTCGCCCAACCTGCACAACAAAACCACTAGGGGAAGGCAGGTGAATCCTAATGTCCAGGCGCCTTCCCAGATCAATTAAAGCAGAAACTCTGGAGGTGGAGCCCAGGAACCAGTATTTTTAAAACGCTCCCCACGTTATTCTAATGCCCAGCCTGGGCTGAGGGGCACTGCTTTAGACTGAGAAGGTACAGCCGATGAGGCAGGTAGCAAATCTGGACAGTGTGCGCTCCAGAAGCCAAGCGAAGAAAGTTTCCAAAAGGAGGGAATGATCCCTTCATCAGGGTCACAGTCCCACAAAAAGGGAGGTGCTGGGAAACCCAGCGAAGGCGATATGAGAGTAGGGATGGGGACAAAAGCCCGAGAGAAGTCGTCCAAGAGAGGTCAAGTTTACTTGGATCCCGTTTCCGGCAAAGGAGGCATTTTTAAAATGACATTGATGAGGCAATTAGAGCTTAAAAAACTTCATAGTTATTTGATGATATTATGGAAAAATTATTAAAATTTGTAAGGTGTGATAGTGGTATTAGGTTATGTGAGAAAAGAATCCTTACCTTTGAGCAATGTTTACTGAAAAATTTACGGATGTCTGGATCAGGCAGGGCGCCTGGGTGGCTGAGTAAGTTGAGTGTCTGACTCTTGGCTTTGGCTCAGGTCATGATCTCACCGTGCGTGAGTTCGAGCCCCGTGCCGGGCTTTGCACCGAGAGTGCGGAGCCTGCGTGGGATTCTCTCTCTCTGCCCCTCCTCTGCTCGTCGCGTGCTCTCTCTCAAAGTAAATAAAAATAAACAAAAATAACAGAGGAGAACGCTGTCACAAAATAGCCCATGAGATGATAAGCACTGTCCATGGACTTCAGCATACCATACTGCCTAGTTTGGGTTCGAAGAAAGAGAGAGGGGAAGAGAAAGGAGGAAGGGAGGGAGGAGAGGAGACAATAATACAGAAAACTCCTTTGACCAGTTTTGCCGAAAGAGTGGCAAAGAAATGGAGGTGGAGTAAAGGAGTCGAGTCCTTGAACAGGAAAGACAGGATGGCACCCACCACCCCAGGGGAGGGTGGTGCTGATGGGAAGCCAGACGCAGTGGGCAGGTGTGCTTGAAGGCGGCAGGACGAACCGTTCCCATCAAAGGGAAACATCAAAAATAAGCAAGGTCAGCTGAGAACGAAGAGAGGGACTAAGATTTAAAGTAATTTTTTTAAAGCCACGGTCTCCCTAAAGTCCTTTAAGTCAGGCATGTTCCCAGACCACGCCCTGGATTCCCTGCTTCTGATTCTGGGGGTGTGCACAGGCCCGGGGAGCGCTGGGCGCAGCCCAGCCACTCTCTCAAAGCCAGGAGGACGGTGCTCCCTGCGGAGCACCCTGGGAAGACCGGCCATCACGAGACCGTGCCAGACCCCGTGGCTGCTGGGAAATGTGGGTGGCACACTCCAGCAGGCCAAGAAATGCCTGACTCGGGGCATTTTAATTCGGGTTGGTCCCACTGTCTGCTCTGCGTGGCAGCCGGCTCTCTTTGTCTCCTCTCTCTCTTATAGACACACAACTGAGAAACAATTTCTAGTTCTGTGGTTGGCACCAAGAAACCTTTCCAGAACTGGTTCCTAATAGGTTAACTCAAAGGTAGCAATGAAAGATTACAAATGACCAAAGGAAAATAAGACGGTTACAGGTGCCTTTCTCTCTCTGTCAGTCCACACCAAGGTGGCCGAGATGCCCCGGAGCAAACAGATGGGAGGTCTGGAATCTAACTGCTACCTACTCACAGGCTGTACGGGGCAGGGCAGCGGGAGGGCTGTGGGAGGGTCCCCATCCCCTATTTACAGAGCTGGATAAGAATCCCTGCCCCAACAAGGGTAGGAGAGTCCACAAGGTGGGACAGACACAGGGCTGTGAACGTGTCTTTGGGAACTGCCTGACCATGCGGGGCTCCCTGCCGGGCCTGCTCCCTCCCTGCTTAGCACACAGAGCACAGGAGAATCTGGTTCCTCTGCTCCCCAGGCAACAGCAGCCGCCCTGTGGGCTCCATGGAGACCAGGTATATTTAGACCACAGAATGTTTAGAACGGCCTTGGCAGTCTAGGAGGTGGAAATCCAAAAGTAGGAAAATCCCACGGAGCGAAGCGTGGACGGATACCTGACTTCAACTCACCTCTTTTATAAATGAAATCCATGATGGCCCTGGTTACATGAGCTCGACTCAAACTCTGAGCCCCCTGAGCTGCGGGGCCACCTGATCCCTGAGCTGCCTCTCACCTGATGCTGCTTGCGGGTGCGCTTTGGGCAAGGGACGAGTCTTAAGGAAAACGAGAGGGCACTGCCTGCCTTGCCTTTGGAATTCTATTTACAGTGTGACCACTGCCGGGTCAGAGTGGCCCTGTGGCCCTCTCAGACACCGGCTCTTCTTACCAAGGCAGAAACTCAGAGGAAAGGCCGAGGTCAAGCCATGTGCTACCGTTTATTACCCACCTTTGGTGTTGGGGTGCCCCTAAACCTTGATGCCTGAACTCCCCCGGGAGAGGGACCCCACGAGGGTTCATCCCCAGCAGAGACCACTGGAGAAGAGGTGGTGGGGTTAGAACCACCCAATGCCCCCCCGGGGAGCCCACCGAAACAGTGTCCCACACTGGTCTCCCATGAGCATTTTGCACTGCTGCAGGCACAGACTCATGGATTTGAAGAGAAGGCTCATCCTGCATTCCCTCAAAAATAAACCAGCAAACATGCAAACAAGGCAGGCAAACTGGAGTCTTGTAAGTCTCAGCAAAACTTCTTAAGAATAATAATGCCCGATCCAAGGAATGGAAGGCCAGGGCCAACAGCTTTTCTGTGCAGAATCTCCACTGGAGTCTAAGACAAGGCTGGTCCTGGCCAGGCTGAAGAATTTTGGAACCCAAGAGTGCAAGCACCCGTAGAAATCACCTGGTTACACGGCAGAGTTTCCTGGGGGCTTCCATGGTTGGGTGGGGGGGGGGGGCTAGTCCGAGTGAGGCTGTCAGCGAATCAAAGTTTGACTACCATACACGCGGAAGATCAGAAGAATCGTCTCTCAGCCAGAATCCTCATTCTGTCGGCAGGGAGATCGGGGCCCAGGGAGGCGAAGACACTTCCTGCCTACCCCCCAGGCCAGGTGAGCTCAGACACCCCGCCAGTAGCTGTTCCTGGAGCCCCTTCTGCTTCCCTCCCACCTGAGGATAAAGCGACACTCGGGGGTACCTGCCCTAACCATCTGGAAGCGCTCATCCCAATGTCCTACTGAGGGCAGGGCAGTAAGCGGCCCGGGGCCATTCCCAGGGCTCTGCAGAATGGGAGTCAGGGGTCTGGGGACAATGTCAGGAAGGTCTTAAGTGCCTCCCTCCTAGACAACATGAGTGTGTGAACAGAGGCTCTGGCCCGCCGCGTGTCGAACACTCCGCCAACCCCAGGCAACCGCAGTGCTTCTGATTCTCTCTCCTGATTTTAAAATCCCTAACCTGAGATCCCACCCCACCTTAGCCTGAAAAATACTTCATTCCCAATGACCGTCAATTTCAATTAGATTATAGAACCAGAGAACCGGCAAATGGGAAATCGCTGCTACATAAGGAGCCAGAGATCCTGCAGTTCAGAAATGATCAGCCTGATTTCTTGGGGGGCATGAAAGACACTGTCCTTCTGCCAATGCCCCTGCCCAGGAAGAGCTTGTGCCCGGGCTGGGTGCCATCCTAGGACTGACTGGCCCCACACGGAGAGTCACCACGAAGGGTGTGCTGTTTGTTTGCCACGAGCGTGCACTGTCTCTTGAGCAAGATGAGTGAGATCAATGCTTCTTAACCCTTTATTTGCTACTAAATACGCCCAATGATACTGCTTCCTTTCCCACTACCCAAGTCGCTGCTCATTAGCCCCTTTGCTGGAGAGTTGGCGAGCTCTCTGCTTTATTGGCAGCTCATGGAAAGATATGCAGGGGGGAAACGCTAAAAAAAGCAGGTACTTGAATTATCTGCGGATTCCTTTTTTTTTTTTTTTTTTCTTTTTTACTGCTTTCTTTGGGGTGTTGAAACAGTGATAACAGAAGGCGACTGGCCTTGTTAGGCACAGATCTTTTGGGTAATTTGATGAAATATGGTTTCCAAAAGAAGGTAAATGCTTCTCTTTCCTGGGGGAGGGGTGTCCGAGCCCCCAGGTACTACAATTGTTCTGCCTCTCAACACCGCACCTGGCGCGACTGCTTGTGGCGGGTGGGACTGAGGACTCCTTTCAAAGTAGGGACCGAAATGGAAGGAGTCTCTGCTAAGGGGTCTCTAGGCAAACACCACAGATCCAGAAGCCAACCAATGACCAGAAAGATCGCGCGGCACACACTTTGACCACTGGGATGGAGGCGGGACCTGTGTTCTCAGTGCTCCAGGGTCAGGTCAGGGTCGTCAGGGCACTGACGTGTGGCACACTGGCAGGAAGAAGGGAGTTTCTCAAAGCCTCCGTTCAGTTAGTCTTTCAAAGCCTGGGAGCGCCCCCTGGTCCTGCATTCATCTTTCACTTCCCCTTTCCTCTGCTGTACCTGCAACACGACCTCACGCAAGCGTCCCTCACCCGACAACCATTTTGTTGCTACGGAAAATGGCACCAAGTCACCGTCGAAACCAAAACACGAGGTTTTGAGGACACTGGGGGGACCCGTGCCTCCATCCCATGGTCCGTGCAATACAATCAGAGACGAGGGGCTGGAAACGTCAATACAGGGTTAAGAGGGATGACAGCAACTCCATGGACGACAAATCTGTAATGGCTATTAAAGGGCAGCCATTGTGATTTGTTGACTGGCTGTCTTCTCTTCTACAGTGGCAGCCCCAGGGAGCAGGGGCTTGGTGGGTTCTCGTCGCTGCTGGATCCTAATGACTGGAAGAGCACCCAGCACGTCACGGTCACTCAGCAATTATTTGTTCAACGGACACGTGCTCTTAAGGAGGACTGAGAGGGTGCCTTGATCATCTGTTATAGTTTCAAGACGGACATCTTGGGGATGGAAAAGGCCCAGAGAAACGAAAAGAGCAACAGCCAGAAACGTGGTTCGAACCCAGCTCTGCTCTTTATGAGCCTCACAAGCCTGGCAAGTTCCTTCTCTACACCTCATCTCCCACAGGTATGAGCTAGGGCCCGTGGCCTATCTTGCAAGTTTGTCGTGAGCCTGACCGAGGAAATGCATGTAACCGGCAGGTGCTGAAGAAACTCAATGGAGGGACTCCTCTGGTATCATTACCCCGCTGCCTCCTGTACACTTGGGCATTTCGTGCCTCGGCAGTCTGTGACACCCAAAATAAAGAACCTGGGGGGAAAGCGTGAACAGAGGTTGACTACTTACTTAAGTTTGGAGATTTTTGTGGATTTCAAGTCTACGTTAGTCCCTTTCTCGTTCTCATAGGTTACCAGGTTTCTCAGAATCTCTGAGTCCCAACTCTTTAAGACAGCGAATCATGGGAGAGAAGTGTTTCTAGGAAACTAATGCTTCCTTCCTTATGTATTTCTTTTTTTTTTTTCTAACATTTATTTTTGAGAGAAAGAGACAGAGCATGAGGGGGAGAGGGACAGAGAGAGAGGGAGATACAGAATCCGAAGCAGGCTCCAGGCTCTGAGCTGTCAGCACAGGGCCCGACGCGGGGCTCGAACTCACAAACCGTGAGGTCATGACCTGAGCTGAAGTCAGACGCTCAACCGACTGAGCCACCCAGGCGCCCCACCTTATGTATTTCTATAATGCTCGTAAAGCATTCAAGAAAAGGGGGGAAAGATACATTACAAACACATAAAATAGGGAAGAATGGGTACGTGGCAGGGCCAGCTGCTCTGCTAGCAAGACAGAGCGGGCATCCTCGGGACCCCGGATAACCACAATAACCAACAGACCAACGACATGAGCTTTCAGACAGGGGACTGAGCTCCAGACAAAGGGACTCTCCCACAAATGGTCCTTGTCCTCCTGCCTCCAGGGGAAGTTCTAGGATGTTCACACCTTAAGCGAGCAGCAATAAGGAGGACAGGGCTGGAAAGGAAGGTTCCCCCAAACCAACCGGCCCCGCTGCCTCGTTCAGACTCCCACGGAGGGGAGCCAGGGGCCCGGACACGGTTGCTCTACACTGCTAGGTACTTCCAGGTCCCAACCTCAGAAACCCGCTTCGTGGTTTCTCAGCAAGCCCCCTCCCCACCCCCGGGAGAAGAGCCCCATTGCTCTCCTTGGACCTAAGAGCACCTCCAGCTTCAGTGGCATCATCCTCCTGCCATGGTGGTGAATCCTGATGCTCGAGTTGAGCACCAAAGACTCGAGGGGGGGATCGACCCACCCCAGAGCCCCACGGTACCGACAAGTGGCAGCCTTTTTCCTGCGGCATCCATGCTCCAAATACTGCCCCTCGCCTTCCACGTTCAAACCTGTCTTGGCCGCTCCACGTTGGTTTTCAGACCAAACATTTTTGCTGGCTAGCAGCAGATTTTCAGTTTTGCTGGCAATTTCTCGTCACACTGGGCTCCAGCTGGATGAGCTCCGAGGGGGCCCCGCAGGGGTCACCACCCCTCCAGCTGAACTCCAGAGTGTTAGCCGCACCACAGAGTGAAAACACAGCCACTGCTGTAGCCCCCAACTCAACAGGGGGCCGGCTGCTGCCACATGGCCACCTGGCTTCTGTCCAACCCCGGGTGCAGGTGAGTTTCTGCCCGGCCTCCAATCATCCAACGGGGCTTTCAGTCTGGATGGGCCTCACGCTAGAGCCAAGAGCCAAAAGCCACGGAGAAAGAGAGGGCCCGGGGTGTTCTTTGATGGGATGGAGAGATCCACAATGTCACAAGACTTCAAACAGAAACCTAATGTTAGAAACGCATTTTGTAGAAGGAAAACCATATCTTAAAACTGAAAAGAAAAAAAAAAAAAACAATTAAAAGAAAGGGGGAGGGGCGCCTGGGTGGCTCAGTCAGTTGGGTGTCCCGCTTCGGCTCAGGTCATGATCTCGAGGTTGGTGGGTTTGAGCCCCACATCTGGCTCTCTGCTGTCAATGCAGGGCCTGCTTTGGATCCTGTTTCCCTCTCTCTCTGCCCCTCCCCCGTTTGTTCTCTTTCTCTCTCTCTCTCAAAAATAAATAAATAAACAAACAAACAAACAAACAACCAAACTGAATGGGCAAGCGGGCGCCTGGCTGGCTCAGTCAAAAGACCATGCAACTCTTGATCTTGTGGTGGTGAGTTCGAGCCCCGTGTTGGGTGTAGAGATTACTCGAATAAAAAAAAATAAAAAACACTGGATGGGCAGGGCTCAGAAAAGGCCATCACAGCATCTAGTGCTGGGTCTGAGTGGGGTCACTCAAAGGGTCAGGTGCATGCTTCTGTGGTTCCTGCTTGGGGGCCTGCGGGTCCCTCCCTGGATAGCCTCCGTCCTGGGAGAGAGGAAAGGAGCCCAGAACAGCTACTGCCAACATCAGGACACATGCAGGGGAAGAGGCAGGAGAAGTAGCCCGACCCCGAGCACTTCAGTTTATAAAATGTGTGTGTGGATACTATTTTATTTAGATCTCTGCCCCAGCGACTCAGGTCACTGGGGATTTTCAGAACGCTTCAGATTTTTAAACTCTTAAGAGTTTTTCCATGAAGCCTGAGAGAACAAAACTATTGATTGAAACCCAATGGTCAATATACCTCCCACATGTATCTAAATACAAGGACCTCTCTAGAAATCAGCTGCCCTAGCTAATTTTTAACGTGCTGGCACATCCAACCCATTTGGAGGGTGGGGAAACTGGGGAGAAAAAGCCCACCACCCTCGCCAGCCTTTCAGCTGCACCCAGGCTAGGCCCCGGGCTGGGAGACCCCTGCTCGCGGTGCCTGGCCAGAAACACAACCTCACTCGGGACCTAAACTGGAGGGACAGCGTGTGTGCCCAAACTGAGGCGGGTGGGAGACCTATGTTGTCCCAGGTGAGGGAAAGTTGGGATGACCCAGGAGTGTTCATTCCCTGGAAGGTTACTTTATTAAAGTCCATTTATTCACCCTGTTTAAGGAAAGTAGAGTTGAGGCTGAGGAGACAGAGAACGGGGGCCTCTTACTTTTTATTTTACATATTTCTGAGCTCTTTGTGTGTTTTAAAAGTTTATTTAGTTTGAGAGAGAGAGAGTGCGAGCAGGGGAAGCGCAGAAAGAGCGAGAGAATCCCAAGCAGGCTCTGTGCTCTCAGTGCAGGGCCCCACATGGGGCTCGATCCCACGAACCGTAAGATCATGACCTGAGCTGAAATCCTGATGCTTAACCAACTGAGCCAACCAGGGACCCCTCTTTTTGTGCTTTTTAAAAACAACCGTTCATTTTCTTAGAATGCTCTCTCATTCTCTTACCCTAGTCAGTGTCCCTTATTGGATGCGACATCACCTCCTTAGGTCAGTCTTCTCCGGTCACCTCCTCTATGGCAAATTCCACTGCCAATTCTGTATCCTGCCCAATGCCTTCAGACCGCTAATCACGACCTGGAATCCTCTTTGCAATGGTTTGTCTATTGAATCGCCAACTTGCCTCTCTCCCAGAAGTATCCACTCCATGGATCTTATCTGCCTTGCTCCCTGCTACCCTCCTAGGGCCTGGGACCCTGGGGACTTCTGGGGGACACCCACTAAATATTTTTGAAAAACCAAATACATGGACACATGTTGGGATCTACGAATGTCCATACTCATTCCACGGGCCTGGTGTAACACACAGAAACACAGTTATAATCGAGATTTGATTAACTGTAGGACCGGTCCCACCGATTTCTCCAAAAGCGACCCCTAGCCTACCCTGAGGAAGGCTTTCTACGTGCGTGCGCACGCACGCAGCCCGCTTTGGCAAATAAAGGCGTATCGAGCTACTCTCATATACGGACGGATTGTCTGTGCTTGCTTTTGAGCTACAAGGGCAGCGCTGAGTAGTTGCAACAAAGACCACGTGGGCTGAACATATTGACTACCTGGCATTTTATGAAAAAGTTTGACACACCCCGGGCTGGAAGACACAGAGAAGGGTAGCCCGAGACTCTGACTGCAAATCCCACGGGAGCGAACTGCAGCGTTCACATAGACACCTGCTAGTGGCAATGGTAGCTAATATTTTAGGTAGGCCTTGTCATGAGCCACGTATTGTGCTCAGTGATTGAAGCGTATTATCTCCTGTGATTCAATTCTCATGACAACACTCTGGGGGAGTCCTGACTGCTGAGGCTCCTGGAGGGCTGATAATTTGCCAGGGTCAAGGAGGTCAGTGCCAAAGCCAGCACTCAAACCCAGACCAACCAACGCACAGACTGTCGGGGGACAGAGGCTGCTTCTTCCGCTGCACATGTACGCATCGGACACTCAGGCTTCTCAAAAACAAAACAAAACTCTCATGGAAACCACTGCCTGCCCTCCCCTGGAGTAGATGCTATCTAGTAGAACCACATGCCAATTCAAAATGCCAACTCTGTCTTTGACGCGGACATCTCTCCATTAACGAATCAGCAACCGCAGGCTTTATTATCTGCACCGGGGATGTTTCTGCCTTCTCTCCCTTTCCAGAACATGTGGAGCTTGCTTTTCATTGTTACTATTTTCCTTTAACTGCGCCGTTAAACTCGGGAATTCTCTCTAACCCCCAGAAACCCTGCCTTCATATCAAAACACAGGTTCCCCTGGATCCAGGCGGGATAACAGCTCTGTCACTGTCAGTATGACAGTGCATATTCTTGACCACGAAACCTAGGTGTCAGAAGAACTGAACTCGACAACACTGCTTGGGGACAGTGGCTACACCTGGAGGTGTAGCTTCTGGGAGGGGAACAAGGAGGGGGGGTTTCTGGATGATGGTTATGCTCTGTTTCTCGATCTAGGTGTTGGATATGTGGATATGTTCATGTTGTGAGAACTCATTCAGCTGCACCCTTAGGAGTGTAAGTATATGCTATTTTCTGTAGGTATGCTCTATTTCGATAAAAAGTCCTACAGTGCCCTCTGCAAACATAGTAATACACAACGGATCTTTTTTGCAGAAATACACATCTCATTTGCTTCATGCAACATCCTTATAAAAAGATCAGCAAGCCCATTTTGCGGGACCTTTGGGAGGTGCTGAGGTCATGAGCCCTCACGCAGGGGATTAATGCCCTAATAACAGAGACCCAGCTCCCTTCGGCTTCCCCCATGTGGGGACACAGGATGAAGTGAGCACCCCGCAATCGGAAGGGGGCCCTCACCAGAACGCAGCCACGTTTTCAGGCTTCCGGCATCCGGAACTGTGACAAAGAAATTTCTGTTATTTATAAGCCACCCAGTCTATGGTAATTTGCTATAGCAGCCCAAACAGGCTAAGACAGCTTCCTAAGACTGGCTTGAGCGCCCTGCTAACCACTCTGCAGATATGCTCTCATTCTATAGATATTCTCTTCACAACAACCCTGACTTTATCCCTGCCTTATAGATGAGAAAAATGAGGCATGGAGAGGTCAAGGAACGTACCTAAGGTTAGACGGTTACTCATAGGCAGGCCAGGGGTTCAACCCAGACAGCCCCAGTCCAGAACCCACGTTCTTAACTGTGATGCTGGTCATGCCTTTGGTTGTGATGCACCCAAGGATGGCTTTCCAGTTTCTAGTGTGGGTCTTCCATCTTCGGGCATGCGTCACGGCTCAATAGAACGCGCTTGTCCAACGCGTACAGGAGCAAGAATCTCAAGTGCACCCACCTCCTTCATGGACGGCAGCTGGATTTACAGAGTGAATCTCCATGCCACACAAATGACAGGGTCCATGCCGGCCCCCTTTCTACCCAGGACTTCCCCATGCATTTGTTGGAAATCCGAGACCGAGCGCTTGGCCCACCAGAAGCCACAGAGGCCCAGATTAGGTTAGAAACCCCAAAGGTCGGGGCGCCGGGTGGCCCAGTTGGTTAAGTGTCCGGCTTCTGCTCAGGTCACGATCTCGCGGTCCGTGAGTTCGAGCCCCGTGTCGGGCTCTGTGCTGACAGCTCGGAGCCTGGAGCCTGCTTTGGATTCTGTATCACCCTCTCTCTCTGACCCTCCCCCGTTCATGCTCTGTCTCTCAAATAAATAAACATTAAAAAAATTTTTCTTTTCAAAAAAAAAAAGGAAACCCCAAAGGTCTTCCTTTGTCTTCCGTGAGGAAAGATCTATTGCTTTTTAATAAAGTATTTGCTTACCCCGCACTCTTTGAGTAAGCGAAAACTATACCCCGACTGCATTAGCAAGGCTCGGGCAAAGTAAATATAACTTCTGTTGGATGTCTGCAATGTTCCTTTCAGTGAGAGCACTTTGAATCCACTTTTCTTTTAAGCCACATCGATCTCTATGAAAGGTAAAATTGCTTACCTATGTTACTTTTGAGGAATTTAAGCGTCCTGTATGGGGTGGGGGGAGCTATTTAAATACAATCGTTGATTTCATCAATTGTCTTCATTTTGGTTTGTTGAACTAAAATAATCTGATGAACGAACCTTTCCTCCCCCCCAACCCCCCAAATCATTCCTAGTTTCCGAGACTATCAGGTGAGCCAGGAACTCAAATTAGGGGGGAAAATATCCAACCACCTTCTTCAAATGACTGTCAGTTCAGGTTTGGTGTTAAGAGGACAGAACCCTGCTGACTTCCTCACACAGGCAGTGACATACGCTTCATAAGAAGTATTTTTTTCCTACGGGCAGCCTGGGCAACGATGTCTACCGTACGGAGCCCCCACGCAGCAGGGTGCCCGTGCGTGCCACCAAGTTCCGCGGGTCACCCTCCAACCCGCAATCCCCTGGCACTTGGGGTCCTCGGGCCCAACCCTGAAACGAGCCTCTTCGCACTGCCATCCTTGAGCAAGACGAGGCAAGGAACTTCCCAGGACCGGAGGCAACGTCGCCCAGAACCCAGAACCGGGAGGAGCGGAGGCTGCTTATGCCCGGCCGCCGCGCCCCGAGGTGCCAGCCCCGGGAGGCCCCGCAGACCTGCGCTGCGGGGCGGCGGGGGGGGGGGGGGGGGGGGGAGGAGGGGGACAGGCGTGTCGAGGCCCCGCGGAGTGACGCAGGGCCCCCTCGGCCGGTGGCAGCTCTGGGGGATGCTGACCTCAACTTTGTTCTTTAAAAATAGCTGGGAGGCCGCGGCGCTCACGTGAGCGGCCCCCGCTTCCCCCGGCACCCGCCCGGGGCTCCCGGCGGCTCCCGGGGTCGCACAGGGGGCAGGGCGGTGTCCCCGAGCCCCCGGGGACAGGACGGACCCCCCCCCCCCCGGGCCCCGCGGAGGGGGGAGGGGAGCAGGGGGCGCCGGGTGGGGTCGGGGCGTGGGGCTGGGGGTGGCGGGGGGGGGTCGGCCGGGCCGCGGGGAGCGGGCCGCGCTCACCTTCTTCACCGACAGCGAGATGTTCTCCAGGATCCGGTCCTTCACCTCCCGCGGCTCCATGGCGCCGCCGCCACCGCCGCCGCCGCCGCCGCCCCGCCGCCGCCGCTTCCCGCGCCGGGGGCCCGGGGCCGCCGCCAACCGCTGCCGCCGGCCGTGCGGGGGCTCCGTCGTGCCGGCCGCGGGGCCCGGCGCCCGCCGCCCGGCCCTCGCCTCGCCCGGCCCCTCGCTCCGCCGCGGCCAGGCGGCTCCGGAGCGCGGCCGGCGGGGAAGAGGCCGCGGGCTGTGCGCGGCGGCGGCGGCGGCGGCGGCAGCGGCGGCGGCGGCAGGAACTGATGTCAGGCGGGGCGGCGCCAAGGCCGGCGGTCGGGCCGGGGCGCCCGCGCCCGGAGACCCGCCGGACCCCGCGTCCCCGTCCCCGGGCCCGCAGCCCCTCCGGCCGGGGTCGCCCGGGACCCCCGCAGACCCCGGGCCCCCGCGCCCCAGCCCTTGTCGGCTCACAGCCCCTCGGGCCAGGGTCCGCGGGAGCCCCTTAACCCCGGGGACCCCCGGGTCCCCGCAGACCTTGGGCCCCCCGCCCTGCCCTTGCCGGCCCACGGACCCAGGTCTCCCGGCCCTCCCCAGCGACCCCGAGCCCCTCCACCCCCTCCGGCCGGGGCCCGCGGAGCCCCCCACAGACCTCGGGGATCCGGACAAGCCGCCCCCGCCGGCCAGCGACATCCCTCAGCCCACAGACCCTCCCTTTCCTCGGCCCAGAGGCCCCTGCCATGCCCGGGGTCGTGAGACCCGCCCCCCCGCACCCCAGAGACCCAGGGCCCCTGGCTTCCGGCAGCCTGGAGACCCGGGCACCCCCCACCTCGACCTACCCAGAGACCCTCACCCTCTGGCCCTTCCTGGCTGCCCTGGCCCTCACCCGCCCCTGGAAGCCAGTCCGTCTCCTCAGTTCCCCACCCTCACGCCCAGTCCTAAACTTTAAGGCCATTTCAGGTCCCGGGTGCTCCTCCCCACCAACAAAACACACCCTCCGCACTTCCCCTTCTGTCCCAACACCCACTCTGATTCTTACCCACAGCCCATTGATTGCTACCCGTGCCCCAGCTCTCCTTCGGTGGGGCCGCATACCCTGGGGGCCCCAGCTGCCTCAGCCCTGAAACCCACCCTAACAATTCCCCTCATCCCCCCAATTCCCCATCTCTTAAAGCCACCCACACTTAGAGTTCTCAGTCTCCTACCTGGCTCACTTAGCTCATTTGGTCTCCAAATGAACATACCCTGATGCAACCATGAGTCCCGCCTTTTCATTCTTTTCTTTTCTTTTTTTTAAAGTCAATCTATTGGGGCGCCTGGTTGACGTTCCACTCTTGATTTCCGCTCGGGTCACGATCCCAGGCTCGTGGATCAGGCCCGGTGTCCGGCTCCATGCTGAGCTTGCAGCCTGCTTGGGATTGTCTGTCTTCCTCTCCTTCTGCCCTTCTTCCCTGCTTGTGCTCGCTTGCTCTCTCTCTTTCTCTCAAACAAAAAAAGTCAGTCTATATCCTTTTTTGTCTCACTTTATGAAACTGAGATATAATTGACAAATAACATTAGTTTCAGGTGTACAACATAATGATTTGATATTTGTATATTGTGGAATGATCAGCACCCTCTTTATTTGAAGAAACCCCAATTCTCAACTTCAGCTCCCTATATTTTCCCTCTTTGTCCGGGCATACCTTTCTCAGCCTCCCAAACCTGGTCTCCCCAGCACAGATGCAAAACACTGATTCTACAGCTTATCCTAAATGGACCCCTCCCCATACACAACCAAAAGTTCCCTCTCCATCCCTCAGTTTCCCCAGGAGAGATCCAAGATGGTGGTAGTTATGTTTTTGTTGTTGCCTTCTTGTTTTTTGTTTTAATATTTCATTCTTTTTCAATTTTCTTAACGTTTTTATTTATTTTTGAGAGACAGAGAGAGACAGAGAACGAACAGGGGAGGGACAGAGAGAGAGAGAGAGAGAGAGAGAGAGACAGAATCTGAAGCAGGCTCCAGGTTCTACCCTATCAGCACAGAACCCGACACGGGGCTCAAGCTCACGAACTGTGAGATCATGACCCGAGCCGTACGTAGCCAGTCACCTAACCGGCTGAGCCACCCAGGCACCCCTTTAATGTTTTATTTTTAAGTCCTCTCTACCCCCAACGTGGTGCTTGAACTTACAACCCCAAGACCAACAGTCTCATGGTCCACCAACCTAGCCAGCCAGGAGCCCATTGATTTGTTTTTCTGTCACTGAATAAGGGGACAAAATTACATGTCAAGAAAATGAAAGAGAACTACTTGAGAAACTGCATTCTATTACCACTTCAGGATCTAGGTCAAGAGTTCTTGAGACTAATGATGATGGTGACGATGAGTAATGAGTACTGACTACGTGCCATGCTCTGAACTAACTGCTTTACCTACATTCGTCTCCTGTATTCTCACACAACAACCCCCGCACAGATGATGGGACCCGTTCGCATCCTGAGTCAAAGTGCCCTTTACATTTCTTCGTACTGTTCCAGCAGGTGATCCCGCAGGGGCTCGGTCTACCCCTTTAGGAAAAGAAGTCAGTCTCTCAGCTGAAGGCATTTCTTATCAGCGCTGAGCTCAGAAAAACAGGCGAGAACAGTCTCCGTGGAGCTGGGCTCAGACAGAATGTCAGGCGGAGAAGACGTTACAGTTGCTGGGCAGGTAGAGAAAAGGCTGAGAACAGAGGACTCAGTACGTTGAATGAAGAAAGAAATAGTCACGTGTCCAAATGTGTTGGTGGCGAGCAGGAGGGAAACTGCTTGAATGACCAGGCTAATAACCTTGGTGAGCTCCCTTCCCACCGCAGTCAGCTAGGGTGCCAACAGGCCCCGACCTGTCAGATCCAACTCTGGCTCATGAGAATCCACTGAGCCCAAAGTGGAACCAGTTAACTTTGTGATTCTCCCCTGCCGTTAAATAATAAGACGTTTCTGGGCGGCATCTTCTGCTGGACGCCACCTCCCTATAAATGGCTACTCGCAGCTTGGGCATGTGATGGCTTCCACGGATGTTTTTATTGCTTGGCTATATACCTGTGATGGCCATTTCTGCCATGTCCTTTACATCTCCATACATTGGGGGATGGTCACATTCAACTGCTGACAACATTCGTTAGAAATTTACCGAAGGTCTGCATGGGTAAGCGGGTGGGAGAGGAGAGGCACATTTCAGTCTTACAAGACTTCTTGCAGGAACAGGAAGGGGCCGAGGGCGTGTTCACGTGCAGATAATTGCCCCAGGCCCAGAACTCGAATATGGAATTTGCCCTTGCCTGTCAAAAACAAGGCAACTCAGGGGCGCCCTGGGTGGCTCAGTCGGTTAAGCGTCCGACTTTGGCTCAGGCCATGATCTCACGGTTCGTGGGTTCGAGCCCCGCATCGGGCTCTGGGCTGACAGCTCGGAGCCTGGAGCCTGTTTCGGATTCTGTGTCTCCCTCTCTCTCTGCCCCTCCCCCACTCGCACTCTGTCTCTCTCTGTCTCAAAAATAAATAAACATTAAAAAAAAAAAAAAAAAACAACAAGACAACTCAGGGGGCACCTGGCTTGCTCAAAAGGTACAGCATGTGACTCTTGATCTTGAGGTTGTGAGTTCGAGCCCCCTGTTGGGTGTAGAGATTATCTAAAGAAAACAAAAGTGGGAGCGCCTGGGTGGCTCAGTTGGTTAAGCATCTGACTTCAGCTCAGGTGATGATCTTGTGGTTCGTGAGTTCGAGCCCCAGCTCAGGCTCTCTGCTGTCAGCACGGAGCCCATTTTGGATCCTCTGTCTCCCTCTCTCTCTCTGCCCCTCCCCTACCCCTCACTCTCTCTCTAAAAAAGAAATAAACATTAAAAAAAAAAAAAAACTCAGAAAAAAAAATTAAATACCCCAGGATGCCTATCAATCTTGTTATAGGGAGTCATTGAAGCTCCTTCATTTATTGCACAAGACTGCTGATCATGTGGAAAGTGCATGAGACTCTGAGGCATGAGGAGTTGAGACGCTCAGTTGACTCATGCTAAGGCCTCGGGCAAATCACTCTGTCTTAGTTTCCAAATCAGTGTCACAGGAAAGATGACTTTCTTCTTCTTCTTCTTCTTTTAAATATTGTCCTGACCTCCCGACTGCACGATCCATCGGGCGAGGGATGAAGTGGGGAAAGAAGGCACATCATAGAAAGTCCACGGACCTGGCCACCGGCTCGTCTTTACTCTTCTTTCCAAAGATGTGCGCTGCCTCGGAGAGGAAAAAGATAGGAGAAAAGTCTAGCAGCTTTATCCTGCCACATCCTTAAAAGGTCATTGGACTAGATCATTTACAAAAGGTTTTTTTTAACGTTTATTTATTTTTGAGAGACAGAGAGCGTGAGAGGGGTTGGGGCAGAGAGAGAGAGAGGGACACAGAATCCGAAGCAGGCTCCAGGCTCTGAGCTGTCAGCACAGAGCCCGACGCGGGGCTCGAACTCACGGACCACACCACGAGATCATTACCCGAGCTGAAGTCAGAAGCTTAACCAACAGAGCCACCCAGGTGCCCCATTGGACTGGCTCATTTAAAACAAACAAACAAACAGGGACACGTGGGTGGCTCAGTTAGTTAAGGGTCTAACTTTGATTTCAGCTCAGGTCACGATCTCACAGTTCATGCCCTGGAACCCCGCCTCAGGCTCTGTGCTGACGACACGGAGCCCACTAGGTATTCTGTCTCCCTCTCTCTCTGCCCCTCCCCTGCTTGCTCTATCGGAGAGGCAGAGAGAGAGGGAAAGAGAGAATTCCAAGCAGGCTCCAAGCTGTCAGTGCAGAGCCTGAAGTGGGACTCAGTTTCACAAACCATGAAATCAATGACCTGAGCCAAAATAAAGAGTTGGATGCTCACCCCCAGGTGCCCCTAAAGATTTCATTTTTAAGTCATTTCCACATCCCATGTGGGGCTCAAATTCACAACCCTAAGATCAAGAGTTGCAGGTTCCACCGACTGAGCCAGCCAGGTGTGCCCAGGTGATTTTATTTGAAAATGTTGAGCATCCAGGGGACCTGGCTGGCTCAGTTGCGAGAGCGTGTGACTCTTGATTTGGAGGCTGTGCGTTCGAGCTCCATGTTGGGTGTGGAGATTGCTAAAAATAATGACAATCTATTTTCTTTTTTTTTTTTTTTCTTTTTTTTTTTTTTTTTTTCAACGTTTTTTTTTATTTATTTTTGGGACAGAGAGAGACAGAGCATGAACGGGGGAGGGGCAGAGAGAGAGGGAGACACAGAATCGGAAACAGGCTCCAGGCTCCGAGCCATCAGCCCAGAGCCTGACGCGGGGCTCGAACTCACGGACCGCGAGATCGTGACCTGGCTGAAGTCGGACGCTTAACCGACTGCGCCACCCAGGCGCCCCAATGACAATCTATTTTCTTAAAATGTCGAGGGGCACCTGGGTGGCCCAGTCGGTTGAGCGACCAACTCTCAATTTCGGCTCAGGTCATGGTCCCAGGGGCGTGGGCTTGAACCCTGTGTCGGACTCTATGCTGAGCAGGGAGCCTGCCTGAGATTCTCTCGCTCCTTCTGCCCTACTCCCCTACTTACCCTCTCTCTCTAAAATACATTTTTTTTTAATTAAAAAATTTTAAAAAATGTTGAACATCCAGTTCCTTCCTCATCACTGTCCAGTCAGCAAGACAGTTTGGTGAAAATTGGGAAGTCATTCCACCTCCTAGTTTATTTTTTTTTTTAAGTTTGTTTATTTTTGAGAGAGAGAGAGAGAGAGAGAGAGCAGACGCATGAATGAGAGAGAAAGAGCAGGGGAGGGGCAGAGAGAGGGGAAGAGAGAGGATCCCTGATGGTGCAGAGCCCCACGTGGGGCTTGATCTCCTGAATCTTGAGATCGTGACGTGAGCCGAAATCTACAATTGGACGCTTAACCAGCTGAGTCACCCGGCCGCCCCAACGTCCCAACTTCAACGCCTCCATATCTTCATGTCACGGCATCTGGAAGGACATCCGGACTCTTCTCTGGCCTCCAAGGTCACAGCTGATTGGTCCAGCCTCTCTCCCTGACTCATCTCCCAAGCCCTCGGCTGGTGCGTGCCGGGACCTGTGCCAGCCCTTGTGCCGTCCTCGTGCGTTCACACCCGAGGACCTGTGCAGGGATGCTCTTCCCCAGGGTGGCAGGGGCCGCCCAGCTATTCACCAAAATCTGCTCTCTCCACAGTGACAGCGTCGTAGCCAGGCCCAGGGCCAGATTACGTCCTCCTCTGTAGTGGGCACAGCTATCCCATCAAGTTCTCTCTAGCGGAACGTGAATAGAAATAAAGCGATCGACTTCTCGGCTGGGCTTCTGAGCAAGGCGTACTCCTTCTCCGTGCTGTTTCTTCTTCCACCAGGTAAGATGAAGCACAGAGGAGGTCACACTTATGAGATGTAAAGAGCACGGTTCCGGGGCGCCTGGGTGGCTCAGTCGGTTAAGCGTCCGACTTCGGCTCGGGTCATGATCTCACGGTTTGTGGGTTCGAGCCCCACGTCGGGCTCTGGACTGACAGCTCGGAGCCTGGAGCCCGCTTCAGATCCTGTGTCTCCCTCTCTCTCTGCCCCTTCCCTGCTCATGCTCTGTCTCTCTCTCTCTGTGTCAAAAATAAGTAAACATTAAAAATAATTTTTAAAAAAATTAAAAAAAATAAAAATAATTTTTTTAATAAAAAATTTTTTTTTACAGTTCATTTATTTTTGATACAGTCAGAGCACAAGTCAGGGTAGAGACTAAGTAGAGACTAAGGAGTCTCTAGTCCCTTCCAACATAGAAATCTACTCAATTTTTGTTGTAGGATTTATTACTACCTGTCGTGTTCTTATTGGCGTCACTCCTCAAAGAGACTGCTATGGTATAAGCTCCCTGGGACTCTATGCCTTTGCTCAGTTCATGCGATGATGTATTCACAGCATCAACTCTGTGTCTGGCACATGATACTCAATGTTTGTTGAATTAATGTCTTCTGCTTAATTTTTTATTTTTTTTATTTTTATTTTTTTTAATTTTTTTAACTTTTTAAATTTATTTTTGAGACAGAGAGAGACAGAGCATGAACGGGGGAGGGGCAGAGAGAGAGGGAGACACAGAATCGGAAGCAGGCTCCAGGCTCTGAGCCGTCAGCCCAGAGCCCGACGCAGGGCTCGAACTCACGGACCGCGAGATTGTGACCTGAGCTGAAGTCGGACGCTTAACCGACTGCGCCACCCAGGTGCCCCTTCTGCTTAATTTTTTAAAGTTATTTATTTTATTGTGAGAGAGAGAGAGAGCACAAGTGAGTGAGGGGCAGAGAGAGAAAGGGAGAGAGAGAATCCGGGCTTAAGCTCACCCAATGTGGGGCTCAACCTCATGAACCGTGAGATCATGACCCGAGCCAAAGCCAGATGCTTAACTGACTGAGCCACCCAGGCGCCCCACCTTCTGCTTAATTTTTAATCCAATAGGGATGCAAAAAACCTTTGTAGCTGGCCGTAGAAATAAAAGGATGGAAGAGAAGTGGGACCCAACATAAAGTCACTTCTCTTTACACCTGATTTGGGCTTTTCCATCCTAGGAAGGTAGAGGATGAGACAGTATAGTCAAAGCCTACACAACCATCAGCTGAGGGGTGCTGTTTGCCTACGTCCCAGATTAGTTGTCTATGTGGGTATAATGAAAAGTACTGCTTCAGGGCATCTGGCTGGCCCAGTCTGAAAAGCATTCGATTCTTGATCTCAGGATCATGAGTTCAAGCCCCACATTGGGTGTAGAGATTACTTAAAAAAAAAAAAAAAGTCCTCTTTCAAAATCTATGCTAAACTCAAACTCAGCAGTCATCCTAGGCTAGAATTCCTAAGCCTGCAAACTGACCTCGGTGGCCTGGCCCGGTTTCAGGCCCAGTTCTGCTATGTCACTCCACTTACGGGACAACCCCTCGGGGCCTTTGAGACGAGAAATCGCAGCAGCATGATGGTGCCCATGGACTTACTATCCGCTCTGCATCAGGCACCGCTCTAGGCACTGGGGATACAGCGGTGAGAAGGACAGGCATCAATCCCTACCCTCCCGCAGTTTCTTTCTGACGGAGAGAAAGGAAGTAGACAAGAAGCGAAATGCAAGGATGTTAGGCAGTGGTTGGTGCCTCGGAGAAGAATGAAGGGAAATGACATGGAAGGGGGTGGGTGGGTGGCTTCGATTTCAGATCAGGTAGCCAGAGAAGGCCTTTACGGAGGTGATAGTTGCGGAAAGACCTGAAGGAAGTGAGAGAAAAAGCCACGAAGGTGTCTGAGGAAAGAGCATTCCAGACTAAGGAGACGGCAGATCCAAAGGCTCGAGGGCGAGAAAGAGCTCAAGGAATACGGAGGTCAGGGTGGCTCAGAAGACGAGTGAGGAGGGGAAGGAGGCAGGAGAGGAAGGCGGAGAGGCGGGTAGGGGGCCTTGGAGACATCGTAAGGACTTTCAGCTTTTATCCGAGTGGGAAGGGGCCCCACTGAAGGGTTTTAAGGAGAGGTGCGGGCTGGCTGTTGTGTTAAGGAAGAACAGAATGCAGGTGGACAGGAAGACCCACTGGGGTAACCCAGGCGAGAGGTGAGGGGTCCTGGGACCGGGGTTCTAGAAATGATGGGATTTTGAATATGTTTTGAAGTGAAGCCAACAGGCTTTCGGACGGATTGGATGTAGGTTGAGAAAGAAGAGCCAAGGTTTTGGAGTGAGCAACAGGAAGGATGATGTTGCCATTGATTTCTCGGGGAAAACGGAGAGGAGCAGGTGTGGGGTGTGGGTGGAGTATTTCCAGCGCAGGGCTCTGTGATTTCAGATACCTGGAGTCTAAAAGGGAAAATGTCGGCTTTTAGTAACTCCCTAGGAGGAACCAAAGCACTCTAGCTCGATTTTTTTTCTTTTTAATTTTTAAAAAATGTTTTCTTTATTTTTGAGACAGAGACAGAGTGTGAGTGGGTGAGGGGCAGAGAGACAGGGAGACACAGAATCAGAAGCAGGCTCCAGGCTCCGAGCTGTCAGCACAGACCCCGATGCGGGGCTCGAACTCACCAACTGTGAGATCATGACCTGAGCTGAAGTCGGACACCCAACCGACCGAGCCACCCAGCTACCCCGTTTTTTGTTTTCATAAAGATGTAGTGAATTCGCCTTTCTCTGTGCCAAGGACCCATAATTCTTTCTGCTAGTAACTAATTATGTCTCACATTTTGCATCACTCTATAACCATTTTCAAATGGTTATCAAAAGATTGAGATCTGAAGAATGGCAACATAATTCTCACCTCCAACTAGAAGTAGCCTTTGCTGTCGTCCTTCTTATTAGACAGGCAAGGGATGGTCACAGGATAAGGGAGGGGATTTGTCTAAACTCCTCCCTATATATACCAGCTGGTCCAGGTCCATTGAAATCTTCTCAAGTGAAGACCCCACAATACAAACCATACACAAAGCAATGACTCCACATTGGCTAACCCCTCAAAGGTGTTTCCAAGTTACTCATTAATCTCAAAATCATTAATCTTATGTTACTTGCACATTTTTTGTAAAAAATGAAACACAAGGCATTTACAAGCTTTAGGATAGAAAAGAGATCATCCTGCAACCCTCAGCAAGTAATTGACTCTCAGTAGTTCAGAATGAGGGGTCTCAATTTGTGAATATGTAACCGGGAGTCAAGACGAGACTCCGTCCCCTGAGCAGACATTAGAAGGCGGATATTCTTTCCGAGACAAAAACTGGGCTAGTTAATCTCTTATCGCGCACAGAGCTACTCTACGTTTCGTCTTTCAGCTAGGTGTGGCCAGTTACGTGGTTTTCATCGATTGTGTGTAGGGAGGGACAGGTACCGTTTCCAGGTCTGGCCTGTACAAACCACTTGAGCTCGACTCTCTCTTCTATCATCTTCCAATCGAATGTAGACCAGGGCAACCTTGGAAGCAGGGCGAAAATGGCAGAGATGCTGAAAGCCTGTTTCCTGAATGACAGTGTGAAGAGCCCTCCTGCCTCCACTGACTTGGACTGTTAGTTAAGGAGAGACAAGGTTCTATTGTGTTAAGCTACTTACATTTGGGTTGAGTATGTTACAGCGGTTAGCCTATCCTGATACAGAACTTGGTACTGAAATGGGATAGTCACCGTAAAAACCCAAAAGACCCTGTCTTGGTGGTCAGGAAGCAAACTGATCTAGGGAGGCTAGAAAAACAGGAGACCTTTAAAATTCAGTGGCAAAACATCTACTAAAACTCTCCCGTGGCAGCTAGGATGGTTGACTACATTAACACATAGCCCAAGTTCAGGTCTACGAGGAAGGGTTGAAAACTCATGTTTGTGTGTTGAGTTCTACACTATGAGAAAGACCAAAGTTTAGGAAAGAACTGGCTTGTCGCAAGCCAAACTGGAAAGGAATAGAGCTAAGAAATTTGGGGCCTTGAATGCAGGGTTGTATAAGGAAATGAAGTCCTGCTTGAGGACTGTGTACACGAAAGAACTCTTGAGTGTGGTTACTGGTAACGGAGGATTGACTGGAGCAGATAATCAGAAGGCCACGGTGACGGAGGAAGTTGTTTTGCCGAAGAAACCACAAATCCAGAGTTCAAAAGCCACAGCCTCTCTTCCAAGCCTTCAGACCAACCCCCAGTCCTCTAGACTTGTGCCAACAGGAAGCCAAGAGAGCTGTGTAGCTCCCAAGGAAGGTAGAGACCTAGCACCTGCTTCAGATGGGACCATGGACAATGGATACGGGAGTTCCTTCCACTGAAGATAATTGGAGTTTTAAGCAGAGGAGTTTCCCCAACCCCTTCACAAGGGTTGCACTTCCTGTTCTCTTTTCTGTTAAGGGATTTGCTAATGCGGTTTATTCTGTCCCTGCACCCCAAGGTGCAGGAGCAAGATAATTTATCTCAAGTTCAGTTTGCTAAACAATAAAAAGCCACAATCAAGACGTGAAGGAGGGCAGGGGATCACAGGGGATTCTGGACTGAAGTCAGTTGAGTACCTGGATATGTGTATATGGAGCCATCTCCCTGGGGGGTGTTGGGTAGTAGTTGAAACACTGCTAGATGACCCTAACTGTACTCGTCACGTTGGGCACGTGAGTAGATTGCACTTCACGGCCTCCCTTGCGCTTCGGCATGGCCGTCTGGATACCAAGCCAGGGAAACGGATACAGGAGTGATCGCACCACTTCCAGGCCTGGTAGAAAAACTTCCACGAACAACCCTCATTCTCTTCTCCCGTCAGTGGATGCTGATATCCAAGGTCATCTTGGAAGTCACGTGTTGAAAAGGTCAGAGCCCTGGCAGCCTAGGACCCTGAATGACGGATTGCATGGGGCAGAGCCACATCTGGCTCTTGGAACCGCCCAACTTCTGGGAACTGCATTTCGCGTTCTCAAACCCCTTATGGGACACAATGAAGAATACTAGCTAATACCTAATGAGCACTTAGTATGTGCCAGGTACTGTTCTGAAAGTATTAACTCATTTAATCCCTACAAACCATCCAGAAGGTCCCCATTTTACAGCTGAGGACACAGAGGCACAGAAAGGTTAGGAAACTTACCCGAAGTCACATAGCCAGTAAGTGCCAGAGCAGCCTGGCTCTAGAGGCTAATCTAACCACGACACCCTACCACGGCGTTATGTCTGTCCCAGGGCATCGGCTGCCCACACAGGCACAAATGCACCGTCTCTGACATGCTCAGATAGCCGTGCCCCTGTAGTGGTCATCTGCAAGTTAACTTTAAGGGCTTGGGCATAACCCATTTCTTCTGAGGTACAGGCAGCTGGCTCACGAATCACGGTGCCCGGGTACAAGCTGTTCAAAGGGGCAGGGAGACAGATCAGGACTCAAGTGAAGTAACCATCTCAATTTAAAAGAAACTGATCAAACAAGAGTCTTATGATAAAAACTTTATTGTCTTATTAAATATCAAATGTTTTACACATCACTTTTTCTTCAGAAAGTTCCTATTAAAAAAAGAAAAATAAAGTGTTTTGATTATTTAGGGCTGACTTAACATTTCAGTATGTGACAAAAACTCAAACCCAAATGCATCTAGTTCACTCAGCTGCAGACAGGTCCTATGTCCAGCCCCTAAACCAAGGGCACAGTGCAGCCAACTGTGGGATTCCTGAGTTTGGTTCCCTTAAGTTCTGAGTTTCCCAACTCTCAAAACCAAAGCGCTATGGAGTGACTAAGCTATTGGCAAGCCTATTTTGCCAATCTGCCTAGCTTTTTAAAGATGCAGTAGTCTCAAAGCTTAAAGAAAAGTCAGAAAAGCAATACATGAGCAATTGCAAGAACAAATAAAAGGGTTCGAGAAGGGTTTCTGTTTGCTAAGATTTGCCAAGTGTGGCTACAAAACTGGTAAACAAGGCTTCCTTGAGAGCAAAGGCCATTAGCTCAACTCGCCATGAAGACGGGACTTTGAGTAACAATGAGCATAATCAATTTTCGCTGTACGTGCACGGTGAGAAAAGCAAGTATGACCAGTATGTTGAACTGCTCTGAGTGCATCACCAGAACTATCTGAAAAGGGTGATGGAGAGAACAGAGAATGGGATATAATCATTCAGAGAGAAAGGTCCCAGATAGGGGGCATAAACTCAGAAAGCTGTGGGGCCTGCAGGGAAAGAAAACTGTCTGGTCGGCATCAGGTCATCTCAGGCTGAAGGAATCTGGAAACCAAATGGCTCATC
This sequence comes from Panthera onca, assembly GCF_046562875.1. NCBI lineage: Eukaryota > Metazoa > Chordata > Mammalia > Carnivora > Felidae > Panthera > Panthera onca. Next base: position 210,127,856 of record NC_138346.1, read on the forward strand.
TGACTGCCTCTGGTAGGAGATTAAGAGAGGTCTACCTTCCTCTAAACCACAGACGCATTCAGTCAACGTTGCATATAGAGCAAGCTCCTGGTAAACAAAATCATTTCCCACCAGACACGGATTTTCCCAGGGAAAAATAAGCCAGCATGCCCCTTCCCCAAGTCGGCTAATGAGAACCTTCGTATGGTACATATTTAGAGAAATAGAGTTCTGTAAAAATTCTAATTTTGTATTCTACACCCCCACCCCGCGTCTTCGATAATCTGCCTAACTTTTTAAGGTAAAAGAAACATTCTCTAACTCCTACACCCTTGAGCCATTTTCTCTGTAGAGTTTATTCCTTAACATTGTGCCCTGAAACTTACCAGCTATATCCCCCTCACCTTTTACAGCCCCCCAGAGGATCTAAATTACCAATCACCAAGAAGTATCCGATGAACTTGGGAGTTTTCTAATGGTAAGCCTCAGAAGTCACTAGCAGTCAGGTTGTATGCCTCAGGATTACAACATACGTGGTGACATTTTAAAGAATGGGCTAACGAATTTTCTTTTGATGGAGCGATCCTGCTGAGAGATTTGGTAGAGCCTCGAATCCTCTTGTGAATAATTCTGCCCACCACCCAGTCCCAGAACTATCGCTTGCTTCATTTTCTGCTCTAGATTCTCATTTCCACATTTTGCACTCAGCTGTTTTAAAGCAGCAAATGCCACAGAATCCTCTAAGTCCCGCGGGACCAGATGGTCAGTATTCCAGAGCAGCCATGCTCACGGTGGGGGGGGGGGGGGGGGGGGGGGGCAGGGAGAGGATACCCCGGCACACTCCACATTCGTACCCTGCATGGAAGGATGCCCTGATGGGAGGGAAAGCTCACGGTCACAGCTACATATTTGGGATCTCTCCCGTTTACCTTGGACTTCTACCCTGCCCACCCCACCCCAGCAGCATAAATTACTTGCAAATAATTTATACTGATTTCTTCAAGTATTCCTATAAATATTTGAACATTTTTTGTTGGTTTGATTCCATAAAAAAAATTAAAAAAAAAAAAAACATTTTAGAGCAGTTTTAAGCTCTAAATAAGCATCGAATTCCATTTCGAGCCTGATTTTCCCACTCTCTGAATTTGAACCAAATCATTCTAGTATGACTTTTAAAATAAAACCATGCTAATAGGCAAAAGCAGATCCTTCTCCTAAAGCTAAAATTTGCTTCATGTCTCCTTACTAGACAAAGCTTCATGAGGACAGGCTCCTAATCTGATTTAGTCACCCCTGTGTTCTCAGTACTCACCAGTACCTGGCACACAGGCACTTAATGTTTGAATCAATCGATTTTTTTTTTTAAAGTAAACTCTACCCCAACATGGGGCTGGAACTCACGACCCCGAGATCAAGAGTCACATTGCCCCACCGACTGAATCAGTTAGGTGCCCCATGAATCAATGAATTCTTAATCAAAGACTCATACTGTATAGGCCTCAAGAGTACCAGATTTTCTCAAACTTTTTCTGTGTCTTAACCACCACAATACTGATAGTGCAATGAAGAAAAATCTAATAAACATCTAGAAACCATTTTCTGGTACTCCCAATGCAAAAAAGCCCTATTGGAATTTTTTCCGTCTAGGGAAATCTAATGATTTGGTGCAGGATAATTCTGAATCGAAGGTGAGTCTTAGGACCAACTCCATGCACGCCCTCTATTTCTAGGAAGGCCATTTTCAAACTTTCTCCCTGATATTTCCACTTTCACTCCCCACCAAAATGTGATGCCTCTGCTACTTGGAGAAACTAAGGCACAAGAGAAAATCAAGTACTTCAAAGGTTTACCCCTAAAATCTTAACGAACTCCTAGGAACACCTCACTAACACCGAGGGACCTCTAAGATACAGAGCTTGAGCCATGGATTTACATTTCCACAGTTCTCAAGGACACGCTTTAAATTTACTTGGTCTTCGAGGAATTGGCGTTTTTAATTCTTCCAGGAAAAAAGCTATTTTATGGAACTCCTAAAATGTTAACATTCATCTTCTAGGAAGGGAAACTCTTGATAACGGTTTCTTTCTAACTCAGCCACAGACTATACTAAGTAACCAAATTCAAAGGAGAAATTTGGCTTTTTGGTATTTGTGCTAGAGATTGGAAGAATGCATAATCTAGTTAGCTTCTCTTAGGATATGTTACCGGTGATAACAAGTTTGAAACACACAGCAGTTCAATTATGCTGCCTGCTCTCACTGCAGGTGGCAAACAGGTAGGAAAAGGAAATCAGACGCACTGCAACTTTCCTGGCTGGTTACCGGCAAGGCTGTTTTTATATACATGGTGGGATAAAAGCCACCGTATGTGGAGGATATATCTGTAAATAGAAAAATTGCTTGCTTTTCATTCTATGTAAAATTAACTGTAGGCTATTTGTCAATCACACATGTATATATACATATGAGCTGATGGTTAAACCAATGAAGTTTTTATGGCTTTTACTAGAGAGAGAAAGCTGTGCTAAGGGAAGAACAGGCAGATTCCAGTTTTAACTGGTTATCAAAATTGGTGACACAAAGTCTCATGTGTCTTTCCATTTTTATGCAACCCTCTTGCTAGAGAAATGCTTTGGACAAAAAAAAAAAAAAAAAAAAAAAAACCACACGGGCTGTGTCTTCCTTTAGTACATATGGAGACAAGGAGCGCTGGGAGGTTTCATAGGCTCCAAGGCAGACCAGTTTTAACACCCACCCACCACCTATCCCATTCTCTTTGCCAAGCCACTGGTAATCTTTAGATGTTAACGCCTAAAGCCCAAACTGAGGGATGAAGGCTGCCGGCTGGGGCCCGGGGGCCTACACAGGTACAAGTGGAAATCCTTCTTCCCAGCTTCAGTGGGCAAAATCTACAGCTGTGTTAGGCACAGCTGTCTGGTCACCAAGCACATTCCTACCCATGGAAATCAACTTAAGGTAAACTGCAGAAGTCCTCCAGGAAGGACAACCTTCTCCTCTCTCTGGTGAGTAAACAGAGACCACCCTTGGAGGGGAGCACTGACCACAGAACCGTCCGTTACTGGTTACGGCAAAGAAGCTATCCAGTAAGGTGGCCCGTTACTGTCGATGGCTGGCCAGGATCAGTTCTGTTGGCCACCAGAGGAGTTCACAATGATTTTACCTCATTTTTAGAGAAGTTAATCTCGAATCTCTGCACTTTTAGTAAAACTGACAAAGTTCACTAGTGTCGTGTTCCTTAATTCCCTTTGTGTTTTAAGAACTGCGTGATTTAAAATTATTCAAAATCCTAATAATGTCAGCGACTTTACGTTCATACAAATGATGGGACAGGAAAATAAAGTTTTAAGGATCCAAAGCGATTATACACTGAAAAATAAATGATGAAAAAGGACAAGGCTATCTGGCAAGAGGGTTCAGCTCATTCATTCAAGGTACTCCTAAGGAGAATACATGTACAACTATAGGCCTATTCGATTTTCTCCTAAAAATAAATATATATACGTAAAAAGCTATTGTAATAAAACCTCTTCCACACTGATATTCTGTATTCTACCTAGGATGGATTCCCAGATCTCCGCACTGTGAAAATTCAGTGGCCAAGCCGCTGAGCAGTGTGCCACTGCTCAGAAAGACTAGGAGGCCCGTCTTCACCCAGAAGGCCTCTTGGGAGGGGTCTGTTGTCACTGATAACTTCCCCCACCTCACACCCACCCCACTTTATAACCCTAAAGATTTATTAGCTTAGAATAAATTCCCAGTTACCACCCATAAAGCAAATACAGGGGCCACTGCACTGCTACTGGATTTTGCTTCCCTCATAGCACCAACTACTTAATTATGGTCGCAGCTCTAAGAGTCGGTTGACAGAAATCCTACACGCAGTTTCCTAGTGCATCTTACGTCTTTGGTGTGGGGCAGGCAAAAGGGTCTGCAGCATGTGATTGTCTCAAAGAACATCTTAAAGACAACCTGGCTGACCTGCTGTTCGGAGCGCCCTCGTGAAAACGGTAAACCACAACTCCTTCTGCCAACCATCTCCCAACTTCGGAGGATCATGATGAATCTATGTGACTTTCCGCCACATCACTGAAGACTCACAACATACATACAAACGTCACAGCAAAAAGAAAAGGAGACGGAACAGGACAGAAGAGAAAGGTCTCTAAGTGCCCCCAAATGAAAACGTCAAAAACTCCTGAGATATGAGCCTCCGTTTTGATTGTGCTCAATGACTTGAATTTTGAAAGAAAGAATAAGCTTGCAAAGAGAGTAAGACTTCACACAAAATCATTTAACACTAAGTTCACCAATCACCCTTTCGAAGCATCTGTTTCAAACACATTGCAAACTCTAGCTTGGAATCAGGAGTCATTCTCAAAATTCTTTTCAATAAAACCAAGATTTCAGATTCCTGCTGGGTACATAAGATAATTTATTTTCTGGGAAAAACTACCTAAAATCTATCCAGTAGGATTATTGCACAGTGGGGCCCACAGGACAATGATTTCCAAGGGCTAGTCCTCATATAAAAAAAGGCCACAATAAATACATCTATATACTATGCCCCACTCTACCTTGACATGGTAAACACAAATGTGACGCCGCCTGCTTTAAAAAAGAAACTCCTGAGGAAAGAAAGGGATGGAAATCTCTACCAAGGCCACTTGAGTCAGGAACTACCATTACTATTTCCATTGCCGTAAAGGCCACTCACCAAACAGGCTGACCATTCCAAGCACCAAGATGAACCAGCGACAAGGTTATCACACTTCACGATATCTCACTCCGATCGCGGCTCACACTGAGCTTTGGAAGCACTTCCCAGTAGATGAGCTTAGAAAGGAAATGAACTGCAGGCAAATCAACCCCTTAGCAGAACTCTGGGTTCAGTGTTGGTCACTGAGGGTTGAGGTGAGATCAGTAAGATGCTCCCAAACCCACTCTCTAGTAAATTCCAGCGTTCAGGCCATTAATTTTCACTCCCGGTCCTTGAAACATCACCAAGCATTTGCAAACAGAATTACACGCTTTTCCCTTTTCTATCTGGGTAGCACCACGTTCCATTCTGATGTTGATTCCCCCCCCCACCCCAAAATACTTGGCAATCCATGCAGCAGCCTGTCGCGTACAGAGCAGCCCAAGTTTTAAATCCTCCCAACTCACCCCATAAAACTGCCAAATCCTAACCACACAAATAAAAACATACCACTCTAGTAGGAGAGATCACTCAATTATTCTTCAACTTCCTCTTATAACTGATGCATCACCAATACACAGAGCACGAAGTGTAATTCCAAACACCACACCATGTGATCAAGTCTGTAAATGGACAATTGAGCCAACAAGCCATACCCTGCCTACAGCACAGACACAGCCAAAGAGGGAAGGTGATCTGCTTTCAGCTGCATGGGTGGTAGGGTTTCTCATGGCTTCTGCTTTTTAAAGCACTCACTCTCATTCTAAAATGGTATGCTATACACAAAACCATCAATTTTATTCCAGAATACATCATCTTGATAATAAAAAGCTTTTGTATGCACATACTGCCAATACATTTAAAAGGCCCAAATTCTAACAAATAGAATAGACAAATTCATCAGACAAGAGATAAGTTACTTTGGCCGAAAAAAATCTTTAAAAAAAATCTGGCTCAACATTCTGCTTGCAGGTTTCTACATATACTGTGTATGTGGTGAGTGAAAGAGAGAGAGAGAGAGAGAGAGGGAGAGAGAGAGAGAGAGAGAGAGAGAGAGAGAGAGAGAGAGAGAGAGAGAGAGAGAGAGAGTGTGTGTTGTGTGTCTATAGCTTTTTTTTTTTTTTTAAGGGAATGGAGGATGGTTTAGCCCACTTTTCCTTGGTTATGTAGGAACCACAATGTTCTTTGCGAGCAAAACAAGAAGTGCAAGGTCTGCATTTCCGCCAACTCGATGCAAAGCCCCAAGAGCTTCCTGCAAAGTGAAGCCGGCACGGAGAATCCGGTCAATGTCTGCAGCAGGAAAAATCAGTGGTGGAAGAACGGAGGGACTTGATGATGGGTGGCTGGTGGGCGGTTCAAAGTCAACAAGTGGCCCTGCGGCTTCAGGACAGACATCCTGTCGTGTCTCAGGCCCGTCTGTCACCGGATTCTGTGCGCCCTGACCCAGATCTTCAACCAACGTGAAATTGGACCAGGACTTCGTTTGCTCAGAAGTGGGACTGACACCATCCTCCTCACCTGCTGAAAGTTTGGGTGAGATTTCTACACCTAAGGTGCAGTGTAATTGATTAGACGTTTTTGCTGAGGCTAGAGCGTCAGAACTGCTCTTGTTCTCGGATTCCCTAGACTCGGGGACACTTTCCTTATCAGTTACTAGGCCATCACCTGGATCCCTGACATTAATATCTTCTACATCTTCTACTCCAGCACCATTTGAAGTGTCTGTTAACTTTTCTGCCCTCACCGATACAGTTACGGTCTGATGAAAGGAGACTTGTGAACGCTCTTCGTTCTGGGTAACTACAACATGCTCACTTTGGGTCCATCTTTCAGAAAGGTCCTTCCCACCTGTTTGGCCCTCAGTTACCGTTTCTGATTGACAGATAACTTCTTCAGATGTATTTTCTGAAGCTGGTTTACTACTAATGACCAAAAGTTCATGGAGTTCCTTCAAGGCTGCCGTTAGAGATGAGCAGGATTCCTCTGCTGACTCCACAGAAGGCTGACAACTGCCACAGAGACTTAAGGACGGGGAGCAATCCCCATCTTCTTTATTTGTTCCAGACATTTCAACGTTATTGTCTGGGAGCTGTAAATCCTGAGTGCAAATTGAATTACTCAAAATTTCGGACGAAGGGTTACATTTTGATGTTTCTACTTCCATCAGGGGATTATCTAAGGTGAGGTCGGGTGCACCGATGTTCTTGACATTGGCATTCTGACCATCCGCTGAGTTAGGCACAGCCACTAGGGACTCTTCAACTGTATCCACTTCCATGAGTGTTTCTGAATGGGGGCAGCCACAGCATCCTGAAGGTAGAGTATTTTCCTCTGTACCTGGAAGGTCCACATTCTGCTGTAGCCTGTCTTCTTTCATTGTAGCTTCTAAATCAACACTTCTTTGTGGATTCTGTTGCCTTTCTCCAAGAAGTTCAAAGTCCTCTGTGTTACAGAGATGTTCCTGTTCTTGGTCATGTAGAGCATTCTGTTGTACAACCTCATGCTGTTCATTCCCTGGTTCTTTGTGCTGCTGAAGGCCGTTCCCTTGACTCGGGTTCTGACTTTCTGGATGCCAACCCTTTTCACCTAGAAACCCCGGTGGTTCCTGCACACTAGTAGTCGTGACAGATAAACTAGCTTGCGGTCTTGTGTGGAGAGGAGATCTGAGGCCCTGGGTGCTTCTTTCAGCAGATTTCTCCATATTCTCTGCAACAATGGCTTCTTCGGATGAATTCTGCAGAGGCATGGCTGGAGCGCTGTCTGCTGAAGAAGCACAATCAGAAAGATCCCGTGGAGGAAGATGTTCTTTCTTTTCAGAGGTTATCTGGAATTCGGCGGAAGCCTTCAAAGCCTTTAGAGCTTTAGGTTCAATGCTGTCAGGGTCACTGGGCTCGAAAGGGCAGCCTGAAGCAGAGACAGAGTGAGCAAGACTCATAGGATTACCAATCTCAGGACTCTGTCCTGAAGGATGGGCTGGATGGTTAAATCCATCTGAAGTTGGTAAGGATGACATTCCCAGTGAGGTAGTTTCTTTACCACTTTTCTCTACATGGAACAAAAGGGAAAGGAAAAGAGATTAATTAGCAGGTTACAAAGGCCAATCACTTCTCAGATGATACAAATCTCAACAGGACAGAACAAAATCAGGCCCTTAAACTTGGGTTTGTCTTATACTGATACTTATACAAGAACCATTCTCACTGGGGTAGACAATTCAACATCACAGCATCAGAATAAGAGATAGGCACGTTCTTAACAAAACATGTACACTGTAATTCAGTATTTTTCTTTAAGTACCATTAATAAACATCCACATAATGGCTGCGTTAGTGCTCAAGACTGAAGGACATTCATGTATCTTTATTCTCCGTGGGTCCGACCCTCTTAGAAGAGTTTCTCCGAGTGTGTTCTATCACTTGCCCTGAAATCCTGTTTGCTAAGCATGCACACTCTGGGGCACCATCCCTGGGAGGAAACCCAAGGGTCTGCACTTTCAAAAAGCTCTTCGGGTGGTTCTGAAGCATGTTACAGGTTTTGAGGATCTCTGCACTAGAGTGATTCTCACATCAATGCACTTTTAGCATTTCAAACGACAAGACTAAAACCAGTTATATCTGGAACAGAGTGGGAATTATAAAGAGAAAGGAGAATATGCTCAGGATTCTCTAGGAGACAGAGAAACAAATATTCTGTTTAATTCATTTCTATCCAAACTCCCATGATCCAAATCATGAGACAGCTGTCTGAGCAAGGACTCAAAGCACAAAAATAAAGGTAAAGAGCAAACAGATTAGATCCAATCATCACCTTGCCAAATACGGCAACCTTAGAAGGGTTTATCAGTTACTTTATCACATTAACATGGTACAACTAAGTGAGGACACTGAAGTCTTTTAGGGCAGGGAAAGGGGGTAGGGTCCTGGCAGCAAAGGCGGACGGTTCATAATAGTTTTCAGACAGGCAATGACCATTTAGACTCAATACAACTGACTGGGCACTCAAGGGTGGCAGGCTCAAACACCACCTCACGAAGCCATTAAACATCAATTCCAACTCTCCTTTTGCCACCGATACAAACAATGACCTCTATGCAGTGACTAGAAGATTGTTAATTAAATGCCAACGGGTGGCAGCAAAAACTACTTCACGATACAATCTCTCAGGGCAGATGCTTCTCAGACTCAAATGCTTCGTGTTGACTGCCATCCATTGTGGGGGGCTTGATCTTAAGAAGTCAGGAAGCAATCCAGATTCAAATGGCTCTCAATCATTCTAATCCGACACCGGTTAACAGCACAATGAGATAAAGCATTGACTCTGTTGGGAAGTTACTGACTTCTGGTGAAACAATATAGTTTAGAGGTCAACAGGAAAACAGCATTTGCTTCAGTGTAAATTATATCCATCAGTGTCTAGAAACAGTTATTAGTTTTATTTATCAATCTCTAAGGCCGACTCTGAAAGAGGTTCAGTTGTGAGTTGATGCGAACAGAAAAGATGCATCACAGTGAAATATCCGAGTTAAGTAGCACGGGGCATGTGATGATGGCCTTCGGGCACTGGCACGCCAGTTACGATCCCTGTGTCAGGTCAAGGAGAACGTGGCCTCAGTGTGTGTTTTGTGCTAAGAAAGCAGCACACGGTCCTCCAAGAGCTGAGACTTCACTGGCCTAAGTGCTGACCGTAGGGGACAGGCTCAGTACTACGGGTGAGGAGAAGGGGATGAGAACAATGGATATTAAGAATAATTAAACTGTGCCTACTTTTACCCCATCTTTCTAAGGAAAAAGAAAAAACCGAAGAAATTAAGTGCTAGGTATCTAATCACAACCAGCCTGCAACCCCGTATAAAGCCCGAGGCTGGCAGTTGCCTTTTTTCCTCTTGATAAATCAGCCAGTAAACTCAGGCTGCCGTCTCCCAAATTTACACTCCAGGGAGATGGGAACAGAGCGTCTCCCGGGGAGACCCTGCGAGGCTAGGGAGAGAAGAGTCAAGTCTTAACTCCCGTTTCAGGGAGAATTAAACCTCAGCGCTGCCCACGTTATTGAACCTGTGCCCCCAGACAAGTTTACCTGGCCGAAGCCCCGATTTCGTCTTCGGCGGAACGAAAATTTCTTTCAGGTAGAAGTGCCCTTCTACCAGTCTAGGCAGTTGTGAGCAGGGATATGAAAAAGGAACTTCCAGTTTTCCAGAAGAAACAGGCTCATGAAACCCCTAACGGTGTAGTTATCTTCAACAACAACATGCTGTGGGGCTGATATTCTTGATTTGCTCTATTCACAATGGCCAGATGGACCTGGCTTTGACTGGGATCTCCCTCCCCTCCTTGGACTGTTCCACAACAGTTGACGAAACTATAAATAGGAAACTATACTTCGATGTGTACGCATGCCAACATACGGATGTATATACAGGCTGGTTGTAACCAGATTAGACGAGGTGACATGGATGGCAGAAGCTAAGTTCCAAAACTGCGGCGGACACAGAGACTTTCAGAGCACAGACGATAACTGGATGGAAGGCTGAACGTGGCGTCTATAAATACCTGGTCTGGGGCCCACTCCAGCTGCAGCACACACACACTACATGCATCATGGCTTCTGACGCTCTGTTTGAATTAGGAAACAGACAAGCAAACTTGGGTTAACAACGCAAACCACACAGCATGCGGGGTTATTGTCTCCATTCCTCTGCCGTCTTATAATCAGGAGCTGGTAGAGTCAAAGTTGGGGAATGCTTCTGTAGTTTGGTTGGTTTAATTCTCTCACAATACATAGAACAACGTGTCAACTTCAACAGATCTTCAATAGAACTTGGGAAGGAATTCATCTCACACACCCACACACATGGAACTCATGGGCAGACGTGTGAGACAGGTGGAAACAGCAGACCCATGGATGGGATTACAAGCTATGGCAATCTTCAAGGTGAGCGAACACTTGTGACAGTCACTTTCCCAATTTCTTTCTCAGTTGACATTTATTTTTGGGAAAAAAACAAACGAAAGTGGATCGTCCTGGCTTAACTTCTCTTCTAGTCAGTGTTTAGAAAATGTATCAGATATGGCTCCTGTTCTGACTTATTTTTCTGCTGATAGAAAAGATAAAAGATACTATGGTATAAGGTATCCACCAAAGGAACGGTTTTTGGCAAAAATACTTTCACCTACTATGTCCAGAGTTTTGATTTTGAAGATACTGGGAAGTCAGCGTTCCAAACAAGACAGACCTGATGTAGAATTCATTCACTATTTAAATATTGTAAAAATTAGCACAAGCCATGTATCGTCACTAAAAAAATATCATCCTCTGGGCAAAAAACCCACTTCCTTTTAATCCTTTTCTGAAAACTATTTTTATTTTTTTATCTTATTTTTTTATGTTTTTAAAATAATCTCTACGCCCAACGAAGGGCTAGACTCTCGACCCCGAGATTAGGAGCTGCACGCTCTGCGAACTAAGCCACCCAGGAGCCCCTCCTTGTAATAGTTTGAATTGCCACATTCTGTTCACTATGCCTGAAAACACCTGTGGTTTCTATTTTCATCTCCTTAACTTTTTATTACAAGAAGGTAATTACCCGAAGAGGATAACTGTTAGTAGGTTAGAAAGCATTGCTATCATCAGCCAGTGCTTCTCAAATAAAAACACCACATTGTAGGGGGAAAATAGACATTTCACAAGATGGTAATACATCCTCATTTTATTAATACCCAGAATGATGACTCAACTGACAAGTTACTAAAAACAGGTAAAACCTCCTAAGCGGGTATGTCAAACTCAGTCAAGCTTGCCTTGCAGGGAAGCTTAAAACTATTCATTCCATGGCTGTTCAGAATATTCCCCTTCCTACAACCAAGGCTGTATTTTGTATGTACAACTCAAAGGTGCCAAAAGGTGTCAAGGAGCAGACTGAACACAGCCGGCTTGGAAAAGTCCATCTGCTACCCACACCCATTTTAATTTAAAGAGGCTCAGGGCTACACCTTGGGTGCTCTCCATAAAAACACTGGCAAAATCTGGCTGCCTTTTTCTTTTTTTTAATAAGCTCCTATCTTTTATGTCTTTAGGAGAAAGCTATTCCCTGAACTTGTAGCTCTAATACATTTTACTGTATCAGAAAACACAACATGTGGTATTAGTCACTGATGAATATAGCTCAAGACTTGAAAATAACCCCAACTTAAAAGTTAATTCTCTTCAGTTTCTAGAAAATGCATCCCACAGTCACGGTTTTAGAACAGATGGGGAAAATGATCACATGGAGGTAGGATTTCATCGAGAATGTGTCCTTCCAGCTTACCCAAGAAAACTTGGCTTGGTCTTTAGACTTAAACCAAGACAACTGAGACTCACAAAGAAGTGAATTAGGAATCCCCGTGTCAGGGGTTTGCAGACGGTTCTAATTTGGCCCAAGAACACACTATGCGATCTCATTAATAGCATAAACCCTGTATTCTGATTAGTGTTCAGTTATGCTCCTTATTGTTGGTTCCTCTGTCTCTGGTAGCAGCGCTTTGAGTAGATATTAATTAAAAAGGTCAGGACCGCTTAGTCAGGACGACAATGCTATCCTTCAAAGGAAGCGGGCCTAAGGAAAGGAAAATAAATGTTCAGGGAAACTGCAGAACTAAAAGGAAATGTCTGCTTGCTGCAAGAATTTGTGTTAGGAAAAAGGAAACAAGATTTTTTAGGAAGCCTACCAAAATGCGCTTAAGCAAATAACTGCCCAAGGGACCTAGCACACAGCAATGGATCTGTTGAAACACCGAGTTTTTCTTTACCGTATTGAGAGAGGACAAGGAACACATCCGTGACAGCACGATGACATGGATTAAGAACTGAAAAGGTCCCCAAGCCCTCTCAAGCTCCAACCTCCCCGGCTCACTGACAACAACGAGCAAGTTATCCCAGAGCATGGCCACTGCAAATACCTGCATCCTCCACGGATTTCTGAAGAGCTTCTGCTAATTCTTGGTCTGCAATCTCTTCTGGCCGCACATCCTCTCGCCCCGCCCCATACGCCAATCGGGCACACTCCGGTAACTCTCCCTCGGGCAGGAAGGTGGTCTGTGAGCCTGTCGTGCCGATCACGAGCACATTTTTCTTGAGGTCGATGGAACACTTAGAAGGAAGAAACCAAAGACGGATGATAGCGGATAAAACACCATGCAGAAAAGTTATCCTGAATTTAAATATTTAAGTTTTATGTAAGTATTTTTTTAATGTTTGTTTGTTTTTTAGAGAGAAAAGAGAGTGAGCGAGTGAGCAGGAGAGGGGCAGAGAGAGACAGAGAGAGACAGACAGAATCCGAAACAGGCTCCAGGTTCTGAGCTGTCGGCACAGAGCCTGATGCAGGACTCAAACTCACAAACCAGGAGATCATGACCTGAGCTGAAGTCGGGTCAGAAGCTCAAAAGATTGAGCCACACAGGTGCCCCTAATATTTAAGTATTTTTTGAAACATTTAAAGTTTATAGCAGAATCAAAAAAAAAAAGCTTATAGGAGAATCATCTTTATATGATGTAGTTTTATACATATTTGTCTAACCCAACCTCTGTTCATTTCTGAATTTAAATGTAATACACATCCACTGTACAAAATTGGGAAAAAGGCCAAGCATAATCAGCAGCCCCACTTTTTAGACATACAGAGATGATTTTTTTCTTAAAAAACTGAGACATACCATTTATACATTCACATTACTATTTATATTGTGCTTACTGCACAAAGTACCAATCATCTCAAAAGTGGTATATGGGCAAGGCGATCTTTATTTTTTTTTCTTCTTATTTTTTGAATACAGAGAGAGGGAGACACCAGCTCTGAAGAAAGCTCCAGGCTCTGAGCTGTCAGCACAGAACGCACGAACTGTGAGATCACGACCTGAGCTGAAGTTGGACGCTTAGCCAACGGAGCCACGCAGGCACCCCAAGGCAATCTTTATTTCGTACTTAGAACTACCCTCCTTTTCTGTGTATTTTTCTAATTATTTAACATAGGACAGTACACACATATATGTTTTCTATCTGTAAAGCTGAAGACTACTGGTCTATATCATGACTAAAAAATGGGGAGAGAGTGACAAGTTAATAAATTAGGTTTTATTAATACATGCATTCACTCACCCCTTCTACTTAAAATTCTGCACCTTGATTAGAATATTAATGCGATATATGTTTTATAGGATTTCGGTATTAAAACGAGTATTAATGACATAGGGGTACCTGGGTGGCTCAGTCCGTTAAACGTCCGATTCTTGATTTCAGTTCAGGTCATGATCTCATGGTTCATGAGATGAAGCCCTGAGTTGTGCTCTGCACTGACAGTGTGGAGCCTACTTAGGATTCTCTCTCCCTCTCTGCCCTTTCCCGCTCCTGCTCTCTTTCTCTCTCTCAAAATAAATAAACATTAAAAAAAAAAAACAAAAAACAGTATTAGTGACATAAAAATATTGTCTAGATATGGGGGCGCCTGGGTGGCTCAGTCGGTTGGGCGCCCGACTTCGGCTCAGGTCATGATCTCACGGTCCGTGTGTTCAAGGCCCGCATTGGGCTCTGTGCCGACAGCTCAGAGCCTGGAGCCTGCTTCAGATTCTGTGTTTCCTTCTCTCTCTGTCCCTCCCCCACTCACGCTCTGTCTCTACCAAAAAATGAATAAACGTTTAAAAAAAAATTTAAAACAAAAATATTGCCTAGATACAAAACCTTACTGGGAAAATTTTATCACCCAGTGGACACTAATTGCTTCTTCAATCAGAAGAGTTTATCTTTAAACACATTATTAGATTTCAGAGTGGAAATACAAAGATTGTAAATGAACATAGTTACAACTCATTCTCCCCATACTAAACAAACATTTCCACTGCCCGCATCTTACCTACACCTTCTTCCTTAAGCACTGACAAGCTGTGAAGGATTTACTAAACTCATACTAGCAGTAAAATCATCATGTGTTTTCTAGATCCCGCTACAAACCCATCAAAACTTACCTGAGTTCTAATCAGAAACTGAAAGTAACACAAGAGAACCAAGTTGCCCATTATACTCTCAAACAGATGGCGGGATTTAACAGATTCAGAGAGATTCCACAAGAAGAGATTCTATTTCTACTGATAAATCGTTTCAAACCATGTATGATGACATCCTTAATTAGGGATCTTTCCAAGTCTCAAAAGCCATGCTTTCTCAGTTTTCTAGTATATATAACCAAGAGAAATGATGCAATCATACCCATGTAACATACAAAACGTCAGTGCAGAAAGATAGTGAAGCACTTAATTACCTGATGCCGTTTCAGCATGTCCAGTCCCAGAAGCATGTCCATAGGCTGTTCCTCAAGTATAGAGAAAGAGCACGCCAGGAAATCTCCTTCAATTTGAACCTGAGCTAAAGCATATTAAGAGAAGGGATTGCGGATTTTTGCTTCAAAAGCCTCATGCAATCTTTGGAAAGATTGCATTCTGTGCCTTGCTTCTTGCAATCAGTCAAAGCCAAGGCAAAGCATGAAACAGGTGAGTTAAGTATGAAAATCCAGTGAACCCAATGACCAGTTTAAAAGTCAATGAAGGGGGCACCTGGGTGGCTCAGTAGGTTGACTGTCCGGTGTCAGCTCAGGTCACAATCTCCCAGTTCATGGGTTCGAGCCCCGCATCGGGCTCTGTGCTGACAGCTTAGAACCTGGAGCTTGTTTCACATTCTGTGTCTGCCTCTCTCTCTGCCTCTCCCCCACTTGTGCTCTGTCTCTGTCTCTCAAAAATAAATGAATAAATGTAAGAAAAATAAAAAATAAATAAAGCAGAATAAAACAAACACCTATGCATTTATTTCCCCGGTTTAGGAAACACAAAACTCAGAGGTTCCTTATGTTCTACTGCTCATAGCTTCGGGTCTTCTCCAACCCTCCCGACTATCCTGGCTTTTGTATCAATCATTCTTAGCTTTTTAAATGATTCTTACGAGTCTTGTATGATTTTTTAAAAATTTTTCTTTAACATTTATTCATTTTTGAGAGTGAGAGAGACAGATCATCAGTGGGGGAAGGGCAGAGAGAGAGGGAGACACAGAATCCAAAGCAGGCTCCAGGCTCTGAGCTGTCAGCACAGAGCCCAACATGGGGCTTGAACTCATGGACTGCGAGATTGTGACCTGAGCTGAAGTTGGACCTTAACCGAGTCACCCAGGTGCCCGAAGTCTTGTATGATTTTTAAAAAAATTTTCTTAATGTTTATTTTTGAGAGAGAGAGACAGAGCATGAGTGGGGGGAAGGGCAGAGAGAGCCGGAGACACAGAATCCAAAGCAGGCTTCAGGCTCCGAGGTGTCAGCACAGAGCCCGACACGGGGCTCGAACTCATGGACTGTGAGATCATGACCTCAGCTGAAGTCGGACACTTAACCAACTGAGTCACCCAGGCGCCCCGAGTCTTGTACGATTTTTTAAAAAAATTTTTTAATGTTTATTTTTGAGAGAGAGACAGAGCATGAGCGGGGGAAGGGCAGAGAGAGCCGGAGACACAGAATCCAAAGCAGGCTTCAGGCTCTGAGGTGTCAGCACAGAGCCCTATGTGGGGCTTGAACTCATGAACTACGAGATCGTGACCTGAGCCAAAGTAAGACACTTAACCGACTGAGCCACAGGTGCCCCCAGTCTTGTATGATTTCTAAGTGACATACTATTTAGTTTTGTGTTTTTGAATTACCACTCGCTAATCTTTTACTCAAGTATTTTGAGGGGTGCCTGGGTAACTTAGTCGGTTAAGCGTCCGACATCGGCTCAGGTCATGATCTCGCGGTTCCTGAGTTCGAGCCCCACATCAGGCTCTGTGCTGACAGCTCAGAACCAGGAGCCTGCTTCAGATTCTGGGTCTCCCTCTCTCTCTCTGCCCCTTCCCCCCCTCAAAAATAAACATTAAAAAAAGTTAATTAAAAAAAAAAAAAAAAAAACAGAAGTATTTTGAGATCGATCCCTGCACATGTAACTATTTCTTTCATTTTTAATTATCCTTTAGGGCACCTGGGTGGATAAGCTGGTTAAGCGTCTGACTCCGGACTTTGGCTCAGGTTATCATCTCGCCGTTCATGAGTTTGAGCCCCGCATCAGGGCTCTGTGGTAACTGGGGTGGGCCTGCTTGGGATTCTCTGTCTTTCTCTCTCAAAAACAAACTTAGAGGTGCCTGGGTGGCTCAGTCGGTTAACCATCTGACTCTTGGTTTCTACTCAGGTCATGATCTCACAGTTCATGGATTTGAGCCCCGAATCAGGCTCCACTCTCTCCCTCTCTCTCCCCCTCCCCTGCTTATGCTCTCTCTGTCAAAATAGATAAATAAAACTTAAAAAAAAAAAAAAAATCCCTAGTGTACTGTAATGCCTAATATACCACAACTGATTTATTACTGCTCTGGGACTTTCTGGGTCACTTCCAATTTCTGCGGTCATAAGCAATGCTGCCCTGAGTATTCTCCTGGTGTGCATTCAGTTTCTCTAATGGTATATATACCACAGAAAACAGAATTACAGGGTTCTAGGGGATATTAGGTTCAACTTTGCTGGGGGATGTTGAATTATTTTCCAAAATGTTTCTAGCAGCGTATCAGAGTTCCTCCTGCTCCACATTCTCACCAACAATTAGTATTATTAGATTGAAAATCTTACTAAATTTCCCTAATAATGAGTAACTTTTCATGTATTTCTTAACCATTTGGGTTTCCTATTCAATAGTGCCTGTTCTATTGCTTCTGTAATTTTTTTTTAACATTTATTCATCTTCTTGAGAGACACAGTGTGAGTAGGGGAGGGACAGAGAGAGGAGACACAGAATCTGAAGCAGGCTCCAGGCTCTGAGCTGTCAGCACAGAGCCCAATGTGGGGCTTGAACTCATGGAGCATGAGATCATGACCTGAGCTGCAGTCAAACGCTTAACTGACTGAGCTATCCGGTGCCCCCCACTGCTGTAATTTTTTAAAAATGTCTATTTATTTTTGAGAGAGAGAGAGAGAGAGAGAGAGAGAGAGAGAGAGAAGGGGGAGACACATAATCTGAAGCAGGCTCCAGGATCTGAGCTGTCAGCCCAGTGCCCGAGGCCGGGCTCAAATCCACAAACTTTGAGATCATGACTCAAGCTGAAGTTGGACCCTCAACCAACTGAGCCACTTAGGTGCCCCTGTAATTTTTTTTTTATAATTTTTTTAATGTTTATTTTTGAGAGAGAGAGAGAGAGAGAGAGAGAGAGAGAGAGAGAGCGCGCACAATTCGAGAAGGGGGGCAGAGAAAGACAGAGACACAGAATCCAAAGCAGGCTCCAGGCTCTGAGCTGTCAGCAGGGCTCGAACTCATGAACCATGAGATCATGACCTGAGCCCAAGTTGGACACTGGGCCACTCAGGTACCCCTGTAATTGTTTTAAATTTTTTAATGTTTATTTATTTTTGAGAGAGAGACACACACAGAGTATGAGCAGGGGAAGGGCAAAGAGAGACACACACACACACACAATCCGAAGCAGGCTCCAGGCTCCAGGCTCCATGCTGACAGCTCAGAGCCAGGCGTGGAGCTCGAATCCACAATCCCCGAGATCATGACCTGAGCCGAAGTCGGCCACTCAACCCAGCCACCCGAGTGCATCGCTCCTGTAGTTTGTTTATACCATCTTACTGAATTGAAGGATGGACACATGCACACACACACACACTGTATATATTCTGAAAACGAATCCTCTATTGGTCACTGTTATAAAAACTCTTTCCTAGTTTGCATCTGTTCACATCCTTTATGATGTCTTTTGATAAAAAATTCTGAATCGTAATGTGGCCCAATCTACCAAATAATCTCCTTCTTAACTTTTAAGGAACTCTTTTTCTGCATGCAAGATATTCTCCTATATTTTCTTCTAAAAGCTCTGATACTGCTTTTAACATCTAGGTCTGTAACCCACGCCGAACTGACATCTGTGTGTGATGTGAGGCAGGGTCCGTTTTCCAATTCATTTTTTCCACAGGGACACCCAGCTGGCCTTGCATCATTTCCTGAAACCTTCCCTCCGCTCTGTAAGATGCCCTGTGCCATTTATCAAGGTTCACGTAAGCACAGGTCTGTTTCTGTTTTAGTCCTTTGGTCCTGACATCTAGAAGGGGAAGTCATTCCAGAGTTATCTTGCCTATTCCTACAATAAAGGGCTGATTTTAAATGAGCACATCAGGTCTCACAAAAAACCTACTGAGATCTTGATGGTACCACAATGACTGCTGCTGATGAATGTGGGAGAATTCTCACCTTTGACACACTGAGTCTTCCCACCCGTGACACAGCTCTCCTTTATTTAGATTTCCCTTATGATCATAGGTTTTCGGCCTGCTGTCGTAGCCAAGCTGCAAAATGCTACGACCTGTCCATCCACAAGGAAAGACGCGAGGGACTGAGACTTACTTTGCCTCATCCTATTATCTTCCTACCTAAAACCATGGAAAATCAAACCCAGACTCTGAAGCAAACCAGTTTGTGGTATTTCAGTCCTACTGTGTGTAGGAAAGTACGTGACAGTAACGTATTTAAACTACCCCAATTCTATATAAATCAATAAAAGAAACAAAAGACTCTAATAAACAGACAACTATGTTACAAAAAAAAAAAAAAAGAGAGAAAAATGGGTAGAAATGATCACTTGCAATGAGAGAAGAGCAACTTACAATAAAAAAACCACACTTTTTGAATCTGTAAATTCAGGGACTAAAAATTAGTAATACTTGATTGGAGAAGGACATTAAGATGAATACTGACGAAGTGCTGGAAAAGCCATTTTGGTGCAAATTAGAAATACATCAAGAGCCTTTAGGTGTTCATAACCTTTGACTCAGTAGTTTCATTGACAGGAATCTTTAGTAAGGAAAAAAAAATTAAAATGTGCACCCAAAAAACCCCACAAAAATCTACTGCCGTATTACAGTAACAAAATATTGGGGGAAAAAATTTATCCTATAAGTTGACCATTAAACCCATATAAGAGAATCCCATGCATCTGCATGGTGCTTATGAAAATTATAGTAACACTGCGAACATGTCATTTTTTCTTAAAACAGAGTATGAAATTCTATACATTATACGACCACCTTTTACAAGAATAAAATGCAAGGGAAAAGGGTCAGAAGGAGATTACTTGGTGGTTGAGTCTCACTTAAAGGGATTTAAGGAATTAAGAAAAAAAAAATTTGGTTACAGAGGAAGGACTGAGCACATGTATTTATCTCCATTTACTCCTGAAAAATTACAATAAAAGTTTATCTTTTTTAAGGTACAAATCACTAAGGGCAAAAAATAAATATAAATAAACACACACACACACACACACACACACACACACACACACACACACAGAAGAGACAACTGAAACGTAATTTTGGAACAGAAAGCAGCAGAGAGCAGTGAGGAAAACTGGGAAGCAAGCCAATTAACATCACAGAACCCCCAAGTGTTTCATGAACCAGTACCTCTGCAGGCAGGGGTAGAGGTGAGTCCAAAGTAGCAAGACTGGGTGCAGGTCTATGTAGGAGGCACAGTTAGACCCTGCGGTTCTCTCTTAACCTCTGCTCAGCCAGGTGACTATCTCCTTTCACCCCAACAATAGACTAGAGGTTTATTTTCTCAAGAGAGTGAAACAGAGAGAGACAAAGACACAAGAACCTGACTGAATCCCAGGGGGATTAAGCTTAAGTTTACTGAGCCTCTAGCCCTTTCCCCCCTTCCAACTTCCAGATCACCAAATATCGCCAAGGCTGCCTACCCAAGTAATGTTCCAAACAGCCTTTTGGTGTCCCAGTCTTCACTATGAGCAGATGCCAAGGATCACCAGATATCTGAGAAAACCATCAAACAAATACAAAACGTAACAGAAAGGTTGGGAGGCAATGTTGAGGAAATCCCACAAACACCCACCACACCCAGGACACATGAAAGAAAGAAACAGGAAAGAAAGGAAACTACAGGACAAGTCTAGGATAGGACATTATCCCACCGAGTAGCAAACATCCTGGGGCGGGGGAGAGGAAGTGAAAGGTACCCCATGCGGTGGATGAAGACAGATCTACACCCAAGTGCATCACTGTGAATTTGAAATTCCACAACACTGAGGTCAAAGAAGATTCTGCAAGCTTCAGAAATGGAAAAGAAACCTTTCAAATATAGGATCAAGAACTGAGACAGCAGCCAGCTTCTCCGCAGCAGCACTGACAAAAACTGTGGAAAACAAAGTGACTTCCCACTTAGCCAGACTGGTAGAATATAGGAAAACAACAACGACAAATTCTGATATTTAAGGACTCCGTTTCCTCCCTTGTATTCTTTCTCTGGAAGCTACCCTCCAATAAACTGAGGAGCAAAATTACAAAGAGCGAGACAGAGGATTCACATAATCCCATCTAAAAGCAAGAGGAAAGCAGCCTTTGGGACCCAGTCAAGAGAGATCCTAAAACAACAGCTGTGAAGCAGCTCTACAGCACTGGTCCAGTCTCTAGAAGAATCTTCAACAGGATGAACTGTATAAAGGAGATCTACACAACTAGGTAAGTGTTTGGGGACTGAGGAACACTTAGAATATCAGATGACCAAAAGAAGACAATTACTAATTGTAAGACAAACAACACAAAGAGAAAAGCAATCGTCTTCAATTAGGTGGCTCAGCTCTCCACAGTATTTACGTGTCAGTGACAGCACGACAAACATGTTATTTCGAAATATGGAGGTGAGCACCACAAGAAAAGAGCTAATAGTTGAACGCGGTCTCAAAGGAGCAGGAAAATAGAAGTACATAGGGACTGATGTCTTGTAACAAATTAAAACCTGTATGTGTGTAACTCTGACAGAACACAGGATTTAACGTGTCTGGGGATCAGGCTTGCTACATCAGGTATGCCTACACAAAACAAATTTTGAAACACCCACTACCCTGAAAAGACTCCCATAGTGCCTTTTACTCACCTAGATGTACCCTTCCAATAATCTTCTGGGTGCCCACTCCTTTGGCAATCCCTGCCCACCGACGGTCCACCAGCCTCATTATATTACACCTTTCTGCACAAGCTTGGCTCATAATAGTCATCTGGGCACCTGGAAGCAGAGGGAAACATCAGATAATAAAAATGAAATCCACGTTTGTGGGAAGATTAAAAACCGCAGCCTGAGGACAAGGCAGAAAGCAAGTAGCCCCCAGGCTTTTGTCTGTGGACGGTTATTCACACCTGGGTTAGTCTAGCCCTTAGCCGTTCTTGCCACGCTTCATTCAACTTTCAGTTCCACGCTGGTATCGGAAACACAGCGTAGAAACCTGATAGTGACGGAAAGGATATTTTGTTTGAATGTCTCATTAAATTTGTTTCATGAGATGATGTTTTAAAACTTTACCGACAGAAAGCAAAACTACCCGGAGAGGACTTCCAGAAAGTCAACCCACATCTACAGATGGAAATGTGTTAAGTGCTCAGTTAAGCACTCCTTTACACTCGGGTCAATCTTCATCAAGTATCTCTAAACATCTTATCAGATTATTTTTATTCCAAATGTGGGGACTTTATAATTTACCATGTAAAACCCACCATCTCTCAAAAAAAAAAAAAACAAAACCAAATCTGAACTCCCCATCTCTGCTCCAACAATCACACTCTGTTTCCTTTCAGCAAGAAGGCATTTAGGGTCTTTTCTCTCCTGGTTACGTGTATTCACCCACACAGCCGGAGCAGGCCAGCACAGGACACAGACACATCTGTTTTCACCTACAGCCCTGATCTCTCTCACAGATTCTGGTCTACATGCCCGTGTGCTCAACATTTCCATCTCAAAGCCAACAGGGCTATAAAGCTCTTTTCTCCCCCAGTAATTCTCACTTTGGATTTCTCTCTTTACCAAGGGAATTACTTTCTTACAACATGAAACTTGACACCGTTCACTTGTGACTCCTCTTAATTTTTTTTTTTAATGTTTATTTTGTTTTTGAGAGAGAGAGAGCATGAGCAGGGGAGGGGCAGAGAGAGGGGGAGACACAGAATCCGAAGCAGGCTCCAGGCTCTGAGCCGTCAGCACAGAGCCCAATGTGGGGCTCGAACCCACGAACTGCAAGTTCATGACCTGAACTAAAGTCGGATGCTCAACTGACTGAGCCGCCCAGACAGCCCCCGTGACTCCTCTTCCTTTAGCCTTCCCCTCGCTCTTTTTTTTAATTTTTAAAGCTTTTATTATTATTTTTAATGCTTATTTCTTTTTGAGAGAGGGAGAGAGACAGAACACAAGCAGGGGACGGGCAGAGAGAGAGGGAGACACAGAATCAGAAGCAGGCTCCAGGCTCTGAGCTGTCAGCGCAGAGCCTGACATGGGGCTCAAACCCACGAGCCGTGAGATCATGACCCGAGCTAAAGTCGGACGCTCAGCCGACTGAGCCACCCAGGCGCCTCAGTCTTCTCCCCACTCTCAAACTCTGCTCCAACCCTGTGAGTAAGTTTTATGCAATTTCTATTTCTGACCTTCCTTCTTCTAACTATAGCAATCAGCCTAGCTCACACCCTATTCCCCTTGCTAATGGACAACTTCTCTGGTTTCCAAACCACTCTGTGGATGCATAATTTAAAGCAAGGAAATAGTCCTGCCCCTGAGGGGTACGGAATTCTCCAGATCTGTAACTATCTTTGGTCTTCCTCAAATAATCGTCTTCTTCAGATCACTTACTCCTCTGCTCACAAATCCTCCATGGCTTCTACTCTTTAATAAGATTAGCCTCCAGCTACACTGTCACAGCTTCACAACCTACCTCGTCCTGGCCAAACTACTTCCTGCTACAATAGACGGAGTATCTGTGTCCCTGCAAATTTCCTATGTTAAAACCTGACCCTCAACGTGATGGGATTAGGAGGTGGGGTCTGTGGGAGGTGATTAGGTGACGAAGGTGAAAGTCTCAGGAATGGGCCGAGTGCCCCTGCACAGGAGACCTCGGACAGCTCCCTCCCCCTTCCTGCCACGTGAGGGCACAGCCAGAAGAGAACATCTGTGAACGAGGAAGCAGGTCAGCAGACGCTGGGCCTGCCTGCATCTTCACGGTGGATTTCCCAGCCTCCAGAACTACGAGAAATCAATCTGTGTTGTTTATAAGCCCCCCAGTTGATAGTATTTTTATAGTAGCCCAAACAGACTCAAATATCAGACTTCTACTCTGACTGTTCAAAACCCTCCAATTTGACAGGAGGAAATTGTTCCCTTTGCCTCTTACTCGCGCTGACCCTCCTGCAGAGCGCCCCCTGCCTTCACTTTCTCTGATTTCCACTTACACTTTAAGACCAAGCTCAAAACTGTCCTCACCCAGTGAGTTTTCCGCTCCTTCAGTTCCAACACTCCCTGTTCGCGTTACTCATTAGGCACCTTACACTTCACGGACACCGAAAGCTCTTGGCACTCGAGGAAAGTTAGATTCAAGAAGGCCCAGCAAAAGTGAAGGAAGAGAAAACTGGAGAAGGCAACTTTCCTCTTTTCTTCCCCTCTCCTCACTCTACCCCACAGAAGCTATTTACTGATGTAAAGTAAGCAAGCCCGACACGAGAAGGGTCCCTTTCACCGCTCCCCTGCCCTCTCTCAAGCCTCGGCTTGAAGCCCCATCCTCTTGCTCATGGAGACAGCTCAGTTCAGAGCCATGCCTGAGCACCCCAGTCGTGGTGCGAATGTGGTCTCGATGTGTACCCAACACGCATCGGATTTTTGCTGTTGTGGAATCTGCCATCAAACAGATCTGGGGCTGGACCCACAGCCTGCTCCTCGTGACCCTGTCTACCTGAAGAGGGACACCACCTCTCAACGTCTAAGCCTCCCTACCTACAAAATAGGGTTAATAGTCAAACACAGCTCACAGGGATTTCCTCAGGACTAACTGAAATTAAGATGATTTATATTAAGCACCTAATATGTTGCCTGGCATACAATAGAGGCTCAATAAATGTTGAGTGTGGTAATATTAGAGTCTCTTGGGTATTTGTCTCTCTCACTCACAGGAGCCCCATTAGGCTACAGTTAGTGAGTCTTAACTCCCACTCAGCACAAGTGCCCTGCCTACAGCATTCAACAGACATTTTTAAACCGAATAATCGGCAAATTTGCTTCTCCCAAGAATGTATGCATCTCAAGACACAAACTTTTTTTTTTAAAATAGGCATCATGTCCAGTGTGGAGCCCAATGTCTGGCTTGAACTCACGACCCTGAGATCAAACCCTGAGCTGACGTCAAGAGCTGGACATTTAACCGACCGAACCACCCAGGTGCCCCCTCAAGATACAAACTCTTAATGACAATTGAAACCTAGCATGTGCTCAAATAATTGTGGATGAACAAACGGAGGAAAATATTACTTGAGCAGAGGCTTCTACTACTCTAGGAACTCATCCTATCTTACAGCCTGAGGGAACTGCACAGAATTAAGACACATAGGACCACTCAGCCATACCCGCACGGTGCTCTGTGCGATCTTACTGAGAAACAGAGCTATTACGGTGAGAAAAGGTGCCAGCTGGTACAGGGATTATCTGAATCCTCAAGTGGGAAACTCCCTGTCTCCTGACCTGGCTGTTAAGTTCTTTAAGGCCGAGAGCCCCGACACACACGCTCCCCCTCCTCATCGCTCCTGGCAAAGCGCTGGTGCACAGACCGTGCTGAACTATCTGTCTGACCTACACTCTATGCAGCCGCTTCTTATAGCTCCTTCTGCTGAACCCATTTACTCCCAAATTTCCCACAGAGATATCCGAACAACTCAGGATGCCAAATAAGGGGAGGTAGGAAGTTAAAGGAGATCCTTCGAAAGACAAAACCAGTTAAGAAATGATTACGGGTGCCTGGCTGGCTCAATCAGTAAAGCGTGCGACCCTTGATCTCAGGGTTGTGAGTTCAAGTGCCACGTTTGGGGCAGAGTTTACTTACTTACTTAAAAAAAAAAAAAAAAAAAAAAAAAAAGATTACAAAAATAAACCTGTGACAACAGACACACACAAAGCTTGGCGAGTGACGTAACCCCTGGGCTGGTCAGGTGGCAGCCTGGAGGACTGCTGCCATCTTTACCAGGGTTAAAGCAGAGTCTCCCCTTCTCCCTGTGTCAGGTCAGAATGTCGGACACATGGACAAAGACAGAGACGTCACCTGAGTCAACAAAGGCTTTCACAGGATGTCCGTTCACTTTGCAGTTAATATAAAGCATCACCACTTGGCCAAAACTTTCAGGAGCCTCTTCCATAGCTATTGTCATGTTTTCCTCGATGTTCTGTTGCCTGTAACAAACCAAGTAGAGTGGAATCATCATCTGTTTCAGAAGTCACAGTATTAAACACAGACGGGGCTTTCTCTTCCACGAGAGTGGCAGACGCAGAGACACAGATCTTTGTGAAGACCCTGATGGGCGACACCACCACCCTTGAGGTTGAGCCCAGTGACACCAGTGAGAATGTCTAGGCTACAGTTCGAGACCAGGAGGGCATCTCGCCTGAGCAGCAGCTTCTGGTTTCTGTGGGCAAACAGCTGGAGGATGGCTACAATACCCAGGAAGAGTCCGCCCGGTGCTCGGTGCTCGGCCGGGGGGTGGCACCCTCCAGCCTTCCCTCCGCCAGCCGGCCCAGAAATACAACTGCAACAAGATACCTGCCGTGAGAGCTCTGCTCGCCTGCACCCCTGAGCTGTCAACTGCCACAAGAAGCGTGGTCACAGCAATGACCTGCGCCCCGAGAGGAAGGTCAGATAAGGCCCTTCCAGCGGCTCTTGGCCTGCGGGACGGCCCCCTGGCCCGAACCCCAGAGCCTGTGTGCCTCGATAAAGTCTCCCTTTCACTGACTGAAAAAAAGAAACCACACACCAGATGTGTCCGTATCTTTTGCCCCTATTGCAGCAGCTGAGCCCTGGAAATGGACATTGGCACTGTCCCCTGCAACAGGTGAGGTAGTGAGACACAGCTGGCAGAAAATCTAAAGGCACACAAATGACTTTCACATCAAACAGTTCTGCTCCCTTTACAAGCTCAGATACGGGAAACTGAATCTCGAGAGAGTAAGAGTCAAAATCTTTTAATTCTGGAGAATGTCAGAATCTCGTGAATGCTTCCGTTTTCACGGGGATTTACTGGGTGTCTGGGTATGCGTCCTATGTCCAGTGCGTTAAAGACGGTTGGCAAAGGTAAAACACAGAGGTTTCAACCGCCCTGCTGCACCTGCTGCTTCACCTCCAAGACTGGGTTTTCTACCTGTAAACGAGGGGACGGACTCCTACTCCAGGAGCTAAGAGGGATTCAGCATCTACGACACAATGTTAACAAAAGAGCAGATGCTGGGAAAACGCACACACCTCTTTAGCTACCCGGCTATCACTTGGAAAACCACACACACACACACACACACACACACACCCCCCACAGTTCACTTGGTCCAGCAAACCATTTCTTCAAACATTAGACAGATTCTAATTCTTAAACGAGAAAGGGATGTAAAAGGGAGTTCCAGCTTACTTCTACATCTCCTGTCTCCGTTCCCAACCTCCTTTTAAAAACATCACCAAACACGACCAACATTAATGGAAACGAGGGCAGGCGCTGGGCAACGTACCCGAAGACTGAGTTACTAACAGAACAGGGCCCAAGATTGGGGAGAAGTTATAACCGTAGGCGACGGGCTAGCACATTACAGGCCACCACCTGCGAACTTCTACGGGAGCGCAGCCACACCACTCCCTTCCATCCTGTGGGGTCATCTGTGGTCGCTCTGATACCGCGCTGGAGGACGGGAGTGCTGGTGGCAGACACAGCACGGCCTGCAAACCCTACGATCTTCGCGGTCCGGCTCTCTGCGGACGAAGTCTGCGGAGCCCTGTTCTAAACTGCAGTGCCTGTCCTTTTCGCGGTAATGCTCCACCTCAAATGAACTGCTGGTTTTAGCAGTCTTTCTGTAAAACGCATGAAACTTCCCAGAAAGTCCAAGGCACCCTCGTTTAATTTAGTTGGGGAAACATGCGAGCTATTATACTCCAATGTATACATACGCTGAGGAATCGCTGGTCTAACATACCAAATAAAACTTCAAAAGGCATTTGGCAGAACTACACAGCTTTTCTCTTTTGTCACATTATTAAATTTAGAGATGAACTAAAATTAGTTGTATATTCCTGACCTTGCGTTGACTCCAACCAAGATAAATTTCAGCAAAAAATCTTCTGAGATAATACCAGTCGCTTTGGCTATTCTGGGCTCCGTACGTATGTAGAGAGTCTCTTCAGAGGCACAAGGTCTTCTTGAAAAGACTGTACGCGTTATCCCATTTCCTTAACTTCCCCGGGCCCCCCTCGAGCTACACAAATATGCCTCATCTCATGGCTACTCTGCCAACAGTGCAGGGTCAGGGTTCGGCTACGATACCCTCCCACCCACCCACCACTCCTGTTTCTGGATGGAACACATCTATTTTTTTTTTTTTTTTTTAGAGAGAGAGCGAGCACGCAAGGCCACACGCACCACGTGTGGATTCTCACTTCTCTCTCATCACTCTACGGGAGAGACTTTACATCTCTTACTTGAGACATTTCTGGTCCATAATCCTTCACTTGAGAAAGAGAGAGACAGAGAAAGTGTGGCCGCAGGGGGGAGGGCAAAGTAGGGGCAGGGAGAGAAGGAGGGTGGGAGAAGGAGAGAAGGAGAGAAGAAAGAGAGAGAGAGACAGAGACAGAGACAGAGAAAGAGAGAGAGACTGTCCCAAGCAGGCTCTGTGCTCAGCACGGAGACCGACACAGGGCTCAAGCCCATGACCCTGGGATCATGACCTGAGCTGAAATCAAGAGTCGGACATTCAACTGAGTGAGCCCCTGAACACATCTATTCTTGAGAATTATGTCAGGTTCCCTTACAACTGCAATGTGGTCAAGTTCAGAGAACACAAATTTCTTCCTATTTCTCTGGGGAGATTTAATTAGTGAGATGTTTTCGCTTTTTTTTCCCCAAAAATATTCATATACTAATATACTGACGCAATTAATGGGGACACTTAATCAACAAGAACACAAGTGAATGGCTAAGGGCTAGCAACTGATTCTGGCATACAATTTAAATGTCCCTGATTTCAAATGTAGTCAGAGAAATAAAAGATAAAATAACCATTATCTGACTTCTAAGCTGACAGTATAATGTAATGACCAAGTCAGGCTTCATTCAAGTAACCAAAGATTATGACAAAGAACACAGTTCTTCTTAGCTATACAGTGGTTCCCCCTTATCTGCAAGGGATACATTCCATGACCCCCAGCAGATGCCTGAAAACACAGACAGTACTGAACCCTATACACACTATGTTTTCTTCTATATATACACACCTATGATAAAGCTTAATTTATCAGTGAGGCCCAGCAAGAGATAAGCAACAGTAATAAAACAGAACAATACTCTGTGGCAAATGTTATGTGAACGTGGTCTCTCTCAAAATACCTTACTGTACTGTACTCACCCTTCTTGTGATGATGGGAGATGCTAAATTGCCCACGTAATAAGATGAACTGAGGCGAATGACACAGGCCTTGTGACACTGTTGGGCTACTACTGACCTTCTGATGTATCTGCTTTTGGACTGCAATTAACCACGGGTAAGGTGAGGGACTACTGTGCTAAAGCCTTCACCGTTCGCAACAAACACGACATGGGGGTGGGGGGCAGCTGTGCTTTCATTCTAACGGACTGACCACTGACCAGCATCGTTCTTGTGACTCACGATGTGACTGAGGTTGGCATTAGCATCATTATACCTGCTCTGGCCCCATCTCTTATGATGCTGATCCATCTGGCTGACTGGGGAACAGAGCACAAGCCATCTGCATTTTTAAAGCTTCCTATGTGATGTTACCTTAGCCCCAGGTGCGAGCCACAGCATTGGGGAAACTGGAGCTGGAAATGTGTCTGGCAGTCTGTTTATCCACGGAGGCCAGCTCAAGAACTGCAGAAGGAAAACAGACCCAGGACTACAAGGGCCCATCCGTACAGGGCTCTCTAATCCAATCATGTTCAAGCCTGGGTTTAATTAGGGCTCGTGTATTGTGTGTAAGGATTGAGATTCCAATCAGCCTGTACAGACAGCCTAACGGTCTCACCGGACTGGAGCTTCTGCTCAGTCCTGGGGTCACCGACCCCAGGTTGATGGGGTTGCTCTAATGATGCACCGTAGGCCAGTCCGGGAGTCTTCATTAAAGTCCCCAAGTTAGGTACCCGTACTTTGTAACGTTAAATCCACACACGAGGAGAACGGAAGAGGAGAGTGACCTAAAAGGCTGAAATTACTATCTCAGATACAAAACAAGGACGCTGCCTCAAAGCAGATGCCCGACTGATACCAGGTCACCTGTCATTTGGGAAATCTGGATTCTCTAAAGCTTGCTCTTTAGGTAAAGGGTCATTACCTTATATCTTCCTCTATTTTTGCCTGAGCTTCAAGATCAAAAGGGTCGGCAGAAAAGAGACGAATCCTTTCTTGCTCTCTCCGGGCTCGGTCCTGCTGCTGTCCCTCCAGGACCCTAGAAAATTTCTCTACAAAAACAACAAGGGGGACATCTTGAGTGCCACGCTATTTCCATTCTCTGTTAGTACTTTTCCAGATCAAATCGTTTCTCAAAATACAACTATACAAGATGCAGAAAGGATGCCTAAGAATTATTTTAAACGGGCAATTACATTTACTTGCTATTTCTGAGGCAAGACTACGTCCCCTAAATTCAGTGTCAAGAAATCAAGTATTTTCAAAAGTCATTTATTCCGGTAAGAAATTATCCGTCATACTGTTTCTACTCAGAGGTAAGAGCATTTCAATTTAAATCAGCAGAAACAGCCATCTGTGTGGCAGATGAGTGACCCCACTCCTCTCCTCCCCGCTGCCCCCATTAACCTATTACGCAGAACTAAAACAGAGCGCGACCACAGGGCATGGAGTCGGTGGTGCCGTCGCAGCCCTGCGTGGGGACAGAGGGCAGCCACGCCTGCAGCGGCACAGCACGAGGCGTGGGCATGACGAATCACCGTGTTGTGCCCCCGTGACTCTACCGCCAACACCCTGTGTCAGCTACGCTTCGATGAGGGACGACAACAAGACCCACAGGGCACTACAGCCCCGCTTTTCCTGCCACTCCCTTGAGAACACCCCCTGCCTTAGACCAGGGACGTTACATGTAAACTATTGTCAGTCCACCTACAGGACCTCGTGAGTAACAGGCAGGAAAATGAGGAAAGAGAAAATACTGCTTGCTATAAAATGTATGTCACAAGAGCCACCTTAGTCTCGCTGTTTCTTAAATGAGGGTGTATTTAAATGTATCAAGTTCTACGTGCCATCATCACGGTCTTTGGCGATTAGATATATTGCGGAAGGAATTAAAGACACCAAGAGAACGGTCGTGTGAACTATCAATACACACAACATGAAGGAATCTAAACCACATTAAGCTGACAAAAGAAGCCCGACATGAGAGAGGACATACTGTGTGATTCCATTAACCCGGAGACTGAAAACACGATTGTCAGAACGGCAGTAGCCCATAAGGGGAGGAAGCTGACCAGCAGAGGACATACTGGAATTCGGGAGCGAGAAAAATATTCTCTCATCTTGACTAGGGTGGCGGCTCCAGGACTTTGCCAAAGCTCAATGAACTGTACACTTAAAACCTGCGCATTTCTGTTAGGTAATTATTACCTCAGTTTAAAAAAGGGTCAGCTGAAGAATGAGCTATGGAGCATCTGTTACGCTTTAAAATGTAATCAGCACAGTTGCATAAACCCAGGAGTAAAACTGGAGAAATTTACAGAGAAAAACTTTATTCATCGAGCTGACTAAAAACAAACATTCTGTTTAACTCAAGAATGGCTCAAACACAGCAACAAGCTATTGGCGACAACCGACTATCGTTAATCTTGGGGTGGGTGAGAGTCAGAGGGCTCCGTTTTGCCACACAGGCTGATGGCACCGGACAGGTTTTCTGTCCCTAAGAGCATTTCACCCGGCATCAGCTGGCTTACTGGTGCTCTCTTCAACTGAGGCTCCCACCGAACAGGTTAGAATACCAGTCCCTAGGTTACGCGCAATAGGTTACGTGAAAATAATTTGGGGGAACAAAAAACCGTCAGTGGAGGAGGCTGGTCAAGCTGGATCTCAGAACTCTGTGCTGTTGCAAAATTGGATCACGACCGCCACTCAACTCCGCCTTTGGCATCAGCATCACTTTACCTCTCGGAGAGCAACTGGGGTGCTCAAGAGATCACGTGACCTGGCGGGCTGAACACCCCAGTTGCTGGAGTTTCTCCAAATTTGCCGCGACACCGCTACTTCCCCTCAGGTCCGCTCGCCAGTCTTCCACGTTGATAAGCTTACCAAGGTCTCCACTGAGCAGAGCGTCCGCCAGGGGTGGATTGCGCTCCTTCAGCAAGGACAGCTCATGGGGGTTGGCCAGCAACATGTCTCGGAGCAAGGCTGGATTGTCCAAGCCCTGAGGAGATGAAGCTACGTCTCCGGGAGATGAGTGGGACTGCTGTGCTCCTGGTGGCCGGCGCTGCCGGGAGCCTGACGTGCCAGGCACGGCTATACTACGGAAGTCTATGCGGGGCAAGTCTGTTGGGGAAAATCGGTTCAAAGTTTACTTCCAGTGACACACAAGCATTTGAAGGGCACAGCGGAATATTTGCTGGTGAACGGTATATGGCAAATGGTAATTGCAGACATCTGACCTTTCCTCCGCGCTCTCTCACGCTGACTGAATATAAAGACTGCAGTCTGAGTGAACCCACAACCAAGAACAGAAAAGGGGTGCAGTCCATGGTAATGACCCTAGATTTTTGGCTTCTACAATATCCCAGAAGACATAACAAGTTTTTACTTACTTGTATCTTTTTTAATGTGTATTTATTTTTGAGAGAGAGAGACAGAGCGTGAGCAGAGGAGGGGCAGAGAGGGAGATACAGAATCCGAAGCAGGCTCCAGGCTCCGGGCCGTCAGCCGAGCCCCACACGGGGCTCGAACCCACGAACTGCGAGATCGTGCCCTGAGCTGAAGTCGAACGCTTAACTGACTTAGCCACCCAGGAGCCCCTACTTACTTGTATTTTTTACAAATTAAAGCTAGTCTTAATAAACATAACCACATAAATCTGGATGTAATTCTTGAGAAAAATCCTAGTTTGTTTTGACATCTCTCAAAGGGCCCGGACACCTGGGATAAAGAATACTATACAAACCAAGTGAACTGCATAAATTTTAGATGTAAAATTCTACAAGTCTCTGCTAAACATACTCGTTCTTGGAATTTACACTTTCATCTGCGCACCACGGCTAACTCCTCTCACACCACCAGGGAGCTAGCAGGTGTCATCGTTTTACAGGAGAGACAAACAGAAGAAAAGGGACTTGCTCAGGTTCTCGGTGCTGAGGTCACCAAAAGATAGAACAGATTTAGAGGCTACAACTCCTGGGTTCTATAATCCAGGCTGAGCTGACCTTATTAAAACGAAAGGAAAATAAAAGGGAGCCTTACACAAAGGACCCACGTGTTATATGATTCCATTTCTATGAAATGTCCAGAATAGGAAAATACAGACACAGAAAGTAGACTGACGGTTGCCTAGGGCTAGAAGGCTTGGAGGCAGATGGGGAATGACTGCTAATAGGTCCAGTTTCTTTATAAGGTGATAAAAATGTGCTACAATTGATTGTAGTGATGGCTGCACAACTGGGAATAGACTAAAAATGAACTGCACATTACGTATACCTTACATGAGTGAACTGTATGGT
The DNA here is from genome assembly GCF_046562875.1 of Panthera onca. Lineage (NCBI taxonomy): Eukaryota > Metazoa > Chordata > Mammalia > Carnivora > Felidae > Panthera > Panthera onca. The sequence goes on from NC_138346.1 coordinate 210,161,349, forward strand.
ATACAAATGATATCTCAACAAAACGGTTACTTAGAAAAGGAGTTTTACCTTAAAAAAAAAAAAAGGTAGAGCAGAGACAGAATTAGGGGCTAGAACTGAGCGAATGTGTATCTCCTCAATCCCAAAAATGTGCCTGATGGTCACTCCTGTTTCAAGTTGAGGCTATCCTGAAGCTGTTGGGAAATCGACTAGAAGGGAATCCTTTTTTTTTTTTTCCTTAATGCTTATTTACTTTTGAGAGAGAGAGAGAGAGGGAGAGAGCGCGCGTGCACAAGCAGGAGAGGGGCAGAGAGAGAGAGGGAGACACAGAATCCGAAGCAGGTGCCAGGCTCTGAGCTGTCAGCACAGAGCCCGATGCGGGGCTCGAACCCATGACCTGTGAGATCATGACCTGAGCTGAAGTCGGTTGCTTAACCGACTGAGCCACCCAGGCGCCCCTAGAAGAAGGGAATCCTTAAACTCAAGTATCATTTTCTGCCTCTTTAGCATGGGTTCAACTAGCCACCTCCTTCCAACAGACCTCAGCTGGCAGCTTGTGTGTGTGTGTGTGTGTGTGTGTGTGTGTGTGTGTGTATACACACATGCGCATGACGGAGTTAATCCATACCAACCAGCAACACAGATATGGGTGGACCTTCTCTGCAGGGTAAGAAATTTTTATCTTTAACCATGGTAACACTTATCTTGAGAGTCCATTCGCTTCAGAGTAATTCTGAAAAACTTGTTTACCTGAACGACTAGATCTGCTCCCCTCAGATGGCTCCCCTCCCCCAGACTGGCTCTCTTGTCCACATGTGACAGTACGGGGAAAAAAAAAACAACCAGCAATTCTCCAGAACTAACAATTTCACCAAATTAACCAAAGGAAGATTTGTTTTGGGTTTTTTTGACTGACATGTTCAAGTCACAACTCTTTCTAAAGTTTAACAGTAGACCCAAGGGACTAATGTAATTCCGATCTGGGAGGAACAGTGCTTGATGGTCTCTTACAGCCCCAGTTTTGGGCTGAACAGATGCACTGTGTTCTAAGCTGGCCTGTGTCATCATCACCCAGACACTCATCAGCTGGAACCACAAACTTTAAACCCACTGACCTAGAGACTAAGCAGTATTTAAGAAATCTACCTGAAGACAGCAGGGAATGGAAAACACTATTACATTTCATTAAAGGGGTCCACATCAGAACCCTGGCCACTTTTGTAGATCGTGAACCCCTGTGAGTATCCAAAGAAAGCTACTGACCCTCTCCCTATCAAATGCACACATGCTCTCAGCCACACAACTGTGCGTATTTATTTCAGGGACACAGAAACGTTCTAAATCCCAAAGCACAGATTCCAGACTATAAACCCCTATTCCGGATAGAACATCGAGACAGGTAAGTTTCCTTTCACATGATTAACACGGCTGGTGGGCAAGGAGCAGAATCTGGTGGTCCAGCTGCCTACTGTTCAAAAAGCTCAGTACAATGGGAAAAGTACCATGTTTTAGTTCCCATGCCTTCGCTTATTAGCTATGTAACACTGAAGACATTACTTAAAACCGGAGCTTTGTCTATTAACGATAACAAATTATAAAGAGGAATCTCCTCCCCTACAACTGTGATCCTGTGCAATGTGCATGCAAGTGCCTGGCTGACTGTAAAATGTCCCACACAGGCCTGCTAGCTGAGGGCCAGACACGAAGCAGCAACAGTCAGTCAGGAATCACGGGCATAGATGGCCTCTTAAGTCCTTCCCCAGGATACAGTTCTCATCGATCACAACAGAAGCGAACATTTATCCAGGGCGTGCTGAAGGCTGCACTATTCTCACAGCTAAGAAAACAGCCATAGGGAAGTCAACCCAGCCAAGGATACAGAGCAACCAAGGGGCAGACTCCATACCCCGCAGTCTGAACCCGAAGCTAGTCCACAGCTCTGACCCACTGCATTATGCTGTCTCCTGATGCCTGTGTCAGGAATGTCTTACTTGGGAACTGCACTGGAGGTCGAGGGTCTGCATTCTCCTTCTGCCGTAAAATCACGACATCCCCATCTTTCAAGCCGTAGGAAGCCAGCGATCTGTGGTTGTCTGTGAGGGGTCTTTCAGCATAGACGATCTACAACCAGGAAAGAGTTCACCATATGAAGCACTGAGAAATAACATGGAACAAAGCAGGAAGACTACGTACAGTGTCCCTTTTCACCAGATGTCAGTCCCAGCCTGCTCAAAACCCTCCAATGGTTTCCCATCACACCTGGAATAAAAGCCTAAATCCTTCCCGTTACCTGCTAGGTCCAACAATTTGGTCCCTGGCTCCCCCTCTGACTTCATTTCATACCGTAATTGCTGCTCCCTAAATAATGTGACAATTTCCCCCTTGGGACTGTTTCACTTGCTCTTCTCTCTACCTGAAGGATGTTCTTTCCCCAGCTATTTCTTTTTTAAGTAAGCTCTATGCCTAACATGGGGCCTGAACTCAGGATCAAGAATTACGTGCTCTACCAACTGAGCCAGCCAGACGCCCTCCCAGCCACTCTTTTTTAAGGTCTCTGATCAAATATAACCTTTCCAGAGCCCTTCACTAACCACCCTATTTAAAAACCCTCTCATATTAAGTATCTATTTCTTTTTACTGTTTATTTTTGAGAAACAGAGCAAGAGCGGGGATGGGGGGGGAGAGGGAGAAAGAGACAGACAGAGGGGAAGGGAGAGAGGGAGAGAGGGAGAGAGGGAGAGAGGGAGAGAGGGAGAGAGGGAGGGAGACAGAGACACAGAATTCGAAGCAGGCTCCAGGCTCTGAGCTGTCAGCACACAGCCCGACACGGGGCTTGAACTCACAAGCCATGAGATCATGACCTGAGCCAAAGTTGGACGCTTAACCGACTGAGCCACCCAGGAGCTCCTTAAATATCTGTTTCTTTATTGTCTTTCTGTTCCACTAAAATGGAAGCTACTTGAGGACAGGAATTTGTTTTGTTTGCGTAGCTCAAATGTCTTTTTTTTTTCTTGTGACAAGAACTTTTAACATTTACTCTCTTAGCAACTTTCCAGTATGGGATACAGTCTTGTCAATTACAGACACCAAGCTGTATATGACATCCCAATGTATCCATTTTTAAATGATCTTGCACACTGGCAAGTCTAAAAGTTTTCCAAATACTGCCTGTTCTGCATTCTTCCTTCTCTTCTACTGGATCAGGGATGTACTACTAATAAAAACATTTTTTTGATGTGCAATCAAACACTGAAAAAACCTGAGAGCATAAAAGCAGGTGAAACACTGTGCTGTAGGAAAAAAACGGAGAAAGGGCATACTATAGTTTAACCACAAAGGAACATAAAACCTATCCTGCACTATTACATACTGCAGAGGGGTATTCAGAATAAACTCAGGCTTTGAAAGGTTTTCTTTCAAAAGATTTGCTGTGCACCAGGCCACGTGCAAGCTGAGGAACCTGAGTCCTGTCCTGGCTCTGACAGTGGCCGCGTCCCTCCGCTGGTCCTGGCTTCACATTTCCGTTTGTCAAGCAAGCACTTGGGGCTAGATAATCGCTACAGCTGTCCCTTCCAGGTCGGTCTGCTACTCTACCATTTTACAGTGCTTCCTCACATGTCCTCACAGCTCTTGCAGGAAGACTGCCTGACACGCAACCTGAAAAATACAGATTTCTGCTGGGAAAAATGATCTGTCATATCTGCTCTCAGAATCTACACTGACATGAGAAGTAGAACCAACAGGAAACTGAATTTCCAAAGCCAAATACTTCTGGGGGTGCACAAAAAAATGGGACTCAGAGCTCATAGGGCCGATTACACTTCCTAAGTTCTATACAGTACTAGAAAATGGATCGTTGGTTCCTACCCTCAACCTGCAAAGTTAAAACACGTTCCAGCAGTCCACTGGACTGTCACTCCATCGATCCACTCACACTCTGCTATTCTCCCTCACGTAACCACATATCGCGTGGCGAAAGTACAAGAGAATCAACACAGACTGTTTGCAATACAACCCGAGAGCCGTATGGTAACTTGTGGAATTGCTGGGAAAGCTACCATAAATCTGAAGGGACAAGTGTCCCAGTTGAGGTGTGCACCAAGCAAGAGGAGGCATGACAACAGAAATGCCACGCAGGCGGCTCTCACAAGGTGGCCTCAACACAGCGAAGCCACCTTACGACAAAGGTACTGAGTGGTCCACGGCCCGCTCCTTAATTTTCCAGGTTCAGAAACTCAACCATCAGTATATGTAGAGACACGATCGGTTGACACATTTTAACTGTACTTACAGAAGAACATTTATCTACAACAGGAAATCAAACGCAGAGCATCAAAATGTTCCTATCCAGCAGAAGACTTGTCTTCAAGCTGGCAATGCTACCTGGAGGGCCATATTAAGACAGCAGACACTACCACGGCTTGCACTTCCATTGGAACGGGTTCCCACAGTCTCCCGCCTCATCCTACGCCCTCTCATTTCTAGGTGGGCATTATTCGTCCCATTTTGCAGACAGGGAAACAGAGTGCGGTGACCTGAGACTACACAGCTATTAAGAAGATAAGGGCAGCTCTTTCTGCCCCCAGGTCCTATCCCTGTGCTTTGATAAAACCATCTATTTTGTACCAAAAAATAAAGAAAGAAAAAAATAAGAACATAAAAAAAGGAAAAAGAATAGAACTAGGATTGGAACACCTGCCTGACTCCAAGAGCGGGAGATCTTCCCTAAGGACCACATACAACTGCCCCAAACCGAAGTCCAATGTGGCCAGCTCAATTAGCTGGTGACCTGAACAAGAGCTATTAAGCCATCTGTCACCACTGAGGGCCTATGCTCACCAGGGGAACCAAAACCCTGTGCACCGCTCAGCCTATCAATGTGTCCTGAACATGAGGAAGGACCAGTGGCGGCTCCTCACTCAGGACTTCCACGTAAAAACTCCACGGTGTTCAGTGGACATAGTCTTTCCTCAGCAGATGCTGTAAATTTTTTTTTTTTTTTTTTTTTTTTTTTTTTTAAATAAAGACAGCCTGGGGGCGCCTGAGCGGCTCAGTCGGTTAAGTGTCCAACTTCAGCTCCGGTCATGATCTCAGGGTTGGAAAGTTCGAGCCCCCACGTCAGGCTCTGTGCTGACCACCCAGACTGGAGCCTGCTTCGGATTCTGTGTTTCTCTCTCTCTCTGCCCCTCCTCTGCTCGTGTTCTGTCTCTCTCTCTCTCCCCCCAAAATAAATAAACATTTAAAAAAAAAACTTTTTAAAATAAAGACAGCCCGATCTAACAATAAAAGTTTAAGATCCTGGTAATAACTACCACCAAACACATACATGTCATGTGGAACATTGCTATCTTGCCCCATTTCCTAAAAATACTAGACTGAAGAATGTGGGTGAGGAGCAAAACATTCTTCACTCTGACAAAGCAGCAGGCGTATTCCATTTTAGTCCAAGGACGCAAATGAAATAAACAAAAGCTTAGCTGAAATTATAACAGCCACAAAGAACCGACTTCTTTTTGTTAAAACAGGCTTAAGAGTCTAAGAAAGACGATTATTGTATAGCTCAAGTCCTATAAGAAATCTGAATGAGTTTCCAGCTCAACAAGAGTGTATCATCAGACCCATGGTTTCACATTTCCACCAGTCAAAACAAAGAGTTTCGGTAAGGCATTGGTGATGCTTTCCACCATAATATCCAACTCAAAGGCCACAAAGCTAAGAATTCTGGTTCTGCCAGTTATGAGGACACACAACAGGACAGTTTACACATCTACAAGTCTCAAGCTGCGAAACTGGCACACTGCTAGTGCTTACTCCAGAGGCAGCACCCTAGAGACCAAATTTAAGCTTAATCGACATTTAACAATAGACTAAAACAACTCCAAGACCAACAACTCCATCATTAAGCATGAGGTCAAATGCCTTCTCGTCTTCAATCAACAGAAATCGTAACAATACAACAGAAATCGTAACAATACATTTCTAGCAGTAAGGACCATCAACTGGCCACAGAATCTTTGGACTCACATCTGAACGACTCCCTAATACTATCTATCATTAATTGAAAGCCTACTATATGCCAAGTGATCTACATATACATCTCATGCCACAGCTTGAGTTTTCCAACCCTTCTGGAAAACAATATGGCAACAGTTACTAAAAGCCTTTCAAAAGACCTGGCAATTCCATAGCTAAGAATACATCCTGAGAAAACAATCAGAAATGGGGACGAAGCCTTAAATATAGATATCCATGGAAATGTTACTAATAACTGCTTCCAATTCCCCCAATTCAAATGCCCAGCAATAGGCAAATTTTTAAATAAACTGCGGTACATCTATATTACATGGCCATTAAAATTATAAATTTGAAGAACTTGAAATGTCAGGGAAAAATGCTGACAATGTAGCTTTGACTGAACAAAGAAAGTTGAAACTGTTGGTACAGTTCAGGGCATCATGTTTAAAAGTTACACTGTAACCACAGAAAAGGAAGAAAGCTTAGGGAAAAAGATACACTAAGAAGTAAACTGCAGTTGTTTCCGGGGTGATATGGTAATAACTTTTTCTCTCTACCTTTTCCTATAAGGTACAAATTCTCTAAAACGAATATGCAGTATTTATCAGAAAAAAAATTCACGAAAATTACCTGCAAAAATAAGTATGTCAAAAGCAGCTACAATAGAAAATTTCAGTTTCCACTGCTTTAAAATAGTGTTTTACAAACGACAAATCACGCTGTGTACAGAGCTGCCTTCCCAGGATCATACGGTTACTGCTATATTACTTGGCATTTACACATGCCTTTTGAGAGTCCTTACACATTCTGCACACGTTTTGACCACATGCCACCTACAGGGGTAAATTATAATGATGTTTCAAAAATACAGAGACATTAATTTAAAGTGAAGCTAAGTTCTGATAATTCTTTGAAGTCTGCCCAGCCAAGTTCTGCATCAAAGCATCAAACAGAGCCACGACCGGCTTCCAAGCCCACACTTGTATTAAGAGATGGAACATGCCCAGCTTTAATCACATGTACAAGTAGAGATAGTTTCTGTTCTAAATTTGTTATCATCACATTATAACTACTATAATCAGACTAGAGCTGTTAAAAAGTAACGTCTTTTCCAAGTGCATACTTATGCACGACTGATGCTGATGTGCAAGTGTGAATTCTAAACCGGTGATCCCCAATGTGGGGCAGGCAGGCGAAACGGTTCTTTAAAGATGTGGGAACAGAAAAATATTAGAATGTTCATTTCCATTTATTTTAGTTCGTCCTTCCTTAAACGCTATCCTATGGTTGTTTATAATGGACATAAGGTTATTACTTCACTCATTGATGTTTACGGTTATTCCATACATATGTGCGCATGTATATAATGCATATAACATTAGTTCATGTTTATAATTGATTATATGTATCGCAAAGATGTATGTTCCAAAACACTGTACGCGAAGGGAAACCTGACTGAAAAAGTCTGGAGATCCGTGGTTTGGACACACCGTGACAGGAAAGAACAGCCAGGAACCTTAAAAAAAAAAAAAAGAAAGAAAGAAAGAAAGAAAGAAAGAAAGAGGAAAGAAGAAAAAGAAAGAAGAAACTCCCTTTGGAAATGGAGGTGAAGGAACGAGGACAGAGAAGGTAAACAAGAGTGAGGCAGAGCAAGCAGGAGGACTAGGAGGGGAAGAGGAGTAACATGGGAGAACCTGGGCGGTGAAGCAGTGGGAGTGGGGGCCTCGAGTAAGTGATGTATTTGTAGGTAAAACTATAATGATGTTTACCATTATGATCTGGCGAACGGAAATGACTCAAGTGTGTGTCTAGGGTGGATCCTGTTCCTGCCTCATGGGCAAGGCAAGCAACTGAAAAGACAACCGACCACCAGACATCTTAAAATAGATACTGTGTTAGGTTACAATGGAGCCAACGGAACAAACTTGAAACGGGAGCTGTTTACAGCTGGGTAATACAGGCTTCACAGAAGTTGGAGCCCAGGCTTCCATATGCTAATTTGGCTTGGGAGGAAGTAAATGCCCAAATGGTGACCTAATGAATAAGAAAGAATTTGTGGAGTTAGCCTAACTGTTCAATTAGTGAGGTACTCCTAACATCCTGAGCTAACAGAGGACTGTGCCTGCCTGGACCATACAACGAACGGTCTTTTCCATCGGTCTCTTCCTTTAAATTTGTTACAGCCCGTCTCAAAAAGGGCAGGAAGAGAGGCAATGCCGCTTTTCATCTTCTCCCAAGCCCAAATAACAATGAGAACAACTTACATTTTCATTTTTTATTCCCCCCCCGCCAGCTGGTGATTATAACCAGGGTAACAGAACCGGAGGGTAGAGAGCAATTGAAAATGCCACCTTCAAAAATTTCAGAATTGTGTTTACTTCCCTACTTAAACTGTCCTTCCTTAGTTTTTCACGTGAGGGATTCATGGGCAGGAACTGGCTCCTCAGTTTTTAGAAAACATTTGCAAAAAATTCCTTTTACCGATTTCTTTGTAGCTTCTGCAGCTTCAGTCTGTGTATGTGACACTTTGCATCCTGAAACCCACTCTTTCTTGATATTCAGCTTTATGCCAAGGTTCTAAAGTTCACATCGTGTAAAGGAATCATACTCACTTCTGAACAAAATATTGACGCATCTGTTTATCACAATAAAGGGCAGAACACGCTGCAGTTGGGCAATAGTTTTTGGGAGTATTTCATAACTGCAGTAGAAAATCAGGATTTACATTCTGGGGCCCTGGAGGACTTCTATAATTTTCTCAACGTTTAGACCATGTCCTCCACGGTCCACTTATCAAGTTGAGATTTAAATGTTTTCCTGTAAAGGCCAGAGTTATCGTCACCGATTCTGTTTGGTGGCAGCTCAGGGCATTCTGAGAATAAATTATGTTGCTCATTTCAAATAAATGTAAGAGCAGCTGAATTTCCTTCCAGCATGGTAGGGAAATGAAACAAGCAAGCAAATCACACTGAGAAGGTATCGGGCCATTTTTACGAAAATATCCTCATAAAGCTCTGAACTTTGAACCCACCCAAACTCTCAATTGTGGCCTGAAATAAAGAAGGAGTCTGGCCTACTACCAGCGAAGAAACCAGAGAAACAAACAGCTTGAATTGAACGAATAACTACTTTTTTTTTTTTTTTTTTTTAAGAGAATTTAATCAGAAATGCCACGTGGTAGGGAAAAAGGTGCAGGGCATTTCCAAATGCCTCAAAACAAGGTAATGCAAGTCTCAAACTTCTTCCTTCACTAGGAGTGCAGATCTCTACATTTAAAGGTAAATTACGGTTGCTTAAGCAGGAGCTCTGTCCAGAACACCAGATGAACACCAACCTACCACAGCGATCCAAACTGGTATTTCTGGTCGGGGAAGTAGAATGTATGAACTCTTGCAGACCTGGAGCTCCTTCTTAGGTCCACAACACCCCAAACTCGGGATTATCAGGGGAGAAGGGGCCAAAGAGCCAGAAGATGGGGCGGGCCGCCCAACAGTCCACGCGCCCCTCGGGCTGCAGTGGGTGCGTCTGCGGTCAGGCTCTCCGCTCCCTCCCATGGCACCCCACCCCACGCTCGGAGTGTGTGGGGGCAGCTACCGATCCCAGCTCCCTCCCGGACGCGGGGGCGAGCTGGGAGAGGCCATCCCGCTCCCCCACCCCCAATTCCCCCCCGGCAGCAAAGGGAGGGCGTGAGACCCCAAGGCAGGAGGGTCAGCCCTGGAGAGAGACCCCGCTCGCTGCCCCGCGTACCTGGCTCTCGGCTGCGGGGATGCCGGACTCGAGCTCGCACAGCGCGCGGAAGTTGTGCAGCTCGAAGTCGGCGTCGACCTGGAGGGAAAAGGTCACCTCGGAGAGGTCCCTCCGCACACAGTACACGGTGAGCAGCATGGCCCGGGCCCGACCCAGCTCGGCTCGGCCCGGCCTCGGCGCTGGGCTGCGGGGCGGCGGCGGGGCCTGGCTGGTGCTGCGGGCGGACGGCGCGGGCTGCTCGCTCGCCCGCTTGCTCCTTCCCTCCCTCACACACGCTCAGTGACTCACTCCCTCCCGCCCTCACTACCAAGCACGGCCGCCGCCACCCGCCTGCGACTCCGTCTGCCTGCCTGCCGGCCTGCCTCCCACCGCTGCCGCCAAGCGCGCCAGCCGCCCGGCGCCCCGCCCCGCCGCAACGCGGCTGCCGTAAAGCCCGCCTGGCCCTCTCTGCCGTCGCGACGCGGCGAAGGGGCGGGCCGGGAAGAGGGAGGCGAGAAGCTGGGAGAGGATTGGAGGGGCTTGGGGAGAGGGAGGGAGGAGGAAGGGCGAGAAAAGGAGAGAGAAGGAAAAGGAACGAGGAGAATCAAAAATGTACCAACTGAGGGGGTTAATAGCTGAAGTCTGTGGCGGATTCCACAATCTCATTCATCCGTCAGGCATTTATGAAGCGCCTTCCAGGTGGATACAAAAACTGCGTAAAAAGATAGGTGTTTCTTGGCCCTTGAGAACTCTCAGCTTGGTATAGGCGACTGACAACTAGGCAGAGAGTTCTAAAACGTGTTCTACGAAGCAGAAATTGAGGCTCAGAGAGCTCAACCCACTTCTTGTGCTAATGATTGAGGGTTAAAACCAAAATCGTAACCCTGCCTAGTCTATAGAACCGGGCTTACTCTGACCCCTGACCCCTGACCCCTTCCTGCGCTCTGCCCTCCCAGCCACTTTGGGATTTTCAGTTCCTCCACGGCTCCATTCCTCTGCCTTGTAAAGTGTTCCCTCTACTTGGACTGTCTCCTTCCTACACCTGACAATATTGGGCACGGCTTAGACTCCACCCCACGAAGTATTTTCTCCTGTCGTGGCCTGTGGCGGGCCACCTAGCTGATGAGTGGATAGAGGCCCAGAACATGAGGCTTCGTCAGAAAACCAAAACGGGTGCAAGAGCGGCACCTCCCTGCTTACCACCTGCTTCTTCCCTATCCATGGAGTAGGGACCCCTCTTCTATTATAACAGGAGGGAAGGAGGAAGCAGGATGGCTGCGGAGGCAGGTAAGTAGGTAGGTTGGCTGGCGAGAAAGTCGATGACCCGCTGGAGACTTTTCTCTCTGGAGGAGGGAAGGTCATCTCTGGAGGAGCAGGGGGTTGAGAAGAGTGGGTGTATGGGCTACACAAAACCTGGCTGTCAGTGACTTAAGCAAAGAAAGGTCTATTTTTCTCCCAGGATAGGAAGCCTGGAGGTAGACAGCCGCATCTGTTCGGTGACTCAGTGATCCCGGGGCCTGTATTTCTGTAAATCTTTTGGCCTTTCCCTGAGAGTCACAACACGGCTGGCTGCCTCCACCCCATGCCTCGTTTTCTCGTTCGAGGCAAAAGCTTGCCCGGCAGTCCTGCGGCGGGTTTCTGATTACCTCTCGCTGGCCAGAACTGTGCCACGCAGACGCCCGCAAGGCTAGGAAAGTGAGTGTTTAGCTTTCCTCACCTCTTTAAAGGACATGGGCAGGAGAAAAAGGTTTTGGCAACGGGTGTGAGGCGAAACCTGCATAGTGCCTGCTACGGCAGGGAAGATTTGAAATAACCGTTGCAAATTGAAGCAAGTTGGACAGAGAAGTCACGCCGAATTGCCAGGTGGCGTCGAGGATGCAGCTGAGGTTGGAATCGTGAATTGATGAATTTTTCTGTTACATGATTTTTCTAGTGGTGCTCAGGTGCCCAGGGGTGACAGAGTTTATTTTCCAAAGATGGCCAAGGCAATATCTTTATACGTATACACCTTATACGTTCTTCCTACGATGTGTCCATAACATTCCTTCTATGAGGAGATGGGGTGTGTGTCCTTCCATGTATTTTTATGTTATTTTATCTTTTTTAGAGAGAGGGCAAGATTTGGGTAGAGAGAGAGGGAGAGAGAGAATCTCAAGCAGGCCTCACACCCAGTGCAGAGCTCAGTGTGGGGTGATGTGGGAAACAAAGGCAAGGAGGAAATGGCAGATAAAAATGAAATTTCCTTATAACCTGCATCCCATTAACAAATACTTGAGCTCCCTACTGTCTTAATGTTAATGCTTTGCTGGAGGGTTAAACCTTAGCTTGACAATAACTCGGCCTCCAGTATCCTGTGACTCTTCTTTAGCATATGAAAATCTCTTTGAGGGGCACCTGGGTGGCTCAGTCCGTTAAGCGTCTGACTTCGGCTCAGGTCACGATCTCGCGGTCCACGAGTTCGAGCCCCGCATCGGGCTCTGGGCTGATGGCCCAGAGCCTGGAGCCTGCTTCCGATTCTGTGTCTCCCTCTCTCTCTGCCCCTTCCCCGTTCATGCTGTGTCTCTCTCTCTGTCTCAAAAATAAATAAACGTTAAAAAAAAAAAATTAAAAAAAAAAAAAAAAAAGAAAGAAAATCTCTTTGAAAACTTCCCCTTGACTTTACCTCTCCCAACTCCCAAGTATATAACAAGTTTCTCAGGGTCCCCGGGGCAGCACTTCCTGCCCATGGGTCCTGTCTCTATGCTTTAATAGAATCACCTTTGTGCACCGAAGACGTCTTCAAGAATTGTTTCTTGGCCATCGGCTCCAGACCCCCACGAGCCCCCCATCACCCCAAAACTTCATCACTTCCAATCACTAACTCTGCCCCCACTGCAAGTGTGACCACTTCCCTGACTTCTAACAGCACAGACTCATGAGTCTTGTGTCTGCCTTCTTTCACTCAACAGCAAGTGTCTTGTTCATATCACTGCATGTAATTATAGCTTGTATATCCCCATTGCTGTATAATATTTTGTTGTGCGAATATACCACAATTCATCCATTTTGTGGCTGACGGGTATTTGAATAGATACATTTTTTTTTTCTTGAACCATTTTGAATTTTGGCGTCCCAAACTTGAAAAAATCCTAACGTAAGGGGCACCTGGGTGGCTAAGCCAGTTGAGCGTCCAACTTTGGCTCAGTTCGTGATCTTGCAGTTCGTGAGTTCGAGCCCCACATCGGGCTTGCTGCTGTCAGCCTGTCAGCACAGAGCCTGCTTCGGATCCTCTGTCCCCCCACCCCCACCCCCGCCCCTTCCCTGCTTGTGCTCTCTCATAAAAAAATAAAAAATAGGGGCGCCTGGGTGGCTCAGTCGGTTGAGCGGCCGACTTCGGCTCAGGTCATGATCTCACATTCTATGAGTTCCAGCCCCGCGTCAGGCTCTGTGCTGACAGCTCAGAGTCTGGAGCCTGCTTTGGATTCTGTGTCTCCCTCTCTCTCTGCCCCTCCCCTGCTCACACTCTTTCTCCCTCTTAAAAAGAAACATAAAAAAATAAATTAAAAAAAAAAAGAGTTCATGCTGTCCAGAAATAAACCCTCACATTTATGGTCAATTAATTTTCAACAAGAGTGCCAAGATAATAGAATGGGAAAAAGAATAGCCTCTCAACACATGGGACAACTAGACTTCCACATGTGAAAAAAGGAAGGTGGACCCCTACCTCCCACTACATACAAAACTAACTCAAAATGGATCTCAGACTTACATGAAGGAGTTAAAACTATGAAACTCTTAGAAGAAAGTACAACAGTGAATCTTTGTAACCTTGGATTAGGCAAAGCCTTCTTAGATAGGACACCAAAAGGTGCCAGGAAAGAAAAAGCAGATTAATTGGACCTTATCGAAATTAGAAACTTCTGTGTTTCAGAGGACACTGCTGAGAAAGTGAAAAGACTATCACAGGAGATAATATTTGCAAATCATATATTTCATAAAGGACTTACATCTAAAATACATAAAGAACTCTTACAGCTCAGTAATAAAAAGGCAAACAAGTTTTATTTATTTATTTTTTTTTTTTATAAATTTTTTTTTTAATGTTTATTCATTTTTGAGAGACAGAGAGAGACAGAGCATGAGCTGGGAAGGGGCAGAGAGAAGGAGACGCAGAATCGGAAGCAGGCTCCAGGCTCTGAGCTGTCAGCCCAAAGCCCGACGTGGGGCTCGAACTCACGAACTGTGAGATCATGACCTGAGCCGAAGTCGGGCACTCAACCGACTGAGCCACCCAGGCGCCCCAAGGCAAACAAGTTTTAAAAAATTTTTTAAGTATTTTCTTGGGGGGGCGCCTGGATGGCTCAGTCGGTTGAGCGTCCGACTTCAGCTCAGGTCATGATCTCACGGTCCGTGAGTTCGAGCCCTGCGTCTGGCTCTGTGCTGACAGCTCAGAGCCTGGAGCCTCCTTTGGATCCTGTGTCTCCCTCTCTCTCTGACCCTCCCCTGCTCATGCTCTGTCTCTCTGTCTCAAAAATAAATAAACATTAAAAAAAATTGAAAAAAAAAATAAATAAAGGCTGCTTTAAAAAGTAATAAATAATAAAATATTTTTTGGGGGGGTCAAGGGGCCGAGAGAGAGGGAGACGCAGAGTCTAAAACAGTCTCCAGGCTCCAAGCTGTCAGCACAGAGCCTAATGTGGGGCTTGAACTCACGAACTGCAAGATTGTGACTTGAGCTGAAGTCGGACACTCAGCCGACTGAGTCACCCAGGTACCCCTAAAACAATTTTTTTAATGTGCAAAGAAAGGATCTGAAAAGACATTTCTCCAAAGATATACAAATAGCCAATATGAAAAGATGCTCAACATCATTAGCTATCGGAAAAATGCAAATCAAAACCATAACAAGATACCATTTCACATCCATGAGGATGGCTACCATCAACACGACAGATATGATAAGTTGTGATGAGGATGTGGAGAAATTAGAACTCTTAAGTTAGAATTGTTAATTGTTAATATTTACTTTTGTTTTTACTTTTTAATTTACATCCAAGTTAGTTAGCATATAGTGCAACAATGAGTTCAGGAGTAGATTCCTTAGTGCCCCTGAGCCATTGAGCCCATCCCCTCTCCCACAACCCCTCCAGCAACCCTCTGTTTGTTCTCCACATTTATGAGTCTCTGCTGTTTTTTCCCCCCTCCCTGTTTTTAGATTATTTTTGTTTCCCTTGCCTTATGTTCATCTGTTTTGTCTCTTAAAGTCTTCATATGAGTGAAGTCATAGGATATTTGTCTTTCTCTGACTAATTTCACTTAGCATAATACTCGCCAGTTCCATCCACATAGTTGCAAATGGCAAGATTTCATTCTTTTTGACTGCCAAGTAATACTCCGTTGTATATATATACACCACATCTTCTTTATCCATTCATCCATCGATGGACATTTGGGCTCCTTCCATACTTTGGCTATTGTCGATAGTGCTGCTATAAACATGGGGGTGCATGTGTCCCTTCGAAACAGCACACCTGTATCCCGTGGATAAATGCCTAGTAGTGTAATTGCTGGGTCGTAGGGTAGTTCTATTTTTAGTTTTTTGAGGAACCTCCATACTGTTTTCCAGAGTGGCTGCACCAGCTTGCATTCCCATTGTGTTTTTTTTATTTTAGCCATTCTAACAAGTGTGAGGTGATATCTCATTGTAGTTTTGATTTGCATTTCCCCAGTAATGAGTGATGTTGAGCATCTTTTCATGTGTCATGTTGGCCATCTGTATGTTTTCTTTGGAGAAATGTCTGTTCATGTCTTCTGTCCATTTTTTTTTAAGTATTTTTTTTTTAATTTTACTTATTTATTTTGAGAGAGAGAGACAGAGCACACAAGCGAGGAAGGGGCAAAGAGAGAATCCCAAGCAGGCTCCACACTGCCAGCACAGAGCCCAGTGCGGGGCTTGAACCATGAACCGTGAGATCGTGACCTGAGCCGAAGTCAAGGGCCAGACGCTTAACCAACTGAGCCACCCAGACGCCCCTCTTCTGTCCATTTTTTAATTGGGTTATTTGTGTTTTGGGTGTTGAGCTGTATCAATTCTTCATATATTTTGGACACTAACCCTTTACTGGATATGTCATTTGCAAATACCTTCTCCCATTCAGTAGGTTGCCTGTTGTTTTTGTTGATTGTTTCCTTTGCAGTGCAGACACTTTTTATTTCAATGTAGTCCTGATAGTTTATTTTTGCTTTTATTTCCCTTGCCTCAGGAGACCTATCTTGAAAAATGTTGCTGTGGCCAATGTCAGAAAAGTTATTGTGCTCTCTTCGAGGATTTTTATAGGTTCAGTCTCACATTTAGGTCCTTAATCCATTTTGAGTTTATTTTTGTGTATGGCGAAAGAAAGTGGTCCAATTTCATTCTTTTCCATGTAGCCATCCAGTTTTTCCAATACCATTTGTTGAAGAGATTGTCTTTTTCCCATTGTATATTCATTCCTCCTTTGTCAAAGATTAATTGACCATATAACGGTGGGTTTATTTCTGTGTTTTCTATTCTGTTCCATTGGTCTATGTGTCTGTTTGTATGCCGGTACCATACACTTTGGATTACTTGAGGTTTGTAATATAACTTGAAGTCTGGACTTGTGACACTTCCAGTTTTGTTTTTCTTTTTCAAGATTGCTTTGGCTATTCAGGGTCTTTTGTGGTTCCATACAAATTTTAGAATTTTTGCTCTAGTTTCGTAAAAGATGCTATTGATGTTTTGATAGGAATTGCATTAAATCTGTAGATTACTTTGGGTAGTGTAGACATTTTAATAACATTTCTTCTTCCAACCCATGAGCCTGGGATGCCTTTCCATATCTTTGTGTGTCACCTTTTTTTTTTTTTTTTTAATTTTTAAAAATGTTTTTATTTATTTTCGAGAGACAGAGCGTGAGCAGGGGAGGGGCAGAGAGAGAGGGAGACACAGAATCGGAAGCAGGCTCCAGACTCTGAGCTGTCGCACAGAGCCCGACACGGGGTTCAAATCTGTAAACCACGAGATGGTGACCTGAGACGAAGTCAGACGCTCAACCGACTGAGCCACCCAGATGCCCCACTTTGTATCATCTTGAATTTCCTTCATCAGTGTTTTATAGTTTTCAGACTCCAGGCTTTTCACCTCTTTGGTTACATCTATTCCTAGGCATTTTATTGGTTTTGGTGTAATTGTAAATGTGATTTTTTTTTTTCAATTTAATTAAAAGAATTTTTTTTGAGAGAGAGAAGGAGAGTGCAAGCAGAGGAGAGGGGTAGAGGGACAGAGAGAGAGAGAGGGAGAGAGAGAATCTCAAGCAGGCTCTATGCCCGATGCGGGGCTTGATCCCACAACCTTAGCATCATGACCTGAGCTGAAATCGAGAGTCAGATGCCCAACAGACTGAGCCACCCAGGCACCCAATATGATTGTTTTCTTAATTTCGCTTAAGAAAAAAATTTTACTTTAGAGGGGTGTTGGATAGGGGGGAGGAGAGAGGGAGAGACAGAGAAAGAGAAGGAGAGAGAGAAGTTGATTTTCAAGCAGGGTCCACACAGCACAGAGTCCAATGCAGGGCTCAATCACATGACCCTGGGGTCATGACCTGAGTTGAAATCAAGAGTCACTCAACTGACTAAGCCACCTAAGTGCCCCCTTAATTTCACTTTCTGCTGCTTCATTACTAGTGTTTAGGAATGTAACAGATTTCTGTACATTTTGTATCCTGTGACTTTATTGAATTCATTTATTAGTTCCAACAGTTTTTTGTTGGAGTCTTTAGGGTTCTCTATATACAGTATCATGTCATCTGCAGATAGTGACAGTCTTCTTCCTTGTCAGTTTGGATGCCTTTTCTTTCTTTATGTTGTCTAACTGCTGTAGCTACGACTGCCAGTACTGTGTTGAATAAAGTGGCGAGCGTGGGGGCACTTGGCTGGTTCAGTCAGTGGAGCTTATGACTCTTGACTGATCTCAGGGTCATGAGTTCCAGCCCCATGTTGGGTGTAGAGAATGAATGAATGAATGAATGAATGAATGAATAAATAAATCTATTTTTTTAAGTGAGTGACAGTGAACATCCTTGTCTTGTTCCTGACCTTAGGGGAAAAGCTCTTGGTTTTTTACCACTGAGGATGATGTTGGCTGTGGGTTTTTCATATAAAGCCTTTATTATATTGAGGTATGGGCCTCACCCCTTTTGGACTCTGCTCAACTGCCTCTTGAGATCTGGTTCAGAGTGTGGATTCCTATTTCTATTACTTGTGGCCACAAGTGGCTTGAGACATTTCCAGTTATTAAAAAAAATTCTTTTTTAATTTTTTTTGAGAGAGAGAGAAAGAGAGTGAGCGGGAGATAGGGCAGAGGGAGGGAAACAGAATCTCAAGCGGGCTCCAGGCTCAGCACAAAGCCTGATGTGGGACTTGCTCCTATGACCCTGGGATCATGCCCTGAGCTGAAATTAAGACTTGGACACTCATCTGACCGAGCCACTCGGGCGCCCCTGTGATCTGTAATTCTACGTCAGGATGGGGTGGGGCGGACCTCAAGAGAAAGCCTAGACAAACAGGGTTACCCTTGATTCCCACGTATCAACGAGTGCTGTGTGTCAAGAATCTTGCAAATGGCTGCTACCCTTTCCCGAATGCTAACTTTGTGCCACACATTCTTCTAAGCACTTTATCTACCGAGTCATGTGATCGTCACAAAAGTCCTGTGAGATGTGACGTCCATTCTACAGATGAAGCACCTGAGGTGTAAAGAGGAGTCAGTCTCCTGCCCAAGGACATACAAGTAGTGAGTGGCACCTCTGGGATTCCAACCAGGCAATCTGACTCAAGTCCATAGTCTTAACCACTACTCTACGTTGCTACACTGACAACGTCATTTTATTCTTCTAAAAATTCTCAGAGGTGGGAACTACAGGTGTCCCCCGTGATCTGAAAGTAGGTGGTTCCTCTGAAGCCTTTTGTAAATCGAGATGGTGTAAAATGAAGAAGGGATTAGCATTTCATGAAATTGAAAATCCTCTGCAGCTTTCTCTTGGTTACTGAAAATAAGTAAGTAACGTAACGTAGGTCTTTTGTAAAACTGAAGTTTCGTAAAGTGAAAACATCTAGGGGCGCCTGGATGGCTCAGTTGGCTAAGCCTCCAACCCTTAATCTCAGCTCAGGTCTTGATCTCAGGGTCATGAGTTCAAGCTCTGCACTGGGCTCCATGCTGGGAGTGAAGACTACTTAAAAAAAAAAAAAAAAAAAAAAAAAAAAAAAAAAAAAAGAAAGAAAGAAAAGAAAAGAAAAGAAAAGAAAAGAAAAGGGGCGCCTGGGTGGCTCAGTCGGTTAAGCGGCCGACTTCGGCTCAGGTCATGATCTCACGGTCCGTGGGTTCGAGCCCCGCGTTGGGCTCTGTGCTGACATCTCAGATCCTGGAGCCTGTTTCAGATTCTGTGTCTCCCTCTCTCTGACCCTCCCCGGTTCATGCTCTGTCTCTCTCTCTCTCTCTCAAAAATAAATAAATGTTAAAAAAAAAAATTAAAAAAAAAAAAAAGAAAAGAAAAGAAAAAGAAAAACATCTATTTCTAACCTTTAACTAAAGCACCAATGTTCTGCCTGCACACTACATGTGGAGACATCTGGGTCTGCTCCAAAACCCTGACTTTCAAAACCATATGGTTGCCACCAGCAATGTTTTTTGTCTGCTTCTGGGTGCTTGCCTAATTCTTCTGTACTAGAAAAAACAAATCGGTAAAGGCATTTCCCTGGTTGAGTTTTAAAACTCCTGCAATAGGGACTAGACTCCCCAAACACTGTAAGTAGTTGCTTGATATTTGTGACTTGTTTTTTTTTTTTTTTAAACAGGTATATATTGTTCTTTGAATTCTTCCCTCATCAACAGTTCATGGTTGCTCAAAGAAGCCTCTCTTACCTTGCCATTCCTGGCATGTCAACTGATAGCAGACAGTGCTCTGTTTTACTCATTTTACCTTAACACAAAAACTCTTCTCATTCGGTTTCCTGTTTCTTAGGCCGGGATCATGTGCAGATGTACCATGCAATGCCTCCTCCCTTTCCTGCTTATCTTTCCTAAAATCCGATGGCATTTCAGTCCCACCATATTCTAGGTCAACTCCTCATTTCCAATGTACGGTGTACTCTGTGTTGTCACAACATTGCAGGTGATTATGGCTTTAATTTCAAGCACCATAATTTGCCTACTCGGAAGTTTGTCGCTAGAGATCAAAATGTACTTTGATTACCAGAGTCGGCCTGGGCAGAAGTACAAAACAGGCCAAAGTCTGTCCTTGGCAAGCTCAACCTGATGCTCCTTCCTTGGCTCATGGACTCTCTCTCCACCTGTTCCTCTTAGTTCTCATGGGTCCTGCTTTCCTCACTTGCCTTTTTTAAAACCTGCTCTCAAGAAAAGAGCTGGCCTGGGGTGCCTGGGTGGTTCAGTCGGTTGGGCATCTGACTCTTGGTTTCGGCTCAGGTCATGATCTCACGGTTTGTGGGTTCGAGCCCTGCATCGGACTCTGTGCTGACAGCACAGAGCCTGCTTGGGATTCTCTGTCTCCCTTTCTCTGTCCCTCCCCTACTCGTTTTCTCCCTTTCTCTAAATAAATAAATAAATAAATAAATAAATAAATAAATAAACATTAAAAAAAAGGGGAGCTGGACTAATTCACACTAAGGTACTAATGAACTCGGTATGAAACTCGGTATGCTCTCTCTTATGGTAGCTAGCTGCATTTTAATAGGGGATAAAGGTATCAATCATCAGCTCCAGATTTCTAGGCTTCAGGGAATTTGGTTGGGAAAGTAAATTTTCCCAAGAACCTCTGGATTGACACCAGCTTACTTCACCTGCTCTGTTGACATTTGACCAGGAGTTTGTTGATCTATCCTTGTTATTTATTTACCTTTTCTATTCTTGCCCTTCAGGAAGCTCCCAGTTTTTCATGACAAACGTGAGTGGCCTTCTTCTTGGAACACCGCATCACAGTTGTGGAGGGATCTCAGGTGTCATGGCTAAGAGTACAGAGTCAGCTTTTAAGATATAAAGTGGATACAAAACATTCTTAGTGGATACTGCCAATGTGAGAATCATTACAATGTCAAGGATATGTTCAAAGTCTTTTAGCCACTTGGAACAACTTGGGTTCACTCACCATAATCAGCAATAGAACTGTATTGGACATAGACCATTCATTAATTTCTTCAACAATTCGTAACACCTACTGAATGCCAGACATTGTTCTAGGTACAGCAGGAAACAAGGCAAAGACCCTATCCACATGGAGCTTTTTTTTTTTTTTAATTTTTTTAACGTTTATTCATTTTTGAGAAAGACAGAGCGTGAATGGGGGGGGGGGGGGTGGGAGGGCAGAGAGAGGGAGACACAGAATCCGAAGCAGAATCCAGCCCGTGAGCCCCCCGACGCGGGGCTGAAACTCACAAACTGTGAGATCGTGACCTGAGCCGAAGCTGGACGCTTAGCCGATTGAGCCACCCAGGCGCCCCCACATGGAGCTTTCATTCTATCGAGAACATATAGGATGCGTCAGTTGGTGATAAACGCTCTAGAAGGAAAAAAAGGAAGCAGAGGGTAGGGAGTGTTGGTAACTGGGGGGAGCAGTTTGAGCATTCAGTGGCTGCTACTTCACAGGGGGCGGTCTGTCTTATAAGGTAACATCCAAGCAGGAGGAAGCGGAATGGAGTAAATCACGTGGACAATGCAAGGATACTCAGCACAGGGTAAAAGCAAGTATAAAGACCTAAATATGGAAGCATACCGGCCCCGCTCAAGAAACAGAATGAAGAAAAGCACTTCTGGAAATCAATGAATGAGGAGGAAAGTAGACAGGAACCCACAGGACCACATTATGGGGCATGAGATTGTAAGGACCTTGGCTTTCACTGAAAACAGGAAGCCACTGAAGGGTTTTGAGCAAAGTGACATGACGTAATGCGTGTGTTAGAAGATCACTTTGGGGGCGCCTGGTTGGCTCGGTTGAGTGTCCGACTCTTGATTTCGGTTCAGGTCATGATCCTAGGGTTGTGGGATCGAGCCCTGCGTTGGGCTCCACGCTGAACATGAAGGCTGCTTGAGGTTCTCTTTCTCCCTTCTGCCCCTCTCCCCTGCTCGCGCTAAAATAAAAAAAATAATTTGAAAAATTGAAAAAAAAAGGATCGCTTTGACTGAGGCACCTGGTTGGTTCAGTCGGTGGAGCATGCGACTCTTTATTTCGGGACTCCTGAGTTTGAGTCCCAGTTGGGCACAGAGCTTACTGTAAAAAAAAAAAAAAAAAAAAAAACAGTTTAGCTGACTCGTGGAGGAAAGCATGAGGAGACTATGAGAACCAGCAACAGGGGCGCCTGGCTGGCTCAGTGGGTGGAGCGTGCAACTCTTGATCTCGGGGTTGTGAGTTCAAGCCCCAGGCTGGGTGTACAGATTACTTGAAAATAAAAACTTAAAAAAAAAAAAAGATCCAGCAAAAAGATCCCCAGGTGACAAGGGACAGACCGTGGGAAATCTGACCACAGTGGTAGCTGAAGAGGTCGTGAGAAGCTGTCAGACTCTGAATTCATTTTGATGGTAGATCGAATAGGAGTTGCAGATGCACTGAACACAAGGTGTGGAAGAAAAGAGGAATCAAGCATGGCCACAAGACATGTGTCAGTGTTCCAGAATATATATAGTATCTTAAAGTCCTCTGCTTGCTAGCTTGAAATGTATTAGAAGGAAAGAATGGTCTTCCCAAACCTCACGGCGGCTTTAAATCTTTTATTTTTTTATTTTTTTATTTTTTTGAGAGACAGAGCATGAGCAGGGGAGGGGCAAAGAGAGAGGGCGACACAGAATCGGAAGCAGGCTCCAGGCTCTGAGCTGTCAGCACAGAGCCTAACTCGGGGCTCGAGCTCATGAACTCATGTCCCGAGAGATCATGACCCGAGCAGAAGACCGACGGGCCCCCACTGGGCCCCCCAAGCGCCCCAACCCCCTGGCAGTTTTAAAAAGATCTGGGCCCTCCCAGTCATCTCCTTAAACCCCCTTCGTATTCGAGATACATGTATGTATTTTTCCCCCAGGCCTCGCTTGGTGCAAGGGACGGGGTGTGGGGGGGGGGGGGTGCGGGTCACGGAAGTAGCCTGCGACGGGGTCCCCCCATGCCCTAGATTTTATGAACTGACGTGGATACTGAGGCTCTGCCCCCTCGTTCTGAGAAGCTGGATTAGTTCTCTAAATTCAGTTGAAGTTGTACCTTTCCAATAACTACCTCAACAAGACCGTACCCTCCACCCCAAGAAAGTCCTCTTACTCCAGATGCAAGATCTCTCTTCCAGCCAGTGCTGCGTCTATCATCCAACTCAATAGCTTTGATATCCCTATATGTCACCCCTTCTTAAATGTTACAAACTTCACAGAACTTTTTCTGTGCCCACAGGAGGCGGACTTCAGCACCT
The DNA here is from genome assembly GCF_046562875.1 of Panthera onca. Taxonomy (NCBI): domain Eukaryota; kingdom Metazoa; phylum Chordata; class Mammalia; order Carnivora; family Felidae; genus Panthera; species Panthera onca. Next base: position 210,184,524 of record NC_138346.1, read on the forward strand.
GACCAGTCTTACTCTCAGGACATGCTCCTGCACGACCAAAGGAGCCTCACGAGCGCAGTTAGCACCGTTTTATCGCTTCACCGTCGCCGGTGCGGAAAGGTCCCTGCTGCCCCTTACGTGCTTGGTCACTCTCTGGCCACGCCGTGCAAGGCCAGGACTTCGCGCGACACCGGGAAGGAAACCCCAAGAGGTCCTCCCGCGAAACCACCACCACCGTGGTCCCAGAGCCTTGCGGAAACGTACCTGCGCCGCATCACGTGGCTGCAGCGTAATCTCCCAGTGGGCAGGGGCGCCTCGTCACGTGACACGCGCAGGCCAATGCCTGGCGTCCTGCGCTCTGGGCTCCTGGTTGCTAGGCGACCCTCCCGCGGTCTGGGTTTATCCCGGGAGGTAGAGTCCAGCGCTTCAGACCCGGCCAGGGCTTTGGATGTGCCGCGACCTGCGGGGGCTTTTCGCGGCTGTCGCCACCTCTGTGGCGGAAGCCCGGGTGGCGATCCCCACCCCCGTGCGCCCTGCGGTCGGGCGGGCTCGTGGTCCCGTGAGACCGAGCGGGCGGCCGAGGCGCCGCGGGGCCGCGCCGGGTTAGGCCAGTGAACTCGCCTTGGCCAGCGCGGCTCGGGAGAACTGGCTCAGACTCCAGCTCGGGGGCGGAGGTGTGACCGAGGCCGTGGCGAGCCGAGAAACTGGGGCCTGGTGCAAGTCCCAGGCGTGGGTGGCTTCCCGAAGCTTCCTTGCGCCTTATGTCAGGGCTTAGGCTTGTTGCCTTGGTCACAGAAAGGAAATGGGCAGTGGGGACTCTGTGCGCTGCTAATGCGTCTTGGGTGAGAAGATTGTGTCTTGAATAGTTGCAGACCAGAGGATAACAGATTTCCATTAAAAAAAAAAAAAAGATATTCCCCGAAGTGAAGAGTCAAATACTTTAAAAAAAAAAATGTTTATATATACTTGCCGTGGGCTTGGGAGTTGTATGTAGCTCAGCTCTAAAATTTCAGTTATAATCTTTTTTTTTTTTAATTTCCCATGGTGCTACTCAATGTTTTGAAGATAGGGAATACAGTTTTAATAGTTTTAATGTTTTGGCTAATTTTGTAAAATGTTTATTTTTGACACAGAGAGAGAGAGAGACAGGGTGCACGCTGGGGAGGGGCAGAGAGAGAGGGAAGCACAGAATTTGAAACAGGCTCCAGGCTCTGAGCTGTCAGCACGGAGCCCCACCCGGGGCTGGAACTGGTGGACCCGTGAACCACGAGATCAAGTCGGAGGCTTAACCGACCGAGCCACCCAGGCGCCCCATCTTGGCTAATTCTAAATCTGTGTCACTTCTGGGTCAGTTTTTATTGGTTGGTTTGTGTCCTCCTTATGGGCCACATTTACCTGTCTCTTTCCATGCCTGGGATTTTATGCTTGGGTGCCAGGTATCGTGAGTGTTACCGTGTTTCGTGCTGCATATTTTTGTGTTCCTTTACATCTTAAACTTTGTTCTGAGATGCAGTGAAGTTACTTGGGAATAGATTGATTCTTTGGGGTCTTGCTTTTTTTTTTTTTTTTTTTTTTTTTTTTTTTTTTTTTAAGTTTATTTCTTCACTTTGAGAGAAGGAGACAGAGAATCCCAGGCAGGTTCTGAGCTGATAACGGGCGGGGCTCAAACTCACAAATCTTGAGATCGTGACCTGAGCCAAAATCAAGGGTCAACACTAAACCGCCTGAGCCACCCAGGCGCCCCTGGGGTCTTGATTTTCAGATTTGTTAGGACCGGAGCAGTGCTAGTTCTAGGGCTGATTATTCCTTCTGAGGCAAGACTTTCATGAATATTCTTCTCAATGCCCCATAAATTATACAAGTTTTTCTTATTTGGCTAGTGGGAATAGGCACTATTCCTACCCTGGTGAGCACCTTTCCCTCTAAGCCTTTCAAGCGGTTCTTTTCCCAACCTTGGGTAATTTTCTTACATAAACGTGCAAAGCAGAACTTGTTGAATACCAGAATAGGGCCATCTACAGATCTCTGGGTTTCTCTCTTTCTCCTTTCCTCTCTCTCTCTCTCTCTCTCTCTCTCTCTCTCTGCTGTGTGTGTGTGTGTGTGTGTGTGTGTGTGTGTGTAGCTCTCCTCTCTGTGACTCTGGCCTGTGAGCTCCAGCTGCTTTGGTCACCCTGGGCTCCCAGCTCTGCCTTCACAACTCGGGGATTCCACTGAGCTCTGCCTCAGTTTTCATTCCCTGCACCGGAGCCCATAAGCTCGCGGTAAAAAACCAGGGCAAGTACCAAGGCTCACCCCATTTTGTTGTTCTTGCTCAGGATGACTATCCGCTGTGGCCATATGTTCGGTGTATTGAAAAAAAACCACTGTTTTCGTATTTTTTGTCCTCGTTTGGTTGGTTGAGGTGGGAAAGGAAATCATCTCTGTTTCTCTCTCTTGACTTCTGGAAGTGGAAATCCAAATACCACACCCATCGGGAACACTTATGATTCAAAACCATTGAATCTTGAAACTCTTAGGTTGCATGCTATTGAACTCACACCCAATTTATTCCAGGAGAAGACAGCTATTATCCGTCGTTATGTCCCTACAGACTTAACCAATAGCCTGATACTTGGCTGACACTCTGTAAAAGCTGGAGTGGATGAATAAACTATTTTGAGCAAACAGCTGTCGGTCAGCTTATGGTGTTTTCTTCCAACATTTGTTGATGGGCTTTTGCAATTTTCTTCTTGCCTGCCAGCAGCAAGTGAAAGCTAGGCAAAATGGAAATTTCTGGGACTTGTTATTCATGATTGTAATTATCCACAAAAATGCACCCTCTAAAAAAGCTTATTTACAGGCATGAGAAAACTTTTAGGGATGGGGGAAATGTTCTAAAACTGGGTTGTGGTGATGGTTGCACAGGTTTACAAAAAAAAATCATTGAATTGTACACTTAAAAATAGGTGAATTTTGTGATATATAAATTATACCTAAATAAGGCGGTTTAAAAAAAAAAAAAAAAGCTTATTGTGAAGATTTCCAAGGCATTTTAAGGTGAAACAAAGGAAGTTGCCAACCACTTTATATAAGCTAAGCCCAGTTTTGATTTTTTTCAAAAGCCTTATATGCTATGAAATACGACCTTACTTGGGTAGGGGTAGGCAATGATGGACTCTCACTTTGTACAATACACACGTATGAATTTTGTAATCAGAAGAAGTAAAGATTTTAAAAGGAAGATTAAAATTTATTTTTTTAATGTTTATTTTTGAGAGAGACAGTGCAAGCAGGGAAGGGGCAGAGAGAGAGACACACACAGAATCCGAAGCAGGTTCCAGGCTCCGAGCTGTCAGCACAGAGCCCCACGCGGGGCTCGAACCCACGAACCGTGAGATCATGACCTGAGCCGAAGTCACACACTTAACCGACTGAGCCACCCAGGGCCCCCAAGATTAAACTTTAAAAGAGAGAGAAAATCAAGCCAAGGGTGACACCAAAAGAAAAAAGTTCGATTTGACCCATCCACAAGGCAGTGGACAGGATATTAGAAATCAGAAAGCCCGAATTCTGTTCTCATTCTGGTTTTTGAACTCTGAGCTAAAACAAATTATTTAGCTGATGGCTATCATTCCAGAAACCAGGTTTGAGTCATGAAGTGAATATCTGGAGCCTGGATCTTCAGTGTCAAAAGTGGAACTTGGAAATAGTTTTGATAGCAACTGTGGAAGGATGTCAATTCAGGAGAGGTTTTTTGTTGTTTTTTTTTTTTTTTTTTCCTCTTAACTGTCCAAAAATGGTGAGACTCACTCTCTCCCAACCACTCTGACTGAAACCTTTAACAGGTAAGGCCATTTCTAATCCTGGATCCCGGGGAGGAAATGGCCTTGCACTATACTGTGACATCACTGGCTGAACACTTCAGTTTCCTTATCAAATATAGATAATATGTTTTATCTGTAGGGTAATTGGAAAGACAAACGAGATAATATACACCGAGTGTTCAATTCAGACAGAAATTGGGATGTAAAAGTAAGTCGTAATGAAACAGAACAAATACTTTCTCATGCCATTGACTTTATGATACTGCAGGAAACATTGTATCATACATGCTTTGTTGTATGAGATCTTATCTGTACTTCAAGCTTCCATCCTTCTCCTCCAACCGTGTATGATGACGTTCTCCTGGTCTGAACTGCCCAGCATGAGTTGGTTCGCAGATGGGTTTGTCTCCATAGCATTTTCCCACGTGTCCCTGAGCTTTCCATCATTCTGGAACCTGGGTTTTAAGCCTCAGCCCCTTTAGTCCTCAATTACTGAGTATTCAGTCTCACTAGTAACTTGAGTCAGATCTACTTACTCAGGGTATATAGTTTATAGTTAATAATCAGCCCCGCATTTGTCTAACGCCGTTCGCACCATCGGGAGCAGGTTGACGATGTACTTTCAGCTGTGCGTCAGCACCAAGAAGTCAGGAGAGGTTAGCTATTGCAGGGGAAGAGGTGCTATTCAGAAGCAGCTGACTTCCTGCGAGAGGCAAAGAGGACTGCCATCTGAAAGAAATCAGGGGAAACTGCCGGGGCCTTAAAGAAATCTGAACATTTTCTGCAAGAGAGAATTAAACGGTGCAAAGATCACATTAAGGTGGCCTACTGCATAATAAAATCGTTGTGGGCTGATGAAATCAGACTAAATGACCTAAACTATGCGTCACATGATAGAAGATTGAAGGAGCGCTCTGTCCATTTGCTAAAACTCCTCTTCCGTATTAGCCGACCAAGCAGAAGTTTTCTGTGCCCTCTCCTGGCTTGACTTTGAAACTACATGACAGTGGTATTCTTTAAACTTCAGTGGGTGGGTCTTGCCTGTGATGAATTCATGCTCTCGCCTCCCTTTCTCTTGCCCCATTTGGACCAGAGAGAGGCTGAGTGGGCCATTTACATGGCTAAAAGCGGTTGGATCAATCAGGCTCCCGGTGTCCACTGGGCAAGCTGAATAGACCGAACGACCAATGTCGTGTTCAAATAGCACATGTTATTTTCGAGATTCAGAAATGATGATGCCACTGCTGGAGGTAACTCCACGCTCGTGTGTAAAGTATTCCCTGAGGGATTGTTGAGTATGTAACTTTATAGGTGAAGCGTGGGGAGTCTGACCAACTTTGATGGAAGTATTCTAAACATGCTGAAAACTATTTTTCTTTAGGGCCAGTGGACAAAGAAGTGTAACAGTGGGTAGAGTGCCCCAGAAAGCTCCCTCCCCCCACGCCAGGTGTCTCACGGAGGCGGGAGTTGATGCAGGATCATTTCTTCAGTCTCTGCAAGCACAGACAAGTTCAAGGTGTTGACTCCTTCTGTGGAGCCCTTGTGTTATTCTTTAGGCCAAAGGGAATCCACGCAGATAGCCGGAACATACACAATGTTTTCCTCACATTCTTCGGCTGTCACGGCTTTTTCATCACCCTAGAGCTGGTCTCCACAGCTTCCAGAAGATCTGTTCAGTCTTTCACTCACTCACCCACCAAACATTTATTCTATTACTTTTTTTTTTAAGTTTATTTATTTGAGAGACAGGGAGAAAGAATCCTGAGCAGGCTCCATGTTGTCAGCCCAGAGCCCGACTCAGGGCTCACAGTTTGCGAGATCATGACCTGAGCTGAAATCAAGAGTCGGATGCTTAACCAACGGAGCCACCCAGACGCTCCTGTTTTTTGTTTTCTAAGGCACCAAAAATTAGAGGCTGGCCAAAAGGATGAAGCACGGATCGGAACTTAGAGTTTGCCGGAACGGTGCTTTGGAAACTTTCTCCTGTCATGACACACATAGAGAAATCATACAATTTTGGGGCGCCTGGGTGGCTCGGTCGGTTAAGCGTCCGACTTCGGCTCAGGTCATGATCTCACGGTCCGTGAGTTCGAGCCCCACGTCAGGCTCTGTGCTGACAGCTCAGAGCCTGGAGCCCGTTTCAGATTCTGTGTCTCCCTCTCTCTCTGCCCCTCCCCTGCTCACGCTCTCTCTGTCTCTCAAAAATAAATAAATGTAAAAATAAAAAATAAATTAAAAAGGAAAGTTCGGGGGGGGGGGGAACATTTAGCTGGTAAATAATACCAAATGTTTTAATGCTAACATAAACGTATTACGAAATGGAATGACACACACACATTTGCAAGATCAAGCATGAAACTGCAAAGAGACGTTGTGCTGGATGGAGCGTTGCCTTGAGCTGTCGCCCCAAGCCCAGCGGAAATGCGAATGAGCTCTCTCTCCTGCCACAAGTAATGGAGATTCGTGGATCACGGAGCGAGGATTTCACTTTTTTTCCTGATCCCAGTTCCTATACTTGAAAACTGAGAATTTTAAGGGTTTTAAGAGTTCCAGAGACGGTGGTTTGAGCACAGGCTTCAGCAGAACATTGGCATGTGGAGATGAGCGTCGTGGGAGAGAACCTTCCGGGCGAGGAGATGGCATGAGCAAAGGACTGGAGGCAAGAAAGTGAGGGCTGTGTAAGGTGAACAGTGGCTCGAGAGCCAAGTACTGGAAGATGCACGAAAGGAAACAGAATTTAAAAAGCGGATTGCGAGGCACCAGGGTGGCTCAGTCGGTTAAGTGTCCGACTTCGGCTCAGGTCATGATCTCACGGCTCATGGGTTCGAGCCCCACATCAGCTCTGTGCTGACAGGTCGGAGCCTGGAGCCTGCTTCTGATGCTGTGTCTCCCTCTCTCTGCGCCCCTCCTCCGCTCACGCTCTGTCTCTCTCGCTCTCTCTTCTCTCAAAAAGAAACATTATAAAAAAAAAAAAAAGTGGATTGGCTTCAGGAAGCGTTATCTGGTGGGAGAGTGGAGACACCAAGTGGAAAGCTGTGGCTGGCACCACAGTAACAGCAGAGGGAGCCAGTGGGGGTCTTGTAAGCAGGGAACCACCAGGACTGAACAAAGCATTGGGCAGAGAGCAGGATCAAGAAGGAGGTGGAAAGTTGCTGAGCCACAGGCCACCTGAGGTGCCATCAGACCATCCAGGTGGGGAGTCAGAAAATGGCAACTGGGGGGCGCCCGGGCGGTTCAGCCGGTTGAGTGTCCGACTTCGGCTCAGGTCATGATCTCGCGGTCTGTGAGTTCGAGCCCGGCGTCGGGCTCTGTGCTGACAGCTCGGAGCCTGGAGCGCGTTTTGGATTCTGTGTTTCCCTCTCTCTGCCCCTCCCCCACTCATGCTCTGTCTCTCTCTGTCCCAGAAGTAAATAAACATTAAAAAAAAATTAAAAAAAAAAGAAAGAAAGAAAACGATACAGCCAGGACAAACACTATGGGAGAAATGGTGGTAGAATCTGTCCATAGGGGTGGTAAGGGAGTGTCGCTTTTTTTTCTGGAAAACGGCAGGGACCTGTTCTGCAGCCGTCTTGCGACACGGAACACCCAGGATTGACCATTAGGAAACTTTGCCCCCATCGTGCAGAGTGGAGGCTGGGCGGTGTGGGTTTAAGGTGTGACGTACATGTAAAGGTTACCATTGACAATTTTTTCTTTTTAACGTTTATTCATTTTTGAGAGACACAGAGAGACTATGAGCAGGGGAGGGGCAGAGAGGGAGGGAGACACAGAATCTGAGGCAGGCTCCAGGCTCCAAGCGGTCAGCGCACAGCCGGACGCGGGGCTTGAACTCACGACCTGAGAGATCATGACCTGAGCCGAAGTCCAACGCTCAACCGACTGAGCCATGCAGGCGCCCCATGAAGGTTACCGTTTAAAGCCAATGCCGGCCTCTTCCATTCAATTTCAACTTCCAGAGATTAAAAATGTATTTACCACCACCCATGGCTCACATAACTTCATGACAAGTCACTTTTTCTTTCCCTGGTGGTCCCCGCCCCCCCCCCCCCCCCCAGAAATAAAGAGGACTGGAGATTAGGGGGCCCCCTGGCAGTGTGACCTTCACCAAGCTGGTCTCTAAGGCCTTTTTTAAAAAAGGTTATTTAGAAAGACTCTACCCCCTGGGGCGCCTGGGCAGCTCAGTTGCACAGGCCTCTTGATCTCCTCTAGCTTCGTGGTCTCACAGGTCAGGTGTTCAAGCCCAGCCTGCGGCTCAGCTCTGATGGTGCAGAGTCTGCTTAGGATTCGGTCTCTCCCTCTCGCTCTGGCTCTCTGCCCCTCCCCTGCGCATGCTCTCTTTCTCTCAAAATAAATAAACTTAAACAAGAGACTCTGCTTCCCGGGAATCTTACCCCAGGCATTTCGTAACACATTATTTTAAAAAAATGCATTTCCAATTTCTCTTCCTTAGAGAAAGTTTTCTCTCCCCCCTTTAACTCTTTCTGCTTTTAAAAAATATTACTCTGAAAGGGAGAAGCAGGCGCCAAGGGTTTGTTTTTGCGGGGCGCAGACCCCAGGGACAGTGCGGTGGCCGCGGGGGTGGGGGCGGGGGCGTCCCCCGGGGCCCGGTTCTATTTACCAAGGGAGCCGGAGGCCGAAGTCCAGAGAGGGGGCGGGGAGAGCGCGGCCCCTCGTCCGCCCTTGATCCCCAGGCCGCCGGCCCTTTGAGCACAGTCGGCCGTTCGGGCCGCTGCGGGGACCGGCGGGCGACATGCTGCGGCAGCTGGGGTCCCTCTGCGCCCGGAGCCTGGGGGCCCGCGGGGGCGCGCGTCCTGCCGCGGGGCTCCGCCACCTGGGCCGCAGCCCCCGCCGCCGGGCCTCCGATGCTCCCCGGAACCAGCCCCCCAGCTCCGAGGTCGTGGCCCGGCCGGTGGGCGTCTGCTCCATGATGCGGCTGCCGCTGCAGGCCTCCCCCCAGGGGCTGGACGCCGCCTTCGTCGGGGTGCCCCTGGACATTGGGACCTCCAACCGGCCAGGGGCGAGGTAAGGCCCGCAGGACTGGGGGACACGTGGCCGGACCACCCGAGGCCACTGGGCGCGAAAGCACCACGGACGGCGCCTCCCCTCAGCCAGGGTGGGGGTGGAAGCTGGTGCCGGCTCCAGAACGCCCCTAATCGACTGACAGACCGTTGGTTCCCCCCTCCCTCATCACACGATGCCGATGGCACCTGATCTAGATGGCACCCGATCAAGAATTGCTCAAACACGAGGCTTTTATTTTTTTAAGGTTAAAAAAATATATATTATTTTTTAAATTCTTAATTTTTTTAAACATTTACTCATTTTTGAGAGAGAACGGGAGACAGAGCATGAGTGGGGAAGGGACAGAGAGACACACACACACACACACACACACACACAGAATCAGAAGCAGGCTCCAGGCCCTGAGCTGTCAGCACAGAGCCTGACGCGGGGCTCGAACTCACGGACCGCCAGATCATGACCTGAGCCAAAGTCTGACGTTTAACAGACTGAGCCAACCAGGCGCCCCTAAAAATTATTTTTAAATAACCTCTACACCCAGCGTGGGGCTGGAATTTACAACCCCAAGATAAGGGTGGTAAACTCTATCGACTGAGCCAGGCAGGCGCCCCAAGGCATTTTTTCCCCAAGATCATGGCAGAGGAAGTGAAGTCAAGTCTGTTTTCCTAAATAGTGAGCATCAGCTATGTCTGATTGGGCTCAGCCACTTTACAGATGTAAATACTGTATAGACGAATAATCTGAAGTAGAAATGCCACCATTTATTAAATGTCTACTGAATGCAAGGCGCTTTGCATAGATGACCTCACTTCATTCCTATAACAACCCAGGAGGGTAAATATTTTACAGATTAGGAAACTGAGGCTCACGGAGATGAAGAAGTTATCTAATGCCAATTAGTAAATTGATGTTGGGTGGGCTTCCAAATCTGTGCCTTTAATCTCTTCAGTATACAGCCTGGGTTTTAGTGATTCTCAATCAGGGATGATTTTGACCCCAGGGGACATTTGGTGGTGTCCTTGGAGGACTTTTTGGTTATCACAACTTGCTCCTGGCATCTAATCGGTTACAGACCAGGGGAACTATCCCACAATGTACCGCATGGCCCCCCACATCAAAGATTCATCCAGCCCCAAATATCAGCAGTGCAGAGGCTGAGAAACCCCGGCCGAGGTAGGACCTCTGACCTTTCAGGGATGGTTCACAGGATGATTCTTCCTCCTCCAGATTTGGACCCCGGCGGATCAGGGAAGAATCCGTGATGCTTCGGACGACTAACCCTAGCACGGGGGCCCTCCCCTTCCAGTCCCTCTCGGTTGCAGACCTAGGTGATGTGAATGTCAATCTTTACAACCTTCAGGACAGCTGCCGTCTAATTCGAGAGGCCTATCAGAAAATCGTAGCAGCTGGCTGTATTCCTCTGACCTTGGGTAATAACATCTACGAGGGCAAGTGCAGTTCTCTGCACGGAGGGTTTATTTATCACGGGCAAGCCGCGGTGAATATGGAGACGGCATAGGAAAGAGAATTTGTAATCCTTTTTGTTTGTTTGTTTGTTTGTTTTGAGTGGGGGTAGAGAGAGAGGGAGAGAGAGAATCCCAAGCAGGCTCCATACTCAGTGCGGAACCTGATGCTGGGCTGGATCCCACGACCGTGAGATCGTGACCTGAGCCGACCTGAGCCACGATCGAGTTCGACGCTCAAGCAACTAACCCACCCAGGCGCCCCTCTAATGTTTTTTCTCCCCTGGGGGGAGGATATTTACATTTTTGGACTGGTACGATTGACAGGGATGGACTAGGGTGAGGCAAACGCATTCACTTTAATGTTTATTTATTTTTGAGAGAGAGACAGACAGAGTGTGAGCAGGGGAGGGGCAGAGGGAGAGGGAGACAGAATCCAAAGCAGGCTCCAGGCTCTAAGCTGTCAGCACACAGGCAAGGCATTTGCTTTAGTGCAAAATTTAAGGGGGGAGGCAGGGAGGTGCCAAAAGTCAACAATAAATACGACTGACTTTTCCCTTTTGCCTGAGGCTCCGATAGGGCTCAGAATAGCAGTGTTACTGATCCTATCTTTCTTTAAAATTTATCATGGATTTTTTTGGGAGTACAGATTTTGAATTTTAAAAGTATTACATTAAACTAGTATTTATCTTAATTACTGAGGTTTTTTGTTTTGTTTTGTTTTGTTTTTGGTGTCCCTTAAATTTTGCATCCCAGCAAGTGCCTCTACCCACCTCACCTTTGTCACCTCCCTCCTCCATTCCAGGCCCGGGGGGAAGGCTCACAACAGGGGCTCAATTGTGACTTCCTAACTATTTCAAGAACCTGCTTTTATATGACTTTGAGAGAGAGGTGCGAAGGGGCATTTTCCTCCAAGTCAGGGTCTCTCTGTCCATCTACGGGGCAGTTTTCCTCTTATCCCCCCACCCCTCCCACCCTTCCATTTCTCTTTCTCTTCCAGTTCACAAAGAGTTAAAATGACACAGACCTTTTTCCAAATATCCAAATGTATTTTTGCCAAAAGCGTGGGCCCAGCCTGCAGAACATCGTGCGTGGTGTGGAGTGTGGTTTCTGCAGGGACGCAGTTTGAAATCTCAGCTTTACCTCTCCCTAGCTCCTCCTGCGTCATTTCCTCACCTGTAAAATGGGAATCATAGCACCTACCTCACTGTGTTGTGTGAGGGCCACATAATGAAAGCGCACATAAAGTGCCCCGCATCCTGACTGGCATATTTTAAGCTTCTGTAAATGTGGCTACTGTTGTTTTTAACGGTCATCCGTTGTAATACTTCTTTACTGAGCTGGCCAGTGCAGTGCCCATTGGCCACATGTGGTTATTGAAACTGAAATTAATTTTCAGTTGGTTTAGTGGCTGACTCTCAATTTCGGTTCAGGGCGTGATCTCCCGGTTCGTGAGTTCGAGCCCCGCATCGGGCTCTGCACTGACCGTAAGGAGCCTGCTTGGGATTCTCCCTCTCTCCCCCTCTCCCTGCCCCTTCCCTGCTCGTGCTGGTTTTTTTCTCTCAAAATAAATACACTTAAAAAAGTAAAATTAAAAGTAATTAAAATAAAATAAAAAATTCAGCTCCTCCGTGGCCTGAACTACATTCCAGTGGCCACATGTGGGGAGTGGCCACCACGGTGGCCAGTGCAGCTAGAGAACATGCCCATCATTGCAGAAAGAAAGCTCTACTGGACAGAGCTGTTCCAGACATTTTACCTGTAAGCTTTAATTTGTTTCCTCTTTTTAAATTTTATTTATTTGTTTTGAGAGAGAGAGAGCCAACAGGGGCAGAGAGAGAGGGAAAGAGAGAATCCCAAGCAGGCTCCACGCTGTCAGCAGAGAGCTTGACGCAGGGCTCGATCCCACACACCGTGAGATCATGACCAACGTGGGGCTTGATCCCATGAACCGTGAGATCGTGACCGGAGCCAAAGTCGGATGCTTAACCTACTGAGCCACCCAGGTGCCCGTTTCCTCTTTTAATTTTTTTTTTTTAACGTTTTTTTATTTTTATTTTTGAGACAGAGAGGCAGAGCGTGAACAGGGGAGGGGCAGAGAGAGAGGGAGACACAGAATCTGAAACAGGCTCCAGGCTCTGAGCTGTCAGCACAGAGCCCAATGAGGGGCTCGAACTCACAGACCGTGAGATCATGACCTGAGCCGAAGTCGGACGCTTAACCGACTGAGCCACCCAGGCGCCCCTTCGTTTCCTCTTTTAGATGACAATGTGATCCCGAGTATCCAGTGGCCATTTTCCCACCACTGAACAAGATCTCATTTTAGCTGAGTATGTTATAGTTCTTCAGTCCAATCAAAAGGGTGGCACCGTTGGGCGATTTGAGGATTGCTCTGTAAAATACACGCCCCCCGCCCCCCCCATCTTATCCACATGTCAGATGTTTTCTTTTTCCTCTTTGCAGGTGGAGATCACACAATCACATATCCTATATTGCAAGCGATGGCAAAAAAGTAAGTCCCGGGCGTCTGGTTCCACACAGGGTTTCAAACTTCAGGGGCTAGGGAATGAGTTGTTTGCGACTCCCTGGCATCGAGTGACCTCTGCTGGCTCAGGTTATTTGGGGTGATAGGAAATTCCCGGCTGAGTTGCTTCTGTGGATCAAAATTAAGGTCGGGCGAGCTCCAGGTGTCTCTGTCAGTCACCAGCTGGGAGCCAAGACAGTTTATTTTTAACACTTCTGGCCACCCTGGCTTGCCCTACATCGGCTCTGGTGAATGCATGCTTAGCCTGTGCCTCTGTTTTGGGAAGATGAGCCCCTCGCGAAATATACAACCCCGGTTAACTTCAGTTTCTGTTTTGCTTCAAAGGCCAAATGCACAATGATGTTGCTTGCCGGGGAGGGGCCCCGTTTCTTCCCGAAAGGGCCCCTTCCCCAGAGAACGGGAAAATGGATATTCTAGTGATGGAAGTCGACCAGGGACGAACTAACTTTGGTTAATTAGCTTGAAGAAGAGGCAGAAGGGCCAAGGCGGTGGCGGCTCCAGTATCCATATGAGGGAAAGACATGTGGGCAGCCTTCTGGTTGGTGGTGGGTGGGCTCAAGTGTTTTCTGGAGGCTGGGCTTGCCCAGCATCGATTTAGACGATATGTTTCTTTGGGGCGGCCGGCAGGGTTGATGGAGATTATGGAGAGGGAGCTGGGTTTGAAGCTGCTTCTTGGTGCCCCGGTTGTAGACAGGCTCTGATTAGTTCAGCCGAGCTCACCTGAGCCCCCATCCTTCCTTCTCATCCTCCTGGGCCTCTCCGTCTCCAAGTGAAGAAAATTCGTGGTGCTAGGCAGTGGGTGGGTAAGCTTCAGTACCTGTCTGTTCTCTGCCTGCCTTTCTCTGAGTTTATCGCTCTGAGATGCTAAACCATTTGCAGACGGAAACCAGTTGCAAGGCCGGTAATTGATGGCAGGTCTCCGCCCCGTGGCCACGAGCCGTGAAGTTTGGAAGTTCGGTAGCCTAGGGGGTGGCTGTGCTCAGGCCCCAGGAGGAGGTCTGGCCTCTGAGCTGTGTGTTGTCATCAGGCATGGCCCCGTGGGGCTGCTGCACGTGGATGCCCACACGGACACGGCTGACAAGGCCCTAGGAGAGAAGGTCTATCACGGGACGCCCTTCCGCCGGTGCGTGGACGAGGGACTCCTGGACTGTAAGCGTGTGGTGCAGATCGGCATCCGGGGCTCCGCCATGACCCTGGATCCCTACAGATACAGCTGGAGCCAGGTGACAAACCAAACGCCCCTCCCTCTGTCCCCCGTCTGCAAAGTGCCTTTCTGTCCGGTGCCCCCTCAGTGGTAGCTGTAGATTCAACAGGGGTTTCGGTGACCAAATTCAGAAAACGGGACGGAAGGCCGAGTGGCCATCGAGAGGGTCACGTGGAGCTGAGAGGAGCGAGGCTGTTAGTTCGTGAGGCAAAGGAGGCCTCTCGTCGCTGGGGTGGGGAGACGGGCGGAAACACACCCGTCCCTGGGCCGTCGCTGGCTTGGAAAAGAGCTGGGGAGGCCCAAAGCCAAGGCGAGTGGCCACCTTTCCGGTTCCTGTCCTCTTCCCCACCAGGCAGAGCGGCTCCTAGGTGGACACGTGTGACAAGATCCCAACAGGAAAGACCCAAGTCCCCTGCTTTTAGAGTGTGCCAAGGCTAGTCTTGGAGGAGGTGCTACCACGAGCTGACCCGAGTTTCTCCCTCTCGTCCTAGCCAAGCTGCTCTCTGATCCCGTCCCCCCTGGGGCAGCTTCGACTGCCTACCTGCTTCTTCACCAGCTGTCGTTCCTCCCTTCCTCACCAGTCAAACGGGGACGACCGTTCCATCCTCGTGAAGATTGGGGGGTCACGTGTGAAGCGTCCACAAACACTTGGCGTGGGGGTTGGCACAGGAGAAATGCCCCGTAAATGCTGCCATGCAGAAGCCTCGACCTCCTGCTCTTTACTTCCTGCCTCCTCAGGGCTTCCGGCTGGTCCTGGCTGAAGATTGCTGGATGAAGTCCCTGGTTCCTCTGATGGGGGAAGTGAGGCAGCAGATGGGAGGCAAACCCGTGTACATCAGCTTTGACATTGACGGCTTGGATCCCGCCTATGCCCCGGGGACAGGGACGCCCGAAATTGCTGGTCTCACCCCTAGTCAGGTAAGGAGGTTTCACCGGTGATAGTTCCCGGGGGTGAGGATTCTTAGCCAGCGCCCCCCCCCCCCCCCGCCACACCCCCCACTTTCCTGGGACGTGTAGTGAGTCTTCAGGATCAGGATAGGATTTTAAAAGCAGGGCACTTGGCCTTTTACTCTGCTCAGGGCTGACCACAGGTTGAACACTCTTCTGGCGCGAGGAGTGGACTGATTTGGCAAAGGCCCTCGTTTCTTCTCTGGGACATAACTGTTATTTGAGCTTTGTGCCTCTGATCAGCTGTAGTTGGTTCATGGGGACAGTTTGCAGCATCCCCTCTTAAAAACACTGAACTTGGGGTGCCTGGGTGGCTCAGTCGGTTCAGCATCCGACTTCAGCTCAGGTCATGATCTTGCGGTCCGTGAGTTCGAGCCCCGCCTCGGGCTCTGTGCTGACAGCTCAGAGCCTGGAGCCTGTTTCAGATTCTGTGTCTCCCTCTCTCTCTGCCCCTCCCCCGTTCATGCTCTGTCTCTCCCTGTCTCAAAAATAAATAAACGTTAAAAAAAATTAAAAAAAAAAAAACCAAAAAAAAAAACCAAAACACTGAACTTATCTTTTTGGGGTTAAATTTAAAAAGTGCTTACTATGGGACTACCTACCAAGGTAGTTCAAGAGTTTTAGAAACATCCAAATAAAGCTCTCTCTTTTCCTTTTTTGAGAGAGAGAGAGAGAGAGAGAGAGAGAGAGAGAGAGAGAGTGCACATGAGCAGGGAGGGGCAGAGGGAGAGGGAGAGAGAATCTCAAGCAGGTGACATGCCCAGTGTGGACCCTGACGTGCGGACCCTCATGATTGTGAGATCATCGCCAGAGCCAAAATCAAGAGTTGGATGTTCAACCAACTGAGCCACCCAGGTGGCCCCCAAATAAAGATCTAAGGTGTGCTGAGTATAAATTAATGCAGGAGGCAGAATTGGAGTGTGGTTATAACTGGAAGGTAAGCTGCAGGAGGGTAGGGCTTTTATTTTACCAGCCCACCCGTCAGTCAGTCTAGAACAGTGCCTGACTTAAAGGGTAGGAACTCAAAGGCACTTGAGTAAATAAATGAAGGCCACTTACACCTATCAATGATCTTATCTCCTCTAAGAAAGGGGCATGTTAGCAACTACCTCTTCCAAGCCATTCTCCATCAGTTCCCCTCGGAGAGATTGCTAAGACACAATCCTCATTCCTCAGTTTATCATTCTTCTGGGCTTTTCACCGGCACAATGGAAACTCTTTGAGATGACGTGACCTCTTCCTACCATCCCCCTCACTTATCTTGTCTTCTGGCCACATCCAACTACCGGTATTTCTTTCCATCTTGGGGTCTTTGCATGTGTCTTTCTGCCCAGGCTGCCCTATCCCTAATCCGCTTGGTCAATTCCTTGAACTAAGTGTTTCCACCTTGGGGAGGGCTTCCCTCAGCCAGCTCTTTGGGTGGTTTTTGTATTATACTTTGCTACACTTGTGTTTTTTTTTTTTTTTTTTTTTTTTTTTTTTTTTTTTTTTTAAGTAATCTCTGCACCCAACACGGGGCTCGAACTCACAACCCTGAGATCAAGAGCTGCATGCTCTACTGACCGAGCCAGCCAGGGACCCCTACGCTTGCTTTTCATGCATGAAGCCTTTCATGCATGACATTGAAATGACTGGTTTGCTTGTGTCCATCATCACACGATGGACCCCCCTCGGGAGCAGGGGCTGTGTGTTGGCCATTGGTGTCTACGTGATGCCCAGCAGTGTGCCTGGCAGTCGATAAACGTTTATCGAGCGGAAGCAACAGCTCCAAGTCCAAGGGTGGGCATGCATTGGGAGAGATCCACTGAGATCTCTGTAGTTGCTTTTCCCGGTCAATGGTTACTGCTGTGGACAACTCGGGCTTGGTCTTGCACAGGCGCTGGAAATCATCCGGGGTTGTCAAGGCCTGAACGTGGTGGGCTGTGATCTTGTGGAAGTGTCACCGCCTTATGATCCTTCTGGTGAGTAAGCGACAGTGCTGTGATCCGTAAGCAGCTGCGAGTTTAAATTCTATTAATCTGCTTAATAAGTAGAAGATGGCTGCGTCCTTTTGTATAACTTGGGAACCTGCTGAGCGTGTTTTGCAGTGAAGAAAATAAACCTATTGCTCCACACCTTACAGACATGAGCTAATTAACTCGAACACACACCCCTGGGAGGTGGCTCTTACTAGCTTGCCCTCCCGTCAGCAGAAGGAAAACCAGCCTGCAGGAACAGTGATAAGGTAATTGGTAGTAGGATAGCATAGCCCCCTCTCCTCCTTTGCTGTTTCATGGAGAAGTGAATTGTCGCGGCCTAAGTGATGTTTATTAATATTAAAAAAGTGGGCAGTTCGCTGGTTTAGGAGAGATATTCAAAGCAGAGGCCGCCCCGACAATTTCAATTTAGAGAACTTACAGACTGAGGCCTGTCAGCTTCGGAGGAGGGTAGGTGATAAATACAATACACACCATTATTATAGGCTTTCCTTTGGGGTGGGAATCTGTTTGTAAACAAAGAACCTTCTGGTTCAGGGGAAAGCGTGTCCACAGGGTGGCTGGGCAGAAGAGGGAATCTGGAAAGGCGGCACAAAGGCAAGCGAGAGGCTCGGCCCGCTGGCTCGGTGTTCACCTTTGGTTTTTTTATCTTTGTAGGAAACACGGCCCTCCTGGCGGCTAACCTGCTGTTTGAGATGCTGTGTGTGCTCCCCAAAGTGACAGTCGTCTGAACCTCGTGCTCTTCCTGATAAATCAGCAGCTTGTGTCGATGACAGGTTCTCAGGAATTTATGTGCAAGAGGCCCGAGTACTCAAGAGTTTATGCCAGTAAAACCTTCTGCTAGAGTGTCACTGGAGGCTGTAAAATCAGGGCATTCAGTAGAAGTCTGATCCAACAGCTAATATTTCTAAGGAGTCTGAATTAAAGAGAAGCACGTGTGTCGTTACAAGGGACAGAGCATTTAGTTTAGGATTATCTAAAAACTGGAGAAATGAAATATAAAAAAAAAAAAAAACAACCCATAGGACAGAATCCCGTATAAACATCTCCTATGTCTCTAGTTTGTCTTCCTTTACACTATGGCTCCTCCTGAGGAACCCAGGGCTGCGTCTGGGTTTTAGGCCATTTGTGAACATAAACAAATAGTTTGAAAGTAACATGCAGACTCTCACAAAGAAACTGCCCACCCAACAGCCCAGGAGGGCGCATGGAATGTCTTTTCAACCAGACAGCGGGTGGCCTCCAAAGTGCCCTTGGTGACACTTCCTTAACCTACTCCCTGCCTCAGTTTCGCATCATCTGCTCTTTGCGCTGGCCCACCCTCTAGGATAGCAGCTCCTGAGATCTGCACTGAAGATTCAGGCATGTGTTGAGTTACACACAAATTCAATTTTGTTGAGAACGGGTCCACGATCAAACCCTCCTCTTCCTGATGCAAGGGCGACGCGTAATCGTCACACATTAAAATAGTTTATTTCTGTTTCCAGTCTGTAATATTCTTAAAACAAAAATAACATCAGCTTCAGTGCCTGTTCACAATACAAAACGAAAACAACATAAAAAAGACACCATTTGCCAAGTGAGTTATTTGTTCCTAAGAGTATCAAAAGTGCAAAATATTCACCTTCTTTTCAGACCGCTGTCTCAAGTTTCATCCTCCTCCTTGACAAACTGAGTGGACACCTTCACAGCTGCCACACTGCATTTGTTTCCAAGGGACAAGGTCAGGCATTTGGATGCGAGCAATTATGTCATCTGTAAAGACATTCTGCATCAGCTTTTAAAGAATTTTACTCAGGAAAACATTTGAGTGTCTGCTTCCAATCTCTTTTCCCAAACAAAGCAAATCACTTAAAACACAGACTGCATTTCTTTTTAAATCAGGAAAAACATGTATGTGCTGAACGAGGAGGCAATCAGCCTATTAATTTGAAAAGTACGGCCAAATGTTCACGGTCGGTAGGTGATGGCAGAGAGAGACCATGGTGCTTAATGGAAGTCAAGGTGGTCTTATGGAAACACTGCTGACTCATAGCTGACAATCTCTTAGACAAATTATGCCACCGGCACCTGGACGATAAAAAAAAATATTTGTAAGTAGGTGTGTATTCTACAAAGACTTGTTTTAGGCCAGTTTTCATCCCCATCTGCTAAACATGATGCGTAGTCTCTATCAACCAGAAAACCCTACTTCTAAAAATAAAACAACATTGTCAGTCTCAACATATTCAAAGGCCAGGAAGTTAACTTCAAACTGAAATTAGGTCTGTGTGATTACACACAAGAGGGGAAAAGGTGGCATTGGCCGAGTGTGACAGTGGCTCATACATTTGACACAAAAGTAAACAAATTCATGGGAACGTTCAGGAGGATAGGCGTGGGTGGTCAAGGGCGAAGTTCAGTCGAAGTAAAACCTCCCTAGTGTCCTCTTGGGGGACATCTCTTTCAGCCCCAAACAGACCAGTGGAAGAACTTGCCAGGAATGTTTCTAATCCTATTCTCACTTTCCTTTCTCAGTGCAAAGGGGGGGTGCGGCTAACTGTCCGAAGGTGCTTTTGATTTTAATGGGAAACATTTTTAAAGTGAACAAAGCTGGGGAGATTCTGTTTTCAGAAATGAAGGTCACGAATCCCATTAGTACCAGAAGTTAAAAAGCCCACCGCTGAACCAAAACACCACTCGCATCAGCAACGTGGCCGTAAAAGACCTAGAAAATAACTCAGAGGACGGTGCATCGAGGAACCAAATGAGTCCCTTAATCACGCCTGCCTGGGCCAGGTGCCAGGAGATACGGCCACCAGAGCAAGCATCCAATTTTTAGAGGATCATGTGGAAAGAAAATGCAGCCTGGCAGTGATTTCTTTCTTTCTTTCTTTTTTAAATAAAGCTACAGACTCTCCACGGAAACTACAGGAACTCCTGGGCTTAAATAATCAATTACTTGCCACTGTAGCTCAATATTTAAATTATTCAGGATCCGAATCGCTTAGTTTCAAGCAATTATGATTAAAGAAATACTAACTCAGTAAATGTCCCATCCCTGATTCCGACCCTTCATTTTATAGAAGGGCAAATTTACTTTGACAGGAGAACTGACCACTCTTGGAAGTTGTTCAAACTCCACCGGTGGTTCTGCCCTAAAAAAAAAAAAAAAAAAAAAAAGACAAGAAAAAAAGGCAAGCTCTCTAACTGGCTGGTACGATCCACGGTGCACTGGAGCTCTGCAAGCTGGGTGCTGATGGTGGGTCGGACCCTGTTACTGGTGAAGCAGTTGTTAAGAGTGAAAGCAACGGAGATATCAAAACCTAGGCCAGAAGCTCAAAGTAAGCCTTTTGCCAAACAGGAGTCTAGAACAAGTCTTGGGTCACTTGTCACAAGAGAGAGCCCAAAGTTACAGCACTTTGGGGGTAACAGTGTTCAAAATACAACTGTTGAAAAGAAATTTTAAGTTCCTTGATACAAAGACAGGTCTGGTAGTTTACTGAAGAGACACGACTGGAGGTTCCTCGAGCCTGACTCATGGCAGGTGGGAATGAGGTGTCTTCATTGAACATCTACTGGCTTCTAGCAGCTTATCTCTATGTCCGGAGAACAAGGTCACAAATCATGGCTCCTAAGATTCATACCCTAAAACTGACAGAGGGAGAAAGGCATGGGAGAACGTACACGTGAATGGCTCAAAGTCATTACAGTACTTCCTGCCGTGCAGATCCCTCCCTGGCGACATCTAGTGCTGAGGCGGCGGCCGGGGGGGGACACCACCGAGAGGTCACTTCGGTCACTGCCCAGCCCTCCCTTCTTTTGTCTCGGGAAGGAAACCAAATTCACATGCAGAGCCCCCACTTATCCCCAGCCTTTTAAAAATCTGGCTGCCAAACTGGGGCAGGGGGATACCCTCCAAATACACTTTTAGCCACTGACGACTGGAAGAACTATCAAACGTTAAGGTTGCTTGGAACCGGGCCTCTTTCGGGATGCAGGGCCTAGAAGCTGCCGTGGGCTGTCCGGGTGACGCAGCATGCACCGGGGCAGAAGCAGAGCGGGGGTGGGAAGTGACCCGACCAGCACTCCGGGCTCGCGAGGTTCCATCTGGGTACCGCTGCGGGCTGGAGCCCCCAGCTTCTCCCACAGCACAGAGACAGGACAGGGGAGCGAGGTGTGAGCATGTGACGGGACGGGACGACAAAAAAAGAGGGAATGAGCAGTCTGCTTTACATGGTGTGGCATTCAAACGAGGGCGAAGAAACCCACAGGAAAATCTTTTGATCTGGGGGATTCAGCTTGAGGTGTTTTTCACTCCTAGGTTAGAACAGGACAAAGGAAAGATTCTTCTAGTCATTGTTCCAGAAGGATAATCTAGAATCTATTCTCTGTCCTCGGTGATAGGTTGAGTCCTGAAAAGGCCTGTTCGCAGGGGCCTATTAAAAAGCCTGAAGAGTTTAAGTCTCTCTTGAGCCCCTCTCAGTCTAGCTCGGGCCACGACGGGATATAAAACCTCTGTAAGGAGCCTTCCAGCAGCCGCTCCATCCATAAGGACAACTTGCTCAATTTTCCTTTGACGGGCCTGGGTCCAAGGCCACAGGAAGGTTTCCCCCGCGATTCGCCCAGATGGAGGGAAGAGTCAAGGGCACCGCAAGACCCCATGGCTTCCTCCTCTTCCACTGCTTTCTGGGGCTTGAAGAGGCAGAAGTATTTCTTGTGGCCGTTCAGGGCCAGCACGTAACCCGTGTAGTCCCGTTCCATGAAATGCTTGTCATACTGGTTTGGGATCGGGGCTGCATCTTGAGCAAACTCCAGCAAGTACTCCAGCCATTCTCTGTGTTTGTCCAGACTCAGGAAGGAGAAGTGCAGGCAGCTGCTCCTGCCGGAAGGACAGAAGAAAGACTTAGGGCACACCCTGACGCCTTTAACTGCAGGGGACACGAGTGCCTCAGTCAGATTTCAAGTGGCAGGAGGAGGCGTTGCGTCGGGTGGGGCCTGAAGATGGGAAGAATGGGGGACTCCCCTGGGACCTGAGGGCTGCTTCAACACGTGCCACGCTCTGCTTGCCCCATCGCCCTGTCTCCTGCCGGGTGTCCCCTGTGTCCCTCTCGGTGTCCGGCTTCAGTAAAAGCACACGAGAGCGACAGGGGTAGAGCTCCCTGAAAGGCTCAGGGAAGAAGCCGGGGGGTGAGCTCTTCTGTTCAGAAGCATCGGGACAGGGAGTCAGGGGAGAAGAGGTCACAGCCAACATCTCGCTGCAAGCAAGGAGCCCCCCATGGTCAAGGGGAAAAGGAGGAAACTGTCCTCCAGCTCCCCCCTCACCCGAACGTGCCCTCCCTTGCTCTCCCTCCCACGAGCTTACCCAGTGAATGTGTAGACCTCCAAAGCGAACTTCTGCAGTAGGCTGGTCTTGGTGGGGTCTGACAGGATGAGGACCACGTTCATGTGGCCCGGCCTCAGGCGGACCAGGTTACTGGTGTAGGTCACGTCTGTGAGTTCCGTTACCTCCACGAAGCCCTTTTTAGGGATCTTGCTGTGGGGAGATAGCGAGGAATTAAGATGTTATCAGGACAGGGGAATGCCATTACTTTGGAAAAAAAAAAATAGGAGGAAGAAAATGCTCTGTTCCAACCAGACTAGACAGGTTATTTAATATTCTCGAGCCCGGCACCCTGGCAGGACAGGGACGGTCCCTCCTTGGTGGTCCTGGGCCTACGAAGAGCCTTTCAGATGCTACTGTTCAGCTGGTGGAGAAGCGGCTTTAGGACTCTTCTCTGCTTCTGGCTCGTCTAGTGGCTCTGACATACTTGGCCTCCTGCCCCCATTATCAAATTTGAGATCGAGAGCCTGCAGGTACTGAGTAGAAGGTAAGTAGGTCCTGTGTCTAAAGGCCTACGGGGTCTCAGTAAACACTAGCCGGCAGCTGACTTGCCCCTAAATTGACATCTCACACACAAGGAGGTGAACCCGAGTGCATGTATAGACTGGTTCTGGAACACCGCTCTGTCAGACCAACTCGGCCTGTGGCTCTCCTGCCGGGGTGGTGTGGTGGGGGTGGGTTTGGTGTCCCGTTACAGAAACCTGCTGTTTTCTTTGGTGAAGCTTGGCTCCGTCTTCCCGGCCTTCTCGTGGACTTCCTCTTTATCTGGAGGGTTTGACTCTCGCTCATCGTTCGAGTCACTAAAGTAAGAAACAAGGAGTTCAGGGGCGTCTGGGTGGCTCACTTGGTTAAGCATGCAACTTCGGCTCAGGTCATGATCATGAGGTTGGTGAGTTCGAGCCCCGCGTCGGGCTCTGTGCTGACAGCTCAGAGCCTAGAGCCTGCTTTGGATGCTGTGTCTCCCTCTCTCTCTGCCCCTCCCCCGCTCATGCTCACTCTCTCATTCTTTCTCTCTCAAAAGTAAATAAACATTAAAAAAATTAAAAAAAAAAAAAAAAAAAAGAAACAAAGAGTTTTACAGAAGGAACAGTACAAATGACCCCGAGGTGTGGGGCCCACCCTTGGGAAATCCCACTGAGAAGCCACACAGGCATTTACCTGAAAGCCTGAACGATGACTGTGCCAAAGAGGATGAAGAGGGCAGAGAAGACCAGGGACAGAAGGGGCATCATTTCCCGCCTAAAACGAAAGGAATAAACCCTGGTCAGCTCTGGATGGGCTGCTGTGACCTCAGTTCATGATACGAGGGATCTTCTCCCTGGCTCAAACAAAACCAAAAAAAAACACCAAAAAACAAAAAACAAAACCAAAAAAACCCCAAACCAAAAAGGCTTCATATCAATAAACACTTTCTAGTTTCATACAAATAGAGGTTTCTTTTGAGGGTGAGGGTGGTGGTGGGGAAAGCGGACAGTTTTTCCCTCACCATTTTAGTTCAGACTGCTTATTCCAAAAGCTTGATATTACGGGGAGCCTGGGAGGCTCAGTCGGTTAAGCGTCTGACCCTTGATTTCGGCTCAGGTCATGATCTCATGGTTTGTAAGTTCGAGCCCCACATCAGGCTCTACACTGACAGCATGCAGTCTGCTTGGGATTCTCTCTCCCTCTCTCTCTCTGTCTCTCCCCTGCTCATGCTCTCTAAGATAAACTTTAAAACAAATAAAATTTTGATATTTTGTCTCAACGTAATAGATTCTGCTTAGTAAGTTCTGCAGAAGGAAGTCAGAGGATTTACGTTGTGAATGTGGGAGAACTTTCTGATGTCAAGGGTGGTATCGGTGGCTAAAAAGTCTGTGGGACTATTTCCTTTATTTTGATTTTTTTCTGGCCAGAATAATTCAGACATGGCCCAAAGGGGGTAGAGCAGGAAGAGACAGGTGACCTTTCGCAATTTCCTCTAGGACCGGCGCTCTAAAATTTAATTCGCCCACCGACGGTCCTCCAAGGCCTGCCATCTGTCAGGAGTTGTGCTGGGTGCCAGGAATCACCGACGTGAGGGCGACGTGGCTCTGTCCCTCAGGAGCTCGCGGTACTTTGGGGGGTGGAGGTGGGACATGCCTCCCTTCTCTGGTTAACTCACTGACGGGTTTGTACATCGCTACGCCGGCCCCCGTGTGGGCCAGGCCCTGGGCTGGGCATCAGGGGCGCCTGGATGGAGAGGACAGGCCCAGGCTGTGCCGCGTGCAAGCACGGCCCAGGTGATCCTTTCTCACCCAACCAGTGGGAAAGGGTCAACCAGCAAACACGTAAAAAGCGAAGTGACTGCAAGGAAGAAAAAGGGAACGAACACGCGTCGGAAACGTGTACACGACCTGCCACTTGTCTGGATCAAGTTTACACTGAAATCGAAGGACAGAGTTTTCAAGAGAAACACAGTGGTTCTACTAGCATTGGAGAAAGAGAAATTCAAAGTAGCAATGTTCCCACCAGTTGTTGTGAAATATGCTGTCCCAGCAGTCCGAGATGTAGTCGGAAGCGGAGTAGAGCCACCGGAGGAGGAAGATCTGTTGGGAGAGAAAACGCACGTCGGTCAGGACGGGGCGCCCGAACCCCAGGCGGGAGAAGTCCTTGCCCACGACTGCGTGCTGCCAGCCTCTGCTCAGGCTCCTCACGAGCCCTGCCCGGAGCCCCCTCTCCTGGGCCACGTGCTTACAGGGGCAAGTTCATCGGTCAGGTCCGGGAGCACTGCCTCCGAGGACAGGAGAGCGGGGTCTCTGCGCAGCTGGTCGAGATAGCCCAGGAGGGTGAATTTATCGCTCTCACTCCCTGTCCAGGGAGCTTCGAGGGTTTTATACACTACCCTTCCTCCCGTGGTGCGCCTTTCCAAGATAGACACCTGGCGGGAAAAGAGAGGAAGCCATCAGAAGTCTTTCCAAAAGAATGGGAAGTTCCTGTTTGGTCTTTTTTCGGGGGGGGGGGTGGGGTGGGGGGTGGAAAAAAGGATCCAGTGGAGTCAGCAATGAACTCAAACACGGATATGGATCGGTAGAAAATATGCGCGAGAGATTTACATTTTTTTCTGGCAAAGAAACTATGGTGACTTTCCACAGCTTTTGCTAAAAGTTAAAGCTCTTTCTTCTGAGTAGACTTTTTTCTATAACCTCTGACTCAATATAATAAAGAAACTTTCTCGTTTAGAGAGATTTTCCATGATTACCAAAAAGATGACAAAGAGAGGATTTAATGCTTCTGTAGAGTGATGACAAAGGAGGGGAAGGGAAGGAGAGATCAATTAAAATGAAGTGAAAAAAAGAGGCAGAAGTAAAGGAGGGAGAAATTCCTTAGCCTGGTGGTCTAAGGAAGATTTTACAAAGTAGGTACTCTAAGACTAGACCCGGCATGGGGAGAAAAACTGGGGAAAACAACTGACACTCCTGAACCTTTACCCGTAGGAAAGATGCTTTCTGTGAAGGTCTAAGGCTGAAAATCTAGGAGGTGAAATCCCCAAGGTCAAAGACTGTTTTAGGAGTGGGCTTTCAAAACAGGCTCCGAGATTTCTGGATCTCTGGAATCTGCATTCAAAACTCCCAAAGGAGGAGGAAACAGTATCAGGCGCCATGAGCTTGTCAAGAGCTCAGAGTCAGAAGAGAATCTATGACTCACCGCGGATCTTCCTGGGAACGTATCACTGTCCGGTAATAAGGTGGTGGCAAACTCCTGCTGCCGGTTACTGTAGATGTGCACGAATCTCACTGTGTCCTGTGTGTTTGCCAGGGCAAAGGACAGGAAAGCCTCAAAGGGTTTACCCAGCTTGGTAGCCTCGGGAGTCAGTAAAACCACACAGTACCTGCACAACAACAAAAGAGAAGACTTTATGAACTGATCTCCGAGGCCAAGGCTAGGATCTGCGACGGCAGGTGAAGGCGACGAGGAGCAGGCGCTCATTTTACAGACGAAAGCCGGGTGTGAGAAGGTCTCCGACGAGGGATTTCCAAGTCACCGATGACCTGTTCTTTTCCAGACTGGTGATGTCTTCCCCAAAGCAAACTTTACCACACTTAGGAATTTCTTTCTTTCTCTCTCTCTTTTTAATGTTTATTTATTTTTGAGAGAGAGACAGAGCAAGCAGGGGAGGGGCAGAGAGCAAGGGGGGCCAGGGGTCAGAAGCAGGCTCTGCGCTGACGGCAGAGAGCCCGACGCGGGGCTCGAACTCCCCAACCGTGAGATCATGACCTGTGCCCAAGTCAGCTGCTCAACCGCCTAAGCCACCCAGCTGCCCAGGAATTTCTTTCGGGGCAACGGCTCTGAGTCCTTGACGCAGAAGGGCTTCCAGAAGCCAACTGTTGTAGTTCTTCTGCCACAGGCAGGGTTGTTCAAATCTATCTTGGGCTGGGGGTCTCTGAGCCTCATTCTGAAGGGCTTCCTTTGCAATCTTTCCAAGGGTAAGTGTAGCTCATCATTTATTCATTCTCCAAAATATTTAAAAAAAATTTTTCTGTTTATTTATTTTGAGAGAGAGAGAGAGAGAGAGAGAGAGAGAGAGAGAATGCAAGTGGGGGAGGGACAGAGAGAGAGGAAGACACAGAATCCAAAGCAGGCTCCAGGCTCTGAGCTGTCAGCACAGAGCCCTGTGCAGGGCATGAACCCACGAACTGGGAGATCACGACCTGAGCCAAAGTCAGATGCCTAACCGACTGAGCCACCCAGGCGCCCCTCTTTCTCCCAAATATTTAGGAAGCACTTACTGTATGCCTGCTAAGATGGACAACGTTCTTGCCCTTGTGGAGCTTAGAGTCTAGTGGGGAAATTGGACCACACATAAATAGATACATCGTGACAAGCAGTAACTACTGTTATGAAAAAGAAGAGGAGGAGAGAGAGAGAGAGTCCAGGGTTGGGGGGGAGCCACACTCCATTAGACAGATTGCTCAGGGACATGTCACCTCCCAGAGGTGAGCAGAAGCCTGAAAGAAAGGGGTCAGGGCATTCCAGGCGGAGAGGACCGCAAGATAAAGACCCTCTGATGGAGAGAGACTGGGCCCAATACGCAGTTCCAGTAAGATCACTGGCTGACGTGTGGAGAACCGTGTGGAAGGCACAAGAGGGGTATGGAAGCAGAGACTGGTTAGAAGGCTACCAGGGTCTCTCGACAGGTGCCGGTGGCCTGCTCTAGGGCGGCAGGGGCAAAACAGGTGAGAAGAGGGTGGATATGGGAGATTTTCTGAGGGCCACATACACAACAATCCTTAGGGTCCGGGATATACTTCTTTATATCGAGCTAACGTCTTTCTTCTCTCTTAGTCTTATAAAGGAATAAAGGAATCAGACAAATCTGGAAACCGGGAAATTTTCTCACTTTAAATCATATTTTAGTTATCTTTTCAAGTAAAATGAGCAGTACGTTTTCCTTTCCTATCTAGACACGTTTCCCAGTGAACTAGCCCTACATTTAAAGCCACTGATTCATTCATCCGAGAAATGTCTAAAAAGACATTTTCCCTGTACTTCCAGACTTTTTAGACGCCCTGTATGAACAAATGTGCCTCAGCCTTCCACTCCCTGCTAGTTATCTGACTGTTTCCTCAGTGTCCTACAGCTCCCTAGGGTTAGCTGCTGCCCCAGCCCCGCTCCTGGGCCTCTGAAGGCTCGCCCTGTGTGCGACGCTCTTGTAGGAGCAGGGACTCTCTCGTATCTGTGCTTCTTTAAAGGGACCCAGACTGTCCCCGACAACTGGCCCAAGTCCGTTCGTCCTTCTGGCCTCAGCTAAAGGGTTGCGAATTAGGGAGATCCTCTCTGCCCCCTGGGCCAGGCTGGCACCCTGGATTCACACACCCCACTACTAACAGAGTGGGCAGTCTGTGTTACCTACAGAGAAAGTTCTGACTGTCACAGGTAGATGTTTAATCGCCCTGTAGAAGAATGTGCCGTGGCCTCTCTATTGCAGTGACAGACAGGGACACAGCCTTGAGTCCTTACTTCCTCTGTCGGTGAGACCGTTTCACGGGGCACAGCTCATGGAACAACTTCTGGCTGGTGAGCCTGGCTGCCAGTAGATACTTGTTTTGGGTGATGAAGTCGTCAATGACCTGCTTCTTCATACCTCGGGCCTGCGGAAAAACCAACAAACAGTTGATTTTTAGTCACTCTGCTCACTGCCAATGGGCTGTACGTAGAAGCTGAAAAAAAAAATGTGGCTGACCCGTGAAGTTGTAATTTCACGTTGTATGGCGACAGCAGATGGCAGCCACACTTGTCGTGAGCACAGCACACAGGGAAGCTGGGTCACTAGCTTGTACACCTGAAACTAATGTCACGTTGTACGGAAACCGCACTCAAGACAAAGATTATATAAAAAAAAAAAAAAACTGGAAGAGAAGTGTGGCGGACCCTGGCTAAAGTGATATAATAAATACGACAGGTCCCGTCCGAAGAAATCAACACGTGGGAATCTATTTGACAGTGTGGGGCTGGACGCAATGACAGAACTATTTCAAGTCAAAGGAAAACCAAGTGCTCTTTCCACTGCAGAGTTTTTGTATACTTTTTTTTTTTAATGTTTATTTATTTATTTGTTTTGAGAAAGAAAGAGCGAGAGAGCGAGCGAGCATGCACAAGTGGGGAAGGGACAGAGAGAGAGAGAGAATCTCAAGCAGGATCCACGCTGTCAGCATAGAGCCTGACATGGGGATTGACCTCGCGAACCGTGAGATCATGACCCGAGCTGAAATCAAGAGTTGGAGGCTCAACGAACTGAGTCATCCAGGTGCCCCTGTGTAATGTTTTATGCTGGCAGATTTAAAAAGTCACTTTGTTTTGTTTTGTTTTTATAGATTTTATTTTTCAGTAGGCTCCACACCCAACATGGGGCTCGAACTCATGACCCCGAGGTCAAGAATTACATGTTCTATGAAATAAACCAGCCAGGCGTCCCTTAAGAGTTATTTTGAATTCCAGGCAAATTGACTTCCATTTAAGCTTGGCAGTAAACCGAACAATTAAAAATAAACTCCAAAGTACCAAGGTTACTAAGTATAAAAGGCAGACTACAAAACCGTATGATGGCCACTTTGTTTTTACTAAGTTTTGTGCATTTCGAAGAGCTGAAATTAGACAGACAGCAGACTGTCTGACCACAATCTAGAAATCCATATAAAATGTCAACTAGAAAATCCTTATATTTTAAGAAACACACTTTGAATCACCTACTTAACTAAGAAGAGCTTATCAGATATTTAAAAAATTCTCTGAATTTGAATGACTCATGAAAACACTATTTATACACGCTGGGGTATATAGCTAAAGCAGCACTTGGAGGGTAATGTTAAAAAATGAATAAAACAGAAAAGAAATTAGTGACCTAGAGGCCTATATCCAGAAGTTAACAAGAAACAACAAAAAATATGAAAGGAGAAAGAAGGAAATAATGAAAACAGAGATCCATGAAGCACAACAAACATAGGAAGAGAAGAAGAAACAAAGAAGCAACAAAGCTAAAGTTGGCTCTCTGGGAGACCTAACAACCAAATGGACAAATCTCTGGTAAAACCCATCGTGAAGACAA
The DNA here is from genome assembly GCF_046562875.1 of Panthera onca. Taxonomy (NCBI): domain Eukaryota; kingdom Metazoa; phylum Chordata; class Mammalia; order Carnivora; family Felidae; genus Panthera; species Panthera onca. Next base: position 210,214,387 of record NC_138346.1, read on the forward strand.
GACAGAAAGCACAAATGACCATTATCAAGGATGACAAGGAGGTATCACCACCTGTGTTGCAAAAGTTAAAGTTATCTGAGGACTTAGATGAAAGAGAAAAATTTCTAGAAAAATACGGCAGTATCTGAAAAAAACCAGAAAACTTAAAGAGTTGTATAAGCATTAAAGGAGGTGAACTGGTGGTAGTCAAAGATCTTTCCTTAAACACAAACTCAAAGCCCAGATGGTGTTACAGATGGTTTCCATGAAACTTTCAAGAGGACAATCCAATCTTACATAAAGTCTCCCCGAGAATAGAAAAAGGGAGACGCACCCACCTCACTTCCTGATGCAAAGCCTCACATGGGCCTCAAGAGAAAGAAAAGTCAGAAGTCAACCTCGTTTCTGAACACAAATGCAAAAATCCTAAACAAGAGTTTAGCAAACTGAATCCAGCAGTATACCCAAAGCATAATATAAGTCACGATCCTGCTGGACTTATCTGATCAGCTCAAATTAGGCTTAACATTAGAAAATGAATTAATCGGGGCGCCTGGGTGGCTCAGTCGGTTAAGCGGCCGACTTCACCTCAGGTCATGATCTCGCGGTCCGTGAGTTCAAGCCCCGTGTCGGGCTCTGTGCTGGCAGCTCAGAGCCTGGAGCCTGTTTCAGATTCTGTGTCTCCCTCTCTCTGACCCTCCCCCATTCATGCTCTGTCTTTCTCTGTCTCAAAAATAAATAAATGTTAAAAAAAAAATAAAAGAAAATGAATTAATCTAGTTGGCACATTTTAGATGATTAAAGATTAAACACAAAAAAACAAGATAATCTCTCAATGGATGTGGAAAAAACATCTGATAAAAACCAATACCATTCAGGTCAACAATAAATAGAAGGGAACCTCCTTAATCTGAAGAGGGTAGCTACAAAATGCCTTCTGCAAATGCCACACTTTATTGGGGAAATGGAGATCAGGAACAAGGATGCCCCCCAACCCCCCATCACTACATTTCTAGTCTGTGTCACACCAGAGGTCAGCAGTAAAGTAAGAAAAAGAAATAAAATAGGGGCGCCTGGGTGGCTCGGTCGGTTGAGCGACCGACTTCAGCTCAGGTCATGATCTCACGGTTCGTGAGTTCAGGCCCCACGTCGGGCTCTGTGCTGACAGCTCGGAGCCTGGAGCCTGCTTCACATTCTGTGTCTCCCTCTGTCTCTGCCCCTCCCCCGCTCATGCTCTGTCTGTCTCTGTCTCAGAAATAAACAAACATAAAAAAAAAATTAGAAAATAAAATAAGGGCTGGAAGAAAATGAAGCAAAACTGCCATTAATCTCAGATGATGTGACTGCAATTCAGCAAACCCAAAAGGTGGTACAGATAAATTACTTAAATCAGTAGGAGAGTTTTAGCAAGACTGCTGGACACGGAGTCAGTGTTTAATAATGAATGGTATTGGGGTATTGAGCCCCGAGTCGGGCTCTGTGCTGACAGCGTGGAGCCTGCTTGGGATTCTCCCTCTCCCCCCCTCTCTCTGCCCCTCCCCTGTTCACACGCTCTCTTTCAAAATAAATAAATAAGTAAACGTTAAAAAAAAATTTAACTGTATCACCTAATACCAGCACACAAAAGATGTAATAACAAAGATACCCTTTCCAACAGCATAAAAAATATAAGGTACCTAGAAGTAAGCTGGAAAAAAAGCACGATCTTTACAGAGACAATTATAAAAGCTTACAGAGGGCCACGTGGCTGACTCAGTCGGCGGAGGGTGCAACTCTTGATCTCGGTGTTATAAGTTTGAGCCCCATGTTAGGTGTAGAGATTACTTAAAAATAAGATCCTTTTAAAAAAAAAAAAAGCTTATGGAGACATATTACTGAGCACCTAAACAAATGGCAACAGATCTATGATGCTCATGGGTAGAAAGGCTCAATTTTGTCAAGAGGCATGTTCTCCTCAAACTTATATAAAATAATTTTTTTTCAGAGTTTTATTTGTTTGGGAGAAAGAGGGAGTGCGTGTGTGTGAGCAGGGGAGGGGCAGAGAGAGGGGGAGAGAATCCCAAGCAGGCTCTGCACTGTCAGCACACAGCCCCACCCAGGACTCGACCTCACAAACCGCGAGGTCACGGCCTGAGCCAAAATTGAGAGTCAGACGCTCAACCCACGGAGCTGCCCCTCTCTCCAAACTGATTTGAAGAATCAATACCAAATCAGTAAGATCCCAACAAGTTTTCTGTTTGTTTGTTTTGATGGAACTTGACAGACAGAACGTAATGCGAATACAAAATGTGCAAGACACCAAGAACGGCCAAGGTGCTTCTGAAGACACCTCCCCACCCTGCTAAAACCCAAAAAATAAGGTGGGAGGATTTGCTCTGTGAGCTATCGTGACTCTTTCTAGATGGCTGCTACCGACGTACAAAAGACAGACCATAAAGCTTTTAGAAGCTCCACGGAAGGATTATCCTCACTACCTCGCTGTAGGGAAAGGCGTCCTGAATAGTAAACAGAACCAATCATAAAGGGAATTGTTGATGCGAGCGACTACATTAAAAGTAAGAACATGTGTTCACCGACATGATACCAAACACAAGAATATATCCAGAGCATCACTGGTCACATAACTAAACGGTGGAAAGATCTAAACGTCTGTCCGCAGCAGATTGGCTACGCTGCAGTATATTCACGCCAAGCTCCACAGACAACACGTACAGACCTCGCAAACATAAGCTGGCAAGAGCCAGACGCGCCAGGAACTCACACTGCTTGAGTCTAGCTGGATAAGCGAGTGGCTACAAATCATTAGCGAAAAGGGAGACAATTCAATAGAAAACAATGGGTGGAACACTTGGTGGGCATGCCAGCAAAGGGGAAGGAAATCCAGAAGGCGCATAATCAGCTTCCTTGTGATTAAGGGAAACGCAAAGCAGAAGTACAAGGAGATGCAGCTACAGACTCAGTCAACTCGGAAACATGAACTTGAACCGGTGCCGGCAAGGAGGTGCAGCACTGGAACTTTCGCCCGTGACCGGTGGAGGTGGAAACTGGTAACATCCCTTCGGAAAACACACCACCTAGAGACGCTAGAGATGTGCACAGCCCAGGGCCCAGCAATGTTGCAACCAGATACACCCTAGAGGCAACGGGTCTCAAAACTCTGTGGTCTCAGAACACCTTTACACTTTTTTTAAAAAAAGATTTTATTTATTTTTTTATGATGAACACTGGGTATTCCATATCACTACTTTCTACTCCTGAACCGATATTATACTATATGTCAACTAACTAGAACTTAATAAGTATTTGAAAAAACGAAAAAAAAAAACATCTTATTTTTTAGGTAATCTTTACATCCAAGATGGGGCTCGAACCCATAACCCGGAGATCAAGAGTCACATGCTCTACTGACTGAGCCAGCCAGGTGCCCCACCTTTACACTCTTAAGATTACTGAGGACCCCAAAGAACTTTTGCTTAATGTGGTTTTTACCTATTAATATTTATTAGATATAAATTAGACAAATTTTATCTTTTTTAATTTTTTTATTATTTTTTTAAATGTTTATTTATTTTTGAGACAGAGAGAGACAGAGCATGAGCAGGGAAGGGGCAGAGAGAGAGGGAGACACAGAATGTGAAGCAGGCTCCGGGCTCTGAGCTGTCAGCACAGAGCCCGACGCGGGGCTCAAACTCACAAACTGTGAGATCATGACCTGAGCTGAAGTCGGACGCTTGACCGACTGAGCCACCCAGGCACCCCAAATTAGACAAATTTTAAACATATTTAGCAATTCATTAGAAAATAATAAACTCATACATGTTAACGTAAACATCTTTAAGTGAAAAAAACCCAATTTTTTCCAAAATCAAAAATGTTTAGTCAGAAGAGTAGCACTGCTTTACATTCTGACAATTCTCTCTAATGTCTGGCCTCAGAGAAGAGACAGGTGGGTTGGCATATCTGCTTCTTTTCTTTTTTTTAATGTTTTTATTTTATTTTTGAGAGAGAGAGGGAGGGAGACACAGAATCCGAAGCAGGCTCCAGGCTCTGAGCTGTCAGTACAGAGCCCGACGTGGGGTTCAAACTCATGAACCACGAGATCATGACCTGAGCCTAAGTCAGGCGCTCGATGACTGAGCCACCCAGGTGTCCCGCTCATATCTGTTTCTGTGTGCAACCTGTGGTGATATGTTGTTTTGGCTGAAAAATCCAGCCTCATATAGATACACAGTTGGAAAAGGGAGGTTTAATTTAATAGCTTCCCCCCCCCCCCCCCCCCCGCCCATAACTGTGGATATTTTTTGCTACTATGTAAAAATTCGATAGAAAGTAGTTTGTTAAAAGTTAGTTGCTATCTGGATTCAATGGACTTTAAAAAAAAATTTTTTTTTTAAAGTAATCTCCATGCCCAATGTGGGGCTTGAACTCGCGACTCTGAGATCAAGAGTCACATGCTCTACCAACTGAGACAGCCAGACACCCCTGGATTCAATGAATTTTTAATACTTTGTTAAATTCATAGTCACTGATCACCTTGCACTTAGAATGGATCTTTTGCTCACGCATGATTTTTCAATATCATGCACTGGTTATTTGGATAATACTGGTTCACTGATCTTCCAAATGCTGGCAAATTTTATTATACATATAAAACAAAAGTGCGCCACATTGATGAACCAACTTTATCATAAAATTCTGAGAAGTTCATAATGGCGGATATCAATTTTTCAAAATTCTAATTTTCTTGGAAACCTGAATTTTGTCATTGGCAACAAATACCATCAGTTGTTTCCGTTCAAGTGCTAGGCTCACTACATTCAGTTTTTAGGAAATGTCTGCCCCAAAGCCAAGTCTGAATAACCATAGGTGTCTGTCACTTATTCCTTCAAGTAAAAACAACATCCTGTTGGGGCACCTGAGTGGCTTAGTCAGTTAAGTGTCCAACTTCGGCTCAGGTCATGATCTCATGGTTCTTGATTTCAGGCCCCACATCGGGCTCTCTGCTGTCAGCCCAGAGCCTGCTTTGGATCCTCTGTCCCCCTCTCTCTCTGCCCCTGCCTCGCACCTTCTCCAAAAAAAAAAAAAAGTTCCATTGAAAAGGGCTAGTTCAAAACTCATGAGTTAGGTAATCACACAAATGCTCCCCCTCAAGACAATCTTTATACCCTGCCTGCAGCAGCAGTGTGTTATCACAAAGAATACTGAAAATATCCAAGAGACATGTACTCAAGGGTCAACAGATTTATTAACAAAATTATACTTGTCACTGCTTCATCAAGGGTATTAAGTGATAAATGAGGGTGGTTTTGGTTAGTTTCTATGGTGATTGCTTAGGAGTGAAAACACATGCTTACTGGTGGTCTGGGGCCCAGGCTTTCGATTATGTTCTGGGTTGTGCCCCCGGGAGTTTTACCCACCACTGCTTCCGCACCATCAGGGCAAGTGTCAACACAGAGACAACGGACCAGTTATGTTATGTCTCTGTGTGATTATGGAGATCGTTCTGAGCTCACAGACTTCCCAGCCTCACTCCAGGGTCTGTGAACCTCGATCTGCCAACTGCTGTCCTAGAGGCACCCAGATGGACCGAGATTGCACATGGTGTTCATGGCGACACTGCTCCTAAAGCCCCGAAATGCCCGTCAAAAGAAGGATGAACCGAGATGTTACCGTGCGGCCAAACGTACTATCCAGCAAAGGAAAACAAGCTCAGGAGAGCTCCATGAGACCAGTGGTCTTGCTGGTGTCACCTACTAAGTGACTTGACGTCGGTAGTCACTTTATATCATTTTATGTCCTTAATGAACATACTGGTAAAGCATCCACCGTGCCAGTAATTTTCTAAGTGTGTTTGAGTTACAATTGTCCGCAAGGGATAAATAAATCATTCTCACGAGTAGAAGCTATTACTGAAAAGCAATTCGGGAAGTCGTCAGAGATCGACCTTGGATTGAGATGATCTTTTCTCTCTACGCCGCCAGCATGTTCTCGTACGGACCCTCTCAGCTCCTCAGTCGCCATCGGGCACCCCCTTTTCAATTGCTGACGGCTGTCCACAATTTTGTCCTTGGCCCCCTTCTCTCCTTACCTCACATAATCACTGGGAGATCGCTCCACACTGAAGAGTTCCGCCTCTGACCACTCACTTGTGGCCTACAAATCCCTCTCCCCAGCTCCCTAAGACCCACACCCCTACACCCGACTGTCCGATGAACATTTCCCCTTAGATTCCCTGTGGGCAGCTCTCACCCTGTACATCCACAGCTGAGTTCGTCACCTTCTTCCTAAACCTGCTCTTCTCTCCTCACTGTCCACTTCCCCCGTCTGGCTCTGTCACACGCGATGTCCGACCTCATTCCCATCTCAAGTGCCCTTTCCCTACATTCACGTCTGAGTGAGTCACCTAGGCCGGTGGATGGGAACTGCCTTTAGGCCTCTTCTCCTCTAACTGGGTCGTGAGGACAAAGACTAACTCTGGATGTCAGGGCGCCTCTGTATTCATTACACAGCAGGCAGGCAATGAAACGTTTACTGCATGAAAGAAATACAGGATTTTACAGAACTTCTCATCCTGGCTTCCTTTCGGAGAAGGTGAGTCAAGGGGTTCTTTTGATTTTTTTTTAAATAACATTCAAGAAATAAAAGAATACGTGCTCATTGTAGGGATTTTTTAAAACCCCAACATGCAAATGACATGTAATTTTACCATCAAGAGATGTATTTATTTCCAGTGTTCTCCTACGTGTATGCACGCACATATACACACATGCATACGTGTGGTTACAAAATTGAGATCAGTGTTGAAACTGTGTATACGGTTGATATGCGTTGAGAACTTTTAGTCTCTGTGCGTTTATCTGTTTCAGTTTCCAGTATCCTACAGACTTCATTTAAATGATTTTGTCTGAGTTATTCATTAACTAATGTGTCTTGCCTTGCTCAGAATGGAACTCTGGTCTGAGATGACCACAGAGTCCCCACCGGCTGCAGGGTGAGGCCCCTCAGTTACGCATCCTGCTTGCTCTTTTTGACATTATGTCACGAAAATCATCCCCATCATTCAGTGTTCTTGAACTGCTATTTTAATTGGCTACATGGCTGTAGAGCAGTCCCTGTTTGGGATATACCAATAATTAGCCTACTCCTGCATATTTATATTTTCGCCCCAGTGAAAACTGTTACGAATGATACTCAACATCTCTGCATGTAAGTTTTGGCTGAATTCCTACTCCCTGAGGAAAGATTCCTAACAGGTAATCTCACCTTCCCAAGGTCTTTACTCAAACATCATCTTTTTTTTTTTTTTTAAACTTTTTAAAAATTATTTATTTATTTATTTTTTATTTAAAAAAAAAATTTTTAACGTTTATTTATTTTTGAGACAGAGAGAGACACAGCATGAACAGGGGAGGGTCAGAGAGAGAGGGACACACAGAATCTGAAACAGGCTCCAGGCTCTGAGCTGTCAGCACAGAGCCCGACACAGGGCTTGAACTCACGGACCGCGAGATCATGACCTGAGCCGAAGTTGGATGCTCAACCGACTGAGCCACCCAGGTGCCCCAGTGAGATTTAATTTTTAAAAGTGATTTCTTGGTCACTGGAATCTCTTCTCAGAATTTTGTTCATATTCTCAGCCCATTCTTCTTGGAAAGTTTTACTAAAAATTGTTTTTATTGAGGTGAAATTCACATAAAATAAAATCAGCTATTTTTAAATGTACAATCCAGTGGCATTTCGTATATGCACAGTGTTGTGTCACAATCACCTCTCTCTAGTCCCACACATTTCCATCATCCCAAAAGAAAGCTCTGTACCCATTAAGGGGTCACTTTCAGGAAGTTCTGTGTTGATCTCTTTGACTAGAAGAAACTCACGAGAAATTAAAGATCTGAATCTTTTTTAGATTGGTTGTAAATATTTCCCTCAGCTTATCGTTTAACTTAAAAATTATAAAGTATTTATGTGCAAATTTTAAACTTACAATCAAGTGAAGATTTTCCAATAAGACTTTTAGCTCTTCTTTAAGATCAGATAAATATTCATGTATATGGTCTCCGAGTTAGTTTAAAAAAAAAATTTTTTTTTTACGTTTATTTATTTTTGAGAGACAGAGACTGAGCACAAGGAGGGGAGGGCCAGAGAGGGAGGGAGACACAGAGTCCAAAGCAGGCTCCAGGCTCTGTGCTGACAGCTCAGAGCCTGACGCGGGACTTGAACTCACAAACCATGAGATCATGACCTGAGCCGAAGCTGGACACTCAACCGACTGAGCCACCCAGGCGCTCCAGTTTATGGTTTTTTAATTCCTTTTTATTATTGTTTTACATCTGACTTTTGAATCTATTTTTGTACCTTATTATAGAAGAACATTACTGATTTTCTGACAGGAGCACTTTAGAGGGAAAAGATGATTATTGGTTCTTATTTTATTTTTGTGGCAAAATACACATAATGTAAAAGTGACCATTTTAACCATTTCCAAGGGCATAATTCTGTGCCATGAAGTATATTCACACTGCTGTGCAGCCATGTCCAGACTGTCCATCTGTAGAACCTTTTCACTTCCCAAACCAAAAGTGTACCCATTCAACACTAACCCCCTGTATCTTCCTCCCTGGGCCCTGGAGTTCCCATCATTCTAGTTCCTGCCGAAAGATTTTTTTTTTTTTGAGCAAGATAGTACCAAATCAGATGAAAACCAAACTCATGTTTAAATTTTGTGCCTCTGAAGGAAGAAATTCAAAACGAATTTCTCCTCCTCACTTGCCTTGTTCAATTTTGCTGTTTACAAAGGTCAAGATAAAACATGAAGGCAATCTCACAACAGGATGACTCTCACGTACCTGGATAACATCTGCAGGCTTGTGGATGTGTTCTTTAAAGACCAAGATGGTGGGGGTGTAGACATTGACGTCGTATTGCCTTGTTATCTCTTCTGCCCCTCTCAAGCCGACGTGTACGTATCCAAATGACAAGTAATCCTTGTATGCAAAAGCGGTCAACTGTTAGGGTGCAATAGAGAGGAAGAAATTAAGTTGAGGGCACGGAACCACACACACCACGCGTGACTCGTTCATACCAGCGGCTGGCGAATGTTAGCTTGTATAGCCCCACTCAGGCTGCTAGACCCTGGTGCACTCGGAGGAATTCTATGGTGTTCCACGCACGCAAACTGTACCAACGAAGCCAAACGCAGGGATTTCTGTGTGTGTGTGTGTGTGTGTGTGTGTGTGTGTGTGTGTGTACAAAGAGAGGAAAATATTCATTTTACTGAGATCTGCACTGGGTCGGAGGTGTGGAGTGTTTGAGGCATTACCTCAACCCTGTACGATGGCAGTGACTGGGCCCAAGGTCAAGGGGGACACCCTCCTCTCGCATCTCAGGTCCCAGCGCTAGCCAGAGGTGTGCCGCAAGTGCAGGACCACAGGGTGTCACTCGGGGGGCGGGTCCGGGTCCAGACAGGCTTCAAGGGAATCACACAGTCACCCCGGGGGTCGGTGCTACAACCTGTCTAAGTTTCAATGTCTTGGTCTATAAAACACGGATGGTCTCTGTATCGCTGGGCTCTTCTGAGGACTAAATACTAGCACGTGTGGGGAAGGCACACTAGCGCAGTAAGGGCACCCATAGGTGCTCTGTGTATGGTGGTTAATGCCCATTTCTGGTCTTTATAAACGCTTCTTTTTGGATCAGCTCTTACTCGCGGGAAGGGCAAGCACATGGCAAGTTCACTGCACCAACAGAAGAGCAAACGTTCCCCCGGCACGCAAAATACCTTGTACAGCAGTGGTACGACGGGCATTTGGTCAAACAGAAGGACGTGAGGTTTGTTGTCTTGCTGCCAGCCAGAGAGGAATCGGACATAATTTTTATTCGTAACCTTAAGTTGAAAAGAGGATGTCAGTTTCAGTATTTGGTTCTCAACAGCCGCACTGTAAGGCAGTCAGGAGATCGTTAAACAAAATCACGTATGTGTAAAAGATTGTTTTGTAAAAAATAAATGCAGACGATGAGTCTTTTGTCTTTCTTGGACTAAAATGCTTTAAAAGAACAGAGTTATCGATTTCGTGTTTTCAGGTGCCCCACTCTGACAGACTGAAATCGTATCTTTTCTGAAACAATTGCTGAGTACGTTACAAAAAAAAAAATTGAACTTTCGAATTTTAGACTGTGCTTCGTAATCTATTAACCTGTGGAAGATAATGCAATGATTGCTCCTTCAAAATGGCTTTTAAAAAAACAAGTGGGCCCACTCAGTCTATACGTTACACGATTTCATTCATTACCATCCGATTTGCTACTTTTGTGCTTCCCTGTTTATGCCTTAAATAATCCTACCGAGAGAAGAAGAAACATGAATAAATTAAAATTCTACCTAGAAACTTTTCATAGTTAAAAAAAGATTTATCTTTCCGTTCTGCTTCCAGAATGATCTATATTAAACCTCAATCTGGGCACTTCACTCTCTGCTCAGCCCTCTTCAATGGCTCCAGCCAAGGCCCAAGTTCCTCAAAGGGGTAGCCAGGCCCTCGGAAGCCCTCGAGATTCCTGTTAATGCCTCTCATCTGGTCCTCTCCTGCTCACTAGTGACTGCTTCATCCAGAGCAGGCTGTTGCCTGTCCCAGACCTCCTGGGGCCTGGAACTCATCCCCTACCACCTCTCCTCCTCCCTTGGCAAACTCTGGCCAGGAAGCCATTCCCAGCTCTCAAGCACAGGCTCTTAGCATATCAGACGGAAATAATCACCCACTAGACTGGGAGCTCCTTGAAAAGTACCCACTTACAGTGCTTGGCATAGAATAGGTATTTCATAAACGTTTGAGGACCCATTTGAACAACCTGTGATTGTTCAAAATTCTCTTTGACAATTTCCTTTCACACTAACTCCAATGAATATTTCTTCTGTGGATAACGATGCTGGCGGGGTAGTCTATGAATAGTGCATGTGGAAACAGGATGCAAATGTTGGTATGTTCACTCTCCCTGGTATATAGTTAAAGGACTGAATCACTTAAAGCAAACAAGAATCCTGTTCTTGGGGTGCCCGGGTGGCTCAGGCGGTTGAGCGTCCGACTTCAGCTCAGGTCATGATCTCACGGTTTGTGAGCTTGAGCCCTTCATCGGGCTCACTACTGTCAGTGCAGAGCCTGCTTTGAATCCTCTGTCCCCCTCTCTCACGGCCCCTCCCCTGCTCACTCTCTCTCTCTCTCTCAAAAATAAATAAAACATTAAAAAAATATATAAACTTAAAGCATTAATTAAAACAAAAAAATCCTGTTCTAGTTCCTTTGATCCCTAACCTCAGATACTGGGGGAAAGAATGCTTAAGTATAAAAAATCGTAAACTAGTATGAACTCTTTGTGCCTGGCTTTTTTAGCTCAACCCTTTGTTTGTGAAATTATTCATATTGTTGCATTACTCTAAGTTCTGAAAGTTCCAAAAATACTATTTGATTTTGTGGAATCTTGCGTATTCCATAGATGCGATTAAGTACGTAACCAAACGTAAGGTGCCTCCTTAGAGCAGTAGGCAGCACGTCAGTGTCATGTAACCAAATGTAATTCAATTTGAATACTTTCATAGACAAATACCTTCAAATTCACCAGTCAGAAAGAAATCCTTCATCCTACCTCGTGATCTGAGTTTTGCTCACAAAAAGAGAGCCCCTGTCGTTTTAGGCTCAGATCCCCACCTCTGTGTGTATGTGCACAGTGGTTACTAACAGGCAGGGATTTGTTCGGTTGTTCTACTTTGTTTCGATTTTCAGTCTCCTACTGACTTCATTGAAATGATTTCGGGTGAATGATTAATTAATTAAGATATGTCTTGCCCTGTTCGAAACGACACTCAGGCCTGAGAGGACTGCGGACAAGAGTTCAGGACAGCCAGGGGTCCCGGTACCTCGTAAATTTCTTCTCCGCGGGGTACTTACTTTCTCCACCAAGTTCCCTGGAAGAAGACTTTCTACAAACTGTCGTAGGTTCTCACGGACGACTGCATTATGGAAGAAGGAGATCTTCCCATTTATGATTCCCAGGATGGAGGGTGTGCTGTGTGCTCCCAGGTGATGGGCCAGGCGTCTCTCGTACCCAGCGTGGACCACGCCGATTCCTACACCTGGAAAGCAGGGAAGACTTGCATGAAGCCTTTTATACCCCCCCACCCGCGCCGTGGTGGATGAAGAAAGGCTGGTACTTTTCTGGTGCGCAATCGAAATCCATCCTGACCCAGCAGGGGACGATATCTTTCCCAATAGGTTGTCTATCAGTGTTTTCGTTGCTGACATTCTAAATCGGTTCAGTTTTTCTGCAGAATAATCTGGCAGTATTTAAGAGCGACAAGTCTTTCTCTTAGTCTGTTATTTCGAATTTTGGGAGTAGAACATGAGAAAATACTTGAGAAGAAAAGAAAGCCATCTGCTCCCCGTGTTCCTATGCACAAAGAAAAAAACCTGTGAACAATCCAGGGATTCAACAACTCGGTAATGGTTGGAAAAAATAATTACGATTTATCGATGGAAGTCACGGTCTTCTCGCTCTTGAGAGCAAATCTCCCTGTCCTATAAATTACTTTGTAGAGATATTAGGAAGTGCACATTCTCAAAAGGAAAAAGAAATTTAGGGAAAATCACTCAGAAGCCCAATCCCATTACCTACTGCTACTGTTTTGGTATCTATCTGTGCCTTTTCTTCCCCAAACATCTATATATAAAATAAAATAGAAGCATCTGACACTCATTGCACTTAATAGTTGAATAATTTTCCTCGCTCCTCCATCAGCCGATCCATTTGGAGAGCTCTGCGAACACTGAGGTACGTGAAGTATTAATAGCCAGCAAAGACACGCGGCTTCTCTTGGATGCCCAACAGACTTCTCAAGCTTAACACTTCCCAAACCTACCTCCTGATCTCCTCCCCCAGGCCTGTCCCACGCAGGCCTCCCCTGGTCACGGACGGGCCCCTCCCTTCCTGTTACTTGGACGGAAGATGGGAGTCATTTTCCACCTCTTGCCTCTCACACCCCACGTCCAATCTGTCAGCAAGTCCTGTTGGTTTCGTTTTCAAAATATACCAGGGATCTGACTGTTTTTCTCCGTCTTCTTTAGGCTCTCCTCTCTGAGACATCAGCTCTCCTCCCCCGTGGCTGCAATACCCTCCTAATGGCCTTGTTTCTCCCGGTCTCCCTGCGGTCTACTCTCAACGTACTGGCCGGACCACCCCTTCGAACACACAAACATGGATCAGGGCACTCCTCTGCCCAAACCCTGCAAACACTTCCCGTTTCACTCAGAATAAAAGGCCATCTTCACAAAGGCCGACAAGACCCTCTGTGATTCGGTCCCGGGTTCCCTTCTGCCTCCTTCCCCTCCTCCCGCCCTCACTCACCTTTGCTCCAGCGCCCAGCATCCTTCTCTTCCTTAAACACACGGGCATGTTCCTGCCTTAGGGCCTTGGCACTGGCTCTCCCTTCTGCCTGGAGCGTGTACCTCCCTGACCTCTGTGCAGCCGACTCCTTCGCCAGCTGCAGGCCCTTCTCAACGAGGCCCACTGGGCTACCATGTTTGAGACAATACTCCCCGCTCTCGGGATCCCCCTCAACCTGCTCACTTGCCCTTTTCCCGTAGCACTTCCCACCTTCCAACGTATCACACACTTTCCTTTCTCTGTCGATTGTTTGTTGTACATCTGCCCCTGCTAGGATGTAAGGCGGGGATCTTGGTTCGGTCACTGGTGCATCCAAGCAGCAGACCAGAGCATGGGACACGGCAGGAGCTCACTGGAACCGGGACATCAATCTTTTCGGTTTTATTTTTGTTTTTGAAATTAAAAAAAATTTAAAAAAAATTTAACGTATACTTAGAGAGAGAGCGAGCGCACGCGTGCACGTGTGCAAGAGGGGGAGGGACAGAGAGAGAGACACAGAATCCAAAGCAGGCTTCAGGCTCCCAGCTGTCAGCACAGAGCTTGACGCAGGGCTCGAGCTCATGAACTGTGAGAGCATGACCTGAGCCGCAGTTGGACACTCAACTGACTGAGCCACCCAGGCACCCCTAAGTTTTTAAGATTTTTAAGTAGGTTCCATGTCCAGTGTGGAGCCCGATGTGGGGCTTGAACTCCGGACACTTCGATTAAGACCTGAGCTGAGATCAAGAGTCGGATGCTTAACAAACTGAGCCACCAAGGCGCCCCCATTAATCTATTTGAATACTGAAACTGCTTTTGGCTTTCACTATTACCAGAGTATTCTGATGGGCATCCTTGTACGTCTTTGTGTACATATCTTTGTGCACTTGTGTGATTTCCTAGTTAAATTCCAAAAACGGAATTACTAGGTGAACGGCAGGGCTCACAAGCTTCACACATTACAACTGCTGAGCAGACTGAACAAGTCTATTTGCAGGCGACCTGACGGTGACCCTTGGAGTATCTCAAGGGCAGGAAAGGAGGAACCTTAAACATCACATAGGCCCCCCCTCATTTCACAGACAAAGTGAGCTTCAGAGAGATTACGTGATCCAGGCTGGCAGAGCTGGTAACACTGTAGAGCGAGAATCCAAGCTGGATGGTCTAGAGCCAAGTCTAGAACATTGCACCGCACTACAGGCATTACAAATACTGATGGAACAATGTCAGTAAGTGGAAGTGCATATAAGATTCTGTGAGAAGAACAAGAATATAGCAGGCACATACACTGAGAGCTTTGCTTTTCTGTGAAGTCGGGAAGAGACATCACCTAGGGAGGTCGAGCGGCCACACGGCAAAGGCCCAGGGGCGGAATGACCATGTCCTGAACCTTTCTAAGTTAGGCAGCGTGGCTAAAGCTTTATAGACATTTTCACCTTTCATACAAATATCCTGAGTGGTCAGTGTAGTTGCCTTCATGGATGAGGACCGCAGTGCCCGGAGAGGCTGAGGACAACGGGCCTGGCATTACAGTTAGCGTGCAGTGGAACCAGGACTTGAACCCAGGCCTGGCTGCCGCCTGGCTTGGAAGAACGACCTCTTCTATCCTAGGTTCCGAATACCGGAGGCATCAATTTCTTAGAGTCGGGCTCACCCTAAACCATCTCCTATAGACCAGATGCCAATTTATTATACAATCCCAGGCGGTACGCTCAGGTAACTGCGCCATTCCGGGTGTCCCCTGCAGGGTTTCGGGACACCCGGGGACCAGAATCAGTAATCAGAAAGGTGGCTGGTGGGCCTGGAGTCAGGATGAGGGATGCAGGCAGCCCTGGGGGGGCAAAGGGAAACCGGAAAGATCTTCAGAGCTTGCTGTTCCCTCTAGTCTTGCCCCAGGTATCCCTGAAGCTCGCGGTCACACCCCTTGTGCGTTGCCTCCTCAGCAAGGCGTGTCCTGTCTGGCCAGCTTCAGCCTGTCACCTCGCCCTGGCCTTCTCTAGTACCTGCCCTGCTCACCACGCCGTTGCCCTTTGATGGACTTGGTTTCATTTAGTTGTGTGCAGTCACTAGAACACAGCTCTACGAGTACAGGGACTTTTGTTTATTTGGTTTTACTGCTGCCTCCAGTTCCTGGCACTTACTAGGTACTCGATTTTTATTGTTTAAAAAATGCTTTTATTTATTTTCGAGAGAGAGAAAGAGACAGCGTGCCATCAGGGGAGGGGCAGAGAGAGGGGGAGACACAGCATCCGAAGCGGGCTCCAGGCTCTGAGCTGTCAGCACAGAGCCTGTCGCGGGGCTCGAACTCACGAGCCGTGAGATCGTGACCTGAGCTGAAGTCGGACGCTCAACCGACTGAGCCACCCAGGCGCCCCAGTAGGTACTCGATTTTTAAAACAGAAACCAGTGAATTCAAAATCAGTCAGATCCAGATTTAAGGCCCAGCTCTGCTCCCCATGAGCTGTGTAACTTGAGGCAAGTCATTTAACCCCTCTGCCCCGGTTTCCTCATTTGTAAACTGGAGGGAAGTTGTTCGGTCAGGACTAAATGACACAACAAAAAATGACCTAATCCAGAGCCTTGAACACAGTGGGCCCCTAATTAATTACAACTGCTTTTATGAAGTATTATTCCATCCCGACCATGGTGAAGCCCAAGACCGTCTCTGTGTGGTGCCTCGAGGAGAAGGTCTCCTCCTGCAGAGTGCGATAAACGCGTCAACCCTTGCTCTTCATGCCCTCCTTCCCCCACCTTTCCTGCACTCCCATCAGTACAGCTTTTTTCCCAGTTAAAATAGAACACAAGTGATTAGGTTTCATTTCTTTTACTTAAATTACCATTGAGTCTTTACATAATAAGTGTTTCGGGGGCCCCTGGGTGGCCTGTTTGGTTAAGCATCTGCCTCTTGGTTTTGGCTCAGGTCATGGTCTCACGGTTTATGAGATCGAGGCCTGGGTGGGCTGGGCTCTGTGCTGACAGGGCAGAGCCTGCGTGGGATTCTCTCTCTGACCCTTCCCGGCTCATGCTCTCTCTTTCTCTCTCTCTCTCCCCTTCAAATTAAATAAACATTAAAAAAAATACAAGTGTTTCCAGAGTTATAAAGGCTATTTCCTTGGATTGTTTCTACAAAGGACCTCAATTCTTACCATAATAATCCCATTTCTAAATTCTGGAGGTATTTTACTTCTCTCCTATAGATTAACTAGCATAAGGACTAGAAAAGAATAAAGACTGATAAATATTTTGTGTTTCAATTCATGGTATTTTTCCTCCTGAGAAGATACTGAATAAGAATTCAGATCTAGGGCGCCTGGGTGGCTCAGTCGGTTGGGTGTCTGACTTCGGCTCAGGTCATGATCTCACGGTTTGTGAATTCGAGCCCCGCATCGGGGTCTGTGCTGACAGCTCGGAGCCTGGAGCCCGCTTCGGATTCTGTGTCTCCCTCTCTCTCTGCTCCTCCCCTGCTCATGCTCTGTCTCTCTCTCGCTTCGGATTCTGTGTCTCCCTCTCTCTCTGCTCCTCCCCTGCTCATGCTCTGTCTCTCTCTCTCTTTCAATAATGAATAAATGCAAAAAAAAAAAAAAATTAAAAAAAAAAAAAAAAGAATTCAGATCTCACCCCCCACCTCCCCCCCAAGCTGGGAAGGAAGAGTAAGAAAAGCTGGCAGGGCTGTGATCTCGCGGAGACTCAGGCTGGGAAATGACCAAAGAACTGGTGGTGACTTAGGGTCTGAGTCACAGTGAACAACACGGTCGCCATGGTCGCCTCTGCTTTTGGATGTTCTACCCTTCAAAGTTCAGGGTCCATAAAGCAAGCTCAGCTAGGCCAACAGCAAGTAAGAGTAACCACGTTTTCTCATCTTGATTCAGCATAGCCTGGCGAGATGACAGACGGATATGCCCGAAATCCAAACAAACATGAGTAGCGAACATTAGAAGAAAGGCAAAGCAGATGTGACCTCTTTCAGAAACATTATTTGATTTTGATATGCATTGATGTTTCTGGCTAGTTTGCAGACCTTGGGTAATCAAAAACACTGACATTTTCTTCCCTCTCTGGGGTTGTAAGAAGTCTTCTTTGTGTGCTAAACGTGTCTGTGCCACACGTGTTTCGAGGTGCCACTTGTGCCTTTCATCGTATGATCCCAGACACGTAGTTTGCATCTTTTAGGGGGCTTCTTTCTCTTTCTCCTCTGCAGCACACACACATTCACTTTTACTTCGAGTTTTGCATACGTCTTCAGGAACCGTACAGAACCAGCTGCAGGAACAGGCCACCGCAATTCCGACTGAACACAAACCCATCAATAAAATAACTGCTAAGATGCAAACAATGTGAAATGGAACAAAATCGAGGGCCTGCAGCTAAAGCAGATTTTTAAAAGCCAGTATTTAGATAGATCCTTTTTCTAGACGGCGTGAAACTGCTACACCCTTAGCAACTCCTTAAAAGAGAGGAATCGTTCGTTCGTTCATTTATTCCTTCTTTGAACCTGAGAAGTCACGGGAAAGAATTTCTGCACGACGGTTCCAATCGGGTGGCCCTAAAATGGTATTTGATTTCAAGACCCTCAACCTCCCTGGCGCTCTGGTAGCTCTGTCTGTGCCTCCCCGGGGGGCACTCAGTGCGCCGTGACAATTCACGTGTGTCTCCCATTTGGGTGTTGCGGGTGCAAAGGCCACGTCTGACGTGTTTCTGAAGCTGTGCAGCACGGCAGGTAAAAGTGGCCCCTGGAGTTGAGCTCCCGGGTCCATGTCCCCGCACTGCCACTTGTGGATAGTGTCATCTCGATCAGTTCCTTAGCCTTCCTGGGCTTCAGTGCCCTCATCTGGAAAATGGGGCTAATAATAGTCTCTCCCTCAAC
The DNA here is from genome assembly GCF_046562875.1 of Panthera onca. Taxonomy (NCBI): domain Eukaryota; kingdom Metazoa; phylum Chordata; class Mammalia; order Carnivora; family Felidae; genus Panthera; species Panthera onca. The sequence goes on from NC_138346.1 coordinate 210,232,637, forward strand.
GGAGTTGCTCTGGGGATAACGATAATCCATACAAAGCACCTGGCATAGTGGACAACAATTAAAAGGCTCAGGAAAAGCTATTATATTCGTGTCTAACATAGTACTTGGCTCATCAAGAAGAAAGTCTGAAATGAGAACGAGAATCCCTTCTCTCCTCGGCTTACTCCTGCAGTGCTGTATTATTCCGCACTTGCGAATGTAATTCTGTACTTGCAAATGTCAAGTGTGAATTCTCAGGGTACGTATTTTCTCTTCAACTAAACAGTGAGCTCCCTAAGGGCAGGGGTAGTGCTGACTACTTCTGGTCCTCCCCCTTGGCGCGGCTGTCCACGAATGCCGGCTGCTTTTGCACACTAGTTGCTGTCGCACTGCGTGACCAGAGCCTCCACCTGAAGGGCCGCAGCATTTCTCCCCGGGGGCAGGTTCACACGTGGCCAGTCGGACCTTTTACGTTATTCTGACATAAGGTCCCAGCTTCCCCAGACCACTCAGCTGATCTCCCTGTGGACTCAGAATAGAAAATTTTTGGCATTGTCCTGTCTTAGAGGGTAGTGCTGCCTCACCCGGCCAGGGAAATGGCCATAGATCTCATGGTTGTGCCCAACTCACCCAGCTGTAACCCAGTGGGGCCTGTTGGGAATCTGCGACTAATGCAAACGTTCCAAAGGGGAAAAACGGTTTACAAACCAAACTCATCTAACACATTAGGCCAAACCTGTCTTCCAGGGAACTTGGGGGGTGCAGCGGGGCAATGGACTGAGCCCTCAGTAAATGTGACTTCTACGGATCTAAATTCTGCTTCTTCCATTCCTGTCGCTTGAGTCCTGACTTACTACGATTATACAGCACGGCAACCTAAAAGAATGGCAAGATCTTCGATCACTACGGATTTAAGGACATTAGAAGACAGGACAGCACGGGGCGCAGTGCAAGGATCACAGGGCCAGCCTACCTGGGTTCAAACCCCAGCTTTGCCAAACACCAACTGTGAGACCCTGACAAGGTACCAAAACTGAGCTAAGTGTCTGAAAAATGATGAATGACAGCAGCACCGGCTTCAAACGGCTGCCGTTTAATACGAGTTGATTTCTACAATTGTGTTTGGCATACGGTAAATTATCAATAAACGGAAGCTAGTATTGTAATTTTCACGTCATCACGCACAGTATGTCCAGACGGTAGCTACTATTTAGAACGACTCAAATCCAGCTCTTCCCTGCCCATCCAGTAGCTCAAGTCAATGCAGAGTCAACTGTGACCCTCTCTCTCCTTTTTTTCCTCACTCCTCACATTCAGATGGGTCTCCAGGAGCCAGGTCCCTCCAGACTTCCATGATCCTACCTCTCAAACACCTTACACTTGTCCACCTCTCTCTGTTCCCACTGTCCTAGTCTGGGCCAGTGGTTGCTGTCACGCTGGGGCCGGTGACTTCTCCCAGCTTCTCTTCTTACTTTCTTCAGTCTGTCCTTCACGCGGCTCTAACAGTTTTCCAAAGCGTAGATCGGATTAAAGCATAGCTCTATGTGACAGCTTTCCTTGGCTTTATTACATACTGTAAAATAAAGTCCACTTTTCCTTCTTCTTCTTCTTTTTTTTTTTTAAGTAGGCTCCACACCCAGCCTTAAGCCCAACACAGGGCGTGAACTCACAACTCTGAGATCGAGAGTTGGACGCTTAACCGACTGAGCCACCCAGGCGCCCCGAAAGTCCCCTTTTGGAGCCTGGACTTTAAGGCTCCTTACTACCTCGTCCCAGCATACTCTTCCTCCTTCCTCCCCTCGTCTACACCCGAGTCACACCTTGCGACTGGCTCTTCTGCGGACTCTCTTTGTTTCTCTGCCTGTAATGTTATTCTTTGGTTTCCTGCCCATCCAACTTCTAATTACCTTTCAAGACTTAAGCTAAACATAAGTCAAAAGTCGGTGCCTGGGAGTCAGTGAGTTGAAGAAAGTAGGCTAATATAGCTGAGAATGATTTTTAAAAATGTATAAAATAGGTGCCTTGAATTTTTTTTTCTTTGGTAAGCCAGAAAACCTAGTTGACTCATTTTTATGACTCATTTTATGTTTGTGTTTGATCCATGTTAGGCACTTAGTGTAATTTTTTTTTTTCATTTAATCTTCTTAATGACCCTATTGGTTTGACATTATCACATCCACTTTGGAGATGAAGAAACCTGGGTTAGGGAATTTGTCCAAGGGCAGCAAGACAGTAAATGACAGAGCTGAGATCTGAACACCGGTCTGACTCCAAAGCCCAGGGCTGCAGCACAGGTCACCAAACACTGTGCTTCGCGACCTCACGTTGTGTGTATTTGCCTGACATGTTTAAAATGTAATGTTGGCCCTGATCTGACTTCGGTGTAGACGCATTACCACCCTGACTTATGCAGTGCCTTATGTTCTGCTAGTGGGTCTGAATGCCAGCTCCTGGTGAAATAGCTTTCAGTATACCAAGTGGGGTGGCATGAAACGCAATTATGCTTTTTTGACGAGGAAGCTGTTCAGTCCAGGGGCTTCCAGCTGAGGTCAGCCTCTCGTTCATTCATTATGCACCACGAGCAAGCACCTACTGACTTCCCACCACACGTATGACACTATGTTAAACTTATTTCCTTGTCTTTCTCCAAGAGCTTCTTTATTCAATCTCAGGAAAGCCGTCTGGCAAATCTGAGTGCTTCCGAACCACAGGCTGATAATTTCTGCTTTAGAATAAGTGAACTGATGGCTTTCAGTGGCACTTTCTCTCCAGAGAAATCAGGCCCTATGTTTGAGTTGGGCCTTTTTTACTCAAGAATAGGTCTGCTAATGCCTAGGAAACACAACATACACACGCAATTCAATAATTCCAACTGTTAAAAGTTATTAAAATAAATATCCTGTCTGGATGGTTGACATTTTCCTGGCACTAAGTGGTAACTATGAACACAGGAAAGGCTCATCGGTGATCGAGAGTGGTCACCCGTAACCGTTAATGTTACGGAGTGAACTGTGTCCCCTACCAGAATCCGTATGTTGGAGTCCTAACCCCCAGTACTTTAGTATGTGACTGCGTTTAGACAGAAACTTCATGGAAGTAATTACGTTAAAACTAGGTCATTAAAGTGGGCCCTAATCCAGTTTCATTGGTGTCCTTCTAAGAAGAGATTAGGACATGAAAGGCAGAGAGAGAGACACCAGAAACGTGCACATACAGAGGCAAGACCACGTGAATGTGCGTGGAGAGGGCGGCCGTGTGCAAGCCAAGGAGAGAGGTCTCAGAAAAAAACCAAACCTGCCCACACCTTGACAATGGACTTCTAACCTTGAGGACTGTAAGAAAATAAATTTCCGTTGTTTCTGTGGTATTCTGTTAAGGTGGCTCTAGTAAACTAAATCAAAGAACGAACTCACAGGGGCGCCTGGGTGGCTCAGTCTGTTAAGCGTCTGACTTCAGCACAGGTCATGATCTCACAGCCTGTGGGTTCGAACCCCGCATCGGCCTCTGTGCTGACAGCTCAGAGCCTGGAACCTGCTTCGGATTCTGTGTCTCCCCCTCTCTGCCCCTCCCTGCTCACACTCTGTCTCTCCCTCTCTCAAAAAATAAATAAACATTAAAAAAAAAAAAAAAAAGAACGAAATCACACACAGTGTGAAGAATAACCTGCAAATCCCACCAGCATCTAAATTGATGCTTTAGGGCTGCTTTGTCCAACTGATAGTTTTTAAGCTTCTCCTATATATTAGGCCCCCAGCTAGATGTTAGGAGACTATGGATAAGGCTTCAAATTAGTAATGGAAAACGCAAGTGGCTGATACATTCCCCTGCTCTGAAAACATGTCCTTGGAAGACACCAGTCACCATGAACTTGTGAGAGAAATCTCAGCTTCATTTCCCCGGTAGCCTATATAATTCAAGATATGAAGGTCCCCTTCTCCCATACAAATACCTTCCAGCAAATAAAATTATCTTACCCAGTCCTTCCAGTTCTTGAACCACTTCTTTCCAAACGGGCTCGATGTGGATGCAGCTGAAGCACCAATCTGAGGTGATCTTAATGAGGTAGGGTTTCTTGAAGCTATCTGGAACCACTTCGTTCACGTAATGTGAAAAGTGCAATAAATACTTTTCATCAATGGAGTCCCGCCGCTCCGAATTAAAAGGGAAGTGAAAAAAAGACTCATCAAAGTAAAAATTCTCATGGAAATGGCGGAAGCGATACTCTCGTTGCTGCTGCTTCTGGTAGCCCTGGTTCTCTCCGGCATCTCCGTAGTGATCGTAATTCGATCTCTTTTCTTCGTTGGAAAGGATCTGTGAGGAGAGGAAAAAAACAAAAAATAAGACATTTAAGAAGTGGGGAAAGTTTCACCCAGAGGATTTTCCTGTGAGCGGCATGGAAGACACAGGAAGAAAATGAATGTAGAGCCATGACATGGTTAGATATTCTCAACGTAATCTGCAACATACCAGGAGACTCTACTTTCTTTCTTTCTTTCCCAATTTTTCTAAGATATTATTTTATTTTTATGTTATTTACTTATTTATTACATGAAATTTATTGTCAAACTGGTTTGCATACAACACCCAGTGCTCATCCCAACAGGTGCCCTCCTCCATGCCACCACCCCCCCTCCCCTCCTCCCATTCCCCATCAACTCTGTTTATTCTGTTTTTAAGAGTCTCTTATGGTTTGACTCTCTCCCTCCCTAACTTTTTTTTTCCCCTTCCCCTCCCCCATGGACTTCTGTTAAGTTTCTCAGGATCCACCTAAGAGTGAAAACATATGGTCTCTGTCTTTCTCTGTAGGACTTATTTCACTTAGCGTAACACTGTCCAGTTCCAGCCACATTGCTACAAAAGGCCAGATTTCATTCTTTCTCATTGCCAAGTAGTATTCCATTGTGTATACAAACCACAATTTCTTTATCCATTCGTCAGTTGATGGTCATTTAGGCTCTTTCCATAATTTGGCTATTGTTGAAAGTGCTGCTATAAATATTGGGGTACAAGTGCCCCTATGCATCAGCACTCCTGTATCCCTTGGGTAAATTCCTAGCAGTGCTATTGCTGGGTCATAGGGGAGATCTACAGGAGACCCTACTTTCAACAGAAACATTAAATATGTCAAGACTAAAATACTTCGGTCATTTAGATACTTATGTTCGTCCTGCCTTCAGAGATTTGGGGTTATCACAGTACTCAATACATCAGTAAAGCAAATAAAACGTAACATACTGTTGATCACCAGGGCTGGATGACAAGAAAATTGACTAGGTTATGCCACTTAAGTTGGAATAACTCAAAGCAAGATATGAAAAGCTGCGAACACCAAAAAGCAGCCACAGGGTTGAGCTCAGTGTCCCGGACGTTAGCTGACTTTGTTTTACTTAATTCTGAAGTCTAAAATTCAAGAGGCTGTTTGCGGATGATGTGCCATTCTATGAGCCAAGCACTGTCTCTTGAAGAGCATTACCCTACAGAAACCATAAAGCCATGGACTTATCTTTAAGGCATATTCCAGAACAAGTTACTTAAGTGGACATGTTGGAAAATTGTTGAAAAAAGTCTGTTTAAATGCATTTGTAACCTTGTGTCACTTTAATAAATTGGGAAGTCAATCTTTCTTTAACAGAAGTTCTAGTATGTGTGCTGTCAAAGTGACCACGTGATAGAAGTTTCTACAAAGGAAAGAGAGACCTACAGTTAGGAATTCTGAGAACTCTACAATTCCAATTAAAGCCTTTAAAATAAGCCAGTTTTGTTTATTTTTTTTTAAGAGCTGAAGTATTCAGGCACCAATTTCAACATATTGGATGTAACTAAATAAGTTTTCTCTACCATCATCTAGAAACTGGGTCAAGGGCATTGGGACTGTTCCCCTTCTGAGAGGTCTTTACAAAACTGGTCGCCTAAAGCAGATTTTATAAGAGCTAATGGACGCGTCACAAGTTTGACAGGATACCTCATAAGCCTTGCTAATTTGGATGAACTTGTCTTCCGCTCCTGGATCTTTGTTTTTGTCAGGATGCCTGAAAACACAAATGGGCAGGCAGTGAGAACGCATTTAATGTTTTACACACAGTCAGTTAACATCTTGTACACACGGTTCACTACCTCAGATGGAAGGCCATTTTGTTAGGACGGTTTCTTAAAAATTCACAGGAGAGGCAATCACTTGCTTCGCATGACCGTAATAATTAAGTGAAACTTTGAAACAGGCAGTTTCTACCAAAAGCACTCCAGTGGGGCACATTTTCACAACACCGGGGAGCACTAGAACATTCCAGTGAGGAGAGGTGGGCTATGCACATGCCTTTACGTTGTTCCTAATACTGCTGAGCTGGGAGCTGGCTCCAGGCCAAGGTCACTGAGGCCTCAGAACCGACTTCCCTTCCCAAGATGGCGGCAATTCATCCCCATGTTAGAATGTCATCGAGGAAGGTGTTTCTTCGGACAACTCAGGAGGATATAGGAAATAGCTTCTAGGACACACTGTGAATTTGTTTCGTAACAACCATATTCCAAGTGGCATTTTGCTGCTGACGTTTAAGAGAGAACATTTTAGTTTCGTTATTGCTCTGCTTGTTCCTTTTTGCCTAAGATGGCCTTTCACCTGTAAACGGATCATGGTTTCAAGGCCCCATGTTTAAGGGGTGAGAAAAATCTACAGTTTATGCAAAGTGATTTAAACTAATATTAGAACCAATATTTGCTATTACACACAGCTTGCAGTTAACTGTATCCATTTGTGGTCATTCAGTTTTCCACAATCTGCCTGTGTTCATGCCAATTTCAGCTTTGGGGATTTAAAGTCCTGGCAAGTAGGGGCTGGGTTTTACTTCCTTACAGCTCCCTAAGTCCTAAGTCAGTGTTTGCTACCAACTGATTTTTCAATGTTCTCTTTATTAAGAGGCCCTATTACACAGCGTATTCTTTATATAATCACTTCTGCTAACTTCCAGGAAGTTTCCTCTAGCAAAGGTTCAGGAAAGACAAGCATTCCTTCTTCTGGAAGCAAACAACTACTAAAAACGGCACCAAGTACACTGGAATAAAGAAATTTTATAACTTGGTCAACTTATTCTGGCCGGGATATGTTCGAATGAATTATACCACATATTCTGATCTCTCTAAAAATAAACTGCAAATGGCTGTCCATTAAATTTAGACATTATTCCTTGCTTTACTATTTAATTCTTGGTGTGAATATCAGTGGCAAAAGAAAATCTCAGCTGGGTTATAATGAAAATAGTATGACTTAAAGAAACAAGATGGTGGTTCCAAAACGTGCTTCTGGATGACCAAAAAAAACACCAAAAACCAAAAGCCAAAAAACAAAAAACCCCCAAAACTAACCCCCCCCCCAGTGTTTCAAATATTCAAACTTAGGCTAAAGGCTGAAAAGATAAAATAAAGCAATCACACAAATGAAGATTTAACGTCCAGAACTCGGTAGGGGGGTGTTGAAGGACAGGAAGGGGCTTTTGAGGAGACTGAGCCAAGGCGAGGGCTGTGAGGGCAGCTGGGCCAAAACCACAGATCCTGACAAAGACAAAACCAAGGCCCGAGAACAGGGAGGAAGCCACAAGACAGTTTCAGGTCATGAGAACTATCTTCCTAACTGAGGGGTGCTGCCACGAGGTTGCAAACATTCAGAAAAGGATAAATCCAGCTCTAGGAAAGCACTGCCCAATACTATTTTCAGTGTATAGGAAACATTTCACCCACTGCAGTATGATACTCATCCTTTAAATCTGGAAGTGAAGAAAAATACTGCACTTGCTCTCTACTGGCTGTGGAGCCACCTCTAAGGAAATAAAAATGAAGGGAGAAAAAGTAATAGAGAGAAGTGTTAGGCAAATCGTTTTGCTGTTCCAGTGACTGACCTTGTTATATCTGTTTGCTTAGGATCAAATTTTACGATGCCTTTTTCTTGGGGTGGGGTTGTTTACATCGCCCATGAAGATGATAAAAGAAAAGTGCGTACGTTAAAACCTAATTATTAGGAGAGAAACACAGTTTTCCTGAGAGACACAGTAACTTTAAATGGTTTCACCAAGGAAGGGGGAAAGCTCTTGAGAAGCTGAAGAGACATTATTTAGTAGTAAAACCTAGTAGAGGAAACCTGCAAGTCCAGGTCAAGCACTAACCACTCCCCCCTGCTGCTGCTCTGAAAAGTCAAACTGGGAAGCACTGTCCTTTTCAGCGTGTATGAAGCCATCGTGAAATGAAACAAGCGATTTCAGTGATAAAACCCTGCCGGAGCCAAAACGGCAAAAAGTGACAGCACGGTGAGCACGCAAAGGTGCAGTAAAATTTTAGACTTTCACTGGATGATATTCTGTATATTTTTACGGTGATGAATTACTCCTAGAGAGAGTCTAATTAAGGAAGAGGAGCATATGACTCATTTAATTAATATCATAACACCCTTTTCAGCTCTGGAAGACAGAAACGTCAAAGCTGTCCATTTTAACAAATCCCACATACTCAAGCGATCATTTCTGCTTTTAAAATGCGGCCGAAGGCCATACTCTGTCCAAAAGAATGTTGCTACTTCATGGATTTACTGCAGACTTACATATTTTGCTTTAAATATAAAGAGGCAAGAGTTTGAAATGATGTGGAAGGCAACTTTGCTGTAAAGAGAGTCCCTGGAAAGAGGCCACACATAATTAGATTGTGTTTTCAGTATCTAATTCTGGATTCCCTGTGATAGGAGTTTGGTTTAAAATATGTATTCAAAACGTCATATTCGAAACTATCTTTTACCTTGACTGCAACCAGCTTAACACGGAGATCTTTCACTGAAGAATAACAGTGTCAGGCAGAGTCATGCACGGCCTGCAAGGTCATCTGCATGTGGCAGCTTTGCTCCTGCAGAACTTCCGGCCCCGCCCCCCCCCCCCCAACCTAACCCACTCATTCTTACTTCTGCTCACGTGGGCAAGCGATTACAAAGTAAAAAAAGCAATGAACTATCTATTGGCACAGAAGGTCAAGCTACGGAGCCCAGGGGCAATAAAGACTTAATAACAGTGAGCCTAGATTTCCCCACAGGTAAAAGGGGGACAGCAATATCCTCCCTCATAGGGTAATTAGCAGGTTTATATAAGATAAAAAGCATAGAACCTGGAGCCTAGCATGCAGTAGGTTAGTTGGAGCTTCGTAAGAGCCTAGCATGTACAATCTTGATTCCCATTCCCAAACGGTCTTTTATTATTTACGACTGGCTCTGCCAGCTTCTAGTCACCTGTGCCCTTCCTGTCCTTTCCCTCCTGCTGCGCCCCTCCAGCTACATAATCCAAATACTTCTACTTCTTTGGCATGTCCAAAGTCTTGGTGGAAAAAACTGATGATGCCTGTCTGTAAGTTTTAAATTTATCGCTGTCCTGCTAATTCACAAACACTGGTATACTCTTTAGCATATAGAAAACCTACCTACGTAGAATTATGACTTTTCTACAATTTTTTTTTTTTAACGTTTATTCATTTTTTTGAGAGACAGAGAGTGAGTGGGGGAGGGGCAGAGAGAGAGAGGGAGACACAGAATCCGAAGGAGGCTCCAGGCTCTGAGCTGTCAGCACAGAGCCCGACGCGGGGCTCGAACCCACGGACCGTGAGATCATGACCTGAGCCGAAGTCGGACGCTTAACCCACTGAGCCACTCAGGCGCCCCGAATTATGACTTTTCTGTAGAGTAATTCTTAACAGCAATGTACTCGGTTCCTGAATATTCTTATAAAATTGAGAGCAAAAAAGCTCTTACTCTAAATTTTCTTGAAAGCTTAAAATTAATAATGTAGAAAATAGGATTGGAGAGTCTTCCCTTTAGCATAAAGGGTTACTTTATGAATAACATCATGGGGTGGTTAGCTTATTCATTGCTGATGACATATATACTTTAAAACTAAAGCTCCCTCCTACTTTAACATTAAATATGCTGGCAGTATCTAGGGTAATTCTTCAGGCCAAAAGCATTCACAGCAATACAGGCTTTGGATCTCATCACTAAAAAAAATTAAAAAAAAATTATAGAATAACATGAACATTAGTTCTCCCAAATGAAATATTTTAGACAGATATAGATTTACTGAACATAGACACAGAGACAAATAAAAGCTAACCATAATTTAGGCTGCATTCCCCTACTGCAACTGCTTAGCTTATATTAAACTGCTATTTCTTTGTTTCACCTACCATTCCCGGGCGAGCTTCTTATAAGCCTTTTTAATATCAGCCTGACTGGCTGTTCGGCTGACCCCTAGGACTCTGTATGGGTCAAAATCCAACGCAGACAGAATTTGCAGGACCAGAACCAGAACTATCAAGAACTGCCAGGAAATGCTCAATTTTTTCACTTCCATTTCTCTTCCTTTCCAGAGCTGAAATGATTGAAGAGGCAATAAGTTTCAGCGGTAGAAACCTGGACAGTCTCGCTTTTGAGGCAAAGGGCTAAGATAGACAGATGAAAAACAAAACAAACAAAAGCTGTTTGGCAGGAAAGATGTCAAGCTGTTTGACCATGTCTTTTGAAATCGACAATCTTACTACTGTTTTTGAGTATCGCAAATAAGAACTATTCTAGGTGAAAAGGTGAGCGGTAAGACTTAACAGCAACTTGCCAGAATCCTTGGATTAGGTTGGCTCTAGAAATGACTGAAAAATCAATGAGATGGAGAAATAAAAGCAAACGTGGGAAAACATTCATAGGAAAATCAAGGCAACTACATCTCAAATACACTAGTTCACTTATGCTGCCAATAATACTTTAAATTTAAAAATACGTGGCTTCAGAATACTTCACTGAGTACATGCTAAATAAATTCAAGAGATCAGAAGAATTACCAAGTGCGAAACTGTGAAATGACATAGTTGTGACATTCTTGGGGTTAAATAAGTACCAACAGGGAAGTGAGATACTCTAAAAAAATTAAAAACTTGTTATGACGTTGTGTACCCCAATTCTAGTCTTTATCACCACACCCAGTGAAGCAAGCAAACAGAGAGGATGCTCTTTAATTTAACCCTCAGCAATATGGTTATTATAAATGGAGACCTAAGAGGAGAAAAACCGGTGAGAAAAAAATTTAGTTTTCCACGTGAAGGGAGATTAATGGCAAAGCCTGTAGACCAGGCATCTTCAAATGTTAAAGATCCATATCTGGTCAGGGTGGTCACTGAACTCACTGTGGGCTGGGAAATCATCCTGGTTGGTTAATGAACGAGGTAGTGCTGTATTGCACGGACATTTATGGTCAAGAATTACGAGCTCTGTGATATCATACAGTGAGTTTTCACGGGTCATATTTATCCTGACTTTACATGAATTACTAACATTTTAAGGTTCAAGCGTCTAAGGTGACACCTTACTGAAGGTGGGCAAATCTCTAACAGTGGTGGATTTGGACAAGTGGAAGTCTAAGCACTGACTGGGAGTGATCACAGAATTGACTGACACGATGGCCAATTTTTAGGACTGCATGCATGCTGAACCAAATCCGAAAACACATTCATTTCTTCCTTGTGGAGTCAACCTATAACCTATAAAACATGTACAGAGCGCTAAAACTCGGGAAGAGGAGCTAGCTACTGGTTAGGCACACAAGCTCCGGAAACAGACTCAAATCGGGATCCGTCCTCTACCACTTCATGACCTTGGGCAAGTTACTGAAACTTGCTAAGCCTCAGTGCCATTCATAAATGGAGGGTGAATAATACCACCTTGAAAAGATCAGCAAGGGAGTTAAACGTATGTAAAGATTTACTGAACACCGGGTCGACAGTCAGAAAGGGGTACTTATTTTTTTCTACCACGCAGGGCAATCGCTGCCTTATTCCACCGTGTCAGTCGCCTCCAGTGAGGGGCCCAAGAGGCGGGGGAGGGGGCTGTTAAGTTCTTTGGCTGACAGTCTCGAGCTCGACTGTGCCGGCGTCGGGGCAGGAAATCACCTGCCCAACAGGTAGGCTACCGCCCGCGGGCAGTATCCCCCAGACCGGGCAGCGGCTCCAGGAGGCACGCTCCAGGTCTGAGCTCCCGCCGGAGGTCGCAACCCTCCAGGAGACGACCGCCTCCCCCGCCGCCCACCGAGAGTCCTGGGCCCGGCCCTGTCGGCTCCCGGTTTCCCCCGGGCCCTGGGGAACCGGGAACGAGGAGGAACTGACGGGAAATCCCCGAGCCTGCCCGGCCCCGCCGCGTCCGCGGCTCCGCGCGTCACGCCGGGAAGGAGTTACCGGGAAAGGGCACCGGCCCAACCGGCTGCAGCGTCCGTGCTCCAGTCAGTCCGCCGGGCCAGGAGCCTCCCGTCCGCACCAGCGCTCGCCGGGACCTGGGGAGGGGAGAGGGGCGGGGACAAGTGGAGGGGGTCACGTGACACTTAAAGGCTCGGCGCCCGGAAGTCACGGACTGAACGGGTCGAGGGCTTCTACTTTGCGAATCTGTTTTGACCCTTGCTACCCGCCGTCTGCGCGTGGACCTGGCGCGGTTGCCATAGGAACACGGCCCGCTCTCTGGCTGGATCCAAAGGGACGATCGTGACCAAAGAGGACAAAACGTGTCTCCTAGCGAGGCGAAGTCGCGATGCATGATGGGATGCCCCCAAGACCTCCCCGATCCAGGGAGGTGTTTCAACACTTACCGGGAGATGGCCCTCGTCTGGCAACAGTTGCTAGGGTGGGGAAGCAATCGCTGGTCCCTGTTCTCTTTAACCCTATTCATAGAATCCTAGAGCGTCAGAGTTGGAAGGGACCTTAGGGACCCTTTCTAGTCCAACTCCTCCATAAACTGATGGGGAGACTGAGGCCCAGAGAGGGGCAGGGACTTGCCCAAGGCCTAGAATCCAGGACCCCTAAACTTATTTACCAAAGCGAGATCTGCCATAGAATGTGCCAGGGACTGCCCTCGGCTCGGGGAAACGGATGTGTGTGTGGTGGGGAGGGAGGGGGGAGACACAGATGAATGAGGTAAACTTTCATTGAGCCAATGAGATACGTATCCTTGGGGATATAAAGAAAGAGGTTTCTTATCCCCCCACCGCCCTGTTTTTTATTGAATTTTCTTTTCATTTATCATTGACACACTGTATCTTTTCTTTCTTTATATTTTTCATCGTCTGTCTCCTCCCACTGGAATGTAAGCTTCTAAGGGCAGGGCTTTCTGATTTGTTCTACTGTATATTCTCGATGCCTGTGTAGACCTCAGCGCAGGCAGGATCTCAATAAATATTTGTGGACTGAGTGAATAAATGGGGCTGAGGTTTTGATGCTCAGGAGAATGGATTCTAAGGTAGACTTGAGTCAGGTTCAGCTTTAAATCTTGAACGGCCTTGTGCCACTTGCTACTCTGTGACCTTGAACAGACACCACTTCCTCCAGCTCCAGCGTCCCCCATCTGTAAAATGGGGGAAAAGAATGGTTTTTGGTATTCCTTTGATAGGACTGTAGTCAAGGATAAGTGAGATAACACAATGTAAAGTGACTAGCACAATGGCTGGGACTTAGCAAATGTTCAGCAAACAGGAGCAATTATTTCTGAAAGGTGGAAGTGAGCTGTACAAACTGGGAGTTCAGAAGAGTAGATTTCTGCCTTTTTTTTTTTTTTTTTTTTCTTTGTGGGAGGTGCTAGGGTGGGAAGGAAGGAAGAAGGGGATTCAAGGCCGTGTAATGTGGGCTTGGTTGGATGAGACAGGCGAGTTTGGAACAGTAAACGACGAGATCTGGGCACCGGGCGGGGGCAGGAGAATTATGGTTTTATTACTGGCGGGAAGGGGGCTAGAGGACACTGAGGCAGGGAGGGGGTTGAATGGGGCTGGACAGACCATCGCCCCAGGCACGCGTGTCCCTCTTGCCAGCAGTATAACCCCCTCCGAGCTTTTTTTTTTTTAAGTTTAGATTTATTTATTTATTTATTTGAGAGAGAGAGAGAGAGAGAGAGAGAGAGAGAGAGAGAGAGAAAGCGAGCAGCTAGTGGGGTAGGGGCAGAGAGAGGGAGACAGGGTCGCACGCAGGCTCTGCTCTGACAGCAGAGAGCCCCATGCGGGGCTCCAACCGTGAGATCACGACCTGAGCCAAATTCAGACGCTTAACCACATTTAACCGACTGAACTACCCAGGGGCCGCCCCCGCCCCCTACCCCCGAACCCCCACCCTCCGAGTTTCTGTAAAAGCGGAAAGAGGCTACCTTTTGGTTAGGGCTGGCTGCCTGGACTAGGGGCGCGCCCTGGGGGCGGTGCCCGTTGCGGGGTGTGTCTTGGGGGGCGGTGCGGGGCGCGGAGGCGGAGTCGCAAGGCGGAAGTGGTGCCGTGGGTGGCCTGGGGCGGGCCCGGGGGGCGAGGGGCGATGCAGGGGCGGAGCGCGTCGCGGCGGCCGGTGCCGGGGCGGGTCCTGGGCGGCGGGCGGGGCGCCGCGGCCGAGGCCCGGAAGCGGACCGAGGCCGCCCGGGTCCCAGCCGTCGGGCCGCCATGGACGAGGCTGACCGGCGGCTCCTGCGGCGGTGCCGGGTGCGGCTGGTCGGCGAGCTGCAGGTGGCCTCGCTCTGGGACGCTCTGCTGACCCGCCAGCTCTTCACGCCCGCGATGATCGAGGACATCCAGGTGCGCCCCGCTTCCAGCGCCGCCCGCAGACTTCACGTCCCGGCTGGGGTCAGCGAGGCCGCGCCGAGAGGGTTGCTGAAGGCACAGCATGTCTTAAAGGCCGAGCGCCCGCCTTCCCCTCCCCGCCTGTGCCTCCGGTACCCATCCCCTTTGGGGAATCATCATGTGGGAACCCCCTTTTCCCTCACGGCGTTGAGCGCACTAGATCGCCCAGCCGAACCGTGCAATACCCAACACCTCTTCCAGGGCTTGCTAGAGCGATTCCACGCCCAGCACCACCAGCGTGCACCGTTGGCTGCTGGAGCCCTGTGCTTCTGGCCGGGATGGAGGCCTGTGTCTTACCTGCTGGCATGAAGGTTCAGGGCGCCCAGCTGGGGTGTCACACTGCCTGGTTCTGTGTCCCTGGCTAAGTCGTTGATCCACTGTGAGCCTCAGTTTTCTGGGCTGTGAAATGGGACAACAGTAGTATTGTGAGAGCTACATGAGATAGTGGGTATGGAACACAATTGCGTCAGGCCCAGAGTGAGGGCTTAGCTGGCTGTGCCCTGTCCTCTTTGGCCAGCCCCTCCTGTGCTGAGTTTATGTTTCCTAAGGGGTTTTAGAAAAGGGGGGGGGGGGTGGTGGTGGTGCTGATGCAGGGAATGAAGAAAATAATAAAGTGAACATGTGAGGTTCTCTTTAAAAGCAGTTTCATGTCTTTGTGTTATTTGACCCTCGCCACAGGCCTGTGAGGTAAGGAGGTTCCAGGAGGTATTTGCTACCAGGAGGGGCAGTGGGTGTGTGCGGCTTTCTGGGGGCCTCTGGCCAGTGCCCTATGGGCTGCTTGCAGACTGTCCATTTTCTGCCTCATCCAGGAGCTTGGCCTGACCTAGTGAGGAAGTCTTTAATAGGATACGTGTCGTATGAAAAATTAGCAGTGAATATTAGTATTAGAAGAAGTCTCATGAGAATCTGCTGTGTGACCTGAACTGAATAGTGGAAATGGTTTGAGACCATTTCCTTGCCTTCAGATACATTCACAGGGGTTGCAAATTCAGATGCCCACAGAGGCCCAAGAGATGGGCACCGCGGTGGGTGGCCCCCCAGCTCCAGCTCAGTCTGGCCATTCCAGAATGCTGGCTCCGTGTTTCCAGATCTCTCACGTTACGTAAAAAGAAGTTGCAAGTCCCGATTTTGATGTCAAATTCCCTGATTCTAGATGTTGGCAACAGATTCAGGTTTTCGAAGTACTGTCACATGAACGAGAGGCTGCCATTTGCCACCCCTGGTTTGGCTGAGCCGCATGGATCTGGGTCCTCATCCTGGTTTTGGTACATATTAGTCGCAATGCCTTGCTGAGACTCAGTTTCCCTCATCTGTAAAGTGAGGAGAATTGTAATTTAACCCCGTAAGGTTACTGAGGGGGGGACAAGATGAAATGATGCATTTAACACGGGGTCTGTCTTACTGTGAGTGTTCCGGAAATGCTGAAAGGCATGTAGCTGTTTTGGTAGTGAGGATTATCTTTGCAGTGACATTACAGATCTGTGGCGTTCAACTTAGCAGCCATTAACCACACCAGGCTATTTAAGTGTAAGTCTGAAATAATTAATGTTAAATAAAATAGAACACTTACAGGGCACCTGGGTGGCTAAGTCAGTTAGGCATCCATCTTCGGCTCAGGTCATGAGCTCGCAGTTTGTGAGTTCGAGCCCCGCTTTGGGCTCTGTGCTGACAGCTTGGAGCCTGCTTCAGATTCTGTGTCGCCCTCTCTCTCTCTGCTCCTCCCCCACTCACATTCTGTCTCTCTCTCTCAAAAATAAATATTAAAAAACATTGAAAAAAATAGCAAATTCAGTTCCCCAGCTGTAGGACCCAAGTACTCAGGAGCCACATGGGACTCATGCGTTTGGACAGAGCAGATGAAGGACATTTCTATCATCACAGGAAGTTCCCTTGGACAGTGCTGCTCTAGGATATTTGAGGAGAGGGTGACGTCTTACCCCTGTGAGGAACTTGGTCAGAGTGGGTCTCAAAGGACAGCGAGCTGACGAATAGCTTCTTCCTCCTTTTCCCTGTGTTGGTGACCAGCCCCACCATCCCGACACCCGTAAACCTCGACCTTTTCTGCATCGTCACGGTCCACCCAATTGATGCCCAAATCCCGTGCATTCTCCTTCCTTATTAAAAAAAGTTTTTTTTAAATGTTTATTTATTTCTGAGAGAGAGAGAGAATGGGGGAGGGGCAGAGAGCGAGGGAGACACAGAATCCGAAGCAGGCTCCAGGCTCCGAGCTGTCAGCACAGAGCCCGACGCGGGGCTCGAACCCACGAACCGCGAGATCATGACCTGAGCTGAAGTCGGACGCTCAACCGACTGAGCCACCCAGGCGCCCCTCATATAATTTTCAATTAAGAAATATTTTTTTCTTTAAAACATTTTTTTAACGTTTATTTATTTTTGAGACAGAGAGAGACAGAGCATGAATGGGGGAGGGTCAGAGAGAGGGAGACACAGAATCTGAAACAGGCTCCAGGCTCCCAGCTGTCAGCACAGAGCCCGACGCGGGGCTCGAACCCACGAACCGCGAGATCATGACCTGAGCTGAAGTCGGACGCTCAACCGACTGAGCCACCCAGGCGCGCCTCTCCTTCCGTACTTTTCTGGTCTGTCCACTTATTTCTCTCCATTCCTGCTACACTGTCTTTGCCACCACCCGACCTGGCTGTGGCTCACCCCCTTCCACCGTCTACCCTGCCTCCAGGATGATTTTTCTCAGAGGCAGCTCTGACTCTGTCACTCGTAAAGGTCCTCAGCGGCTTCTCCCGGCTGTTTCGGCACACCGCACAGAGGCCTCCCCCTCGCTGCTGTTTCCCACTCCAGCTTACGTTTCGTTTCTCTGAATCCGCGATTCACTTCCTAACGTTCCCTGGGGCCTCCGTGAAGACATCCCCTCCTGGAGGACTCCCTGGCTTCCCAAGGCTAAGTTGGATGGCCCTGGACCCTCCTGCTGGCACTTCTCTCCTTGGTGTGCCACTGTTGATGTGTCTGTTTGCATTCCGCGCCCAGATGTCTGCTTCTTGAGGACTGAGAATGTTCGCTGCTGTATTTTCACCACTTAGCACAGTGCTGGGCTCATGGGAGATGCCTCCAAAATGCGGAATGAATAGATAAGCAAAGGCTGGCCGGTGGCAAACACTCCGTGTAACTGCAGGCTCAGTTTTTGCCCACGTGCCTGATTGGTCAGACTTATACCAGATGGGAAGTGTTGGGGGCCGGGGGGGACATGGTGAGAGTCCCAGGAAATCGTGTGGCTAATAGTGCCGTGTCTTTTTTTCCAAACAGCATGCGGGCTCAGGGTCTCGGAGCGATCAGGTCAGGCAGCTTGTCATAGATCTAGAGACCCGAGGGAGTCAGGCCCTTCCTTTGTTCATCTCCTGCTTAGAGGACACAGGCCAGGATGCTCTGGCTTCATTGCTGAGAATGGGTCGGCAAGCAGAAAAGCAGAATCCGCAGGCCGTCAGACCCCTGGACCTCATGCCTGTGGTGGTTGGACCAATGGGCCTCAAACCAGAGGAGCTCAGAAGGAGGCAGTATCCTTTAAAGCCGACTCCGGAAAAACTCACTCCAGTGGTGTTGGGGCCCGAGGAGCTGTGGCCAGCCAAGCTGCGGCCAGAGGTTCTCAGACCAGAGGTGCCTAGGCCAGTGGACATTGGTTCTGGACCATTCAGTGATGTCTGTGAGTACCAAGACCACGGTCGGTATGCAGTTGGAACTCTATATGCCTGCTACCCCTTTCTCCCTCTCTTCCTTCTTCTGGGACTACAATAAAGCATAGATTGTTTCTTTTCATGATAACCCATCATTCATGTAGGCTTTCTTCACTCTTTTTTGTTCTTTTCTCTTTGCTCTCTGAGTGGGTAATTTCAAATGAGTTGTCTTCTACTTCACAGATTCTTTCTTGTGCGTGATCGAATCTGATGTTGATGCTGTCTGTTGCATTCCTTTCAATTCATTCAGTGCATCCTTCAGCTCCCGTATTTCTATTTGGTTCTTTTTGTGTGGTTTCTATCTTTTAAACTTCTTGTTTTGGTCATGTATTGTTTTCCTGCTTTTGTTACGTTGGCTTTCTGTGTACTCTTGTAGCTTACTGAGCTTCCTTGAAACTGATTTTGAATTGTCAGGCACATTGCAGATTACTATTTCTTTGGGGTCAGTTACTGGGAAATTAATGTGCTCCTTTGGTGGGGTCCTATTTCCTTGATTTCTCGTGTTTCTTGAAGTCATGTGTTGGCTTTGCATTTGAAGGAGGAGCCAACTCCTTGCTGACTAACCTCTTTAGTGCGTCCGATCTCGGATTTTTTTTTTTTTGCACCAGCAGTGTTTTGGAACTTCTCTGCTGGATTCCCAGAGTTCGACAAAGGTGGTCTCAGTTATGGATGATGTCAAAATTGGTGTTGTTTGTTGGGGAAGGCAGTAGAAAACTCTTATTCTGCCATTTTGTTGATGTCCCTCTCTCACTTTGTGGATGGATACTACTGATTTGGGGGTGAATGCATTTTTCAGTCGTGGATGATAGTTGTATTTTTGGGGGTGCAGTGAGATTTTGGAAATGAGCAATAGTTTCAGATTTAAGGCTGTGAACTGTAGGGTTCTTCAGGAAGATAAAACCATTTCCTTTTTGTTTGTTTGTTTAATTAAAGTTTATGTTGAGAGAGAGAGTGCGTGCAGGGAAGGGGCAGAGAGAAAGGGAGAGAGAGAGGATCCCAAGCAGGCTCTGCACTGTCAGCACAGAGCCTGACGTGGGGCTTGAACTCACAAACTGTGAGATCATGACCCGAGCTGAAACCAAGAGTCGGACGCTTAACTGACTGAGCCACCCAGGTTCCCCTAGAACCGTTTCTAATTAAAAATGGGATGTGAATGCTCTTCTGGCATGGCTTTGAAACTCATAAGAGGACAGTTCCCCGTAAGGGGTCCAGGCCCTCTGTGAACAATGAATGGCACCATATTGTTGGATCATGAGAATAGATTCCAGTGCAACTCAACTCAGCATTGCAGTTCTGCGATAACCACCCAGTTCTCTTTGTTTAAGAAAGAAAAGAAGTCCTAACTACCATAGAGGCTGGGGGTCATTGGACTTCTTGCTAATTGAAATGAAAACTCCTTTGACACCGAAGGAAACATTGCCACTGTTACTCGTTTAATCATTCTGCCAATCTTTCCCGAGGACTTTCTGGGTGCTGGGCTCCATGGATTCCACAGACAGGAAGTGTCCACTGTCCTGGAGCTTCCCTCATGCCTTTCTGGTTTAGAATTTCGTATAGATGGAATCACACCACATACACTCTTCTGGCTTCTTTTCCCTGGCCTAATGTTTCGTGGCTGTCCGTGGCAATGCACGTGTCAGTACCTGCTTTCTTTTCAGTCTGTGGAGTGTTGCCTTGCATGGCTTTTATCATAAATTGCTTATCTGTCGACTTGTTGATGAACATTTTGGGTTGTTTCTAATTCTGGGCATGAAGAATAAGGCTTCAGTGATCCTCCACGGCTGGCTCTTTTTATGCCCCATTGCGCTCCTTTCTCTTGGGCATATACCCGGAAATGGAATTGCTGGTCAGAGGGTAGGTGTGTGTTTAACGTCATTGGAAATTTCTAAGCAGTTCTGCAAGGTGGCTGTGCCCCTAGACTCCCACCAGCAGTGCCGGAGGCTTCCCGAGTTCTCGCCCTTCTGTTTTCAAAGTCCCTTGCCCTGCTCCTGCTGGGCCAGACATTCACGTTTTCTCTCCTTTTCTCTCTCTCCAGGTGCTCAGGAAATTTCGAAGCGAAATGCTGATTTGGTGAGTCTTTATGTGATTTGGGGCCAGCTATGTTGGCCTTGGGCTCGTCTGCTCTGCACTTCCCAGACCCTTCCCTCTGCCGGTGGGTCAGGAGCCCCAGCGGGAGAGAGGGCCCCAGGCCCCCCCGTAGCTCCCTGGCCCTGGCACAGCTCTTCCTGGATCAGGCTGTCCAACCCTACCGGCTCTTTGCTCCTCTGTGAAGTCAGGGGGTCAGACCTCACGTGAGGCGGGCCTCACAACTGGCCGTGGGACTGAGTCACTCCCTCTTGTTGACAGCATTTGTTGGCTTGACCCCTGCGTGCCAGTCCTGGGCTCCATGCCGGGATACCTGGGAGCGGACCCCTTGTGTTTCTAGCCCTTGTGGAGCCATCAGCCTAGCAGAGGCTGCTTGCACAAAGAAATATCTAAATCTGAATCTAAATCTAAATTTGAGTCTGAGTCTAAGCCTAAGTCTAAATCTAAATCTTAAGTACTGTGACAAAAAGAACAGGCTGTGATGAGGGAGGATTCCAAGGGAGAAGGGGAGTCTGGCCGGGAAATGGCATCCATACTCTGAGGGTGGATCTGGGCACAAGTCTGTCGACAGAGCGCTACCCCCGCCCCCCCATGGTTCTCAGGTGCTCCTCGGACGGGACAATCTGTCCGGTCCTTTGGGGGCGAACGGCTCTGGGGGTTGAGTTTCCCAGCTGAGTGCTGCCGTGGGAACTGGTCTTCTCTCCCGAGCTGGCTGTTTGCGTGTCGTACCGTTCGTGCTCACGCCCATCCGGTTTGCCGTCCGTTTGCTTCTGCCCCGGAATGCCAGGTGTAGGCCTGCTGCTACTCGGTCAGAGAGAGGGCAGACCCCACTTTCTGTCCCACGTCTCCAGACCGTCCACCGCATGAGTGCAAACCTGGGGCTCGCCTTCACTCCTGGGGAGTGCAGCGAGACCCCGGTTGACGTGGGTCCCTGTGCTTGGGCAGGCGTATGTCCTGAACGCGGACCCCTGTGGCCACTGCCTCATCATCAACAACATGAACTTCTGCCTCGAGTCGAGGCTCCAGACCCGTACCGGCTCCAATATCGACTGTGAGAAGTTGCAGCGACGTTTCTCCCTGCTGCATTTCGTGGTGGAGGTGAAGCACGACCAGACGGCCAAGGTCCGGTCACTGCCTGTGGTCAGGGATGGGGGGTGGGCTGGGACAAGGGTCCTGGGAGAGACCCGAAAGCAAGCGACTCCCCGACACCTGCCCTTAGGACTGTAGCCCCGGGAGAGGCAGCGTGGCTCAGTGGGTACCAGTTCGAGCTGCAGGCTCAGAGAGACCTGGGTTGTGGACTCCCGCTCCCTGCCGCGTGACTCCGGAGTTTTAGTCTCCTTGTCTAGACAGCAGGCACGGTAGTCACCTCCTAGGGGCGTCGTGAACAGCACCCAAGCACGGCACCTTGTCCCCAAGAACGGTGGCTACTGTGGCTGTTAGGACTGTCCTTACTGCAGTATTGGCCCTGGGAGCAGGGAAAGTGCTCTGCCCGGGAGGGCCCAGGATGGCGACCTGATCCGTCAATGGCCTGGCTCATCTGTGACCTTGTCTTGTAGCAAATGGTCCAGGCGTTGGTGGAGCTGGCGCGGCGGGACCACGGTGCTCTGGACTGCTGCGTGGTGGTCATCCTCTCTCACGGCTGTCAGGTACGAGCTGCCCGGAGACGCTGTGCTGAGAGGCCATGAAGGAGCCCCGTCCCTTCCTGTGTCCAAGACACCCTGGGCTTTGTGGGCAGAGCCGTGGGGCCCTGTCTATCTCCTGTTGTTTTCCTGGGAGCCATCCGGCCCTCTGAGGAAATGGATGCCCCTCCTGGGAGAAGCCATCTGGGAGAGGCAGGGAGGAGACGAATTCTGCTCACAGAGCTCCTAGCCTGGATTTTGTTCAGAGTCGGGCACTGCACACAGGGGCTCGCAGCTCCTGCCTCCGTCTTGCATTGTCCCAGGCCCTTTGCTGTGGGCTGGGTGTCAGGACACTGGGACCGCCTCTGGGCTTGGCTGCTAATGTGCTGGGTCATCTTCGTGGCCCAGCACCTCCCGCTTCCTGGGCCTCAACTTCCTCATCTTTACAGCTGAGCGTTGGCACAGGTCAGAAGCTCCAAGCGGGAGGCCTGTCGTCCCCTGTGGTGGTTTCACAGTGTTTTCCAAACTGGCAACTGTCGCACAAAAATCAGGATTTCCAGCTTCTCTTGAAAAACCACAGAGGTCGGGCCTTACTAGGCCACATCCTCACAGAGCAAAACTCTGGCCTACAGCTGGGCAGGGACTGCCCCTTTTCATTCGTGGTGTGACCCCTGGACCGGCAGCATAGGCCTCACCAGGAAATCATGGGAAATTCAGACTCTCAGGCCTTGCCACAGACCTTTTCACGGAGAGCCTGTGCGTTGACAAGGTCCCGTCCACATAAAGTTTGAGAAGAACTGGCCTAGAGCAGTAGCTCTCAATGCTTACCTGCATCAGAAGCTCCTGAAAGACCACATTGCTGGTCCCCACCACCAGGGTTCCTGATTTAGATCTAGGGGGGAGCCCAGGAATCAGCAGGTCTTACAGGTTCCCAAGTGATGCTGATGCCTCTGGTCCAGGGACCACACTTTGAGAACCACTGATCTAGAAGAAGCTGGCTGGCACTCTCCCATTAGGCTGCTTTAGCCATGGGAGTCTGAGACCCTTCGAATAGATGCTGACCAGGGCCCTTCCAGAACGAACCTCTGTCTAAATCAGCCTTGTGCCCCTGGCTGGGGCCTTCTAAATGCTTGGCCCCCATAAAGCCTCTAGACAGTGGTTGGATTCTTCCTCCAACTTCTTGGTTTTGTAACCAGGATTCTTGGTCTTCTAGGCCAGCCACCGCCAGTTCCCAGGGGCTGTTTATGGCACAGATGGCTGTCCTGTGTCCATCGAGAAAATTGTGAACATCTTCAATGGATCCGGCTGCCCCAGCTTGGGAGGGAAGCCCAAGCTCTTCTTTATCCAGGCCTGTGGTGGCGGTAAGCAGGTCCTCAGTCTCCCTGCAGGTGACTCTAGTGGGGAAGGAGCCGCCCTCCTGCCTCCTCCTCCGTCCAGCCCCTCCTGATGCCCAAGGGGGTGTGTCCAGGCAGTCAGAGGGTCCCAGACATGGTCCCTTTGTCCACACTGCAGTATCTCCCTCCGGTTAGAGTAGGCCCCAGCTGTGTCCAGCCTGTAGAGGTTAGAGCCTCTACCGTGTCACCGTGCGGTAGCCTCAGGGCCTCATTCAGCTCTGGCAGCTTCAACTCCAGAGACTCAGTAGTAACAAAGCAGGGGACAGAGAAAAAAAAAAAGCCCTTTCATTTTCCTTATCATTCTCCCGACCTCCCTCAGCTAGACCCTCTTTCCACTGGCCCAGAGGAAGGGAGGCCGGAGCTAAACCAATTATTAGAATTGCCAAAGGCCCAAGTACTGGAGATGTCAGTAATTTTTAAGGATCGTTTGGATCCTTTGCGATTTTGCCATATGCCCCGACTTTAAACCTAAGTCCGACGTCACCATTACCTGGTTTTCTTATAAAGTGAAAAAAAAAAAAAAAAAAAAAGGAAGGAAGAGAGAACATTGTGTGTCCTGAATGATGGAACATGATGGCAGAGGTGGGGGACACTGGGCATCCTGTCCCAGGGCGTTCCCTTGGCCCAGGGCTCTTCAAGGGCAAGGATGTCTGAAAGACACGCCAGTTCCTTGTCCCCCAGCCCCCTCTGCGTTGGCTATCCAGCCGGCCCAAAGGGGGCGCCATTCACACCAGCGACCTGTTCCTGTAGCATAACCTTCTGAACGCGTCCGTCTGTCCCCTACCGTTCCACGTTGGCAGGGGTGATGTGAGGGGATGTGGCTCGTCTAGGTGAGCAGGCTCTGGTCACGTGATTCATCTGATACGTGTTTACTGAGTATCTGCTGTATACACCAGGCTGTGTGTTCGGTGTTCGAGGTACAAGCCACACAGGGTCTCTGTCCCCTGGAATTTATAATGTGACTGGAACTGTATCAAGTCACTGTCGTGACCCATGCCCGTAACTCGGCCATGGGTGACTGAGAACCCCAGGTTCGATCTTGGTGGCTACTTCGTTCCTGCACAAACACAGGCCAGCTAATCTCTAGAAGTCTTGGCAAGTAGGGATAATCACAGGACCCACGTCCTAGCGTCCCCGTGAAATATTTAGCGCACGAGTTGGTGCATGTGCGGCACTGAACGCAGTGCCTGGCTCATTTGCATCACTGCAAACCTGGACTCTCCCCCTCCCCTAACCCCAGAGCGCCTCGTGTCACCTAAGAGCCCCCTGAGCCCAGCACGGTTACCTGAGAGTTCTGGTAATGGGAAGGTGGAAAGGCTGCCGCTCTCGGAGTTGTAGAAATCCTAGCTCGTCGTTGTTTTACGACCCAGAATGTGTCGCCCAGTGATGTTGTTCACTCTGAAGCGAGTGGTCCTTTCCTGTGTGAATAGAATGAAAGATGAAACAGGCAAGGGAACTGTGGACGAAGGGCGAGCTGGGACACCTGCTTTCTGGAAAGTCACGGTTAGCTGGTCTTCCGGCTCAGTGCCCCCTCATCGCCCATTCTCGCAGCACGGAGGGTCTTTCCTGTGTTACTCTCTGGACTCCTCAGCAGGCCCACAAGGTCCGCGGGGATCTGGCCCGGGCCATTTTTCATCCCCCAGCCTGGCACGCCGTGTCCCGCCCCAGCGCCGTTCAGCCCTCCCAGGCTCTGGCTTGCTCCTCAGCCCTCCCTGTGCCATCCCTCTGCCTGCCCTCCTGGCCTACTCTTTAAAAAAAAAAATTTTTTTTTAATGTTTGTTTATTTTTGAGAGAGACAGAGCGTGAGCGGGGGCAGGGCAGGGAGAGAGGGAGACGCAGCATCCGAAGCCGGCTCCAGGCTCCGAGCTGTCAGCACAGAGCCCGAGGCCGGGCTCGAACTCACGAACTGAGAGATCGTGACCTGAGCCGAAGTCAGACGCTTATGAGTCACCCAGGTGCCCCTCTTTTTTTTTTTTTTTTTTTTTTTTTTTTGTTTAAGGATTTTACTTTTAAATAATCTCTGTGCCCAATGTGGGGCTCGAACTCACAACCCTGAGATCAAGAGGCCTGTGCTCCACCAACTGAGCTGGCCAGGCACCCCTCCTGGCCTACTCTTAATCATCCATTCTTCTGGTTACAGCTTATTGTCTCTGTGTCCGGGAAGTCTTCCCTATACACCCCCTCCCTTGCACAGAGTCAGGGTTAGTCTCTGTGCTCACGCAGCCCCTGTCCTTCCCTTGTCACAGCGCTTTCTCCTTGTATTGAGATGGCCTCATCCCCTGGTCGGCTCTTCGAGGCCAAGGCCAGGCCCCTCTGGTCCCCCCAGACCTGCCACTAAGCTCACAGGATGGTTGCATCTTATGTGCCTCCTAATTATTCGATTTGAAACTGAACCATATAAAAATCACATAAGCAAAATTTTAAATAATGGAGACTCCCTCCACCACAAAACACCCACCTTAGTGGGAGGAGCAAGATTTCAAAGCTGCAATGCAGTGATCACGATTCTGCCTTTGGAATTCTGGGCCCTGCTCAGCCCCCCGGCCCGCTATTGACCTTGTGGGTAACGCTGTGGCCACACGGGGGCGGCACGGTGCTGAGAACAGAAATGCTGCCGGGTCTGCAGTCTGCACCCGTGTTCTGCAGGGTGGCCTCTTGTTTACGGCCATCTGAACGTCTGCCCTGGGTTTCGGTGACTGTTGTGTTGCTTTGGTAACATCCACTGTCGTTACAACTTACAACAGTTTTCAAATCCTTTGACGTGTCGTGCCCCCCACTGGTAAGAGGTAGGGGTGCCTACCCTGGAGCAGAGATCCCTGCCTCCAAGTGAGTAGCGCGGGTGTGGAATGTCAGTGAGTAGATAGCGCGATTCGGCATCTAGCGTGATGCGCTTGGCCGAAGCTGAGCGGCCTCTGTTAGCCCGAGCTGTTCATTTTGGGGCAACCCCTCTTTAGACTTCTAGAAATCACTCCGAGAAGGCAGAAGGAGGAACAGCGTGCTCCCGTGGTGGTTGTGGGTTTTATATGCTGATAAATCCTGCTGTGTGTTCATTCTTCTGGGGAAGTCAGTCTGCCTTACGGAGGGGTTTGGATTCGCGAGTCTGTCTGAGAACAAACCGTGTGTGAGACAGATAACCCCGGGGGCGAGGCTTTCGCATCAGGTTTGTCTGTCGCATGAGGAGGACTCGGGAATGGAGATTCCTGTCTCTCCCAGATTCCCCTTTCGGAGCCCACCGTGTCTTCTCCGGCTTCCCCAGGTTGTCCCTCTGCCCACCTCTGCCTGCTTCCCCAGGTCGTCCCTCTGCCCACCTCTGCCTGCTTAAGCCAGGCTTCCCCCACAGCAGTGCCCCAGCCTTTCCTGCCACCCATATCTCACGTCCCTGCCCCTGTTCCACTGCAAGTCACTTCCAGACACCCGGGTAGAATCCCAGCCCCTGAAGGTTAGCTGTGAGAACAAAGACAGATTACCAAGTTCCTGAGTCAGGTGTATGGAGTGAGAGGCCCATAGATGTTGGGGCTATCATTATGGGGTTGCCAGAATCATCCTTGCCCTGTCTCTGCCCCCTGCCGAGGGAGCCGACTGAGCCAGCCGGGTGCCCCTACAAAGCCTTCTTTAAAATCACGGTTTGTGGGGCGCCTGGGTGGCTTAGTTGGTTAAGCGTCCGCCTCTTGAGTCTGGCTCAGGTCATGATCTCGCGGTTCATGAGTTCGAACCCCGCGCTTGGGATTCTCTGTCTCCCTTTCTCTCTGCCTCTTTCTCTCTCTCTCAAAAATAAATAAACGTTTTTTAAAAATTAAAAAAATAAAATCATGGTTTGTGACACACACACACACACGCACAGACTACCCCTGGGGTACAGAGCACCCACACAGAAACCGAAGAAGACACAAAAGAAGAAGACGGGGTCCTGCTTTCTGGGGAGCTGAATGCCCAAACAGAAACATCTATGCCCTCAATTTACATTGAGACTTAGGTTTAAAAAACTGACATCGAACTCGTCTCTTTGCTTTTTGGGGGTGGACAGGGATAGAGTTGAGGAAACAGTCCGTCATACGACAGTGTTCCCTCCCTTTCAGACAACCGAGCGGAGAAAAATTCCCATTCTTGGCTTCTGTCTTACGAATGCCAAGTAAGGTGGATCTTGTGAGCAATTCGACCTTGTGCAATCCTGTCTCGGCTGCTGGAAAGCACAAAGCCAAACGCACGGGCCACCTCTAGCAAGCACGCGGGACCTTACAACGTGCATTTCTAGATCCCAAATGTACTCTTCTTCTGCCCTTGAAGTTTTACGTCTTCTCTATTTTATTCTGCTCTTATCATTTGCGCCTACTAAGCTATCTTCTTTTAGGGAATCAAAGAAGGCATCAAATCATAGGTCGTGAGATTTTGGCCATGTTTATACCTTCTGACCCTGTAGTTCCCTAAGGAGATAATTCAAGTGAAGTCAAAATGCTCTACATAAAACAGGGCGCCTGGGTGGCTCAGTCGGTTAAGCATCCAACTTGGGTTCAGGTCATGATCTCGCGGTCCGTGGGTTCGAGTCCCGCATCGGGCTCTGTGCTCACAGCTCAGAGCCTGGAGCCTGCTTCCGATGCTGTGTCTCTCTCTCTGCCCCTCCCCTGCTTGCACTCTTCTCTCTCTCTCTGTCTCAAAACTAAACGTTAAAATAATAAT
Source organism: Panthera onca (assembly GCF_046562875.1). Lineage (NCBI taxonomy): Eukaryota > Metazoa > Chordata > Mammalia > Carnivora > Felidae > Panthera > Panthera onca. Next base: position 210,260,728 of record NC_138346.1, read on the forward strand.
AATAATGATGAAAATCCTCTATGTAAAGACACCTGTGGCCACATGAGCCAAAAGCTGGATATCATCAAAATAGCCAACGTTAAGGAAATGGATCAGTGAGGGCGTATCACTGAAACAGACCATGATAAAGCCATTTGAACTAGCTGTGATGGGGACTGTGGAGATGTGAAGAAATGCTCCCGGGACAATGTGCCCATGGGCCACAACTCAAAGGTTAAGAGGCAGAAATGGGGGTAGCTGTGTCAGGCTTGCAAGATCCTGGATGATTTCCTTAGCCGTATTTTCTGTCTTTTCCATTTGAAAATCCTAATTCCACCCCCACCCCCCCCCCCCAGCAGCAGACCTGGAAACCAGGGGTCAGGGCAGGACTCGGGCCACGCACAACTCCCATCACAGAGCCATCGGGATGGCGACATGGCAGGAGGTTCTCCGGGGACAAGCTCCCCGGAGGGAGAGCTCCCTGCAGGGTGCAGTGTGCTACTCCAGATAGAAAGCAGCTAAAAGGAGCTTCTGTAAAAGCAGAGGGCAGAGTGGCCCGGAGGGTTCCTTAGGGAAGGGTTTCTGGAGCCCTTCCGGGGGCTCAGGCAACCCCCGCTTTCAAGGCTGAATAAAGCGAATTGTTTTTTTAATGACGTGAGGTCGACCACTGTAGCCATTTTCAAGTGTATACAATTCAGCGGCTGGGAGTACGTTCACAAGTGTGCAACGATCACCATTCCCTGATTCCAGAACTTTCTCGTCGCCCCAGACTGAAACCTCATACCCCTCAGGGCTCACTCCCCCTTCCTGCCTCCTCTCAATCCCGGGCAACCGCTCACCTGCTTTCTTCTCCACGGATTTGCCCCTTCTGGGTCTTTCACGTGAACAGAGCCAGATACGTGGCTTCTCGCATCTGGTTCTTTGGCTCAGCGTGTTTTTCGTGTCTACCCACATGGCCCTAGGTATCAGCACTTTATCCCTCTTTAAGCCTGGGTGAAATTCCACTGGCTGTCTGTGCCACCTTCTGTGTATCCGTTCATCTGTCAGAGGACACTTGGGGTGTCCCCACCTGTTGCCTGTTGTGAATGATGCTGCTGTGAACTTCGCTGTGCCAGGATTTGTTTGAACTTCTGTTTTTAGTTCTCTTGGGTGTGTACCTCTTAAGTTGCTTTTACAGCTTTTGTTTTTAGTAGTTATTTATTTTTGAGAGACAGAGAGACAGGGAGTGAGTGGGAGAGGGGCAGAAAGAGGGAGACACAATCTGAAGCGGGCTCCAGGCTCCGAGCTGTCAGCACAGAGCCCGACGCGGGGCTCAAACCCACAAACCATGAGATCATGACCTGAGCCGCAGTCGGACACAACTGACTGAGCCACCCAGGCGCCCCTTGTTTCTACAGCTTTAGAAAAGAAATCTCTGCACCCCCGTCCCAATTTCTGCCTAATGGGTGTGCAAAACTTTTGTCACAGTAAAAAGTAAAGCTTCGGTTTCTGTTTCTCGCTCAGCGCTGGAACCCTGGCTCCGGAGGGAATCAGGCAGTGTCGGGCTGGGGCGGGCCAGGTGTCACCAAGAAGCAAGGAGCAGGGGCTCTGGTCGGTGTTTCAGTGACGAGTGCTGTCCGTTTTTGCTTCCTGCAGAGCGGAAAGACCATGGGGTTGAGGTGGCCTCCACGTCCCCTGAAGACAGGACCCCTGGCAGTGACTCCGAGCCAGACGCTGTCCCGTTCCAGGAAGGCCCAGTCACCTTTGACCAGCCGGACGCCGTGTCTAGCTTGCCCACACCCAGTGACATCTTTGTGTCCTACTCCACCTTCCCAGGTGAGCACATCAGGTGTCCTCCCAGCCGGCGGGTCCCCCTGTCAGCCCTAGAAGCAGCGGTGTTGTTAAGGAGCGACCTGGGGGTGACTTGGCCCTGAGTCTTGCCATCTGCGGGACCCCGAGCAAGTCACTTCGCCTCTCTGAGCCTCAGCTAGGATGCAGAATTCAAGGAGGCCTGTGCTCTTGGGTTTGTGTGCCTCACTTGCCTCACCCGTGTCCTGGCCCCGCCTCAGGATTCTCATCTTTAAAATGGGAAGAGCAGTCGTACGTCAGGGGTCGTCGCGGGGATTAGCAAGGTGGCTAGCACATCCCCGAGCACAGTGCCTGGCACGTAGCAGGCGTGACGGGCATTAGTCTTTCCTTTCTTAGCCCTTGGGTGAGTCACTTGACTTCTCGGAGCCTCGGTTCCCTTGCTGGGAAGGCGGGAACCAGAACCAAAGTCCCAAGGCGGTGGTGGCCTCACGACCACGCAAGAAGGTCATGAACAGGACGGGGCGCAGAGATGTGTGGATGTGTGAATGGGTCCAAGTCCACAGGTGGCCCCAGTCGGGGTGTGGGGGGCTCTTAGCGGCTCTCCGATAAAGTTCCGCCTCTCTGCTTCTGAAGGTTTTGTTTCCTGGAGGGACACCAAGAGCGGCTCCTGGTACGTGGAGACCTTGGATGGTGTTTTCGAGCAGTGGGCTCGCTCTGAGGACCTGCAGACCCTCCTGCTCAGGGTGAGCGTTGCCGTCCTCTGGGAGAGAGAGGGGAGGCTTCTGGGAGGGGCAGCGTGTCCTCCTCAGGTGGGGCGGGCGGGGCCCCAGGCCCAAACCGGAGGTTGGCTTGCTGTGAGGGCTGGTGTTGCCGTTAACTGTAACCGTGACAGTGACACTTGCCCATTACTCGGAGGGCTGCCTCCCCTGGCTCCTCTGAGGTCCCAGGCTGATACTGGGACCCCCGCTGGCAGAGGCAGCCCTCCGTGCCAAGGCAGCTCAGTGGCCAGAGCTGAGTGGCGTTCCTGAGGGCGGGTCGTGAGGCATGCCCCACTGTGTAGTCTTCTCGTCTTTTACATTTCTTTAAACATATTTTCATTTTTGAGAGTGAGAGAGACAGAACATGAGTGGGGGAGGGGCAGGGAGAGAGGGAGACCCAGAATCCGAAGCAGGCTCCAGGCTCCGAGCTGTCAGCGCAGAGCCCGACGCGGGGCTCGAACTGACAAACTCCAAGGTCACGACCTGAGCCGAAGTCAGACGCTTAACCGACTGAGCCACCCAGGCGCCCCTTTGTCTTTTAGTCTTGACCCTCAAGTATATCCCCTTGTCTTGGGGGTCCCCCGGGGGAGAGCGGGAAGGATGGTCTGATAGGGCCCCAGACTCACTCAGTGAAATCCCGCTCAGAGCACACATGGGCCTCTCCTGCTTGCTCAGGCGTTCTGTGTCATGAGAAGGATCTAGAAGGTCTGGGACCCCGCCTTCCTCCTGGGGAGGCTCTGGCTCTGTGCTTTGCTGAGCAGAGCAGCGGAGAAAGAAAAAGCAAGTACAGGGTCACCACCTGGTACAACTCCAGGGGGCGCCATGACTCTGGGCAGGTGACCTTGGGAGCAGCAGGGGGGCCTTGCCGGTTGGGGGTGGGAGTCCATCAGGGCCAAGCAGTGCACTTGACTCCTGGGCCTGATCTCTTCTCTCAACTTCTCTTTAAGGAAACCTTTCAATTTGATTTGAGCCTTGTGAAGTTTTGAATTTTCTCATTTCTCATTTTGAGTTTTGTAAACTCAGAGTGGAGATGCTTTTCTCTGTTAAACACTCTCCCTCCCAGCTCAAGGAGGCTGCAGGTAGAGCTGTTTATTTTTGTTTTTTAAAAATGTTTATTTATTTTTGAGAGAGAGAGCAAGAGAGAGAGTGCAAGCAGGGGAGGGGCAGAGAGAGAGGGGGACAGAGGAGCTGAAGCAGGTTCTGCACTGACAGAAGACAGCCCGACGCGGGGCTGGAACTCGGGAACCGTGAGATCATGAGTCAAAATTGGACGCTCAACCGACTGAGCCCCCCAGGCGCCCCCTAGAGCTGGTTTTTAAAGTAGGTTTTAAGGTTTTATTTATATATTTTTGTATGTATGTATTTATCGAAGTGTAGTTGACATATGTAGTCATGTTACATTAGTTTCGGGTAGCAATTTGACAATTCTGTTCATTGTGCTATGCTCACTGCAATAAGTCTAGTCGCCATCTGTCGCCATACAAAGTTATTACGATAGTCTAGACTATATTCCCTCCCTATGCTGCACTTTTCATCGCCCCGACATGTTTCGTAACTGGAAGTTTATTCCCCTTACTCCCCTTCACCTATTTCGCCCATCCCCCACCCCCGTCCCCTGCAGCATTATTTACAACAGCCAAGATACAGAAGCAAGCTAAGTGTTCACTGACAGATGTATGGATAAAGGAGATGTGATGTCTGTATACGGTGGAATATTACTCGGCTGTAAACAAGAATGGGATCTTGCCATTTGCGACAACATGGACGCAGCCAGAGAGGATTAGGCAAAGTGAAATAAGTCAGACAGAGAAAGACAAATACCGTATGCTTTCACTCATGTGTGGAATCTAAAAAAACAAAACAAACGAACAAACAGAAACAGACTCCCAAACCCGGAGGACAAGCCAGAGCTGTTACAGGGCTGGTTCAGTGGACATCCCCCTTCCTCCTTCTCTGGAACCCTTCCTTCCATCGAGAGAGCTCACGGACTCCCCTGTGCTCCTGTTTTCACAGGTCGCTAATGCTGTTTCGCAGAAAGGGATTTACAAGCAGATTCCTGGTTGTTTCAATTTCCTCCGGAAAAAACTTTACTTTAAAATGTAATGAGGCCGGGGCCCCTTGCCCCAAAACCTTCCTGCTCCAGGCCCAGCGGCAGTGGAGGTCCGGTCTTTGCTACGACGACAGCTGTCACTCTTCGAAGGGGTTTGTGGCCTGTCGTGGGTCTGCTCTTTCCCCACCAGCGGCAGACAGGCTCTTAGCAGCTTCCAAATTGGAGACGGATGACTGGCGACACAGGAAGCAGAGAAGAAAATCAAGAAGGACACCCAGGACTGTTACCAGTGGCCTGTTCTCCGGCTAGTGGCTATGGCCTATGACCCCTGTGTTTTCTGTAGAGTAAGGCTTTTTAACCTCAGTCTGATTGACATTTGGGGCCAGATGTTGGGGGGGGGGGGGCGCGTCCCGTGCACGGTGGGATGTTTAGCAGCATCCCCGGCCTCTACCCTCTAGGTGCCAGGAGCACCTCCCCCTGCGTCGTGACAACCCAAAATGTCTCCAGACATTGCCAGATGTCCCTTGGTGGGACACCCCGTGAGAACCACTGATCTACAAGAAACTTTGGTTACAAACAAATCATCTCTCTTAGATCAGCAAGTTTGGGGCTACTAGTCTGAAAAGCTGGAGTCTGCAAATCCTCAATGAGGTTTTAAAAATGATCAATGTTTCTTATATTCTAGTATTAAAAAAATCTTAGGGGCATATGGACACTTTTTCCCCCTTATTTCCCCCCTCATTTTGCTCCAACTCTTTGTTTTTCCTTATAAAGGGGATTTTTGCTTTTCTGGGAACATTTCCTCATCTCTTACTTTATGTGAACCCCACCCCATCCCAGGGAAGGATGACAGGTCTGGGAGCCGTGTCCTCAGGGAAGTTAGGTCACTGAGCCAAGGGGAGCGTAGATAGACCCCACCCCTGAGGTCTTGTATGCGATCCTGACCCTGGCCAATTTGGAGCTTTTAGGGCCTTGGACTTGAGGATTGCTTACTAAGACTCACCAAGATGTGATTCACGCAGTTGTCACTTGGTTATTATTTCCCCCGCCTGTGACCTTTCCAAGTGTGAAATAGTCCCGGGGGCTTCTGGCGGTTAGTTATGTGTGGTCACCTGCGGGATGGTACAAGGAAACAATCCAATTAACCCGACAGAGCCAAGCAGCGCTTGGCCCTCTGCCTGCTCCCTGCTTCCAGGCTCTGTACTCGCCCCTCATGCGAATCAGGTGGTCCTTGCCCAAGGCGCCCGCCCGAATCGTGTTCAGGACAAAAAGATGTTATCACAGCTTTCCACTGAAAAGATGTTATCACAGCTTTTCACTGACCTGGCAGGGACTTCCTATAAAGGGGTGGGGGTGGGGGGGTCTTAGCCCGGAGTTCTGTTTGGACTTCTGAGCAGCGGGGCCTATGAACTCCTGAAAATCATACGCCGAATGTGTAGAGGGACAGGTGCTGAGATTTCATTTGTCTCTCAAAGGGATTGAGAGCCTCAAAAGTTTAACAACTAGCGCTGTTTGCAAGGCCACCCCCATGGCGTGTTTTCAGAGGCTGGGTAGCGGTGTCTATGAAACATTTTACTGCCCCATCTCCATTGTCCAGTGACGCTGCTGGGGCCAGCTCTCCAGCACAGATACGCAGACCAGTGTGCAAGAATGTGTGTCCCAGGATGTTCGCTGCAGCGGTGGGAGAGAGAATAGGGAGCGGGTGAAAGCGTCACTCCTTCTATTCATAATAGGGAATATTATTTAGCTGTCCAAAAGAATGGCCCGGATGTATGTGCTGACACGTAAACTGTGACACAGTGCCGAGTGAAAAACACCCAGTTGCAGAACAGTAGGAAGCATAAAATGCTATTTTCGGTTAGAAGCCATGGTATATGAATGTACCCATATGGACGTGTGATGTATGCACATAAATAAAGTCTAGAAGGCCATACACCGTGCTGTTAACAATGATTACCTCTGCAAGGTGGAACCGGAGAAGTAAAATGAGGGGGACTTCGCTTTTTGACTCGATACGCTCCTAGATTCTTCTAATAGTTTTACAAGGAGTATATGTATTGCCTTCTAAAGTAAAACTAAAAATCGTGGGTACGAAGACGCACGTGTTGTCACCATTCAGCGAACATTTGTTGAAAGGATGAATGCCCTTGGCCACCTGTCTCCTGCCACCTTCCTGCTCGCGCTTTTCGTTGGCAGCCTCCTGACTTCGGCTCGTCACCTGTCTGGGTTTGCGTGGGCAGGTGTCCCCAAGAGCAGTGTGGGGCTCCAAGCCGCACATGCACGCCCCCCCCCCCGCCCAGGGCTGGGACCACTGCGAGGCTGCCCCCGCCTTTCTGCAGCTGCTGGGGGGGCCTCCACCCGGGGACAGCTGGCTGCTGGGCTCTGCCAGTCCTGGAGCCCGTTAGCATATGTGCCTGTCCTGGCTGCTGTCCCACAAGCCCAGGGCCTCTGCCCAGCTGCCTCACGAGGCTGGCCTTCCCCGTTGATCCCCTCTGACATCTGGCCACGCTTTCGGCCGTGGCCTGCTCTGTTGTGCCTGTGTCTGCGCCTGGGAACAGCCAATGCTGGGGCAAAAAGGACAATTGTCCCCGGCAGCTGGGTCCCCGAGGTGCTGCCCGGACCATCTGCACGGTGACTCGCACAGCAGCCGGGACTGGAAAGGGTCCTAGGATCTGGCTGGGCAAAGGCCCTGAGCAACCTTGCAGCCAGCCAGCCTGGGGCCAGGCTCCTTTGAGATGCTGGTGGCTCCTCAGAACCTCAACTCCAGTTCCCCTCTGCCCAGACGGAATCGTGGCCTTTCCCCAGGGGAGCAAACAGTAAACTGTGGATTAATGGGCACTCGCTTCTTGATTTTACACGGTTCTCCAGCAAACTTTTCTGGAATCTCCGGTGCCTGTGACCACCCGATGGCGAAGAGAGGCAGGGGGACAGACAAATGAACATGGGGCCGGCACATATTAATGAGACGTGGAGGCAGTCACCTGCTTATTTTCACGGTGCCCGTCTGACAGTGTAGTTTTCCTCCTGTGACCACATGCTCATGGCTGTGGTTTCATACTTGATTTTAAATTTTTAATGTTTATTATTGAAAGAGAGAGTCAGAGCATGAGCAGGAGAGGGGCAGAGGGAGAGGGAGACACAGAATCCGAAGCGGGCTCCAGGCTCCGAGCGGTCAGCACAGGGCCCGACGCGGGGCTCGAACCCACAAACTGCAAGATCATGACCCGAGCTGAAGTCGGACACTCCACCGACGGAGCCACCCAGATGCCCCCATACTTGATTTTAAAACAAGACTGTTGGTTTGACTCAGTTCTCTGCAGATTACATTTAAAATAATGAAATCACATGCCCGCTTTCTCTTGTTTTGGGGCTCTGTGGCAAACCACACGCAACTCCCACTTGTTCTGGCTCCTGGTCTGGTTCAAGTCCATTTTACAGAAGGGTAAGTTGAGGCAGTGGCAATGCCAGGAGGTGGGTAAAAAACACCCGCGATCAGCATAGAGTCCTGTTTCCTCCCAGCATCCATCACTAGACACCATGCCTCCTCCTCTCTCCCCCCGGGCCCCCCAGGCCCCTCCTCCCTCTCCTAGGCGCCCCCAGGCCCCTCCTCCCTCCCCCAGGCCCCCCCAGGTCCCTCTTCCCTCCCCCAAACCCCTCCAAGCTCCTCTTCCCTACTCCAGGCCCCCCACCCAGGTCCCTCTTCCCTCCCCTAGACCCCTTCAAGCTCCTCCTCCCTCCCCCAGGGCCCCCCAGGCCCATCCTCCCTCCCCCAGGCCCCCCCAGGTCCCTCTTCTCTCCCCTAGACCCCTTCAAGCTCCTCTTCCCTCCCCCAGGGTCCCCCAGGCCCCTCCTCCCTCCCCCAGGCCCCCCCAGGTCCCTCTTCCCTCCCCTAGACCCCTTCAAGCTCCTCTTCCCTCCCCCAGGGTCCCCCAGGCCCCTCCTCCCTCCCCCAGGCCCCCCCAGGTCCCTCTTACAAGCGAGCCTCTCTTGTGATGTCTCCCTTTTACGGCTGCTTACACCTGTTGCTGATTGTGTCCATGGGTTCGCCCCAGACTGGTGCCAGGTGGCCAGGTGTTTTTTCTTAAATAATTTTTATGGTTTTTATTATAAACAAACGTGGGCCATTGTTTAAAAAATAGGAATTGAGCTGGTGTGGAAGCTTCTGAGGTACTGGGTTTGAGCTCACCAGGAGGAAGCTCTCAGGACACATTCACACTAACAGAGGGACCCACTCAGTCCTGTTTGCCTGGACTATCCCAGTCTAAAGAGAAAATCCTGAACTCTCTCAGTCCAGGGCAAGCTGCAGGACAAGGAGGTGGGGGGGGGGGACCCTTTAGAGGGACTGATTTCCAATCATCAAGGCTGTGGAGGTCTCAAATGATCAGGTTTGGGGCTTTGCAGATAAATCTATTTATAGCATTGGATGGTAGGGCCTACATACAGCAAAAAGCAAAAATGAGATAAAATACGTAACTAATCCTAAGGAACCTGCCCTCGCAGTCTCCACAGCACAGAGCCCGACAAGGGGCTCGATCTCATGACCCGTGAGATCACGCTCCGAGCTGAAACCAGGAGTTAGACCCTTAACTCACTGAGCCACCCAGGTGCCCCTAATGAACCTACTCTTTTTTTTTTTTCTAACGTTCATTTATTTTGGGGAGCTAGCGGGGGAGCGAGCGGCAGAGAGAGAGGGAGCGAGCGGCAGAGAGAGAGGGAAACACAGAATCCGAAGCAGACTCCAGGCTCTGAGCTGTCAGCACAGAGCCCAATGCGGGGCTCGAACTCATGAACCGTGAGATCATGACCTGAGCCGAAGTCCGACGCTTAACTGACTGAGCCACCCAGGCGCCCCTAATGAACCTACTCTTAATGCCTGAAGGGCATCCTTTGTTTTCAAGCTCCCTGGACAGGGCCACCCTCTGCGTGCCTTTCGCTCACACAAATTGTGGGGTCCCAAGGAGGGGGACCCAGCAGGGGTTCTCAGGGGGCTCCTGCCCAGCTCTCAGGAGAAAAGAGCGGATTCTCAGGCCCTAAGTGGGCATTGCTCTTGTGGGGCCAGGTGAGCAGGACAGGGCCCATGAGGCCCGGGGCGTGTCTGGTTCTCACCGAATTAATCCAGTCGATGTAGCTGGAGATCCATGTGAAGACGGAGGGCTTGTGGTTGAGTAATTGCGGGTGAGGGCAGACCCGAAGCTGACCGCGGTGCGCACTTCCCCCTGGCCATTAGTCCCCTGGCAGGGTCCTGCTGAGGAAGGTCACAGTTCGTCAGGAGGAACCTGGGAGCTTCTGTGGGGCCACGGAGGGCAGGGGGTGCCCATTAGAGCCCCGCGTTTTACATGTTTGCAGTGAATTCATGTTGTTCCATCCTGGCTCGTCCTGTTCTCTGACGCCAGCCTTTGTGGTCACAGCTCAAGATGACACCAGAGTACCAAGAGCCAACATTTATTCCTTCTCTGTGCCTGGAATGCAGCTAAGCACTTCATATGCCTTCTGTCACTTAATTGTCACAAAAACCTGCCACACATGACAAGGTGTTAGTACTATTGTAATTCTGCACTTGAACTTTATTAAGCTTTTTTTTTTTAGAAAAAAAATTTTAATGTTTATTTATTTTTGAGAGAGAGAGCATGAGTGACAGAGGGGCAGAGAGAGAGAGAGAGAGAGAGAGAAAGAGAGACAGGCTCCAGGCTCTGAGCTATCAGCACAGAGTCCGACACGGGGCTTGAACTCATGAATCGTGAGATCATGACCTGAGCCGAAGTCGGACGCTTAACCCACTGAGCCACCCAGGTACCCCTAGGCTTTTTATAATATGCTAATCCTCATAGCAAGTATGTATGCCTTAAAAAAAATTTTTTTTATTAAACAAACATTTTTTTTTTTTTTTCAACGTTTATTTTATTTTTTGGGACAGAGAGAGACAGAGCATGAACGGGGGAGGGACAGAGAGAGAGGGGGACACAGAATCGGAAACAGGCTCCAGGCTCTGAGCCATCAGCCCAGAGCCTGACGCGGGGCTCGAACTCACGGACCGTGAGATCGTGACCTGGCTGAAGTCGGACGCTTAACCGACTGCGCCACCCAGGCGCCCCTAAACAAAAATTTTTAAAAATGTTTTTATTTATTTTCGAGAGAGAGACAGAGCATGAGTGGGGAAGGGGCAGAGAGAGAGAGAGGGAGATACAGAATCGGAAGCAGGCTCCAGGCTCTGAGCTGTCAGCAAAGAGCCTGACGTGGGGCTCGAACCTGTGAACTGTGAGATCATGACCTGAGCTGAAGTCGGACGCTTAACCGACTGAGCCACCCAGGCACCCCCTGACTGTTGGAGTTTATGTCCAAAGGAGACTCACACTCAGGTGTCCCACGAGACAGGAAAGTTTTGAGGTTGGGAGTGGAGCATCTCATGAGAACCTGGGGGACCTTTGCGGAACCCCAGAAGCCTGAGGTTATAGCGTGAATGCTGTTTTGGACTCTGACCTTGGGTCATCCAAAGGGCCTTCTTTGCCCAATGCCACGTGGTCCTTCTAACCCTCATTCCGTCTTAGTGGCAATGCCAACAACAAACACAGCAGCGACTGTGTGCCAGGCATTGGTCTAAGTGCTTCCCATGGATTATCTCCTTCCCTTCTCTTACCCTGTGATGCAGGTGCTTTCATAATCCCCATTTTACAGATGAGGAAACTGCAGTGTGGAGAGAGGCTAAGTAACGTGCCCTCGGTCACACAGCTAGAAGGTGGACGAGCTGGGCTTTGAACCCAGGCAGAAGTCTGCCTTCTTATCGGTCCATGCAGTCCTGCCTCCCCAAGGCGGCCGCCCTTTCTTCCAGACACCCTGGGGCGGTGAATGTGGGGAGAGCCCCTGCCTGGACAGGGGCGACCTGGCCTCCTCTCCCCCCCCCCCCGAGCCCCGGGCCCCCGGCGCCCACTTACCCTGCAGCCTTCTCCGGTCCGTGATGTGGCAGGCATAGTTGTTGGGTAGGATGTCGCCCCACTTGGTCTTGGTCAGCGCTGGCCAGTCCGAGCAGGGCAATGTCGCTCCTGGGTCGGTGAAGAGGCAGAGCCCAGAGAGAGAGTTGACTGTTCCCTCCCCGGTTTCATTTCTGATCTAGCCCCAGCTGGCACCATGGAACCCCCTTCCTCGGCCGGGCCGATTGTGAATCTTCCTTCTGGGGGGGCTACCAGGGACTGGATCAAACCCCGAGATTCCGTTTAAGTCCCCGGTGGAGCTGGGAGCCCCAGATTCCTCCGAGCCCTTTCATGGGGCTTCTCAGAAGAGAAAGGGCGAATAGGTTTTGTCTTGCGACGTGCGCCCGGATGGATTAGTCAGGGCTGCCCGGCCGGCTGTGCTAATAAGGGTTCTGAAGCTCGGTCCAAACTTGGGGATGGCTGCCCTGGCCATGTACTTTCTGCATTCGGTTTGGGAAAACAGCAGGAAGTGCTCAGATCAAAAACCCGTCGGCTTCTACTCTTGACTCTCCCTCCCACCTTGAGATGTGCTGCCATCCACCCCTCTGTGTCACTCTCTTGCCCCGGGGAGCCTTTAGCGGTCGGCACTTGGTGTTTCCCACGATGGCTGTGAGATCTCGCATCCCGTAGGCGCCGTGGCAATGTGATGTTGACGCTCCGTCCGCTGAGAGCTGGGGTCTGGGGTCCTTCCCCCTGGAGAGGGAGGCCCGTGGGGCGGGGCCGGTGATACCGTGTGAAGAAGTAGAACTTCTTTTCTCTGGACATTCCTCTTCTCCAAGTCTCTGAGCCACACAGAGAGGCCACGCATCGGGGGTCCGGACAACAGTCCCAGCTGACGCCCCTCCCCGCCCCCACAGGTGCGGGAAGAAACCTTCCAGATGATGCAGTCCAGCCACCACCGTGTGTCTGTCACCTCGCGAGAGATCCAGCGTGAGAACCACCCACTTGAGCCCATTCAGCTTTCAGTCCTGAAGTTCGTGGGTGATTTGTTATGCGGCAATAGGTAACAGGAAGAGTGACAGGTAGGACACCAGTAGGACAGATAGTAGATGCCCTCAGTGCTGACGACCTTCTCGGTTCTGACGCACGTGCTTAGCCATCTGTCCCATAATGTCACTTCGGATAACCGCTATCGCCACGGGGCTGCTCCGCTCACTGGCCCCAGGACCACTGTCCCTGCTGTGACCAGTCCCTGGTCTTGGCAGTTCTCCCCTCGCCACGCCCCCATCTCCTTCCTCCCCATCCTTGACATATGCTGTGTCATTTCATAGCTTTCCAGTGTCTTGTCTGTGTGCGTCTCATCCAGTTGACAAGCCCCTTGAGGGTAGGGGCCACCAGGCTGCCTCAGGGACCCCCCTGTGCCCTCTATGAGCCGTCATGAGCGCTGGATCGCAGCAGGCTGACTGGATGAAGGAACGCTGAGGGTTACGGCCACAGGGCGTCCTCCTGCTCTCTGTGGGTCTGTGATGAGGCGTCTTCTGGAAGATTTGGCAGCGTGAGCTCTCTGGGCAGCCGTTCAGGAGTGGCATCTTGGGTTGCAGAAGTGGCTCTGTGTGTGGATAAATTATGCAGATTTGAAGTCCTGGCTGGGATGCTTCTTGTTCAAGCCCCTTCTGGAACTGCAGACCCGCTCTTTGGACGGGGAGAGGAGGGCTAACAGGGCATCTCTGGGTTCCGGGAAGGTGATGGGGAAGCAGGGAAAAGGGAAGATAACTGTCTGGGGCGCCTGGGTGGCTCTGTCAGTTAAGCGTCCGATTTCAGCTCAGGTCATGATCTCCCGGTCCGTGGGTTCGAGCCCCGCGTCAGACTCTGTGCTGACAGCTCGGAGCCTGGAGCCCGCTTCGAATTCTGGGTCTCCCTCTCTCTCTGCTCCTCCCCCGTTCGTGCTTTCTTTCTCTCTCGGAAAAATAAATAAAAATTAAAAAAAAATTAAGATCAGGCCCTCTGCCAGGTACATCACACCTCATTTAATGCTCCTTTCTAGATCTGTAACTTTGGGCAAGTTCTTGAACCTCTCTAGGTCACGGTTTCCTCATGTGTGAACGGGGGATAATAAAAGTACCTCTCGCCCAAGGCCGCTGTGCAGAATAACTAAGCTCGTTTATTAGCTGGGGGAAACATTTAGCACAGGGCCTGGCACATAGTAGGTGCTCGCTCAACAGATATTTGTGGAACGAAGGCGTAAGTAAACCTGTAATAGCTCTGGATTTTGTTTAGTGCCTCCTGGATCTCAGGATTAGTGGTCACAAAGGAAGCCTGATGGTCCAGCAAATGTCCCCTGGCCCTACTCTGTGCCCCTCCCCGGGTTAGGGGCTAGAGATTCAGGGGTGAGGCAGGCCCCGCCCAGCCCTTGCAAAGTCTCTGACGTGCCTCGACGGGGCCTGCACCGTGACAGAGGGAAAGGGCAGGGGTGAGTGGCCGATTCTGCCCAAATTCTCTCTTGGGCAGAGGACCCTCCTCTCCCCACTTGCTGGGGCCGTTCTCCGCTCTCTCCACGGCTCAGACACGTCCCGCCGCACTTACACACCTTTCCTGCACTATGATCGCACCAAGCACTGGCTTCCGCGTGTGGCTTCTGTCACGTGCCGGGCCGCTTTCCGTGTGCTTTAGTCCCTGATCCTCGTAACATCCCTGCTGTCACCCCCATTTTATCGAAGAGGAAACTGGGGCACAGAGAAGCCGAGGAACTCACGCGGGCCACCCGGTCATTATCCGTCCGTAAGGCACCGGGCTCCACGAGCCCACCCCCTAACCGCTACCCCGCACTGCCTCACAGCCACACGTAGGTCCCCGCGCGCTGGCGGGTGACTGGTGTTTCTCCCTGCGTCCAGCACCCAGAGTCAAGTGCCCAGCACGGCACACGGTCCGTGGGGGTCAGCGAAGGTGCCAGGTGAACAGAGGATGGTCTGCGCTTATCTAAGAGGAGAGGTGGGCGGGGGGCCGTTGCCATTTCCCTGCGGGGCGGGGGATACCTCCTGGGAGGCGTTGGAGGGCTCAGAGACCCTAGTTACCCCAGGATGTCCCTGCAGGGTATCCGGGACTCTTTGAAAATGTGAAAGGCCTTGTTGGGAGGGGTCAGCGGGTGGGCAAGGCAGGAGGGAGTGTGTCCTACTCCACTGACAGCTGTGGGGCCCGCAGACCCTTCCCTGTGTCCCCAGGTCTTGGCATGGAAGACCACCATCGGTGAGTGCCCCGGGTGAGCGGGGGACCTGCAGGCTTAGCGGGCAGGAGGCTCAGGTGGCTCTGATGGTCTTTGCCTCTCCCTCCCCTGGTTCACAGCCCCACCTCCACCCCAGGTGTCTTTGGGGCTGGCTGTGCCTCTCAGGGCACAAAGCTTCTTCCCCCTCCCTGCAGGAGAAGCAAAGGAGGGCATGGGGTTGCACCCACTGCCTCCCGCCGGAACCGTGCCTCCCCCCCCCCCCCCCCCGCTCCCCTCCAGCCTCTCCTCCGAATCTGCACCCCTGCCAAGCTAACCTGCAAGGGCACTGGAAGGGACCCTTTGTGGAACTGGTTGCGGTTCCAGTCCTTGAACACCGTGAGCTTGGGGACCTTGACACCAGTGAGCTGCGTTCATCAGCGGAAAGACTGCACCTGCCCAGCTCCGTGGGGAGGGCCCGGAGGAGCCGGGGAGAAAGCCCCCGCCCCGCCAGCTGGAGGGTCGGCTCCCATAGTCCTTTGCTCTCTCCGTCCCCCCCCGCCCCGCCCCCACCATGGTTAGGGACACTTCAGAGGCCTGGCTCTGGACAATGTTGGGATGGGCCCAAGTAAGCCTGGGGATTTTTCTTCCCCAGGGACAATGAGTTCATTACAGCATAATAATTAGAACTACATAATAATTATAACCACATCATAGTAACTATAAAGCATAATAGAAAATAAAAGTTATAACATAAACTCACGGATTGGGCACAAAGAAAATAGGAGTCATTTGCTCTCATGGGCATTTTCTAATTGAATCTCCTACCCCTCATTTTTATTTTTTTTAAAGCTTATTTATTTTGAGAGAGAGAGAGAAAGAGAGAGGGAGGGAGAGGCAGAGAGAGAGGGAATCCCAAGCAGGCTCTGCATTGTCAGACTGAGCCTAACCGACTGAGCCACTCAGGTGCCCCTCTCACCCCACCCCTCCTTTTTAGAGGGGCAACTGAGGCTGAGAGAGGAGTAAGGGGTCCAGAGTCTCTCAGCTAGTTACTGAGAATCCAGAACTAGAAGCCAGGACCCCTGACTCCCGGCCTCTATTCCTTCCCCACCACCTCATTGAGCTCAAAGACTAGGTGGGCAGTGGGAGAGTCCCACTGATGCCAGATAAGCAGAGGTCATTAGGGAGGAAGGAGGACAGGTGAACAATGAATGTCACAGAGACTTTGCTTTCCCTTGTGGGTCTTTATGACGTTAACCGCTCACTTTCACTGAGCACTTACTAAGTGCTGGCCCTTTAACTCATCATCTCATTTAATCCACGCTAAATTCTATTGTCTGCTGTGTGTTTTTCGTTTGTTTGTTTGTTTTTTGTTTTTGCCAGTGACGGCATTGAGGCTTGGAGAAGTCATTCAAGTCGCTCATGGGAACCCAGTTCTAGATCTGGAGGCCACATCTAGCACCCCTACGAGGACAGGACCTGGGTCTCCTCCTTACACCCCCTCACTGCCCTGCCCAGGTTCCAACTTGCGGAGACTGGTGTGCTGGCTGGCGGGCCGAGCGGGCTGGGGTCTGGGGACCAACGGTCACCTGATGCAGCCGGCAGCTGTCAGGCCCCAGCTGTTGGCCGCCAGAGACCCTGTGCAGGTGCAACGGCAGCTGTGCTGCAGGGACACCTGGTCCGGCAGCCACGGGGGGGGGGGGGGCCTCTCAGCTCTTCAGAGTCTCATCCCCGAGAGCAGGGCTGGGGTAAGGTGAGCGAGGCACCTGCCTCAAGTGCAAGATTTAAGGGAGCACCAAGAAACTCAGGAATCGGGGAAATGACATTCTAATGCAATATTGAAAAAATGTTTTCTCTGGAAAATGGAGCTCATCACGCCTACGGTGCAGGGCTCTCGGGATGATTAGTAACCAAAGCTCATGCTTTGTCTGATAGTTGGAACACTGGCCACGAACCAGACACTGTTCTGAGTTCAGAAGGCCGTTAGATACCTAGCACTTTATTTTCAAGTGCCTGGTAGATTGTGAACTAGGGCCACAATCTTGGGTGAGTGTAGACTAGAGAGGTCTCTCAGGAATCGCAGGGCCAAAGTTATAGTAATCCCGGCTTTGTTTAAAATTTTGATTATTTTGTTCAATGTGAGTTATTTTTGCATCAAGTTTGATTTAAAAATTGCATTAAGATACTATTCATTTGGCGTCTGAGTCATGTGGCGTCCCCTTAAATCTTGTCCCAAAGTGGGGGCGCCTGGGTGGCTCAGTCGGTGGAGCGTCCGACTTCGGCTCAGGTCATGGTCTCGAGGTTTGCGAGTTCGAGCCCCGCGTCGGGCTCTGTGCTGACAGCTCGGAGCCTGGAGCCCGCTTCGGATTCTGTGTCTCCCTCTCTCTCTGCCCCTCCCCAGCTCACGCTCTGTGTCTCTCTCTCAAAAATAAATTTTAAAAAAAGCGTAAAAATTTTTTTTAATAAAAAAATATCTCGCCGCAAAGTAAATGTCTTGCTTGCCTCATCCTAGTCCCCACCCTGCTGGACCTGCCCACCCACCCCAGTAAAAACAAAAAGATCTCCCAGGGAAGCAGAAGCAGGGAATGAAGACTCTTCCAGGACCGTCCCAAGGCAAGGATACGTTTGCGCGAGAGAGCGGCACCAAATGGCCCAGAGGGTGGGGCAATATTTTCTTGGGCAGCACTGGTTGGCTGTGCACAGAGGTGACCTCTGTGGGGAGAGTGGATGGCTCCTCTCCCAACTTTCCAGAGAAAAATTACCACGGGAGGCTGAGAAAAGTAGGAGAGCTGGCACAAGCCACAGACCCAAGTTCTACGTTGTGAAATATTTGAAATATCCATCACCGTTCTGTGAGAGAATCTCTCTCTAAAAAAATTGTCTTTTAACATTTATTTATTTTTGAGAGACAGAGTGCAAGTGGGGGGGGGGCGGGGCAGAGCGAGAGGGAGACACAGAATCCCAAGCGGGCTCCAGGCTCCGATGTCAGCACAGAGCCCGACGCGGGGCTCGAACTCACGAACCGCGAGATCATGACCTGAGCCGAAGTCGGAGGCTTAACCCACTGAGCCACCCAGGCGCCCCTGTGATGGAAGCTCTCTTAGTGGAGAGGCCGGCATGGAGTCTGGACACTCACCCCCTTCCGGCTTCTTTGTTCCCAAATGGCTTATGCCAGCTGTGCTCACGCTGCCAGTCTGTAAACTGATCAAGTGTGTAACCCATGAACAGGAGTTCAGAAAGTGCGTTGTGATTTATGTGGAAACTAAGTTAAACGCTTGGAAGAAACTGGATAACCGTGACCTTACAAAATTGCTACGGCATTAGGAGTCTGTGCAAAAGCTAAACGATGGGGGAAGAAAGGCCATAAAAACGTGGAAGGGCTTGTGTAGGTTGCTTCATACGTGTCTCAGAGTCATTGTGCTATTTTAAAGAAAGGGAATTACAGGTGATTTATGAGGGCAGCGGTTTATATAAGACAGTTAAGAACTCAAAGGATTGATGAACACACCTATAGTTACAAGTTTTAAATTAAAATAAAATGTTTACAGAGTATGTGTGGTTTCTAATAATTTCCCTCTGGCCAGTTTTTCACTTACTCAGTCCCAATCATGTCAGAGAAGAGAGATTTTACTATGTTTATTTATGTCAATGCCAGCCTCACATACTTCCTTTGGGATTCCTACCGCTAACACGTCTTAGTAATTTGTGTCTGTGTCGCACGCAGCGTCTTAATCTCTGTATCTTTCTATTTCCAGGTAAAGGAAACATTTACTTTCGTTGGTAATGTCAGTTTGCCTGTAGTTGAGACTTAATTTGAATAAACAGCACCGATTGGCTCCTTAAAGCAAGGGACATTTGCATAGGTGCTGTGAATGGTTCGTAGGGGAACAGTACATTTGCAAGCAAGCATGTGGTTGGTCGCCAGGGTAAGACTGCACTTGAGAATTTGTGTGCGTGGAGAGCGGAGAGGAGCAGTTCTTTCCCGGAAGCCGGAGAAGACACCTCTCCCTCCACCTCCAAGGTTGACCAAGGCCATAGAAATCTATTAGTGACTTTTCCCATTTTGCCCTCCAAGTCCCCACTGTTCCTCATCTTTGCCAGGGCAACAGACCCCATGGCGGAGGGCAAAAGGGGTGATGTGAGGTAGGTAAGTACGGGGTGCGGGGTCGTGGGGGGGGAAGACGTGGAGAGCGGGTTTACTCACCTGTCAGGGCCGGGTGTCAGGCCTTACATCTTCACCTCCAACCATCCCGGGCAGTTGGGGCAGGTAAATGGGCGGCGCCCAGCTGAAATTCTAAACAGAGAAAGGGTTTTGGGTCCAGGAAGTAGTGACCCAAACAATAGAAGCCACACTTGCTGCATTGCCAAAGCCTAAAGAGAAAATGCTTGTTCTGGAAGGATCCCAAGAAGCCATGGAGTCCTGCCCTTTGCTCTACTTCTTTGGAACTCCACTCCAGCTTTCTTATAACCATAGGATTGAGTCCGGTGTGGGCAGGGAGGTCCCCAAACCACCAGGGGGAGGGGACTGGGAAAGTTCCTCTGAGTGACAGGGCTTACCCCCTACCACCAGGGCAGACAGCAGTAGGCCCCTGATCGTGGTGAGTCCGCAGGAGTCCTGTAAGTGTCGCTCTGCCAAGGCCCTGGTTTTATGAGTGGGCTTACAGGCCAGAGATCTACTAGGAGCACAGAAGAGGTAGATTTGCTCAAAGCCAAGTGGAAAAAAGGGCCTGTGTCCCAGTACTTTTTTCCCCCACCTGTCACCCTGGAAATACTTTGAAAAAGATGCCAGAGGTAGATATTGAAATATGGGTTCTATTTGCTTTCAAGAGATTATGCTACGTGTTAAGGAAAGAAGAAAAGTATTGGTTGTTGGTCCTTGGAGTTGTGTTTTCAAGGAAACGCTGGGCAAATAGCACTCCAGGCCGGTGGTTCTCAGCGGGGCCCGTGTTCCCAGTCAGGGGACGTGTGGCAACGGCTGGAGGCATTCTTGGTTGTCACGGCGGGGCCTGGGGCACTATTGGCATTTAGCAGGTAGACTAGAGGTGCCACTGAACATCCTACAGTGCACAGGGCCGCCCCTCAGAAGGAATTATCCTGTCCCCGATGTCCACGGTACCGAGGTTGAGCATTCCCACTCTAGGCTAGGCCCTGGCTCGTTGTGTGACCTTGCATTAGTCATGGAAGCCTCTAGGCCCAGGGCCCACCCATCTGTGAAACATGGAGAGAAATGTGTGCTCAGTCTGTATGGCAATCTTGTGGTGGGGATTTGAAAAACACAAGGAACATGCTTCCACAAGAAAAGCACAAGATAGGTCCACACAGTTGGGGTTTGGCAGAGCTCTAGCCATGGAGAGAGAGAGAGAGAGAGAGAGCGAGAGAGCTGGCAGAGGGACGGATCAAGATGTGTTTTATTGTCTGCTCCCAAGACGACAGCAGTTTGCGCCTTTTCCAATAACTTCATCTTCCAAATGGGGTCAAAGCAGGACCTTCTCAGAAAGGGGGCTGACACCCACCGAACACCACACAGACGTCCGGTGCGTTCGCATGTCTCATCTCAGCTTTACAAAACCCTGCGAGAGGGTTCCATATATCAGACGAGGAAGCTGAGGTTCAGAGAGGTCATGTGACTTGCCCAAGCTCGCACAGCCTCTGAGGCAGAGTGTGAATTCCAGCCTAGGCTCATGTGTTTCCAAAGCCCCTTTACTTGATGTCCCTGGCGATGGCCTTCTGACTCTCCTCCTGGGACCGCGGGAAGCCCCTTATTTTTGGTGGCAGAAGGATGGAGCAAATGAAGAGTTTCCTCACTCTTTCTTAGGCCCTCGGTCTCCTTGTGGTCAGAGTCCGGCCCCAGGCAGGCCAGGCTCTGGTGAGACAGCCTTGCTCTGTGACCACAGCCAGAAAGGCAGAAATGAAAATGGGCATCAGCAGTTAAGACCTGGGCTCCAGTCCTCAGTCAGATTCAAACATTATGTCTTGGACGATTCACTTACCTTCTGGGCCTGAGTTTCTTAGTTCCCCGTCCAGGCCATGTCACCGGTGACTCCTTGACCCCCTGAGCTCAGGATTGATGCCCTGACCTCCTAAACTCAGAAAACCCCTAGAAGCTTCTGCTTATCATCTTTTAGAAACAAAGAAACATTCGAGGACCACGCCTGCTGGATGAATCAGAAATTCCCCGATAGTGACCTCAGCTTCATTAGAATGCTAAAACCCCCCTCTGAATATTCATCTCAAGCCCTTACTGCTGCCGGGGCGTCCCAGCTCTGGAAACCATTCCCCAGTGATCTTCTTGTTTGTACAAATACAGTGACCTCCGCCCAGCGTAGTCTCAGTCTCTAGCTCACCAAGAAGCAGGCCGCCTTTGGTCCAGCAACAGCCTTGACTGCAGGATCGCCGTAAGGCTGAGAAAACGGGTGTGAAAGATTTCGTCATCACCCATGGGTCATTTGAAGGTGAGGGAGGTTGGGGTGCAGAATCCTGTTGGACATCAGAGCGCCGGGATTCTAGTCCCAACGCTACCCCTAACTCCTATTTCTGAGGTGTTCTATTGTATCTTGAAAATCAGTGTGAGTTTGGCATTTTGCTCCATGGAGCTGTGTTTAATATAAAAATAAGGTTTGTCCTGTACGAGGTTACTGAACAAATACCAGTGTGACGCATGTTGTGGGCTTGCTGTGTGACCTTGGGTAAGTCACACAGGCTCTCTGGCCTGGGACCGCCCATCTATCAAGCAGAGAGAGGGAGAGGGACACAAGTCCAGTCTATTTCACCACGTTGCTGTGAGGAGGTAAACGTGGCAGAGAAACTTCATCAAACAGCCTTAAGCCGGTCATTGACTGGGCCACAAAATGGAAAAGTCCAGGAGCGGTGTTAGCTTCAGGCAAAGCTGGATCCAGGACTCGGATGATGTCCCCAGGACTCGGCTTCTCTCCATCCTTCGACTCCGCCTTCCACTGGGAGGGGCCGTTCTCAGGCTCCACTGAGTGGCCTGTAACAGCTGCAGATTCTTCCTTCCACAGGCACAAGATGGTTACAGAATCTCTGGCCCAGGGTTTCTCAACCGCAGCACTATTTTGGGTAAGGATTCTTTGTTATCAGGGCTGTTCCTTGCACGGTGGGTTATGTGGCAGCGTCCTGGGCCCCCACCCCCTAGGGGCCAGTAGCCCCTTCCCCCAAGTCATGGCAACCAGAAATGTCTCCGCATATTGCCAAATCTACCCTGGGGGGCAAAACAACCCCTTCTTCCCCTTTCCCAATCTGCTCTCGTAGTCTCCCACCCGCTCAACCTCAAACCCAACACAGAGATGGGTGGGAGTCTTCCGGCAGGGCTCCCCCAGAAGCCCTGGGGCTCTCTGATTGGACCGGCTTCAGGTCACATGTCCATGCCTGAACCAATTGCTGTGCTGGGGTAGGGGATGCAGTGCGTTGATTGGCCAGGCCTGGAGCTCAAGTCCTGCCCCTGACATCGGGGAGCGAGGCTCCACCCAGACCGTGGGTCTGAAGAGTAGGGGAGGGGCGGCCTGGACGCCAAAGTGCAGGCTTCAGGGAGAGGGGATGGAGAGGCCGGGCAGGTGGCGGTGACGTGCCACCACAGCCTGCTCTCCCCTCTGGGGCTTCGGTCCTAATTTATATGTTGTTGGGCAGCAAGGCAGTCGGTAAACTTCGCTGGGCAGGGAGATGTGGTTGTGAACTTCTCGTGGCTTTTATGACTCATGCAGAAGGATTCCTCTGAGAAGCCAAGTTCAGTGGTTAGGGCTGGGGGTTTACACCCTGGTGCTTCCCATGTAGTGACTCCATGGTTTGGATCCTTGCCGCTCAGAGAGCGGTCTGGACCATGAGCAGCAGCAGCACAGTTTAGGAGCTGGTTAGAAAAGCAGATCCTCCTCCTCCCCCTCCCCCCCCCCCCCCCCCGCCTGTTCAGCATCTGTGTTTTTTTTTTTTTCATTTTTATTTATTTTAATGTTTATTTTTGAGAGAGAGACAGAATGTGAGCAGAGCAGAGAGAGAGGGGGAGACACAGAATTCCAAACAGGGTCCAGGCTCGGAGCAAGTCAGTGCAGAGCCGGATGTGGGCTTGAACTCACAGCTGGGAGATCATGACGTGAGCCGAAGTCAGATGCTCAACCTACTGAGCCACCCAGGCATCCCTATTTATTATTTATTTTTGAGAGAGAGAGAGAGAGAGAGAGAGAGAGAGAGAGTGAGAGCGAGAGCAGGGGAGGGGCAGAGAGAGAGGGAGACACAGAATCTGAAGCAGGCTCCAGGCTCAGAGCTGTCAGCACAGAGCCTGACGCGGGGCTCGAACCCACAAACCCATGAGATCATGACCTGAGCCGAAGTCGGTCGCTTAACGGACTGAGCCACCCAGGTGCCCCTCATCTGCAGTTTATTTAACAAGAAAGCCCAGGGGGTTCTTCTGCATGTTGAAATTTGGGAAGAACCAGGTTAGGGTAAATTTCATGGCTCTTCTTTCTCCGTTTCTTTGCCTAGCAAATAGAAATGAGAACAATTCCATCTGTCTCTTAGCGTTGTTGTTAGAATAAAAAACACCGGGAATAGTAAATGTGCACCAAAATGTTCACCCTTAAATCCTCGGACCTGCGGGCCTCAGGCATTAGGATCGCACAGAATTCTTCAAATGCTTCCGTCAAAGGATCCTAGTAGATTGAGGTTGGCAGGCTTCTCCGTAAAGGACCAGATAGTAAATATTTGAGGCTTGCGGGCCATATGGTTCTCTGCTGCAACAGTCAGCCATTCTGTTGCAGCACAAAAGCAGCCATATGGCATAGCTGTGTTCCAATAAAACTTTATTTACAAAACAGAATTTGGCTTGTGGGCTCTCGTTTGTACTAGAGCAATGATTTGGGGTTTAGCACTCAGAAGTCACCACACAGCAAAATGTCTCAGAAGTCTCATTTCTCACCCGGAAAGCTTCATCTGAATTCTGCGGCTGACTTCATAGCCAGAGCTGGGTTTATTTTGATTTAATTTGTTTTCTTCCCACCCAGGCTTCAAAGAAAATTGATGCTTCGGGGAGAGGCTTTGTGTTTATTCCCTGCCTTACGCCTTCACCCTGGTCTGCCGCCAAGTTAACCCTTGCAGACACGTGCCCCAGCCTGGTAAGGGTGAGCTTCGGGGAATTGGCCCCGAAGGCCTTCTGGGAATGAGGCCCTGTCGCCTAAGGTACAAAAGAGCGAGGGAAGATTTGCTAATAGGGCCCAGATGTGAGATCAGTAGCACTAATGACATCTATCACAAGCTTCTGTTATTTCACTGGCTTCCAACAGGGAAGGGGGGGCGGAGGCCCATTTTACAGGTGGAGAAACTGAGACTCTGAGCGATTAAAGGACCCTGCTTGTCAGTGGTGGAATTCAGACCTCTGGCCCCATGAGCGCCCTCCCTTCTGCCCTGTCGTAGTTCATGCTGTTCGTTTGCGTCAGAGGTCCTGTGGATGTGAATTGCCAACATGGGGCTGATTCCTCCCCCTCCCCTGTGTTCACGCCTTTTGCCATATCACTTTGCAGTGTCCTTCCGGGAGGAGGGGGAGAGACAGGTGAAGCCCAGCTCCCCCGGCCAGACCCAGACTAGACCAGCTTACCCATCCCAGACCCCTGGAGAGGAGTGATTCCAGCCAAAGTCATCAGGGCCACCTAACTGACCCCCGACTGACCTCAGATACGTGAACCAGAAACGCTGGTCATTGGATGCCTCGGAGGGTTTGTGGCTGGTGGTTATAAGGCATCATTACTTACCGCTAACTGATACGGTGCGTGCAAGGTGCCTGTGAACACCTGTGAGCCATAATTCGTTCAGTTTTCGGTCTATCCGGACTCACCGCCAGCTTCCTTGAGGCTGGTCAGCACACCCATGCTTCACCTGTCCTTGTCAGGGCCACTACGAGGACCCCAAGGTGGGATCCTGAAGATCTGGGGCTTAGTGGCAGAATAACATAGTTGTTAGTCCCACAGGCCCTGAGGTCACACTGCCTGGGTTTAAGTCGTGGCGCCCGTTATTAGCTATGTGGTCTTGGGAGAGTTTTTAAACCTCTCTGAGCCCTAGCGTCCTCATCTGTAAAGGGGGGGATACTAATCAGGGTTGCCATGGTTATTAAGAGATTGTGTTGGGTCGGTGCCTGGCACACGGACTACCTAGCGCTCAGTACCCAGCGACTGCATTAGACTCACAACAGCACTCAGGGCTCATTGGCATGTGGGGCTCTCAGCCCCTAGTCCAGGGTTTCCTCTGCCCGGGGAAGAAGGTGGAGGTGGGAAGGTCAGGGTCTCGCTGCCCCCTTTCCCTCGCCTCCAACCGTAGGTTTGTGACCCCTCGACAAAGCACACAAACCCTCGCGTCACCCAAGGGAGTCCTTCGTGCCCCCTCCCTTTCTTCTCCCCTGTGCTCCCACAGCGTACTCTAGATCTTGCCAGAAGGGAAGAGGGATGGCGTGGTGATTTCCTCCTGCTGCTTTAACAAATTATCACAAATGCAGTGGCGTAAAAACACATAGAGTTACTATCTTACGGCTCGGAGGTCAGAGGTCCACAGTCAGCCTCAAGTGGGGCTGCAGCAGAACCGGGTCCATCTGGAGGCTCCAGGGGAGAACCCCTTCCCTAGCCTTTTCCAACCATCGGACCCTGACCCCCTGCTCCCGCCCTTATATCTCCTCTGCCCCGACCCTCCTGACTCCCGCTAGAGCCCTTAGGATGACATTGGGCTCACCTGGGTGACGCAGGACACGCTCCCATTCCCAAGATCCTCAAATTAATCGCACCTGCAAAATCTCTTTTGCGACACAAGGCAGCACGTCCGCAGGTTCTGGGGATCAGGCCGGACGTCTTTGGAGGGCCATTATTCTACCACAGACTGGCATTGGAGGGGACAGTGACTCTGGGCCCCGAATCTGAGAATTTTACTCTCTTACTGAATGAACAGAACCGTGGATTATATTTTTATCATCTATTAGCTAATAACAAGTCATTTTGATAATTCAATCACATCCCCAGAAGTTTATAAAGATTTGAGACTGGGGGTGGGGGGTGGCTAGTCCACACGACACGTATGCCTAAGTAAGTACCGAATTATTCCTGAATTACTGAGCCCCTCTCTCCATCACCGCCTACGTGTTAATTTTGGACTAGCTCATTGCAGTAGCCTCTCAACTGGCCTCCTTGCCTCCCCTCTTGCCTGCTGCTGTCAGATGAACGCTTTGATGTGTGCATCTGAACACGGCGGTCCCCTCTCTATCTATAACCTTTCTGTGGCTCTCCATTGCCCTCAGAATAAAGTTCCAACAACCTTCCACCACAGCCACAAGGCTGTCCGTGAAAGGCCTTTGCTCACTTTCCAGCCCATCTCTTGCCACTCCTTGCTTGGGGGACCAACCATCCCAATTTGCCTGGGACTGTCCCCATGTTAGCTCTGAAAGTCCCACATCCTGGAAAACTACTCCGTCACTCCATCCCTGCCCTTCACCTTAGGCTTTAGCAACACCTGCTGCTGAGAAACGTCTTCCAAGCAGCTATCGTGACGCTGCTCATCCCCTTCTCTTAGTAGGAAAGCAACCCCTTATATTATCCCCGATGGTACCAGTGAGGGGTGTGCTGAACTTCAAGTAACTGACGACCTGGTCACGGTGGTTAAAACACATGGAGGTTTATTTTTTTTCACATAAAAAGACATTCAGAGCATGGTTGCTGGTTTTGGATCTTGATGATATTGGAGCTCATAGCTGCAATTCTCTTTGCAATTCTCCATCCACAAGCTGGCTGCCTCAGCTCCAGGCATCACATCCGTATTCATATTCTGGCAGGGCAGTAGAGTGTGGTGGCCAAGAGCATGGGTTCTGGAGCCCGATTACCAACATCTGGATCCTAGCCCCGTCACCTCCTGGTTAAGTCACCTTGGGAAGTCACCAGCCCTCTCTAGCCTCAATTTTCTCACCTCTAAAATACCTCATAGGGTTGTTTTGGAGATTAAGTGAGGTGATACATGTAAAACCTGTAGGACAGCTAGTGCCTGGCACATAGGAAGTGCTCAATATGTGTTAGCTTTTATTATTATAACTGCAAGGGACCTGAGGACATTTAGCATTTATAACCTCCAATATACATAAAGATGGACATAAAAGGAGTTGTCTGGGAATGAAGTTTGGGTCAAGCCACCGGCAGCATCTTCTGTATTTGGGTACCTTCTATTCAGATTTTAAGACTCAGGGGCGCCTGAGTGGCTCAGTTGGTTAAGTGTCCGACTCTTGGTTTTCGGCTCAGGTCATGATCTCGCAGTTCATGGGTTCAAGCCCCACATCGCGCTCTGTGCTGACAGCTCGGAGCCTGGAGCCTGCTTTCGATTCTGTGTCTCTCACTCTCTCTCTGCCCCTCCCCTTCTCACACTCTGTCTCTTTCAAAAAAATAAATAAACATTAAAAAAGAAAAAAAGACTCAGCTTGGGCGTCACCACCTCCAGGAAGCCACCCTGGACTCCTCCTGCCAACTGACACTGGGTTAAGTGTCCCCTTTCTATGCTCCTGGTCTGTATTCCAACCTTCATACTTAACACCCAGTAAGTATGATCAAGAAATCTGTCTCTCGGTCTGCCTTCTGCAGAGCAGAGATCTTGTCTGAACCATCCCTGGATTCCCAGGACTGAGCTGATGCCAGGCTGCTTGGGGGCCTCTTTGTTGAGTAGATAAAGTCTTTCCTGAGAATCGCCTTGGCCTAGTAAGGTATTGGGGGGTCTGTCTGGTCCCTACATCCAGGAGCCAGACTCTGATGGGGAAACCTGGCAGCTCGTGGGCCAGCCGGGGACAGCTGTGGCTGAGGGCTCTCCCAGCAGGAGTCCAGAGGCCGGGGTGGGGGCGCTCCCTCGAAGCACGAGTGCGTGGTCAGGAGCCCGGGGTCCAGGTTCCCACTTGGACACTAGATCTCTCTCTTTTTTGGCCCCACTTGCCCTCTAGTTGGCCTCAGGGGGGCTCCCTTCCCCGAGCCTCTGTGGCTCATGCATTACTGGCCCTCCGTGCCTGTGACCTCGCCCTGCTCTCTCTTCTCTCCGGACCTCTGTTTCCCTGCCAGTCTGATACAGCAAAAGCTTTTCCAGCTCGGACCTGCTGTGACTGTGCGTGGAGGCCACCGTTTCCCTCGAACCTGCCCCCCCTGAAGGAGGCGCTGGGACCCTCCTCCTTCTCACAGTGCCCAGTACAGGGCTGGCGTAGGTCAGCGCTCATTGGACATTTCTCGACCAAGAAAGCCCGAGCTGACAGCAGCCCTGGGGTCTGATCCAGGGTGGGCGATACTGGGGAGTCTCTTTCTCAGGGAGCCAGTGGTCGTCCCTGAGCAATGGGCATTCTCCTGTGGCCATCCTCCCCGGGCCGGGGAGCTGTTCTTGGGGGGACCCCATCCTCTCCGGGCCGGGGAGCTGTTCTTGGGGAGACCCCATCCTCTCTGGGCCGGGGTGGTGTCTGAGGACCGACCAGGCTCCTCTCTGGAGGCAGGATCAGGAAGGGGGTGATTTGATCAGGCCACTGTGGTCCACAGTCTGTGAGATGTTGGGGGGTAAGTGTCCGGTGTGGCCTTAACTCTCATCCTTTGAGACTACCGTGTGGCTTTCTGGGGTTCCCTCTCCACCGGCACCCCAGCAGCATCCTCCACAGCCGAACCAGGTGGGCTGAGGGGGTCTCTCTCTGCATCCCTGGTGTGGAAAGGGGCAGCCCCTACAGAGCCCGGGGGCCCGCGGGGGAGGCACACATCACAAATGCAGGCAGTCTGAGGGGGAAGGATGTTTATTGGGGTTGCAGGCTCCCAAGGAAGAATCACAGCTGCATTTTCTGGAAGAACAGAGAACAGGGAGAGGGACTTGGGTGGAGGTATGTGTGTGTGCCCCCTTCTGGGGCAGCATGAGGCTCTGCCGGGAGAGAACACTGCCCGAGAGGAGGAAGGGGGCGTGGCAGGCAGCCCCAGGGCCTTGACAAGCCCGTCTCGCCTCTGCCCAAGGGGTCTGAGCCCCCTCGGGACTTAAGACCACTGTGCAAATGGGGGCTCAGAACACATCCTGTCCCCCTGGCATGAGGCTCCGAAGTCCAGAGTGACCCTCTGTTCCCCCATCCTCGGGTACATGTGGCCACCCCTGCTGACCCCTCTCCCCTGCTGGGCCCTGCTCTCATGGGGTTTCACTCTGGTGGCAGGGGCGGGGCCGGGGGGGACTGGTGTGGTGCCTGGGGCGGATCCACAAGCACTTGCTGAAGCTGGTGGATAAAGGGCTGAAGTTAGTGACCGTTTCCTTCCCTGCACCTGACTCAACATCTGCAGACAGGAAGCCCGTGGCACTTCCTGAGTGGGCGAGTGAGTGAATGAATGAAGGAGAGAAGGAGCGAGTGAAGGGATGGGTGGGGGGGTGGGTGAGGGGCTGGTGGGGGCGGGAAGAAGGGCTCGGAGACGGGCACCCACCTCATTGATCCAGTCGATGTAGGCGGACACGCGGGTGAAGACCGTGGGCTTCTTAAGGGTGTTGCAGCCCAGCCCGGAGCCAAAGCTCACGATGCCTCGCACCTCCCAGGAACCGTTGTCAGCCTGGCAGTTCAGTGGGCCGCCCGAGTCTCCCTGTGGCCGACCGGGCAGAGGTCAGCCCCCGGGGCCTCCCCCAGAGGCTTGGGAGGCAGGGGCGGGTCACGGGGGTGGGGGGATAGGGGGCTGAGACCCCCTGTTTTGGCCTCGGCCTGTCCACGGTGAGGGAGGCGGCGGGGATGTGGTTTGGGAGTCCCAGGCTAGCTCTTAGGTTGCTGTGTGATCTTGGGATAAGGATAACCCTCTCTGTGCCTTGGCTTCCCTAGCTGTTCAGGTCGTGTGTAAGGCTCTGCGAGCTGGACAGAGAGGTGAGGATGCCAGGAGCCACACTGGAGACCCGGGGGAGCGAGGAAGGGTGGGAGTGGGGGGAGGGGTCGTGTGTTTGAAAACAGGACCGTTTCTGATGGTTTTAGATGTTTCTGGGTCAGGTTGCCTAAGCCCCCTGCCTCTGACTTCGATGAGGTCTCTTCTACGCTTGTTAGACTTGGTCCTCACATCAACCCTGTGCTCACGGTGCCTCCATTTTATAGCTGGGAAAACTGGGGCTCAGAGAGGGGAAGCAGCCTGCCCAAGGCTGCACAGCTACCAAGTGGCGGGATTAGGACTCGAACTCGCTCCACACCCCTGCCCGCACGATAGCGCGGAGGGGTGGGGCTGACAGGTTTCCCCTGAGCCTCCCGGGCCCAACCAGGGAGAGGGTTTGCTCACGCGGGTCCCCCCCCCCCCCCCCCCCCCCGCACCTCCTTTGCCCTCCTCACTGCCCCCTTCCACTTGGCCACGTGGGGCAGGGACACGGTGCGGGGTGTGGACACTCACGTTGCAGGCCGAGATGACACCGTCCCCACCCGCACACACCATGGTGTCCTTCACCATGCTTCCCCACCAGTCCTTCTGGGTGCACGTGGTGTGGTCTACCACGGGCTGCAGGCCTTGCTGGAGCTCGTCGGCAATGGGGCCGTTGGCTGGGGGGGAGGGGGGGACAGATGTTGGCCCCGCGTCAGCCCGGACGGCGCCAGGCCTTCGGGGAACAGAGGGCTGGACGGGGCCGGGGCGGGACCCAGGTGAGCTCTGGCTCCCCTCGGGGGCAGCCACACACACACACACACACACACGCGCACACACACACACACACACACGCACGGGCCCTTAACGGAGAGAAATGACTCCGAGCCTGCGGTCCCAAAGTCTGAGTCAGAGACCCTTCTGAGGGTGGGGAAGGGAGCCCGCGGGAGGCAGAGCTCATCTGTAGGAAGCCCTCCAGAGATAACCACTGCGTTGACTTATCTTTAACTTGGATTCTGGGGTTTCCCCAGGGTCCATCATTTCCTTGTCGCGTCCGCCTTTGGTGTCCTACCATCCGAGGTCTTTCTTCCCCCCGGATTTTCCCAGGACAGACCTGCGTGTTTCTGTAAGTCTTCTGTGCTTTCGCTTATTTGCATGCACCCTTTTAACTTAGGCATGTGGTTTTCCAGAAGCTCCAATCCCCTGCCCCCAGCGGCTTGCCTGGTTTATTTCGTAGTCAATTAGACCAGGCGCCGCTCTGAGTACTTGACAAGTTCCAATCTTACAACACCCCTCAGGTGCCCTTGCGAGAGGGTCTGACACGTGGTAGGTGCTTAATAAATACGAGCTGTTACTATCACAAGGGTAAAACAGATGTGAAGATGTTGAGACAGAAAGGAAAAGGGTCGGGCAACGGCGGGCGGTGCGCTTATCGTGGGAGCCGCTTCCTCCAGGAAGGCTCTCATGATTTGCCGGGGGCTGTACTCACTCCAGAGGCGGCCCCAGCCTGTGACGTAGCAGGGGTAGTCTTGAGGCAGCAAAGAGCCCTCCTCCGGCAGGCATGCCACCTGGATGGTGGCACTCAGCTGCACGGGCTCCGCCAGCTTGATGAGGGCAATGTCGTTGCTGGAATCCAAAGTGGAGGCGGTGAGTGTGTAGGAGGACGCCGGCTCCACGAGCTAAGGCTAAGCAGCCCAGGCTGTCAGCCGGGAGCCAAGCCTAGGGTGACCAGGAGTCCTCCTCGAGGACAGCGAGTTTCCTAGTGGCAGACAGAGATGACACCTGCCTCCCAACACCGTGGTGCGCCCCTTGAGAGGAAACTTCCGTCTCATGTGCCTTCCCGTCATGTGAGGCTCTATGGAGGGGAGACTAGAGCAGGAACTTTCCGGGCCGCTGCAGGCTACGTACCAACGAGACATGACCTTAAAGCCAATTGGAAATGATCGAAGAGCGGCCCCTGCAGAGCTGGTTTGATTCCCTGTTCTGCTACATACTGGGCTGTGTGACCTGGGACGTGCTCCCTAACCTCTCTGAGTCTGGGCTGTGTGACCTGGGACGTGTTCCCTAACCTCTCTGAGTCTGGGCTGTGTGACCTGGGACGTGCTCCCTAACCTCTCTGAGTCTGGGCTGTGTGACCTGGGACGTGCTCCCTAACCTCTCTGAGTCTGGGCTGTGTGACCTGGGACGTGCTCCCTAACCTCTCTGAGTCTCGGTTCCTTGTCTAGGGCTGTTGTGACAGTTAAATAAGATTATTGCAATATGGGCACGCAGGAGGCACTCAGTAACGGCGAGTCCTGGCTTGGCCTCTGGCTGAGAGACTTCAGGCAAGACACCGTGGGGGCCTCGGGGGTCTTTATTCCACGTGGAGCTTCTGGGAACCCTTGGCCAATGATGGAGACGGAAGAGGCGTCCGTCTCCATTTAGCATTTCTCCATTTTGCATAAAGGGGTCGTCTGCTGGCTGGTCAGGGTGAGGACAGGGTCCAGGGACAGGGTGGGGGCGGGTTCTGTCATATCGGGGACCCCCACCGCCCCCATATCGGCGCTTCCCCCAGGGGCCGTGAAACGGCGGGCACTCACCGCACCAGGAAGGAGTTCCACTTCTCGTGGACAAAGATAGTGTCCACGTTCGCGAACAGGGAGCCTTCCTCATTGTCCACCACCAGGTTGTTCTTGCCCAGGGCCACGCGGTAGGTCTTGGTGTTGCTGAGCAGAGGAAGGGGACTGGGTCAGGGTGGCTTCCTGCCCTTGCTGGCCAGAGGGGTAGGGAGGCAACTCGGAGCTTTGGCGGCCCAGGCCTGTGGCCACCGTGGGCATCGTTTTGGGGAAGTGAGTCTCCATCGGCACGGACCCTCCCCGGGGCTCAGGGTGAGGACCCTGCTCTCGGGGTCAAGTCTACCCTGATTCCCAGGGGGGGCGGCCCTGGGCCTCAGTTCCCTCATCTGTACGGCGGAGACCGCGTTGGCATCGCCTGCCCAGGTGGCTGTGACGCGAGCCGGTCCAAGCCGCCACCGCCTCTCGCCCGGATGATCTCGCGTTCGTTCCTGCCTCCCCCGTCTTCTGCTCTCCTCGCACACGCTGCTCCTGCCACCCCTGCTCGCACGCTATTTCTCACACCTACCAAGTAGCCTCCCTCCTCCTGGTCTTTGCACTGGCTGTTCCCTCTGCCCGGAACACCCTTCCCTCACTTCCCTCGGGTCCTCCCCTGGCCACCCCGTTTAAAATGGGACCCCTCCCGCTTTCCGGCCTGCCTTATTTTTCCTCGTTGCCACTCGATACGTCAGATGGCTACTTGTTGAATGGCCTGTTGCTCTTATGCTAGAATGTAAGCTCCCTGCGAGCCCGGAGTGTCCTCACCGCTGCGTGCCCTGGCACGCTGTGGGCGCACAATAAATGCTTGCTGCATGAAGAGGTGAACGGCGAAGCTACTGGGTAGAAGCGGCTTCGGGAGCCCAGTGCCTGGGGTGTGTAGTAGGTGCTCAATAAAAGCAGTCATCAGGCTGGCACCCCGGGGCGGGGGCGGGGTCCCTGGGCGTCACCCCGCTCACCTGATGCAGTGGGCGGCTGTGAGGACGAAGCTGTTGGCAATCAAGGTGCCGCCACACGTGTGTCTCCACGTGCCATTCTTGAGGTACTGGAGAGAGATCTGGAGCGGGGGCGGGGGGGGGGGCCACATGTCAGCCCTGGGACCCTCACCCCGCCACCCTCTGCAGCCCACCTCCCACCCCTGCAGCGGCATGCTTACCTGCCAGGGCCAGCTGTGGGGCCTGGCATTGTCTCCTCCTACCACTCGGGCCGATAGGTTGGGCAGGAAGCTGGGGACCCCGCAGCTGGAGGCTGGGGGATTCGGGAGGGGAAGCGCACGGGTGAGAGGGGCCAGCACCCCCAGCAGGGAAGGGGCAGGTGGCAAGGGCACAGGCTTTGGGGCTGGGCAGACGCGGGCTCAGGTTTTACTGCCCGGGGAAGCCGGCTAGTTCTCTGGGCCTCAGCTTCCCTCTCTGTGCAATGGGAAGAGTGGCACCAGCTTGGTGAGTTTGAACTGAGGACGAAATCAGACAACGCGTAGAAAGACTTTAGTAAAAGGCCTGGCGCGGAGCGAATGTTTGAGGCGTTGAAGGAACTAAAAAGGCAGCTGCGTGTGTGTCCCCAGATAAAGCTGCGTCTTTCCTTCTCTCCCTGCTGTCCCTTTTTAGACCGCAGCAAAATGGGGGTGTGTGAGCACCGAATCCAGGGTTCCAGACTGTCAGGGTTGGGGAGCTGGGCGGAGCGGTCAGGAGCATGTGCTCTGCAGCGAGATGGCCCGGGACTCAAATTCCGGCCCCACCGTTAACCAGTCATGCGATCTCAGGCAAGATCCTGAGCCTCGCTGAGCCTCAGTTCCTCGTCTGTAAAATGGAGGTGTTGATAGACCCTGCCGTTCAAGGTTGCTGCGCCAGTCAAATCAGCTCCTGCCTGTCAAGGGCTTGGCGCGGCGCCTGGCATATGGTAAACATGTAACAAACAGCAAGCTGCTATTATTACTTAGGACTGTCATTGTCGTTAGCCGGAAGGACTCTCAATCAAGTGCTCTCATCTGTCAAAGGAGCCAGTGAGATCTAGAGAGGTGAAGTGGCTTGTTGTTGTCCTGCCCAGAGTAAGTGACATTCAAGCCAAGTCCCTTGATTCCTGTCTGGGAGAAGGTCACCAAAATGGGTGAACAAAGCATCGGTCCCCAAGGAAGAGATGCCAACGCTGAGAAAGCCAGGCCCTTATGGTCCCTGGAGAGAGCCCGGGATGAGGCGGTGACTGTCCCCCGGCCACATCATCAGCCTATTTTGCAGATATGGAAACAAGGGCTGCCCAGCAGGCGAGTGCCTTGCTTGACACACAGCTGGTCGCCCCAAATCCCCTTTCCTGGAGCTGGGGAGAGCCCCCCGCCGCTCTCCTTGCCCCCGGGGAGGCCAGCCTGAGCACAGAGCCTGCCGGCCCCAGCTAGTCCCCGCCCCAAGGCTTACCACAGGCCAGGAGCGCGGCTAGGGTGGTGAAGCCCAACATGTTGCGAGTGGGACTGGCTCAGGACCGAGTGGCCGTCGAGGTGGGCAGGGACACACTTATAGGCAGGTGTGGGGGTGGGACCACCTGCTCAAGGCCGAGCCGCCCCTCAGAGAGAAACCTGTTCCGGCAAGGCCCTTTCCCTGACCTTGGGCGGTTACTGTTTAATTTGGGCAGGAAATGGGGCTGGCTCAGAGGCATGGGTTTCCCAAATCTCCTGAGACAGAGCAAATTCTGAGGCCCGCAGGTTTGGGGGGACCCCCCGCCACTCTGCCTGGAGCGTGCTCTCCTCCTCTGTCCCTAACTCACACTGTTTAATTAGCATTGATCGGGCACCTATCATTTATTGGGCCTCGTGCCCGGTGCTTCCCGCATTCACTCAATTGTTCCGATGTGAAGTAGACGCTTTTATCCCCGCAGCGAGGAGGAGCAAGCTGAGACTCAGGGGGTCAGCGACTGCCCAGGGTCACACAGCTGGGTGACAACGGAACCCAGATTTGAAGTCGGGACTTCTAACGCCAGCCCGGGGTTCATCCTGCCGCGGTCCGCCGTTTCTTTCTCTCTCTTCCCCTCTCTTCTTTCTCCTTCATTCAACTCATATTGTCTGGTCTTGGGGTACCCCCTGCCTTCCTGCTGTGGATGGAGGCGGAGGTCCGGCAGCCCCTGGGCGGTGCCCGGTTGGCCGAATTCCTCCCCAGAGCCACAGTTATCTCCCTGCAAAGTCGCGGTCTCCCCGTCTCTAAAAGGGGCGGATAGGACTAAATGCATCCCAGGTGACTGTTGGTCCCAAGGCGCCCTAACTTGAGCGTCAAGGTCGAGTGGCAGATCTGGGCTGGTGGCACTTGGTGTGGGTCCAGAGCACTGCGTGTCCAGAGTTTCCATCCAGAGCCCCGGCAGTCTGGGCTTAGGGTTTGGTTTCACCCATTTGCGCCGAGGCCTGACTTGGGCCTGGCCAGTTCGATTCTCCTCTCCCTCCCCTTTCTGCCCTTTGGATGTTGTAACAGTGCTTATCTGAGGGTGCTATTTTATTCAGCTTAAGTTCTTTCTTAAAAGCGAGCATCCATGACTTTGGTAATAGAAAGATCAAGAAACGTTTGGTAAAAAGAGACTGAAAGACAGGGAGCGTAAAGGTATGTGTAGGGGTCTTTCCTGCTGCGTTGGGGATCTCAGGCTGCAGGGAACTTTCTGTTGCATTCTCAAGGCCGGTCCTGACAGCGGGGTCGGTGGCTGCTACACCTCGGACCCGGAGCAGACCCGAGCGCTGCAAAGGGTCATCCTGGCCTGCAGACGGACCTTGTACGCGGAGAGGTGGCCCGAGCTTCGTGGCGGATCTTGGGAGCGGCAGGAGATCAGACTTCTGGTTTCTGGCTCCGTTAGTGACTTTCCGGATGGCCCTGGGTCTTGGGGAAGCTCTTTGGGCCTCAGTTTCCCTTGAGCAACGTGGGGAAATGATGAACTGGGACTTTGCTGGTGGACACTGGGGGACGCAACGACCTCAGTCACGTGCACACACCCACAGCTACACGAGCTCGCGGGGACAGGCAGACAGACACACGCGCATACATGCGCCTCCATATGTGTGCACGTGTCACAAGTGTAGCCCGTTCACTGATACACAGGTACACGCAGGGCTACGTGCCTCACCTTCAAACACGTACACAAACCTAGAAATGACCCCGAACACACACACACACAAGTACTGAGGTACCAGATGAAGAGTCAAGAATTTTCTTCTTTTTTGGGATGTTTGCAGAGACGCTGACCTTTTTTTTTTTTTTTTTTTTTTAATTTGTTTTAATGTGTATTCATCCTTGAGAGATAGAGACACCACGAGCAGGAGAAGGGCGAAGACAGAGGGAGACGCAGAATCGAGAGAAGGCTCCAGGCTCTGAGCCGTCAGCACAGAGCCCGACGCGGGGCTCGAACCCACGAACCGTGAGATCATGACCTGAGCCGAAGTCGGACGCCCAACCCACGGAGCCGCCCAGGCGCCCCGACACTGACCTTGTTATGGAGGGAAGGTGCAGACTGTTCTGAAGGCGTGGACGGCATCAGCTCTAGGGGAGCCTCCTTGTTTTGGGAACTTTACGAGCCCTTCACGGAAGTAGGTACCAACAATTGCACTCGGAGGAAACCGATGTCTCCTGAATCTGCCTCAGACGGTGAAGACGGCACGGTGAGTGCTTTGCCTGCTGTTGGGCCATATTCCTGAAGCGGGGAGAACCCAGAGCCGTCGCTTCTTGGCTGTGCGACCTTG
The DNA here is from genome assembly GCF_046562875.1 of Panthera onca. Classification (NCBI taxonomy): domain Eukaryota; kingdom Metazoa; phylum Chordata; class Mammalia; order Carnivora; family Felidae; genus Panthera; species Panthera onca. Next base: position 210,297,528 of record NC_138346.1, read on the forward strand.
TGTTGATGACTCAACCTCTCTGTGCTCCTGGCCCTCGTCGATAAAATGGGGGTAAAAAATGCTATCTGCTTCACACGGCTTTTGCAGGGAGCGCCCGGCACACGGCAAGCTCTGTGTAAGCACTGGCTGGGGAGGGGTTGTTAATATCTGCAGAGGGGGGCTCTGTGGAGTGAATTTCCTGGATTAACTTGATGAAACGCTTGACTGTTTTGTTTGTCCAGACTGTGAGGTGCTGACAGTCTGTGTACATAGAGGCCATCCCTCCCTCCATCCCTCCCTCTCTCCATCCCTCCCTCCATCCCTCCCTGTCTCCATCCCTCCCTGTCTCCCTCCCTCCCTCCCTCCATCCACCCATCCCTCCCTCCATCCATTCATCCATCCCTCCACTCCTTCCTCCCTTCCTTCCTTCCTCCCTTCCTTCCTTCATTCCTTGCTTCCTTCCTCCCTTCCTTCCTTCCTTCCTTCCGCCCGCATTTGCTTGGCCTTGTGCTAGGCCTGGGGCTGCAGAGATAAGACCCCCTCACAACTGCTGGAGCTCCCTGCTGGGCATGGCAACAAGTGTTTCTCAGAGTGTTCGGGCCGAGGGCTGGCAGCCCTGAACGAGAAGAGGTTAGTTCTGGGAGCTGGGAGCTGGGTGGGGGTGCGGATCGCAGAAGGATTCCTTCTCTACAGCCTCCAGGTCCAAGATGAACTTGAGGACTTGAGGGTGTGAGAATGTTGGAATCCTCATTCTCACCACCCTTGAAGTCTGTGACTTCCGGGGCCTGGAGTGGGGCCTCCCAGGGCCCAGGCACTCAGGGCCAGACTGTCCTGGAAAAATAATCAAGGGTGACTTGGCAGTGGCTGAGGTCGCCGAGGGGGTGGGGGGAACCTCGGGAGAAGCCGTGCCAAGGTTGGGAGCCAGGGGTGGTGAGAGCCTGAGAAATGGGGCAGGTGTCACTGACGGGGGCCCATATTTTCTAGTCGCCGGGACAGGACTCTCCGGTGGCAGCTGCTACTTGGGTGAGGGCCACTAAGGGACCAGCTGGGGGTGGGGGGCGGGGGCTGGCAGTGCTTCTCCTTAAAACCAGATGTAAGTACTGGGGGTTCAGAGGCGGTCTGGGGGCTCCTGCAGGGTTTTGGTGTTTGGTGATGGAGGCCGAGGGAATGGGGCCTGGGAGGGGATTGAGGAACTATCTCCCTTTCCCACTCTTGGGCCCTGAACCACTCCGGGCCTCTTCGCGCCTCAGCCTGTTCCCTCCGCTGGGGCTGGAGTGGGGTCTTGTGCAGGCCGAGGCTTAGGGACCCCCCTGGCGGAGCCCTGTTGGTGGAGGGTCCCGGTGTGGGACCGTTGGCTTGTGTCCTCCCATTTGGAGGGCTCGAGGCCCACATCCATCACCGGGTCAGCTGGAAGGCGAGGGCTCTAGAGGTTGAGTTTTAGCCCTTCCCTGTCAGGGTCCTCTCTGCCTTTCGTTCTGAGACCCTCTGAGTTAGGACATTAGGGGTTCTGATGTTCATCCCTTGGGAAAGGAGTATCGAGGGGCAACGCTTAACCTAACATGCTGTGTTAATGATGGTGGCATTGTAGGCACTGGGTGGCATTCTCCAGGAAACACACTCCAAGGACGATGTCCTCCCCGTGCAGGGTCTGTGACAGAGCCCTGGCGGGTGGTGGGGGGCGGGGGGGGGGGGGGGGGGGGATCGGAATGGCATCTTGGCTGCTGCAGTACCAGCCATGTCCACCTGGGGGCAGCGATGCCCAGCCTGATCGCACACTCCCACACCCCAAGTCAGGTCGCACCCCCTACCTGGAAACTGCGGGGCTGGGAGGACCCTAGAGACCCTAGGCCACCCTTGCACTGGACAGATGAGGAGACTGACACCCGGTGGGAGCCTGATCTGTCCAAAGCCACACAGGGAGCACCCCAGGTCTTTCCTCCTCGCCTATCACCACAGCCTGTGTGTGTGTGTGTGTGTGTGTGTGTGTGTGTATGTCTTGGGGGTGGGGAGGCTTGAGGTGTCTCTGTGCGGGAGAATCTCGGGGGCCCTCGGGTGCATCCATCTAGGATCCTCAGAGTATTGGTGCCACTCCTGGTGCGTGTCCTCCTCTGAATCCGCCCGGCAGGGTGGCTGGATGCGGCCCCCCCAACTCCCCCAGCCTGTGTGCTTCTGGGAGAGTCTCTGGGAAATAAAACAGCACCCCCCCATGGGCTGGTTGTGAGGATTAAATTAGCAAATATACATACATACATACATACATACATATATATATATGAGCTACGGGGTTTAGAGCAGTCCCTGGTGATAGGGGGTGGGCGTCCCTCAACCTCCATTAGGAAGACTCTCCTCCCTGGTCCCTGATGTGACATGGGGGCCACCTGAGCACGCACCGCCCCAGCACCCAGGTGACTTGGTCCCCTTCCTTCCCTTCCCAGCCCCTCCCCTCTTCCACCAACCAACAAAAACCACACACACGTAAGAATATAGAATTTTATCTTATTTTAGTTAAAAAAAATAATTGTACCACCAAATGAAAAAGTAGCTTTCTTTGGGGGAAGGTGAGAAGGGAGGGGAAAAAAACAAAAGCGAGAAGCCGAAGGAAAAGAACTTTTTATAGTCATCTGTATAAACACATCCGCTAAGGCAAACGCAATTCAGGACCAAGGCTGCCGCACTGGGGTCAGCACCTCCTAATTTCTGCAGATCCTAAGGCCAAAAAAATAAAACCTCTGCAAATCCAACAGTTTTGTGGACTCTTGGGGGGCATTTTACTAAAATAAAGAGTTGTCATGTTTAAAAAGCAGTGACGTTGTCTTGACACACACCGAAAGTTGCATAACCGTGGCCTCGGTGGCCATTCACGTGTTTGGACTGGGTGACGGGCACAGTTTCACGACACGGCAACGGACACACACACTCACACGCACACACGGAAATGAGCACGCCGGGAGCTGCGCAGGACCGGGCTGGTGGCACAGGCTTGGCCGCAGCCCAGCTGGGGATGGGCACAGGGAGGGCCGGGGTCCCCATGCTTCCTCAGGGGGTGGGGGTGACGGGACGGGTCCCATCGCTGGTGACAGGGCGGTGCACATCGCATGGGGAAGGATGGCGTGAAAGGGCCGAGCCAGGCCCCTGCTCCCCGCCGCCTGGTCCGTGCAAACCACTGAAAGCACTTCCCGGACGCCTCCGGGAGCACGGAGCCCGACACTAGTTTCCTTCCCAGTGAAGGGGCCAATCCCTCCTCCTCACCCTGCTCTCCCCAGAGCCCCTGGGCCCCTCGGGCTGTTCCAGGGAGACGAAGGGGTGGCGTTTCTGCCCCCAGAGCCTTCCCTGCCCGCGATCCACGGCGTGGCCGGCAGAGTGTGGGCCCGTGAGGTAGATGGGCACAGCTGCCCCCTCACCCTGCCTGGCGGGGCCCCAGAGGGCCGGGGTCTCCGTGTGAGCACGGGGTGCCAGGGCCTGGGTCCCTTCGCCGAAAGAGAAGCGCCCTCCCCTCTGGCAGAGAGAGGAGGCAGGGGCTGGAGGAACGGCTGTCGGCTGTCGGGGGGGCAGGAAGCCCTCGTTGTCTCTGATCAGCCCCTTGGGTCGTGCTCTGCTCCGGAGCGCCCCCCCCGAGGTGCAGGGCCCCCCGGGGGGCAGTGTGGCCTGGAGGCTAAGGGCAGGAGGCCTCTGGGAAGGGAGGAGGAGAGTGTGTGGAGGGCAGGCACCTGGGGCAGGGGAGACCCTAGGGCCAGGAGCTGGGCTCGGGGCCGCTGCAATGCTGGAGCAGGCAGAGGGACGGCCGGGGGGGGTGCGACAGACGCGCAGGAATCGCCAGGGAGGGCTGGGCCAGGCGAGGAGCCAGCACTGGTGTCGCGGCCTCGGGAACAGCGGGGGCGGGCGGGGGGGGGAGCGGGGGAGGCAGGGCCGCCTTGGACACCCCTCCGCTGGCTCCGTTCACAGACGCTTTAGGTTTTAAGTATGGTCCCTTCGGATGGAGCCGGGATGCAGGCCTGGCCTCCGGTCTGCCCGCCTCTGCGGGCCGGGCCGGGCGCCGGGGGCCGGGGCCGAGCGGTCAGGCCGCAGCCCCTTGCTACTTGAAGGTGGACTGCAGCTCCTTGAAGGCCGCCTTCCGCTGCTTCATCTCCTCCGCCTGCTTCTTCCTTTCCTCCTGCTCTGCCTTGATCTCCTCCTCGAAGCGGCTGGACACGTTGATGGCCTGGACCTACAGCCGAGCGGGGACGAGGTGGGTCAGGCAGGGCGGGAGAGGGATCTGCCCCCAGGTGTCCCGCCGGCCCACGCCCGGCTCACACCGGCTCTGGCCCTGGGCCTCAGTTTCTCCATTCAGAGCCTGCTGCCCGACAACCGGCCTCGTGGATTCACCGAGCGGGGTGGAAGCTCGAATGTACGTTCGGTGGCCACCGCCTAGCGTTAAGTTCCGCAAGGGGGGGCTTTCGATGCTGCTCTTCGGGTTTCCCGTGCCGAGAAGCCCGGATGCACACCTGTTCCCACTGACGATCCCTGAAATGGCCCATCAACCCCAGAAGCACAGAGGGAGGTGGGAGGTGACCTTCAGAAGGAATGTTCTTAGCTAACATGGGAAGAGAGAGAAACTAGGGAAAGCAGGTGCCCGGGGGCGGAGAATCCAGGAGCCCTACTTGTTCTCTCCACCTGAGCATGTGCTGCACGCGGAGCCTGCTGTGCATGGGGACGGCCTCTGGGGCCCACACCCCCTCCAGGCCGGGGGAGGCCCGTGAGCTGGGCCTGCTCTGCTGTCTCCTGGGCCCAGCGTTCAAGGACAGGTCTGCCAGGGGCAGCACAGAGGGGTCCGTGTCCACTCTTCAAGAGTCTACGCCCTTCACCTGCCCGGGGGCCAGGGAGACAGAGGAGAAGCTGGCAGGGACCACAGCCCGGCCGGAAGGGGACAGAGCCAGGAGTGCTGTGGGCCTCGCGCGGTCCAGCCCGGGCGTCAGTGCTCCGCTCCTCAGTGGGGACAGGAAGGACGAGCACTGACCCTCGTGCTAACTCGGGTCCCGTCACACCCCGGCCACCCTTCTCCTCGTGCCAGGGTCGGGGGACCCCCACCCCCTACCCCCCCGAGCCCCACACATCCTCTGGTTCCTCACCTTGGCCTCAAAGAAGCTCTTGGCCCCCTTGACGCCCTCGGTGGAGACATCGATCTCGGAGAGGCGGGCGAGCACGTGCAGCCCGCTGTCCTCCTGTAACTCCCCAGCCGCTGCCTTGCGGAAAATCAGGAGGAACTGCGGAAGGGAAAAGGCACGAGGTGTCAGGGAGGGGCATGGGGCCAGAGGTCTGGGCTCTCCCCCTCCATGCTCTGGGCCCCTCCATCTCTGGGCCTCAGCTTGCCCACCTGTACAATGGGAGGCAAGGTGACACATCTCCCGCTCTCCCAGGATCTGGGGCTACTGCAGGCCTGTTTGCCCATGTTCAGATCCCACGAACAGCCCCAAGCTACCCCGTACCATTGTCTCACTGCTCCTCAAACTAATCTGCTCAGAAGTTCCATTTACTAGGAGCGCCTGGGGGGCTCAGTCAGTTAAGCAGCTGACTCTTCATTTCGGCTCAGGTCATGATCTCAGGACTCATGAGTTCGAGACCCGCGTCGGGCTCTGCAGTGACAGGGCGGAGCCTGCTTGGGATTCTCTCTCTCTCTCCCTCTCTCTCTGCCCCTCCCCTGCGCTCTCTCTCAAAATAAATAAGTAAACTTAAAAAAAAAAACAGCTCCACCCACTGAGTCCTGAAAGTATACGATTGTGACCATTTTACAGAATGAGGCAGACTCAGAGGCCAGGAAAAAACTTGCCCCCAAATCTCAGCGGCAGAAAGTGACAAAAGAAGGTTCTGAACCCGTGTCCTGCCTCCATCCTCTTGCACTGCCTGCACCTTCCTCCCTGGACTCGTCCTCCCACCACCGTTCTCTCGTCCTGCCTCCTCTATGCTTCTTGCCAGTTCTCCGAAGGAGGCCGCCCCTGTCCTTCGGCCTGGGCTGCCTGCGGTCCAGTGCCGCTGTTATCTGGCTGGGAGCCTCCATTGCCTCCTCCAGAGAACAGGCTTGCCCCTGACTCCTGTCCCAGAGTGAGAACCCAGTGAGATCCAGGGTGTGAAGTCACCCAGCGCAGAGCCTGGCCCCTCTCGGACCACAGTCGTGTCACTTCCTCCGTCTGTCCCCCTCTTCTCCTGAGTCACGGCACTCTGCCATTTCACTCCCTGGGAATCTCCCCCTCTGTGCTCCAGGGCCCTGGGAGCACAAGGCCTTTCTCTGGACTTCCAAAGCTGCACCCAGGGTCAGAAGTCACTCCGTAAGTGCTTACTACATGAAGGAATGGATGTCCCTCCTTCTCACTTCAGGCACCTCAGGATCCCCACCGTGGCTGCTCTAGGATCCCCACCGGAGCGTCCCTCAGCCAACTATGAGCCATTCAACGGTCGAGCACAGGCCCCTCAGTCGTCCACATGGGGAGCAGACTTACCTCCCGGAAGCTGAGCTTGCTGTCAAAGTCCTCATCCACTTCCTTGATCATGTTTTTCAGGCCCAGGTGGGTCTGCGGAGCCCCGAGCTTCTCCATCATCAGCTTCAGCTCCATCAGGTCAATGAAGCCGTCCCGGCCGGCGTCGTACCTGTGGGAGGGGCGAGAGAGGCCAGGGACGTCCTGACACCTCAGACTTGACCGGTCAGAGCATCACAGGCTGGGCTGCAAGGAGCCTGTCATCCTATCCATTGCAGCTGGAATGGGCTCCGGATCTGTGGCTTCCGCTTGGTTATCTCTGATGACGAGGGACTCCCTACACGGCCCGCAGCCTCCCTGCACTGAATGTGACGTGAACCAGCAGGGGGAAAGAATTCACGATTCCACGGGGTATGGACTGCGGGGGGGGGGGGGGGGGGCTTTGACATTATCTCCAGGGTCAGCCTAGCACCTCTACCAGCGCTCGAGGGACATCTTGGCCCCGTCTCTCCCCCACTCCTGCCCCAACTCAGGAGAGGCAGAAGGTACCACATGTCACAGGGCAGGGCCGGAGGTCACAGGAGGGAGGTCCACTTCTAGTTTTCTGGGAGGTGGCCTGGGGCGAGCTCAGGGAACAGTCTGTGCAGCGAGTGGTGGGGACATGGCTGGGTGGCTGGAAAGGGCTGGAACACTGATAAGGTGATAAAAGCGTGCCTGCACATTTCAGGTCTGTTTTCTTCCACCAAAGGTCCAGGAGACGCAGGGACACTGTGTGTGTGTGTGTGTGTGTGTGTGTGTGTTGTCTAAACACCTCTCTTGACTGGCCTCCCTGTGGCAAGCGCCTGGGTCAGAGATGGCCTCCAGGCCCGGTCCCCTGGCCGGGGAGGTGCCTTGAGTGCAGAGTATATCACAGCATGACGGATGTGGGCACTGTTTGCACAGCCTAGCCATGCCCTCTTATCAGGCTAACCAAACACTTGCCCGGACCGCCCCCTGGCGGGGGCTGGGAAGAGAGTAGTCTCAGGGCTAAAATGGGCCTTCTGAGCCTAGAGAAACCTTGTGTAGTCCCCAGGCCTCAAGCTGGCTGGGTGAGTGTTGGTGACGGTAGAGTGACATTGAGGGGCTGAGCTGCAGAAACCCGTGTCCTGGTCTGAGAGTTCCTACGTCCACACTTCATTTCAGTGCCTTCTTCAGGGCTCCCCAGTCCCCGTCCCCCAACTCTAGTTATATATAAGCTTCGCATGACCTTGAACAACTAGTAGAAACCACTTTTTGACGTCGGTCTTTGGGCCGGGAACTTTACTGTACTTAAGCCCGGTGAGAACCGTATTATATAAATGGAGGCTCAGAGAGGTTAAGTGACCTGCCCAAGGTCCCAGAGCAGTAAAGGAAAGGAGTGGAAGCCCAGCTCATAAACAGGCTCATAAAGCTGCACATTCGCTCCGTGCCCGGCCCGCTTCCGTGTGCCCTGGGGCTACGCAGCAGGGTGTATGTGCAGGGGGTATAAATAGTTCACACACGAGTCAGTGGCTGGGAGTGACGCAGCACAGGGGAGGCTCTGGGAACCCTGCAGGGAACGCAGGTCCTGAGGCCTCTGTCCCCCGCCCTGCAGGGGTGGGAGGGGGGGGCTGGAGCTGGGGGCAGATGGGCCAGAGGTCCCTGCGGGCGAGGCTGACGCGAGAGGATGTGGTAGAGGGCTGTGGGCCTCAGGAGGGTCAGGGAGGCCTACAGTCCCAGGCTCCAGTTCAAGCTGGAGGGGCCCTGTGGGGGTCGTGGCAGAGGCCCCTCTTCCCATCTTTGGAGTCGGGTGAGGGGCCGCTGCCTGAAACCCCGTGACGTGCTGTGACTATACTGGGATCCAGTTGCCTTTATTAAGCTCCTACTATGTGCGAGGCATTTCTTTACAGCTTCTGTGCTCAGCAGTCCTGGAGGGTCGGGATTACTTCCCCATGTGACTGACCAGGGAATGAGGATTGTAGGGGTGAGGGCACCGGCTCGGAAACCAGCTGGCCAGGGACTCACACCCCATCCCTGTGGTTCCCACACTCTTCCCCGCCGGCCCCCCTGCACCCCCTGAGCGCTGCCTTTAGTCACCGCTCACGTGTACGGATCTCTCCTGCAGCAGGGGGGTGGCTCAGTGTCAGAGGAAGTGCAGAGAACGTGTCCGAACTTGGACAGAGACTTGGACTCTGTATTTCTTGGTTTCTGGCAGCTCCCAGGCCTGGCTGGGCTGCGGCTTGAACCACTGCCTGCATCAATCAAAGGTCAATCAATGACTGGGTCTGGGCTCTATCCCGGGCAGGCTCTGAGCCCCAAGGGGACAATGCAGGGGCTGGCCATATGCCAGCGGATCAATCACCAAGAGGAGGTGATAGAGGTCAGGTGCTAGGTGGGAGTTGCGTCCCCCCCCCAAGGAGGAGACACTGGGGGGAGGCTGTTACCATGAGGCTTGGAGGGAGCAGGCAGAGATCATGTGCCCTGGGCTCTGAGGTGGGTGGGCTTTGGGTCACTGGATCAAGCAGGTGCCAGGGTGAATGTGACTGAAGATGGCCTTGGAGGTTCTGTGTCCACATCAACTCTGCTGAGACTGACTGGGGTCCAAACCCCAGATCTGCCGCTTGGCTGGCTGGCTGACCCTGGTTAAATCACCTGACCCTGCCTCCCCCCCCCCCCCCCCAATTTTCCCATTTATATCATGGAACTCAAAGGACCCAACTCAGGACAAAGGCACAGATTAAAAGAGACAATCCAAGTAGATTCCTAGCACAGAGCCTGGCCCACGGTAAGCACTTAATTAGCACAGACAGTCAATAATGACGGTAATAATAATGGAAACGTTGTTATTACTACCCACTTTTAGGATTAGAGATTAAATGAGATGACGAACATAAAATGCCTAGTACATAACAGGTGCTTAGAGCCTGCTAATTTTGTTGGAACAGTGGCCACTGAGAACTTTTTGTGTGCCAGATACTACATTAAGTGATTTGCACACACAACATAAAAACGGTGCTGATAACAATGAAAACGGCAAAGAAATACGAGGGCTTCTCCCTTGGGCGCCCGTCCTGATGGCGCATGGCTGTGACGAAATGCTTGCTGCAGACTGTTCTGGAGGCAGGGGGTGGGCAAGTTGGTCCGGGGCCGCCCCCAGCATCTCCCCCTCCTCTGAGGCTCCCACGACTCCCCCCACGAGGCCCGATTCCCAGACCCCACCACTTGGGGAGGTGGACAGACAGCAGGACAGCCGTTTGCTCCCTCGCCGGCTAGAGAGAGGTGGGGGGAGCCCCAGCCCTGGGTTACTCTGTCCTTCCTCTCACAGGAAGGAAGGGACAAGGGGAGGGGGCTGTCACTGTGCCACCAGCAGGTGGATGACTGGCAACACAGGAGACACCCCCTGGCTGGGGAGACCCTCTCATCCATCACTCTCTCCCTGAGCTGGAACTGAGGGTGCAGGTGGCTCAGAGGGATCAGGGCAAGAGAGGCAGCACAGCCTGGTCTATCTGCTTCATGATATGTGGGGGAAATTGGGGCCCAGAGTAGGCAGCAACCAGCCCAGGGTCCCACAGCGGGTGGACTGCAGGGTCCCCAAAGCCAAAGGCTTTCCTTCTTCCCGCCTGTCTGCGTCCTTCTCCTCCCTGGTCCCAGAGAGGGTCCCGAATTCTCAAGCTTGCAGGGCTGGGGGACGCGGGGTTGAGAGCCCGGCCTGGGGCCTGCCTGGGAGGGCCAATTCTATCGGGCAGGACTGGCAACAAAGCTCGCGGGCTGGGAGCTCAGCACTTTTCTGCAGCACCGGAGGGAGGCTGCGGGCCCTGGCACCGTGCCCACATTCCTACCCGCCTCCCCCTGAATAGTTCTCGGCGGGCAGGGCTCGGCAGCTGCCGCCCCGGATGCTGGTGACAAAATCCCTCCCATCTACCCTCGAGAGCGAGAGCGGAGTAGACGGCCACCGCCCAGACAGACTTTGCCTCGTTGCACCCTTGCACGGAGCAGGTCCCGCCCGGCCGGCTGCTCCTCCGGCCTTGGCTCTGACATCCAGGAGTTACGGCAGCGGGCAGCGGCTGGCTCTTACAGTGTGCGTCCCTGCTTCCTAACAATATTATCCTTAGTGGCTACTCTTTGCTGAGCACTTACTGAGCGCCAGGCACAACGCCAAGTGTTCCGTATCAGACGCTCACAAGAACCCTGCGAAGCTGGCACGACTATCCCTCCATTACAGACGAGGAGACAGAGGCTCAGGGAGGAAGCCACTTGGCCAAAGCCCTGGTTGACAAGGACACAGCTGGGATCCGAACCCCGATCTGACGAAACACACATGCTTTTAGCTGCCATGTTATGTCCCGATGCTCACACACCCTGTACGAGAGAATCTCGGGCTGGGAGGGATACTGGAGGTGACTCATTCAGCCGTTCGTGAAGGTCAGATTCCTAACGCGGTTTTCCTGCTCGGGTCTTGGAATATCTCTGGGCACAGGGAGCTCCCTACTTCACTCATGGTAGCCCGTATTGGCTCTGGAACGGTCTATCGGAAGGTGGTTCCTCCCGCACGAGCCTCCCCATCCACCAGCTGTGCTGCGCGGTCTGATGGCAGAATGAGGGGGAAGGTGGGAGCACAGGAGACCCCAATTTTGTCCCTTTGCTTCCTATCCCAGGCCTTTGTGGGTGGCTCCTCGGCCCACGGGGGTCCCCAGGAGGACAATCAGCTGGGGAGGGTGGTGTCTGTGGGCCAACGACCCCCCAGGCCCACCTGGCTTTGGTCTCGGCATTCACAGGCCTGGTCCACCCCCAGTGGCTCCTAGGCCTCTACACACTTTGCCCTATGAAGTGGGAAGACAGGTCCCTTGGGGCAGGAAAGTCCTGGACAACAGAAAAACTCTGGCTTTGCTCGCTGTCACAGCCAGCGGGCCCTGCCCACCTCCCTCTGCAGGTGGCCACCCACATGCTCGATGATCGCTGCTCGGCCCTGCCCGTGGGGTCCTGCGTGCCCCCGCCCCCAGACTGCCTGACTCATGAGGGGAAAGCCCAGCCACTCACCACTTCCTCCAGCCCTATCTACAGAATTGGACACTCGATCTGTTGCCATGTCGGCCAAGGAGAGGGTGTGAGGGTGTGTACGTGCGTGTGGACGAGTGCACGAATGCTGCTCATGGCTCTCCCGTAGCTTTTTAGTGGACCAGGCAGGGGCCCCCCAGGCTGATGGCCATCTGCTGGGGGCTCTCGGGGCTTGGGACCTGCTAACCTTGGGTTCAACCACAGCACGCTGAGCCCCATCTCCCCGGGCTTGTAACGTCAGCGGTGGGTGTCCTGCCAATAATTCCTGCACTGCCTCCTTCCTGCCGGCTCTTAATGCTTATTGTTACATCGGTGATTGCACCGAACATTCACTGAGCGTCTAACACAGGCTCGTGTTTATTATTTAACTTCCTCCTTCCCTTAACTGCTCAGACTTGCCTTCCCTGTAGGAAAATCTTAGGCCAGTGGCAGAAGTCACCTGTGGGCGGCCTGGCGCTTCTTACACTCGAGCGTTAGGACGCAGATTCTGATCGGGTAGACCCGGGGCGGAACCTGGGCAACCACACTTCTAACGGGCCGCCCTTTCCGGGTCCCATGGGAGCGAGGGACTTGGAGTCGGACAGACCCGAGTTCACACGCTGTCCCCACTCCTTACTAGCTGTGTGACTCTGGACGGGCCACGCACGGAACCTCTGTGGGACCCAGGCTTCTCGTTTGTGACAATAGTAGGTAGTTTGTGAAAACAGTAGGTAGGATCTCACCGGCTGTCATAAAAGGACTAAACAAGAGGCAAAATGCCCAGGAGGGAGGGGGCCGACAGTGGCCACGGTCTTAGTCACATGAGGGTCTCCACACGGCTCTAGCTGCCCCATTCTGGCATGGGACTCTGGCTTCTCTGCAGTCCTTGAAAAGCAGAAGTCAGCCAAGGAGAGGGCTGCTCGGCAGTCAGAGGGAACTCGGCTGCCAGGAGGGAGTGGGGACTGTCCCTGCTGAGGTCTCAGAGCGACGTGGCCTTGTCTCCTCCCTCCGGCTGGCCTGGCTTTGGTAAAGGGCCTCCCCTGAGGCAGCGGGGCCTGCTGAAGCCAGGCCTTGGACCCAGAGGGTACAGACGGACGGACAGACAAGAGAAGGCAGTCAGGAAGGTGCAAACCAAAGGGGAACCAAAAGTCCCCAGGCGGGGGAGGGGAGCAGTGACTCAGAAGCGGAAGGGAAGTAGGAACGGCACAGGGTGAGCACCAAGTTCAAGAAATCCTCCCTCCCCAGGGGTGGGGCATCTTCCCAGAAAGCCGGGCTCCTGGCTGCTACAGGTGGAAGGACCTAACCTCTGTACCCACCCTCCCCCCGCAGAGGCCCTGAGAGCCCCCTCCGGCTCCCATCCATACACACAGCCCTCCTTTGGTCTCTGGGGCTCCCCGCAGGCAGACCTGCTTCCAATCCTGCCCCTGCCACTGATTATTACCTTGGATAAGTGACTCAACCTTCTTGAGCCTCAGTTTCCTCACCTGGCAAATGGGGATAACGATACTACCCACCTCACTGTGCTGTCGTTCAGATTCAATTCAATCCCTGAAATATACACACAGGCTCCTCTGGGAACAACTGGACCCGGTGTCTCCACTTAATGAGGAGAGGGCGTGGAGGCAGGGGGCTGGCTGCGGAGAGGGCATCACCATGGCATCTCTCATGAGAGCGTTTGGTCCTCATGGTAGGAATAAATGGAAACTTCAATTTCTAGCCCCCGGGGCCCATCCTCTCCACCACCGTTGTTCATGAGACTAAGCTTCCTGACGGCAGGAACTTTATTCTTCCCTGGATTGTCTAGAACTTAATACAAGCAGAAACTTCATACAAGACGTGTTGAATGCTCAAACGAAGGGCTTTTATGTTTTTCCACAGCATCTATGTTTTTAACAGCCCACAGGCGGGACAGGATGGTGGACTCTTTACAAAGCGTCAGGACTTTTTAAGCTGCATCCTTGAACTTTACCAGGTAGGGTCCCTAGCCCAGGGGGAAACTGAGGCTGAGAAGCTGAGCACCCTTTGCCCCGAGCCACGCAGCTGCACGGATGGGGGCTGGAGTCCCAGTTCTGAATCCCTCCAGAGTGTCGTTTGCTCTCTCCTTTTTCTCTGCCACCTGCCTTCCACGTAATTAAGCGATAATGAATTCATTTCCCTACTTTTTGTTATTTATGAAAGCTGCACGTAGCTGTCGATCAGAGCGTCTGTTCAGCAAGAGAAAAGGCAGGGGGTCTCATGCCGGGTCCCCATCACTCCGGCCCACAGCGTGAGGTTGTCGGTGGCCCGGGAGCTCTACGTGGGGTAAGTGGAGGCAGCCGACAGCTTTTGTGCAGCGACTTCCACACCTGCACAGACAACCACCGCCAGCGCTGGGGGTGCGGGTGACAGGAACAGTACTTACTTTGTGCCAAGCACCGGGTGAAGGACTTCACAACTGCCCTGCGAGGTGGGTGCCAGTACTCTCCCTGTTTTTAGGGTGACGGACGGAGGCCCGGAAGGTTTAGGTGCCTTGTCCCAGGCCCACAGCTGGGATTCAAACCCAGGACCACAGACCCCGAAGGCCCTGCTCTGAACGACTGTGCCTCATACTATCTTTCAGGAAGGACACCGGGGGACGTGCTGTGAGGCACAGGGTCTGAGGGGACATGTGGAGGAGGAGCAAATGGAGAAGAGGGGAGGCAGAGGCGTCCAGAAGGAGAGGGAAGCCTGCCTCTCTGACGCAAGGAGGGGTCATGAGACACAGCGTCTGGGGACGAGGCTGGCCAAGCAGGGAACTAGGGCATCTTCCTCAGATTCCACAGCAGGTTCAGAATTACATGGCTGCCTCCCTCTTGGGCAGGTCTCGACTCACGAAACCCCACAGAGCCTCGTGCAGGCTGCTGCTGGCCCAGAGGTGGGCCCCCTTGAGGCTCTGTGGGGTCATACCATTCCCTCTTTGGCTGGAAGGTTCCAGAAACAGCCCTGGATGGATGGGCAGAGACAGAGGTGGGGAGAGGGGTTAGAGGTGCTGAGGCAGCCTGAGGCCGCCTGGGGAGGGAGGACTGAACATCCAGGCTCCACGGACGCGGGGACCTCCACGAGCTGGGCACCAGGCCAGCCCTCTACAGGCATCACCTCCTCGCAGCCCCGACCGAGAGGCAGGGACCATCATCCTTAGTGTATAGACCAGGGTGCTCTGGTTCAGCCACTGAAAACTTCCCTGTGATCCCAAGCGAACCACCACCTTTCTGGGTCTCAGTTTCCTTTTCTGTAAAGTGGGGGGAAAGGCTTGAGTCCACCCTCGAGGTGTCTCTCCCAGCCGGCACCTGCACAGCTGGGTCGTGAGGTCAGAGGCGGACTGCCTCCCTCAATCTCCTTGACTCTCCTGTCTCCCTCCTCAGGAAGTATCCAGCTAATAAGTGGATGAACCGGAAGGCCCTGGGAGGCAGTCTGTCATCCAGAAGGGTTCAGGACCTCTCAGAAAGAAGGAGGTCATTGCTGAGTACAGCCTGCTCCTTTTACAGATGGGAAGACTCGCGCCCAGCGAGGGCAGAGCCAGGAGGACTCAAGACCAGGCTTTCTAGCTCCTGCCTCCCCAGGAAGGCCAGCCCCCGGTTCCTTATGACCTATCTCTTGCCCTCAGCTCTGGTGAATAGCTTCCAGGAGGGCGGGGCAACCCTCCTCCCTGCCAGGGAGCTAGAGACCAGGGTGGAAGTCTCTCAGCAGGGTCCTGTTGGACCCAGGAGGCTGCAGCCCCACCAGGACAGCAGAAGCAGAACAGGGGTTTTGTCCTTCCCGACAGCCTGTGTGTCGGCTGTTCCCGGCCGGGACTCAGCTGGGCTCAGCTGGGCTCGGCTGGCTGGCACAGAGAAGCCTTGTTTCCTTGAATACAAAACCGGCAGCTTTCTCTCTCCCCGCCAGGGCCCCCCCACCACTGCGGGCGGCACTTCCTTCCCTAGAAGGGCAGCTCCCTGGCCCCTTCCTGCCCCCTACACCGGCGGTCAGTCGTGCCAAGAGCTGGTTTGCAGGGGTGTTGGGAGGGCTTAAGTTCCCCCCTAACTTCATCAACATCAACCTTGTCAAACTAACACCCAAAAGCAGCCTCTCTAGCAAGTGAGTTTGCCTGCAAATGCAGCTTCAAGGCCATTGCTCTGGTCACGCGCCCTTCTGATCAAGCCGCAGCCTCCCAAGTCCCAGATCATTTTGGGGGTGCATGGGTTCTCCCAAACAGCTCCGTCCTTTTTTTTTTTTTTTTTTTTTTTTCTGGCGGGGTGTAGGAATGCTGTGGAAGCCCAAGAGGAGGAGGATTCTGGGAGAGAGAGAGAGACACGGGACGGTGGTGGGTCCACAAGGTGGAAAATCAGCCACGCACATGGAAGGGGGTGTTGGCGAAGTGCATTTTCCCACACGGAAGCAGATGTTTGTGATGGAAAACCCAGAAGGAGGAACGTGGTTTTTAGAGTCATAGACCTGAGTTCAGATCCTGGCTCCGTCATTTTCTAGCTGTGTGGTCTCGGCAAGTTATTTAACTCTTCCGTGCCCAGACTGCTCAGCTGTGCCACGGTGGTGATAGTTCTAGTCGTGGGGATGCTGGGTGGAATCGAGGAGTTAGTACCTAGCCACTATTGACGCAGGGATCATGGCTGCATTTAAACGATCCCCCCCCCCCCAACTCCCTGCCCCCAAGGCAGGGGGCAGGCTCAACAGGGAAATTCCAGACAGTGAAGCTATCTATACCTAGCCCTGGGCTCAAGGAGCTTTCTATCAGTTTGGGTTGGAATCCTGGAAATCCTGCTCTCCAGATGGTGCCAGTCTTTGGCGGGGAAGAAACTTTAGAAGAACTCCCGACAAAGACCCTGGAGTCAAAGAAGCAGGCTCCTCAGGGCCCGGAGGAGGGTTAAGGACTCAGTCCCCCGCCCCAGGCTGACCCTTGGAGAAGTATGGGGCTCCCAGCCATCCAGGTCTGGGAAACAAAGCCCTCTTCCCCTGTGTTGGGGCCAAAGGCAGAAGCAGCAGCATCGAGAAGTGGGAAAGAGCCTTTCTCAAGCTGTAGGGGTTGCAAAACACCCTGTTCCTGGGCTTCCTGCTTGGGCGCACAGCCCCATCCTGCCCTGCCAAGGTGTGCCAGCACCTCTCCACTCCAGACCATACCCTGGGCTGTTCCCCCACCAGAAAAGGGGCTGGGCAACAACAGGTGGGGAAGGGTACCAAAGGGAAGGGGGCTGAGCGCTTTCACAACACTCTACCACTAGCGCCCCCCCTGCCCCCTCCCCCCCCCCCCCCACTGTGGTTGTGAAGAGGTTGACTGTCCGTCTCAGTCCCAACTGGATGTTCTCAAGGATGGACCAGAAGGGGACCATTTAGTCCCTTCAGAGAGGTTTTAAGTGTTTTTTTGGGGGGTGGGGTGGAGAGGGCTGAGCCGCAGGCCTGGGGGTGCCTGTCCAATCTGCTAAGGGCACAATGTGTGGAATTAGAGGAAAAGGGAGGGGTGAGAACAACCAGGCAAATTAGATACGGAGGTATGGGGTGTCGGAACCCCACGAAGGACGGAAGAGGGAACATAGTGGGGGAAGAGGGGAGAGACGGGGGCTTCTGACAGATTGGGGGGGCAGTGACTGCAAAGCTGCTGGGGAGGGCTTAGGGCAAGAGGAGGGAGGGACAGTGTGTGGAGGAAGGAGGGGACCCAGCCCTGAAGGGAGGATGGGAAGGGGTGGTGCATACCTGCAGAGTGGGGGGCAGGGATGAAGGGGTCTCTCCCTGGGGAGACCACCCGGGGGTCAAGGACAGGGGTCCTGGATAGCAGGGTGGATGGGGTTGGGGTGAGAAGGTCTGAAGGGTCTTTGATGACAGTTTGCTAGCAGATGCTGAATAATTGGAGGGGAAGGGGGGGGGGGGGGAATCCCTGCCCAGAACCTATGTTGAGGGGCATCTGAGATAAGCAGAGGAAATGAAAGGACCCCGATGAAAACAATGTGTATGGCAAGGGGTGAAGGGACCGGTAACGTTTGTTGGGGCGCTGGAGGGTGTGTAGAGGGGGGTGTTTTTGACCAGGGGCTGGGGGTGGGGAATTCGAGTCGCTAGGGAGAGGGCAAGGGGAGCCACGGGGTCTTCAAATCGCAGTGTGCAGCGGGTATCTGGAGAGAAGCTTCACTAACTGGGCAGGGGTCCCAGGCCAGAGACCCAGAGTCTTCGGACTCATGTGTACGGTGGTAGTGGGGGGCTCGAGGGGACTCGGGATTACCCAGAAGAGCCGCACGGTCCCCACACCGAGTGCGCGCGTCAGGTGTACTGGGGACCGCGTCACCATGAGGAGAGGGTCGCGTGCCAGGGCCTGGGGGTCGCCAGACTCACACGCGCGGTGGGGAGGAGGTCCTGAAGCCTCGCGATTAAATGAAAGGGGCCGCGGGGTCGCCACCCCTGCTGTGTCGGGGTTCGGGGGGCGCAGAGCTGGCGGCAGGGGGTCCCGCGCGGCGCGGGGTTCGGGGGTCTGGGGCCCAAGGCCGGCGCGCGGGGTGGGTGGGTAGGGGGCCGGGTCTGGCGGGCACTCACTGCTTGAACATCTTCTCCATGTCCTTGATCTGCTTCCTGGAGAACTCCTTGAACTCGGTGTAGGGGTTGAAGACGCGGCGGCTGGGCGACTGGGGCTCGCCGATGCCCTGGTTGAGGTCGGCGCGCCGCAGTAGCTTGGCGCTCAGCTCGCCGTCCGCGCTGCCCAGCGCCTCGGCCGCCTCGTCGGGCGCCCCGGCCGCCGCCGCCGCCGCCGCCCCGTTCAGCCCGGGCTGCTCCGGGGCCTCGGCGCCGCCCTCGCCCTCCATCTGCAGCCGCCGGCTCAGCTTGCTGGCCAGCTCGTCCGTGGCCATGGTGGCCCGCTCGGCGTCCGCCTGGGCCCGGCCCCTGCTCGCCGCGCGCCCGCACCGCCTCTGGCCGCGCTCTTCCTCTTCCTGACACTCCCCGGCGCCAGGCGCCGCCCCCGGGGGTGGGACTTAGGCCCCGCGCGGGGCCCGCCCGCTCCCCGCCCCCGCGCCCGCGCCCGGCCCTGCGCCGCCCGCGTGCGCCGGGGCTCCGCCGCCTGGGCTCGAGGGCGCGGGGCGGGGCGGGGTGCCGTGCCCCGCGCCCCCGCTGCCCCACCGTCGGGGTTGGGGCCCCCGTAAAACTCCACGCCCCCCCCCCCCCCCTTCCCCACCTCGCTGTGGCCGCTGAGCAGCGGAGGTCGTGCTGGGGGCCGGGGACCGAGGCGGGAAGGACGGGGATCCATCCCCTCAATCTGGGTATGGGTCAGGGCCTCGGAGGGACGCCGCCCCCAACCCCTTCTCCGGAATCCCCACGCCGTGAAGTCGTAGTCCCGAGTCTCTGACACCCCGTCGGTCGCCATGGAGACGACTCGCTGTTGAACACCGGCGTTCTCAGTGAGGGTTGCAGGGGTATGAAGGTGGATCCGGTGAGCGGGAACCCCCGTTTAGATCTAACTGCGGCTAGAGCTGCAGGAGCTTCTGGAAAGGGCTGGACCAGCAGTTTCGAGGGAGACTGGGGCCGGGCCTCAGCCCCGAACGGTTCTCCGAGACAGAGGGAGAGCTAAAGCGGGGAAGGGGCTGGTCCTCACGCCTGGGCCGGCACATCCCATGGATGACTTGGCAGAATAGAGCTGCTGAGCCCCGGTCGTCCCCTGGGACTCTGCTTTAGGGGAACTGGCAGGGACTCTGGATCCTGCCAGTTCGGTGAGGGCCCCAGAGGAGAGATACCCTCTCCAAGGCTCCATGGGATACGCCTTCGGGAAGAAGCCTGAGAGGATCTCTCTCTGTGGCCTCGTGTGTCACCTTAAAACTGCGAAGCTGTGGGGGAAGGGGGCGGGGGAGGGCTGGTTAATACTGCAGATTCCCAGGCCCCAGTCCAGACAGATCTCTGCATGGGGCTCAGAAACCTGCATTTTAACAAGCACCCAGGGGAGTTCTGCCCACTGAAGTTTGAGAATCTCTAATGGAGAAGGAGGACTGTGTTTGGGGCTTATTCTCTAAAACACTGGGACAATGCCGAGGATCCCTATGCAGAAACTGCTCCCACCAGTTCGTGCAGAGAAAAGATGGATGCAGGGCTTAAAAACCCATGCTCTGGAGGCAGAGAGCACTTGAGAATGTAAAGCCAGCAAGCTGTTCCAGACTGATTTGCATAGAACAGACCCTCATTGGTATTTGTGGGTTTGCCATAGTTCAAGAATATTGCTGAATTAATTTAAAAAGCATTTAAAGAGAACAAAGTTGAGAAAAACACTTTAGGGTTCAGAAAATATGTTTTCATTCACTTATTTTTGAGGTGTGTTTGAGTCTCATGAAGATGCTCAGCTTAAATGGCATTTTTATTGTTTTGAGCTCAGAATCAAGTTTCTGTTGGAGTTGGGCAGTTTACTTCAGCTACTTGGAAAAGGCAGGTTTCTATATCACCAGTATGGGGCCTTGAAGGACCCAAAAGAAGTAAAATAGTTAAAAAAATTTTTTTTTTTTAATGTTTATTTATTCGTGGGGGTGGGGCGGGCAGAGAGAGAGAATCTCAAGCAGGCTCTGTGCTGTCAGTGCAGAGCCTGATACTGGGCTCAAACCCACGAACCACAAGATCATGACCTGAGTCGAAGTTAAGAGTTGGACGCTTAACCAACTGAGTTGGTTCGTGGGCGCACCCAGGCGCCCCTAAAATAGTGTGTTACTTATCGAATGCAAAAGACTAAGGGATGGGATGTGGATCGAAACTCTAAAAATTCTGTCTTCCGATGCTCTGGTTTGCCAGATTCTTAGTCTTTCTCACCAAGCAGCTGATGACTTTTAAAGATCTGGTGAACCTCATCTTGCCCCGATCTATGATTTATAATGTGTCTGCATGAAATAGGGCTGCCTTCATTATGCTATGTTTTGCATGTACTTGATGTGGGAGCCAACTTTTATTTTTTTTATTTAAAAAAAAATTTTTTTTTTTTAACGTTTTATTTATTTTTGAGACAGGGAGAGACAGAGCATGAACAGGGGAGGGTCAGAGAGAGGGAGACACAGAATCTGAAACAGGCTCCGGGCTCTGAGCTGTCAGCACAGAGCCTGATGCGGGGCTCGAACTCACGGACCGTGAGATCATGACCTGAGCCGAAGTCGGCCACTTAACCAACTGAGCCACCCAGACGCCCCTGGAGCCAACTTTTAATAGTGACGAGACTATGTGGGGTTTGCCTTCTTGAAAAACAACTCACATATATGTGAAAGCCAGATATGGTTTTGGTTTGAATTATTTGGGTGGGCTGTGGGTGTTAAACTCCCCGGTCACTTACCCTTTGGGTTTATGTGGACACAGCCCTCAGAAGGCTGGCCAATCTCCATGATGCCGTGGGGGAATTCTTGGTCATTACCTATTGTGTCCTGTAAAAGGAGAGAGAGGATCGCCCAGGCCTGCTGCTCTTATCCTCAGGCAGAGCTCAGGAAATGCTGCCCAGATGGGTGAGCCCTTTTCACACCTCTTGTGTTGATTTTCTCGAGGGTTCTCAGGGTTTTAGGCAGGATGAGAACTCAGTTCCCTGCCTCATTTCTGAGGCCCTGGGCCTGGGCCCTGCTGCTAGACACATCTATTGATCTGCCAACATCTGAGATGCATGCTGGGGGCTGCATTTTCCTTGAACTTTTTCCTTCTGAGGCCACTCATCTTGAGGAATGGCACCTTTGCAGAAATGAAAATAGTGGAGGAGGAGCGGCGGGGACTGCCCATGAGCAGTGACTGTAGAACTTCCAGCCTGTTCGTTAGGGGGAATCGTTTCTGAATGACCCTGAGGGCTGTGCCCCCAAGCGTGGATTTGGGCAGAGAGAAACGATCTGGACTGGCTACACATTACAGCATTTGGTCATGTGGAAAGAATGAATCTTCAGGAAAAAAATCACACCCTCCGCAAAGGATTTTTACAGAGGCAGGGGTGAGCCAGAGCCAATTCTGACAATATTCCAGCGGCAAGGGAGCTCGGCAGACTTAGTCATCATTGACTTATGTTTCTCTTCTTCCTCCCACATCTACTTGTGTAACTGTCTTTCGGGGAGGGGCGAAGTAATATTAAGAAAAACAACAGCACTTCTGTGAAGAAGAGGGGGGAGGGATGGGGAGGGGTTGGGAGGAGCTCTTGCGATTTGGGGGCAGATGGAGTGGACAGTGAGGGGCATTCCAGAGCCTTACAGAACTGGGTGGTCCCCGCAGCCTGAGTTGCTAGAAAGGGATTAGAGAGGCCGACGGAGATATCGTTGGCTCATAAAGTACAGCACTCACTTAGCACTTTATAAATACCAGCTTACTGATTAATCATCACAAACGCTCTCCAAAAGCACCGGGAAACCCTTGAATGATCGAGAAAGATACACAGAGGTCAAGGTTCAGGGACAGCCCCGATAACTCTTTTGAGTGATTGGAGGAGTGAGAACAGGGCATGGGGTCACAGCCGGGTTGGTCTCAGGGGCTTTCTTGCCTCCTGCAAAGTCTGGAAGTTGTACACAGGGTGCACGGTGGGGGCGGGGGGACCCGCTTGAGGCAGGTGCTCGTGTGGCTGCTGAGCAGGACAGGGGCACCGGGCACTGGCTGCAGGTAGACCCATGTGTAGGTCATCAGGACCCCACCTATCCATCTGTAGAGCTCTCTTTTTGTGCTTTTCTTGGATGCGATGAATCTCCTTGAGAACCAACATCATCTTTCCAATGAGTTGCGTGTGCTCAACTGGGCAGGCTGGAAAAAAGGAAGCTGAGTGGGTTTTCTGCTCCTGTGAAATCCCAGGCAGTTCAATGTCCCAAGCTTACACCTGACAGCCCTATCGTAAAGTCTCAAGGCGAGTGAGTGAGTGAGTGTGTGTGTGTGTGTGTGTGTGTCTTGTGGTTAAAACCCAGTAAGGCTGCATCTCTCATACCTTCCTGGACCCCTTCCAAATATGGCAATAATATGGGCAGCTGATTTCGACTTTCATACCACTCTGTGAAAGCAGTGTGAATCTCCATCCAGGCAGTCAAGACATATTAAGTGTATTGGGCACCAGGCTCTGGTCCTGGAATTCTTTTGGTCACTGGCAAAGGGTGGAAGGCTGGGAGGTGCCCGTTGGAAGAGTGAGATTTGCTGGACACCACGCTGGGGGACAGAGAGGTGACAACGGTTTTAGCTGGACTGTAGCACTTGTTACAACCCACAACGAAGTTGTTCGTAAAGTGTCTGACACACTTTACCCCCCTCCCCACCGCTGACACAACCTCCTGGGGCAAAGGACCTGTCTGTCTGGGTCAACTTTGGCTCTTCAGTGCCCAGCGTGGTGCCTGGTCCAAGATACTGCTGGAGAAATCTTTTTTTTTTTTTTTTTTAAGTTTATTTATTATTTGGAGAGCGTGCGCGCACACACACATACACACACACAAGAGGGGGAGGGGCAGAGAGAGAGGGAGAGAGAGAATCCTAAACGGACTCCATGCTGTCAGCTCAGAGCCAAAATATGGGGCTCTATCCCACAACCGTGAGATCATGACCTGAGTTGAAACGAAGACTCCGACGCTTAACCGACCAAGCCACCCAGGTGCCATGAGAACTCGTGGTCGGATGAATGCATGAAGGCATGCTCTGCCTGCGGGCTTGGGGCAGACGAGGCATTTTCTCAGTGTCCCCTCCAGAGCATCCGGTGGCCCATTTTTCGGTCTCAAGGTCACTGCCAAGAAAGAGAAGCTGCTAAAATGACACTTCTCTGCATCCACATGACTCAACACAAAAGTTAGCAGGAGCTCTGGAAAAACAAGCCTCTCAGGTGTCTGTGCCCTAGCGTCAGCGGCATCGGAGAGGGATCGGGGCCCGGTGACCTGCTGGTCCTTGGTCATTTATCAGTTCTCTGCTCAGCAGATAAGGTGGAAGAAACAAATTGGAAGGAACAGATAAACACTGCATGTGACTGCTGCAGGGGCACCCGAGGACTTGGGAGACTTGCAAGGGATATCGTAAGATTAGCACAACGTAGAGGTAGGCAATGTCAACTGAAAGGGAGAGCATAGTGCGGGGGCCAGGGGCACCTGACCTAGGGTGTTAACTGAGGAAAGCAGATGGCTCTCTCAGGAGGTGGCTGATAAACGCAGATGCCTGGAGGAAGGGGCATGTCCTGAAGACATCATTCTTTCAGGTTTGGTCCTGCAGAAGGCAGGTCTTCCAGACTCACTGGAAAAACTCCTTTCTCTCCAGCTGCCGGGCTCCAGCTGTGAAAGGTGGTGTGGTTTCATGCCTAGGAACTGGGTTTGAAAATCCCAGGGGGGGTGGCCTCGGGTGAGTTCCTCTGCCTTTCTGGCCTCAGTTGCACTGTCTATAAGATGGCAATAACTATCTCGTCCCAGAGCACTTGAGAGGATTAAATGAGATAATGTATCTGAAGTGTTTAGTGTGTGGTGCATGGTAAAATCTCAAAATGCTCTCAGTGACAGACATGATGATAGTCCGGCTTCCTGGGAGTCAAGTGGCAGGCAAGAGCCACACCGATGTTAATAATCTAGTCTGGGGGAGGGTTTAACACAGAGATGGGCAAATCTGGCCCACTGACTACTTTTATAAACAAAGCTTTATTAGGACACGGCCACGCTCATTTGTTTAGATATCATGCTGCGATGGCAGAGTTGAATAGTGGTGACAGAGACCCGGTGGTCCCTGAAGTGAATGGCCCTTTACAAGAAAAGGGTTTTTGCTGTCTGGCCCTTTACAGAAAAAGTTTGCCGACCCTATCGTCTCTGAGTGGTAAAGAACCAGCTGGTTTCTGGACTTTCCTGAGTAAAGGGATATATTAGAGCAGTTAAGAGGAAGACGTCTGGGTTCTGAGGCTCTTGTTCTGGGGCGAGTTCCTTCCTTACTCATCGCTTTCACAGGTAAGACAGGAGTGATACACGCAGCCAGCACTAAGTGGGATAATGTCTGGACTGTGCTTAGCACAGGGAGTGTTTGATGGTTGGCAAGGACAGTATAAAAAAGTTTGCTATTATTAGCTATTGAACTTCAACTGCTGAAAGGGACAAAGAAACTCCCGGGAGAGGGTCATCACTGCAGGCAGCTCTCTGTACAGAATGCCCAGCAGTAATCCCATAGGAAGCCCCAAAAGAGGGTGTGGACATCAAAGGTGAACTCTCCCGTGCAACATACCCAGTAAGTTAATGATTCTAGCTCCTCTCCAGGAGAGCAGCAGATCAGAATATGAAGGGGCAGCCAAGGTCAAGGCCACGAGGTCTAGCCACTATGTGGTACCACATAGTAGGTACCCAGTATGTGCTGCCTGAAGGAATGAAGGCTGGTTGTTTAACCACAAAAGTGATTCATCAGTCACAAAGAGAGATTAAGAAAACAACACCATTTACAATTGCACCAAAAAATAATAAAATACCTAACCAAAGAACTGAAAGACCTCTACTCTGAAAACTATAAAATGCTGATGAAAGAGATTGAAGATGATACAAATGGAAAAATATTCCATGCTCAGGGATTGGAAGAATATTGTTAAAATATCCACGTTACCCCAAACAATCTTTTTAAAAAATGTTTATTTATTTTTGAGAGGGGGGGAGGGGCAAAGAGAGAAGGAGACACAGAATCTGAAGCAGGTTCCAGGCTCTGAACTGTCAGCACAGAACCCGATGTGGAGTTTGAACTAAAAAATCGTTGGGGTGCCTGGGTGGCTCAGTCGGTTGAGCTTCGGACTTTGGTTCAGGTCATGATCTCATGGTCTGAATGACCCTCCCCATTCACTCTCTGTCTCTCTCTGTCTCAAAAATAAACATTAAAAAAAAAATTAAAAAAAAATCATGAGATCATGACCTGAGCCGAAGTTGGTCGCTTAACTGACTGAGCCACCCAGGCGCCCCTACCCAAAACAGTCTAAGGATTCAGTGCAATCCTTATCAAAATACCAACAGCATTTTTCATAAAACTAGAACAAATAATACTAAAATTTGTATGGGACCACAAAAGCCAAAGCAATCTTGAGAAAGAAAATCCAAGCTAAAGGTATCCCGATCCCAGATTTCATACTACATTACAAAGCTGTGGTAATCAAAGCAGTATGGTACTGGCACAAAAAACAGACACACAGATCGAAAGAACAGAATTGAGAGCCCAGAAATAAACCCATGATCATACGGCCAATTAATCTATGACAAAGGAGGCAAGAATGTACAATGGGAAAAAGACAGGCTCTTCAACAATGGTGTTGGGAAAACCAGACAGCTACATGCAAAAGAATGGAACTGCACCACGTTTTAAAATTTATTTTATTTTATTTATTTTTGAGAGAGAGAGGGAGAGAGAGAGGGTCCCGAGCGGGCTTTGCAGTGTCAGCACAGAGTCTGACGTGGGGCTTGATCCCATGAACCATGAGATCATGACCTGTGCTGAAACCAAGAGTTGGATGCTTAACTGGCTGAGCCATCCAAGTGCCCCAGAAATTGGCCCACCTTTTAGCACCCTACACAAAAATAAACTCAAAGTGGATTAAAGTCTTAAACGTGGAACCTGAAACCATAAAAATCCTAGGAGACAGCACAAGCAGTAATTTTTTTGACGTCAGCTGTAGCAACATCTTTCTAGACACAACTTCTGAGGCAAGGGAAACAAAAGCAAAAATAAACAATTGGGACAACACCAAAATAAAGAGCTTTGGCACAGCAAAGGAATCAACAAAACAAAAAGGCAATCTACTAAATAAGATATTTGCAAATGACATATCCTTTAAAGGGTTAATACCCAAAATATATAAAGAACCCTACACAACATAACACCAAACAGAACAAAACAAAACAACCCTCTAGGGGCGCCTGGGTGGCTCAGGTCATGATCTCATGGTTTGTGAGTTTCAGCCCCTCATCGGGCTCTCTGCCCCTCAGCACAGAGCCCACTTTGGATCCTCTGTCCCCTTCTCTCTCTGCCCCTTCCCCTCTGGTTCTATCTCAAAATAAACAAATAAACTTAAAAAATAAACTATGTAGGGGGCTCCTGGATGGCTTAGTCGGTTGAGCGTCTGACCTCAGCTCAGGTTATGATTCCAAAGCTCGTGAGTTCAAGCTCCACGTCGGGCTCTGTGCTGACAGCTCGGAGCCTGGAACCTGCTTCGGATTCTGTGCCTCCTTCTCTCTGCCCCAACCCATTCACACTCTGTCTCTGTCTCTCTCAAAAATAAACAAACATTAAAAAAAATAAACTATGTAATTAAAAAATGCAGAAGACCTGCGTAGACATTTTTCCAAAGAAGACGTTCAGATGGCCAACAGACACACGAAAAGATGCTTAACATCACTCATCATCAGGGAAATGCAAATCAAAACAAAAATGAGATATCACTTGCCACCTGTTAGAATGGCTGATAAGAAATAGCAAAGTATTGGTGAGGAGGAAAAGGTACCCTGGTACACGGTTGGTGGGAAGGTGAAGTGGTGCAGCCACTGTGGAAACAGTACGGAGGTTCCTCAATTAAAAGTAGAAATACCACATTATTCAAAAATTCTGCTATTGAGTATTTACCCAAAGAAAATGAAAACGCTAAATCAAAAAGATATTTGTATCCCTGTGTTTATTGCAATATTATTTCCCATAGCCAAGACACAGAAGCAACCTTCTGTCCATCAGTAGATGATATGTATATATATATATAAAACAAAATATTATGCAGTCGCGAAAAGGATGGGATCACCACTTTTGAGACGATGTGGATGGACCTAGAGGTATTATGCTGAGTGAAATATGTCAGACTAAGAAAGAAACAGAAGTGGAATCTAAAGACAAACAAACAGGGGCGCCTGGGTGGCTCAGTCGGTTAAGCATCCCACTTTGGCTCAGGTCATGATCTTGCTGTTGGTGAGTTCGAGCCCTGCGTCGGGCTCTCTGCTGTCAGCACGGAGCCCTCTTTGGACCTTCTGTCCCCCTCTCTTTCTGCCCCTCTTCTGCTCGTTCTCTCCTCTCTCTCCGAAGTAAAAAACAAATGAACAAACAAACAAAAAGCAGAAGCAGACCCTATAAATAGAGAGGAAATGGATGGTTGCCAGAGGGTGGGGGATGGGCAAAATGGGCGAAGGGGAGTGGGAGATCCAGACTTCCAGTTATGGAATGAACAGGTCACGGGGACATAAGGAATACAGTCCATGATATTGTAATAGTGATGTATGGTGACAGGTGGTGGCTAGTGAACATCGGGTGCCGACTATACTTAAAAAAGTGATTTATCGGGACGCCTGGGTGGCTCAGTTGGTTAGGCCTCCCACTTCGGCTCAGGTCATGATCTCACGGCTCGTGGGTTTGAGCCCCGCGTCGGATTCTGTGTCTCCCTCTCTCTCTGCCCCTCCCCCGCTCGCACTCTGACTCTGCCTGTCTCTCAAAAGTGAATAAATATTAAAAAAAATTTTTTAATTAAATAAAAAATTAAAAAGTGATTTATCAAACAGCACTCCTGATTTCTATGACGATAAAACAGCAGTCATCCGGAAGATGAAATTTCTGCCTCCAATAGCGTAGGGTCTTAGGAACGAAGGCAACAGGCTCAAGAGGAGAGGAAACTCAAAATGGGGGGCCTTCTACTGCTTCCTGCCATAGGATACAGGCAGAGGCGTCGTGGTGGGTTCCTGGGGGAACAACATGTTTAAAAACCAAAGCAGGCGCGTTGGGTCACGAATTGGCCCCAAATAGCTTGGGACACCGAGCACACAGACGCAAATGACACATCTTGATGGAAACGAGTGCAGGTTTGATGCGCCGAAATGGTCTGCCCTCCCTGGGCGCCCCACCTCCTGTGTCAGGAGGCCTCAGCACGAAACAGGGGGATACGTACGTTAGCATTAGCGGGTTTGGGGTTTCCTCTCCTCGTTAGTTTCATTCCTGAGACCCAGAAAAACTGGAAACCATTCCAACTTACCAGGAGCACGCTTTGGAATGCAGATCTGGAAGCTATTTTTTTCTGCAGACGCTCATGACTCTGGTTTTCACAGCAGCAGGCATGGGTGGCTTTGCCAAAAGCTGCTAGAGAAGGGCATCTTATCTGTGAAGTCACGAATCCAAGAATCCAAACAGGCCACCATTGGCGAGGGTGGAAGGAAGTTGTTTGCCTTAGCTTCTTGGGGGACCAGAAGATTGGGAGGCTTTGGGGACCGCAGGTACCCTGTTGTACCTTAATACCACCCCGGGGGAGAGGCTGCAGGCAGCTTCTCCCAGCCGCCAGGGGAGGCAGTGTCTCGGTAAAGGAGATGTTGGTTGCAAATAACAGAAAGTCAAACCGGCTGAAGGGAAAGGCGGGCATCCATGGGGGAAGAAAAGCCGGCTCCTGACCGCCCTGGCTCTTCTGCTTTGTTTGTCCTTTGATTCTTAAGCTTCCTCATTTTCTGTGAGTAAACCCCCTTTCTGCGGAAGTGAGCTACAGGAGGTTTCTGTTGTTGGCAACCAAAGAATCTTAAGTGATACAAAGGGTCCTAGTGGAACCCAAGGGCAGGCATTGAAATTGGCCTTCCCCAAGAAAAAAAACTGGGAACCAGACAGTCGTCAGCAATCAAGGTAATCAATCTGTGTCCTTGGAATGCCTTCAGCTTCAAATCACAGAAAACCGAATGTGGGCAGACTGTAAAAATTTGGAGTCCCTCCCAAAATGACTCTGGCCGTGTGACTTGCTTTTGTTTGATGGGATGTTAACCAACACTAGGCACAGACACTTGATAAGTATTTGTGCTTTGGGGCTTGCTCTCTCCTGCTGCTCTGGGAACGCGTGCCCACCGCCCCGTGAAAAGGCCTGGTCTGGCCTGCTCAGTGATGAGAGGCCATGACAAACGGAACCAAACGGTCCCGGCTGA
Organism: Panthera onca; assembly: GCF_046562875.1. Lineage (NCBI taxonomy): Eukaryota > Metazoa > Chordata > Mammalia > Carnivora > Felidae > Panthera > Panthera onca. The sequence goes on from NC_138346.1 coordinate 210,326,791, forward strand.
GGCCTCTCTAGAGCAGAATTTCTCATTCTTGGTACTCCTGACACTTTGGATCAAGTGGGTTTTTGCTGTGGGGGGGGCCGTTCTGTGCACTCTGGGACGTTCAGCAGCATCCTTGGCCTCTACCCTCTAGATGACGGTAGTGCCGCACCCCTCCAGTCATGACGACCCAAACTGTGTCCAGATGTTGCCCTAGTGTTCCCTGGGGGGAGGGGTGCAAAACTGCCCCTGTATGGGAGCCACCCCCTTCACCCAACTTGCCTACCAGCGACCAGGCATGTAAGTGGGGTCACCCTAAACCATCCAGCTGCAGCCAAGCCAGCCCAGATCAGTACAAGTGCCGTGGAATCATGGCTCGACACACGGACCCACGAGAAAGAATAAATCTTTGTCACTTTCCATCACTAAGTTTTGAGCGGTTTGTGCCATGGCACAAACGGGTGCGCCTGCCTGCGGTGGCTCAAACAGGGGTTTGTGCGACACAGCAACAGCTACAGAGGGAGGCAATGCAGGCACGGTGCGGAGTTCAGGGCGGCCGCCAGGCACTTGCCAGGCCTTCCTTGTCCTTCACTCCTCTGTCCTCGGAGGTGAGCGCCGGCCTCTTGCCGGTTGCCTGACGTTGCCCAAGATGGCCGTTCCAGCTCCAAGCCTGAGCTCCAGGGATGAAAAAGGAGACAAGGCAAAGGGACAAAGAGCAAAATACTCTTTCCTAGTGGAGACTTGCCTTTTTTTTTTTTAATTTTTTTTTTTCAACGTTTTTTATTTATTTTTGGGACAGAGAGAGACAGAGCATGAACGGGGGAGGGGCAGAGAGAGAGGGAGACACAGAATCGGAAACAGGCTCCAGGCTCCGAGCCATCAGCCCAGAGCCCGACGCGGGGCTCGAACTCACGGACCGCGAGATCGTGACCTGGCTGAAGTCGGACGCTTAACCGACTGCGCCACCCAGGCGCCCCTAGACTTGCCTTTTATTACAGAAGGTAAGTCCTCCCCACGGGCCTTGGCTCACAGGTCATTGGCCAGAACTGAACAGCATGGCCAGCTCTAGTTGCAAGGGAGGCTGTGCAATCAAGGCCTTCAGGCTTCAGCCCATACGGTGGAGGAAGGCGATGACTAGGGGGCTTGTGATGTCCGAGTCACTGTCTCTCTGGGAGTCCTGGTTTCTTGTCTTTCTTGTTGTGTATCTACCCCACCCTTCTCCTTCTGAAGGCTGGTTTTGGTTTCTCCGGGCACGAGCGGGGAAATGGCCACTCCAGCCCTGGAACTGCATCGACTTTCAGCTCCAGTGCCGTTAAGGAACGATCTGTGTGGCATCCCAGTGGCCATCTTTCAAGCACCAATGGCAAAGATAGCATTAGCCCAGCTTGAGTTAGAAGAGAAAGCTGATTGGTCTGGCCCGGCTTGGGGATGTACTGCTCAGCCAATAGGGTGTGGCCAAAAGAACCGCATTAGGTAGGGCAAATCTGATTGGTGGAGGGGGTTGGTGGTGCGTTTTCAGGGAGACACCCTCAAAATGCTGTATCTAGTTCGAGGAGTGGAGAGAAGAGATTGCCATGGTGGGCTGTAATGTGATAGGGTAAAAATCAACGTGTCCTCAGAAGGCGTAAAATACAGTGAAGTCATACAGGCATTGCGTTTACCTTACGCAAATTCAAATACACGTGTGCAACCAACAAAAACATCTTTTCCCACACGATTTGGCTTCCAGACACGAGCCAGCTACTGGAACGGCTGCCTGCCTAAGTGATCTTTTCTGGTGCTAGAGAAAAACTTGTTTTGGACTTTGGGGATGTGGTACAGTATTGTCATACCATGTTCTTTATGGAAAATTTCCAGGATCTTCGGGAGTGTTTTTAAGGCCAGGTATACCTTTCTCACTGTCTTTAGCTCCTAGCCCTGCGTAAGATGTGCTTTCAGTGGAATATCACACAAAGAACATACCCTATCTCCTTCCGGTTTTAATCGGTATAAAGAATCCATTTGGCTTTGAAATACCAAAATATTTTTCTTGTGTCTTCTTAAAAATAATAATAATAATAAAAAAAAAAGAAATGGCATTCGTGACTTCTGGCTCTTCCTCCCATTTTGTTTGGCTGTCCCGGCCACACCAGAAAGGCGGCAAGCGGACAGATGGACGGAGAGAGGGCAGAACACGGGAGCAAGAAAAATGAGGGTTTCTCCAAACCCTGCGAAAAAGGGGTGTGTCCCCCTGGGCAGTGTGTGCCCTTGGGCGCCTGGGTACTTGGTCTGTCCTGGGTGACTGGCTCCTGCAAAACTGGGATAGCAGAACGGGCAGTATGGGAGGGGAATCAGAAACCGGGCTCCAGGCCCCACTTGTGAATCTAGACAGGCACTTTAACCTCTCTGGGCCTTCTGCATCTGTAAAATGGGGATCATGATACAATTTACCTCCCAGAGTTTGGGGGGGGGGGTTAGGTGAGAAGAGTGCCACATTATTACAGACGCGGTAAGACAACTGGGCACGCTCGTTTTATTATAATAAACTCAATATGAAGTGCTGTACCACAGACAGCCTCAGACCCGAGGGTGCCATTCTGTCCCGTGGCCCCAGTACGGGTCTTGCGTTTTGCCAGCTGTGGGTTTCTTGGAGCTCTGCGGAGGTGGATGTGTGGGTACCTCACGACTCAAAGGTGGAACCCCAGAACTGTGTCCGCCGGGCCTAGGAGTCTGCTTCAAACTTACGTTTTTCATGCGCCTGAGGGTGTATACCCGTGTAAGTAATTTCAAACAGAACCCCTCTCCCTGCACCTTCCAAAATACAGCATCGCGCAAATATCAGTCTAGGAAGCAACATTCTGGGGTAACAACCTTTAAAGTCCTATAAGAGCATCTTAGTATTTTGACACAGAAGGGTCACATACGGGACTCACGGAGCATCACGCACGGCCCAACGGGATGGCATTTCTAGTTCCTGCTACCGGGCTTGGAAAACAGAAGGCTCTGGCTGGATTTGCTGGATGTTTCTCCCTTCGGTGTCTCCCTTTCTTGGTCCATCTTTTGGGTGGCTTTTCTGGCTCCGACCTTCAATGACAAGAGAAACACAAGCACAGATTCTGTAATTGGGGCAAGATCTCAAAATGTTCCACTCAAATGATTTTTTTTTTCACTGAAAGAAAAATGTTTGCTGTAAAAAATCATCCATATATATTAATCATATTTATATATTATATTTATTAATATTATATATTATATATACCATATATACTATTACTATATATAATATATATATTATATTATATATAATATAATATATACTATACTAATATACTATTATATATATACTATTATATATGTGTGTATATATATATATATACATATATACTAATAATTATAGAGAGAGAGGGAGGGAGGGAGGGAGGGAGGGAGAGAAAGAGATACATAAAAAGAAACTAAAGTGTGGGGGTGCCTGGGTGGCTCAGTCGGTTATGCATCCGACTTTGGCTCAGGTCATGATCTCATAGTTTGTGAGTTTGAGCCCCGCGTCTGGCTTTCTGCTGTCAGTGCAGAGCCCGCTTGAAATTCTCTGTCCCCCTATCTCTCTGCCCCTCCTCTGCCCTCTCTCATTCAAAAATAAATAAACTTGAAAGAAAAAAGAAGCTAAAACGATTCACCATTATCACACTACCCGAAGGTAAGCATCACAATGTTTTGTTGTGCACGCTTCCAGATATACAAATAACATTTCCCCCTTTTTTACAGTTTTGTGGTTTTGAAAACTACGAGCTTCTTATGATGGGCACATTCATTGTGATGGAATCTCTGTCTCCTGGAAAGCTGTCACCTAAGTGCCTGTGTCTTACGTCTCTGATGTTGGAGGGGCCTGTCTAGGTCTTTTCTGAGCACTGCCCCTCCTCCCCGACACCTCGTGTGGCGCTGTCCCTGGTCACAGTTGATTGGATGCTTGGCACGGGCTGTGCTTTTCAGATGATCACGCCCAGGATTTGGGGGTATCGGCTCTGAGATGTTACTTGCTCCCTGAGTCGGTCCTTTAAGCTGGGGCCGGGGAGGGGGGAATGGTGAGGTCATCTCTTCCCATCACGTATGACTGGAGAAAGTCGAGATGAGCAGGTACAGGGAGACGCAGAGAAGGGGTGCGTGCGGTAGGGAGATGATGCCTGGGACCTGAGGCTTACCAGTTCCCTTTTGAGGCCAGACCTCCTCTCAGCCCTTGGTTTTTCTGACGCACGCACTCCTGTATCCCTGTAAAAGCCCCCCTCCCCACTTCTGAGCAGGTTCCCACTAGTTGCCCCCCAAGAATCTCCCTCTGGCACATTTCTGTGTAATGTACATGGGATCGTAGCTTGAAGGTTTCTTTCCAACAGGCTTCAAATTCCAGCCCTATTTCCTGCAAGTTTTGGACTCCAACCATGAGGACACATGCCCTTGGGTGGGGGGGGGGGGGTTGGGAAGGGGGCTGGTGGGTGGTCAGGTTTCAGCTCGGCCACTTACTCTATGACCCTCGGTTTCCCCATCTGTCAAATAGGGGCCAGAGTAGCCATCCTGTCTTCCTCAGGGACTGAGAGAAGATTCTGGGTGGATTTTAAAGGAAGGGGCTGCTAGGCCCATCTGTGGAGCTCTCTGCACTCGGGAGGTATAAAAACCACCTCCTGAGGCCTGTGCCAGTGGCTGACAGGGGCCTTAAATGTGCTTTGAGACCGCATCGAAAATCATTTCAGGGTGAGAAGAGCTAGCTTCCCTACAAGAACCTACATAGGAAATCTTGGTCGGAATGCCCAGCGACAATGAAAACAGACAGCGAATGTCAAAACCCTCCCCCAAGCCACCTTTCCTTTACAACCCTTTTGATTTGATTTTCAGTAAGATTGCCGGCCCTGGATGGTTCCCGAGCACCCGTGCCCTGGCCTGATGAGGTTGGCGGGGAGCAGAGGGCAGAGGGCCGACCTGGGAAAGGAGGACGCTGAGACACGTGCGAGGAAGGGCTGGGAAATCACGCAGTGCCACTGGCGAGCGCCATGCATTAGGGCTTAGACGTCTGGGAACCACATGCCTCACCTTTGGAACGAACGGGCAGGGACAGAAGCTGGGCATTTAGATAGTGACACCCAGCTGGAAATGAACTCGGGACACACCGGGTGGCCGCCTCAGGCAACTGGAAGCCGTGGGCTCTAGAAAGGCCCCTTCTGTTTGTTGCCACCCGGCCTCAGGGCTCTGCTTAAGCAGCTCCTCTTTGGGGAGGCCCTGCCTGGCCCTTGCACTGGGTGAGTCCTTGTGAAATATGCTCATGAACTCAGGCAGCCGACCTTTGTTCCCAAAACATCGCGTGCAAGGTAGTTATTGCATCATTATTGTATTTACTGAAAAAAAAAAAAAATGCCGGAGAGTGTAAGCTAGAAAGGAGGGGGGGCGGATTTTGTGTGTTTCTCCTTTGATCTAACCCCACAGTGCTCACCCTTGTTTCCATTATTGTCCCCCACTAAGGAGTCTTCTTAGACAAGTTTCTAATTGCTCTACTCCCATGAAATTTTAATAGGACAGATAGCACTCTATGTGTGTGTGTGTGTGTGTGCGCTTTATATATTAAAAAAATAAATTTCGCCCCCTCAAGGGGTGACCTTACCCCGCCTGGGAATTCCTGATTGAACCCCAACACCTGGACAGTACCTGCCACGTTGCAGGCTCTCAGTAAATATTCCTCGAATAAACGAGGGCTGGGACAGTACCTTTTTGTCCACTCTCCCATCGCTCCGTGTGGAGGCTGGCATGTGTTAACTAGGTTTTCCGTTTTAGCATCCAACTCCCCCCAAACTATAAATGACTTTTAGCTGCAGTGGGAGACAGTACAGAATCACTGAATGGCATTACAAAGGAGGGAAAACCAAAACCCGCAGGGCCTCGGAAGGGAAGGGGGTGCCATTTCTGAGGCTTGCTAGAAATGGAGACTCTTTTACGAGTGAGCAGGACTGAAAAGCAGATTTTACACGTCCTGTCTTTTTCAGGATGGTCGCGGTGACTCCCTCCCTCTAAAGACATGAGGCACACAGTGGAGAAAGGGGATGGCCAAGCTATACTTTGTAAAGAATGTGGAGAGAACATTTCTGCACCAAGGAGATCCTAGACACCCAGCCTCTAAGCTTGGGCTGGAGGGCTGGGAGCAGGCTCAGGCTTTGCTCTTAGCTGGGGTGCCATCTGCCACATTCTGTTATGCCCAGACACGGCCTGAAGTTCCGGGGAGCTTCACATCTCAGAGGAGCACAATGTTCCTACAACAGCTAGGGACCATCCTGGTATCTCCTCTGTCACCTTACATCGCAAGGTGGTCCTGGGACAAAAATCACGCTACATGTATGTATATATATATATATATATATATATATATATATATATATATGAATAAATGACCAGTCTCCCACTCGTGCCCACTTGGCAGGCTGGCAAAGCTGGGGGAGCCCTCAGGACACTCTATCCCGGTAACGTCCTGCTCTGGGTAGTAACCACCTTCCAGCCTTAGAATAAGGGTGTTGGTTGAGAAGAGGATTCCATCTTCCAAAAATGTCCCTTACCTAGGATAGCTTTGGTTTTTCTAACGCTAATTTTGTTGTCTTGGAATTATTGTGACCTTGTCTCAAAAGCGAATATGGTTCCTGTTTCTTATTCCACCACAATGTGGTTAGCTTTCAAGCTTCCTGAGAGCTCACCTCTATTTTCTGCAGAGTGGGAATGTGGTTGGGTCAGCTCCAGTTCCAGGGCTGAATTGTGAATGGCAGCGTTTCAACATGTTTAAGATTTCATAGTCTCGATTCTCAACTCTTTAAAAAAAAAAAAAAAGAGTATTCTAGAGGTGTTTCCTCGAAATTCAAGAGAAAAGTCACCCGAAGTGTATCTGGTTTCTTATCGGGAGGTTTATTACCTAAAGCAGGGGAAGCAGTGCTCGTCTGGGTGTCAGATCTTCGATGAGCCGCACCTGTCTTATCCAGCTGTGTGGCTCCGGACAAATAGCTTAACGTCTCTGACCTTCAGACACCTCGTCTGATGACGGAGGACAGAAACGAGAGCTGCCCTGTGGGTTTGTTGTAAAGATTAAACGGGATGATGCACACTGAGCGCTTAGCTCTGTGCCTGGCACATACTAAATGCTCGATACATAACACATGTGCTGGTATTTTTGTCAACTGGCTTTTCTGCTGACGTCCTATTGTTCTCCTTTTCCTTCCGGCTCACCTGGAGACCTGAGCTTTGCGTCTGGCTCCTCACTGTCTCTACAAACATTCGTCTCTTTAATACAGGAAGAATATTGACACAATTTAGCTCATGCGCTTCTCTCCCTTTTGCGCCAAAGAAAAATGGTTTTTCTCAACTTTCAGATGCCACCCATTTGGATGAAATGTCGGGCTTTCCTAGGGATGGGGGTGGGGTGGGGATGTGCATGTGCAGAAGGGGGCATGGCCTCCAGGCCATGCTGCCCTGTCCTGCCGAGCTCCATAGGGATGGATCTCTGTTCCGGATTCCAGAGGAATCTGAGAGGTGGAGGCTTGTCCAGCAAGGGGCCTTTGGGGGAACCCTGCGGTTCTCTTGGAGGATAAATCTGCTTTGGGTGAAAGCGGAGCCCCCCTGATCGACGGAAGGGGCTCAACGGACGTGGGCTTCTACCTTGGCATCCCAACAGCCCGGGCATGACGAAAGCCACAGCGGCGAACTAACCTCCCCGGCGGGGACTGCGAGCTCCTTGGGAGCCAGCCTCACTGCTGCAGCTTGCCCTTCCCCTGGGATTGGCTAACTGTTGCCGACCCTGGTGTCCTCGAGACCTCAGGGACAGTTCACTGAAGGAAGAGCATCTCCCAGGCGCTGGGGACGCAACGGTGAGAGAGAGCGGGGGAGGGGGGGGCCTCCCTGGCCGACTGACACTCCGGTGGGGGACCGTGCAGGGATATCGGGAAGGCGGTGTTTCTCAGAGAGCCCCGAGCATCTCCTGGGGAGGTGCCAGGCAGAAGCCTCCAGGGGGCCGGGGAGGTAAAAAAAGTGGGTGAAGTGAGCCGGGTGGGGGGTGGCGACAAACCCACGAGCCCGGCGCCTTTCTAAGGGGCCTGCAAAACGCAGGCTCGTGGGCCTGGTATCACCAGACCTTCCCAGTTGCCCAGAGAAGCTGGACATCCAGAGTGTTTCGTGAGAGTGACCTATTTGGAAAGGTTACTTAAAAAAAGGAAACCCTTGAGCCGAATGGAACGCCTCTGTGGGCTGCCATTTTGCGACATCCGTTTCAGAGCCTGCCCCCTCGGCTTCCAGTTGGTTCTAGTAAATATTTGTTGGCAGGGTTGCCAGATGAAATACAGAACGCCCAGTTAAATTTGAATATCCGCGTGAAAAGATAGATATATATATAGGTATAAGTATGCCTCATGCAATATTTGGGACATACTTCTACTAAGTGACTCTTTGTTGTTTTTCTGCAGTTGAAGTTTAACTGGGCATCCCGTTGGGTTTTGCTTTCCCTTAGATCTGGCAACTCTGTTGGGTGTTCACAAAACTCGCGGAGGAAGGGAGTGGGGCCATCTTTGGGATGGGGCATGGGTACGTGCAAGTCTCTTTCATATCCGCAGAAGGGTGCTAACCCCATCCTTACAGCAACTGTCTAAGGAGGCTTAGGGGCCCGCATTTAACTGAGTTGCTCTCTGGACATTTTTCATGGAGGAGGCCTTGAGCCTGCAGCCCCTCAACATTCATCACAGACTCAGCTGAGAGGAGCTAAGCTTAGCAGATAGTCACCAACCAAATTCCCAGATAACTGTAAAGCAGTAGTTTTAAGCCAGCAACCTCCTTGTTTGTTTTTTTTTTGTTTGTTTGTTTTTTGGGTTTTTTTTTTTTTACCCAGCAGAATGCTTTAAGCAAAATCCCATGAGGAACTTGGCATATACAACAAATAAGGGAGAACTTTTCTGGGGGAAACCAGGCGTATGCATGTGTGTGCCTGTGCGTGTGTGGGCTGGGGATGTTGACGGTCACACTTTTCCATGGCACCCAAGGGCTCCAGGGGACCCCAGTCTGAGCATTGCTCCAAAATAGCTTCCTCGGATTAAATGCAATCGGTGGACAGCTGAGTGCTGAAGGGCAGATCTTGGGCCCTCCTGCACACCGGCTTTTCCTGAACTTTCCTGAACTCGCTGGGCTGTAATGACATCAGTCTGTCTCAAGAGCTGTCCTCAGACCTGGCCCTCAGACGTGGCCCAGCCAACACTGAGCTGCTCTTCGTAGGGATATTGTTCGTTAGATCACACAGCGTCCTCTCCAGGGGAAAATCCAGTGCCATCTTGTTCTAAGAGCACTGAGGTGCACTGCATCCATCATTAGCTCATGGACGCCATGAACTCTGGGTTTTCCAGTTCCCATGGGCTGCCAGAGAGCCCAGTCACGTGTGACTCCCCCTTGACAGGTAAGAAGGGCGTTAGAGTTGGCATTCTCCTCACTCTTGGCTTCTTTCACCCATTTATTTTACTCTTAGGGCAGGGGGCCTGGGGCTCCCCACTCCTCTCTTCTCCTTTTCTTATGACCTTGCCTTCAAGTCCCCAAATCACTTAGTGCCTAGAATGGTTGCTCAGCCAAAACCACACCTGCACCTGCCCTGTGCCTTCCCTCCAGATAATAGGTTCGTTGCTTGCCTGTCTCTTAGGTCATCTGCTCCGACTGTAGGCAAGGGAGGGGCAGGGGCTGGGGCGGGGGAAGGGAAGGCAGTGGAGGTGTGTGGATGTTTCTGGCACAGCACACGGTGGCTTGTACACCCCTTGAAAACACCGTATCTGCTTTGTGTCTGGCCACAAGATCCGAAAACCTCTCCAGACCTGCCTCTCTCTCTCTCTCTTTGAAGCAACAGTCGCGAGACGTTCGTTCTTTTGCGCTTCCCTGTTCGAGATCCTCTAAACGTTCCTGAGCGAAAATATCAGGTGAGCAAGAGAGCGTTTAGTGTGTCCGGACCTGTTCCACTCTGGGGCGCACCTCTGAGGTCTCTGGGAGACCCTGGGGCTCACTGGCGGGCAGAAGATGCGGGCAGGAAGGGCTTCATCTTCTAACCACGCGCCGCACCGCACAAACCACACTTCACATTCTCATCCTTTCGTGGGCTGGAGGGTACGGCCCCCACCCCCTACCCTCCCATTCTTATCCTGTACACCATCTACCGATTTCTACTCCTCGGTCAAAAGCACCCAACTGAGGGACCCTGGATTAAAAAAAAAAAAAAAATTTGTTTTAAACTTGGATCTTGAGAATGCTTGGGCTGGAGAAAAATTTCGGAAAATTGTGATTTGAGTAGGGTAGTGAGGCCATCGATGACGGTACAGAAGGTCGTATGGAGTGTTCCTGTGTGCTAAGGGTCTTGTATCCACACTCTCCTTGAATTGGACGCATTGGGTTACGAGCCACCTCTATTCTCATCTGAAGGATGAGGGATCTGAGCTAATTAAGCAGAGCGAAGGTGGTGTGTGTGTGTGTGTGTGTGTGTGTGTGTGTGTGTGTGTGTGGAGGGGGGGGCGGTGGTCTAGCCCCACTGACCCCACCCGGCAACGCTGTGGCCACGCCCCTTGGCCAGGATTTGATTGGCTGGAGACCTGAGGGGCTTCCCCAGCCGGAAGCAGCCAGCGTGCCCTGGAGCCTTCCAGACGCTAGGAGCCCTAATAAAGGGCCAGGAAGGGGAGTGCGTGCTGCCCCGATGGCTACTTCTGTGCATTTGAAATTCTCCCATTGAAAATTCCAGCCTTCGCCCATTCACAAAAAGTATCTGAGCTCTTCTTGGCCGGAGCCCTGGTTGTATTCACCAACTCTAAAGGGGACCTTCACAAAACAGCTGCTGGCTCCCGGAGCCCCGGGATCGCGTCTCGGGGTTTGGCGACAGCGTCAGCCGGCAGGAAGCTCTCTCAAGGACCTGCCGGCCTCGCCCCACCCGTCCACGAGCTGCCTTTTCTCCCCCCGCCCAGGCCCCGTAATCGTGCTTGCTGTGCGCCCGGCACTGCAGGCTTTATGGCATTTAACCCTCCCCGGGCCCCGTTGTTAATCATCTTTGGGTGCCCGTGTTGAGGAATCTGAGACGCGGGGGCATAAACCAGTGGCTCGGGGTCACTCAGGGCCAGGGGTGGGGCTTCGACTCTAGTCGTTTGGCTGCAAAGTCCGCCTCTGAACTCCGAGAGACACAGCTGCCTTATACGGTGGTGTGGGAAGCGGATGAGACTGAGCGCAGCCTGCACGGCTGTCATTGTCCCTCTGTCACAGGGCCAGAGCTCCAGACCGGGGGCCTTCCAGGGTCCGGAGCTGATGACCGCGAGGTTCCCTGTGAGTGCCCAGCACTGAGGCTTTCCCCAGTATTTTATATCAAGTCTCACTGCCCCAGCCAAAGGTATGAGTGTGGAAGTGTGACTTTTGATTCCAGAAAGTTCTGCCTTGGCGAACAGAGGTTTGAACATTAACCCTAAAAACTACTTCCTGCTTTTTGTTTTTCCTTTTTGAGGAGGGTGATGGTTCTGCCGGTCTAGTGCCTCAGCCACCCCGTTCTCTACGGGTGGGGGAAATTTTATACGTGAGACTGAAACCATGAAGGCTCCTTGTGAAGATGCTAGGTGTCAAACTTAAAACAAAAATCATTTCAATGTTGAATATGTTCCTTGGAGGGAACTGAGGCCAAGACAGATTCTGAAGTTCCCTTTAGAATGCAGCAAAACCCTAAAATCTATGTTGCTTGTTGTTTTTCCTCCTGATAAATAGGAAGTTCTGACGACATGTTCATAACACACCTTGCATGCCCACCCTAGCCCTGGGATGAGCGGAGACCTCCTGGAAAAGGAGGCGCACAGAGCAACGGGTGGGGAGAAGTGAACTCGGGCTGGGGAGGGCAGCAGGCCTGGGGCGGGGGCGGCGTCCTGTTTCTGCTGCCGGGCAGCCAGGTGACGCTGCCCTCTGTCAGCCGCTCTGAATGGGCGGCCGCTCGCCAGCATCCCTCGCGGGGCCGACGGGAGGGATGAAGCATGTGTCGCGTGGAGCAGGTGCCTGTCCCTCGGTACGTGCCCAGGAAATAATGCCACCGGCATCGCTGTGATTGTGGCTCTGCTTTTCGGAATCTTTCCCTAAATTGTGACTTCCATGAATTTGAAAGTTCTCAGCCCCAGCTCTTCTGGGGATACAGATGCAGGTTTGACTTGGCCACTTCAGCTCCTTCTCCACGGAAGGATGTCTAGTGCCCAATAGGCTGGCATGGCCCCTGCATTGTGTATGAATGAGGCAGCTCATGAATAATGCATGTAAAGCCTGATTATGTAAATCCTCAGGTTTTCTTACATTTTTAGCCAGCCCCATGACAATGGCCTTTTTTGGGGCCCTTTGCTGCCCCATTCTGTGGTCTGGTGTCTCAGCTTTGGGGGCTAGCCTGCCAAGTCCTGGGGGGGGGGCACCTTAGGGAGGGGTGAGCTCTCTGGCGGGCACATCAAAGGAAAAGTCAGGGCTCTGTCACTGGCCCAGCTCTCCCTGGTTGCCTGGTGTGAAAGGAAATCGTCCTTTGCCTGAGGCCTGTGATGTTTAATTCAAGACTGTGGACGCTAGAAACCCCTCATCTAGGGCTCCTTCGGAGCACGATGGCTGGGTTCATTTCTAGTGCTATAAGCCAGGGAAGCTGTGGTCTGGGAGGTTTGCAGGTTGGAGGGCAGGCTTCTGCGAGTAACTTGTCTGACCAGGGCCTCCTGGTTGGGGAGGAGGGCACCCTTCTATAGCCTTCTATGGCTTGGCCTCCTTAGAGCTCCTGCAGGCAACGCGCACACACACACACACACAAATATATACACAGAAACACACATTACAGCACACACACTTATTATACACACTCACATACACGCACACGTGCAAGCATACATGCATAAATACACAGCCCTGAGTCAGGCAGACTAACAATTACAAGAAGAACGGGGAGAGCCCAGCAGAGAGCTCGCAAACTAGAGTCAGAGATCTGGGGCCAGGTCTAGGCTCTGCTTACCAGCTGCTACTGTGTGAGCTTGGGCAAGTCTCTTAACTCTCGGAGGCTCAGTTTCCTCATCTGTAAAACGGGACTCATCATACCAACCAGGCAGAGCTACGAAGGCATGAGTCACCCCGATCAGGGCTGCAAAGCCTGGGTGGAGCCCGGTGCCTGGAGATGGTCACGAGATGGTTATGATAATTTTCCTTGTTTGTCCTATTTTAGTTTAGGCAAGGGTTAAGAAGAAGGGAGAGTCTGGTTTGGAAATGAATGCAGGAGTGAATGGCTACGGGTGAAAACTGCAGAGAAGACAAGAGAACACCTCTGCCAGAGTTTTAAAAAGGCAGGGGGGGCGCCTGGGTGACTCAGTCGGTGGAGCGTCCGACTTCGGCTCAGGTCACGATCTCACGGTTCGTGAATTCGAGCCCCGCGTCGGGCTCTGTGCTGACAGCTCGGAGGCTGGAGCCTGCTTCGGATTCTGTGTCTCCGTCTCTCTCTGCCCCTCTTCCACTCACGCTTTGTCTCTCTCTCTCTCTCTCTCTCTCAAAAATAAATAAGCATAAAAAAAATTAAAAAAAAAAAAGAGAGCCCCTCTGCCGACCACGGGGCAGGCACAGGTCTGCCGGGAGCTTCCGAAGCACCCGTTTGGCTGTGGGTCATGCGCGCCTCACCGTCAGCTGCAACTCTCGCGGGTCTGAGGCGGAGCTTGCCCCAGTGACCCCACGTGCAGGCAGCTGGCCA